>NW_026086604.1:16425000-17725000 GCF_022539395.1 Myiozetetes cayanensis | reverse complement strand
TGACTAACAAGTCTAATTTCATTCTAATGATTGCTACCACCGTGAAATGTGTCCAGTTTCTTTGCTAACAGACAGATAGTTTTGTTGTATCTACAAAATTTATGGAGCGTATTACACCAGTAAATGTGAGCTCTAAGATTTTACGTCAGTGATCTCTAAAGACATTAGATACAAGAACAAATTCAAGTGGTTTGTGATGGCATGTTAGGTCTGAGATAGGTATGTAACCTTACGCATATTTTTATATAATTTAGAAAATGCTTTAAGATTTTAGATTAGGTATTCATTTAATGTGATTGCATATTTTCTAGGGGCAGGAGAAATCTACCTAAGACATATAAAATGTTCCACATGATTTATATTTACACTGTTTTATGAGTTATTATTTTGTTTTTGAAAAACCCATATTTTTATTATATTAAATGTTACGTAATATTGGTTCAGGATTTACATATAAGATGTTTGCAGAATAGCTTAATGCAGGATATTTGGGATCTGACATCATGAAAACTGCACCTTGAGAATATAGCATTGTCAAACTCTTTCAGGATCTTTTCTTCTTTTTAAAATGTCAAATTTCAGAGATATGATGTCTTCAGAGGAATCAGAACATTTTATGTTGGCATGGGATGAATTTGCTTCAGTTTTTATTAAGATAAAATATATATTCCATATGCTTTTGAATAAAATTCAAAAATTATTATAAACCCTTGCTCTGCTATAATAAATAAATTATCAGTATGATGACATCATAATTCAAAGGCTACATTAAATTATAACATAATTTGATACTTTACATAGAACAATAAATCGTGCATCCTACACCTTGTGTGACCTTCTTTTTAAAACTGCAAATGAAAACAATTAATTTGCCGCTCCACTGTTGCAAAACTACTATTCTCACAGACAAAAATACACCCAAATTGTAATGCATCTTCTCAAAATTCCATTTCCTGCTCCCAGATTTAAACACCTGTATTTCTGTCTTGGGAACAGCAGAGGCAATCACAGTTCTGTACCCCTCTCCGTTCTTTACTGTGACTTTTAGAAAAAGTGTATCAAGGCAGGGTATTTTTTGCCCTTTTGGGTTAATTTATTTTACCTACTTATTTCTCAGTTGAAGTCTTAATTCTGTCTATAGTGTAGATCCTGCCAGCTGTCTTCCGTGGGCACATAACAATCCAAAAGGTTTTCATAGAGGTTTGCTCTGCAGAAGCAGAGTGCAAGGATTTCTCTATTTCTGCTAAATTTGAATCTCATGTACCTAAGGAAGCTCTTCCCCAGGTGTTTCTGTCAGAGGCTCTGAAGGTGGGTAGAGAGCAGATGGAGGACACCAGTAGCAGTTGATGGAAAATGCGAAGTTCCACTGAGTTACTAGCGATGCCCAACATCTCTGCTACAGCAGAAGAGAGATTTTTTCTTTCACGTTGTAGGTCATGATCCCCTGCAATGCTTCATGTGATTTAGGACAAATTAAATATCAAGCACTGTATGTTGTCCAAAATAGCTGCAGTTATGATACTGCATGTGGTAAAAAATGAGAAGGCATTGTGCATGAACATACAGCTGTGATTGGTGCAGAATAGGGGCCTTGGCAGAAAACTCAGGGAAGGAACAATTGTGTTATGCAGCTTGGACGCCCAACTTGATGTTAGACCCCTCACATGTGGCTCTCTAGTGCTTTCCAGTAACATGCTCACTAATATGACTAATATCTGCTTGTATACTTAATTTTTGCTGTTTTCTTTATAGTATTTCTGCAGTTGTAGGTGTAGTTTCAATATGGGTTTTATTTGGGGAGAGAGTTCAAAATGTAAATAATGCCACATATTTATCCTGAAGACTGCAGCTCAGCCTCTGCTCATGGCGAGGCATGGGAAGGATGATGGTCACCCAGTTCACCCGTGGAAGTTTGATATGTCCTCACATTTGCCTACAGGAAGGGTTTAATCCACTTACGGGAAGTCCAATATGCCTGGGGAGTGGAGCTGACTTCGGTCCTCAGGGTAAAACCCAAGTGATTTTCAGATGGTGTGAACTCAGGTTTTGAGCTCCTTGAATAAAAGGGGGGAGATATTAAACTTCAGCCCACAATGTATGAGAAGCCCAGATACAGCATAGAAGTTGATGAATTTGTCCTGGTTGCAGCAGGTCGTGTTGCTGACGAGACAGATCCACTGCAGTGTTCGGCGCTGTGTGGGATGCCGATGGGCTGGTGGCTCTGTGCCCAGGGACTGTGCATTCCTGGAGGCCTGGCAGGAGATTAACTGGCCTCAGCCACCAAGGGAGAACAGAAGCAAATAAATTTATAGACCTTTTACAAGTACTATTGGCATAGATTTTTTTTTCCCTTCCCTTTTTATTTTTCTTTGAGAAAAGCATTTTTGTAGTAAAATTTGTGAGGTGAACAACTTGCCAGTATTCAGCATGTCAGTGTGCATCTGTGGAAGAGTTAAGCCAGCACTGTGGTTCATTGCAGTTTGGTATTTCTGACAGCTGAGCAAGCCTCGCTTGGACACAGAAATTTAACACAGCGAGACTTGTGACTGGAGAGAAAAACAGGATCTGTCCTTTATAGATAAATTAGTTCAAAGTTAAATAAGGCAACTTTTATTTATGTTCTAGATACTAAGCAGGAGGCTAACAATTGTCAAAAATAATTCACATGCTTTAGTGCACATACATAAACCATTCAGATGTGTTAGTTAATGCTTTTTAAATTAAAAAAACATAAAGATCTGTGAACAAAATGAATTCTTAGCAATGAAATAGACAGCCTCACAAAGCCTTGTCAGCTTGATTCCAGGTTGATGATTCCTATTAGAAGGAGTCATAATCAGATGTGCTAAAATGGTGACAGTGCTGAATAAGTCAGCAAGCGTGAGAAGTGGTAGGAAGAGGACCATCGTGGGATTTTGTCAGTGGTTGATTTCACTGAGTCTCAGTAGATAGGTGGAACTGGTTCGTGTCTGAGTATTTTAAAACATTTGTGTTATGAGAGTCATAAACAGAGAAAAAGTCTCAGCTTTATAATTCAAAGAACATTTCTCCCCTCACGCAAATGCCTGGGAAATACAGAAATTTGAAATTTAAAAAACAGCCTTAATGTCAGTCTATACTAAAGGAAGTGTTGATCTCCATAGAGCAACTTCTGTCATGGTTTTGCAATCATTTGAAACTAGATAAAATTCAAATAAATGCTACAATAGTTGTTTCTATTTTACTTTAATACAATCGAAAGTTGGATTTTTTGGCTATAGAGAGCAAGGCTTGCGTCAAAACAAAACTTAGAGTTTGCAAGGAATTATGGAATGTCATATGTGTCTGGGTTTGTATACTTTATCATCACTATTGACTTGTGAGGGCAGGTTTGTCATAACTCACTGCTTCACTTTTCATGAATTACAGTCATGCTTTTGTTCTCAAGTAATGTGAATAGTATAATTTCTCTCTTTTTGTTTTTCTCCAGACATACACTCAGAGGTATGCTGTGTAAATCTGTGCCTCTTAGTCCAGTAAAAAACCCTGTAAAGTAAAAAACCCTGTAAAGTAAAAATGCAGTTCAAGTAAATGCTTGTGCACATTAGAAAAACATAAATACAACAGGCTCATCCCGATATAGAGCAGCCTTTAATGCCAACATTACCTATTAAAACCAGTGCATTAGGCTTATGGTAGATGTGTGTGAGTTAGTTTAGCATAATACTGCTAAAATTGCCAATCTAAAGCCCAGTTGCTGTAGCCATTAAGAAAGCAAATGCTCTTTCCCCTTCATTTATAGCAGTATTTGGTCAGTGTGCAATGTGATTAGGATGATATTCCATCACGCTGGACTTTCATTAATCAACAGATAACCCTCTCAGTTGAGTAAATTTGGGTTCTCTGCATCTAAGGTCTAAGAAGACAAAGTATGAATCCTACCAGTCATTGAAGTCTGGTCAGCAAATTGGGGAATAGAGAAATAAAGTTATTCCTTTTTCCCTGCCCTTGGGGCCAGGTCTCTGCCCTTGTGCAGTGCCTGTGCCACAGGGTAGTGTCAGAGATGAAGGCAGCTTCCTGCATGCCCCAGTTCGCTGTGGTGGTTTCATCTGGGTGAGTCAAGGAACACAGCGCTATGATACACAGATACAGAAGTACATACAGAGACCTCTGAAAGGGAGGAACCCCCATCCAGACACTGAATTGGTGCAAAATGGAGTTGCTTCTCTGCCTATAGCAATCTGCAGTTTACTGGAGACGCACTCAGAGCCAGTCACAGTCCTTTGTAAGCAGTAAGATGGATGGACCTTTCTCTGAATGAATCTTCACAATGGGCACCTTCATGTTCAGGGGCTACTACTGTGCCTATCCCACTTGGGGTCCTGTTTCCCTGCACCGCAGCTCTTTTAGGCTTTCACCATTAGGTCCCTTTGAAAGACTTTCTTAAGGGAAGGAAACCATCATGAAAAGTCATTGTTCTTGCCAGTGGGCACTGGGTATGACATCTGATGGCTGCCAAAAAAAGAGACTTCTTTTTCCAAAGTGGAGCAGGTGGCAGTAGCTGACTGGAACACCATGCTGGCATTCATTATATCATACCACTGACAGCAGAGCTGGAAGCTAACAGGTTCACAGTTGCCTAATGTCATCATGCTGAAGACATTTTTAGAAAAGTTATGCAATTGATTAGCCTGCTATATATACCTCCTTTTTTTTTTCCAAACTGATTTGGTATTTTTATCCTAACACAGCTAATACCAATAAAATAGTTTTACAGGCAAATGAAGATTTTGGCATGTTTTGGCAGCACATCTTTGCAGAGCTCTCATGCCACACCACAACAGTTTCTTGGAAATTACATTAATGCATAGGAAAGTGACCACACTGATATGATTCCTAAATCCAAGAACAATAATTGACTGATTCTTCTAAGGAAGGGTATTTTTTCTATACTTATTTCACTGTGTCTCCTAAACTGCTCCACCTCTCCCCTGCAGAAGGACACAATGCCATCTGAACAGACAGTGGGGAAAAGTGTTGTGCGATCTCCCCTGAATGACAACTGTACCATGCTCTGCAGTCCAGATTCCCCCTAATTTTAGGCATGTATATGAGGCACTTAAATTGGGATCAGTGTCAGCCTGACTCTGTTGATAATCCCATTGCGGAGACAGGTGTTTGAGGGTGTGATTCAGTTTACCTCAGATCTGAGTAAGAAGGGGAAATGTGGGACAGCCACTTTCCTTTCTTTCAGTGCAATAGTTACATATCTCAGTATTTAAAGGATTAAGCCCGGACTGTGTTGTCTCTCCAAACTGATCCGACAGATGCGGTGAAGTGATTTACTTCAGCTTAAATTGTGGTTTAGTGGTGAATTAGCTGGCAAACATTTAAAGAAGACAAATTCTGGTAACATTGATACACAGTTGGATACAAGTGGAAGAAATGACAATTACTTTTCTCCCAGCAATGATGACAAAAGATCCATCACTCAGTTATCAGTCTCAGAATCTTTATTAAAGCTTAATGGTAGATGCTGGAGTGAGGGAGCTTTTTATTTTGTTTTATTATGTTTGACTAGTGAAATGATTGCGACATTTTCTTTTGGATGAGGACTTTGCTAGAGTCACTTCTGCTTCTAAACCTGAAAAATTACAGCATGGAAGTATGTTGTATGCGAAACTGCAGCATAAGGCTATGGAACTGTCAGCTGATTCAGAGCTCAGATGGGCTTTTATCAAGCAAAACTCACCGTTAATATCACAGTTTAGATCCAATAGGCTCTAAAAAGACATTGACCATATCTTGGTCATAATTGAACATAATTTATATTATGTTCATATTGAACATAATTTATACAGGTTATACTTTTAAAATTTTTCCCTTGCTTTTCCTTTCCTTCCTGCCTTTTCCCTTTTTCCTCTATCTATTAGTAGTAGTATAATACTTGAAGAATGGGGAAAGAATGAAAGAAAGGTATGTAAAATCCAAACTTCTGGGGGAAGGGGGAGTTGAAAATCAATAGCCAAATGAGCAAGAAAACAATTACTTTCTGGTGCCAATGTTTTCATTTTCCTAGTAGGACTTTTGACCCTGAAATGTTCTACCTGCAGTAGCTCCCGATATTTGTTAATTATCAACCCACACTTCAAAGCTGATCGGTTTTAAAGGGCTTTTGAGGAGGTTAGCTCAGGAAAATGAGTATTCAGTACTGCAGGAATATGTTTAATTTGAGGAGGTTTCATTTTGGTAGGGCTTGGGTTTGCATGAATGCATTGTACCTCTCGAATATCCTTAAAGTGTCTTGGGGATAGGCCCTTCAAAGAAAGAAAATAAATGTACACAATATAAAAGTCACAGGGATATTTCTGACACAGTGTCATATGATTTTGCATTCCAAGATAGCATCTCTTGGAAAACGATAGCTAAATGGAACGTTTTAAAAATATATATGGTGTAGTAGTTGCTGTACTGACTGATAAGGACATGCAGAAAGCTTTCCATTTTGTTTCACTTTGTTATATCTTTTAATAATTTAACCTAGATACTATTTTTGTGCTGGTAGTGTCATTTCCAATCTCACTTGTCCTCTGCTCCCCAAAATACCTTTGAAACTAGTAAGTAAAACAAAGTACCCAATTCTGCCCTTCTTATTTACACTAGATTAAAGCTGAGTTTTGCCCAAGGAGGACTGCATGGCCAGCCCAGTGATCTGGAAAATAGAAAAAAACCCCAGTAATACAAACTAAGACTCTCAAAAATCATTGTTAAGACTTTTTAATATCTTATTAATTTCAGAGAAATTGATAGTTATATGTAATTCTGAATTCAGCCTAACACACATATTTGTTGTTACTAGTGGAAAATTTCTCTTATCATTGCCTGTTTTTAAGAATGAAGAAAACACTTTAGTGTGTTTCATTACCCTCCCCATTCCTGACTTCATTGAACCAAAATGTTGATATTAACATTTCCAAATTATGTATTTTTTAAAAAATTATTAAAGAACAACTTTAGAAATCCGTTAACCTAAAGGTTAAGTGCAGAACAGCATTTGAGCCTAAAGTAACTTAACCCTTTTTTTAAAAAGACCTAAGTATAAAGAATAAAGACAATATTTTTCCTTTTCCTTTTTTTTAAAGAAGCCACATGAAATGTTCTCCGAGTTAAGTTTTACCATTCATAATGAATGCAGTCTCGCCATTCAAATGCGACCATAAGTACACAGAAGATAAGAATTTAATTAAATGTAGATTAAAACCAAACAGGAAAACACACTCGCTGATAATTTTATCCCATCCTCTGGCCATATTTTTTATACTTCCTTCTTGTTCTTCTTTGGGCTATAGCTTATCAACATGCCGATAGTACCATAACTCATTACATCTGATGGTGCTGCTGAAATGTGCAGGCTTGGTGCTTGAATTTCAGAGGCACTTAAAATGCAAAGCATGTAAATGTCTATGTTAAATATATTAGTGTGGTAATGTTAGTGAAAAGAAAGTGATTTCCGACAAATTCTTGTACCTCACATCATACATTATCATTGCCCAGTCACAAGCTGGTTTAAAAAATATCTACTGAGGCTTTCTCTTAAAATGCATTTCTCTTAAAATGTATTAATTTAGTTTTCATATGTCTTACCTGTCAATTTTCATATTAATTTCAGTTACTGAAATAGATTACTGAAAACATGGAGATTATATTTTTATCGCTTGGTTAAATACACATAAGGTAAAGAGCTGAGTGAGAGAGGTCTGACTTACCCACATAGTGTCACAGTTCAAGACCAAATGACTGTGGAGGCTAAATGGGCCTGGATACCACCAAAACAGTTTTAATGACAGATATATGCACTTTTACAAATTATGTCAACGTCATTGTTCCATGGAGGGAGACAACAGCGTGCAAAGGCTGGGGGCTCCCCACTGATCTGTCCCCAAAGGATACCCTCAGTTATAGGGTAGGTAGAGAATAAAACACAGCCCTGAGGAGAAGGACTTGGGGGTGTTGGTTGATGAGAAGCTTGACAGGACCTGTCAATGTGCACTTGCAGCCCAGAAAGCCAGTTGCATCCTGGGCTGCATCAAAAGCAGCATGGCCAGTAGGTAAAAAGTGGTGATTCTGCCCCTCTACTCTCATAAGACCACACACAGAGTACTGCATCCAGCTCAGGGCCCCCATCATAAGAAGGACATAGACCTGTTCAAGCAGGTGCAGAGGAGGGCTGTGATCAGAGAGCAGGAGCACATCTTCTGTGAAGACAGTCAGAGAGAGCTGGGGCTGTTCATTGTGGAGAAAAGAAGGCTCAGTTGAGACCTTAGAGCAGCCTTCCAGTACCTTAAGGGGGCTTAAAAGAGAGCTGCAAAGGAACTTTTTGCAAGGGCCTGTAGTGATAGGACAAAGAGTAATGGCTTTACATTGAAAGTTTTATATATTAGGAAGAAATTCTTTACTGTGAGAGTGGTGAAACAAAGGAACTGGCTGCCCAGAGAAATTGTGGATGCCCCATCCCTGGAAGTGCTCATGGTCAGGTTGGATGGGGCTTTGAGCAGCCTGGTATAATGGAAGGTGTCCCTGCCCATGGCAGCAGGGTCGGATCTTTAAGGTCCCTTCCAAACCAGACCATTCTATGGTTATATGAATATCCCTTTCTTTTCATTGGTTCGTCTGTCTTTAACAGTGATTAACAGCTTGTTACACTGAAGTGACTCCTATATTCTTATAGCTGAGATACACCCTTATCTTACAGGGTTAACTAAAGTTCATCCACTTGTGCTAACACTCATGTTAACACAACTGGGCCCGATTGCTACACACAGCAGCATTTTGGTGCATCACTATTAATAATCCATTTAGAAATATTATTTTTTAATGTACAACAAGAATAAAACATTGATGTCTAAAAGGAAAGCAGTCCATGTAGATTGAATTCTTGGGTTCTAAACTGGCTCAATGGCAGCCTGTCTGTTTCTGCCTGACCAGCAGCCTCTAAAAGACCTACAACAAATTCTTTAGCTAACCAACATTGCAAGATAAAAGAAAAACTTGATCCATAATTCATTTAACTTGAATTTGTCCCCCTATCTTTTATTTCCAATGTATTTTGCTCACTATGTATACTACACAGTTTGAGGAAAGAAACTAAATGGTTCAGGTCTGTGATGGTTTCACTAATGTTAGAACAAACTTTAGACCCTACTCAGAAATATGGAGATCAAAGTAGTAGTTTCCTTGATGAAATATTATGCTAAGGTTTAAAATGTCAACGTATACTTTAATATGCAATCTTGATATATTAACCACTATTAAAGCATAACTGAAATGATTTCTATGCTCATATTATCTTATATTTATAACCAAGGCCTAAAAAAATGGAACGTGTTTGGTTTTGCAGTCAGGGCAGGATTTCTTCCTGCTATTTTATCATCAAATAAATTATTTAGCTATATTTTGCTTTTAAGTGATTTAGAATGCTCTGAGAGCTGCAATGTGATCATGAACTTTGCTTCAGTTCTTGACCAAGAAGTATTTTCAAATATAGAAGATGGATCTGCAACTTTTTATAATTAGATGGCCTTTGACCTGAGCTTTGTGGATCAATCAGGAGAGAAATTACTTCATGTAAAAAGTTTAATAATATTAAAAAGTAATTACTGAGGTAATCAGAGCAAACTCTGCACCTCATCAAGGACCACACCTGACCTGCCATCACTCAAATTTAGGACAGGATTTGAAAGAAGTTTTCCAGTGCTAGACCAGTCAGCATAGGGAGTATATGAGACCTATGAGTTAGCATTCCTCACCATTTCTGTAATTTTCAGGCTGGGATCTAGCATCTATTAATTTCTTTCACTTGAAATTTCTTTCACTTGACACCAAAATAAGACATGATCCTTGAGAACTTGCATCTAAATATTTTTTTCAAATTATTAACCTTAATAATAGTTTGTGTCAGGTGAAGCTAAATTTGAGTCTGGAAGTCAGCACATTTCAAAACTGAGTCTTTTCAATGTCAAAGCCATTTCATATATATTTAAACTGATACACCAGTACACTAAATTTTTGCACGTACTAAAAGAAATAGTCTTAAAAATGATAACTATATTTAAATATAAATTAACTTAAAAATAAAGTATATTATTTTTACAATATATATTTCTGTCTTGTTACACGTGCAAAGAAAAGTCAGCCCAAAGGTTTGTGAAACAATGATGCTTCAAGACAGCTTGTCACTATGGTGTCATTTGGGGATAGTTTAAAAAGCAACATGTTTCCAGCCCAGAGATACTGCAGTACATTTTAAAGAAAAGGGTACTATAGGTGATGGGAAAACCTAAACCAGTCAAAACTGAGTTTTCATAGGCATTGCTCTGAAAGAACTGGGTGTAAAATGTGTTAGTGTGTTAATAATGTAAAATGTTCAAAGAAGGGCTCTATTAGCATGGAGATCTTGGGCCAGTTCCACAAAGGACTGGTGCATCAAATATAGTTTATATTTGAAGCAAAGAGATGGTGGAGAGAAAGTCTGTATTAATATTTAAGTGTCTGTGAGGTTTTTGGAACACATTATTAGGGCTTGATGCTTTCCAGGAACAACTAAATTCTGCTCTGCAATAATCATGGCCTCTTTCCACACCTGCAAGTGTAAGGACTGATTTGCAGAACTATTGATTCTTCTATACACTTCCTGAGGAAAGGTAGAAGAAGCTGCAGAAAAGCTGTAAAAATTATTTTTTATTCATTGTCTCTACTCCTTACTCTACTTCAGGAGGTGTTGGCTTTTGACTTTCTGCTAGCACAGAGAGAATAACTCAGCAAAACAGCAAGTGTGGCAGCACCCACTCCTGCAGAGCTCAAGAGCCGTGTGGATGTGTCCAACTTTTGATCCTCAGCCAGTCCCATGCCTCTAAAATTGTCTGGGTACCACAGTATATGATAATGGTAATATTTTCAGACAAGAAGTCAGTGAAAGGGTTTGGGTTTTTTTTGAAAGGAGCACACTGGATTTATTTTTCCTCTGACAAGTTCATTGCTTTTGAGCTTATCTAATTTTGGTGGAAAGCTGAAGCCTGTCCCTGAGGATTTCACCATCTGGTAAAGAAAGGCTACGCATCAGAGCAGAGTTTGCAGTACTGAGACCCCTGGTTCTCTCACCCAAACCAGTGATATGAGGTCCGGCTCTAGTGCAGCCGCTTGCTGGTCCCAGGTGCCTACCAGGAGGCAGCAGCCCTGTTTACACTGACACCACCAGCAGTTTTGCAGAGGCAAGGGAAACATGGTCTGCTTCCAGCTAAGAGGCTGTGTTGGTATCATCACCCCTCCTCTGGGAGGTGGATGAGGATGGAGAAATGCAGTTGGACACAGCAACTCTCTGACAGGCAGGATAAGCTGCGAGAATTACCTTGCAGACTGTAACTGCAGCAGTGTCAGAGCTTAATAATTTTGCTGGTGTTTGATCCTGTTTCCCTTTAGAATCATACCTGATATCAATGCATCAAGGAAGCCTCCAGCATCTGCTGTCTAATGAAGACTGTCTCCTAATCCTCATAATTGTGTATCTGTATTGCTGGAGTGAAATTATCTATGTTCTACCTCTGGGTTTTTTTCTGTATAGTTCATGGTTATATCATGCATGTACACAAATCTATTTGAGGCAAAAAAGTACTTACTTTTTAGCATGGTTTTTATGTTTCACAAGGAATTTATTAATGCATATTTGTTTGCAAGTTACACTATCACTCACTAAATGTCCCATATCCTGGTATGCAGAAGTACATCCTGAAGTATCTAAACAAAAAAATCATATTTAATTGTTACTTTTATTCTTTCCAGTGGAGGACTGGAACTACCTGGCAATTTTGCCACTTGTTCTGTGAAATAAAATATGCAAAGCTTTACATGCAAATGTGTGATGTCCAGTTGGCATTAAATTCAAGAAAAGCCCTTTTCACAGTAGCTGATCCACCAGTGTACAGCACTACTTACATTTGTTAATTTTTGAGTCACTTAAAATACCAACATCACCTTTTGTCTAAAGGTGCTCACTTGCTCATCAAACACTATAATGATTCAAACATCGATTCAGCATGAGTAGTTTTTTACAAAATGTTTGTGAAAATAGGCCAGGAGAAGTAAAAAGTTGTGAGAGTCAAAAGGAGAAAATGACCTCTACTAATAAGATTGCAGCCAGTAATATCTTCTGTTATTTTGGCTGAACAATGAGTTCCTTAATAATTCCCTCCCTTCCCAATTCCTTTTTCTGCATTTTTTCTTTTACAAACACTGGGTTACAGTCTCACAGGAGAACCTAGGCCAGCAAGCCAAGCTCCAAGGACAAAAAGGCTTATATACATCACCTTAATGACAGTATCTCCACCAGGCATTACAGGAAACACCCCCACCTCATCATCATTAGTAATATTTTAACTGTTTCCAAACTCAGTGCCCAGCCTCAAAGTTAGACTGTGGCTAACGCATGTTGCAGTGTTAACAATAACATATTCTTCCAAAAAAAAACCTAAAATGACAGGTGTAGCTATTGATGCTTCAAGCACATACTCTGACCTATAGACTCACAATCTGCTGCGCTCAACCCAGCACATACTGTGGCAGCAGAGCTGTGCTGGAATTGTGCTGGAGACAGACTGACAAATGCTACATATGAACTTTAACTGTCCCCCCCAAATGTGGGTTTCATTTGCTTTTTAAACTGATTGGTGCTGGAAATGAGCATCTGCCTATGCCTTACCAAGAGAAGATTTTCTTTCTAGCATATAAGACTACACACACACTATAGGGAACATGTATGTGATGTGGTCTCTTTTCATATGTTATGATATTTAAACCTTGAATTAAAAGGCTGCTTCTTATGAAATGTGTATCCTTCAGTTAATGTTTGCAGATAGAGTCTTGCTGCATTGTAATTGCAAGCAGTATTGTCCTTCTGATTATTTCTCCGGACTTCCCTATTCCTGTAAAAGAAGCAATTATGAAGAACTAAAGTGATAATACAGCAAACATAACTTTAATTCTGCTTTTGTGATTTATCAGTTATTATATTTTGAATTTCTCTTCAGATCATTGATTCCAGTTTGATTTTGCTCATATATCAATTTTGTCTAATTCTAAGTAAATGTAAGTCACATTTTTTATATTATACCCCTTAGAGGACTTTATTTTTTCATTTCAGTTACCGTTACTTGAATCGTAAAAAAACACATTACAGTATTCATAATGCACTGCTTATGTGTCAGTTTTTGAACTTTAATATTCTTTGCTGTAGTGTGAGGGCTTAGCAGACTATAAAAGAGACATATTGTTTATAATGTTTCTTCGCCACAACAAATGATGCACTTCTAGCGTTTATGAAATGGCAGTAGTTTTCTAAATTTGTGATTCTTCTGTGTTCAGCAGTCAAAACCAGTTGTACATCTGCTCAGCACAGACTTTAGGAGACCATGAACTTTAATTGAGGAAAAATAATGAGGGTTCAGGGACCACTGATACAGAGTCGGTTGGTAAGGCAGGTGCCCTGCTGCCAGATCAATGGATTATTTACTCCTTTGTAATAAACAAGAAACAGTTGGGTCTGTGTAGAGATTACATTCCTATTCCAAAGCCAGGCTGCCTTTTTTTTGTTCCCTTGTAAATACACAGTATATTGAATAATTTTGAAATTTGCTCTGAAAAACAAAATAACTTTGCTCCTTAATGTTAACCTTAATAGTACAATTTAAAGGAACAACTTTAAATGCAATGATACTAATTTTGCAAAAATCTTAGTGGGCATATTAACTAATAATCTGTACTTTGTGTGCATAGAAAGGATTCTGGGGGTGTTGGAGCATGTTTACATGTGTATACACAGGCATATTTGTAATGCAAAAAGCTAGATAAAAATATAGAATAAGAAAGACAATTATATGAAGATTTTTAGAAGGAAAGAAAAAAAAAAGAGAAATACAGCTGAACACATTTAAGCCAATCTTTTACAGTCTGACTACCATAATGATAATGTTGTTTCAGAATAGAGTTTATAAAAATTTTACACACCACTGAAGTGGAATTTCCTGATGCTTTAATCAGAAAAAATACAGACTGCTTTTCCATGTGAGTCAAGCAAGTAATCAGGAGTTTCAGTAAGCATCCCTAATCCTGGGTGTGCTAGTGACTATCTTTTACACACCTGTGTAACCTAATAGGGCAAGGTCAGCCAAAAATGGCATGTTCTGACCTCATAGGTATTCATTAGAAAAGCAAACAAAGACCACTGAGCAAGACTGCATGGAATAAGCCTTAATTTCCATTTTAACAAGTTATTCAGTCTCACATTGGAATCATAGAATTGTTTAGCCTGGAAAAGACCTTTAAAATCATCGAGTCCCACACTGCCAATCATTAACCCAACACTGTCAAGTCCACCACTAAACCATGTCCCTAAGTGCCACATTGACACATCTTTTAAGTACTTCCAGGGATAGTGACTCCACCACTTCCCTGAGCAGCCTGTTCCAATGCTTGACAATTCTTTCCTTTTCCAAACATACAATCTGAATCTCCCCTGGTGCAATTTGAGACCATTCTTCTTGTCCTACCACTTGTTACATGGGAGAAGAAACCAACCCTCACCTCACTACAACCTCCTCTCGGGTAGTTGTAGAGAGCAATAAGGTCTCCCCTGAGCCTCCTTTTCTCCAGGCTAAACACCCCCAGCTCTCTCCGCAGCTTCTCATTGACCCTTCAGCAGCTTTGTTGCCCTTCTGTGGACCTACTCTTGCACCTCGACATCCTTCATGTAGTGAGGGGCCCAAAACTAAACCCAGGAATCAAGGTGCAGCCTCACCAGTGCTTAGCACAGGACAATCACTGCCCTAGTCCTGCTGACCACACCATTTCTGATACCAGACAGGATGCCAACTGGGCACACTGCTGGCTTATGTTCAGCCAACTGTCAACCAACATTTCTAGGTCATTTCCCACCAGGCAGTTTTCCAGACACCCTTCCCCAAGCCTATAGCGTTGCATGGGGGTGTTGTGACCCAAGTTTAGGACCTTGTTGAACCTTATACAATGGGCCTTGGCCCGTTGATCCAGTTGAAGTCCCCCATGAGAACAAGTGCAAGTGATTGTGAGACTTTTCCCCGCTACTTGTAGAGTATTTCATCTGCCTTTTCATAATATAATAGACTCCCACCAGGGTACCTGACTTGTTGGCCTTCCCCCTGATTCTTACCAATAAACACTCAACCCTGTTGTCACCATTCATTATGCTCTAGACAATCAAAACACTCCCTAACATACAGGGCTACCCCACCACCTACCTTTCCTTGCCATCCCTTCTGAAGGGTTTATAGCCATCCATTGCATCATTCCAGTTGTGTGACTCATCCCACCCTGTCTCCATGATGACAACTGTATCATAGTTTTCCTGCTGCACAATGGCTTCCAGTTCCTCTTGTGTGTTGCCCATGCTGTGCGGATTGGTGTAAATGCACTTCAGTTGGGTTACCGATCCCACTGCCTTTTTCAAGGGAAGAAACTAATTCCTGAATGACTGTTCTCAAGGCACTTCTGCAGTTTCTAGCACATCAATAACCCTTTCATCCTTACATCTGCATGGATCTCCATCCCTTGCATCTACTGAGACAACAGACTGAAGGACCACACTACCACACCATTCCTCAAACACTGGCCTGCCACCCCCAGGTTTATCTCCAGAAATCCTGATTTTATCCTCTTCCCCCTTAAAATCTAGTTTCAAGCTCTGTCAATGAGCCCTGCTAGCACCCTGTCCCCTTTTGAGACAGGTGCACCCCTTCTCTTTTCAGCAGACTTGGTGTCATGTAAACCATCCCGTGATCAAAAAAATCCAAAATTCTGCCAATGACACTAGACTGGGAGCCAGATATTAGACTGCTGCCTATTTCTGTTTCTTCCTTCATTATCTGTGCAACTGGAAGGATAGAGGAGAAATTTTGTTGACCATGCTTGTGGTCCTGATCCCTTAACCAGTTTTCTCAAAGACCTGAAGTCTATCCTGATTGCCCTCAGAATTCTTGTTGCCACTTCATCTCTGCTGATCTGAAAAATTTATAATGGCTGATAACCCAAGGGCTGTTCCAGGGTAGGAAGTTTTCCCTTCACATCTTTAATCCATACATCAGGGAGGCATCAGCCTACCCTAAGCAGTAGGTCCAGACTATGTATCAATGCTTCTGTTCCCCCCAGGAGAGTGTTCTGTGACATTGACCCATCATTCCTGCTTTATGGAAGAAGTTTTGAAGTGGGTCATAGGGTAACTTAACCTTGGCGACACCTGTACACTACGTGACCCATCGCCCTCATCATGGTTGAGTTCTACTTGCAGAGACTCCTGCCTGTTATGCCAGAGTACCTGAGGAGGTGGTGAGTGGAGTCTCAGAGGACGGTGCGCCTGCTGCCCTGGGCAGGCACTTGTCACCATTGCCCACGATCCCTTATGTTGCTGTCTTCAGCCATGCAGAGAAAGGACAGGGAATGCTCCATATCATGCATCCTGTCAGCCTGTAAGGCCCTTGCCAGTGAAGGCAGGGTGCAATTCCAGCAGACTGTCTCTCACACTCTGATACTCTTCAGCCTACTGACCTCCTCCTGTAGCTCTGGCACTGAGTAGAGTTCCTCTATCTGGGCACACCCCCACAGGGGTGCTCACTGCTGCTGTCCATACTGGCATCAGACCTGGGCACAGCCTGCAGTTGGCACTAGGCTGGCAGTGTGTCTCCACAGAGCTCTGTCTGGGCAGCAGTGTCAGTCATGGTAGGTGTAGAGCTGACTAAGGCCATGGCTTTCTGCCTGGGAGATACTGCTGCCTCCTGATGAGCTGCCAGGGCTTCAGTGACCTTCCTGCACCTCTTCGGCACCAACTGCCGCCTAAACTGCCACACCACGTCCTGCTGGCGTGCCCCGATCTGTCTGTCCAGCCTGTTGGTGACACTCCTGGGCACTTGCACTCTCCAGGGACTTCTGTTATATGTGTGGGGGCTTGGCCATCATTGTTCCTGGCCCTGCCCAGGTCCTGACAGCTGCCGTCATGTGAGCTGTGGGATCCTGGCATCTCTCCCAGTTCCCCCTGAAGTCCTCTCAGTTTGGGAACCCTGTGTGCACCACACCAGAGTGCTCTGCTGTAGAACATTCTGGCACCAGAGACCCTCTCCTCAGTGACTGAGGCCATTGGCTGAGGTTGTGGACTCTGTGCCATTCAAGAAATATTGTTGCTTAAAACACTTGTGTCAGAGGTCACAGGACTAAGTTCCTAGTAATGGGCTGAAGGACAAGGAAATCTCACTTCTGAAAGTAGGGTCTTCATTGTCTGACTTTCAGAATTTCTCCTCAAATTGTTAAATAAGAACTGCTTTCAAGAAATTCCTTTTTTTTTGTTTTTAATCTAATGTCATATGTAGAAATATTGTTCCCAAGAACTCTTTTTTTACACTCCACCTCCATACTTTTAATCAATAATTCTGAGTTAATCATTCGGGGAGTCTCTGTTCTTAATGCCAAATAATAATAATGACATTGTTATGTGTAAATTATCTATAAGAAAATCCCAGTTTCAACAACATAGGTTTATTTTCTACCAAATTACTAATTATATTACTAAAGTTATCCAGACTATATCTAGATTTAATAAATACAGGAAAGTAAATTTTTATCTTGTCAAAAATACAAAGTGCCCCAGCTATAATCTAACCCAGAAATGAAACAACAACTAATTGCATTTACAGAACATTCATATTATATTATTTCCATAATAGAAGCCAATGACTATAAAATACATTTATTTCTTAAAAATAAATTTATAGAATTCTTATAATTTATTGATAATCAGGTATTTTGTTTATTACCTAGTCCACCTTGAATTTTTGGAAATAAAAGATGATGAACTTTAAAGGAAAAAAAAATTACATTAATTTCTTTTCATACAATAATTATAAATCTCAAGACTACCTAGCCTGTGTTTTTTGTAGAACCTGTTAAGCAATGGTCATTTAATATTTTAATAAATATTAATAAAGTATGGCCCCAGTAATTACAAGGATCATAATAATTTTGTATAGGTAATATATATTACCCATATTTAATGCGTTAATTTTCATTTATTATGTATAATTGCAATCCAAAGAAATAGGTATTCCTTTTAGTGTTGAAGGATGTACTCAAAAAATAAAGAGCTTGTCTGGTGTGCCATGATCTGAAGCTACATGTAAAAAATCACAAGATTTGTTAATCTTTAAAGCTGTGTACAGAACATTGATATTTTATCTGCTGTCCTGCATCCTCGGGGAAAAAAAACCCTACATGTTTCTGAAGTGTGTTGCTTTTAGTTTGACCACCATGAGCTTCATCTGCACTTGTAAAAGCTGATGTAATAGCTGTTTGTATTTCATACAACCAGCTCCCGAGTGAGCCATAGGGGTTAATCTGAAGATTAGTAGCTCAAATCCCAGCATTTCCCATAGCATAGTTTTCAGTTTTAAATTGTATGCTGTTATTGACAGTCTCCTTTCCTTTCACTTCTTGTTAATTTTGATATTTGGAAGGACTACAGCGCTATCTGAATGACAGCAAAGGTATGTGCATAGAAAGTATGTGATTCTTGCTGGTTTTATATACATATTAATATAAGCATGTATTTTCACAAAAATTTACTACAAATATGGTTAGCATTCGTGATCCTTTATATTTTTCCTTTATGTTCAGAATCTCACAAGGTCACCTACATTTTGAACCTTGTAGCATACTAACTTAACAGGTGTTACCGTGTGTAGAACCATAACACTTGTTAGGTGTTATAACTGATGAATTTAGATAATTTATTGTAAAATTCTATTTTCACTTGGAAGGTCAGGGGAAAATGAAAGCTAACAACATGTGTCATTCACTAACATACTTTAGAGAACTGCAAGAAATAAAGTATCTTTGCAATGCTGGCTCCATCTGAAATTTTCTACCCATTGCTCAGCCATAGAGAGACAGGCAAAATCTGTCTCTGATGCCTCTACTAATCTGAAGTTTTCTTATGGGATTAAAGGTCTTTCAATATAAACAGGATCTTCCTGAGGGCTGTATTGGATCATTTTGAAATGAAAACAATAATACTCTTAAATATTTTTACTGGAAAACATTAAAAAAAAATCTAGCCTTTTATCTGGATTTCAAAGATTACCAGTTTATATTAGCATTTTCCAAATAGCATACTTTTTATCCCTCTATCTACTGCTATCTTCTCTTTCTCTTCTCCTAATGGATCTCTAACCTACCATTAAAGATAGAGAAGTATCTGAAGGCTGGACTGCAAAAAGAGCTCAAATTGGAAATAAATGCACTTTTTAGACACTTAGATTAATTAGTCCTTGGAACAGTTTAATTGTGACATATTGTCTGTTGCTTTGCTTCTTTTAATGGAGTCTGTTTACTTTCAGAAAAGAAAAATGTGACCACAACTTGTGAAGCACAGGCTCTTTTCAGAATTACTGGGCAAATTCTAAGATACGTACCAGGCAGGATGCTAGGCTTGATAACCAAAACCTTTCCTTCAGACATCAAAACCAGTGGAAATGCTCTTCAATTATTTTGTTACTCTGTTCTCACTCTTCTTGTTATTTGCCCTTATGTTTTAAGTACTTATTGCCATGCCCTTAGATCTCAGGTGAGAAGGAATCACTTACTGGCATATTAACAGCAGAGTGGGATTCTCACAGGAGATGATAAAAAATGATTGCGCTGTAAGCAGAGATAGCATAAAACTCCTTGCATCTTCACCTGATTCCCAACATTTGAACCTTATACTCTAATGGCATCTGAGATTCCTAAGAGAAGGGAGTAGTTTGCTGGGTTATCAGAGATACTTGCTGCAGACATTCTCTGAGCTGTTTATCTGTTAAAGAGGATTGACGAATTTCTACATCATGCATTTGTGGGTTTGTTTCACTTTTGTTTCAGTTTTATTTTATTTTATTTTTCTCCATGTAGATGTTAAGATCAGATTCTAATCTAAGCTAATAAAACCCTTCTTTAAGCCAGCAAAGGCCAAGATATGATTCATGACCAAAGTAGTGGAGTAAGTAGTCTCAAGAAGGTACACAAATCTTCCCTAGGAATGGGATTATGCAGGAAGGTTGGTACTAAAGGACATCATGCGAATGTGTAAGGGTCTGGATGGCAATGCTGAGGAGAAAGGGAGAAGGAATCCCCCTTGAGGGTTGTGAGGCAAAGGGCAGGAGCTGCAAACTACAGCAACTACGTTTATTATCAATTACTAATATAGGCAAATGGCATTTTTTCAGGAAATTTTTTTCTGAAAGAAGGAAATCCAGAAGCACTAAGTTCTGTATTTTCATTCTTGACATCAGTCTACAGTGCAGTCACTGAAGCTGGTGTAGATGTAGGGACAGAAAGGTGATGCTCTGCTCTCTTCCAGTTGCTGCTCAGCCTACCAGTGCTCCCGCTAAAACACAGATGCCGCTTTCTCAATTACAGCTGTTAAACCATCAAAACAAACAAACAAAAACTCAAACAAAAACAAACACCCCCCCCCCCAAAAAAAAATCCAAAATAAACAAAACCCCAACAAAACAACATACTGTTGAAAAATTAGAAGGAACATGGGTACGTTTGCATCAGTTAGGATGGTTTACTGCAGTGCAGATGCATCTTCTGCATGAAACACCACAGCTGTAAGCACGGGAGTGTGAGCACAAATGAGAAGCCCCATTTTTAGAAGATTTGTAATTTAGCTCACATCCAAATAATCACACAAATAATAAAAAATTAAGAAGAAAACTAAGGGGGGGGCGAGGGGAAAGCATCCCACAGGACTTCTAAAAAATGCACACTTACCATTACCATGTTATGAACTGTGAACAGAGGTCTGTCACAACCAGATATATGAGAAAGCAGAGATTATTCCACAGATAAAGTTAGTATAATTAAGATTTCTTTCTGAGGAAAAAGAAAAATCAATATTTATGCTTACATCACTATATTTTATAGCGAGATAGTAAATTCAGCACACTGGAAGGGACTAAAAAGTTCATTCTGATTTTTTTTATTATTATTATTATTCTGTAAGAATTACTGTGGGAGATCAGACAAAAGATCCACATCTTATCCCTAGAAAATGCTTCATCCATCTTCTTAACACCCACATCCTTGAAATTCATATTTATTTTTTTTTAAGAGATAAGTCAGAGGATAAGGGGGATTGATGGCTTATCTGACAAAATGACCAAAGCTTGAACAAATGCAGTCTAATTGCTCCTTGCTAACTCTGCAAGTTTGTCCATAACCTCCCTCCCCCAACTTCCTACACATCCACGTACATTTAAGCATGAAATGGCAGCATCTCATGGAAGTCTTTCCTCTTGGATAATGTGGAGATATCACGAGAACCTTTGCCATATTTATTTCCCCTTCCCTGAATCAAAGGAAGTACAATAGAGAAAAAAGCTGTTTAAGTTATTGTAAGAAGAATCAACTTTTATGTTGTGAAACTTGGACAAAAAAATAAGTTTAAAAAATTTAATGTACTGTATTTCATGGATTTCAGTAAGATAAGAGACAAACCAGAAACAGGTTATGACTGAGATTGTCAGGAATAAAATAAGGTACCTTGTGATTGAAGTATTCATGCCATCTTAAGCCTTTATTCCAAAAAGTAGCCTCATGCAAATAGAATAAATCACATTGCAAGCCTTTAAGAAATGCCATTTTCAGACTCTACCTTCTGATGATTACTGTTCTCTTTTTTCTATAAAGTTCTATAGAGAATATATTTTAATTAGCTTCCACTTGATACCACTTCATACACACTGCCCAGATTTGACCCAGTGTCTGATCATATAGAATGCATTACAAAAGAACTGGTCATTTGAGTGCTTTAATATAGCTTTGCATTAATGTGAGACATCATTTAGACAAGGCATTAAAAGTGTTATTTTAATGACTGAAGTGTGGAGGGTGGGAAGAAGCTTAATCTTTATAGGAAGAACAATTTCAATTAGCTCTAAAATATTAATTTGTTGGTATAACTATATACTCTAATGTATTTGGCTACAAAAAAATCTAATGAATAATACATTGCTAGATCCTGGTCTAATTCCTGTGTTGTAACTAATACTGCCAGTTGAAGCAAGGAAAATAGTCTTTTAACGTTCATGATTTTGGTTGGGGTGCATTTAATCCAATTGCTTGCAACAACAAATTTTGTTCGACATAATTTGACAAGGTAGCATAAATACGGAAAACACCATGTGGCTATTGGATTATTGAATAGTTTGTAAATAGAAAGTCAACATTTGTTTTCAGAAAGTGCGCGTCTTTTTTGTTTACCCAGTGAATTTAAAATACATTATAATTGACAGAAATATAGTATCCACCTGTGGAAAGCATGAAGACTTTATCATAAAATACCTAGGTTCTCTTAATCCCCAGTGCTGTGTCTGAGGAGCAGATATATTGTCCTTGTGACTCCTGCTAGTCCATAATTTAAGTTCTTAGCATTTTATGTGCCATGTCTTACAGCTAGCAGTACTTCTCCCTACTTGAGAACTTATAAGAGAACTTCTCATAAAATCAATGGGAATATCATAGTTAAGATCATTAAGTGCTGAGAACACCTCATTTGTCATAAGTTTATCTAAGGCCTTGAAAAGAAGATACATCTTTGGAATTTCACATTTTTCTTTAAAATAATTTCCAATTATTCCGCAAGGTTGCAGAATTGCATTGCAGCTTGTTAACTGCACAATACCTGGATAGAGCTCTCTCCCAAGACAGACATTTCATAATATCACCTATGGCAGTGTTGGTGATTTGAATGTTGGATGTTTGTTGATGAAGTTCAAAGTAATTTTATTTCACTTTGGTGCCAGAATTGGTCACAGATCATTTTGAGAAAGAGTACTGTGTGAGTTTGCTACTGCAGGGTTTTTTTTGCAGTTCATGCTGTGAAAGAAACCAAATGTTCAGCTTCTATAAGTGGTGTAGCTGTATTAAAGCCTCTGAGGTGACCATCTTGGACTATCCTATGTTCCCATATCACTCTAACAGAATACTTATGGAAAATGTAGTGCATGCCTACTTAGTATTTGAAAGCATCAGTGCTGCTTATTTAACTACTCACGCTCAAAAAATAGTTCCTTGCTTAAAGAATGGAGGCACCTGGTGCCGACACCTGATTATGGGTATTTCATTTACAGAAGGAAATGTGATTTCAGATATACTCTGGTGCCAAGAATTTCCTGTTGTCTATTCTGCAGGTCAGCATTCCAGATCAGTCCTCAGATGCACCATTTTTTTTGTTTCACTGACTGAGCAATGAGTTGTTAGTACCTTTCTTAGCTCCTCAAGTCACTTGGTAGAGTCAGCCATCTAAACTGCAGACAGCTGAGGCTTCCCAGACACATTTGTATCTCTGAGGTGTTTGTTTAGTCTATCTTATACCATAATTTTCCAGGAAAATTAAAACTTATGTTTAATAATAAAGTGTGAATGAATGTAATAATTTCTTTCAATAAATAATCTCAATTAAGATATCCTCATTTCTTAGTTTGCATACTTTAGGATAAAAATCCTTAATTTCTTGGGAGCCCATTCTTTTATCCTTTCTCTGCAATAAGTGACAGAAAGTTAAAGAAAAAAAAACAACCTAAGAATCTTCTAAAAGAAGAAACCTATTTGCAGTTTTAGTAACTAGGTAAAAATGCTTTTGTAATAGATTTCATGCAGCAGTTGGCATTGGCAGTACTGCAAAAAGAGATGTATTCTGTCGTGCTCTGTTTGATCAAGTGCTAAACCCGTGTGATCAATAGAGAGACAGATGTCGGGTGCAGATGGCGATGCCGTGATACCTGGGGCAGAGTGGGCCTGCCAGAATGACAGAATGGGAACAAGGAAGAGCAGCAATGCAACAGAATGTGACAAATGAAATTAGGGTTTATACTAGTCGATAATTTACAGCTAATAGAAAGTGACAGAATTTTTCAGCATACAGCACATTTACTCTCGTAATACTATAGTCAATGCATTTTTCATGCAAAACAATGGGAGCTGCTATAAAGACTTGGCTCTAGCTATATGTATTTTGTTACACTGCAACTCTTACAATTGATATTTAAACAAAGCTAGTAACATGAAATTTCAAGTTAGCACCAAATGTATGAAACAAGATTGTATTTTAAAGTTTGAAATGAGTCTGATACTCAGACTGTGTAGCAAACCTCTAACAAAAAACAAAGACATTATTACCTGTTTATATAAATATAGAGATTCACCACGGAGATCCACTGCCACGGAAATAAACATTGAATGGTCCTTGTTATTTGGAAACTGAGTTTGTCATCTATTTCATTCTTTTTATTAATTAAAATCATGGAGCGAGCACAATGAACTTGCTTCTCTCCCCCTCTCTGAATTCCAATCTAAAATCCATAGTTAATGCACTTGGCAGCTTATTGTGTTCTATTCTGTGCTGATATAATTCAGAGTAGAATGATTGGTAGCTTAGGGTTATACACTTTATGTTAAAGGTTAATATCACTTTTATTTCTTTTTCTGCCTACGCTGTCTCGTGAACTATGTGTGCATGTGTATACATGTGTATAAAAGGAAAATATATGCACACACATATAAATGTAAATACACATACATGGAATTTTTAATATATTCAAAATTAATCTCACACTTGTGACCTTAAAACACTCATTCATGGCAACACTCTTCCATTACACTTTCCAAGTTTACCCTGATGCCAACTCTAATAAAAACAGGGCTCCCATCCTATAAAAAAAATGAAGGTGATGGAAGTTGTATTTATGACTGACAATGTAATGCAGTGGTCAAATCTTTTATTGTGCAATTTAACATTTTTATTTGCTGGACAAAATTAATGGACATTTTATATATAACATATATTTTTTATAATAAAAGAGTAGTTAAGGTCTATTCTGCCAACTTGATTTTCATCAGTTCTGAGTGATGGGTCTTCCTCTAAAAGCCTGTAATATGGCATTCAGCAAGCCAAATTGAATCAGAACAGAAAAAAAAAATCCCTCTTTGTCTTTTTTTCCTGCTACCTTCTACTGCTCACCTTGATATATTTTTCACACTTAAAGTAGATATCTCCTAATGCTGATGTCACTTGATTTTTAGAGTAAAATCCAAACTTAATTTGGATACAGTAAACACAGAAAATCACCATTATGAACACCAATGCCTTTCCTTCTGGCCTCTGACAATCTACCCAGCTATCTATCACACTCATTTCTATGGTGTGTTAGTTCCAGTGGACAGTCATTTTGACTCGATGTCATGATATTCACACCTCCAGGTGAGAGAAGACCTTTTGATATAATTTTTCTTCCTGAAGCTGTGCAACTGTCAGTCTTTCTTATGGTTACATAGATCACAGCTAAAGTTTCATCAATAATTCCTTGGATAATGATAGATTAGTTTGACAAAGACAACTTTGTAAGTGGTGATATGCATGTTTTTTAGTAAAACAGTGCATTTTCCAATTTTTTTATTTGCTTTTTGGCAACATGAATTTGTTGCTTTTCCCATGCCTACAGACATTATGTATCTTTTCTCCCTAAGAATTTGATTATTTGCAAAAGCAGGTTTTTGCACCAATACTGTTTTCCCTTTCAAATTCAGTGTCTCAGATTAATTTAGTCAGAAAAGGAGCTCCTATTCTTCATCCTGTTTTTCTTACACAAGATATAGTATGTACAGATGGAGTTTTACAGGTATGACAAGGAAGAGTAAATAGCTATGTTCAGCATTTGTAGTGTTTGCCACAGATGACACATATTGGAAATGTATCATACAATTTTTATACTTTGATTGATTGTTTCTACGAAACAAGTTTAAGGGATTATGCCAGAAACTCACTGTTATTACCAACCCAGAGTGTTGGTGAAAATGGTGCTGAAAGACTTGCCTCCAAAATGTCTAATATAAACACTTGTACTTGTTTCAAGTTTATCTAATACACCAAGCTTGCATTTAGTAATAAGCTATTAACCTTGAAACTCAAATACTTTACCAAGGATGGTGTCACGCTTAAAAGAGAACATAATTTTATTGGTAATATATTCTTCCCTTCTCCAAAGTTGTAGCCAAGCAAAACAGAAGAGACAGCAGGTCTTCTCCTCTGAGCACTGGCACGATGGTATCATCTTGGAAAGCCAAGCTGGGAGAAGAACAATCATCTGTGATATTGAGAGTGGCATGTTTCAGGTGCCATTAATCCACATGCGTGTGCCCCAGCTGCTACACTGGCTGAAAGGGGCTCACCTGTTGAAAGAGATCACCTATTTTAGGGAGCCTGAAAAAGAATGAGCAGATGTATCAGCAGGAGCTGGCACCAGATTAAGAAACAAATTAGGACCAGAGGTTTCTTACGACTCTGTTGGCTAGAGGTTCAGGGCTATAGAAGGGCTGACACTTTATGCGTCAAAAGCATTCTCAGAGATTTATTTCAATTCACACAGAAATTCTGCTAGGAGACTAGCAGGTTGTTCAAATGGAAATTGTGCGGAGAAAACTTTGGTGAGCAAAATAATATTAAATAAAATTAATTATTAAATCCAGTCCTTTATAACTACCTAGAAATTTGCTGAGCATTTTCAAGTAGCTTCTCAAGTACAGAAAACGTGCATTGGGTATATGGTTAGATGATAAGTATGTTTGAAGCTGTATATATCGTAACTGTCTAATATTACAAATTCTGTGTACACTCTTATTGTGGGGGGCCTTTCACCATTAGTATGATCACATGGCTTAATGCATAGCTACATTATCTCAGGTGTGACAAGCTATGTCCCTTTGTACACCATGAAAGCTAGAAGTACCAAACAGCTCTATTTCAGTGACACTATACAGCTTTGAGTCCTAAAGCCAACCATTCAGTTGCACGAGACTAGATTTCTAATTTAAAGACATCTAAAGATCTTTTGCTACAGATCACAAAAGCCTATACAGTTTCTAGAACAAAACAGAGGCTGTCAGTTTGCCGTATATGAAAGCTCAGTGCCCCCAGATCTTGAGTACTGTGTGCAGCTCTGATCACAGCTGAGGAAGGGCAACTGGAGTGATCAAGGGAGCAGCTATCTTATAACAATAGACAAAAAAATCTGAGACTTCTCCATCTGGTGAAGAGAAAGCTGAGGGGGAAATTTGATACAGGCTTACAAAATCTTGAAGCTGTTGGATAAAGTGAATGAAGAACTGTTATTCCTCAAATCCTGCAGTGCTACAGGAAACAGGGAGAAGAACAATTTAAAACAGATTATCACGGCAGCGAGTTAACTCTGTGAACTTGATGCCACAGGAGCCTGTGAAAGCAGACAGTATCAGCACGTTCAGAGAGAGATTGGACAAATTCATGGACAACAGATCTGTAAATGGTACTAAGAGGATGTACAGGCTAACATTTCTAATCCACGTGCATGCTTGGGAAATCTTAGGGGAATGAACTGCAGAAGGAGGCCAATTTCTCATATTTTTACCCAATAACATTGTTTGTTTCCACTCTAGAGAAAGAGTCTGAACTAGACAGACCACCCACTGTTCCACCAGGGTATTTTTTATCTTTCTAAAGATGATGCAGAAGCACAATGACTATAAAGAAAAGTCATTTTCCTATGAAGAATATCAGACTGCAGGAGCACTTCTGAGTTGTGTTTTTTACCAGAAACATTAGTGAAGGGGACCCTTCAAAGACATTTGCAAATAAGGATAATAAGCAGGATTGTGTTTAATTCTTAGAAGTATTTATTCTTAAAAATATCAGAATCACTTCAAATTTTAAAAGGTATAAAGGGTATTTTCATCTGTCATTTGACCTTCAAATTAGGCTATTTAATGTGATTCGTCTGTGATAGTAAATGAAAAAGATGTGTTTCCCTCAGCAAGCACAGAACACAAAACACTAACACTGTAGTACGAAGAGAGGCACCCAGAGAGGCTGGGCAGAAATAAAAAAAGCCAACCAAAGGTCCCAATTATCATGTATACCAATGCAGTATTCCTAGGAGTTGGGTTGCTACCCAGAGCATCTTTCTGCAGAAGACAGATTACTGCCATATTCTAGAGTCTTTCCGTCGTCACTTGCGTTTTGATGGCACCTATATCATATTAAAATTGGCATATCTCCTTTTTAGCAGGCACAATTCCACCTAACAGATGGCCATGATGATAGACATGCCAAAGAACCAGTATGTGTATCAAGTTTGATTATTAGGGATGAAATTCCTATCCAAGAATGTTTGAGTGGCATTCTGTACCAATCATCTGAACCTATTGGTATGGGTTAGAACAAATGCTGTTTCTCTAAAGTCATGGGATGTGTTAACTACAAAATAGGGAGATGAGGAGTATGTAATTTAAGGTCTTGATAAAACGGAAATAAAGGCCATTGCTTTTGGATCACTCACTCCACTCTAGCAAGACACAGTTGTGAAGCAAATCATTAATTTCTATTGGCTATCCACAATTTAGTGTTTCTGGTGTATTTCCTAGTAGATGGTTGTTCTTTTTCAAATGACACTGTAGCTGGACAACATAGATCTTACTGCACCACAGACAGTGCAAAAATCTGCTGAAAGGGGAGCTGAATCATTAGAAGGGTGGGACACTACGCAAAGGCTTATGAAAGCTGAATTGCCCACCTCCTAACAGAGACTCCTGTTGTCACAGGGTATGTTGGGCTGTACCTGTTTTTTTACCACAGTATAAAACTGTCACATATTTCATAATAAATAGCTCATTTTAAAATAGTAGACACTGTAATGACAGCAGAAATATTTTAACTGGTTTAAAGCAAAACTAGTATGTTGTGAAAAGATTATATTACCAAGGTCCCCACTCTTAATTGTGCCAGAGGCAAATAAGAATTATGGGTGTCAAAAAAGGTATCTAACATTCACGTTTTCCATCTGAAAGAAACCACTGTGATGCATAAATAAAACCCTAGAATGTGAAATCATTAAACTACTATTTCTGCTAAATGTATTTACTTATTTTTTTAATTAGTGATAAATAAGATTTTTGGGGTTTTTTCTCTGACATATATTTTTACCAAATTACTGCTGAGGCATCAGCATTGATTTCTTTCATCTTTCTTTACTTTTTTGTGGTTGTGTTTTTCATTTTAAATACAGAAGGAAGGCTATAGAAGGCTCCAACTAAGTGGATTTCACAGTGTTTGTAAAGTGGAAGTTTGTCATTAATTTTCCATTTGAAATCAAAACATTTAATCTTGCCTATAGATGTCCATTCATTATTTACATTGGTTTATCATGGTGTGACAATACCAGACATTTATTTGACTGGTCTAGTGGAGAATCAAATCCATTTTTTTTCATGAGGCAATAGTAACTATGATTTAGTGTTTCTTACTCAAAGTCATCATTGCACTTCACAATGCTTTGTGGATGCATTAAGTTATAAATTACACTTGTGGAGTCCATGTGGTGTATTGATTGAGATTAGCAGATTGTTACCCTACATTTTCGCTCCCTGGCAGGTGCATAAAGGTACCAGGTAATGTGACCATTACTGTCCTTTTTAAGCTACTACTCTAGACCCATGATCTGTGGTTGCCAATCGCATTTCAGAAATGTCATTTGCAAATTGTGTTAAAAATATTGAGCAAAAATGGTTCAAAAATCTTTTTTCTAATTATTATGAACACAAGCCTTTCAGAAGACTGGAATTAAGATATGTTCAGGGGGATTTTATTTCTTTTGAGTTTTTCTTCCTCAGAATAATTTCTATTAATTTTTTTCTTGATTAGTATAAGGACACAGCTCAATAAGAGGATTGAAATAAGTTAGAGATTGGGTTACTCTGGCAGTGGCAGATTGAAATTGAACTTCATGACTCTACCCTGTGCCTTTTGCAGAAAGAAATAAAACCTGCAAGAGTAAAGGTTCCCATTGCTACTTTTGCCACAGTTTTTCTCAAAGAAATCTGAGGAAGATGTTAGAAAACAACTGTGTGCGTGAAGGGCTCATCCACTGCCCACAGCTGGCCCACTCTGGTGGTTGGTCTGCCTGCTTTCATGCCTACCCAGTGTCCTATGGGAATGTCTCAGTAGAGAGGAGTTTGCATCCCTAATTCTCTCTTGGCTTGGCCAACACACGTCTTTTTAGAGGCATTCTTGGTTTTTTTCAGAAAAGCTTTGATTTTTAGCATGCCTTTTTCTCTTAAGTATTTTCTTCTGTGATAAGCTCTGTAATGCTCTGTGTTTAGTTAAATGTAGGTACACCGGTTTCATTGCAGCAACCAGAGTAACCAATGCTGAAGTTAGGCAAAAGAGATCCTGTTTCATTTTTCCAGTACCAAATCTTAAACAGTGAAATATAGTTTTATAAATAATATTAGGTATTATTTGACAGATTTTTTAAAAAGGTATTATTTTGTCACAAGATTTGCAGAATGGTTGTTGGTGATGGATTTTTTTTCTCTATTAATATATTTTTTCAAATACAAGATCAGTTAAATAGAAGCTAGGTCAGGCAGATAATTTATCTGATAAGCAATGTTTCTTGTTTAATAGTAATTTCTTAAGACCGGGATTCTTAATCCGGCATCATTTTTCATCTTGAAGTGTTATAGTCAGAAACGCCACTGATAGATAAGTATTCAGTATCTGTACACATTTCTAAAATCAACATATCCACTTTCCATGTCTTTACAAAGTTAATTTTGTGCTCTGTGTCTTCCTTGTGAAATTACAATTTACATTTTGATTCACCATAAAATTTAGTTCAAACTTTTCCCCCTATTTCATTCTAGAGATCCCGCTACTTTTATTTAACAGATTGTCCTTTGATCTCAAGGAGACAATTGCTGTTTTACTCCTTTAATGAAGCTTGTATTATTACAGGCAAAATGAATATTAGACCAAATGGTAGTAGAAATCCCAGAGGGAAACATGCTCCTCCGTCTGGATCTTGGAAAAGCAGAATAATTCATTTTACTCAGTGATTATATTCCATAAACCCATAGTTCCTGTTCTTATTTACTTTTTTTTTTTTTTTAACTATTATGGGACAGTATTTCCGTTCTTTAGATTCAAGGTAGTCACAATTCCTTTGTCACAAATGGAACATTGGGCAGTTCTTAAGTGTGGCTGAGAAGAGATAATCTGTTAAAGGAAGCTGGAGTTAAAAATGACACTTTACTTATACTTTTGAGTAGCTAATGCTCATTTCTTACCTGTCCTTTCAACAGACATCAGTCTGGACCATGTTTCTCTGCCTTTTAGACCCTTGTTTCCTAGAAACTAGGAGTGATCAGATTTGAAAGTGATATTTCATAGAGGAAACAGTAGGGGATGGACACATATGGAGAATAGAAAGGAACTTGAAGATACTTGAAGTTAAAAATTAGTTACACATTTGAGAAAGAAGGGATAGGGACAACACAAATTACATGAATTTTAGTAGCATTCATACAGTCCCCTTTCCCTAACATCTGTGGCCAAAACCCATCATATTTATTAATAGCTTTGATAATTTTTTTTTTGTTCTCTTGATTATTTTTCCACCTATACTATCTACTTTAGACACAGACTCAACTTCAGGAACAGTATTGTTGGTTGCACCACACTGCTGGGCTGGAGGTTTAATTCAGAAGTATCTTTAGGCTACATCATTCTGTAGAAAAATGCATACACTGCAACTGACATCACATTGTAAGGACATTCTAAGGTCTGTTGCTTTTTGCTGCTAGATGTCATCACAGAAAAAGAGAATGCTTAAGAAGAGGGCATAGTTTCACTGGAGCAGTCAGCTTCACCTGAGTTCTGATCCCATTCTACATCTGAAATCTGAAGCAACACAAAAAATAAGGAAAGGAGAACTTCTCAATCAGAGCTAAGGAGTGGGGAAAAAAAAACCATAACAATTATGGCTTTCAAAATTATCATTAAGCAAAAATGAACCATCTCAGAATATGCAAAACTTCCAAGAGTTAAATCTTTCTCAAAGAGAATTGGTAACCCTGGAAATTAAAATGTGGCCATGAATAAAGTGGCCCACTCAAGCTATTTATCTTCAGGATACAACATGGAATTCTTTCTAATACAGGTAAAATAACTTGCGAACATTTGGTGTCTGTGAGTAGAAAAGATAAATATTTTGTCAATTCTTAGTACAAGGTATACTTTTATTTTTGGTAGGAGAAAAAAGACTTTAATTTCATTTTCTGCTGCATTTCTTGTAATGTTATATTAGAGAGCAAATAGGAGCTATGAACAAAGATTTAAAATGATGAGCTGTCCCATGCCTGTTTACAAGTCAGGACTTCATTTTACATAGAGTTCTCTATAGCGACTTTTTAAAATTTAAATTAGAAACATGGCCAGCAATGCATGCAAAATGTTCATTCATTGTAGTAAACTACAAAAATATTGCTTTTATTCAATGAGAATGCCATTGTAGAATTTTAAAAGGCATAGAAATAAAAGACTCCGGATTGGAGTGATTTAAACAAACTCACTAGGATATAGTAGATGATTAAAATACAATCTATAATTACATTACACTGGTATCAGGTAAGGATAAAAGCCTATAAATACACTGGGGTCAGGGTAAGCATAAAAAATGAAACAGTTATTTGAATAATCTGAGATCAAGTTGCAGTAATTAAAAATGAATGTATTATTCAAATGAAGGAATTAGGTTACAACACTCCTCATATGAAAATATTATTGTGACAGACTGAAATAAGTTGGAAGCGATTTTGATAAAAAATTGGGGCAAGAAATATAGTGATTTACATTGGGGAAAAACTAGACAATCTGTGCGGATGAGAGTATTTGCAACTCCTCCTTCAAATCTCTCATCAAAACTCACACCTTTCAGCTGGCCTTCGAGAATTATCCACTACCCCTAGCCTCTTCTTGGACATTGCTCTTTCAGATGCACAGATCAATCCATTAAGAATTAAAAGTGCTATAGCTAAGGACTCTACATGCACTCACAAAGGAATTAATGGGATCTGCACCCACTAGCAGGCATAGTGCTTAATCTACCCCACACATTGCTGGTTATCCGTTTTCATTGCCATTACACAGGTCATTTCTGTCATTTGTCTCCTGTTCTTTCTTTGTCATCTCCTGTCAGTTTGGAGGAGAAAGTCTACACATAAGACTGACACAAAACAGTGTTATTTATGTAAATAGTTGATGGCTACTTGCAAATTAAGCACTTGTTATTATAAATAAAGGTTCTTGAAATCTGACCTTTCCACAGCAAATTCCTTGGGGCAGAAACCTGTCTGGAGGTGTCCTGAATATGTAAACCAAGGATATTTCATTATTAATAATAATTAATAATGAAAGAATCAGACAGTAACTTGGTGGTTTTTTTCAGGTAATAGCTTTCATATCCCTTATATTAATTAACTTTTCCAAGCGTACTTTGAGAGCCCTCTCTGAGTGGCTCTTTGCCATTGCCTGTAGCAGGAGGGTAGAGAGCTGCTCTGCAGGTGCACGTGTGCCCATCAGCAGGCCCATTTGAAATTCCCTCAGATAAGTGAATGCCTGCACATCAGAAGTCAGAGCAAGATCAGGAGTAGCTTTCTTCATTTTTGCGCAGTGACTGTTGCCTGAAGTTCTCCTCAAACCTTTCTAGCATCTGCAAGAGTCTATTGAGAAGATAATTTAGCTCACTTAAAATATGCCCAGCTATGCCCTCTTAAATCCTCAGTTGATCCTTTTATCATCACATAGTATATTTAAGCCTCTCATTCTTACCTGGTAAATCCTTCATACTTGTCTTTTCTAGTGTCTTTTGTCTTCCCCTCAAAATGCTGTGTTTGCTTTCTGCAAAAGGTGGTTGTTTGTCCATTTTAAATCTTTTTCTTCTGCAATGACTTACACACTTCTCAATAAGTTGTTCACGCTTGAACTGCTGGTACTGCCAGCTCTTTTCTTGAAATTCTGACTCAAATATATTATCTTGGCACACTTCCATTTCCAGAGAACTGGATGTATCTATTAGATATAGATCAGATATCTGAGTAACATTTAAAAGGCATGCAATTATGCATAGGAGACTTCAGGTCAAGAAGCTGAATAGTTTTGAATGACCTGTCAAAAGCAGCCAAATAAAGCTTTAAAAAAAAAAATGTTACAACTACAGCTATTTCCATTTCTCCACCATTATTCACTCTTCACCTGTCTGTGCAGTTAATTCAGCTAATAGTACTGCACACAGGTAAATGAGCAGTGACATAAAATGTTAATTCAGATTCAGAAAGATGATTTGTTTAGAACTATCCTGAATTGATAACTGAAGGATGCAAGACACAACATCTCCTACACAGTTTGCACATCTCTGGTAGTGCCATTAAGTAATGTACTCAGACCAGCTGCAGTGTACATGTGAAACAAAGTCTTCAACTTCAAAAATAACTATCTGTTTAGTTGAATATCATCCCAGCAGATACTGAAGTCTTGAGAGAATTCTTGTAATGGCCAGTAAGTCAGATAGTTGCATATATATACATGTGCTACAGTGTATGTGTTACCTGACTGGCATGTAGATTAACAATAATCAGTTAATATTTTATCAGTTTGTATTTAATGAAAACTGAGAATGTGGAGTGGAGTACAAGGCTGAAAGCTGATGGGAAAGAAAATGAGAAAAGAGAATTAAACAGGAGGAAGTTACCAACTGAGAACCCCCTAGTTAAAAAGATTTAAACGCAGAATAAGAAGCTACACTGAAAGGCATTTTATATTGTTATGTCAAGCAGTATTTCCCAGGACTGGGGAAATAGGCCTAAACTGTCTTTTCTACACATGGGCAATATTTTCCATTATGAAGATAGGCACTAAATCCTGTTTCCACTTCCAGGGCATAGAGAGCATTGATTTTTCCGGTGTCTTAATAAAGAAGTATGAGGACACATTTTTTGAGATAGGATAGTACAGGATCATCTTCTCAGGACCAAGAAGACACACATTAAGGGAGAGAGTAATGGAGCATTTTAGGGATTCTGAGTTGTAGATGCAGATGGTTGTCCATGTGAGTGCTAACTTTTAGCAGAACAAAAAGATATGAGACAGTGAGGCATCTCCAGCAGGTTTTGTATACTGTGAGGTTCACTGCTTGTAAACTGGTCAGCGTTAAATAGACTGTGTTTTGGTCTCAGTCATACATAGGTTAGGCAGTGATGAACTGTGTTTTTCCATAGTGCCAGATTGTATTCCATTTCCATACCCCAGAGAGATTCCAAGTTGTTCATTATACTTTGTCCTGGTTTAAAAGGAGGAGAGCTAGTAGATAATATTTAGTGTCCAATAGGACTGGTCAGAGAAGTGCAGAGATGGGTTCATCAGCAGGGGGCTGAGGGGGTGATCATGAGAACAGCCTTATCAGCAGTGTAGATTTCCAAGCAGACTGGGAGGCTTGATAGGTAATTGCTGCCGGTTCATTCTGCTTTGTAAAAATCTTCTATTCTCAGGAGCATCCCAAACATTTAATAGAACTTTTCTTTAATCTCTGTGACCCTTTTACTTAGAGTAGCCTCATACCATTCCTTTTAAGATTTTGTGCAGTTTTAAGAAGGGGTCAGCCAGGACACAGGGGTTCATGCCAGCACTACGAAGCTAGCAGAATTTCACCTTGGTGTGTAATCCCTGCTCTTCTAAAAGCCAGATAGTTCTTTCGGGATCACTGCATGCTTGACATCAAATTTCTTCATTACTCTCATGAGACAGAGATAAGTGTTCAAAGGTTTCCACAAACTTTTAACATCACGAGTCCCACGTGTTTCCATGGGAGTCACGCACCCTGGAATGCTGTTTTTGCTCAGCAACAGAAATATTATGAAGTGACGGATGTTGAATAGTTTCCAGTCCTGGCTGCATCTTTTCACTCCCCAGTTTTGCAGGGGAATGATTTAAGCAGAAATAACCACCTGCATGGTTGTAGGTAAGCACAGGCGATTTCAGTGAACATCTTATGGGCAGTGCCACCTTCACTGTCTGGCTCAAGCAGTGCCCTGGCCGCAGATTTGGGGTGCCCGGCCAGAGGAGGGGGTAATGCAGCCCAAGACTGCCGGGTCACAGTTTGCCTCAGCTCTAAAATTCACCTTCCCGAGGGCTTCAGCATCCACCAGCAGCGGTGATGGCAACAAGCATCACAGCCTGGACTCAAAGGCAACCATCACAGCCCGTCCGCAAAGTTTCGGTGGAAGTGGAGGGGCGCAGGGAGCCCAGCGCGGGGTGGGGGCCGCAGGGCAATGCCTCATTGCGCTGTTTCCGGAGCAAAAAAGGACGGTGGCCGGGTGAACAGACAGCATTGTAAGCGATATTGTTCGGCAGTTTATTCAAAATATCACCTCCGGTACCGTCGGTGGGCGCGTGGCCCGGCGCCCCTCCGTGAGGGGACACATCTTCGCCACGGGAGCGACAGCATCTCGCTCTGTCGTGACAGGAAAAGCACAGGGCGGCCGTCGGGAGAGCGGCACGGGGGCTCGCGGAGAGGATTTAATCAAAGTTCCCGACAGCTCGCGGCGTTATCAGCCCCGGCGGTGCGATGTGCAGCCTTGTGTAAAATTAAATAAATAAGGGCTCCCCCCGCCTCAGCGCGCCCGGCGGCGGCGCGGCGGCGCCATCTGCTGGCGGCCGGGCGGCTCCGCGCGCCGCGCCGCGCGCGGCCGCCGGGAGCGCTGCGGGGTGGGCGGGGCCGCCCATGAGGGGACTCCTCAGGTCGAGGTGGCCGAGTGGTTAAGGCGATGGACTGCTAATTCATTGTGCTCTACCCACGGAAGTTCGAATCCCGCCCTCGTCGGGTCTCGTATTTTCCCAAATCTTCGTTCACGAAGCCTAGCCATGATGGGTGTCACAGGCAGTGTTTCAATGGTGAACTCTTATATCTTTGTCTTTCGTGTGGTAACCAAAAGGAATCCTAAATTCCAGCTTCGTGTCCTCCAATATTTTCCAGTTTGTTTTTTTTTTGTTTGTTTGGGGTTTTTTTACTGGTTTTTTGTAAAGTAATTGTTACACTAGTCTTTAAAACTGCGACCCTTCTGACTTTATAGCTTAGCTCAGCATTATCTCGCTAAGCATCTCATCCAACCAAGTTGCTTAAGGCTTGCAACTCTTTACTGTGAGGGTGGTGAGGTGCAGGCAGGATGCCCAGAGAAGCTGTGAATGCCCCATCCATGGAAACATTCAAGGCCAGGCTTGGATGGGGCTCTGAACAACCTGGTCTAGTAGAAGGTGTCCCTGCCCATGGCAGGCAGGCTGGAACTGGTTGGTCTTTAAGGCTGTTTCCAGTCTATGCTTCTGTGATTACATGATTTATGTGATGAGTGTAAACCACAGAGGTTTGAAAGGCGTTTTTTATCACAAAACAAAAATTCTTTACAAAATTGGAAAAAAAAATCACACGTTTTCTGTACCCATGCATGCGGTTTGCTTTTCCCTCTGTTTCATCCCCCTTTGGGTCTTGTACCAGAACTGTGGATAAAAACTTAGGTACAGAGACCTGGTTCAGCCAGCATATTTATGAGTACATGTATTTATATACATGTAAAATTATGTTAGTTTACAACCATAATTGTCTTGACTGGAATGTATCTTAAGCAGTAAAAATCTGTAGGTCCCAATCTGTCTTGTGGGGTTTATTTCTTTTTGCAGTTCTTGGGAGTGAGGTGGTGTTCTACGGGCAATGCTAGTAGTAACAGAGAGCCAGACAAAGGTGCTACGAGGTAGATGAAGATCAGTGAAGGAAATGAAGCTGCTGTGAGCATGGGTGACAGCATCATCCTTTGATTTCTTGGATTTCAATACGATTAACTGGAGGAACCTTCCTCTTTTGCTTTTAGATGCCCATTTTCCTCCCAGTGATGGCATAAAATTTTTTTCATACACATGAAAAGCCTCACTTCAGCTAAACAGATCATTCTAATCAGAATCTGGAAAGTCAATGAGAAATCAAGTTGCATTTAAGACATCTGTGCATTTTGTGCAGATATTTTTGAAGAGGTAAGCTCGTCATCGGTCTGTGGTCACAGCCTTGCGTTCAGACCAGTGGGTGGCTGAGAGTGCAGATTGCAAAAATATGTGGTCAAGTGCATTGCACTAAATCATAGTGCGACTCTCTGTTAAATTCAATTTTCATGCAGACACATCTTGAGGGGCTGCTATTCTCTCTGCACAGTATCAATTCTCCTGTTTTCTCCCCCTCACACTTGAATATTTTAGGCATTTGATAAAGTAATTCTTCCTTTGGGATGTATCAGCTTTAGAGCATCTGAATTAGTTAATTTTGAACTTTGTCTAAACTCTGCCACCTTTCTCAGGACTTGGGCTGTCAATAGCTAGAAAATAAAAGCATGTAAATTCACTTAATTTTCACATCCTCTCAACAAGATAGACAAAATTCTCTTAAGGGTGACCTGTAGAGGGTCCAGGGAGCCTGTAGAATGCCTCAGACCCTGGCAGACTCCCCCCTAGGGAGCCAGTATGCTTTAACTGGCTTCCCATTGAAGCAGCTGTAAGAAGTGAATGCATAAGAAAGAAAGGTAATGAAAACTGACAAGTTGAAAAGAAATTGAGAGTTTAATCTGCAAAGTTGTGCTTGAGGGGGCTTCCATCATGATATTCCTATGGAGTAGCAAAAAGAGAAAAAAATTAAGAAACTGCAGAGTATGATGAATTTACATAATTTTTTCTTGCACCAGGCGGTATTTATTAATTTCTTTTCTGCCACTTTACAGCACCTCTTTGCCTCTCAAAAGAGAAAATGAAGTATACAAAACCTGGCAGTCATAATGAATGTGTGAAATGCTCACAGATTATTTATAAGCATGCAAGTTATGTAGTTGTTGGAGATTCTCTCCCTTCTGCTCCTGCTTGGTGATGAAGAATGGTATTTTAATAGGCAGATGGTAAAGACAATTACAGTTTGGGGCTCAGCTGGGAGTTACATCAGTTTATTGCAAATTATTAGTTGATAAATGCTTTTGTTTACAAGCAAAGTCTTAAGCAGCTTTGTAATCAGTTTATCAGCTGCAAACTGAATTTTGACAGCTTGCCTTTGGGTATACAGTCACTTCTTTCCTGGCCATTTAGAAATCATGCTGACCAGGCAGGCAGAATGGCAGCTCCTATGCACCTGTATAATGCTCAGTAAACTGGTATTTCTTATTAAGCCTGTTTTGGAAGAAATCATCAAGTACAGAATCCTTCGTAATTGCTAATCCATGTTAGTGTGCACAGCAAGAATCTTAAGTATTTTCTCATTCATAGTCTTTTTTTTTTAGTTTCATTGTGACCAGAAGTAGCTCAGTCTTTGTTTTCTTTGCTTTCTGTTAACAGAATCTTACTAGATAAACTAACTGGGAGACTGGCAGTTTACCTTGGGCACTGTATATAGCTTGGAAGGTGGCAACGCTTTTGATTTTTTAGTTTTCAATTAATTTACTTCTAGCTTCTACTTCAAAAGGAAGAACTATAATACCTGGAGTTTAGCACATGTGGAGGAAATCTGGGGTGTTGGTATGGGGGTTTGTGTGTGTGGTGGTTGTTTTTTTAAATGAAGTCCTTTTTAAATAGAAAAGACTGAATTACATGCTTATTGCAGCTCTTACGCCATTTACATTTTAGACCATACTAAACATGCAAATGTACTTTTAATACCTTTTACTTAGTTGCTGGTTTAGTAAGAGAGACACTGATTTGTCACAGTCTTCTTTCCACTGCAACCAGTGTAAAACGTTCTAATGGCTTACGTGGGAGCAAGACTTCTTTTGGAATCAAGAAGTGCTACTTAGCTTCCATGATTGTTACAGCTGAGGTAAACTAGTTTCTGAACTTCAGCCTGTGAGCTGAACATTAGCACCAGGAAAGTTCCAAGATAACTTGAAATAATAGCAACTGTTTTCTCAGGGTTACAGTGCACTCAACTAAATGCTTCTGTTCATTACAAAAAGTGGCTTTTGTTTCTCACACAGCCAAAAACTTTTTCTGGAGTGTGGCCCCTGTATTGAACAAGCAACCAGGTCTCATAACCAATATTTCTTACTTTGGTTTTGCCATTCTATAACTTCCTCATTGTCCTTTTATTTATTGTGTTGATTTCCTTTACAAATACTACCTATCACTACAGCTCTTGCTGTATAATTCTTCCTTCTGCTCAGGTACCTCTGCCATTCACTCTGCATTTGCCCAGGGGCAAGAAATGAGCCCTACAGTAGCAGGTGCAAGACAGTAGAAAATCCATTGATAAGATGCAGTGTACTCTGCTTTCCCGGTAAGAAAGAGGCTATTAAAGCATAGCTATTGTCTCATTTAATCACCTCTTTTTTTCATACACTCCAGCCTAACGAAATAACTCTGAAAAGACAATCCACAGGAATGATTGTGTTTGTAAGGCTACAAAAAGGTCACCTTACAGCTGTACTGTTATGGAAGCAGGGATTGTAGGAATGTGTGTATCTGAAGCTCTCCTTCAAAGTAATTGGTTTCAGTGGTCCATTTTCTCTCTCTGAAACCTGGTGCATCCACAAAAGCTGGGTAGAGCAGTGGGCGTCACCTGGGAATGTCTCCTGGGAAGCTCTTTGGAGAGTGCTCATTCAGTGGTCCTGCAGAAAGTAGAAGGGGAGATGAGTGTGCTGTGACAGTAAGTCCTAGATCCTTTGCAGTGGTTATGGGAGTGCAACGTGGCCAATGTCAGCAAGGGTTTATCAGTTCTTTCCAAGCTGTTTATCATTTCCTTTCTGAAGGATTAGTAAGTTCTGAAATAACACTCAAGTGAGACCTAATTCAAATGTAAAAAAGGTGTAGCACTCAATTCAAAACAGAGGAATTAGCAAAGAAATAAGAAACAAACAAAAAAAAAAAAAGGAAGACATTGCTAAACTTGGGAAAGAACTTCCTTGTTTGAGTTTATGCTGAATTAAGAAAATATAACAGGTTTAGCATTTGTGGCAGGCTTTAATTTCAACCTCTGAGCAGCAGACTTAACTTCTCGTGATGTGGGAGGATATTACAGTTTTCAGTTTCATTCCGTAAGTATTGCCATTTGTGCCAAACATTTAATAGTTTTACGCTGTGGACTGTCGTCCACCAGGAGCTGATATCACCTAAGACTTTTTAGAGCCATCTAATAGAAAGATATGTATTCATTCTGATTAGCCCAGGATTTGAACGAGGGTCCCAGAAGAGATATATAAGCCTCTTAAATGCATAGAACTTCTAAGGATATGGGTTTAACTGTCTCCCCCTGTGGTAAATAAGCTGTGACAGCTCTATCAGGGGGGAAAATGGCAAATAAAATTACCACATTATTTTCCTGTGAATATTTTCGGAGGACTAATCTATTTTGCCTCTTTACCTAATAGAAGTCTGTTGAGTTACATACAGACATTTAATTGGAGGAAACACATAGAAATCCTCAAACAAACAAAATGCAGGCACGCAATAGTGGAAAAAAAGAAGAGGTCCAAATCTAAGCATTTGTTACACTCCTTGCTCTGCAGAAACAGTGTGCTGCATTTGAGGTTCAGCTGATGAAGATTTTTGCAGCATGAATTTAAGAGCTGCTGCAATACAGATGTAATGTTAGTGATAGTTGTATTGCAGCAAGGGAAAGACTAACCCCTTACACTGACACCAAGATGCCAGGTTTGGGAGCTCTCTCCCCTAGGACTGGAGAGTTCCTTTCATATTTTTCTTTTCCTCTTTATCAGCTATATAATGCCTGACAGTTTTAACTATAAATTCATCTATTCAGATGAACACACTGTCAGCTGTCAGCATATGACTAAGCTGAAGTCAGGCCCAAAGCTCAGGTTGACTCTTGGGCAGGAGTAAGAGATATATTCCTAAGGAGTATTTTCTTCCGTTTCTGGAAAGAGATTTCATATCTCAAAATGTAGGAATTTTAAAGCCTCCTTTTTAATTTGATTAGTACCTTTCAGGTGACTATTTTTCTGTTGCTTTGTTCTGAAAAATATCATTGCAGTTCCTTTATTTTGCCTTTTGTTTAGTGAGTTAAAAATTAAGAAGTCTCCATATTCTATGCTGAATGTAAAGGTAAAAGTGGAACAGAATTGGTTTGTCCACTGGTCTAATTTTATAGAGTATAATAGATTTTCCATTTTTACAGTCAGTATACTTATAGTATGCAATGGGTTAGTTAAAATTACAGGTCAGGTATCTTTTGCAAATCTCCTTTGATCGGTAAATAAGGAAAAATTATAGGAGATGCTAAGTAATCATCTCATTAATATAGCACTAAAGCTGTTTTTTGTGAGAGTTTGAGAAATATGAATTTGCAGGGATGATTTTTGAGACAGTTCACTAAGGGATGGCTGGAATCACGGCATTAAAATGCATTAATAGCAAAAATGCTGTGCAAAGTATGTATTTTGTGAACACATGTGAAAAATGTTAAGAATTATTTAGCAACTGGAAAGCCTGTTCACAAAATGCGTTTGATTTATTGCTGTATACACCACAGATCCGTATCACATATTCTTGCATTATTTTATTCAAAAACTTGTATGAACCATGAGTTGGCATGTTGTAGAATACTGAAAAGGCATTAATCAACCCAAATAAACAAGTACATAGATCTATCTAACAACTATGAAGTAGTTAATAAATTTTTAGCAATTTTATTACAGAAAAGAGGTCTAAAAGAGTAGTGCTTAATTATCTGGACTCCTCTGTGCTGGGCTCTCTTTTGATTGTATTAATGAAGCAGCTGGCCCATTGTTTCTCTTTAATTCCTCTATTGTTTTAAGAATATGTCACAGCTCTTTATTCTTTTATCAGGTGCTGTGCAGGAGGATTCACACAATAACTCATATTCCTACTGTATTTGCCAATGCACAAAGAAACCTCCAAAGCATTTTTCAAAGAAGGGGCACACATAATTTATAAGTTCTGTTCCTTGTACCACTCTACTGTCAAAAATTTCAACAGTATTGGATTTAAATGAATTATAATTTTTTTATTAAACAATGTGTCTACATATAGAAATATGTACTTCGTTCATGTCAAAAATTAGAGATCTGCCCAGTAACTCATGCCTACTGAAATGGCATTCATTGTGCTGTCGTCACAACACCATGCATGAGAAGCAGGAAGAACACAAATATGAAGATCCCATCCTGTTCTGATATGCAAATTCTCCTTAAATTCTCCTGTGCAACAAAGGAGAGAAAATAATAAATTAACTCCAACCCCCATTACCATTACTTAAAAGCATCATTTTTTTACAAATTGGAATATTTCATTAGGATAGGAAGGTCTAATTCAGTTTACAGTGCCTGGAAGTTGCTAAGAGTAACAGTCTGTTGTTTAAATAAATTCTGATAGTCTTTTGACCCTTCTTGCAAAAAGATGTGTGTACAGGAAATGGGCTATTATGTTTTTGCAGTAACGCAGTCAAATCCAGTAAGCACAAATTTTACTACACAAAACTACTTCTGAATTAATTGGCATTGAATATTTGTTTTAATAGAAATTGCCATTGATTTCCTAAACTTCTATGAAAGATGCGTGCCATTTCTGGGTCAAAAAAACTAGACTCAGATGTTTCAGCTAGGAAAAACAACTGATACGAAAGACAGGAAAACTGGGATTGCCTTTGAATATATGTTTATACATCATTATGCTTCTTTATCTGTGAAACAGCTGTAGTCAGTGGAAATACTGGTTTTAGCTACTTGCTTTCTAAAGTCACTTTTCCTTAAAAGCAATGGTATGAATCAAGAGGCTCTATGGTTTCATCCATTTTGAAGGTCTTTTCTTTCAGTGGAGTTAGCTGAGTTTGTCCTTGTATATATATTTTTTTCAGACTGTGATCCATAGATTCCAGATGACCATTCTTTAAGGTCTGCAAAGCATAGGTGGAAAAAATAAAAAAAAACAGGGCATCATCAGAAGGCTCACTGTGCAGGTTTCCATGTCTTCCCTGAAAGTGGTATAGGGTTCTGAGAATTGAAATGGATGAAGGGCCATTGCCTTAATTAAATTTTCAGAGCAAATAGTTAATTCCAAATATCATAATAGAGGTTGCTTTGTTTAAAAAAAAAAAAAAATCTAGAAGAAAAAAATAAGGGCTATTAAAAAAAGCAAGTTTTTTTTTTCTATTTTAGGTATCTGTCTTACATAAAGTTTTATATTCACATGTATATCTATGACCATATTACTCCTTATTCTGAATACAGAAGATAGAGTATTATTGCATCTAAGTATGATTTAATTGGTTCAATTTACTATATATTTTTTATACTAAGTGTGATTCCATATCTTGATGAGTCCAGATGTAGTTACGCTTCTGGTTTACAGCATCCCATTGCTTGCATTTTATTATTTTTACAAAGCAAATGTCTATCAATCACAGAGATAAATTAGAAAAAATTGTGCAAACATGACACATTACTAAGATTTTTTCAGCATGCTATGTAATTATTAACCTGATTTTTTGCCATTGAGGGAAGCCGTGAATTACAGATAGCATGGATGAAGTTAAATGCTTTTATATTAGATAAATTTTCTTATACAGTATTCTATATGTATGGCCATACAATATAATTGAAGCTTTGTCAGCCCTGTAGCCTAGCAACAGATAATACTGTTAGGTTACTGAATTGCTCCTGGTTGACAAGTAGGGAGTATTTTTGTGTTTATCATGTTTGCTAATGATGGGATCCTTTCCAAAAGGCTTGTCTTAATCTTAATTAGAGTTTATCAGCAGAGGTCTGCATGACATTGTGCAGACACTGATTTCATAAATAATAAAAAGTGCAAGTGAAAAATTTGGCAGGAGAAGAAGATATTTAAGACCACTGATTCTTGTAAGAGCAGCATGAATTTCCAAAATGTAATCAAGTTTGAACTGTGACTCTATTCTTTATTATCGAAACTTGCAGTACACTCCACTGCAGTTTTGACAGCAATTATGAGTATGATTTATAAGCTTCCTGTTAGGAACCAGATCTGTTTGCACAAGAATCTTGATCATAAACATTACAAAGAACAGTAAGTCCACAGTTTTTCAGGGACATCAGGACCTTACTCTGTCATTTTCATAGAAAATTGGGGTTTTTTTGGTTTTGTGGGAGTTTTTTGGGTGCTTTTTTGTGTTTGGTTTTTTTTTTGTTAGGTTTGGTTTTTTGTTTGGTTGGTTGCTTGGTTGGTTTTTTTTATTTAAGGGTGTTGGTGTTTTTCCAAGCAGCAGAAATATTTGCAGTGAAAGATGTAGACAAAGAAGAGAACCCTGAAATAACCTTTCCATTTGGTGGAAGTTCTGAAGGTATCAGATAACTGCTTCAGTGCCTGATGTCATTTGGTAAAGAACTCATGCCAATGCAATTGGAATGTAATTTTTTGCTCTGGTTTGCACAACATGATATTCTTTAACTTTCTCATCTTTCGATGTTTAAATAAATGAGTGTTTTTAATTCCTTGCAATATGAACTAGAAAAAGAGTTCAAATAAATGCATAGCATTTACAGAGATCTTTATTCTCTTCTTATGTTTGATATTTTTGTGGTATATATCACATAAATTTCCTTGGTTTAACTTTAGATATAAAACAATACATTGCAGGCTCAAGAAGCCTATTTTCAATTTCATAGAGATCTCCAATCTTTCAAATCCTTCTGGTAGTCTAAAACCTTCCTTTCTGCACTGGCACAAGAGTAAGACTCTTCTTACCCCACCACATAAAACCTCTAAGACTCCTTTCAGTATAAATGATGTGGGTCTACCCTTGCATCCTCCACACAGGCATCCAACCCTTCCCCTGCTATTGCCTCTGATGGGCAATGTGATTTGTCCTGAGATAAGAACACCAGGTGGGAATTGTCCTTAGAACAGAACACTAGGTGGGAATTGCAGGAGGAACTGCCTGGATTGCTTGCATAACGAACGCATTCCAGAGAGAGGGGAGCTGTGATGATTGTGATTGACTTTGGTACACTACGGCCTTCAAAAGGGTATAAAATGCTGCTGGAGACTGGGCCAGCTGGGCAAACTGGTGTCCCAAGGTTGCAGGCAACTTCCTAATGGATTCCCCCCTCCCTACCCCACCCTCGGCAGGGACTCCTGCAGGGTATGTGCAGCCCTGACGATGAGGAACAGTCAGTTTTGTACCGGTGAATAAAAGCACTAAGACTCAGTCACAGAGAGAGAGAAAATCCTGAAGTAGTTAAATGGGTGCTTTGTTGCTTTTAAATTGTGCATTCTGTAAAGCCAAAGACTGTAAATTAACCTGTTTGTTTTATAATCCTTTAGATTTGCTTGTATTATATACTGCATTGACAATATTTAGATACTGTATTATCAATAAATCGAATCATAATCATACACATAGTGTCATACTTCTTGCATCTGACTGAGAGTCTTCCCTCTACTACTCTGCCACAATGGATGACCAGTGTACTCATTATGGGCAAGAAGAGGCCCAAAATCACTGCTGTCTTGCCTTCTAACCAAATCGTGTAATCATGACTATTTCAGAGGCACTGTCAGTCACTCATCACTATTAGAACTTATCTGACTGTTGATCCTTTCTCTTCTTCTGATGCCTGTGTCTGTTTTAGGATTGAGACACTTGGCCTGGTAAAACTTCAGTAGAACAATTTCACTCTTATAGGCTTTTTCTAACAAAAGGAACAGTTGGTTAAAAAAATCTAACCAGTTTAGTGAGAACTTCATCTCATATAAATGAGATGAAACCTTTACGTTTCCTTCTGAAATCTTCATGTCTTTGCAAATATTTCATGCAAACATCTTTCTATCTCCTTCCCATCACCACAGGTACTTGGCTAAGGCTTCCATATTAACATTTTGAAAACCTGTAACACTACCCATTGCTTTATGAAAAGCTGTTGTACTCCTGAGAAATTGCTGTATATGTCAGTTTTGTCTTAGCCTGTAGGAAGCAAGAACTTTTTTCCTATTTTGTAACTGCCACCTCTAAGGAAGCCCTTATCTCTGACAAAGGTGTCTGGACAGCATAGTAATTCAAATGATAGTCATGACTGGAACTTCCTATTAAATTCAGAAACCTCTGCTGGATACTCTGCACTTGACTGACTTGCACTCTTTCCTCGACTGTGCAGTAGAAAGCTCAAGAAGACTTCTCTTCCACAGTCTTTCCTTTTTGCATGAAGGTCAGGGGAGTAAAGTCATTTACATCAGTAAAGTAATTTACATCACATCAAGACAGCGGCCCTTGCCTTAACCTGTGCAGGCAAGCATAGAAGGGGGCAAGTGGTGACTGCACCATGTCCTGTCCCTGTGGGTGACTTTTGCTGCAAAGGTGTTATGCTTCATTTCCAGTAACTGGAAGAACCCATAATTTGGGAGTTTGTCTGGGGATCTAACTTAACACAACATCATGTGCTGATGAAAACATGGGCATATATGTCATGATCACTTAAATGCCTTATTTCCTATAGAGTGGGATGAGAGAAAACGAAATAACAATGTACTTCTTGGGTTTGAATCCTGCTGTGCTGAAGGTTTGTACTCATAGAGTGGATTTCACTTCTGTAGTTCTAATTACCTTTGTTAAGCCAAGCTAGAGACTGTTGTGCTTCCAAAGCTGTCACACCTCCCACCCAGCTGTGCCTGCCGTAGGTGTGACTGTCTGCAGGAGATGGGTGGATCAGGCAGCCGGGGTCACTGCTCGCTTCAGCTGTCTGAGTTTAATCTGCTGCTGGACATGAATCAACACCCTGAGGAGCTCTAACACCAGGAGACTGAGTCAGTCTTTTAGCTGATCCAGACTGCTTGCAGCTGGAGACCTTTTTTCGCTGTTTTTTTGGAGACTGAGTTTGTTTTTTTCCCCCAAGGGTACAGAACGTCGAGATGTTTGCCGGGATAGAGAAAGTCTCAGATTTGCACCATTTAATGCTGTAACCTTGGAGGCCAATAAACCTTAGTATTCTTTGGTCCCCTCACATGAAATTTTTTGTAAACTTTGGAGCACCTTCAACTGCTGTATTACTGAAGGGTGAATACAAAGACACTTTTTTGCTTTGAAACTTCTACACCACTTTGAGGTTTGGAAGCTTAGCGTATTTTACCACTGAAACACACTGTTACTCATGCTGTTTTGTTTGCTCATCTTTGAAAGCTAATAGACTGGTTTAATTAATTGTCCAAGATTTCTCTAAAACAATGTCCTAATTCTTCCATTTAGCTGTGGCATATCATACACTGTTGTTATCTCCTCTACCAGATTTTTGCAACAAGTTGTTTTAAAACTATAATCTCATTGAGGGGAAAAAAATGAAGTGCAGTTGAAAAGGCAGTTATGCCGAAAGATAAACACAGCAATATTACTTATCAAAACGACTACAGTTTTTGCTTGCCTAATGAATGCAACATATAGCTTTTTCTATATATACAAAACCCAAGAAAAAAAAAAAAAGCTTTATAACATATAAAGTATGCAACATTATTTCAGGCATAACTGTATTGGATATGCATCTAGGCCTGAGAGTGTAGATAACACAATATAAGTGCTTTGCCTGTCTAAACATGTTAAATAAATGAGCATTCACTATCGCATTCAAATACATTAGTAGATGTACTCGCATAGTTAATTTTCTTTTTAATGCACTACACGTGACATTTGCTATAGTGTATCTTACTGTTTGATGAAAATTCTTCTATCTCCCCCCCCCCCCTTTAAACAGACCTTTATTTGAATAAGCCTTTATGGAACAGATCTTTGGCATATCTTCTTTTCAGGAAGTTCAGTCAGTGTAAGCAGAGATAAAGCAGTCATGTTACGAAGAATATTACATAAGGGAAGATTTTTTACAGAAAGAGGGTGACAAACATAAGGGAGGGGAAAAACGCCCTTAAGAGGAAATCTGATTTCTTTCTTGCAGCTGTTTAGTGTTATTGAGCTGTGATTTGCTATTCAAAATAAAGTGAACTTGGAGTTATGAAAAAATATACAGGAAGTTTGGTGAAAATAATGATGAGAAAAGTGCTGTATAAATTATTTTCACCTATATCTTGATTCTCGCATTGCTGGCTCTTTAGGAGACAAAATGAAAAATTCAAATGAATATTCATTATGCAAATAGTTAGGGAAACTGTCCCCAAACTGTTATCCTTATAAGAGAAAATTTCTATACTGATAGAAGGAAGACAGTAAAAGTAAAAATTATATGCCTCTTTACCTTGAATAAGCCATTCAAATTAAAAAAAAAAAAAAAAAAAAGCATGAAGATATGGCACTGCTGTTTTAAGTTCTGGCATCTGATACCATCAATTAAATCTTTCTGCTTTTATGTTTCCTGTAGGAGGGCAGCTTTGGTGTACCACAACCAAGGCCATCTCAGAGGGTGAAGAGCTGATTGCCTTTGTTGTAGATTTTGACTCAAGGCTGCAAGCTGCCAGTCAGATGACTCTCACAGAAGGCATGTATCCTGCACGCCTGCTGGACTCCATACAACTGCTCCCTCAACAAGCTGCAATGGCATCTATTTTGCCTACAGCTATTGTGAACAGTAAGTGATGAATACTATTCTCTGGTGATTTTTTAAAACAGCAGTACTTTAAGGCACATAGGAAGAGCTAATCAGCAATATTGAATTCAAGACCACAGAAATCACACCATAGCTCAAAGCCTGCTTTTGTTCCCCCATCATCTCAGATGAACTCGCAGCTGTAAAAGGAGCAAGAATAGCAGTCTGGTGAGAACCTCACCCAGAGTACCCGACCTGCCCTCGTGTGGACGTTCTGTGATCTGTTGCCAGAGGCAATAGGATCAGAAACTGTTCAAGTAGATAAGATAGGTCGGCTAGCTCTCAAAGTCCAGCCTCTGGTGCTGAAGGAAGCTTGTTGCTTACAACTGCGGCTTCTGGTAATAATTCATGATACTCAGTGGTAGAAAAGAAACACATCTCTTCAGTGGCTATTTTAAAATGCAGCAGAGATCATACCTTATTTCAGTGGCTATCCAAAAATGTTTTTATGTCCTCTGGTCATCAATAGACCCTATTATGGACAAAATACAGTATGCAATTGAGTGCTGTCCTTAGAGAGGAGGGACATAAATGTTCCTGAACTGGGAAAATTCAGCTTGAATTAAATTTTATATCTTTAGGTTTTTCTTATTACTGCTTTTTACCTTTATACAGCCCTAGTTCCTCATTCTCCTTTCTAAGTACTTTTCAAATATATTGGCTACTACCATGATCCTCACCAGTCATCACCTAGACTTATTGCACATTCTTACCTCTCAGCACTTTGCAAGTCTGTTCATTTAGACTCCATGTTGGATCACTTCTGCATGCTTCCTGTGGTTTCTAAGTATTATAATTAGTTATAGTGAACTACTGAACACAGTATTTCAGGTGTGAATGCACATGCAAGCACATGGACTGCCACTCAGGCTCACACCTAATAACTTTGAGTCTTGAACAGTCACTATGTCTCGAAGCTCTTCAGACAGGACTAGTTAAAATATCCATGGTAATGGATATTACCATGTTTTTCTTTTGTTGTGGTTTGGTTTTTTGTAAGTGCTTATTTTCTGGGTAAAAAATTCTGATAGCTACACATTTATTGTTAGCCTATTTTAAAAGATAAACATTTCAATGTCCAAATCATCTGAGTCCTCCCTTCTAGAGAGTGAGTTGCAGCAACCTCATGCCCCTTTGGCTAAGCACATTCATTTTTACCCCAGCAGTCGGGCAGCTGTGAGCTGATATACCTGTTCACAGAACCAGCAATTAGCATTGTAGAGGACCTTCCCAAAAGAAGGTGTCAGAAGCACCTAAAATGACATGAAGTTACCAAAGGTAGGGCAGACCTGTGTTTATAGTCAACAGTTGCAAGGGAGCACAGCTTGTTTCAGCTAAGGATGAATTCTTGCTTAAATCTACAAGGCCAATTCTGGTCTTTGGCAGAGTAGTCAGATTTCTACAGCATTACATTTCTGGAAACACCTTTGCTGTCAGCATTGCCTTTTTGTAGAGCCCTGGAAAGCCACACTGAATGTTGTTAAGTCTAAGTTTATGGTCCTTCAGGTCTTTCTATACAGGTTTAGCAGAAACTCAGTAACCTCTGTATTCTTGACTCCAGGAGAATGCTTAAATAACAAGTCTCACTGCTCAGAACTTTCCACCCTGCTTCCAACTCTACCTCTGACCAGATGGGGCTGCTTTCACATTTCACTGTTGAATTGGTGAAATTCAGTTTCTTCATTGAAGTCCTGAACAAGATGCAAGTCCAGTAATATGCTGAATGCACCTCTAGATATATCTAGATAACATACTTTCTCTAGATCTCTGAAAAAAAAGTCAGTTTCTAGAAAAAGTAGGTGTTGTAGGTTTGGGGGTTTTTTATGTTTCCTAACATTTTCTAGTGAAAAAAACCCACCAAAATTAGAATATCACCTTTGGCTCATTCAGCCTGAGCTTCAGTGTTTCATTTCCTGAATTGATCTATTTAAATATTTGGAAAATATCCATTGAAACAAATTGAAATATTTTGCTTTTAAATAATTAAAACATTAACTTCAAGTAGCCTTTATCTATTTTGCATCATTTTATGGGACTAATTAGTTTCAGATCCCATCCCTATATATTGTTCTCCCTGAAATTCCATCCTCTTACCGTGCAAAACTCCTCAAATGCATTTGCTCTGCTTGGCATATAATGGCAGTCATATATTCACCATGTGTAACTGCAGCTACAGACTGTCCAGGCCATCTAGCCAATAGGAAATAAAGATGGCTGGAAGTCAAATTCATTAAGATAATCAGAAAGTTCAATACGGTGATGGAATGCAGTTAAATGGATTCAAATAGGACTTGTTGACCATATCAGAATTTCCTATTACTACTTTTGGACTTTCTCTTCTGTGGAAACCTCATTGGTTCAACTTTTTTAAACCATTTGAAGCCAAAAGCAAATGTTGAAATGTCAGCTTTAACACGAGGGGACATTTTAAATGATTCAAGCTACATCAGTAATATTTTACTAATGGTATATGTTGAAATACTAACTGGTCCGTTAAGTGGTTGTGTCTCAAATACATGTACAATTATTCAGTGGCAAAGGGAAAAATAGAAACTGGTAGTGGTATAAATACTTTCTGCAAATTTATGAGCAGAAAAATAGACAAGTATTAGCAATGCAGTCAGAGAAGCAAACTAAGCAATGTAAATTTTGGCTGCATTTGTAAATATTTGGCAAATAAAAGACTTATCCATTTCAATGGGTTGGAGTCTTCAACTTTCTTCACCCAAAGGAATTGGAATAGAGAGTTGTCCTACACACTTCAACATTTGATATTAAACATAAATTGTCACAAATTACAATGAATTACATCATCAGCTACACATGCCATGTTTTCAGAACAACCAGCCATTTTTCAAGACTGGTAATTACAATCTCTAGCAGTTTCTTGCATTCTGAAGTCAGGGAAAGTTTTGATGTAGACCAAGATGTGTATTGATGTTGACTGCAGTTGCCCATTGCCTGATCGTGAAGCCAGCTGTCATAGTCTGAAGTCACTATAAATTTTATGTCAAAAACAGGCGAGAAATGTCTGGACCAGATGCAGAGAATTATCCTAGGCCTATGGCAATACCTGAAATGTATGTTTGAATGGCCAAGTGTTGATTGACTTAAGCTAAAAGTATAGAAGAGACTGTTCTTGTGATTTAACACTATAAACAAGTTGTAGTGCTCAAGTGTGGACCCTGTCACAGTTTAATTTACTCATGTAAATGTACCCAAAAAGGGCAGGGATTTTGTCTTGTTCTTACTGATAGGATGGAAGGTTCAGCTTTCAGAAAGGTCAAACAGGTCTTTTGTCCTTCTGAGACAGATACATGATGTACTATAAAGGTGTTTTCTGACAGGATATTAGCAACCAAATATCTGTCCACTTGGTGAAAATACAACATATGCATTATTATTATTATTATTATTATCAGAGCAACAGGATCTTACAGTAATAACTGAATAAGCATTCTGAAAATACATGTTCTTCAGAATGATCTGCAGTTAGCATTCAAAAATTCCAAGGCCCAGAGCTGAAAAGACTTGTGCATACAGGAAAAAAAGCACAATTGAAAAGTGTCCCCTACTGAGTAGTCATGTATTGAAAATACAGCTTAGTTCTTGAATTAGTACTGTATGTTCCCAACAAATATCTAATTTAATTCCATTTTTTAAAAATAATTATGTGCCAAAACCTTTTCTTTATGCAACTATTTTAAAAATATTCTTTTGAAACAAACAACTGTCTCACGTGTTAAGTCTCTCATCTGCAAGGGACATTTTAATAAATCCATGTTTCTGCTTCCAATATTTTATTAAATAAGTATGTGTTTAATGGGGAAGGGAGGTGAACTATGTTAATTGGTTGGCACCAAATGCACTGCGGCTAACCTACATCTGCGTATATTTACTTGTAGAGGACATATTCCCTTGCAAATCCTGTGGCATTTGGTACCGAAGTGAGCGGAACCTGCAGGCCCATCTCATGTATTACTGCAGTGGGAGGCAAAGAGAGGGGCCGCAGCTGTCAGAGGAGAGTGAAGACAGTGCTCAGCAGATATCCAGTGTCTGCCCCTTTCCGCAGTGCACCAAAAGTTTTTCGAATGCAAGAGCTCTGGAAATGCACCTAAATTCTCACAGTGGTAAGTACCATGTATCTTCATGGACCATCTTCTAGATTTAGCTATTTGAAAAGTTATTCACTGTAGACATTCAGTGGATCAATGTCTCTCCAAATATATGCAAGCATTGCATGTAGATACTACCAAAATGTCAACAGTTTCTGACCTATGTCTTACACCAAACACCTCTCCGAGGTAACTGGTGTCATTTCTATTATCTACTAATCCTAATCTGAATGCTGTCTCTCTCTTAATGTGTGTATACACAGGTACAAGCAGCATTTCTTTACTGGTGAAGGCATGATCAAGAATTCTGACACAATCAATTACTTTGGGATTCTATCTACCAGACATGACTTGGCTAGAGTACAGTCTCTACCTACCCTATTGTGATGCTCAGGAGAGAAATACACACAATCAGAGAGCAAGACGTTTTGAAGTAGGATCTTAGTGTCCAAGAGTAGACTTCTTAGCCAGAAGGCTTACGACCATGGTCCAAAACTCTATGCTTTTACCAGGACACTTGTTCCATAAAAAACTTGTTGTTTGATAACAATATTCTTTTCCCTTCTAATAAGTATAAAATGGGAATAGTATTTTAGAATCAGAGAAACAAAGAATCACAGGATTTCTTAGATTGGAAAAGACCTCTGAGATCATGAAGGCCATTTGTTAAGCCAGCACTACCAAGTCCACCACTAAACTATGTCCCTAAGCACCACATCAGCAGATCAGTGTGGATGACCAATTTTAAATTGAATTAGGGCTGCAAACACAAGTGAGTTTGCAGGATATTCTGCACTGGAGTTTTCAGTAGCAGAGAAAACCTAAAAATAAGAAAAACTGCAGTGTCAGTGTGTGGTGTGTTGGCTTTCTGGTGTACAAAGCTGCGTCTGGAAAGATGTAAGGGCTTTACAGGTATCCCTAATCCTCATGGTAAATGAATGGAGTCTAAAGGACACTAATGAGTGCTTTAGTTATAGAAGTTCCTGGGGCATTGGGAATCTACTCTGTGGATTTGGTGAAGTGAAAAACATTCCTCTGATAGTTGGGCAGCAATTGCAAATCCAGAAGGCCTCATATTACCTTGGAGGTGTTTGGTACCTCCCAGAACAGGACTAGAAGGGCACTGAGTGAAAGCTTCTTTATATTAACAACACAGACAACCCTTCAGTTAGAGGTCAACAAGCCATTCAGTTAGAGGTCAGATTTTTTTTGTGCTTCGAGATCTTAACTTTGAATATCAGGCTATCGCCATTTTCTGTCTGTTGCCTAGCAAATATTTCACTGTTCAGTGAACCAGCAAAACCATTGGCTACAGCAGCTTCAACAAGAGTAGGTGAATGCAACCCAACATGTCTTACAGCCTAGTAATTATAACCTGGTACTCTGGGAAGATAACTGATTAATTTCTCCCCAAGCAGAGGAAAACTCTGAAATCCTAGCCATTGTGCAAAAGATTTGCTTCAGCTATTTGCATTCAGTGACATACTGTTGGCTTAGGTGTCCAGGGTTTAGAGCTATGACCTGTGAACGACCCTGTCTACTTGTAATCCAGAGATAAGCATCTGTGTAGGTATCTCTTAGAACAGAGGCTGGACCTCAGGCTGTTCCCTTTCTTTTTAGTCATAAACCAGTCACTCTTTCTTTCTTTCAGATCCTGTCAGTCTTAATTTTTCTATACAGATTATCACACCTTTTGCATCCCTTTTCCAAATGCCCTGTAACCTTTGGAAACCCTGAGTTCTCTTGAACTTCTGTTACCATTCCCACTGGAGGCTCTAGTGGATGTGCACCTGGAACACAGAGCCCTGACTGAAATGCAAAATCCATTGACATCCTGCTGTCACTGTACCACATGATGGGGAAGCATATGAAGCACCATCTTGTGGCAGTGGAGGAGCTAAAGCCTCATAGAGCCTCCTTGGGAAGAAGTGCCTGATGGAAGCAAGCACTGATAAAAATGCTGTGTATCTCCTTGGTTCTCTTCTGGTCTCTGCAGCTAAGATCAGGCCAAATTTCAAATGTCATTCACAACCTGGGGAGTCACTGATGCTAGGGGAAAAGTGAGGACCTCCACAGAGCTGCAGTATTCTTACAGTTTTATTTTGTCCAACTACCACCAACCTAATTTATCTAACTAAGGTGTGGTATATGTGTCGATGTGTAGGCAGAGCAAATACTCATTTTTAATTCTGAATATCATCCCTACCAATATTTTGTCATGTTTTATTTTCTAAAAGGTAAACAGAATCCATGTTGTTGCAGTAGAGAAATTTAGTTTTATCTCTTTTTAAAGCATTTTCTGTTTCACAATTCTATGAAATATGGGGGGTTTTGTTTAATCAGTGGCTGTAAAATGGCTTTGAATGTACTGGTATTGATAGGAAAAGTGGTAGTGATTACATGAGGAAAAGGTGTTGTATTATAGCAGTAGTTACTAATGGCTATTATATGTGGTAGATAAAGATGTCAGTGAAGCTGTGTCTTACTACTCCTCCTCCCTTCACAATGAACACAACTTATCAGTCCTTTCTGATGAGGATAGTTCTGTAGCCTGTTCCCACACTACAGCCAACTCATGCAAGCAAAAAGCTCAGCATCAATAATGCTCAAAATGCTACTTCTGCATTGTCTGTGGCTTTCAGGCACTCTTGAGGGCTGTACCTCAAGCCGTATCACAACCTTGAACCTCTTGACCTTGATGTGCTTTCTGTGCATTCAAAATTTCCAGTGATTGTGTATGGGGAACATTATGTTTCCTTTTAGTTGTAACTGTAATTTCGAAGACTTTTTCATTTAGAATAAGTCCGTTCTATTTTTATCTTTTCACTTGTTCTTTCCCTTCAGTTCTGCTGAATGCATGCAAATACTAAGGCTCTTCAAAGCAGAGCAGAAGTCTGGGAATAACCTCTAGCAGTTTGAGGAAAGACCAGTTCAAGTACTTTCACGGTGATTAATGCCATCTCATCAGAAGAAAATCAGTAATTCTCACTGTGTTTGTACCTTTTGTGCAATTGATTCTCCAATATTCCTCATGAGAGACAAAATGGTCACTTTATTTTGTATTTTACTTGTCTTTTCTATAGGAGTGAAAATGGAGGAATTTCTCCCGCCCGGTGCTAGTCTTAAATGCACAGTTTGTACTTACACTGCAGACTCAGTGATTAACTTTCATCAGCACCTGTTCTCGCATCTTACTCAAGCTGCCTTTAGATGCAATCACTGCCATTTTGGCTTCCAAACTCAGAGGGAGCTATTGCAGCACCAAGAGTTACATGTCTCTGGCAGCAAAATCCAGAGAGAAAGTGACATTGAACACTCTCCAAGTGGAAATGAAGAAGGTTTACAGCCAGCAACGGACCTGTTGAGCAGAAATGATGTTCCCCAGAGCCAAAAGACCATGCAGACTAAAGATGCAAGTTCTGATACAGAGCTTGATAAATGTGAAAAAAAGGCTCCACTTTTCCTTCCAAACCAGAGGCCAGAAACACAACCTGCAGCAAATAAGCAGAGTTTTTCATATACTAAAATAAAATCTGAACCATCCAGTCCAAGACTTGCTTCATCGCCAGTTCAGCCTAATATTGGCCCTTCTTTCCCAATGGGACCTTTTCTTTCCCAGTTTGCTTTTCCCCAAGACATCACTGTGGTTCCTCAGGCTTCAGAGATATTAGCCAAAATGTCAGAACTGGTCCATCGAAGGCTGAGGCATGGAAGTAGCAATTATCCTCCTGTAATTTACAGTCCTCTGATGCCTAAAGGGGCTACATGTTTTGAGTGCAACATAACATTCAATAATTTGGACAACTACTTGGTTCACAAAAAGCATTACTGCAGCAGCCGATGGCAGCAGATGGCAAAGTCACCAGATTTTTCCAGTGTTCCAGAAAAAATACCAGAAGCTGTAAGTCCCAGTAATGGTCAAAGCTCTATAAACATCCTGAATACAGCTCCTCACACATCAGATCCAGAGAATCAACTTCTGCAGACGTCTTGCATAAACTCTTCAAGTGTTTTAGATTTGATTGGGCCAAACAATAAAAGTCATGAAAAAGACTTTACTGCACAACCCAAGAAGTTGTCAACTGCAAGCAATGGTGATGAGAAGATAAACGGAAAACCTTCTGATGTGAAAAATCCCAATGCTCCTTTAGTAGAGGGCGAGAGTGACCCTAACAAGACCACGTGTGAAGCTTGTAATATTACTTTCAGCAGACATGAAACCTACATGGTCCACAAGCAGTATTACTGTGCTACTCGCCATGATCCGCCACTGAAGAGGTCCGCTTCCAACAAAGTGCCTGCCATGCAGAGAACAATGCGTACTCGGAAGCGAAGGAAGATGTATGAGATGTGCCTGCCAGAGCAAGAGCAAAGGCCACCACTAGTTCAACAGCGATTTCTAGAAGTGGCTAATCTTGGCAATCCTTGTACATCTACTCAAGAGTCAACAGAGGGCCTTGGGGATTGTTACCATCCACGATGTGATATCTTTCCAGGAATAGTCTCAAAGCATCTGGAAACATCACTGTCTATTAACAAATGTGTTCCAGTTCCAAAGTGTGATACTCCCCACTCCACCGTATCTTGCTTGGAGATGGATGTGCCAATAGATCTCAGTAAAAAATGCTTACCCCCATCAGAGAGGACATCCACTTCTCCCAAAAGGCTGCTGGACTACCATGAGTGCACTGTATGCAAGATCAGTTTTAACAAGGTAGAGAACTACCTGGCTCACAAGCAGAATTTTTGCCCTGTCACTGCCCATCAGCGCAGTGACCTGGGACAAATCGACAGTAAGGTGTTTCAAAACCCAGAAAGTGAAAGAAACAGCCCAGATGTCAGTTATGAGAGAAGCATAATCAAATGTGAGAAAAATGGAAACTCGAAACAGTCCTCTCCTAATGGAAACTTATTTTCCACACACTTAGCAACACTTCAAGGACTAAAAGTCTTTAGTGAAGCGGCCCAGCTTATTGCAACAAAAGAAGAAAACAAACATTTGTTTCTTCCACAATGCCTTTACCCTGGAGCAATAAAGAAAGCTAAAGGAGCAGATCAGCTTTCTCCATATTATGGAATAAAGCCAAGTGATTACATTTCTGGTTCTCTCGTCATTCATAATACTGATCTAGATCAAAGCACAAATACAGAAAGTGAATCTCCTAAAGGCCAGGCGCCTTCGAATGGATGTGCTGTGCAGAAGAAAGAATCTCTTCCGCTACTGCCAAAAAACCGAGGCATGGTAATAGTTAATGGGGGACTAAAACAGGAGGAAAGACCTGCCACTAACCCACAGCAAGAGAACATTTCCCAGAATCCACCGCATGAAGATGGGCACAAGTCTCCTTCTTGGATCTCTGAGAATCCCTTAACTGCAAATGAAAATGTCTCTCCAGCAATTCCTACAGCAGAGGAACAGTTGTCTAGTATAGCTAAAGGTGTGAATGGCTCTACCCAGGCTCCAAGCAGTGGAAAGTACTGCCGACTGTGTGACATCCAGTTCAACAATCTTTCAAACTTTATAACTCATAAGAAGTTTTATTGCTCTTCACATGCAGCAGAACATGTCAAATGAAACAATCGGTCACCTTTGGTACCTGTGTTTAGCATATTGTTCCATACAGTTTAAAGAAAGCTGTTTGAATTACATCTGGACAATCAGGAGATTTCACTATTACTGAGTTGAAGACTTAAAGGTGTAATTTCATTACAGTCCATTAGTAAAGTGTATTATTGGTGCCATTTTCAAAAATATTAATTTATTTTACCAGCAGTATTCATAGCTGTAGTTATGTTATTTTTATTTAAAAACTTTATATTAAAGTCATTTGTAATGTTATTGTATAGTTATTGTGTAGCACATATGGTTTGCACTGTATAGTAGATTTTAAAGAAAATAGTCGCAAACAATACAGAAAAGCATTTTAGAAATAGCTTCAAAAGCACTTGTGTACCCTGATTTTTTTTCTTATATGCTGTTGCAAATATGTATGTGCTAAAATATAACTTGCAAAGAAGTTTCAACTATGCTGTGAAGTTCGCCTTAAAATTTCAATTTTTTTGAACTAATGGGCTCAGTTTGCACTTTATATTTTAGCAGATACATTACCTTAGTCATTAGGCTTTGCATTTGTATGTAGCAGTATGTTTCTGTCCACTTTCTTAATCTGAAACGTACGTTAAATGAAGATGGCATTTTCTTTCTTGTATAGTACTTGTATTTTCTTTCGCTGATGCATCTCTGTCTCAATTTTTAAACCTTTGCTGTTAAATGCAATACTTTATAAAGAATGAACAAAATTACTGGAAGCAGTATTGTAAGTAATGAGGTCATATCAATCAGTTTTATCTTTTGAAAGGCACAGTCTAAAACAAAACCTAAACTCAATGCTGCAATTATGAATCTAATTCATATATAAGATATATTTAAATATAAGAGTAGCAATACTGCAACTGGTGATCACAAAGATAATGTTCTACTTCTGATAGAAATAATTTCTCAACAAATGTTGTTACTATGCATGTATATGGATGGAATAAAATTCCAGATCATTGGAGAAGTTTGGCAGTAATTTCTTTAAACTTGTTTTATTCTGTTATTCAAGGTGCATTTAGAGCTCACAAACTGTAATGAATATCTTAAGAACAGGGTAACGTTGCCTCCTCTTCAATGGAAGCAAAGTGTTCAAAGAGAAAATGAGTACAAAGGATGCCTCCACTTCCAGGGAGTCCCTGCTGAAAGGTCACTAGTGCAACTAAGTTTAAGACAACTTAGTAAACTAAAGGTTAAATGTGAGGGTCTGAAACCAGGAAGGCTTTTCTCTTTAGTGATACCAAGGAACCCTGGCAGGATCACCATATGTCAAAATCAGTGGAACAATTCCCTTCCTAACACCTCTGATACGATTCTTCTTGTGTTCAGTGTTCTTATATGAAAAAAAAAGCATTCATTTAATAGAATAGCAGTTTGCTCCACTATTTCAGTATAGAAATACTATTCAATAATTTATGTTATATTAAAATCTGAACTAAGGTAAAATTAATACCCTTCACTTGCAATTGTTCGGTCTCCTGTACACCATTTTAATAAAAAAATTGTTATTATAATAATAAGTGACTTATTGATGCACTTTCATCCTACAAATTTGAAAGCAAAACTATGACCCAAATAGTTACATAAACAGTTGTATTTAATTTAGTCCTGTATCAGCCAAAAAGCCAACTCAGAACAAACTACCTAAAAGGATGGTATTTCTGCTGAACAGCCAGTTGGAGACTAGCATAAGAGCACACAATGCCACTGACTTTCAGCAATCCCATTTCTGCCTACTTTGTAACTGAAACTGTTCTTTTTCTTTTTTTGTAAGTTTAGGTACATGTGATCCAGTAGCAAAAAGAATAAACTCTTCAAAAAATACTATTAACAACTCTGCTGGTTAACTGGGCCTTAAATACAGATCAAGAGTGCTTAAAATTGTGTTAATTGTCACTTGCAACAAAGATAACAAGTGTATACATCAATTCTGTAGGCCCAAAATTGGTCCTATAACAAATATGTTGGGTAATAAGACTTGAGAAGAAGAAAAAGCATTACAATCATAGGGAGAATAAAATAGACAAATTGTTCATGATTCTCAATCAAATACTCGTTAGAAAATAGCACACCAGTATATCTAAGACTCCACAGTATTTTAGATAGATGGTACCTTTTGGCCTTTTTGGTGGCAAATGTTATTTTGAAGATTATCCATTATGAAAAATGGTTTAAAAAATAGGTAATTATGTCTGGATTAAAATAACCTCATTCTGAGAGATACATATGCGTAGATGAAAACTTTTTAGGTGAAGCTGGTCAGAAAGCCACAGGTAGTGCCATTTACAATTGCTGGGCTCTGGGAGTCTGTTTAGACTGTGAGAAAGTAAAGGAGAATATCAGGGTTGAAGGGAATACCTAGCTGAAAAGTGATGCCAAAAGGGAAAAGCCTTATCAAAAAACATTTCTGATTCAGAAATGCTGAGGATACCTGATACTATTCTTCCCACTGGCTAGTCCAATTGCTTTCACACAACAGAACAATTCTGGTAGTGTTTTCTCTTTATAAATCACCTATTTGGTTAACCAGTCCCATTTTCACAAGTTCAAAACTCTGTATCTGTGGGCACAAAGTTGCTCAATTTTACACACATTTTATACATTTTACTCACTTCACAGGAACAACTGGCAAGTCTGACATATGCTAAACCCCAAAGTTATCACACTCTGAAAGTAAAACTCTACACTAGCTAGGTGGGTAGCAGATACTGACATTTGATTTCTTCTACATTTGTTAAAAATATAAAAACATTTAATAGAAGAAGCTGCTCTCATAGATAGGCATGTTTTCCCATAATCTTATACACTGTTTTTAATTGTTTCTTTATTGTGCTAATTTTTTAATTGGCTCATATGAAATAAAAACATAAACACTGCCCTAATCCTAATCAAGGTGGGGGCTTGAAGCACATCTGTTTAAATTGTATTGTTTACAGGAATGAGCAACTTAAATCTGTTTTCTGATCAAGGGGGGTTTTGTATTCTCTTTAGATTATATCTACATGTTTGTTTAGGTGATAAACTGCCTATTGCTAAAAACTTCTCTTGAATATAGACTCTTCCCAAGTTCTCTTAGGTTTTTGTAGGTTTATTAATTATTTATCAAATCACCTGTGCAAAGGGAGTCCATTCTTAGTGAGTCTTTGACACCTGGAACTCAGCAGGAAGCAAAGCACCTCAGTTAAATGGTCTGGATCTGTTAATCTGTGTCAGCTGGAGTCGGTGTATAAGTCTTTGGAACGGTTGAGTAGAGATGAATAGCTCAACAACAGGCATTAAAATATTTCCTGATTTTATGTTACAAAAAATAAAATTGCTTCATGTGAAGACTTATATTTAGAGGATCTGGTTCCTGCCTAACTCCCTCTGTACTGATTTCCTGGCAGGTTTTGTGTTCAACTTTTGGGCTTTCTAAGAAATATTTCCTTATCCACAAAACATCCTACCCACAGGCAGTGCTCATAACTAATGTGTGGCTCTATCCCTGTCTACTTCATTTATTTGTCTGTATCCTAAAATTCAGACTTTGAAAGGCTGCTGTGAGTCCTCATTCATACCACATCTTCACAATTTTTACAGATGGCGGTGATTTTTTTTTCTTTGTAGTCATAAATCAGGTGGATGTGCCTAATGCAAGCAGTAAAGCATATTACTACAAGCTAATGTCTGCTTGTCTTGAATTAATTGTTATGTTAGGATTCTGGTGACATTTTCTCATTATTACAAATAATCCTAAAACTTCATCATTGGTATTTGATGTGGGTCCACGCTCCTAAATTTCTCAGTCTCTCATAATTAGATAACTGTTGACTATGTCCATTGTCTGACACACTATCTGCAGGAATGTAGCAGTCACATCCCAAACACAGTCTGAGAGGATGTATAAGGTGATTTCCGCCTTGTACAATAAATGCTGCACCAGTGGCAAATGTAGAATGAAAAAAATAACAACTAAAAAACTGATGTAGAAATTAAAAAATCAAATCAATTCCAGCACCACCATCAAGGTGAGGTGGAGGTGGGCTAATTCACCCTGCTGAATGTACATACATAAGCTATGAACCAGAATCCATTCTAAAACGGTGGAACTTGGGTGGAGCTCTGAGTGGCCTGGAAAACCTGGCTTAAAGAAAATTCTGTGGTGAGTATAATGGAAAAAGTGTGGTGTGGGATAATCTTATTGAGGGGCAAAGAAGATAAGGGAAAAGGGAATCAGCACTGTGTTAATCCAGCGAGTCTAGTATGGGTACACTGATGGCTGCAGAAGGCAGCAATTACAAGGCATCAGCACTATAAAAATACTACATGTCTCAGGAGGCCTGTTGAGAAAGGCTAAAATACTGATGAGACAAAATCCTTGGAAGATCACTCCCAGTGCAAAGGTTCTGGCTTTTTTTGGGTCTCCTTTTCCATAAGGCTGACACTGGGGAAGAGAACCACAACTTTTCCCACCTTCCAGGTCACCTTCACAGCTGGGACATTGTGCTACCATGAACTGTCAGGACAGACATCCACAGAACAGATATGTGTGCCCCTATTGTAAATTAGAGTCAAATCAGATACCCAGGCTTCAGTGGTGTTAGCCTGCGAGCACACCTGGTCCTCCCCACTGAGAGGTCACGGATAGTGCTTTGAAACCAGACCTCTTAGAGCCACAGCAAAATGAACTAAAATAATACTGGTGGCACTTCTGTATGGAGTAAAACAGGGCAAGGGAAGGGAGGTGTGTAGGAAATCTACAATCACATAATATAGCAGCATGAGATGAACGAATTTTGACTGGAAGGGTGAGATGAGCTGTTGTGCTAGGGTGAGCATGAAACTAATTCTGACAGTTTCAACTTCTAAATATATGGGGTTTTTTTACTATATACACACTATAGTTTTTTTACTATACACACTTATGTATAACACACATTTACATATAAAACCGCAGTTATGTATACACATAGAGATGAGAATATGTCCAAACCTAAACTAGATTAAGAAGTTAGACCAAGCACCTCAATGAGGTGATTAGACAAATCCTTTGTTGCAGAAGTAATACCCAGACTCTTTAATCCTCATTGCATAGGGAAACTGGCACCTTTCAGTGCATGAAGAGTGATGATACATTCATTCACATCCAAATTTAAATGTCCTTCTGGCAAAATTGCTTTCTCCTCTTTCGCTCTCAGCTGCTTTGAACAGGTCCCAAGCCAAGGAATTTGTTCCCACCTACCAATTCAATGGTCCACACACTCATTTTTTTCCACCTGACAACTTAGTTGCTTTTGTAATGGTCTTGTTTTGGTTTCAGTTGTGGATTTTTTTAAGCTTTTTCCACTGTGAATGAATGTGCCTGACTCATGGTGGAGACATTGAAAGGATCCACCTGAGCTGGTGTATTGGAGAGCGTGGTAATCTCTATCAGCAAAGTGGAGAGAGGCCACCAACTCTGCTGTGGGGCAGTAAATGAGTGAGCCCATGGAAAGCACCAGTTCTGCAGCATTAACCCAACTTCCTTAATCACCTGAACCTGGCATGAACCTTTCAAAGCACAACTGATAATGGAAACAGTACCTCACATTCAGTTTTGCTCGTAGGTGCATGTGGCTAAAAATAGCCGTTGTTGCTTTCAGACCTTTAGATAGGGTGCTGAATAATAAAAGCCAGAATTGTGATGAATAGAACAAGATAAAGTTGGGAACACCTCCAGAAGTCATTTTCATCTCAGCTCTCCCAGTTCTAGGTGTTCTTACTGAAACTGTGAAGCCAGATTCATATGATTTTGCAGTGATGGATACATGTAAATGTAATCACTTTTCAGAACCAGCAGAACTGCCAGCGTTTTGAAAGCCCATCTGTCATCAAAACGGTTTTCCACTCAATTTTTCATATTCACTAATACTTGCCTTGCTTTAAGAAAAGAAACTTCCGCATGCCAAAAGTTCTGTCCTGCAGTTTTTACTGACTGATACAACGCAGACTGCAGAAACCACAGTCCTCAATCTATATGGTGCCAAGAGCAACTCTGCCACTCCCAGTCTGGTTTGATATATGAGCCTCAAGTGTGGGAAATGGAGAAGCTGAAGTATGAAATGGTAATACGGCTTCAAGTCTATGTAGGCCTAAAAAAATGTCCCTGAGTGGCTGGTTTATTCAATCACTTGGGAGGATTCACCTTCAATTTGTTGGCTCTCCCTTTTTTGAAGAAGCCTTCTTAAACCCCTTGCAAGTTGAGTCTTAGGAGAATATGGGGAAAATACATGTGGGCTGACTATGCTGACATCTGGCTTGAGGGAGAACAGACTGCGGCTTTGATGCTTTGACATTTTTGATCTAATCCTGATGAAGCTATTCCCAAGAGATACACTTAGGTAATCTAATAAAAGACCTGTAGGTTCAAAAACTGATCAAGGAAGAAAATTGTTTCAGAGAGAAGCCATCTCAGCCTGTGATTGAAGTTTCTATATTAGGGTAAGTATGCAAAGAGAGGGGAACATAGTTTACTGCCACAAGTTTTCCAAACAGAATAGAAAACAAACCCCCTCAGGTGATGCCTTTCAACAAAAAGAGTAAGAAGAATTTGGGGGAAAAAAACCCACCTGTTTAGATGGACAATCTTTGAACTCTTTCCTAGACCAAAGGAAGGAAACGCTGAAGGTGTAATTTGAGAAAGATTCAACTAAAACTCCTTCCCCTCCACTCCCTTAAAAGCAAAAGCTCAACTCACAACCAGGTAGTGTACATGGCAGAAGCAAGGTGGAGGGTGCTGTAATGCAGCCACATATGACAAAGGTTACCCTGTATGCACTTGCCACACCTCCTTTCCCACATCCTTCGTCTGGCAGGTCTCTCAAGGATCTGCCAGGTGAATAAGATCCCCCACAGGGACAAGGGCCTGCCCAGCCCTGGGACATCTGCTCTGAGAGCTGTTCATTGGCACTCAGCTGCCAGCAGAAACAGTGTTGTTCTCTACTGGAACAACACTAGGTGGAAGAGCCACAAGCTTTCCAAGTATGTAGAGAAGTTTATGAACATTGATTGCTGGACAACTGACAGTGTACAGTTTTCTCCCTCAAGGTAACTTGCTCTTTTGGTTCATAAGAAACACAAGTTTGGTTTTAAAGGATTAAGCATCTAAAGAGCTACATACTGGGAGGTGCAGCATTTATGGTGTTAGAAGATTTCAAAATAGCAGGGTAGTGTTGCTTTTCAAATTGTGCCTCAAACACATTTAGAAATATATCAGTGAGAGATTATATCAAAATTTTACTGCAAAAGAACAATTTTATTCTTGGGGTTTGGGTCTTATTTAAGAAGAAGGGATATCTATTACGAAATAAGCATAATCTAACACAAGAACTACTGAGGGAAAATTAATATAACAGTGGTTTGTCTCATCTCCTGGCTCTTCCTCTTTCAGATATCTGCCCCTTAGCCTGGACATATTCTAAAAGGGACCAGACTATGCAATCTACCATCACTGGAGACACAGAGTCACTTGAGACCTCTTGAGAATGACGTTTACATGCACTCAGTTGTTCTCATCTCCTCCAGCTGATTCCTCTTGTTAGGACTTTTATATCCCTCACCACATCTTGAAACTCACTCCTCTAAAAGTGCTAAGTACTACATCCAGAGCCTCAGTCATTTCTCTACTTTGGCTTAGAAATATTTCCCTGTAGGAAAACTCCATGCAAGAATGGGTTGGACATGCACTTTGAATGACACTATTGATCATTTTAATGGTCACTGTTAAGATAATAACCTAATATTCATCCCAAAAGTGGAGGCTGGGTTCATTGTGTTCCTAAGCTGTTGAGGTCCAGCCATTCCTTAGGGATCTCAGAAGAATCCCAAGCCTTACACAAGGGCAGCTACAGGGACAGAGAGAAGTCAACATTTACCATTTTTCTCCTACTACCTGAGTTACTCTACAAAACAGAGAGAAAGCCTTTGGAACACAAAGAGAGAAAGGGACAAGAGGGACTTTAAAGGCTATAATGTGGAGAAGGGATTTGTGGATTCTGGCCTTGTACTGGCTTCTGTCTTTTTACATTAAGCAGACATTGGGAAAATGGCTTATCAGCAACCAAGGCTTATCTTCAGTGTTAGAAAACTTGACATGCAGTATGCTTTTGTAAATTATATCAGAAATCTCTTTCCTTTTATGAGAAGTGTCTTTTTGGTAGGTAATTTTTATATCAGGGAAAAAAAGTTGGCAATGTTTGCAGAAAATTTTAGTACGTTAACATACTATAATGTTACTTAAATCTGTAGTGTCATTAAAATACACTCAAAGCTTTTGTGTAATTTAAGGAACTAAATGTTATAATTATGTAAGAGATGTTGATGTGATTTCACTTATTTGAGCTTTACTGTGTTAGAGGATCTAGTGACAGCCACTTCACAGGAGAAACTATCTCTTCTCTGCAGGAACCTTCCTCACCAATAACACTCTGTGTTCCTTTTTCTTCCAGTATCAAAATATATCCTGGTTTATATATTTTATATTAGATGTAATATTGACATTCACAATACAAAAATAATTTTTATATAAAATATTCAGCTTGCAGATAACTATTATGCCTTCCTGATACAAAACCTCTGTGTATACTTGCCAACCACAAATTATGGTTAAGTGATAATTAGTTTTTGCATTTACTTTAAGTTCATGACAAATGCAATTAACACCGAAACCAGCAAGGTTAAAGTAGAGCTCATTCTTAGATAATAAAATTGCAAGTTTTCATTCCCAAACAACAAATTCCAAAACTTTCTTATCACCAGATAAGATAAAAATGAAAAAATGAGATGTTGTACAACTTTGTCCAGTGACATTTATGAACCATTACTCTGGGTTGTGGAAGATCCTGCTGTGGATGCATCACTGGTGTAGAGAAGCACAGTTCAAGCACCTTCAACTGATGTTTAGAACCAGCAGTGAAGTGAGAGATGTGATACAGGCTCAGATAAAAACAAATTACTTGTTTCATTGCAGTAAACAGTTTGATGCAAAATGTGGCATTCTGAAAACATGAATTACCCTGCTATCTGGAGTTCTCTTAGAAATGAAGATGAGTTAAAGTTAGTACTCAGCTGAGTATCAAAACCTCTCCTCTCTGCGGGATTACCCACTACCGCTAACAAATCACCGATAAAAATGCAGGTCAGGCATTTGGAAACTACATCTAATGCTAACAAAACTCCCATTGAAATGAATTATGGAATTGCTCACTCCAGTTGCAGTGCCTACAAGTAGATAAAAGAGAATATGTCTTCCTGACCCTTTACAGGTTCTGCTGCATTTATATATTATACAAACAGCTTATTTCATATGGAACACCATTGGCTGGAGAGTAGGAGCCACTACCTGCTCAAAATTATAGAGGGGTAGAGCCATGTCCCAGCAAAGGCAATGTCACAGAGTGGTTGAGGCTGGCAGGCACCTCTGGAAACCACCCGGTCCAACCACAGGCCTGCCCAAGAAGGGTCAGCTACAACAGCTTTCTCAAGGATGTGTCCAGTTAGGTTTCTGAATATCTTCCAGGATAGAGACACTACAGCCTTTCTGGGCAACTTGTGCATGGGGTTGTTCCTCTTCAGGAGCAGGACTTTGCACTTCCCTTTGCTGAACTCCATGAATCATAGAATCATAGAATCAACTGGGTTGGAGAAGACCTTCGAGATCATTAAGTCCAATCCTTGACACAACATCACTGTGGTTACTAGATCATGGTACTCAGTGCCACATCCAGCCTCATCTTAAAAACCTCCAGGGACAGTGAATCCACCACCTACCTCAGCAGCCCATTCCAATGTCTGATTACCCTCTCTGTAAAAAATCTCTTCCTAATATCCAACCTAAACTTCCCCTGGCAGAGCTTAAGGCCATGCCTTCTTGTCTTACTGCTGGTTGCCTGGGAGAAGAGACCAACCCCCACCTGGCTACAACCTCCCTTCAGGTAGTTGAAGAGAGTGATGAGGTCACCTCTAAGCCTCCTCTTCTCCGGACTAAACAACCCCAGCTCCCTCAGCCTCTCCTCATAGGAATTGTGCTCAAGTCCCTTCACCAGCCTGGTTTCTCTTCTCTGGACCTGCTCCAGCACCTCAATGTCCTTCCTGAACTGAGGGGCCTAGAACTGGACACAGCACTCCAGGTGTGGCCTCACCACAGTACAGTGGAAGAATCACTTCCCTGGTCCTGCTGGCCACACTGTTCTTGATGCAGGCCAGGATGCCATTGGCCTTCTTGGCCACCTGGGCACACTGCTGGCTCATGTTCAGCTTCCTGTCAATCAGCACCCCCAGGTCCCTTTCCACCTGGCTGCTCTCCAGCCACTCTGTGCCCAGCCTGTAGCGCTGCAGGGAGTTGTTGTGGCCAAAGTGCAGGATCCTGCACTTGGCCTTCTTGAATTTCATCCCATTGGAATCAGAACATCTCTCCAGTTTGTCCAGGTCTCTCTGAAGAGCCCTCCTGCCTTCCAGCAGATCAACACTCCCCCCCCAGCTTGGAGTCATCTGCAAATTGGCTAATGGTACACTCAATCCCCTCATCCAGATCATCAATAAAGATATTAAACAGGACTGGGCCCAGCACTGATCCCTGGGGGACACCATTGGTGACCGGCTGCCAGCTGGAGGCAGCCCCGTTCACCAGCACTCTCTGGGCCCGGCCCTCCAGCCAGTTCTTAACCCAGCACAGAGTGCCCCTGTCCAAGCTGTGGGCTGCCAGTTTTTTGAGGAATATAATATCAGAGACAGTGTCAAAGGCTTTGCTGAAGTCCAGATAGAGACATCCACAGCCTTCCCCTCATCCACCAGGTGGGTCACCTGATCATAAAAGAAGATTCGGTTGGTCAGACAGGACCTGCCCTTTCTAAACCCCTGCTGGCTGACTCTGATCCCTTGCCCATGAGATGTCTCTTGGTCCATTTCTCCAACCAATCCAGATCCCTCTAAATGGCAGCTCAGCCTCCTAGTCTGTCAACCACTGCTCACAGTTTTCTGTCATCTGCAAATTTGTGGAAGGTGCATGATGTTCCAGAATCCATGTCATTAGTGAAGAGGATAAGCAGTATTATTTGCTCCAGTATTTACCCCTGGAATACAGCACTAGTAACTGGCCTGCAGCTGGATTTTATGCTGCTGATCATAGCCCTTTCAGCCCAGCAGTTCAGCCAGTTTTGAATCAAATTCCCTGTCCAGTTATCTAGCCCATATTCCATCAATATGTCTACAAGGATGTTAAGAGAGACAATGCCAAAAGCTGTGCTGAAGTCAAAATAAACAACATTCCATGTTTTCCCCTCTTCATTCCACTGTAGAAGGCTATCAAGTCAGGTGCGATTTCGTCTTCATAATTCTATGCTGACTATTCCCAGTTACCTTCTTGTCTTTTATTTTCCTGGAAATGGTTCTTAGGATTATTTGCTTATCACTTCCCAAGGATCAAGGTGAGGATCTGTAGTTCCCTGGATCTTCCTTCATATCTCTTTGAAGATAGTAATAACATTTGTTTTCTCTCAGTACTCAGGAATCTCCCCTGATCACTACAATCTTTCATAGTTAATCAAGAATGTACTTACAGTGATATCAGCAGGTCCCTCAGCACTTGTGGGTGCATTCCCTTAGGTCACATGTGTCCAATTTGTTTTAATGTTCTCTGCCCTGATCCTTCTCCACTAAAGGTAAGTTTTCCTAGCTTCAGACTTTCTCTCTGATCTCAGGGGCCTGTGTTTCATGGCTTACTAGTGAAAATGGAGTCAAAGAAGGAATGGAGCACCTCTGCTCTTCTCACGTCATAACCAAGTTCTTTGTCACCTGCCCTGCTCAGCACACTTTTTTTCCTAATCTTTGCTGCTGATAGACATGCAGAAGCCCTGCTTGTTGCATTTCACAGCCCTCACACGTTCATCACAACAGTCTGGCAATGTGCACTTGCAGCCCAGAAAGCCAGTTGTGTCCTGGAATGCATCAAAAGCAGAGTGGCCAGGAGGCCGAGGGAGGTGATTTTGCCCCTCTACTCTGCTCTGGTGAGACGCCACCTGGAGTGTTTTTTCTAGGTCTGGGCTCCCACCATTACCTGTTGGTGTGGGTCCAGAGGAGGCCACCAAGATTAGAGGGATGGAGAACCTCTCCTACAAAGACAAGCTGAGAGAGTTGCATTCAGAATGTTCAGAATGGAGAGAAAAAGGCTCTGGGGAGAGTTTATTGCTGCTTATTGAGAGCCAATTGTGTTTCAATACTTAAAAGGGATTAAAAAAGAGAGACTTTTTACCAAGGCCTTTACAGACAGGAGATGGTGTAAATAGAGTAAATGCAAGTTTAGATTAGATACTAGGAAGAAGTTCTTTACTTGGTGGTGAGGCACTGGCACAAGTTGTCCAGAGAAGTTGTGGATGTCCCATCCCTGGAAGGGCTCAAAGACAGGCTGGATGGGTCTCTGAGCAACTCGGTGCAGTGGAAGGTCTCTCTGCCCATGGCAGAAGAGTTAGAACTAGATGACCTTTAAGGTCTCTTCTGACCCAAACCATTCTATGGTTCTATGAACTTCAGTCGGACTTTGTCCACCGTCTCATGAAATGCCCAGCATTTTACTTTTATTTTGCATGTCTACAGGGTCTTGGGCATCTTCGTAGGCTGTCTGTACATTTTTCACCCTGTGTTGTCAGTTGCAATAATGGAAATCCAGAACAGTCTTGTCAGGGATCAACAAGAATTTCTGAACTATCAGTAGTGTAACCGAAAGCTGCAACAGGCCTATGGGCTGTGTGTGTTATTTCAGAGTCTTCAGAATCACTGTGTTTAAAAATAGTGGGTTCCAGAGCCAAATTCTATTGTTCCTTGTAGGGTCTATCATACCTTGTCCCCCACTAAGCTGTCAAGTTCATTTTCACTCTTTCTCTTCTAATATTCTTATTAACACCATCTTCTTCTCCACATTTTTCCCTTCCCTCTTCTTTCACTTTCTTTCAAACTAATTCTGATCTCTCACTTGCCTTCAGTCAGACATTATATCCTATTACATCAAACCGCCAAGGAAACAAAGAGAAAGATAACAAATCCCTAGAAAAGTAAAAGCAGGATTCACCAGATGCTAACTTGATCGTTATGGAGCTGTACTCTAAAGTTACCTCCAAAATCACTTGAGTTTAATTCTTATGTTAACTGTAATAAATGGGAGAAGTCCCAGTGAAACAGGTTTTATTCATGTTTTCTAAATCAGATAGTTATCTCTGCACTATATCCCTCCAACTTGGCCAAAAATGTGTATGTAAGAAAAATACAAAATAATTTGCTGTGAGGTGAGGAGAACTTCATATCTGAACATTGCTAAACTTGTAAAAGTTTTAATTTAAATTCAGACTGGGACCTCAGCCTATCTTTGTTACCATATCCCAAGCCCTATCTGGCAACATATAGAAGTGTTTTTTGGGAGAAGGGCAGTTTTGGCTCGGTGAGGTTTAAGTGGTTTTTCTCCAAGTTCTTTGTGGACTTTCCTTCAGGCGCTAATCAATTAATGAGCTTGCCTTGTTTTTTGTACCACTTGTTTGTCAGAAAGCAAATTTGATCTTTAATATAGATAAATTTAGTCTAAAACAGTTATTCCAGAGTTCTGCTCATCTAATAGGAACACCGTGAAAATGAAACCAACCTAGAACCACACAAATCTCTAGAAATAAAATGAAGATCTGTCCATCCATATTTACATTACAAATTAATGAATATGGATCTAGTAATTTTTCACTGAAAATAGATTCAGTAAGTAGTCATGATGTTTTTCATTTAGCATTAGTCAGACTAGTTTCGCCTTTTAGTTTCACCAGAACAAATTTATGCTAAATTGCAGCTGTAGTCCGCATTTTTTCCAGTGCCACTGAGAACAGAATATGTCCCAGAAACTGCAGTTAGCTTGTCTAATTAATACCTCATATAACTATCATCATAAGAACTTAATTATTGAGATAATTTTAAAGCAATGAAAGAGCTTGGTTTTACATGTATTTTGGGTCAAGCTCAGCTATCACCATATATACATTTAGTTTTTGGAATAAATAATCTGCACCATGTTGAAAGGCTGATTACTTATAGAATTGCTACCATTAAAGGAGTCGCAAGATTCTCTGACTCCTTCCTTCTCTTGTAGGGACCTACTAGGATCATCAAGTCCAATCCTTAGCCCTGCATAAGACCATCCCCAAGAGTCACACCGTGTGCCTGAGAGTATCATCCAAACACTTCTTGAACTCTGTCAGGCTTGATGCTCTGACCAATTCTCTGGAGAGCCTGTTCCAGCACCCAACCAAGATCTGGGTGAAGAACCTTTTACTAATATCTAATCTAAACCTGCCCCAACACAACTTCAGGTTATTCCCTTGGGTTCCGTCACTGATCACCACAGAGAAGAGATCAGTGCCTGCCCCTCCTCTTCCCCTCATGAGGAAATTGTAGCTGCAATGAAGTCTCCCCTCAGTCTCCGCTTCTCCAAGCTAAACAGACCAAGTTCCCTCAGCTGTTCCTCATATGGCTTCCTCCCAAGGCCCTTCACCATCTTCATTGCCCTCTTTTGGATGCTCTCTAATAGCTTAATATCTTTCTTTTATTGTGGAGACCAAAGCTGCACACAATATCCAAGGTGAGAAATGTATATGACAGCTGAAACTCCTATCCAGACAACAGTTCATATCTTCTACCAAGAGCATGACTTTGTTGAATGCAAGAAGGGCATAGCCAGTGTTTGATCTATGTAAGATTTATTTTTTCTCTGGACTGGTGCAGGGTTACCCACGGCAAGGGAAGTTTGTGTGCCTGTGGGACCTGACACTTGTAGTCATATACATGACAACACTCTTAATGGTGCATCTTAAAAATGCAGTTTTTGTGAAGCAATGTACATCTACAGAAACTTACCTCGTTTTCTGCTCAGGCCTGTTTTCCCAGCTGGTTAAGTCCTCCCCTTATTCTCAAGTAAACAGAGAGCAAACATGGAAAAATGGTATTTCCATTACTGCCTCGACACAGTCTGTGACTCCAATAGTTTAAATCCCCCTCAGACCATATAAGATGTACCCTTTCATTTCTTCTCTGATGGCAACTTCAAAATTCAGCTCCAAAGATACAGTAAAGTCTTCCTTAAGTTCCAGGACCATTCCCTTCCCAATTTGAACTGGACAAACCAGGTTTTATACATCCATAACTGTGTTATTCTCAGTAAAAATTGTACTCCAGGAAAGTTTGGAACTGCTTTCTAGTTTACTGGGTATATGAACACTCGTTTACAGTTTTTGTCAGCTGTTGGTCTCCAGTTCTCTGGAGGTACCTTTAGAAACATTTTTGTAGCCTATTTTCAGAAACATCAGTGATGCTTTTCATTGAGGCAAGAGTGAGATGGGACACTTAAAGCAATGAAAGCTTCTTCTCTGTTTAGAAGAAGATCTAAGATGTAATGCAGAATTTGAAAACTTCTAGGTAATGTCCTTGTAAGTTATGGGAATACATAACAAATATGTTTCCTTTCTGCACTACTTTGAGACGTATTTCTAAGACCCATTCACTATCTCCTCACAATAGCAGTTCATGCAGGAAATTTAAGTTCAGTTTCCGTAGGTCAATATAACTACATGATGTGCTATGCAGATGTAGATAGGGCATAGAAAATAGAGAAGCTTGGCTCTAGGGAATACAATCACTGACTCACCGAAGGAATCTCACTGATTCAGCCATGAGCAGTTCAGATCCTGAGCAGTGGACATGTTTAAAAAAAAAAAATTTTTCCCCAGGCATAAAGTATTATGTGAATGTGAAGTATTACTGTTTTCTGAATTTAGTGGTGATGAATGTTTTCTTCCTAAACAAATAATCTAGTTTGAACAGGAAGCATAAAAGTTATTTATCTGTGATGAATGATATTTTGGTTTTATTTCAGTGCAGAGTATTTCAATATAATCATTAAAAAACAATACACAAACTTCAAACATGTAAAGATGACAGTTCTATCTTCTATGTAACAATTTTCAAAAGGTTGAAATATTTTCAATATAAAAAAGCCCAACTCTGTCATACCACCATGCTGGTCCAGATGTCTGTTCAGCCTTTTGAATAACAAGAGGTCAATTTAATCAAGGCATTGTGGCAGACAAATGTAATGATATACCTGAACTGAAAGTGTTTATTGTGTTTGGCAGGTGCTTATGTAGTGGTCAGACAAAGTGCAGCTCAGCATAGAGTAGAATACATTCTTTATTGCAGCGGTTAGGAAAAGGTTTACATTTGAATTGTTTGCATGTGATTGCCTGAGAAAAAGCAGTACATTCTTGTAGAGGTGAAATAGAAAGCCTTACTTACCAAGACTAACTTTCTCTCAATAGCTCATCCCCTAAACTTTTCCCAACAACAATCTGAATGCCAGCTGGCATCTTGAGAAGGAGTATAAATGAGCTGTGAAGAAGGCAGTGAGAGTGTCTTGAATTTGAAAGTGAATTTCAGTTTAGCAATGGTCTGGATTTTTTGTTGTTGTTTTTAGACCTCTGAATGTTTTGCTGTGGAACATACAGTTTTTGTGGAATAGTGATGCTCAGTTTGAACATTTTCTAGACATGAGCAGCAGATTCCATTTTCTAACTTCCCTCTGAGGAAAGGAAGCTGGTCCTGCACTAGTGAGCTCAGGAGATACTTTGCTGATACACACCAAGCAGTCTGTGATCTACTTAATATAAAATAGATTTCTGAGTATGAATGGTATTCAGTTCCCTAATCAGGGCAAACAAAATAAGTGATCAGGAAACAAATTTTGATTCAGAAGGTGATTCAAGAATGTTGAGAAATAAAAGCAAATTATTTGAACATATCAGTCAAAGAATACCCAAAGTTCTGCTCTCAGTCTTCCTTGACTATAGCTATTTTGTAGGTGCTCTGTGTTGTGTTCATTTGTATATGTGCATATACATATATGTGTATATGCTTTAATGATTTATGAAATCCAATCATAACTTCCAAGTAATTGTGTTCTGCAGTTCCTTATTCATAAGCAAAATGAAGAAAATAAGAATTGCTTAAGTCAAATTGTTCTAGACATATATTTTAGCTCTGTAAGTTAGCTAATGGGTAACAAAAGACATAAAATACCATATTTTTATGAGGAATATACCATAAGCACATGGAAACGATTGGGGTCTTAGGCTATATGTGGCAAAGTGTGCTCGGTAGGTCATTTACCCAGGAAAAACTATGATGAACCAAGTGCTTTGTAGTTTGTTGAACTTTCACGTGCAGAAATCATTCCAGGATTTTAGCCTTGTAATTCACAAAGCCAATTTCACTTCATGTTTTTAATAGTTGGCATTGACCTCAATTCTCCTTTGCAGAAAAACCCCCTACATTACTTAAGCGATGTCAGAATACGAAGAGGGAGGTGGTTGTATCTTCCGTGGTGCATATATCTAACATGGTGCATAGGACATGCTCATCTAGAGCACTAGACTTCTCCACCAGACTTTTAGTAAAATCCATTAATAATTTTTGCTTGCCATGGTCCCTTTCTCATCCAGAGGCAGCCCTCATCAGCCCTTAAAAACTGCTACTGGAATTTGTACCCCTCTCAGAGTACTGTTTAGACCCGTTCTTGGAAATAGATGAGTAATCCATGACAATTTCTTAGCTCTGGTAATATCAGGAAAAGTTGGAATAAAAATAAGAATGTAAATTATTCCCATGATGTGTCCTAACACAGACCATACTGATTATCTCTATTCCAGAGTGACTGGAAGATTGGTTCAGATACTGACAAATGCTTCTAATCAGTGTGGATCATGTGGGAAGGGAGGGGTTAATCTTTATTCTTTGCAAATCATCATGTAGATATTTTATTTTTAAGGTAAATGACAAAAAAAAAATCCCCAGGTACATAATGGTTTGATCAGAAGGCCTATCAAATGCATAATTTAGTTTCCAGTTAAAAGATAAACTAATACTGAAAAATTTGCATCTTTTCCCTCGTTCTTTAATCTGACTTCTATCTTTTGTGAATGACATTGAACATACATAGTTATCCAAAAATGAATATTTTGTTTATGTATATAGATTCTTCAGATTGCCCGCATTAATGACTCTTAACCTTTAAACTGATTTATAAACATGTAAGAATAAAATGTCAGCATTCATTTGTCATCTTGCAGTAAACTGTCAGCATTCGTTTCTCAGCTAAAATAGAATATCTGTCTAAGAATTTACATTAGGTTTTGTAATCAAACTACATTAACACCAGTGCTCCTCAGCATGAAAACTTGATATCAAGCATACACACTCCATTAATACCTTAATGTGCATTCCAGGCTACATCTCATCATGATCTAGTGAACTCAGTAGGACTTGTTGCTGAAAAATGTGACCATCTCGTGCAATCTCTTCATCTAGTATATCAATATAATACTGTATTGGTCCTTAAAAGGAAAGGGACAAAGTTTTAAAGGATAAACACTGGACATTGGCAAGAAAATGTGTATATTCATGAGGGGTTAGAGAGAAAACTTCAATGAATGGATCTTGGCTCTGCTTCTGTGGACAAAACACGAGCAACAAAATAAAGGTTTTTTGTTTCTGCTTGAAAGTGAGCATTCCTGGGGAGGTTTATGATATCATCCATTCAACTGGAAGGCAATCAGATTCCTCCAAACATTCTGATAATTGGTTAAGCTGAGCGACTGCTATTTCAGATCAATGTTTTATTTCCTGAAACAGACCTGGAATGCTTACTGAAATGGTGGAAGGAACACCCCACTGCACGAAGAGGAAAACCAGTGAGAATATACCCTGTGTGGAATTGTTGTTCATCTGTCTTGGATGCAAAGGAAGGATTAAAATCAGTGAGGAGGAGACACAGTTTTCAATGGTGAGACCCCATATTTCTGTACAAAATATGGAACAGGGGTAATCATGCAGAAGGGTCTAAACATCAAACCAAATGGTTGATGGTGATAGTTGCGTTAACCAGTGGTTGTTCCTGAAGGTGTGGAGATGTGTTTCCCTGCATGATGTTTCCTTGCAGTTCACTTCTAGTCATCCTCTGCAAGACAAGCCACAGTGCAATGCAGAAGAGTTACCAGTACAGGTGTTAAAAGAGGCCTGTGCATCCTTTCTAGCTGAGATTTGAGTGAGAATCTGTATCAGGATGCTCTGGCTGGAGTGGGGGTAAAACAACTTGGAAAATACCCTAATTGCAAAGCTTATCAGTGCTGAATAGAGAAGGGGATGCGGTGCTGCTTTTGGTGGTGAAGAATATTGGAACCAGCCTGACTCATCAATCCCAAAGTTAATCATTCTGAGGAAGAATAATGCATGTGATAAAATACCTGATAAAGGAACCAACAAGTGATACCCACTGATAACTTATCTAAAGATGCTGAGCTGACACAATTGGCCTGGAGACATATAACTGACAGTCAATCACTGTAAATCACAATGAAAGACCAGTCTAAGTTTTTAACAGCAGTGTCTTCCAACATACCCATTCTCTGAGTGTATGTGTAGATTCCTTCCTTGAGCAGGGACACCATTCAAGGTTACTCCTCAGGGCTGAACAAAAGACATTTGCTCATAGTCGGTGGTTAGTATGACTGAGTAACATCAATCTCTACTTGATAATTATTTTTGCTAACTTTAATATAGGTACTTCAGTATTGCTTCAAAAATAGTGTACTCTCTATGCCAGTAGTTATAACTACTTATACTATGAAGTAAATAATTTTGACAAAGTTCTTTTAGTCTATTAATTTTCATAATAAATGCTTTTTTAAAAAAATATGAATATGTTTGGTTTATCATACTTGTATCCTGTGGGATAAAGTTGTATAAAGGTTCAATAACACTCATATAATCCTCTAGACGTGAACTGTTGACAAAGCCTGGGGCTAAGATTGGATCCAGTCACACCAAGACTCCTCTCTGAGAAGTTCAGAAAGCAAGGGGATCTATTCTGCATCTTGTGACTCAACGGGAGACCTTCTTTAATAAACTTTGTCTGAAATTCCCATTCTACCCGTGAGAGAGTCCACCTTAGGACCTTTCCTGGCCATTCCCCGTCCTTCTGTGGATGCATGGATGTTTCTTGCCGGGTGCTGTCAGGGCTAAGTGTCGCCGCGGCTGCCCCAGGCTCTCCACCCTCGCCTTCGGCAGGGTCAGGAGGGAACTCACCAGCTGCATCACAGCACTATGAAAAGATGGAGAAGTCACCTCAGAGCAAAGACGAGAGGAGAATGTGCTTCTATAAATGTGTTAAAGTAGAAGTGTGAATGTTGTGCTGAAACATTGCATTTAAATTTCAATATTCAACAGCTACAATTGCAGGGGAGTCTCTATGAGGACAGCCTGGATATTTAAAGTCTAACAGCCTTTGTTTAAAGCTATTCAGAGTATTGTAAATACATTTCATAATGTTTTATATTGTTTACAATGTTTTCTGTGGGTATGTAGTGTTTGCTTACTCAGAAACTGCATAGAATTCTCTGTTTGAAGAGAACAGGGAGTTGTTAACATTTATTTATCAGTGTTTTACATACCACCATTCCTGATTTTTAACTCTGTCATGATTTCTCAAAAGTCAAAAAAGAAGATTGATTTATAAATGAACACAGAATTAAGTTTTGTTGCAGAAAAGTTAGGTCTGCAAGGCAAAGTATAATATTATCTCAGTTCCCCTACTGCGTACCACAAATATTTCTAAGTATTTAGTCTCACGTCAAAAGAAATATATTTGGCACATTTTAATACTGATTTTTAAATTAGTCAGACTTTCAGCCCTGTGGTAGAGTCAAGATATTTTTCTCCATTACTTTCAGTGGTAAGTAGAATAACTGCTGCCACCCTTGTGGTACCCACAGATCTTTATCAGAGCAGGGTAATAGGGCATGACAATTCCCCTGGCATGTACAACGTTGCTGCCCATGGATCTTCACTCAGTTAAAAGAAGGAGCACTACTAATGCATATGGATTTTTATTTGTCTTTTAACCAAAACGAGGGCTGACCAGATTTTTTTGTCATTTTGAAGAAATATGCATTTTATTTACACAATTACCCAGATTTTTTAATCAATCAGTATGAACATTGGAGCTGGAGAAGCTGTCTTACAAATAATACGTCCATGTTACCTTCTCCTCAGTGCCTGGCATCATCCTGTTTCAGCAATTTTGTTTAAAAAAGGGCAGTACTTTGTAGGGTTTTCATACTCCTGATGCCAGGTTTCACGTTTGCTCAGAGGAATGAACTTCTGATCCTGGACTTCCCTCTTCTGGCAGTTCAGTGTATTCTTCAGACTTCTGTGACTCAAATGCCATGAGACTTAGGCAGTCAAACATAACTAAGCAGTGTAATCTCAATGATGAATATTGAACATTTGATATGAAAATATTAAGTAGAAAGAAAACTTACTTCAAATTTGGTGAACAAATTAAAATAATACTGAGAAACATGATATATTCCTGCTCACAGATATACTTCATCCCTTATTGATTCAATATTGATAGAGTGCATTGGTAAAGGTAGCTCTCCAGGATATATTTGCAGATCATTTTACTAGAGAAAAACATTCTTCACAATTAGCTGAATCTCCCTCACTCCTAATGTAGCAGTCCTGACCATGGGCAGATTAGTGTGAAATTTAATTTGTGCTAATCTGTCCAAGACCAAGGAAGCACAAAATATATTTTATGCAGTGTTTACTCACTTTACCATATATAGATAAATGCATGAGTGACAAATCATGCAGCTTCAGGTTTACTGGAGTGAATATCTATAGTGCCATTAGGCCTGGATTTCATTATTTCATTTTTGTTGCCATGGGAAAGCAAGGACTGGGCTCATATTCTTAAGAAAAGATATAAATGAAAATTAGTAAAGTTTTAAAATAGGTTTAGACATATCAATTTATATAGACAGGGTAGCTATAAGTTTTCTACTAATCCCATATGGGATTAGTATATGTAGAAAAGATTCTTTTTTTATTTTGTATAGTATTGCCAATATTTTAGAACTTATCTAAGTAGGTCTTTGAAGGAAAACTATGAAAAGCTGCACTTTGTGATGGAAACTAATAGTAATTTATTGTATGAACATGTGAAAACAGATGCTTCTCTGATTTTGACTGCAGTAGGAGTGCTGCTGGTTTTGCAGGCTCTTATTGTGGGAATCAGTTCTGATTTGCTTTAGTGAGATAAAACCAGATGTGCAAGCAAGCCTGCCCTTACACCACCACCTGTGTCTTCAAAGAGTGCTGCAAAAAAGTTTTTACTACTCTTACATTGCAAAGCTCTCTCCATAATTCTCACATAGTTTGAAATTACACACTTTGTATCCCCCTCAAAAGCCTGCAAAACAGTGGTATGAATGCTAAAATGTGAAGCAGTTTGGGAGTTATTTTTAAGTGATATTTGGGATCCTGTTTGCTGTAAAACAAAGAGCTATTGAGTAGCTTCCAAGAGTTGTTTGGCAGTTACTAATATTTTTTTTTTAATGAATTATTCTCCGTGATTTATCTGTATGGCCAAAATGGAATTGAGTATCTTTCCATTAGGAGTCTGGCAGGGCTCAGCTTCTGTTGTTACTAATTTACTGATGCAATACAATAAAGCAAGGCAAGGGCTGTGGGCTTTGCAAGCAGTGGCAGGGATGCTAAGGGTGGATAAACAGGTGTCCGGTATTTCTGTGAATTTGGACATATTTCTTTAGGATTAAATCCAAATTGGACAAATAGTACATTGTGAGAATTTACCCATTGTGTGATTTGCAGTCTGCTGTGGACTCGCTTGCAAAAGTCTGCACTGCAATGTCCCACGAGGACTTTACGTTGCGTAAGCGATTCAATCCGATCAATATGCACTTCCCAACAGATGGAAGCAAAATCCTTACTTTGTGCAAGTAGCTAAAAGCAGAGGCAAAACATTTTCACTTCTGTAGGTACTTTCATTGCTGGGTTGTAGGATAACAGCAGTCTGCATTCAGTCTTTTACAAAGACAGATTTTGATGGGGTTTATGCAGCAAATGTTCTTTCCTTGTATTTGCTGCTCTCTTTTATGATTCCCAGTGTCCACATGTGCCTGTTAATCACGCATAGCCAATATTCAGGTGGTAAAGCCATGCGCTGGCAGACTGCAGCTGGATCCTGTTTGTTTTTTGTAACCAAACATAAACAACATACCAGTGTGCTTTGCAAACCCTTGCCACTATGGTTCAGCAGCTGAGCTACAATATTAAAGAGTTGGAGTGTCAATGTGTTGGAAGGTCATATGAGAAAATAGTGCATTCTGTAAAACATTCACACAGTTCGAAGAAAAAATGTGCATTTTGCCATTGGATAGAAGCCTTGTATTTAATTAGTTATTATTATACATTATTTATTGTTCGTATAAAGCCACAGTGGCAGGGCATATTTTTATAACAGGTCTGTACCTCTTACTGTGCTAGCCAGTTAAGACTATTCATGAACCTCTCCAACTCAAATATCCATTTGAATTTCAAACATGTTGAGAAAAAATGTTTTTTCTTCTCAAACTGAACCTGTTTAAGGGTCAATAGACTTCAGGCCTGATTCAGCATTAAATATATCTTTGCCTTCCCTGCTGATGTCCCTGATACTCCCTGCATGTTTATGGACTGAGTTTTATCTCCCTGGGGTGCAGCTCTTTTGAGGGTAAAAGCCAAGATTTAGTTGGAAACTTCTGTGTTTATCTTAACAGAGGATGTGTCCTTTTGTCCATCAAGGGAGATATGTGGTCAATGCACACCTCTAAGTGGAAGAAATCAGCCTAATGACTGAAAATTTTTAAAGCTAAGTATTATCCATTTGTGTTTTTCCTTAGGATTTTCCTAATCCCAGTCATGCTTAACCCGTGGATTTTACATGTCAAACTGTTCTCCAGGTGCTTTGTGATAAAATCTTGTAATCCAAAATTATCCTTACCACTTCATCTCATTCAGGTACTCATGGAAAAATCTGTCATGCCAGGCCCAGCAAGGAGCCAAAAAAGGTTCAAAAATACTTTTTCCTCTTTGGGATGTATTTCCTGACAGTGCTGCTATTGACCTAGGTCAACAGAACAGTAAGTGATATGATAACACAATCAAGTATTGGTACTCATAATATTATTACAAGCAACTCCTAGTATATCACAACTAGTTCTCTCAACAAAAAAAAATCAAGCCATTCTTAGAAGTGTTCACAGATTTTGGCCGGCTTCTGAAATAGATGTTAACTGCCTTCAATTAACTTGGTTACTAATGTGCAGCATTACTTTAGCTCCAGCAATTTCAGCAATGCTTTTGACAGTGAAAGAGACTCAAATACATATTTTGTAATGTGCACGAGAGGGCAATGTACACTGAAGTGAAAAAGGAAGTTCCTAAACTGCCATATGCAGAAGTGTACAAATGAAGATGAAAGGAGAAATGCAAATATCAATTTCTCATGAATTTTAATAATATTATATTCTAGTCAAAGTTTAGCAGCAGTTGAACCAAAGTATTCTGGTCACTCTTCTGCTTCACTGATGAAAAGAAATCAAAAATGTAAACTAGATAAGAATTTTTCCTCTCTGGGTTGTCAGATAATGTGCACATCTTTTTTACATTTTTCAAGCTAGCAGGATGGGGTTGATAAGAGTTCTCAGTGAAAATATCCTCGGTAGGTTTAGGACTGTCTTAGTCTTCAACTTTCAAAACTATTTTAATCTCTTTCTCAAGTTCAAAATTATTTACTCACAATTACTCACTCCTAGTGTGTGAAATTTGAAATTACAGTTCAAATCACTTTCTTACTCCCCTACACAGAAAATATATGATACTTGTGTCTACACACCACAGACCTCGACTCCCAGCTGCAGCTGGTGTTATAGATTATAGATTATTATCTGTGCCTTTTTACAAGGTCATCCATTCCTTTCTTGTTGCTTTATGAGTTTCTCTGCTCTTGTCATTTAAAATGTCTATCGATCATCATCTTCATGTCTTCAGTTTTCATGTCAGCCTCTTGCTGTCTCAAATTGAAGCTTTAAAAATTCTTATCCTGTGCAGGCATTGTAACTGGAATCACACCTGACCTATTACAACTGCCATAATATCTTCCACATGATTACAGTAAGTACAGTATGTCTGATAGGATCTGGAAAGCAAACTACAGACTGTAGTCAATAGTGACTTCTCTGCTGCCATTGGAAAACATTTTTATCTTCCCAGAAATTATTGTCATCGAGAGAATCTAAACACCTCAAAAATACAGTAAAAACTAAACATATCTGCCAGCTGTTTCTACCCAGTTGACCTCTCCATTTAAGTATAAACCTTATAGTTTTCCTGCTGAAAGATTTTGATGCATTTAAATGATTTGGCATAATAAAGACAAGATGAAAACACCTGAACTACACAGAACAATAACAATAAAATTGTGCTATTGGTATTCTATGTATTTTGATTAATTCTGTGAGTTACATGGACTTAAGCTAAAGGAAAATCAACTTTCTAACACTTCGTGTCCCATTTGCACCAGAATTATGTAAGAAGATGCAAACTCTTCTTCTTCCCATTAACCATGCCCAACTTTAATTTAAAAGCAACTGAGTATCAGACAATTATTTAGGCTGGAAAAGATCTCAATAAAACCTTGCAGAAAGACAAATAAAGATTTAAATTCATATAACAACTTTTTAAGGTATTAAAAAGAAATGTCCATTATTATGTCCAATATTATCCATATTAGTGGATATTTACTGTACTGATAAATTGTTCTGTCAAGGCTGATTTCAGAACTGAATTGCAGCACTTGAACGTTTATGATGCAACTAAGCATTAACCCATCAGCAAAGCAGAAACTCAAATAGTTAAGGTTACAGACTGAAAAGATTAAATATGTTTTAAATCTCTAAATAAATATATATCTCATAGACTATTGATATTTACAATTGTTCCATGTGCATTTTTACTTTATTTATTGTTAATGACGGTCATTTAAAAGAGTGTTAAGAACTATTTATGTAGTAGTTTTTATGCATATATATATTTAAGAACATCAAATTCTGTGTAACTGTGTGGGGGTTTTTCTAAAGAATATAACATTTTAAGTAGGTCTGTACATACTGTATGACTAAAATAACTTATATAGTAAATATAAATTCCACTTTAAACACTGATCATTTTAAAATACATGTAAAAAGTACCTCTCAGCTACAGCTTTACTTCTCAACTAAGCAGAATCAGTTTAAGTTCGAACCACGTCCCATGACTACCCATTCTGTTCAGCTACTAGAAGGTTTCCTGGCAATTTTAGCCCATGTTAACTAGCTTTCTCAGGGACAAACCTGAACATAATTTAATTTTCATGACATTTACTGAGCAACTAGAATGCTCAGCCTCCCGAAAAGTGCATCGCCCTAAAGGATCCTAAAATAAGTCAGCTAGAAATCCAAATAAAAATGTTCATAGAAACTTCTGAAGCAGAGATCTAAAATCTCACTTAATTTTTGTGTTGTAAAAGGATCAGGAGTAAGAGTTGCATGATTATTTTGAGAGCTTTCATCCCAGCAGAAAAAATCTAAGGTACCCAGAATCTGGTATTCAAATCCTCATGTGTTGACAGAACACTAATCTTTCCTAAATTGCAGGTAAATAAAGCATCTATTCCTGGTTGTGTCAGCATGATACCTAAGACTGTGAAAGATCTGGAGAAAGAGGAGATTTTATTTTTTCCATTCTGTCTGGTCCTCTATGTTAACATCTCTAGGCTAGATTTATGACAAATTATGTGTCTACGTTAAATAAGAAAAAAAAGAGAAAATATTAAGCAGATATTAACACAATTAAAATTAAGACCTTAGCATGCATATATACTCAGTGTTTAGAAGTTCATACAATATGTAAATAATTTCTTTAAGTTGTTCAGGTTTTTAATTTATTTTGTAGAAAGTCCCTATCCTTCTTGTCACATTCTTTTTAAAACATTAACATCTCAGGTAAGCTGACTTGCTGAACCCTTTAGGCTGCTTGGAGGAATCCTTTATTATTTTAAAGGAGAAGTTTGAGAGCTCTCTCCATGTCATAACACTTGCAGGACAGTACTTGCCTTGCAGCTTCATGGAGTCTCAAAGTAGTTGAGGCTGGTGAGTAGCTATGCAGCTTGTTCCTGCAGTCCAGCCCTGAAAAAACAGGCTAAGTCAGAGCAGGTTGCTCAGGGCCATGTCCAGTTGGTTTTTGATTATCTCCAAGGATGGAGATTTCACAGTCTGTCTGGGCAAACCCTTCTGGTGGTCCATCACCCTCACAGTATAAAAGTGAGTTTGTGTGTTTGAATGGAGTTTCCTGTGCTTCAGTTTGTGCCCATTGATTCCTTTACTCTCCTCATCAGTATGTATACTGGTTGATATATCTGTTTAGGTATCTGAGCCTTTGAACAGCCCAAGCTCTCAGCCTTTCTTTGTACAGTCCATTGTCTTGATCATATTTGTGGCCCCTTGATAAAGTCACTCCAGTATGTTCATGTACTGTCTTGTACTGGGGACCCCAACACTAGACACAGCACCCAGATGTGTCTCCCTAGGGCAGAACAGAGGGAAAGGATCAGTCTTCTTGGCTACAAAGGCTCACTGCTTTCAACTTGTCCATCAGGGCACTCAGGTCCTTCTCTGCCAAGCTAATTTACAGATAATCAGCCTCCAGCACGGACTGCTGCATGCACTGGGGTTACTTTTCCCAGCAGCAGGATTTTGTGTTTCTCTTTCTTGGACCTCATGAGGTTCATCTTCATCCATTTCTCCAGCCTATCCAGGTCCCTCTGAAAGGCAGCACAGCCAGCTAGTCTGCCAACCACTCTGCCCAGTTCTGTGTCAGCATCCAGATGACTGCATTAATATATCTGTGAAGATGTTAAGGGAGATAGTGTTGAAAGTCTTGATAAGGTTAAGATAAACAATATTTGCTCCCCTTATCCACTGAGGCAGTCATCTCATTTTAAAAGGCTTTCAGATTGTTCAGGCATTATTTCCCCTTTGTAAATTCACATTCACGACTCACATTCCCCTTCTTATCCTTCATGTGTTTGACAACAGTTCTCATGACTATTTTCTGCATCACCTTCCAGGGAAACAAGGTAAATCTGACCAGCCTACAGTTTGCTGGGTCCTCCTCTTGCTCTTCCTTCAGATAGGAGTGACATATACTTTCTCTTGGTCCTCAGAAACCTCCTCCAGTCCCCATGTACTTTTACAGAAAATCAAGAGTGGACTCACAATGTACCAGCCAGCTCCCTCAGCAGCCATGGTGCATCCTGTTAGGTCCCATGACCTTACATAAGTCCAGTTTGTTTCAATATTCCCTGACCTGCTCCTTGTTCATCAAAGCTAAATCTTTGCTCCAGAGTTTCCTTCTGGTCTCAAAATCATCTTGGCTGCCTACACAGTCTTCAAGTATCCCAGGATTCCTTTCAAAGGCAACATCAGATAGACAAACAAAGGAGGTCACCTCCTTGGGGCACTTGGGCCAAGAGGCTCAAGAGAGCTGTGACAGTAACCTTGGCTGAAAGTGAACACAGGATGACTACAAGGTAAGTTTGGCCAGCCTCTGGAGCAATCCTGGGTTCAGGTGACTCCAGTAGCAATCTGCTAATTACACATCTGAAACACAGAACATGGGATCTTAAGAAGTTTTTGAACTTGATGGCAGCTTTGTATAGGAGAAACAGAGATCAGTCTGGCAGGGACACAAACATCAGTAAAGGTTCTGGGCTCTGGCACCCATAAGCCAATCATAAGGTTTAGTCTCCTGCATGAAATTTCACATGTCCTACAAAATGTAAAAGTCAGTGTGGGTACATCAAAGTTTATATGGCAAAATAGACTACAGGGGCCCAATTTACACATAGTCACACCCTGACAAGTAAATTTCTTCTTCATGAAGACATATTTTTCTCATTTGCTTTTTTGCATGCCTTTGAAATTAGGGAGGCATCACACCTTTTGCAACAAAAAAAAAAAAAGAAAAAAAAAGAAACCCCCCTAATTTTATTTTAGAAACTAAACCAGCTTGTTGCTGAATTTGATGAGCAACTTGGGCATCAATTATTAATGAAGTTGACATAAAGCAGATAGGAGGTCAATAGGATACACATAGTAATTAAAATGCAAAGTTTGCATTGTTTTTAGGTAAAGCCGTTGGGACACAGAATGCTGGTGGTGAAAGAAACAACCCAATAACATCTATAAACAGCAGATAAAAGGATTTTTTTGGCCATTACAGATAGTATGAAAAACCTTATTAAAAAAAAAAAAAAAAGAGACAGTTTTTTTTTTAAAGTATTTAACAGTGTTATTTATTTTTATGGTAGCTTTTTATTAAAGTAAAATTTATCAGATCGGTAGACAATCAAAACTAAAATGAATTATTACAAATATTATCAATGTATTTTCTCTCATTTGCATGACATAATTTAACTTCTAGTCAAAGTCATTTGGGCCATGATAACCTCCTTTCTTTCTATGATGACAGCCATATTTTCCTACCATAGCAGACCACAAAGACTAGTTATCATTTGTTAGCCTCCCCATTTAAACATTCCTTTTAGATTTTACTACTTTAGAATTTACTGTTTCAGCATATAAAATATTTAAAACAAAAATCTACTCAACCCTTTTCATGTTGAATATTTTCTGAATGTCAAATACTATGAAAATGGTGACAGCAAACCATGACAAAGCTTTCAGTGTGTCTTCGAGGAAATTCCCAGCATGACTACGTATTTGCATGAATATGCACAGCACTTGACTTGACCTCTTTGAAAACCAAATGTTTTCTAACACAGATGTCAGTGTCAAATTAATAAAAAAGGTGTTCAATATCATGAAGAAAGAAAACTTTCATCCTTGCAGCTCACAAAACCTGTTTCAATCTGTTCATTAATTTACTTCTTTCCAGAAACAACCTCCAACATATAAAAGTTCCTAAGTGCTGCCCCAAGAAGACGTATTTTTCTGTGGTGCTGCACCAAGCGGGAAGAGGTTTAAAGCACTCAAGGGATGCAGTAAGCATTTCCAGCTCCTGTTTCTTCTCTAGTGCATTCCTGGAAAACCACTATTTCCAGATGCTTGGTGCTATGGTTTGGAAATAGAATTTGAGTTTATTCCTGAAGAAATAAATTGTCATGTGAAAGAGATTACACAGATCCATAAAGGTCCAAAGATACTTCTTTTGGTTGAAAAAGAAAACGATAGGGGATGGGCAGGAAGGGGAAGGGGAAAGGGAAGGGGAAGAGGAAGGGGAAGGGGAAAGGGAAGAGGAAGGGGAAGGGGAAGGGAAAGGGAAAGGGAAAGGGAAAGGGAAAGAAGGGAAAGGGGAAGGAAGTGGTTTCCAAGCAGCATCTGATTATAAAGCTGGGTAGAGCTTGATTTGCCAGTTCATTGCATTGCTAGAATTACTGAGTTTGATGAAAAAATATTGCAGTCTTTGCTATGGTTTCAGATGAAATTATTACAATTTCTGTCGTCATCTGCACAAATTGCCCATAAGGGAGGGCTCCTTTAAACAGCCAGCAGCAACTAACTCTGCTCATTGTACAGTGGTTGCTGTTGCTAAGGTTATAGCTACACAGCAGAGTGCATAATAAATTCACAGACTGTGGAGTGCAGGAGTATTCAAGTTGAGGATCTGCCAGTGCATCCACAGTGGCTGAGCTTTCCTGGCTGGCTCACAGATTCCAATGCACTGTTGCGGTCAATGCGCCCATCTACATGGCAGATGCGATTAAAAAAAAACAGACAAAAAGCACCCCTGGAAAAATAGAAGGCTACCTTGTACCTTGGGGACCTGAAGTTAAAAGATTTCAGACTGCAATTAAAGGTGATATGTAGATACAGGAGCAGAGTAAATGCAACTGCATCCAGGTAAAAGTGTGATATTCGTTGGGTAAGTAGCACTGGGAAAGGGCTGCTGACAGTGATGATGAACACCCTCAGTAGCTGTGGTGTATACAAAAGGCAGAAAATCTGCATAAACAGGGCTTTTCCTCAGCTTTGTTTAGGAGATAGACATTCAGGGGGTTGTTTTGTTTTATGCTTTTTATCTTGGACCCTGGTCAACCAAACCTAGACTGAAAAAAACAGATGATTCAGTAAAAAAAAAAACCAAAAAAAAAATCAAAAAAACTGGATGGGTAATAACTACACCAGAAGTGGCAATTTTCAGTTTCTAACAGTCCATGTCCAATCCTTCAAACTGAGGCTTTATCAATACTTTTTTTCTTTCAGTTTTTTTTGTGGGTTTTTTTTTTTTTTAGACAGCATAGACAGCAGAAAATCCTCAGTAGCAGAAGCTATTTAAAGCCCCTGACCCAATATCGAATCCTCAGATTTGGCAGTAGTGGGTTTCAGCTGGATTTTCTGGGCAGTAAGTAACTCAGCAGCAAATTTACTCTTTTTAATACAATGGCAACAATCCTTGGAAGTAACAGGAATGACTTCAGATGGTGCCAAAATTTAAATGAAAAATCTAACTATAGCTGGCCTTGAAGCCTGCTGGCAGCAAACCTCTGCTTCTGTGGGAGACCAGGGTTCAGGATTGAGCTCAGGAGTCCTGCCCAGCTGCTGCAGACACCCCAGGAGTGCCCGGGTGATGGATCCTTACTCCAGCACAGGACGATGTATCAACCTGACCCACCACCTCAAAGTGCAGGGAGGTGCAAAGATCCATGACAGTATGGCAAAACACGTATCTCTTTGGACATACAAGGTATGTGTATGGAAATCTGAAAATCCAGTCTAGGCTACTTTCTAGACTGCTGTTACCATTTTTACTAATTTTTGTTTCTTATTCCTTTCCACTTATGACAACTTTACACGGAATGGATACAAACATGGCAAAAGCACCTCTCTTCAACATCAGCTTTTTCTGTTGGGAACTATGAAAACCAGATAGATAGTTTGTAAGGTTTGGAAGATTTCCTTTAAATGCAGCTCAGGTAGGTTTGGTATTTCTACAGCACAAGTGTACATAGCTCAATTTTTAAGAAAAGAAAACACAAACCACATTGGAAAATGCCAATGGAGAAGAAATCGTTGCAGGTAAACTTACCTTTTCAGGTACCCAGCAGGCAGGTCCATGTTCTCTGACCAGTCTAGTCCAGACTGATTTCTACTTGGGATAAGCTTTAGCTTTTGCCTCGGAGATACAGTGGGTATGTGAACACATACAGCAATATATATACAGGTTGTGAGAACAGTCTTAGGAATATGGAAGCTCTCTCACATCTGCTAATGCCACATAGCCTGCAAGGCTCTTCTTGCTGTGAAATCCCTAGCCCTGCAACCAGAGAAAAGCAATGTTTTCCCCTGTGTGGAAAAGACTGAGGGTCAGCAGGAAACTACAAGTCTCTCTTGGCCTGTCAGGCCCAGCAACATGGGAACTGCACATTTTTACAACAGCTCCGTCTAATCAGTACAAATTTTAAGCATCTTTCCCACTAAGAAATAAAATATAGGTTGGACAGTACTTAAGTGAGTCCAGGAAAATAATCACTGGCCATATGCTTAAGTTAAGCACATGCCTCAGAGCTTTACTGTAATGTGGTTTCAACAAATGGACTAAGATATGGAAAAATTTTACTAACACAACTGTTTGGATTCAAGTGCACTATACTCACCTGCCTGCTTCTATTGAGAGCACATTATCATCAGACTCCTTTTAAATTTACTTTAAATTTAAATTTAAATTTAAATTTACTGTGATGCTGGGAATTCTTTTTACCAACTTTTGGGGGAAAAAAAAATCAGTTTTCAATCCAAACTATAAACCTTTGAGAAAGGGATTTTGAACAGGTCCCGTACTGTAAACTACAATAAAAACATACCAGAAAAAGTGCACGCTGAGATTGCTGCCTCATATGAAACAATACCTTCTCCTTCTCAATCATGTTGTGATTGCTATCCTTTTAAAACATCTCAATCACCTTTCTAGACATCTTGCTTTGCTTTTACACAAGGTATTGCAAGTTTTGAAATACACCCTGGGAAAGAAAAAGTACAACAGCAAAAACGCCTGAAAAACCTGAAGTGAATGACTTACTTCGATTGTTTTAATAAACACAGAAGAAAAATTATTGAGTGGCTACAGATACAAAGCAAGAAAATACAAAAAGTAATATTCTTGGGAGTCTTTAATTGGTCCCCATATTGAGAAGAGTCCAACACACATTTGTAGTGCAATGTGGATTTTGAAACAATTGGGTCAAACAGACCTTACCTTTACCTTTATAAAACCAAGTTTTTATTTATAGACATTCACAGGCATACTTTGCCTCTTATTTCTCATTCCCCCTCTTGCCAAACACTGAATGCAGAATACATTTCTCTCCATTTCAAACACTGATATGCTGCAGTGTACAAACAAAACTTCTACAGTTTCTGCTCTTGTAAGTCTTCCCTAAAGGATCTTAACTTTGCCTATTCTGTCTTCTGTGCATGCACTTTTGAAGCCTCGAAATTATTCTAATGTACATTCATGTAATTGTTTAAAACCAGAAAGCAAGAAAGAAGATGACTGAGATAGTTTTCTTGTATGGGTGTGTGATATGTATCCACACAGCAGATATTTCCTGGTACAATGTATGTTTAAGAAAATACAGCATCTGAGAGAGGAATTTAAAGACTAGTCCACAGTAAACCTATATCACTGAGAAATAATTTTGATATGAGTTGGGAGAGAGGATGAGGCATAATCAGACTTAATAGGGAGGATCTTAAAGTCCATAGTATAGTAATTTGCTATTGCTATCCAAGAAATCCATTTGTTGCTCATTTACTACAGACAACCCATGAGAATAAAACCTCTTGTAATGTATTTTCACTAGAACGAAGACAACTTACATAGGCATTTCTTTCTTTGGCCAGCATGTTCATTAGGACTTGACAACAATCAGCTTTATCATAATTACACCTAAGAATATCAAGTTTTTATATTATTGGGATCCTACGATTTTTTTTTGGTCCAGGTTTCTTCCTGTTCTTCCTGGGTTATAATAATAGTCCTTTATTACTACATTGTACGGATAACTTTGTTTGTTTACTGACTTTTAGAAAAGTTATTTATTTCAATGTAAATATATAAAGAAGAAACAAAGATAGCTGTAGTTCACAGTCTACAGAAGCCTATTGTTGTGGTTTTACCCAACTGGCCAGCCCCTGGGGCTGAGAATGGTTTTGTCCAAGCGGATTTCCAGATAAAAAGCCAATTAAAACTCTCAGTAAAGCCTTTGCTATTTACATATTTAAGAAAACGCAAGAGAAGGGTTGTGTCACAGTTGAAATTAGGGGTAGCAGCCATGTAGGAGAAAGGCAGCAGGCCCAAGGAGGGCCAAGGTCCCCTCCTCCCCTGGCTTGGGCCGGGGGGCAGGTACGGCACTGAAGCCTCCCTTCTCTCTTGTAAGAGAGTGAAGAAAAAAAAAGTTTAAAAGACTGACTACTTGGATGAAGAACTGCTGTAAAAGAATTTCAGGCGAAGAGATAAGAGACTTCCAAGACCAGAGTTGCATCAGGAGAGAAAAGTTAGAAGGGGGGGCTGTTACTCCCCACTTTCACTCTCTCCTTTCAGCAGGGAAAAGACTAAAACATAAAAACCCTGCCACCTGTGAAAGATTGTTGGGGTGAGGAAACCCCCCATGCGGCTCACAAAGGAGCTTGTGGATGTACCAGAGAATCGAGACTTCATGAGAGGGACTGAAATGAGGCAGAGTCCTGTAGAAAACTTATGACCTCTTACGCCGAGAGAAAGATGGCTCGAGTGAGCTTGGGATCTGAGTGAGAAATCCATGCTACTGATACTAAAGATTTGAGACCCTTACGCTGGAGCAAAGAATGGTTTGGGTGAGACATTGGAATCTGTGTGTGTATGGGATCCATGCTGCTGTTGAAAGACTTATGACCCTAAGAGAACCTCACACTGGAGCAAGAATGGCTTGGGTGAGATGTTGGAATCCATGTGTGTTTGTGGAATCCGTGCTAGACCCATGCCGAGAGGTCTATCAAGGACTGTTCTCCCATGGGAAGGGACCTCCATAGGGAACAGGGTTGGACTCATAAGCCATTATCCCCTGTAACCCTGTGGAAGAAGATCCATAGTAAGCAAGTGTCCCCTTGCAAGCCTATGGAAGGAAAAACCTTCAGGACCTGGGTAATCCCCAGCCCTGGAGGGAGGTAGGCCCAGCCCTGGAGGCCGACACAGAGAAGGAAAAAGAGTTCCAGCTGCGATGAAGGTGCTGCAGAGTTACTGAAGAGAGAGCTGGAACTCTGAGAATGGAGAAAAAGACTGCTTCTCCTCCTTGGATTAATATAAAGAGGGGAGAAGTATTTCTGTAAATACATAGCATTTTTACTCAAGTAAAATTATTATAGATATAACTCTTTAGTAGCTTTTAGTTTTTATTTTACTAGTAATAAATGTTCATATTATTTTCCTAAATCCAGTCTCTGTTGTCTGCATGGACCTTCTCTCAACTAGTGGTAATTGTGGGGGCAGTGTAAAAGTAAATTAACCCAGGGCAAAACCACGACACCTATCAAGGAATTTGATGTTAATACCTCTTTACCATTTACATATTATGAAGAAGGAGGAGGAAGTAGCTTGATCCCCTGTAAAAGTCATTTAACAGTTTCTTGGGTTAGCATTTTCTCTAGTAGGTATTTATGTTTTCTCTAGAAAACAATGTTAAATCTAGATAAATCTAATATATATATATATATGTGTTAATTTTTTAGGCTCCAAAAAAATATATTCTCCTGAATTTAGCTGATGGAACTAGTTACCACCCAAGCTCCACTGACTGTCAATTTTCAGCCATTGGAGTGAAGTTATGATCTCTTCAGACCTGCTAGTGGAACTGATTGTGTGAGTGCTTCCCAACCCATTGTAGTTAAAACAATCTGTTTCCAAAGCCGCCCTAGTCAGCATGGAGCATGTTTGACATTCTGAGAAATGCAGGTATGGTATGGACCATTTTAATCCCTTTTCACATGCATACTTAGAAAAATTAAAGAAATTGATAATCATTCTCACACTTGTGTCAGTTGAACAAACACCCAGGAAATAAAGTTGTGAATGTTTTTCAGGAAACTCAAGAGATCTAGAATAAGTGGGAAATGCAAGGCAGAAAAAGCAGTCTTCCTGGAGCTAGTATTTGTATTATGTATTATGTATTATTAGATCTGTTTTGCAATCACTTAGCACGCCGAAGTGACTTTGCAAATGAGAGAATAACAAAAAAATACTTGTTACTAGGAAAAAAGTGTTGACCTGAAGGAGGACTGGTTACAGAATGATCTGAGTGAGTACCACAATGGTTTTTTAATTCTTATTTATCTTTTTATTGTTATCATTTTGCTAATAACAAGTCTTGCCTTGTATTGGTTTATCCTTACAAAAATGAAGACTGGGGTTTTTTCCAGTTATGTGTAGCAAAGGAGCAAGTTAAGTGGAAAAGTGTTAGGAAGAAGTGGTTTTTTTGTGTTGGGGAGAAGTGATTTTTCTTGTGATTTTTTTTTTTTTTTTTTTTACTATTCAAGAAAGAAAGCCCTTTCATTTGATTTTTTTTCTGCTGATGAAAATGTTATAAATACCTTTGGAGCTGAGAACTCAACATGATGAAAGTGGAGGCAGAAGAGCTGTGACCACTGCCATGAACCCTGCATGGGCTGTCTTCCCAGCACTGTATGAACTTGCGGGTTGAGGAAATACCTGATAAATCCTGCCAAAATTCAAACACTATATCACAGTACTAATATATCTTACTGGAGTTTTGTAGATAACCTTTATGTGAGATGTTGTGAGTAGTTTTCCAAACAGAAAAAACCTATTCCTTGTTTTTTGTTCTTTGCTTCAAGCCTCACTTTTGTGTTAAAAGAGGTTGTGCCAATATAGATCTTTTCTAGTCTGAAAGCACTGATTTCCTGATTCTCTTCCTTCAAGTTTCAAAGACATGGACATGGTATGGAAATTGTACAAGTGTGTTCTTTGGCAAGTTTCGTCAAAGTTACCAAAGGCCTTTGATGCTGCTTTCCAAACTGACTTCATAAATTTGGCTTTGGCTTTTCTAGGAGAAAGATGACAGAAAATTCCTGCAAATTATTTTTCATTTGAAGCACTGATTTTAAACAGAACTGTTCCCTTTTTTCCTAACCTCCAGATTCAGCGTGTTATAAGGTTCCCAGCAGGCTACCTGGGGAGGGATGATTTGTGGTGTATGTGGGAGGTGCTGCCCAAGTAGCGGCTTTGTTATTGAAGTGCAGAACTGTGGAGCTGGTTGACCTCACTGGGGCTGTCTCATCCATCCTGTTGTCCCATAATAGATACACTTTCCATCTTATCCCAAGAAGACATTTATCTAAGAGCTCTTTCAGGGTATCAGTACTCAAAACACTATGACATTTATTGTCAGTCTATTCCAGTGGCTTCAACATAAGAAAGTTTTTCTTAATCTTTAGCAATTCTTGATGCAATTCATGCCATTTTCTTTCCATGGTCAAGAAGGACAGACTTACCATCTTCCATGCTGAAGCAACCTCTGTGTATTTGTTGACCTGTTTCCATAATTCTTCTTTTCTAAGACTAAATAAAGCTGGTGATTCAATGTTTGATGTTAAGCAAACTTTTAAAAATTTCTAATAGTCCCTTTTCCTCCCATTTGGAATCTCCCTGTTTTCTCTAATTTTTTTTTTTCTTTTTTTTAAAAGGCCTGCATTAAACTATACAGAATAATCCAGATGAGTACACATCGTACCACTGTTTAAAAGATAAAAAAAGATTTGCTCTGTGCACCTTGCAGTTCACGCTCCTGTTTGTACATCCAAGGTTTACAGTTGCCTTTGCTACACCAGCAAGGTATGACTGAGCTTTGTTTTGATCCATTGTACATCCAAACATTTTTATGAGCTACCATTAAACCAGTGATTTCTTCCCTGTATTTGTGTAGGTGGACAGCTGTGCCTACCTGTAGTACCATTTGTTAGTTCCTAAGGGTTATTCCTCCAGGATTATATTATCAAGGGCTGGTGTGCCACAATGAGTAGGGCATACTGTTTTGAAGGATATTTGCACCTTGCACCGTGCACAACCAGTATTCTCAGCCATGTTTGCAGCCCAAGGCTCTTACTAGACTCAAAGCTATCTGCCTTTCAGATGAAAATTACAGTAAAAACCATTTCCTTCTATTTGCATTTGAAAAGTGGACCATTAATAGAAATATTCAGGTTGTCTTTTATGTTTATTCTTATTTTCTGAATATGAGACTACTGTTACAAGAATCAGACAAAATATTTTTCAACAGTTATAACATTTTTGTTTGAGAAAGAAATGTCAAAGAAAAAAATTAAAATATCTGTAAAGATTTTTCAGATTTTTTAAATGACAAAAATTAAAGTTAGAGTATGTCCATTAGCATTTTAAAATACTTTTTTAGATTCTTTCAGAAAAAAAAAAATCTTGTTTACTAGCCTGATGCATTTATGATAATTAAGTAATTTCAAAGAAAACATGAAAATTTCACGTTTAAAAATTTAGGGGCATTTTCTTTTTCCTCCTGCCCTCTCTTCACCATTGTACTCAATATGATAAAATTAATTATGTTCATAAGGTAATGAACATAAATATGTTCATAATTCAATTTTTATTTGAATTTTTCCATCTTGTGAATTTAAAAAAAAATCTGAATTTTTTATAACATCTCAGTGAAATACAATTTTCTTGCTTATGGTCCTGCCTGTGCAGGAAAGGAGCAGGTGAGCAGTGAGGTTACTGCCATGCAAAGCACCCCCAACACTTGCTAGGTTTGCAGGGACTCAGTAACATCTCTTGTTGAATGTCCCTCACTGAATATGGGTCACTCTGAAAATGGATGGCTTTGGGAGTAGGACAAGGGGCTCAAAATCCTGCCAGTCAACATTCATTGATGAGTAAGGTCTGTCAAGCTGTGTTCAGTCTTGGTTTGTAGAGGAATGGGACTAAATGCTCCACCTGTTTAAAGCTGGGAGAGCTCAGACCCAAGAAGGATTTACAGAATGAACTTATGCCCAAAGGGGATAGAACCAAGGGTAGGGCTTTATGTATTGGAATTTCTAGTACATACTCCAATTTGAAACAAACGATGTTGTCACACCTTTGGGAAGGACTGATTTATACAACAGAGTCCCCATTCCTGTCATTCATTGCCTAAGGATCCCAGATCCGATTGCTGGCTGGCAGGAGGTCTCTGAACCCTAATGTAGAGTGATACTCTGTCTGGAGTGGTGCTAAAAGGATTCGAACAATACCCTATTTGCAAAGCTGTCAGTGGTGAATGTGGAAGAGGATGTCATGCTGCTGTTGGTAGTGAAGAATGCTGAAACCAGCCTGACTCATCAATCCCAAAGTTAAACATCTTTATAGTGAGGTGAAGACATGTCAGACCTGATAGAGTACCTGATAAAGGAACAAACAAGTGATACTACTGATAAATTATCTAAAGATGCTGAGCTGACACACACAGCTGGCCTGGACTTTATATTATCAATTCACATTTTAACGACAGGGTCTTTCAGCATCCCCCTTCTCTAAGTGTGTGTATGTAGATTCCTTCCTTGAATGGGAACACTCCTCAAGGTTAGTCCTCAAGGCTGAGCAAAAGAGATTTACCCATGGTCCTTGGTTAGTATGGGTGAGTAACAGCAATCTCTACTTAATAATTGTTTTTGCTAGCTTTAAAATAATGGCTTCAATATTGCTTCAAAAATAGGGCACTATACTGTACTTGTATAGTTATCTGTACTGTTTGGTAGTTAATTCTGATTAAGATCTTTTAGTCTAATCATTATCAGAGTCAATTTAAATAAATCCTTTATTTTTATGTAATTATATTTGGTTTGCCATCCTTTATCCTGTGGGACAAAGTTGTATAAAGGTTCAGCCACACCTGGACTTCGCTCTGAGTTTAGAAAGCAAGGGAGTCCATTCTGCACCTTGTGACTCTCTAATTTGTCCGAAACTTCCATTCTGCCTGCTGCAACTACATAGCTTGTACCATGCAGCATCTATTCCCGTTCCTCTGCCTGGATGAATATCTTCACCAAATGTGAGATATCCTTTTTTGTTTTGAATAAATAGTCTCTTACCCTCAGGTGAAACTTGTCAAGCTCATCTGGTCATCCCACCTTAGCGTGGAATCATAGAATCATGAAATCATAGAATGGATTGGTTTGGAAGGTGTGATGACCAGAAAGACCATAAAGATTGCCCATGGCAGCGGGGCTGGAACTAAACAGTGACACCTTCCACTAGCCAGGGTGCTCAGAGCCCCATCCAACCCAGCCTTGAATATTTCTAGGCATGGAGCATCCAGAACTTTCTTGGCAACCTCTTCCATTGCCTCACCACACTCACAATAAAGAATTTCTTCCTAATATCTAATCTAAACAGATCCTCTTTCAGTTTAAAGTCATTACTTCTCATCTTATCACTACAGAACCTTGTGAAAAGTCTTTCTCCTTCTTTCTTCTAGGCCTCCTTTAGGCACTGGAAGGCTTCTATAAGGTGTCCATGGAGCTTTCTCTTGTGCACATCCTCGAAAGTGACCGTGGACACGCCTTTTTTTTTTTTTTTCCTACTTCAAACTTAATTCATGCATTCTTTTTAAGTTCATAAAATACCTGTACACAGGTGACCTCTCTGTTGCTCTTATAACAAGCCACATGCTCCTGGTAAGTCTCAGTTTCAGCTGAAGAGAATCTGCAGCCACAGGAGGGCAGCTGTTCAACACACTGCGCTGAAACTTCAGCCTCTGATGTTGTAAAATGCAATGAAAACAGCGGGAGGGAAGGGAAAAAGTTATATAGACAAATACCAGCCACAACAACTGGCCTTATTCTGCCTTTTCTGCAGTATAAGTTACTGTTGATGAGGTGCTCTGCGTGTAGCAGAGGAGGGGTTTATTATTTGTTTCTCTCAAGTTATATATAGAGTTATAGAAACCTCACAAAATTTGTTTCTCCCTTCTCTTGGTACCAATCATGTGTGGCAGGCAGATATGCTACTGAGGAGGTGTTCTGTCAGGGTTCTTCTAGTACTGCCATTAATTTAAGTCAATTATTCCTTTGTTGTTTGGTGAAGAAAATGTGGCTTAATTTATATCTATGTTTAAATATTTGTTTTCTTACTGTATATTGTATTGCAAATACTAATGATATAAGTAACAATTTATTAAACCAATAAGGGATTAAAACTATGTCTTCAGCAACAAATTTAAAAGATACACGACTTCATTACAATCTTAATTGTAATTAAATTCACTTAATTTTAATGACGTTAAAAAAGAAAACTATGTGAAAAGTAGCTTTTTAGTAAGGATTTAGTGGTGAAAACAAGCTTTCATGAATCAAGTGCTGGAAATGCAGCCCTACTACAAAACCGAAGATGAAAATTGGTTCAGTGTCAATGAGACACTGGTGGCATTTGCCTGACTGGTAGAAGCATGGGCTAGGACATGGACTCCCCACCTGTAGCTCAGGCAGTGTGCCTTTATCCTGCTCCCACTGCTCCTTCAGCACAGAAACCCTCCCTATCTCCCATCCCCTTGGCACAAAAGAGGTCAGGCTGTCTAGGAAAGGACACAGGATGCATTTTTCCATGATCCATGGATCATGGTCATCATGTATTACGGACCAAGCACATTTGGGCATCTGTGCCACCCATGGTGCTGATTGTATGCAATAAACCTGTGCTAAAAAAATTTGAAGAATTCAAACATCCCCCTCCCCTCCTCTCTTCCTCCCCCCCTTCCGCCACCGTGTTCTTGGTTAAAGTGCCTAAACTCACTCCCGAATGCAGGCTTGTTATCAGCCACTTGGCTTGACTGCTACGCTTACAGTGTGAGCGAAGTCAGCTGACAATAGCAAAGAGAAAAACAACTCGATAATCAAGAACAACATGGAAAAATATTATTTCGTGTTCAGTAACCCCAGTCAGTTTAATTTTGCATTTTTAACCCCACAGAATCTTTTCTATTCCTGACTGTGGCACCCATAACCGTGAACAATATTATTATGACCCAACATTAAGCCAAGTCCAGTCTCCAGATTTTTGAATTGCTAAAATGGGCTTTGGATGATTTGTAGGGTCCATCTCACAAAGCCTCACTTCTGCAGGCAGCTGTACCCTGCTGAGCTCTGCTATGGGAACACTGCCCTGAGCAAGCAGTGCCAGCTGCTGCTCAGAATGAGAAACCCGCCTGCTAGAATTTTTACTGATTATTTTGTTGCTACAACTTTCTCAGGTACCCACGAGATGGTGCTGCTATGCTTTGGTTTAGCCTTGCAGTGAGGCTGGGACGATTGCAAAGAAAAAATAACAGAGACCTGGAGTCAGGAATGTCAGGGTTGTTGCATAGATCACGTTGCACAGTTGACATATTTTTTTGACAAGTATAGATGGAGCTTAATTGCAGTGAACAAAACCTTCGTAAAAATGTCTTAGTCGAGGACAGTAGAATACAATAGACCACTGTAGGTATCTAATGCATCAACAAGGGGAAGCCTAATAGCTGTTTTTAAATATCAAATTCAACCTTTCAGTTTATAACAAAAGATTCTTTTCCAGCCAAATCTCATCTAGATCAAAGCTCTCCATTGTGGACCTTACAATAAAGCAATACTACTCTTACAAGGAGAGGATATAGCTTTTTTTGTTGCTTCTTTGTTAAGGATCAGAAAGGAAGATGGAATCACTTGCTCCTTTATACAGAAGTCTTCTTTATACAGAGGTCTTCAAGAAGATAAAAAACACTAAACCACTCCTTTTTTGTCTTCCATATGTGCAGCTTTGAGGTCACTACTACTTCTGTAATGCAGAAAAAAATCATCCCTAGTAAGGATTTAATCTAGTAGAAAACATTTGTATTAAACAAAAAGAGATTAACCTAGGCAAAGGATAGGTGGGAAATGTTGTGATTTCTCTTTAACACCTAGGTAGAGGCTGAAGCCTGCCAGCTCCTGCACTCTGGTGTCAATCCCTTACGCAGTCTCTTCACATTGGTAGGTGGCACAGGTCAGCAAGTTTTGCCTCTTTCCTAAGGAGCAAGGCAGATAGTAATGCCACAGCTGGTGGGTCCACATTAGCTGCAAAGTGTAAGCTCACAAAATCGGGAGAAATGAGTTTGTGCCTTAAGCAAGGAACAGTTTCCATCCTGTCCTTCCCAGACTCATCACTGCCATTGGAGATCTGCCTCCTCTTTCTGTTTCCAGGGGAAAACAGAAACTTTTGCTTATCTCACGTTCTAGCACTGATTATTAGTTATCATGAATGACTAGTACCTGCAAATCTGTAAGGGGCCACACAGAATTGCTCTCATGCTCAGTTTTCAATAATTTGCAGAGTTTCAGATATGTTTTGGCATTTGGAAACTTTATAAAGAATATATCTTCTCTACTTATGTATCTTCAATGAACTTAAAAACAGCTTATATTTATCTTTGGTTTAGGATGCAGTTTCGATTCGAGCTAGTCCTTACTGAAGTAAATTTTTTTTGTTGCTTTGCTTTATTCACAAAGTTGCACCCATCTAAAGAATACAACCCTCTGGGGTACTCTGCAAAAGGCAAGGCAGCACCAGGAGAACCTTCCAAATTGTGGTGGAGTAGCCTTATTATCACAGTACATTACCGAAGTTAATAAACTTTTCTGGAAGCAACACTAATTATCCAAGTCTGAATGACATTCTTTTCAGTCACACTAGTTTGTGATAACATATTCAGGACTACTTGTAATAATTTGGCATATCACTATGTTGCTTCCTCTGGCTATACCCAACGACAGTAACATGGACATCTTCTGCAGTCAGCTATTTTCTTGCCAGCACACTTTGCAGAGCCATTAAAGAACATAGTGTACTTTAAGATTATATATTGCTAGCAAAGAAACCTGAGATCACCAACCCTGTTTGTGACACAACTTATTTGTCTGCAAATGTCAGCCTACACCAAGTCCCATTTAGAAGAGATTAATGGCCATGGGAGTCTGCAGTAACACTGGCTTATGAAATGCACTTCATCAGGCCATATCATAACTCATCTCCTTCCTGTATGGATTATTTTGGTCAGAACTAAGATCTTAATATAAGGTTGATGACATACATGCCAATATGAAATATACTTACAGAGGGTTATTCTAGAGTACTCTCTAAAGACACCACTCATATCTGATGCTGCTGGACCTGAAGCGGGCAAAGAATATGCCTGTAAGGGCAGGGTGTCTTACTTATTCTGTACATAATTCATTTACAGTTCTCTCAAAACTGATAAAATTTCCAGACTATTCTTAATTATCTCATGTCTTAGGAGACTCGAGAAAGAGTCTCATCCTATAACACTTTGCCAACTCATTCCAGTTAAACAGTGCACTAACTCCAGTTAGTGGACTGCATCCCTTTGCTATGAGTATTTTGACAAAGTCCCCTGAAAGCAGGACAGATCCTATAAATTCAGATTATGAGATCAGTTCAGGTAATGGTCTTTTGCCAGTACATCTGTGATGCCTGGGGAAATCTTAGTAAGCTCACTGTGTTACTGGATCATTTCTCTTAACCTACAACTTGCCTGGTAGGAAGCTGACACCATTCCCTCAAAGAGGTGAAAGTTCATTGATGGTTGCAGGATTTGTTATGCACACCCCTGCTATCAAGTGAAAGTGTGGCTCCCTCAGGGCCTTTTGCAGAGAGCTGTGCCCTAACCTCAGCTGGAGAGGTCAGCTGAGCTGCTGCTCTGCCCTCTAGCACTGTTTCCCAAGATGGTGGGCTACAAGAACCTGAGGATACGGTTCAGGATAAAGTCAGTAGTGCTGTCTTTGTTACATGAAGTTTGTGGATCTTAAAAACTCTCTTACTAGAGCAGCTTTACTGCAATTTACTTGTAGCAGTAGTACTTGTGTAACTTCAATAGTAGCAAGATCTAATGTGAGTGGGTTTTTTTTAATTCTCTCCCGGGTTATTAACTGTGACATTTTAAAGATTGTGTTTTTTCAATAATGATTCTTCACTGTAAATATATCTGTTTACTGTACATTAACCATTTATCTATGTGGTACTGAACAGAGTTTGAATTTCTAGAATGTCTTCCTCTGCAATGGAAAAGAGGTGGGTAAATTCAGGCTGATATTTCCCTGTTATACCATGTGAAGCAATTACGGTGCTTCTCTTTTGTCTCTAAACAAGGATGGACAATCTCAAGGGTATTTTTCTGAAAGTCATCCTCAGTTTCAGTACAAAGCCTGTATATGCTCAGCCACATTCCACCCTACTGAAACACTTCTACTAGGACATCTGTCAGGCCTTTCACAAGCTGTCCATATTAGCCCATCCAGGTAAAGTTTGGTCCATCATGAGTAGATCTTGCAGCCTTACGTGCACCTTCTCAACAGTGACAACTCCAGGGTCAAGGTGCCTAAACCCTGTCAGCATGTGGGTACTAAGCCTTTGCTCAGAGCTGCCCTTGTCCTGAAGCCAGTTGAGCACATCTCTTGGATGGACATAGGAGTATTGCAGTCTGCTCCTAACCCCGTAACATGCAAAAAAATTGGGCTTCCACCAGAATTTCTTTCTTCCACGAATGTTTTCTAATCACTGTGTTAGTGTTAGCTAAGCAGGAGAATGACTCATGCTCTTCTGTCTTTTGTTTATTCACTTACTAAAAATTTTGAAAGTCTTCAGTGTTGTTATGCGATGAATTGAAAACAAATTATGAGTTTTGAAAAATTTTCAGAAAGCAGAACCTGTGTTTTCCCAGAAGCATTTATATGAGAGCCCAAGTATGGATATAAGTTTACTTTGAGTTTTATGTCTTATCACAGATATTTTTTTCCCTGAAAGAGTGATGTTAAGAATTGTAAACTTCCAGTTCCTAACGATGGAAGAATTGCTGCTTTGCTGCTATTGATATTACCAAATTATTACACACATAGTCTTTATAGGCATAGCTCTGTGTTGCTGAGATTCAGAGGCCAGTTTGAACTCTGTGTTTACATAGAGTTTGTCACGTATCTGATCCCGTGAACTTGCCTGCTCATGGAAGAGATTTTCACTCAGAATAAAAGAATTGTTCTCCAGCTTGCTGTTAGCAAATGCACATAATGATGCTCACAAAACTGATACTTACCCTTTCTGATGGCTTTACATACTGTTTTTGTGTTTTGTTTACATGAATTGTTACCACCAAGAAGGAACATAATTAAAGTAATTGGATCAAGCATACCATATAATCACATAAGTGAAGTTTTGCACATAAAATAAGAAGACTCTGTTTTCAGTTTTAACTACAATGTTAATATTTGCCATGAATAAGGTGGTTTTTTGGACAGTGCAGAAAAAATATTGTCAGACAGAACTATTGTACATTGTTGTTAGATATCATAGCAGTTAAATACTTAGTAACCAAAATATAGGATGGCAGAAGAGAAGTAAATAACATGTCAGAGTTGGTAGAAAAGCAAAGGGTTTACTCTGGTGAAAACTCTGTTCCTCAGTTTGTTGTGTTTAGCCCAGTAGTTCAAATCCACAGTGTGTAAGAAGCAAATGAAATCTTCTCTTACCACCTAATTTGTTTTTATCAGGTTGTGTTAAAGGAATGTGGGATTTCAGTCACTTTTTGAGTGGATAGGAGTTTCAGCCTGTGTACCCGGGGTCACTGGGTACATTTGAATCACTCTCACCCTTCCACAGCTTCTTGAACTGCTGGATATCCAGTGCTGTTTTGTTGGGCCACTGTCAGAAACAGGATGGATTATAAATTAAGTCTTCCCACCCACAATGAGTCAGACATCCCCCTGCCATACCAGGGAGGAATAAGAGGGAAAGCATTTGTTTCCACACCACAGGATTACCTTTAAACTTGAGCTGCAAGAGCAACCTCACTGGCTTTTTTCTGTCTGGGACATCACAGATTTACCAACAAGATGTACAGACAAATGGCATCCCAGCATGTGAAACTGGCTCTGTGCTATGCTGCAAATTCATAAATTGTATTTTGATGACCAAAGGACTGTGTTTCAAACTGGTAGTCGTGAGCACTCCTCCCAGACCACACACAGTCTGCAGTGAAGTTTGGAGAGCAGCAGCACATGCTAGAGCTCCCCAGGCCATGTGTGTTCCCAAAGAGTGCTGTTTTCCAGGGCTGACACCTTTCCATCAGTGTTGTCTTCAGTGCAGGAACAAAACAATCAAAGCACAAAAGCACAGCTAGAGAAGGTGAAGTTTGCAGTCTCCACACATGTGCAGAAACAACCAGAGGTCACTCCAAACAATCGAGTTGTGGTGGGTTGACCTTGGCTGGATGCCAGGTGCCCACGCAGTTGCTCTATCACTCCCCTTCCCAGCTGGACAGGGGAGAGAATAAGATGGAAAACATCTTGTGGGTTGGGATAAGACAGTTTATTAAAAGCACAAGAAAAGTAAAAGCTTGTCTATGCAAAGGTGAAGTGAAAGATAACACGGTTTATTCTTTACTTCCCATCAGCAGGGATGGTCAGCCACCTTTGAGCAGCAGGGCTTCAGCCAGTGCAAAGCACAGCACTGTGAGGGCTCCTGTGGGGAAATGAACTCCAGCTCAGCCAGACCCAATACACAAGTGTACAGCAGTAACTGTCTGGGAATTTCCAACAGGGAATAGCTGTGGTGCAGTTTTTGGATCCTGCAGTCCATTTAAATAGTCCTTTAGGTATTTAACTCCTCTGAAGTTCTCAGTTTTACAGAGTTGTTACATATTGAAATAAGACCAAAACTTATTTTTATTTATATCCACTGCTACACACAACACAGTGTTTTATTAATAAATATCACCACAGTGAGACCACCAATTTTTCCATCCACTTGATCTGGCCCAAGAAGCCTCTCCTTGCTAAGGAGTATATTCTGAAACCTGTAGCAAAGCAGGTAATTTCAGTGAGACATACCACTAGCCCAATATACAAATATGTAGGTTTTGGCTTCTAATGCCAGGTTTCACACAACTGAGATATTGATAATGTTCTTGGCTTTCTGGAAAGATCTACTTCAGTAGTATAACAGTGGAAGGGTCTTCTCTTAAAATTCAGTACATGGATAGCATTTTGGAATATTCAAGGGGCAAAATCACAACACATTTTTGATTATTATGCAGAATGAGAAATGAAAAATTCAGGATTAGTCATACATGAGGTAATATAATATTAAAGGCTGGAAGACAAAATGCTAATTCTGTAGTGTAAGAAGTTACAGGAAAAATCCATCTCACTACAGTAGAAAATAGTTCTCAAGCTTTTTGAAATAAGATATTAAAGGATCTCTGAAGCAACTAGAATGTAATTAATATTAATTAAAAGTTTTTCTGTCAGTCTGGATGTTGCATATTAAGTTTTTCAACATGATCATTAGGTAGTTTTTTTGTTGTCAGTGATGGTTCTGTCTCCCTGGTACCCTTAAATTAAACACTGTAGCTATGAGGTAAGATTAGTGCATACAGGGAGACTATAACTTCCAGTGTAAGTTCCATCTTTCACTCTCTTCTTGACAGGTGAACAAACTGAATGTGTGGAGTGCAGAATTATGTATTTATCAAATTCACAGATGAAGTTACTGGGAAATGCTATAAAGTAAATGTATGTATGGAAAAATATGGATCTTAGATTGATTTATCATAAATTACAATAAAATGTATTAATCTAAAAGAGTGTAGTTGACTAGGAATAGCAAAGCATGCAGAAATGCATACTCTCCTGTAAGAGAAGAACCTGAAAGCCAACTCCTCAAAACTAATCCTGACAGGACTGAGTAACGTAAATATCATATGCTGCAAAAAAATGAAAAAGTGGTCTTGAATTGTCTTTGAAAAGGCATAACTTCAACACAGAAGAAGAAAGTTTATTTCTGCATATAATCCTTGGCCTGGCTGTCTCTGAAAACAGAACCATGGAGGCAAGCTGACAGAGAAAATCAGGTTAAAAAGTTGTAAGAGAACTGGCCTCTGGGCATAACAGTTCTGAACACAACGATTGACGCTCATGCCAGTTGATGTCTAACGTAAAATCATGTTTGGGATGAGAGGATGTAAACTTACACAACCTAAAGAAAAGTAGCCTGGAAAGGATGAGCTCAGTGGAAAGGAAAAATAGCACTGCTCTGAGAGACTCTGTGGTTACAGTGAACCTCTTGACTCCTCTCTCTGTTGATAATCCCCTTTCAGCTAGATTTACTTACAATCTTTCTTCACAAACCTACGTTGCATACCTTTTGACACTTCAGTGGTCCTTATGGCCTTCTCAGTTTCCTGTTGTATTCTGGAACATTAGCATCTTTCTAATAGAAAAAAACACTACATGTTATATTCCCTCTGTCAACCTGCTTTTCTAGATTTAACTGATGATACACATCCATATTCACTTTGTTCTGTGCTTTATGAACCATGTCATCACAGAATAACATAATTTGCCTGTAAATTGTAGTTAAAATAGTCTCTAGTGTCAATGTGGTCCAGGATTTCCTCTAGTCATCTCTTAAGCAAAACAAGGTTTCCAAATGCAAATGCCACAGGAACCACAGTGATGCCCTGAGGGGGAATTCATCATGCAGAGCAGTTCTACAAAACTCAGTTTTCTGCTATGCAGAGTGGTCAGTTAAATTCAGTATTCATTCTGTGCTGTAATCTGGACCTGTATCTTGCATCTGTGAAGAAGCCTTTGTATGTGGGAAAGATCTGGGTCAGTCCAACAACTGAGATGAGCTGAAAGAGGCTCCCTGTGTATTCGTATGCTTTGTTCTGAGATAGAAGGACCTGATATGTGATTTGTGCCCACTTGTTTCTGGATTGGACAGGACACCCTTCACCTTACAAGTTATTCTCAGCACTCTGGTATGTATATGATCTGAATATTTCCACTTCTTTCCAGGTAAATCACAGCCACAGGCAGTGAAATGACAAAGTGATCAAAAAGGTTCAAAAAGTCTTGAGACCTGATTTATCACACTGTACTGACTTCAGTAAAGGCTTACAAAACTTGAAAGAAATAGTAGTCATTGTGCACTTGGGTGGTGCCCTTAATATGGACATCATGCCTTAATACAGATTATTCCATATCTTTTTATTGCCAGAGAAAGGGCATTGGATTGGTCTGATCTCATATCTCCGTTCCTTTATAATAGGTTGAACTAAATAACCTCAAGCCTGCTTACGTCAGCAAGAGAAGAAACAGAAGTTTTTTTATTTCACAGTGGTAGTCTGAAGAGCTGTAAGAAAGGCTGAATGTCTCTCCCCACTGGTTGTCACATGATTGTCATTTTATCTTCCTTCTCAGATGAATGCCTGTTTGTGATGAGGAGGTTCCACTAGCTGCAGTAATATGCTTTTACCCAGAGAGCTGCTTGTTCCTTTGGTGGGAGCTGTGCTTTGAAGGAGAGCAGGTGTAAGGCACTGGGGCTTGGCTTGTCCGGGATTTTCCCTTCCAACCTGGATTTACACTTTGATGTACACTGAAGAACTGTCATGGAGGAACATAATCTGATTGAGGAGCCCTTTGTTCTTTCTGGGGAGCTGGTGTTGGCTCCTGACTTTGACCAGAACAGCATGGTACCCCACAAATCTGTTCTCAAAATCTGTAATGTCAAGATGTCACTTTTGGCTAACAGGGAAAACATTTTCCAATTATAGAGTTTTTAGAAATCCTAAATCCTTAAAAAAAACTTCTCCAAGGAGACTAACAGATAAAAATAGGTGAAACCAGTATTTTTACTATGGTTTTAAAGCAGTTCTAAAATGTTACTACTTTATTTAAGACCCCAAGCTAAAGGAAGATTTATCAGTCTGCAGTAAGAAGCATCCTCTCACAAGAGCTCAGCAGTAAGCAGACAGCAAACCACATTATTTGAATGAGAAAGTGAAGTGTCATATAAACTCTACTCTATTGGAAATGGATTAAAACAGCCTGTGGCCTTCTCACTAAATCACAAAAGAGACTTACTACTGTGAATGTTGTTTTTCCCAATATTTTAAAGGAATCACTCCTACTAAGAATTTTGGTTTCCTTCTTTCTCCACATAGTTCATCTCTGGATAAAGCAAGAGTGTCTCCAAGGGGCAGAGAGGCCCAGGATATGCAAAGAGCTCTTGCTCATGTTCAGTGCTCAGGGGTCAAGAAGGTGCCACTCTCCTTATTAGCAATGGTGCCTGCTGAGTGTTCTTAGAGAAAGCTGAGGGAGGAATGGCATGATTTGTCCCCTCTCTGCCCTCAGCAAGACAAAGCTTCTGAAGAGGGTATAGAGTTCTGAACTTGGTCCTGCTAATGCAGCACTTGGAAGAGGAAGTAACTGCCTAAAACATTTATAAGGATCTCAACATGATGATCAGCAGGTGAAATGTAAGAGAATCCACACTTCCCAACTCACCAGCAAGCACCAATGTAGACATTTGAGCATCTACATTTTAGAAGGTAGAAATAGTTTACTGGCTTTTTTGAAGTCTAACTGCTTCCAAACACAAAAATAGGATCCCCCTTGTGATGTATTTTTATTGGTGATTTAAGGGATGCTGGTCATGTAGTTGGAAGATGTTTCACTTTTTACCAGCAGAATGGTGAGACAACACAGGGAAGTGCAAAAGTCAATAAACACATGCGGCCAGATCTGCATTGAATGCCCCATCACAGTACTAATTAAAACACAATCTCAATCAAAATGCAAAGTTCAGAGATGATGTGCTTACAGCTTTGTGCGTTCTTCCACAAGAAGGAGACATTCTTGACAGTTTTTTCTTATGTGCCCTGTCACTGTTTAGCTGCAAAACTCACAGGTAGCACAGGGATTTATTAGTTTTCTGCATATGAAATGCACCAGATTTTTCTGATCTGGTTAGTTCTGCTCCAGATAGATGGGTTTTGATAGGGATTTTTAAAATCAACACAATTTCATCTTGAGTTGAAAAAGAAAGTGCAGATAGCATGGAACATACTTAATTCTCATAGCTCTAATTATTTCCAATTTATTATAGCTTTTATACTTTGTCAGGGCCAGGCATGTATTTCATCTGTGGCCCAGCAGTCTTAATTTCAAACTAAGTGAAAAAAACCCACCAAAAGTTTGTTCTGTATGGAAAAAAATTATAGTAATATCCTCTACTGAAAATCAAACCGCTTTTTAAATCTCAGAGGAAACAGACTTTTCCCTCATTCTCATTTTTGTCCTGAGTATAAATTTCTTCCTGCAGCTGAGATTTTTTCTTGATAAAAGACTGAATTCCAGAGAAAGCCCAACTTATGAGGTGAGTCATATTCAAGCTTTTAAAATATTGACAGTGTTTGATTCTGATTTTGATTTTAATCATATGCTTTCTCTGTATTTCATTAGTGAACCATGTCAGCATGTATTGATTTACACGTAAAAAAGAAAAGTACTGATTCACAGTAAAGGTCAGCTGTGCTGAAACATATCTCACTGGCATGCAAAACTGATAATTACTGTGATTAGACTTTAGCAGATTTTATAAGATGAAGAACAGGGGGGAACATGTATGTAATCTGCATGTATGTAATCTGTTGGGTTTTGTCCATGACAAATGGGTAAATACTAAAAATCAAGACAAACTGTTCATCTACTAGCTAACAGAGTTACATCTTAGTTCATTCTAGAATAAAATATTTAAAAATCTGCTTATAGGCTCCTAAAAGATGAAATGGAAAAAGTAATCAAGAAAAAACAATGTTAAAACAGAGATATTTCCTTATGTGACAAGGGCTGTCCTAAACAATAAGGAGGGGTGGGGGACGGGGCAGAATTTGACTTCAAAAACACATTTGACACCACCCTGCTTGACAATCCTGCCCTAAGCCAGGGACACACCATCTGGGTAGAAGCACAGCCAGCTGGGACATGCAGTCAGTCAGAAAGCTGCTCTCAGAGATTTGCTGTCAAAAAGGTGTCTCGAGTGGACTCCCAGAGGAATATGTCCAGAGCTGGTTCTATTTGATATTTCCATTAGCCACTTGGATGACGGAAGGGAACGTGTGCTTATGAAATTTGCTGACAGCTCCAAGGCAGGATGGATGGCAGGTGGTATGTGGGACAGGATTAGAATTCAAAATTATCTTGATGCACTGGAATGGGGGAGGGTAGAAAGGGAGAGAGAGAAAGGCAATAGAAAAGCTCTAATTTAAAGAAGAGAAAGAAAATTAGTAAATGCAAAATAGAGACTAAATGGCCATTTAACAGGGAGGGATGTGGAGCTAGTAGCAGATCAGAAACTGGTTGTAGGTCTGGCTGTGACAAAGTTCTGTCACAGAAGAGGCAAGTTATATACTGGGAGTTATTAATGGAGGAATCAACATTAACCTAGAAGAAATCCATTATTGTTAAGTATGTTTTTAACACAGCGAGATCTCTCTAAGTACATGTGAAAGTTATTTGAAATTGTTCCCTTCTTTCAGGAGCTGAGCCAATCTTCTTTCTCTGAATCTTCCATATGGAAAAGCACCAATAAAATAATTGCAGGTTTACAGATAGATACAAATTTTGGAAGAATTTGTAATGGAACGTGAGGAACTAGGTTTTTGCTAGGAAGGCTTTCTGCCTAAATGGTAACTCTCAAACGCAGTTTCAATGCTTTCCCCTCACCCCATAGCAAGAGAAGTTCTCAGCCTCTCTCTCTGACATGTGAGAGGAGAGAGACAGCCCTCACAGACGTGCAGAGAGGTCTTGGGAAGGAAGAGGGGGGAGAGGGTGGAGAGGAAGGGAGGAACAGGGAGAATAAAAAGGGCCCTGAGGGGGCAGGAACTCGCCTTTTGCCCCTGAAGGCCAGATACTCAGCATCATAAAGAAGTGGTCCTTGCATCCGAAATAAACCGTTTTTTTAATCCTTCCAAGGCCTGGGCATTCTTGTGAAGAATACCTGCATATGTTTACCTTATACAAGGCTGTCTTTATGCTCAGTCCTGTAGCAGTGATGCTGCTAGCTTTTGAAAATTAGATGGCTTCCATTTCAGAGTCTGGTTTTCAAGAGTTTATGTAATTTGGAAATATAAAGAGAAAGTAGCACTGATGTTAAAGAAGAGCTATTTCTCCTGGCATACTTCTGTTCAATTTCTGAGTCTTTCATTCCAGCCCACCCCCACAACCTGGCACTGTCAGTACTTTGCTTTCTTGCAGCTGCATCATCTCTTCACTTATACTTTCTATTTATAAAAAAACCCCAAACAAACAAAACCCAAAACAAAATAAAACAATAAACCAACTCAAAACACAGCAACAAAACCCCTTAGAGGTTCTGATTTAATATGCTTTAAAATAATATGGTAAATATTTAAAGTAGCATAGACATGGGGGAGTACTACTTAATTCCCTTCAGTACTTGCATCAAGGAGAATGTAGGTCTGCTTTTAATACAAAAATGACTGGCTCGTTACTGTGTTCTTTTCCCAGAAAGAGACATTTTCAAATCTTCTTAGTCTCCCATCAATCTCTGTGTGCCCCTTATCTTGGCTTTGTCATTCAGAAACTGGAAGTCAATGTATACTTGATAGTGACATTCGTATTCATTGTGACAGCTGAGGAAAACACATCAGTAAATTATATACCTAAGTCAATTTATTCTCTGTACCCTTAAAAAACGTATAAAGCAACATTTGTAACCTTCATGCCTTCTCTTATCTATGTAAATGAGCTTTGGTGACAACTATTAATACAGGGTGGGTTACAGGGTAAGTAGAATCCTTCTTTTCACCATTTTAACTCTATACACTTGTTCTTGAATATTTAAGGGTACCCCAAAGTGGTGGAATTTGTGGTAAAACTAGGTAATATTGATCATTTTATAAGATGAGAAGAATCATTATCTCTGGTAAAACAGGACACAAATACCTGTATAATTCAGGCTGAACCTTAATGATCTTTTCCCCAAGTTCACAGTAAGTACCTTCCTAGCATTTCCTATTTTCAAAAGAACCAAAGGCAAAGGAGGCATCTAGGAGGTCAAGACACTCAGCCTACTAAAAGCTGGGGAGACCAATAAACTGAAGGCCAAAAGGAAGGACCTTTATAAGAATGTTAACCCTCTAGGTAACGTTTGTCTTCAGACAATATCTGGAGATGTTCAAGTGTTAGGTGCTCTTCAGTCATCTATAAATATGTACAGGTGAGTACTAGCTTCATAGTACTTGTGCAGAGCTATCATACAGCAGAAAAATTTTTACTTTATTCTGTAATAACTCTTTTCAAAATTTCACCTTCTGATTTACATGAAGACATAATCATGCACACGAGGACTCACTGCGTGCTTCACAAGCACGTGGGCCAGGCTTTATATGCAATGAAGCTTTTGTTGTGGCAAGGCTCCTTTTGCACTGAAGATTCTTAGATGAAATGCATGAAAAGTAGATGAAACTGAAAGAAATGTGCAGTTCCAGCCCAGCTCCTCCTCTGCCTATATTTGTAGCAATACATAACTTTCTATGAAATATCCTCTCATTTTTGTCTATACGTTCATCATTTTGAAGAGAAAGCATGACTAACTTTCTTGTCAGTACTCTGTCCTGTCAGATTGCATTACATTCTTCTAGAGACAGAAATATGGGTCCAGGTCCTGTGGGACACCATCACATCCCTGGGAAAATTGCAAGAAAGTGTGATTACAATAATTTCGCTGAAGAGGCATAGAAGCTCCTGGTTCAAATCCTAGCAAAATATTGGCTCTTTCCTTACATTCTCCTTCACGTGTCTCCTAACATCAGTAGTCAATTTTTTAATTAATCATTCCATTTAATTTTTTTAATTAATCGTTCCTTACTTGTGACTCTCAGAAAGTTTGTTTACTTGGCTGGTGTCTTTGAATCATGGATCTGAAAAAATAGCTAAGACATGTTTCTTATTCTTAAATGCATGTTATGTGAAAGACCTCTTCAATTTTAGGCAACTTGCAGTCCAAAAGGAATGAAATGATCTCATCTGTCAGTTGTATGTGTTTTGTCTCACAGAACACTTGCCTCAAGCACAATGGTAGTAGATGTATTTACAATGTCACCACAAGAATGACTACACAGCATTTGTTCTGACTTTCCCAGAGGGTCTTGAGAAGGATGACACACTAGCTTCCCACTAGGTTTAGTAGGTGATAAAGGTGAGGAAACCTGGTCTTCATCAAAATGGTGATTATGCCATGGAAAGTGTCCCATACTCTATGATTTGGTCTTATACCTGTAAGCAATGGCTCTCGCTTGAGTTGAGCTTTTGTATTTGTTGTAATTTGTAATAATTATCTCTTCAGTCTTTTTTTACTTTCCCAGTCAGTACACACTTACATGGAAACAACACCCTCTGTGAAAAGCAGTTATTCTAAGATATTAGTCCACACATTTTAGATCACCATTGGATAGTAATTTAAGGGAATGAAGAAGTTCTTATTTCATTACTCCACTATATATTCCTTAGAGGTGCCAAGTGGCCACTGACATAAAGATGAATTCTTCAGAAGCCATTTTCTCAGTCCTGAGCACGAGGTTTATGATGACCTAGAGATAAGATGGCTCAAAGTTTTACAGTTATAGAAGTTTCTGTAAATCTACTGTTCTAAATGGATTTATGTACCAGTACGTTAACTGTGTCTCTGCATACGATGAGCAGAGCTGGTTTTCCCATATGAATCAGTTTAAAATTCACTGATGAATTTCCCATATGAACCAGTTAAAAATTCTTCATTCCTTTTTTCTATGTAAACTGCAGCAATAGCAGAACTTCTTGTCTTCAGCCTTGGTTTCTCCACAGTCATGTCCACAGAGGGTTTGGACTTGGACTGTGCTGGACCAACACTGTACTCAGATACATTTGCTCATAACTACTTGAAAAAGCATAGTAATAGTAGAGAAAACACCACAGTAAACAGTGAGAACTGTTATGTTTCAGCCTCACCAAAACCTAGGCAGCAATCAGGAGTTGGGGTTGTTGTCTTAAATATTCAACTGTCTGATCTCTGTTCGAGAGTACAGAACAAGAGTTATGATACTGTAAAAGTGTTACCACTTCTTTCTGCCAGACTGAGTTTCATCTAGGCTCCCCATTGCAAATAAATCAAAGCTATTCTCCACTAAAAGTAAGAGGTCTCAATACATCTGAAAGAATACTACTCAGAATTTGTTGTTGTCATTCAGGGAATTGATTCTTTTATCAAACTTGGATCTACTACTTTCTGCATTATTTGCTAAGTGACAATGGCTATTATCTGACAGAAAAATGTATTTCAGTTACCTACAGAAAATAAATCATAAAGTTTTAAAGCTAGGAAATCTTTACCCAAGATGATCTCTGAACTATCAAACACAATCCAATAAAAGCACAAATAAATTACCAAAAATACCATTTGGGAACACAACCTTTTAAAAACTGAACTGTAAAATCAATGAACAAGATTATTTAAGAACCTGTCTATCTCAATTATGTTTGGGTTTTATTGTGTTTGAGGGAAATGGAAGCTAAGTAATTGAAACAATATTAAATAACTCTTCAGAATCAGTTCTTTCTCTGGTTTACAACTACGTTGGAAAATACAAAAATAACTAGTAGAAGAGACTACCTGCAGCATTACCAACTTCTCTGTGTAGGCAGCACAGACCATCTCAGTAAAACAGCCTGTGTGGGGCTGAGTTGCTGGCTGAGGTTAAACCACAGCAGAGTCAGACATAAAACTCTTTCAACAAAGTTATATGCAGAGTTATCCCTGAACCTAAATGCATATCTAACCATTCAGAATAACAAAGTTTGGAGTACTATCTCAGTCCCAGCACACAGAAACTTGGTGAAAACTGTTGTAAATGTCTGATGATTCAGCTTCACCCTCCCCCTCCCCAGTTTCTGCTAGATTTGTCAGGACTTCCTATTCATTATTCAGTTATTCAGACTATGTTGATTTTTGTCTATCATGGTCTATTGCCTCCCCACCTGCATAGTACCTTTTTAACCATCACTCAAATCAGAATTGCATTCATAGAATAGTACTTGAGAAATTATTCCCATCAACAGAGGTTATTTCTGACTAACAAATCCTATGGCCTGAGGGAAAGTGGGAGTCATGCATATTTAACTTACTGATAAAATGAGCCTTTCTATGTAATGAGTTGTTTGAAAGTCAGAATAAAACCAGATTTGAAGACCACTTATCTTCTACAGTCAGTTTGTAGATCCTGAAAAGTGTCAAAGGTCTTTTGCCTACGTGCCACCTATTTTACATGCAAATATGATAGCATGCATTTTAAACTTTTTCATTATGTGCATCACAAAATACTAAGTAGTAATTAGTAAATTTTGAATTAATTTGAAAGCCTACAGAGAGGTTTTCCAGCTGTGAACAAGACACAGAGCCCATGAAATCTATACAACTTCACATTTGCTTTTATCTTTTTTCTGATAGGAATGCATTGAAGGAGGGGGGAATGAGGGAAATCTGCAGACTGGGATTAAGTCTGGAGTAGATGCTTAAAGAGCATTGATAGAAAAAAAGGGCATTCTACTTCTTTCCAGTATTTCTCTGCTATCCTGTTTACATATTGTAGTCCTGGCTTTGTGCACGAATAAAGTATGCCAGTGACAGGACTGATGTAACACCAGTGTTAGAGAGGGATTAGGAAATCAGCCTGGAAGGTTTCCAACAGAATCAGATAATCAGGATGCAGTACTTCACATATGAGTTTCTAAAAACCCAGTTCAGCAGACAGCATACCTATGTCTGCAACAGGGCAGACATGCACTGCAGAGGCTTTTCCTACAATGTCTACTCAGTGAATGGGATCACACTAAAAACATCATCAGAGAACTTCAGGGTAGCTAAAACCACTTTGTGCATGTGTTAAGCCATATATAAGCAGAGATTTTGTCCTGCCTTTTTATGTGGATGCTTGCAGCAAGACCCTGCCAATGAGAATATATCACAGCTCATCTGTTAGGTACAAGGCCAGTTTTGCCACTCAATAACACTGCTGGATCAACGTCTCCAGTTTTCTTACTGATATCTCAGTAATTCTGGTTCTTGGTCACTATGCCTGCAGATTTCCCTTGTGCTACAGTTCATGTGCTCATCAGCTGTGTCTTTTGACTTCAGCAGCATTTCTGAAAGGCTGATCATATAGGATGTTGTGCTTGTTTTTGCTGGGATAGAGTTAATTTTCTTCAGAGAAGCTGGTATGGGGTTATTTTTAGATTTATCTTGAAAACAATATTGATAACAGAGAGACGTTTTTGTTATCACTGAGCAGCACTAACACAGGGTCAAGGTCTTTTCTGCTTCTCACCTCATCCCATCAGCAAGGAGGCTGAGGTGGCACAAGGGCACATGGGAAGGGGACATGGCAAGGGCAGCTGACCCCAACTGACCTAAGAGATATCCCACACCATATGTCATCATGCTCAGTATGTAAAGCTGGGGAAAGAAGGAGGAAGGATGGGACATTCAGAGTGATGGTGCTTGTCTTCCCAAGTCACCATTACGTGTGATAGGGTCCTTCTTTCCTTGGGATGGCTGAACCTTGCCTGCCCATGGGGAGTGGTGAGTGAATTCCTGGATTTGTTTTGCTTGTGTGTCAGGCTTTTGCTTTGCCTGTTAAATTGTCTGTATCTCAACCCATGACTTTTCTCACTTTTGCTATTATCTTCCCCATCCCACCAGAGAAGAGTGAGCAATCAGCTGTGTGGGGCTGAGTTGCTGGCTGAAGTTAAATCACAGCTGAGTCAGACACAAAACTCAATGACTTTTCTTCCATTGGACTGCTATGTTGTTGATACTGGTCCAAACACCGTACTATTAACTGCTTTTTGCAACTTCTGCTCCACTGAGCATGTGGTAGAACATACTGTAGGATTAAAGTTTGAGCCAGTCCTAATCTTGGGTTACATCTGCTACTTCTGCTCCTTTGCCCAAGGCACACCTCTCCACCTCTCCCTGGGAGGCCTGTAGAGGTGTGATGCTCTCAAGCTTCTCCTATTTTATGGATACACTCCATTTATGTGCACACTGTCTCCTCCTGTAGGTTTCACCTTGGACAGTATGCAGGTTGCAGCAGAAGTGTAACAATTTGTTACTTGATGTAACAGTTCAAATAGAAACTGAAACGACTACTTTTGGATACCCCCACCCATAGGGAACTGAAGCAGGACAGGGCCAAAGTGCCACATTTTACACAAATGGTGGCGGGTTCACACTGTTCCAGAACATGTGCATTTGAATGAGAATGTGTCACACGCTGAGAGCCAAGAGGAGACAGGCACTGCTGACATCTCAGCCTTTGCTGCCACGTGGGCTTCTGGCACACCCTGCTTCCAATCTCGGCTGATGGTAGCTGGTCTCTCACACAGGTGAATGAAAGATGACCATGTGCTTTGAGACATGAAGTCCAGCTGATGTCATGTCATCAAGTCCTCTGGAGCTGTGTGAAGACAGGTGATAGTTTGGTAAAAATAAGGTGACAAACTTTGGCTTTGTCTGATATCTCAGCCAAACTGCACAAGTTTTTGCCTGATATTTCATACTGAAAGCTTATTATTGCACCTGATTCTGTCAGTTAGATTGTTTCCTCCAGTTTCTAGACTAATTTATGTTTCCTCAATTTCAGATTCCCAGTAAAGTCTTACCTTTTATTGTAATTTTTCAAACTGACATTAAGATGGCAGTCAAAATATAGTAGATGTTCTTACTGGTCAAGAGTTATTTGTGAAAAGCCCATGTAAGTCAGATGTAATTGATTAGCTAATTAGAGAGAAACTATCTTACAAAATTATTTTCATTGCTATTAATTATATCACTGTATTAAGATGCAACTGATCCATAAGGCAATGCTCAAAATTTATTCATTGCTGTGTTAATTATCTGAAAGCTGCTAAACAAAGAGCCCTACAAACCCATCATCTCCCTTTTCATTAAAGTTGTCAAGTTAAATTATATCACAGAAACATGATAATTTATAACTCTGTGAAATAGCTATAACATCATAAATCCAAACACAAAGTCAAAATGCTGAAGAGGTTCTATGTTATTATTTCATTAGGACGGAGACACTGTCATTAGCCTCTTTCACCTAATTGTGTGTTTCAGGGAATCAATGTAATTTCTATTCCTTTTGTTTAAATATAAAGCCGCCTAAAATCTGATCAGGAGAATGAGAAGTGTGTCAGACTCGTAGAACTTGGCTTACTCAGGCTGGTAAATGAAAGGTTGCAATGGGATATCATCACTGTTTCTCTGAGGGAAGTGTAGACAGGAAAAGAAAACAATTTAATCTAATGGACAGTGTTGGAAGAGGAAACAAATGGGTATAGACAGGCTGTTATTAGGGCTAAGAAGGAAATCAGAAGAAAGTTTCTAAACTCAAAGCATAAGGGGTTTGAAATAACTTTTCAATCATCGTAATAACTGAAAAGGCCTTACTTTTAAGGTGGATCTCAAAGAGTTTGTGGATAGAATTATCTGATGCTGTTGCGAGTGATGGAAGAAGAGTAGACTTATGACCTTGGGGATACTTTTCCAGTCCTATGCGTTAGATTATCTTATTAAAAGCTAATCAAATCAACTACAGAGGTTAGGTGATGACCAGGGGAACAGTAACAGGCCAAGAAATTCAAGTAACCTGAGCAGTCAGCACACTGAATCATTGCCAAAAGAGAAGGATCAGTCCATGGTCCCATATTATATATATATCTCTCTATATATCTATATATATCTATATATAAAGCTTCTAGAGAAACTGTTGACAGGTTTGTAGTTGAGTGCTTAGAATAATCCTCAAGATTATAGTTATGACTAATTGTAGGTATTGGAACTCCAGTATCAAGTCTGTCTTTTCACTGAGGACTCATACATGACATTTTCATATACTGATGTCAACGTAATCACAGGTGTTCTTCTTCTGGCAATTTTATTCTAGTTTTTGTCTTGAAATCTTGTAGTTTTGTCTTTATGGAAGACTGACTGTTTGAAACAGTTAGATAAGTGCAAATAGGGTAAATCTCATTTCAGCAATACAGTTTATTTCTAACCTCTCTAGTAAGGTCTTAATCATTATGGAAAGTACTGAACTAGATATTGTGTTTAATATTATGCCAGTTTATCTTAGCCTTCCAGAAAGAGACTCAAGGATAGTGTCTCAGCTTGAGTAAATTACCTCAACCAACTAACTTGAGTTAGCCTGTTGATTTCAATCAGTGGAGTAGTTAGTGGTCTGGGCTTCAACACCATACAGACAGGGCTATCTATTGAAAGAAGTGTCATTTTTCTCTTTGATGTTTGAAGTCGCTTTTCTCTTGCTTCTTTTCACATCCACTCCATCTGGGGAGAAATCTTTCTTAGATTATTCAACAAAACTTAGAAATGAGCAATTCTCTCCTACAACTTTATATCTCTTATCTCCACCAGAATTAGCCCTTTTTTTCCATTTTGTTCTCACAAGTTGTCATTTGTTATTAAATAACACCACCTTTGATATGCATAATAAATGCAAACCTGTGTTTAAAACATAGAAACCCCCCCACACTTTATGAAGACTAGTAAAAGAAACATTTATTTTGGTACTCTGACATCCTTTGACCAGCTTGCAGTTGCCAGTTAGAGTTTACTCCCACTGAGAATAATGATAGAAGTCTTCTTTAAACCTGACTTGGAAAGTAAAAATTCAGCTTCATCTTTTTCATGACACACTAGTAAAGTCTTAAAAATACTTTTGAGGTTTTTGTGTCTTCTTTTTTGCATCACTGAGTCTATCATATTTCAAAGTCTATTAATTTTAAGAGAAAACCTAGAAAACTGGAGGCACAGTTATCCATTAGCAGCAATAGGACTCCTCTTTTAATACCTGGAAAAAAAGAAGAACAAGTTATCCAGAGGTACATACAAAACACCAAAATCTGTGCCTTAAACATATTTCTGTCTCTTCACTGACAATAGAAGTAACTCCTTTAGGTTTGGGTTTGTTATTCAACTGCTTAAGTCATAGTCATAGAAAAAATCCTTTCTCTTAATGCGTTCTTTCCAAATTGGTCTTTGTTCCAGATACTACAACTGCTATTTATTTGTTCAAAGAAGCTTGAAAACTTTCTGATTGCTCATAAAATGTCATTATTTGCCTATTAAGGTGATAATTTTGTGCATCTAATTCTTTTCAATATATAATAGTAGAGCTGTCCCTCTGTCATCTTCCATACAGTACACTTTTAGTATTTTTTCTGTTTGTAGTAAATTATTTCCTTAAGCAAATATAAAACCTATAAACTCATTACGTGGTCTGTACAGTGATTTTAAGTCCTGTGATTGGTTTTCTCAAATCTTGAGAGTGCATATTTACATTCTAATCTTGAAAATCTGTTTTCTCAAAAAAGAACCATATTAAAGACACATTAAAGAGAACAATGGTAGTAGAGTTGATCTAATTAGTATCTCCTTCCTCTTTGCATAGTGGTTGTAAATATGGTTAAAAGAGCCACAGACAGAGAAATGAGACAATGAGATTATGAAGGACAATGAAAATAAAAGAACCAAGTTTGTTATGACAAGAAAAAATCTGATGTATAAACTTCAGAGTGATTTACTTGAGAAAGCTGACCAGTTGCCGTACAAAGTCATGGCCTGTGTGGCCATACATCTGGGCAGCAGCACATAATGGGTCTAAATAGGCCATGTACTCAGGGCTATACCACCTACTCCTTAGGGATTTTTCCTATTTGTTTTTGTATTGCAGGTAAAGTGTAGCCACCTCTGGTGTGTTACAGTTAAGAGCTTGAAAGGAAATAAGCCCTGAGGAGCAGTCTGCCTTATGTCTGCCTTGTGTAGTCTGCAGTATTCACACATGGTTCACTGCTGTGAGGTGTTGCTAATGCCAAAAATTGGTGTGTAGACAGCACCTCTAGATCAGGCAGTCCCTCAGATGCAAGTCATGGTGCGTAGGAAGAGGATTGTGCAGAAGCAACATGGCATATTGTATGGTTTGGATACCCTCTGTTAGGCACCAGAGTGAGCTTAAACTGCAGCTGGGACACAGGGAAGTCAAGTCATTGTGTCTCTGCACTGCTCACCCGCACTGTCCAACAGAGGATGCACAAAAGTGACCTCTCCACTGGAAGGAAAAATAAAAGCACGTCTATGGATTACTAGAGTATTATATTGAATAAATAATATTCTTTCAATTTTATGGCAATTTAGTAGCTACTTAACTTTCTAATAAAAATAAAAATAAAAAATGCAATATCACTGACCTTTCCCTTTGATATATGAGTTCCCTGACGACATTTGAGCTTCATAAAATTTAATTGCACTAGGGACCTCATTATTGAATTACATTTCAGCATTGGTAACTCAGGCATTAACTCAAGAATGTGATTTTTTCATGTCATTAGATCTGTGAGAACAATATCTTTATCTTGAATATAGAGAGTAGTTTAATCACATATCTCCAAAGAATCAATTTGAAATTGTTTTGCTTTTTCAAAAAGTTTGTTGCTTTTCTGAGTGTTTACTCTACAAACTGATGCAGATTATGTCAAACTAATTTTATGATGGGATGTTCAATAGGATGCATCTTTGAATATATATTTATTAAGGACACTAACACATTGAAAATTTTCTTCTTATAAGTGTAGATGAGGTAGCTTTCATCCTAAGTACCAAACGGTGTTTTTTTTCTAAAAATATAGGGAAACAGACTGCACTTAAAATAGACTTTGGCTCTGCACAGATGAAATGAGGAAGTAGCAGGGGAGAGGCTTCTCTCTATTGCAGACTTTTTGCATTTAATTATTTGCATGAATATAATTTAGTGTTCTGAATGTCATTAAAATAAAATACCTGCAATAGCACTCAGTTTTTATTTTTCCCATTTCCTTCATGCACTCTTGCTAAGTGTTGGGGTAACTCTGCTACATATAAAAGAATGCAGGAGTTTGTAATATTGATCACGTGTCCAAGATGGTGATTTTAAACCTTTGCGTAACCTTTCTTCTTCCCAAAATACCTCGGTGTGCCTGTGGAATGTCTGAGAGATAACTAGAAACTCATCTATTGGTTGTTAACCCTTTGTCATCATTGGTTGTTTGTAACACCTCCTGATTTCCCAGTGGTCACCTTGTGATCCCTCCAAAAGGTACTTAAGCTGTTGTCAGATCAATAAAGTTCTCTTTGCCTGCCTGCCTGCCTGCGTGCCGTGTGCTCCTTGCTGCGTCTTGCGCCTGGGCTCACAGTGCTGCAACTCCATCCCGGTTGGGTGGATAGCAGAGAGCATTTCCCTCTCAATCCTGTCAGCTTAGCACAGGAGTAGAGAAAAAGCACTTGCATTTAGATGTGATAGATCAAATTGCTAAAGAATTATCCTTAGATCAAGACAGAAGCAAAAGAATGTAATATTTTTAAAAGCATTTGGGTTTTATTGTTTTGTTTGTTTTGGTTTGGTTTGGTTTTGTGGGGCTTTGTTTGTTTCTTTTGTTGGATGTTTTGTGTTTTGTGTGTTTGTGCTTTTGTAGGAGGCAGGTTGTGTATGTGTCAATCTGAAATCTTCTTGAAAATTGCCAAAATTTTGGGATGGCACATAACCTTACAATAATTATTCTAAAATAAAATAAAATAAAAATTTACTTTTGTTCATTTCTCATTTGGACATGAACCCTACTCTGTCCCAGCAAACCCAGCATGTACCATTCTGTTGTTGTATCATCCCTTTTCTGCTCCTTCAGGTTGCTCCCCCCACTTTCCCTGAGTACAAATTATATTCACAAAACTCGGATTTATTCAGTTAACATTAGGTACTGCCTAAGATTGTTGATAATTCTTGCAGTGTTTACTGTCTGATTTCCTGCTCCATTGCACATGAGAAGCAGCACTAACTTTTAAGTCAATGAACCAGCACAGATGATGTGGTCTATTCAATGTTAAAGTGTTGTTTAAAATACATCCCCAGAGCAAATACTACAAGTAATGTGATTTTTTTCTTGTGCTTTGACTGCTCTCTAATTATGTGACAAATGCTGAATATTCAAAACTTTACAAGACTAATTTCTGTATATTTACTGCCACAAATTTTTTGAGGTATTATGCAATTTGCCTATCTAAAACTTCAAACTGTAGGCTCGGAATCACATTAAAATGAAACAATAATTTTCTATTAAAATTAGCGTGATTACCAGAGAAGTCAGGCATTAAATTTTAACTGTACACAATTTTGTTCTAAAGTTAGCAGATGCCAGCAAAGTCTATAAGATGTTCTGACACATTTTAATTTAATTTCCATGCCTAGACTTCTGGAAAAAAAGTGAATAATATAATTTACTAGCCTTAATTTCTGCTTTAATACTTGTTTTGAGAAATATATCCTGCCATGAGATAATTTGATATATTTTTAAATAACTGAATTTAGGAAAAAGAATCAACGTAATGTTGTTCGGTGCGTAAATCCCCAAACTTGATTGAGGAAGAGAAAGAAGAAGCCATTCACTGCCTTCCATCTGTCACTGATTTGCACCTGCCACTGGCAGGCACAGGAGTATTGCTGGAAGGGGCTCTGTCATATTTCAAACAGCAGGAATCTTCTGGCATTTGTCCATGGAATCACCTTTGTAATGACTGAAAGCCCACATGTGGTCCTACTGCCAAGATACCTCTGCCCATCCCTCTCACTCCAGATTATGGGGAAGATTGAGAAGATTTTTTTGTGTCTTCTAGCTAACAGCTGCTGAATGGAAGATAACAAACTGATATTCAGTACTGTACAGATATGCAGAAGAAAAACCCTGGTGATGTTAGAAAGTGGAAACAGAGTTGAGCTGAGAAAAATACTAGAGAATCTACTTGACATTATACAGGTATTTTCCCAAAATAGAAAATGCCATGCAGAATGTCCTGTTTGTTAAACACAATCTTGCTGCTTGTATAAGAACATCCACCAGGAGTTTAATTCTGGCAGGAAGAAGCTCACTTGCTGAACTGATCTTTGACACCACATTCCTCTGTCAGGAAATATTGGGCTTGGCACTTCTACAGAACTTTGGAGAGTGTAGGTTTTATCAAATACTGAGAAATCCTGGACTTAGACTGAAATCTCATACTCTTCCCTTTGCAATTGAGAACTCTGTACAGTTTTCTTCCCAAGAAAGATATTTCAAGTCAGGAAATTTTAAAGCAATTATAACAATTATGTTCATCACCAGACTCTGCCTGACAAATGAATATGACTGCAGTGACCTCCTCAGAGTTTCTCTCAGACGCTATCTCTCTCAGCACCAGTGCCATTAATCAAAGATGTGACGCATGTATCTCTGTACAGAACTGGAAATGAGTCAGCCACTGTAGATCTCTGTGACTCCTTGCAGATGCTCAGACACCACTGAGTCGTGACTTGAACAACAGACTGCTTTGAAGCTGCACATTACTTGAAGTATTTCTTCATAGAAAAAAAAATCAGCAAGTACCTTTTTTCTAGTTTAGTTCTATTACATAACAAGATGTGTCAGGTGCCACATATCTATGCTGCACATAGATACTGCAATGATGGAAATATGAATGTGTGATGCTTCTCTTCCTTCTCCTATGTGCAAGGGAGAGAATCATAAATGTAAATTTTATGTCTCTGATCATGAGCATTTCTAGCTTTCATTGACTGTTGACTCTTATTGTGATAACATTTTATTTTTCAGTGTGTTCAATAAAAGCAGATGTGTTGTTTATGAAGACATTGAACAATGGGTCATTATTATTACATGATGCTCAGCCAGCTGACTTTAACCATCCAGCAGTTAAGCTTCCAGTCCAAACTGGGCATTCAGGACCTCTCCACAGTCAAAGGTGAGACATACTACAGAAATTCCATGATGAGCCAGTCATTCATTCCATCTATTTTAAAATAAAATTAAATGCCCTTGGATTTTATAAAATGTAGAACAGTCGGTTTTTAGATATCTAAAATTAGTTGCCATGAATCCTAACTTAAAAATTATGGACTATTCAGCCAGTGGTATACTTAAAAGGGGTGTTTGCCTCAGTTCAGTTACTCCTGGTAAGATGTCCTCCATTAAATATTTAGTCCTATTTCTTCAATATAGAACATCCTTAGACAGATAGCAAAACCATAGGCTTAAAAAGCCTGCTGGTTAAAAAGTTGTTCTTTGTACTCAGTGAACAGACATTTCCCAGTTTAGAGTAGCCCTGCACTAAACATCAAATATGTATTTCTGCTCTGAAAAAAGAAATAGTGCTATTCTCTTCACAAGTTTCAACGAGATATCTGTTGGCCAAATAATAAATGTCTAATTTATTTTTACTTTACATTGACAGGAAGCACAGCTCTTTGGGGCTCACTGAGGATAAACGACGTCCAGGTTATCCTGTCACTGAAGGTATTGGTCTTTCTTCTCAATATATTTCTTTGCAAATAGATTTGGTCAAATCTGTATGTGGTTTTAGTCATGTCTCTCTGATTTTCCTACCTGAGTTTATGTAAACTGAAACCACATCTGTATAACCACGCGGAGAGTAACAGTTAAGATGCTTTTCCTAACTATTGCTCATCTAACGGAACTAATATTCTGATTCTATTTAATTTTATATTTATGACAAAATTTGGCTATAAAACCACCCTTATGAAACCATCTTATTTACACCAATGGATTGCTTCCTAATAACAGAGGAAAAAAATCTGTTACTATTTTCCTGAATCTTACTGAGCAGCTAGTAAGCAGGAGAGATTGTTGCTTTACCTAAGAGTACATCTGAGTATAATTTATGCTTACTATTTTAATTTACATCCATGGAATACTTGTCTTCAAACTTATAAGTCCAGCAGACTGTCATGAAGTCCAGTTCAGCATTCCTATGTGGCTATATTGTAAAGGAAAAGAGTCATAACCCAGTAGGTGTCAGGTCTCTCACTGCCTGTGGTTACCTCATTATGGGGAAAATTACTCTGGAGTAAAGACCAGATCATGTGGTGAAGGATATTGGCAAAGGATAATGATCCCAAGCATGACTCAAGTGCTATGGGTAAGCAGAGGGACTCATGAATCGGTTTTTCTAACCATGGTGAAAACCTTGTAAAGTAAAGGTGTCCATCCACTGTCAACTCAGTCTGCATTTATGCAGCTTCCAATATTTCTCATTGAAAAAATAATTCTCATAAAGCAGAATTCCTCTGTTTCATGTTCTGGCTGGGAAATGCTTTCATTTTGTCTGACCATGAAGTCGGTTACTGAAGTCTTCATCACTTCTCAGCAGGATTTCAGCAATGAGATGAGCATGAAAACTTCAGAATTTAGGAACTGTCAGTTAGGACAGAATATTGTAGCAATTCCAAGCATATCAATTCTTCCTTAAGTTTTTATGAACAAAATACACACTTGGTCTAAGCCTTTAGCATCAAGACACTAGGCTCGAGACATTTAAAAGATCAACTAAGGTATAAATAAAGGTCAGAGCTAAAAAATATTACTCAGCTTAAGGAAACCTTCCAAAGAAAGCAATAGCTTGTCCCTAGCAAATTCTTTGAAATCTTAATATCAAAAAAAAAGTATTTTAGCATGCACTTCTTTTCCACAGGAAAAAAACCCCAAACATTCTATTATATATAAGAATTCTATTATTTATAAGAATGATATAAAGTAGAATGTAAAAATAAGATAATTATTGTACCTGGGGATGGTGTTTGATTTAAATAGCCTTTCCCAGGACCATAACAAAATCTGTAGTTATTCCAATTCTTGGACAAAAAATTTCCACATGATATAAACTAATTTTGAATTTTTGCAGATATATCAAGAATCTTGGCATGTTTTGAAAACTTATTATTTCATCACTGGATTGAGTTCTGTCAGAGCAATAAATGTTTTGATCATTTTCACAATTATGATTGCAGTCAAAAAAAAAAGGAAAATCAGTCTACTTTTCAAAGAAAGAAAGCTGTCAACTTAACCAAAATATAGAGAAACAAAGCCGGTTCCCAGTATATGTACAGTGATACCACCGATCCAAATGAAACACAGGGTAGGTTAAGGAGGGTATGCTAGAGAATCTTGATTAGTTTAACAAGTTCAAGTCTCCTAGGCTGTATTAACTCCTTAACTAAGCCACAATGTTGGCATACAATGAATAAATTAACTTACACTGAAAAATTAAGGAAGGCTCATTAACCACTTTTATTTTTGAAGAAGAATTTCATATAAATAGCTGTTGGGATCTCACAATGGCACCCATTTTAAATTTGACTAGGTTAAGTTCTCTGAAAGTTATCTATGAGGCAGCTGTTTGAAGTAACAGGGGACTGGATCCAAGGCCTCTGCTAACCTATGTTCCTCCTACTTATCATTTGAAAACATCAGACTTTTCCTTGCTACCGTATGTTATTAGGTATTCTGTGTTTCAAAAAGATCAATAAGGAAGGACAACCTTCCATGCAGTGAAGTCTTTTATTTTGAGGAGTGAAATTCCACAGGCTTGAGACCCAAACTGAGACTGCACACTGTTAATAAAAGATACTATGTTTCTAACACTTTCTTCTCATAAATGCATCTAGAAGTCAGGCTGCTGTCCCCACTTTCATTTTCATCTGTTATATTTTTCTGTTTGTTTTCATCTTTGCCAAGTATTTCAATCCAAAGACTAGAATTTACTTTTTTATTTTTTATTTCTGAAAGTTATCAGTGGTTTTTTCCTTCCTTTCTCACTCAAAACCATCATCAGCTTTTGGGATTCTCTTATCTTTCAGGAACATGAGCATGTCCCTACTTCCCAGCATGTTCATATTTCTTGTTCTTAAGTCTTGTTTTGCTCTGTTCAATGTGATACTAATTGTATATGAAACCATTCCTTAATCTTAACTAATCTTAACTAGAATTATATTCATAAGATAGTGGAAAATATATCTCATGGTTAACCCAAAAAAGATAAGTAGATTCACAAGCTTTAGGTATAACATAATTCAGGTTTGTTGCTCAAGTGTCAAAGGCAGAGCAAATGCAATTTGAACAACCACATCTATATGAAAATTCCTTCATCTCCTATCAGTCACATCCCATACTATTAACAATTTGATCTTTTTATTCCTTTTTTTTTTTTTTTTCCCTCAGGAGGAAAGAGCAATTTTCCAAGAGGCAGCTTACCAACAAATTTAGTTGAGGTATTTGCAATCATTTTCCTGCATGGCATGGTGCCTGGAAGTCTAGCAATATAAAATGCAAGTTTAAACTAATAAAAACAAACTGATATGCACAAGAACCCTTGTTCAATTGTAAACCTGTTTTGGTTGTTTTTTTGTGGTTTTTTCTACTTTATAGGACAATGCAGTTTGATCCATTTGGGGTTTTTTGAGCTCTAGTTCTAGCTGCTGCTGCAGATACACTGCTTGGGTTTGGACAAATCACTGTCCTTACACTTTCCTTTCCACTCACATTAAAAATGTGGGCCCCACTGGGTTCCTTAAATTGATGAAGAAAACAGCTGAGGCACGGACCCAGGGTAGTGATGAGATTTGTAGCTAACCAAAGTGAAATAGTAAATAAAAACCAATGCATTCCTCTCCCTAATGTCAGTCAGGAAATTACAGTAGTTCTGGAAGAGACAACTGAAAGCCCTGGAAGTGTAAAGCAACTTTTTTCCTTTTTTTTTGACAAGGGTAAAGTATATATTTGCACTGTGTTATAGACAATTCCTTAAACTGTACTCCTTAAATTAAAAATCTAGGATATACCATTTTTCTTTTATCTAAATAATGTATGTTCTGGAGATGTTCATCTACTCTAGAAAAATTAGGTCCAATTTTTTTGAAAATAAAGTTTTAAAATCAGATTTATATAATTAAACTACAGAAAATGTAATCCAGGGGAATGGTGATGCATATTTTAACATCAAAGATTTGCAGATATTTCCCATTGACCTTCTCTTTAATTACTTTGTCCTTTGATAATAAAGTTAGCAGGAACTTTCTATTGCAGGATATTTGCACAAGATTAAAAATATTCCCAGGATCTTACACACTGTCAGGAGTAAATTAATACTCTCTTGCTCTTGATGTAACTGGAAGCATGGCAACTGAGTCAGACACTAGCCTGTAACATTTTGACTTTCAGTAAAAACCTTTAAATGGAATTAGTATGCTTCAAGAGTGCTTCAGGAGATCTTACTTCTAAACTTTAATGAAATACAGAAAAATGTAGGTGATGTGGAAATTATACACGCTACATATGTTTGCATATTTGCATGTCTGGCTTTCCTTTACCAGAAAACATACAACACAGATGAACACAAACCTACCCACTCCAACTCCCACTATGCATATATGAAAACATACATATGCATATGTAGTAATGAGAAAAGATAGACTATTAAACTAAAAAATGTTAATATGAACAGAATTAAAAAGGATTTGGATTAAATTTCCTTGCAGTATCCGTAGCACTGTATTAGATTCCAGGACTATGTCTATCTTGGTTGCAGAGTAAGGTAGGCTGTCAGTCAGCACTGCCTTGCTTTCTTGGGATCTAAAATTTTTAGGCATTTTTCTCATGCACATTTCTCACCTAGAAATTTACAGTGATCCAGTTATTTGTGGAGCACTTGCTAGGTCCTGTCTGAATAGTGGTAAGTGAGGAATGGGGATGATCCGTACAACAGCAACCACTGAGACCTACCTTTAGTATAACACCATCAAGGCCAGACAACTTCCTCCTAGGAAATGAGAGAGGCTGGAGAACTGACACTGATAAGGGGAGAGGTTTAGCATGCAGGTTGCAGGAGTTCCTCCTATAGTCACCAACAGGGAGACAGTATGAGCAAAAACATTTGGACACCTCCTGGATTCTGTTTGTGCTTTTTTTGTGGTAATGGGCATGCCTACATCACAATGCACAAATGAGAGGGCTGTAGTTATTTTTATCTGCAATTTTTCTGTCATTTCTCAGGTCACAGACTAATGACCCAGGATTTAGGCTGCAATGAGAGGATGTAGAGCTAGCATTGCCTGAACTATTTTGGGTACCACAGCAATATTATCTGTAATAAAACAGTGCCATGGAAAGGGACCTGGAGATCCTGGTCAATGGTAAGTTGAATATGAGTCAGCAGTGCCCTGGCAACCATGAGGGCCAACTGTGTTCTGGGGGCATCAGACAAAGCATGACCAGCTGGTCAAGGGAGGGGATTGTCCTGCTCTGCTCTGCACTGGGGCAGCCTCACCTTGAGTATTGTGTGCAGTTTTGGGCACTGCAATATAAGAAAGACATTAAGCCATTAGAGAGTATCCAAAGGAGGGCAATGAATATGGTGAAGGGCGTTGAGGGGAAGTCGTATGAGGAGCGGCTGAGGTCACTTGATCTCTTCAGCCTGGAGAAAACTGAGGGGAGACCTCATTGCAGTCCACAGTTTCCTCATGAGGAGAAGAGGAGGAACAGACACTGATCTCTTTGTGGTGACCAGTGACAGGACCAGAGGGAATGGTCTGAACTTGTGTCAGGGGAGGTTTAGGCTGGATGTTAGAAAAAGGTTCTTCATCTAGATGGTGGTTGGGCACTAGAACATTCTCCCCAGGGAAGTAGTCACAGCACCAAGCCTGACAGAGTTCAAGAAGCATTTGGAGAAGCACACTCTCAGGCACTTCGTTTGACTCTTGAGGATGGTCTTGTGCAGGTTCAGAAGTTGGACTTCATGATCCTGGAGGGTCCCTTCCAAATTGGCATATTCTGTGATTCTGTAATGTTGCTCAGGTCAGTTTTCACTCTTTTGTGTGTCTTCTGGTACTTGAATTAGCTTCTCTGTATCTGTTGCAAACCCTGAATAGTCAGATTTTCTTCTGAACTGAGTCCCTAAAAGTCAGGGATTATTACAAGAAGTGTTTCTGAACCAAGATGGGGATAGCAATCAGAGAACAGTAAACCTCTGGTTTACAGTTCAGAGGTGATTCCACAAGGACAATCAAAGCAAACTTTTATTATCTGAAAAGAGCTCTAGGGATCATAAAATATTAGAAATCAGGTGGTTTGACCTTAGTGCAGTGGAAGTCTTATATGCAACTTCAAAGAACAAGAACTTTTCATGAAACGTGGTCTGACTGAAGGCATATACTCTCTTATGAATTGGTGTCACATTAGCCCATGGAATGTAGCACGTTTCAGCTAAGATAATATATAGCACTTACATTTTCAGAATACTTCTCACGTGGGGGCTGAGCCAAAATCCTTTGCATTAAATGGCATTTTCCCTTTTTAAAAGTATGCATTATTAAATCAGTAGAACTGAAATGGGCAGACTTAAGGGAAATAGTAAATGCAGATTGACATTAACTCTGTGGTTCCCACCTCTGGTAGATCTCAAAGTCATTAATTCTAAGTTTCTATTTCTCCTTCCTGAATAATAATACTTCCAAGCAATTTATTTAGAAATTTCAACGCTGGATGCTCTAGATCTGAAACACTTTCTATTGCGTGATCTGATAACTCAGAATTGCTGCATCTTTGCCACAGGCAAATGCAATCTATGAAATTATCCAAGGCACTAGAGGTACCCTTGTTGTATGTGGGTCAAGGGAGAGAAAAGGGAGAAATGCAGGAAAAAAGAGGTCTACACCTACCCAAAGGCACCTTTCCCTTCCCATTTAACCAGGTCATGGCTCCTGTGGGTTGCATGTAGTGGGTCTATATTAGTTACTTGGTGTATTTCAGAGGTTTCTTTGGAACACAAATTTGGTTTACATCTATACTAGGGGAACCACAAGGTACCCTCTGAGGTGCAGCACTGATGTGCTCAAAAGAATCTATTCTCACAGGTTCAAGGCCAAAGCTGTACCCTGAGGAAGAATGAATAAAACAGCAGGAGTGTTCAAATGGATCTTCAGGTAGGAGAAAAGAAGTTTCTGTCTCTTTTTCTCCCTCAGTAAGATTTTTTTTTTCAAGGATAGCAGTGCACATCTATTTCCTTAGCTTGAGCTTTCTAACTATACCTGATTCCCTAATTAGTTAAATTCTAAGATGTAGAACTCCAGAGGAGAACTACAAAATGGAATAATTAAATTTGTTTTAGTAGCTTTTTCACAAAATAAAAAAAATGTAAGAGAAAACATTAACTTTGGTTCAAAGCATAGACAATGTATTTAAGAGGCTAAGGAATAATTTATAGTTACTGTAGAAAAGTGGACTGAAAGTCATGTAAAAATTCAATATTGGTAAAAAAAATAAAACTTCAAAGGAAACATGAAAACTGTACAAGAAGTATTCTGCTTTTGCAGCTTTCACAAGGTAAGTAGCAAGAACTTTCTGCAGGAACCTGGGCTTTTAAATAAAAATCCAACCATTGCTACTAGTAAAACCTTACTAAAGCTACCAGCAAAAATATCTGGTTTACAAAAACTGTTTTCTCTCAAAAGAATGGCTGCTTATGAAGAAAGGAATATTTTAAAGTGAAGAAAGGTTTTGATTTTAATTAAATTTATCTTCTTCCATATTTGATAAGCAAACCCATGGGCATTTTTGTGACTTTCATGGATCAGGACTTCTACGTTATGGGAGAAAAATCGTGCCAGTAGTCTTCTGTATCTTGTATAGCTGTAGGTATAAGCAACTACAAAAAAGTTATTTGTTCTTCTTTATCATCAGGTAAGACTTCCTATGGATTATATTGAAACTCTTGTAAGTGGCAGCAAAAAAACCCCTGTGTTCCTGCAGTAGGAACACATGAGCAAGACTTCCTACCATGATGATGTATCATTATGTTATGACATTTCACTCTAATGGTAAGAAAAGTGTGAAATCTCACTTTCATTACACTGATCTGAAGGCTTCCTTGCATTGGAACTGCAGGAAATTAACTTGCATACATGCTCTGTTTCTGTATTATATTACTTCTAGCTATTGGAGAATGGACATGCTCTCAGGAGAACAGACATAAATTTGTTGTAGAAGTTTCCTTTTCTTAGGTAATTTTCATAGTCTTTATTTAAGCACTTCATGTTTCAGTAGGAGCTCCAGAAAAGCAGAGGAGTGAATGCAGCTGGAGCCACAACAATCCTTTCTCCCGGTTTTGAGAACTACTGAAGGAGCAATGAGAGTAAAACCTTTGCTCCTATTATGTTGCTGAGGGAGGAATAGCTGAAATACCTGTCAAGCACATAAATCCATTCATAAATCCTAAGTCACTAAGTTTTAAAGAAAAGCTCTTTTGGTGCCTGTCAATGGGCAATGTCCAGTTAGACAAATCAACCTTGTACTTGAAGACTTAGTAGCTCCCTCTTATAAAACCTATTTGTAAGTATTGTTGTCTTGAAATTAAAATAGTCTTAGAATTAAGCAATCCAACAAAACACAAAACCACTTGTGCAATTAGGTATGAAATAGCTGAGATGGATGGTTCAAACAGCCTTGTCAGAGCCCATGAAATCCACCTTCCAACGAACACCTGAAAGAGAATATTAATCACAGCAATCACAACAATAGCAGCCACAGCGATATGCAAGCAATAGAAATCCTTGCTTAATAAAGCCTCTGGCCGCAGCTGGCCACTACCAACAATAAAACCTTTACACAAAAGGACTAAAGGCAGAGCTGTGTGACATCATCAGCAAAAGAACTTTAAAGGTGTTGTATCTTATTTCCTCATACAGGAGCGGTAAACTGAAGTCTGAGAGGTCCTTCCACTTTCTTCTTTAGATATTTCTGTAGAGGATATCTGATGGAAATATTCCCATCCAGCAAAATCAATCATTAAAGCCAGAATTATAAACCAGAATTGTTTAAGCCAGATATTGACTCTTACACAACTTGAACAATTTCTTTGAAAAAAAATGCTGAAGTTAATTCAGCAAAATTGTGAGCAGCTAAGAGTATATTGGTAAATGCACTGTACTATGTGGTAGGTTTTAGTAATATTACTCCTTATTATGATGTTACTGTTGACTCTCTTGTGCCATTATTTCTTCATACTGCTGTCATAATAATGCTGTCCAAAATGGCAAATAGAAATCTTCAGAACCATTGGGTAGGAAAACGTGTATCAGGAAAATTTTTGTTCAACTATGTGGACTCTAATTCACATGGCGACAATCCAGATGTATGTATCTAACACCTCAGGTTATGTACTTTACAAGTACTGCTTATGTCAAGCATCTAAAACCCTAAAAAGACTTTAATGAAGGACAGTATCAATTTGCCTCCAGCATATCTCTAATTTGAGTATAACTTGGATTGTCTTGTGGGAATTCTGCTTGTTTGGATAAAATCTGAATTTGTTTTGCCCTCATAAAGATATTGCTTAAAGAAAAACTGCTGCATTATGTAATATCAAGCAGCTTATCTACTACATCTAATTATATTAAAGACTAAACTACTGGAAGCAATGAAAACACTTCAAATTTGATTATAAATATGAAAGCAAATGCGAAGCAGCAAGTTTAATATAGACTGTGCTGTAAGTAGCCTTGAAAAATCTATGTCCTTGCCATCCTTTCCAATACCAAGCTACGTTTTGTAGGTCATACTGTAAACAGTACTTGGAAAAAAGCTCCCTGGGTGAAATTATCAGAATTGCCTCTAGCAATTGTCACTGCCTTTAGCAGCAGTACTGCCTATTTCTGAAAAAAGAATACATGGTTTTCTTTTCTTCCAGGCTCTGGAAGGAAGTGTTGCCTCAGTTTCCTGCAATTCAGCTTGAAATGTTCAGCTCTTCAGAACTAGCTTTTACAAAATGAAATCTGAATCTTAAAGATTCAGCACTTCAGATCTGAAGATTAAACTAAACTATTAAGTGGACTGACTTTTCCAACAGACTAAACACTGCAATGGCATGGTGGGAGATCCAGCCATCTTCAATTCAGGAGCTATAGTTGTGTGGGCAGAAATACTCCAAAACATTATAGAGAATGAAAGCCTGAAAGCCTGAAGTACCTGACAGACATTTAAGAGAGCCTTAACTCAAAGAGAAGTATAACTCAAAGAAAAAATTATTTCTTTCCTTATTCTTTTTTATCTCCAACTCTTCTTTCCTAGAATTTGTTCTGCCACCAAACCCGGTTAATGTGTGTTAAGATGTGACTCATGTCTAAGAATAGCTGGAAGTGGAGTTTGATACAGGATGATTTAGTGTGTATTGACCTTCTGGGGATGTCCTTCAAAGTTAGTGAGAGATGACAACCCTTTGGAGACAATAAGCTGATGCATCAACTGATACTGGCACAGGAATATGCTGCAGATCAGGGTGCCAACCCTGGACAAGCTCAAGAAGTGGGCCAATGGGAACTTCATGAGGTTCAACAAAGTCAAGGGCAAGGTGATGCACTTGAGTTGGGGCAATGCCTGGTATCATTACAGACTAATGGAGGAACAGATTGAGAGCAGCCCTGAGGAGAACTTGGGTATGATGGTGGATGAGAGGCTGGACATGACCCAGCAACGTGTGTTTGCATCCCAGAAAGGCAGCCATGTTCTGGGCTACTTCGAGAGCAGCATGGACAGCAGACTGAGTGAGGGGACTCTGCCCCTCTACTCTGCCCTCGTGAGACCCCACCTGGAGTGCTGCAACAAGGTCTGGGGCCCCCAATACAGGACAGACTTGGACCTATTTGAATGGGTTCAGAGGAGGGCCACAAAGATTGTCAGAGGGCTGGAACACCTCTCCTGTGAGGAAAGGCTGAGAGAACTGGAATTGTTCTGTTTGGAGAAGAGAAGGCTCTGTAGGGACCTTATTGTGGCCAGTACTTAAGAGGAGCCTAAGAAAGATGGGGACAGACTTCCTAGCAGGGCACATTGTGACAGGACAAGGGGTAAGGGTTTTAAACTGAAGAAAGGTTGATTTAGATTACCTACAAGGAAAAAGTTTTGGTTTGTTTTTTCTTTAAACAGTGAGGATGGTAAAGCACTGGCACAGGTTGCCCTGAGAGGTGGTAGATGCTCCAACCCTGGAAACATTCCAGGTCAAGTGGGTTGGGGCTCTGAACAACCTGTTCTTATTGAAGATGTCCCTGCTCATGACAGGGAGGTTGGATTAAATGGCCTTAAAATGTCTCTTCCAACTCAAACTACTCTATGATTGTATCCAGTGAAAACATAACAACATGCAAATATTCTCCAATGGAATTTGCAGATAAAAGGTAACAAACATAAATTTAAAGTTAATTTTTTTTATTTTTTATTATCTTATGAACATTCATTCTATATAATTTCTCTAGAATTTGTTTACTACTGGCATTTACTGTCATGAAGATTTTACTAAAACCACTTACAGGTTGCGTTGGTTCAGTTTATTTCTGTGTATTCTTCACAGTACATTTTGTTTGCTACATTTCTTTTGCAGCAGCCTTTCCTTGATACACAAGTCACTAAGTTTTCTGAGAAGAAGCTCCTGGCTTGCTTATTTCCCTGAAGTTAGTTGTATGATATTATCACAAAGCATAAAGGGCATCTGAGGCTACACTCAGGATGCATAGCGATGGGGGCTCCTGCTTCTCCAGGCTCTTGAGCCTGAGCACAGATTTGTGCCCCAGCAGTATGACACTAACCAAACAGGAATCCAAGTTCCACTGTGTGCCTATGCTCAAAGAACTGTACAGAGAACATCTGCTTAGATGACCGAGTGTACTGCAATCTATACAGCTTCTATGCTAGGCTGCATCATTAAAAAGATTATATTTCTCTCCCTAATTTACCCATTATTTTTAATATAAAGGATCAAATGAAGAAGTATAGCAATTCTGACAGATAGTTATTTTGGCAGTGAAGAATTTACCATACCAAGTGATCTAAACATTTATTTAATTTGACAGCAGTTATTGTCAGCTATTTCAAAGATAAACCACTAGAATGATGTTTCGTGCAAGAAGAAATATCTTCCTTGTCCTAGAAAAGTAATTTTTTCATCATTCTAAGTACATTCTCTGTATAGGTGAGTTTGGGGAGTGGGTATAACATCACAGTCACTGTGATATCCGAATGCAACTGAGAACTAATATCTTACAATTATTTATTTAGAATAGTGATTAATTCCTTTAAAAATTTTAAGAAAGCCTTTTCCCTTGGTTCTGTGGCTAATTGTGCACATATGTCAATATGTTCGGTATTTATATACACTCTAATAAATTTGCTGCCTTTGTATTCCTTTATTCCAATATTATAAAACATAAATATCACTGTTGAATTAACATTGTTTATAAGATTAAGTGAATGTAGGGGTTTTACACTGTGTTTCATTTTCTTCGATAAGACATAGGAGAATGAATAAAATGGCAAATAAAATGATTAGTACAAAACCAAGAAAGCTTATCATTTTGTTCAGCCAATCGGGTAGACTAGGAAAATGAATCCAGCTGAAAAGTCCACTTAGTCACTTGCTTTAGGAGACGTGGATGTCTTGGACCAGATTTTTTTAATTTACAGATGCTGTTTTGAACAGATTGTGAGTGATCAGAAAAATTCGTGCAGCACATGCCTTCGAACTCTTGACAACCATGTCCATGGGCTAGGAGCAGGAAATCAATAGCTGCACAATTTTGAAGAATGACAGTTTTTAGTTACTATGTGTCTGCTAACAAGTCTTCTATTGCTCTCGTGGTAGTGTTGGCTTCTTTTGTAACTATCCACCTGTTTCTGGCATGAAATATGTCTAAAAATAATTGAATTAACCTCTGTGATATAAATTGTGTCTGAATCAAATAGAATAATTCTGTAGGAAGTGCATGTGTGTGTGTCTGTCTGTCTGTGTGTGCTATCAGAAGGAAGTAATTACACAAATGCAATTGAACATCTCCTGAGCCAAAATAAAGTCAGAATTTCGTAGCCTAACTTTACTTCTTTTTGCTTTCTCTACTTCTATTTCAAAATAAAAGATGATAGGTTGTTATCTCAGATTCTCTCAAATGAGCTTCTAAATAGTGATACACTGTTTTCTCCCAACAGGAATCCATTTGGTCTAATTGATCTATTACTCAGTAAACTTTACACCGACACTGGAAATACTAAATATTCATGGCACAATGCATAACAACAGAAAGAGAGGATACAGACTGTGGTTTGCTAATTAATTGGACAAGTAATAATATAGGGTTGTTTCTCTTTTCTTGGTATTTATTCCTGATGAGCTTTCTGTTAAAACCTAACAGCTTATTAAAGAAACTGTGGCATAAAGCAATAAAAATCAGCCAACTAAAATAAGGTGAACAAAAGTGGTAAGTAGTTTAAGTTGCATTTTGTTTTTCTTATATAGTTGTGTTAAAGTCAAATGACTTAATGTTTATGCAATATTTAGCTTCAGAACACAGTATGAAAATTGTTATCCCTGCTTATTTCTCCTAAAACTGAAAGCAGTATTTATGTTACAGGATGTGATTACGTCAACAAATTTGTTCTCAAAAGATTTGTCTATCTAAATTGACAGATTTATCTCTTCTTTCACAAAAAAGATGCACAGAAATTGGCTTCAAAAAGATTTCATATTTTCCTTTTTCTCATTTTGTTTTAGTTTCTACAGCCAGTGTAGGAAATACTGCACATTGTACATACCTAATTCAAGTTCTAGCCTTCTAGATGTTTCAAAACAAATTGAAAAGTTCAATTATTTTTTCATAATATCTGCATTAAGGAATTCATTTAACTCTGATTTAGAGATATGGAGGATGCCCTTTAAATATCTAATTGAAGACATCTTATTGCAATTTTTATTTAGAAAAGGAAGAAGAAATTAGCCACAAGAAAGAAGAAAAAAAACAAACATGGAAAGGAAGGGATCTTTATCTCATTATTAAATGTTTTAACATATTACAGGTGAGTTCACAAAAAAGGATCCATATCACAGAATCACAGAATAGTTAGGGTAGGAAGGGGCCTCTGGAGATCATCCAGTCCAACCCCACTGCCAAGGCTGGGTCACCTAGAGCAGGTGACCCAGGAATGTGTCCAGGTGGGTTTGGAATGTCTCCAGGGAAGGAGACTCCACAACATCCCTGGGGAGCCTGTGCCAGTGCTCTGCCACCCTCAACATAAAGTTGTTACTCATGTTGACGTGAAATGACTTGTGTTTTAGTTTATGGCTACATCCTGTTGCCGAGCACCCCTGAGAAAAGTCTGGCACCATCCTCTTGACGGCTGCCTGTGAGATATTTATATGTATTGATGATACCCCCTCTCGGTCTTCTCTTTTCGAGACTAAACAGGCCCAACAGGACTTGCTTTTGTATTTAATTGTAATTTAATTATAACATTTGATTAGCAGGAAATTCAAATCTGGTAAGAATGATAAAAGCAGGAGTTAGAGTTAAGATCTAAATCTTAACTTTTAATTAATTTCCTCTTGTTTAAGAGCACCTTAGATCTGAAGAGAAATGTGATTATTCAAAAGTCAAGGCATATATAAATTTCTCGATATTTTAATTTTGGAGAAGATCTTCACATAGACTTCTTTAATGAGAATTCTTTGTAATTTATGGTGTATTTCCCACTTTCCACAGTGACAATTTTGAACAAAATTTCAGATAAGCTTGGGTTAGTTTTAGTTTGTGAAGTTAGATTAACTATGGCAGAAACAGAGACTGCAGTGATGTTATGCTGCTCTAGCATCCTGGGATATTCTAAGAAACGGTCTGTGAACAGCTGGTGACTATTCAGTATATTCTTGCACGTGTATGTCTAAGAAAGGCTCACATAGAAGCTCTGGAGCAAATCCAAGGGAAGAAAATACAATTCATGTCTTTGATTCATGTCTTTTGAGGAGCTTCCTGGTTCCCAGACTTACCTCTCACAACCCTGTACAAGAAAGAATCTCTACTGCCAGAGCTTTGAGGGGCTTGCAAGGCTATACAGCCATGTGAACATTTCAAGCATGTGGGGGAATGACTGTCTTACAAGCACTTGCTGTGGAGCTGAAAAGGTGGGTAGGATACCTAAGGGTGCCCAATGTCATGCTCATGGGTCCAAGGCAGTAGAGCTTCCTTGGCTGCTCAAAGGCAGGGTATGTGTGGGAAGCCCCATCCTGGGGTACTTCAAAGTGGGTCAGTGCCTTCTGAAGGACTAATGCCCCACACATCATGGAGAAAGTAATGCCTACTTTGGGCTCACCCTCCCTTACCATGGGATACACTGCACCAACCCAGTAGCAACAACAGTAATGGTAATGACCAGGCCAGCTACAGTGATACAGGCCTTTACCTGCTGCAGTCAGCCTCAGAAGCAGGATGAAGCCATCTGCAAAAGTAAGGCTTGTTGGAGGTATAGTTCAAATGCACTTCTCTAGTAGCATCACAATACCTGTTCAATCCTGTCCTCTTGTGCTTCCTAGTAGATCTCTATAAAAAAACCTACAGTCTACAGTAGGTATCTTAGGAGACAAGACAGATGCTTTAAAGGACAGCTATTTGCCCCTAGTTTATGCTGACACCAAGTACTGGTATACTTCAAGTGCAGGTACAAGACATGCTACTTTAGCTCCTACTTCTCTAACTAAGCTGGAGCAGAAATATTTTCCATACAGAGACAACTTGTTGCATATACTAAGTACCAATATCTGCAATGTATCCGATAGCATATAAAGGAAACTGTTTTCTTCATTTACTGTGAAATGTGTTTTAAGTCACAGACCTTTTGTTTTGTGTTAGCAAGATCATACAGGCCAGGGGTATTGCTACCCTGTAGGCTGGAAGTAGTGTCAGAGAAGCAAGATCTATCTTCTCATTTCAGGAGACACTTTGACATATAAAATAATAATGTAGGCAAAATAGAGATAGTGCACCTCAGGAAAAAACATTTCCATTCATAAATGGAAATTTACATACTCTAGCTCAACCAAAATAATCAATATCATAGGTGACATGTTCCAGGGGCCTGCAGGGATTGTGCATAAAATGAGCCAGTTACCAAGTACACTGAAACTGAAATGACTGAGTGTTAAATAATGCTCTAATTCCTCTTGGCTTGTTTCAGTGACAAATTCCATTTTAAACAGTTAAATGATTACAAGCTTTGAAATTAAATTTCAAGATGAATAATTAAGCAGCAGTCTCCGGTGTCTATGAGAAATCACATTCCTTGCTCTAGAAACACTTAGAGAAATAGATACAGGATTAGATTGGTAACACACTTCTGATTAAATTTAGTCTGTGTAGAATGGCTTCTCAGATATTACAGTCAACATTACACTGAAGTAATCTGTATGTTTTATATAATTTAGTTTCATATTAGCAAACAAACAAGACAAAAATTCTCCAAAATACATTTACATTTGAAAATTAGGTAAGACTGGCTACTTCTCTCTGAAGTAGCCAGAAATATAATAATCTAAAACTTAATTTAAATAATTTTCAACCTAGGCTCGAGATTTTCTTGAATGACCAAGTTGAAAAACTTATTAGAAAGAAAGGTTTACGGTTTGGCTTATAGAGAAAAGCTGCTTTAGCTTAGGAGACACTTTCTTTTCCTCATGACAAAACTCAAATCATTTATATATGGAAGTTTAATTAAAAGCAGAAAAAAGATGTAAATCAAGAGTTACCTTTCCACTTTTTCCCCTTTAAGTCCCCCCTTTCAGCTGTGATATGAGAGAGTCTTTTTCAAATTCCTCCTTAGTAGACTCAGTTCAAGTACTAGAAAGTGCTGTTTCTTGGACCATGACTCCTTGCTTCACAGAGGGGTTTCCCTCTGTTTCTACCAGCAATGGTCCTTGTAGTGGTAAATATTCCCAGGGCCTGATAAGTTTTTGATCTTGGAGGTAGGAAGCTCATTCACATCCCTGTTCCAAAAAATTCTTGTCCATGTTCCAAAAATAATAATAATTTGCTGGAAAGTGCTTTACCTTACTCTAAAATGGTAAGGTTTTATCTATAATAGAAAAATTACTGAGCACTGCAGGCACTTTTGCAAGTCATCTAAATAGATATTTGTGTGATATCAGCAGAATTTTGGAACTGTTGTGGAAAACAAATTTCAGCCAAAGAGTATAAATTTTAACCTCTTGAAGGAGGCTGGACAGCAAAAAAATTTATAAGTAAAGTTGAAAAGTTGTGATTTTAAAACAGTTAATAATTGATGATTAATGCCAAGAATTTGCTTTTCTCATGTGTATAAATACTTCATTTCATCTTTGGAAAGCAGCTTTATCAAAACACATTATTTGCAAAACATGGATTTTCACATGATGCAGCCATGCTTGCTACCAAGAAACTTTTCTCCTGGTATAATTTTTTTTTAATACATCAAAGTTACTTGCGTTATTCTTCCTTTAAATCACACAGATAATATTTATAGAAGTCATGGTGAACCACCACAACCCAACAAACATATAATTACCAGTTACGTTATTTAAGAACCATGCTACTACAGCTGCAGTCCTAAGACTGCAATAGTAAACTTTAAAAAGGGAGCAACAAGACCAGCTCCCAATTAATGCTGTTAAGTTGAATAAATTTAACTGAGAGCAGCCATAGGGATTTCCCCTAACGGTTAATGAGTTACATGTTATGATAGTGTAAATTTGTAGCCAAATCTATAATTCCTTGTACCATAAAACAGAAAATCTAAGACCTCACAAAAGGTCTGAGAAACTGTAATTCCAAAAACATCTCTTTAAGGTACTTTCTGTAGGAGTCTTTCCCTTTGCTCCAGTAATTTTAGGGTCTGTGCAGAATGTCAGAATAAAAGCCCTTTCTTCCAACCTTAAAAACCTAATAATATAATATAACGGCCAGTCTTCGCGAGCGAAGATCCGGGGAAGGTCTTTCCACCTTCCAGCCTGCGCATTGGATTTTTTAGGTGAGACACAGTGTGCGCGGAACTGAGCCCACCCTTTAATCCTAAGGTTCATCTGCCGGGGCCAAGCGAGCTTGGACGGTGGCAGCGAGGTCCTTAGGACGTAGGTGGGTTGCCTTTAAGGGCTAACGAGCTCCACCTGCCCGGGAGTGGCCCTGACCAGGAATCGAACCCGGGTTCCGGCGGTGATAGCGCCGCGCCCTTACCACTAGACCACCAGGGGCTCCTTTAAAAAACCTAGAAACCATGAAACATCAGGGAGTGCTACGTAGGGAATGCCTGGCATGGTATCTGTGGCTGGAAATGATCTGCATTGTTTCTTAGGGTAGGATACTGTATGCCACTAGGTTACTTCAATTTGTGATGTCATTAAAATGTATCAAGTACCTGTAGCTTCTTCTTTACATCATTATGGATTAAATATTAGTCTAGAAAAACAAGTGGCTGCTTGTCACTGGCTTTGTGTGAGAACTGTATATGAAAAATGAAATGCAATAGAAGAAATAATCACAAGGGCATGAGTTGAGCATGTAATATGAGTAATGAGTTGAGCATCTAATCATACATTTATTGTCCTACATGTTTCCATGAAATGCAGTTGTCTTGCTGAACTCATGCTGTAAAACCAAAAAAAATCTTATTTCCAACAAAACCCCAAAATTGCTCTTGGCCACTTTCTTCTCTGGAAACCACATCACCCTAATAACCCTTTCAATGGACCCTTTTTTCTGGCTTGGTTTCTTTGTTTTTAACAAGTACGTATGGTCACATGTTTCAGAATGTCATCCCAGCTAGAAATTAAAAGTGAATGTTCTTGACCCAGAGATTACTTAGTTCAGTGACTTTTATTGGTTTTGGATTACACCCAGATTCCAGGAGCAGAAGGATGTCATTACATGGTCCAGATTTTCAGAAACTCACCTCTTATTAAAAATTAAAACAGTAACAGTTTTCAAAAGAGTTTAGCACCTTATCTACTTAACTGTTTAATTAGCCTGACTAGAAGTGTCACAATGGGAGCTTCTGGGTGGGCAATGAATTTGAAAACTGGCTTTTAGATTCTGATCATATGCCAGTGTATTTCCTTGCACATTTATTGTCATGAATAACCTATACCAGATCTGTGTTTTCCTAAAGCATTACACTTGATCTCACACTTGCTTGAAAATCAGCAAACATTGCTGCTCCCTTCAGTCACTGTATAGAAAACAGGTGGGTACTTTGTATTCTGGTGTAATGTTTTAGTGTCAGACTCATAATCTAATAACACTTTTCCAGGCTCAGTGGTCCAATATCGGACCATTCTTTATTTCCATGTACAGTTATTCAATGATATACAAATGACACCTAAAATTCTTTCAGTCATTATGTAAATAACACCATTATATTGTTGCTTCACTTCTTCAAAATATTGGCCTGCATGTATGTACAGAATGAGTGCCAGGAACTAATTACTAATTTGTTTTTAATTGGAAATTATAAAGAGATCTTGCTTCCTGGCATGAAAACACAAATAGATTTCAGAAATAAGCTGAATCATTTAGTACAGGTAATCCAGATATGAAACATTTCCAAAGGAATGGAAAGTTTGGTTTCATGATGACGATCTGCTTGGAGTTGGAAAATGAGATTTTTGCGTAATGCATTAGGTAGGATTTAAACACTGAAAACATATTGATTAATGTCAAAATTACTTAACATCTTGAAAGCCTAAAGTAGAATGGCATTTATCAAAAGAGGGGCTGAAAAATGCCAGTAATTCCCAACGAATTCAGACTTAGCCTCTCAAAGGAAACAGTGACAGAGGTGATACAGAATCATTATATTCAGGAAAACTTAAATGTAAAAGTGAACTCTAATACCTGCATGCACTCCTTCTAGGAAGCAACAATGTGAGCAGATAATCAGGGCAGAAACACTTGATACTACAAACAATCTAATCTACATCTTAAGACAAAATGGCTCACAGAGCTAGAGAGGTTAAAGCACTCTAGTTTCTATGGCCAAAAATGCATGAGAGTGATATGACAAATATCACATTAGCCATCCTTTGCTTATTAAACTGATGACTCACACTTCTTCAATTCAGGTTTCAAAACGAGTGCAGAAAAAATTGTGATGCACTGCCTTGACACTCTGGAAGGCTATGTTGTATCAACTAATGTACCAGTTTGTAAAAAAGTGCAAAAAGTTGTTATTCTATTAGGACTTTGCAGGTATAGACAGATGTTCATGCACCAAAAGTAATTTCACTGATGGTTTACATTTGCTGCCTGAGTTAAATTCCATTATAGTTAAACTTTTATGCATTTTTTTTCTATTTGTGATTATTTTCTTGTAGCATTTTTGCTTTAGTCTGCATCAGCAGAAAAACCTGCTTAGTATTTGTTTATCTAATAGATGTAAAACCCCAACAACACTGAGTTTCAGGTTTGCATTCAGCATAGTTCAACAGAAATGTGTGCTTAACCTCAGAAAATTAACTATCCAGTTTGCTTTCGCCATGTAGTCTGTCTTGAGCCTCATACTGACTCAAGCTGATTGCTACCCATGTGCCTCTGAAAGTAAAATCAGCCACAGAATTATTTTTTAATTGATCAGTATTAAACTAGAACCACTATTGTTCCAATCTCTAAGATTACAGTTTAAAGAGGGCAGGACTCTCTGTGCACATAGTGAAGCATCCCACACTTCCACATGTGCCATGCCCAGTATTCTGGGTGTAGTGAAGGCCGCTCTTCCTGGAAAGTCTCATGGGCAGAAGTATCCACATGAGCAGAGGAGAGGGGTGTCATCTCCTCAGAGGAACAGCTATTCAACATCTACAGAAGGTGATTAATTTGAGACTATCAGTGATTTTCAAGTAAGTAAGCTTGATTGGCTGAGTACAGCTAAGACACATAGTCCAGATAATGAAGGTCTGAAAACTTGGTTGGTTCCTCTACAGAATCAGTAGCTATGATCTCTCAGGTTGAGCTGTTGCTTTAGATGTGCTTACTTGTGCAATATCTGTTTCCTGGACACTGCAATCGATAAAGAATGACAACCTAGAAATATATAAACCATTCAGACCTTACCACAAAACCAGCAATTATCTCCAACACACTAAAAAGCCAACCCTAATGGTTCATTTATCTAAGCCTCTGAGACAAATATGAAACTGCTCTGAGGACAATCCTCCGTAGTTTCACAAGCAATGTATCTTTCCCATGCAATGACATTCTCCCAGGGAAACAGATTAATATTTCGACACATAATTTATGTATAATCTCAAAAAACTGAAAAGCTACCTGTGTCAGTGCAAGTTGTGACATAGTAATAAATACAGGGCTACATATAACAGTGATAAAACAATTATGATTGATACTCAAAATAAACATCCTTCAGATGAAATAGCCCTCTTCAATTCTTCAAACAACTTTCCAGATTCTCAAACCTCATATAAAGCAAGATTTTCTGAAACAAATAAGCTAAATGGAAGCAAACACAGAGCAGCAAACTCATGATTTGCAAACACATCTCATATACCACTGGAAAAACAACCCACACAAAATCATTGACATCTTACATACACATCTCACACCTAGATTTTTTTTCATCAAGCACTCTTATAGAAACTCTCCTAATAAAAGCAATCCTTAAGCAACAGAAGGAGGTCTCATAAACACAGTCATAGCAAGCAGCTCCCCCACCCTTCAAAAAAGTCACCAAGCCGCATCCAGTCTCTCAGTGCTGGTCCTCAGGAGAAACTCATGGAATATAGAAGTCTTCTGAAGAAAATCTTTCCAGTTGAATTTCTTTATACTGTTAAAAAAATTCCTCTAAGGCCTGTTACAGTTTTCCTCAAACCTTTGTATGAATAATCTCATACTGGTGCGAAGATGTTGTTCCTATCTTTGCTCCAGAGACTGTTTCAACCTGTCATATCTCCTTTTTTTTTTTCCCCTAATTTTATACTAGTCATTATTGTCCCTCATTTTTTGCAACATAACCTCCTTTGTTTTGGCATAATTTCCTTCTGCAGAAGGACTTCAGAGGGATTCTTCAGAAGCATGACTTGAAAGCTTTCTTTCTGCAGGTCCCAGAGAGGTCATTCACAATATCTGTCTGTACCTTAATAGAATGTTCAGCTAATACATTAATGACTGACATGATTAAATTTTTTTAGCACAAACTAGTGATAGTCTGCTTCAATATATGTCCCACATTTCATCAAGTAAAGAAGCACTTCTCCAGACTTCTTAGAGGGAATCTACAGAAGCGAAGTCTCTAAATGGTGCTATAATCCTGTAAATATGAAGACAAGCTTGGGTGGCTAGTAACAGGACCTATTACAAAGACATTAAATCTTGTCCAGGCAAAATCTTGTAGGCAATTTGGGATTTGATAAACTTGCAGAAACTCATGTGTGACATTAAATGTACTATCCGTGCACACAAAGAAAAGTTGATCTAAGAGTTTACCATTACACTGTTATCATAGGCCAATGAATTTACACCTGTAGTTACAGGAGAAAAGGCCCTACACTTCCCATCCTCTGGGGAAGTCAGAATAATGTTCTAATTGAGGACAGGACGGCAGAGTTTCCCAATGGAAACAGTATAGCTCTTAAAAATTTTGGGTAATGGCTCCTTTCTGATTTTAAAGGTTTGTCATCCACCCCTCATGAGCAATGGCTCAGGGGGAATTTGAGTTTCTTATTGTGAAACCAGAATTTTGCTGCCATATCTGACCATATAAGCTTAAACAAATTGTATTATAAGCCAAATTCTCACCCACTCACCCGTTTCTACTGGATAACAGAGTTTCTTTCATCAACCCAACCAGCTGATAATTTGGATAGATTAAAAACCATCAGGAAAAAAGGAATTTTTCTTATATCTAATATTTTTTTAAATAGTTCATTCCACCTCTAAGATGTCTTAATAAAAGTCAGTTTTATTTATTTTAATTATACAATATAATTTCTTTGGTTGCAATGATACATATACTCTTTGAGACAGCAAGAGGTGGGATCCAGGGGAGCAAGATTTTATTCCTAATGACTTGATAAAAGGAAAGACAGCTTTTCCCAGTGAGCAGTTTGCTCTCCTTAGAAACACCACTATGTAAAACAATGGGAGGCTTACTAATGTAGGACATTGTGAGAATTAAATATTTTTATATCAGCCGAAGTATGCATGACAAGAAAGTTGCATGATTCATTGAAAAAAGCCTTATGGTGACAGTGATTTTACTCTAAGATGATCAAATTGGCTCTATTCTTTAAAACAACTAATATTTCAGGTCTATCATACTCTAATTTGATGCACTGTAATATTAATTCTTTTGATTCTGGAATACATTTTCTAAAAAGCTTAAGGTGTCCATGATTGTATTTAGCTTTAGATGTCATTGGATTAAAAATATCACGTCATTGCAGATCCTTTTCAGGCAGAGGATGGAAAACTGAATAGCAGAGGAAAAGTATATTGCATAGGCAAATTTCCAAGATCATACTGCTTAAATTCATCACTAGGATAATTTGTTACTCAGAGTTGAATGAGATCAAAATAAAATTTTTAATTAAAATTTATCAGATATTGCAAGTTTAAAAAAAACATGATGCTGTAAGGGAAAAATCCATTAACAGGTACAATAATAATATAGAAGAAAATATTGTATCTTGATTCTTAAATTGTATTTCTGTACCTGAAAATGGTATAGCCCATTTTTACCAGTCAGCATAAATATTGTAAGGAACTAACTACATAGAAGACAAAAAAAAAAAAGAAACTTGTACAACATATATGCATTTTTATATAATCAATGGAAACCCCTCACCACACTTAAAAAGTTAAAAGATGACTCACTCATCAACATTTATATGATGTTACACTTGGCAAAGAATGTCATTCACTATGACAAAGCACATTTGTCCAAAGGATGAATATTTTTATTCCCTTTACCAACTGAAATTTTCTTGTTCCTTACCTTTAAGTTAGCTTGTTGTTATAGCTATCAAAATTTAAAAAAATAATCTTACTTTGTCTTGATCTGATCTCACTTTGCTTTGATCTGATCTCTGAGAGCAGGTAATTGATAGATAATGACAAATGAATGTGAGGAACCCCTGAGTAATTCAGACAATTTGGTTTTGTGACCTCCATATGGAGATTGGGAAATTGGGATGCTAATTCAGGCCTTCCTAGAATCCTTTCAAGAAGGTGTGTGGATTAGCTTTTCTAATCTTGCCCTTGTTTGCCACAGGGAGGATTTAATCACAGTAATAACTGGCTGGCCTTTTCTGACTGTGAGTGGCAGTATCTTAGTGATCGACTTGTCCTGCTCAGTGACAGGAACCAAATTCAGAGACTAAACAAAGTGTTATAAATTTGTTTCCTTCTGACAAATTCAATGGCTAGGTTCAATTCAGCACTGCGAATGGGTAGTTTACATGCATTTCATTATTCCTTAACCTTCTGATAGATAGCTTCAGGTTGTCTTTATTACTTTTCTTTCTTTTATTTTTTCTCTCTCTTTTTCTTTCTTTTGTTTTTCTTTTTTTTGTCTTTTGAGGAAGAGGGAGGGAGAAAAACATTTTAAACCAGTTTAGCACAATGAGAGTTAACTCTGCAACAAAGCTTCAAATCCATAGTTGACTCATCTAGGAACATGATTTTCTGGTACAAGGAAGGAAGTAATTCTGTGACTCTCCAGAAACAATTACATCCTGTCTAATATTAACAAAATTAATGTCATTACAGGATTAAAATAAGTAGGTAGTTTTTCAATTTTCCTTGGCATGATTGTGTTTGACAGCAGACTTTTCATCATTATTTCTCTGGCATGTAGGTCTCTTCAGAAACATACTCAAAGGATAAATACAGATGAAATAACTTGGGTAGCGACTTTACTTCTTTATACAGACAAAGCTATAATTGTTTTATAAGTAAATTGCCATTATGTATCCAGTAAATTTTTTGGGAAATGCACTATTTATGTAATTGAAGCTATTTTAGCTACAATAAAATAAAAAAAATGGTGAATATGTGCTGGTTTTGGTTGGGGTAGAGTTTTCTTTTCTTTGTAGTAGTTCTCCATAGTTCTTTTTGATTCATAGTCACTGGTATGGGACTGTGTTTTGGATTTATACTGGAAACAGTGTTGATAATTCAGGGATGTTTTTGGTATTGCTGAGCAGTGCTTACTGCTTCTTACCCCACTAGGTCAGTGAGGGGGCTGGGAGTGCACAAGGAGTCAGGAGGGGACACAGCTGGGACAGCTGATCCCAGAGATGTGCTGCACCACATGGAATCATGGTCAGCATATAAAGCTGAGGAAGAAGAAAGAAGGCTGGTGCTGTTTGTTTTCCCAAGTCACCATTACGGATGATGGAACCCCCATTTCCTGAGGATGGCTGAGCACCTGTCTGCCTACAGGGTGTGGTGAATGAATTCCTTGTTTTGCTTTATCTGTTAAATTGTCCTTATCTCAACCCACAAGTCTTCTCACTTTTGGTCCTCTGATTCTGTCCCCATCCCACCAGAGACAGGGAAACTGAGTAAGCAGAGGTGTGGGGCTCAGTTAACAGCTGGGGTTAAACCACAGCAATAGGAAGCTCCACATCAATAAACACAAAAAGCTTACATATGGAAACTGACATATTTAAAGATGTCTAACTTAGTTCTCAGACTTTACACTAATCAGATTTCTTCATTTGGAAGTAAAATAAATAAAGTAATAATTGCATAAATTTTTGAATCCTGGGCCTATAAATGAAAAAGTCTTGTGAGTAGACAACCACATTATTTGATACATGGGCTTAAGACACAAATAAGAACAAATGAGTTTCCTTACTCATAAAGCTCATTTAATGAACTCCACAGTGCAGTCCACACTACAGAAAACTTTAGAACTGGAATTGTGACCCTTCAGCAAGGCAGATGCTGACACACAGACACGATATTTCTGAGAAAGCCCCATACTGCTTAAATGGCACATGGAATATGCAATTTGTATGAAACCTGGAATGCTAATATATCAGAGAAAATCTAAAACTTTGCCTGTCTGTTACTGATATTTCATTTCAAGCAACATTTGCTCCGTCTTTCTGATCCACATATTTTCACCTTCATTTATGTTGGGTTTTGAAACTGCATTACATTACCTAGCAGTTCCCAGAGAGGGTCTTCTGTCAGAACTGCAGGATAAATTAAAATGCGACCCTTCTGTCAAAGTGTCTTCACAAATGAAGGAGACAAAATAAATCTCATTGCACCAATAAATAAATAAATATGAAACCCTTTCTCTAAAAGTTAACAAATGAATTCACTCTTATATTACATAGAAGACTGCCTAGAGAAATTCTGTTGCAAGAGTTCAACATGAAGGACATAGAGAATGAGCATTTTATTAGAACAGTACTTTTTGAATGAAAAAATAAGTAGACCCCTTATTTTTGTTTCATTTGCAATGTTAAAGAAGGGATGATTTTTTTTCTCCCTGTCTCTTAACTCAGAGACAGTAATAAATATTTTGGATAGCTTCAGAGAAAATCAGAACTGCAGTGGCCTTTATTAAGTACAAAATATCCTTTTAGTCTAACTTTTATATCTCAATAATTCTGTATTCTGTATTCTTTATTGGGTTTTATTCTTCAAGACCACAAAGTTTCTGCCCCAGGGTTAGTGGAACTTTATGTGCCTGAGAGCTGGGTTGCACATGTGCTGGATGTGGGTTCTCACAGTCTCTTACAGTCTGCAGGGATCGTCATTTCTGTTAAGTTCTCTAAGTCACCAAGACTATATTATTTGTTCTCAAAAAAATAAAAAAAAGATCACCCTCTTCAGACTGTATTCTAAATACAGAACTAAAATTTCCACAATTATAATCAACTTAAGAACTTGACTTCCTACTCCTATGATGACATCATTTGCTTCCCCTTCAGATCAAACATTTTTAGGAGGAAAAATGCCTGGAGAGTGAACAAACAATTTGTTCATTTACAGAGGCAAAGCTGCTTGTTATCTGAAGTAGTAGACACAATAAAAGTGGAAGAGTTTGTCCTACTCTTTTAGATGAAAAAATAATGTTATTGAATAGTTTATTTTCAGAGATGTGATGACCACAACCACACTAAGAAAACAGCTAAGAGATATTGCATGTGTTAAACTGCTATAAGCAGTGGCTTAGATCTAAGCCAAAACAAATCACAGAGTAGCTGTATTATCAGGTTCCTTTGTTGATATGGCAGTTTGCACTGCATTGACTATCATAATTTCAGGAATGAATGTAAAAATTTTTTCTGCCCATAAAACTGCCATTCACTTGCATAATTCCTGACCTTTAAAATGAGTCTGTTTTGTTCTAATACAGAAGTGAAATATAAAATATGGGCCACCAGGACTATCTATGTGAAACTAAATGGGAGTGGTAATTGGAGAGTGATTGCACAGCTGCTGAATAGGTCTCCTTGTTTCTTTGAAATGGAAATATAATGTAGAATGTCTATTACATTACAATTATAAAGGGAGGACAAGTGATAATCCTAGCATTTGGCTTTTAGTGTTTGTTTGAAAGACTACCTTTTCTCAGTGGAAATTGTAATATGCTTCAGTGTGCATAGGAACATATTCTGTACATGACAAATGACTCAAGCAGTGTAAGGATTTCTACCACAGCTACCTTTACCTTTACACATGCACACACACATACAAATGCACACGTACACAGACTCAAACACACACACACAGACACACATGTTCTACATTCGTCAGCAGTAGAGATGACAATAACAATCCTTTGGAAAGTTTACCATGATGTGACTGGGAAGGTTATGTTCAAAAAATTCTTTCTTCTCTAACATGAACTTTTTTCTTTTTCTTTTTTTTTTCCTATCTTTACAGAGCCTGGTAGTATTGAAACCCATTCAAGGGCCCTAGAGAAAACAGGTAGGAAACCAGTTTGTTGGAATAGATGTAGCTAAATGACATCTGGATCACTGCTTTTCATCACCTCATCTCTGCCACTGTAAAATAATTCACATAGCTGAATTACTAATTAAAAATAACCTGTAAAGACCAGAGTCTAAATATATATCAAAGTAACATAACACATAGAGGGATTAGGCATATGTTGTTGCCTACCTTCAAAACGTAGGAGTAAGACCTGAAGAATTTGATTTAGGTGTCTTCTACTACATGCAGACCTTCTGAAAGCAAACCCATGCACTATTTATGAATATATAGCAGTTATTTACATGGTAGAAAGGCAAGACTAAAATGATATAAGACTAAACGTCAATTTCTTCAACACCCCAGCACAGGCAATTGAGGAATGCTTGTTGGTGAGTGATGGCTAAGGAATCAGCAGTAAAGTGTTGGCTTCCATCACTCCCTGGAAATCGCTGATCTTCAAAACCTTAGCTAACCCTCTAACTCTGCTTTTTTTTTTTCATAATGATTTTATACCTTTTATTCACTCTGCTTTTTCCTGAGTTTCTACCACTAGCTCAATAAGCACTCCTTTGGAATTTACCAGTAAAGCTGCCAAAGTTTACCATGATGTGACTGGGAAGGTTGTGTTCAAAAAATTCTTTCTTCTCTAACATGAACTTTTTTCTTTTTCTTTTTTTTTTCCTATCTTTACAGAGCCTGGTAGTATTGAAACCCATTCAAGGGCCCTAGAGAAAACAGGTAGGAAACCAGTTTGTTGGAATAGATGTAGCTAAATGACATCTGGATCACTGCTTTTCATCACCTCATCTCTGCCACTGTAAAATAATTCACATAGCTGAATTACTAATTAAAAATAACCTGTAAAGACCAGAGTCTAAATATATATCAAAGTAACATAACACATAGAGGGATTAGGCATATGTTGTTGCCTACCTTCAAAACGTAGGAGTAAGACCTGAAGAATTTGATTTAGGTGTCTTCTACTACATGCAGACCTTCTGAAAGCAAACCCATGCACTATTTATGAATATATAGCAGTTATTTACATGGTAGAAAGGCAAGACTAAAATGATATAAGACTAAACGTCAATTTCTTCAACACCCCAGCACAGGCAATTGAGGAATGCTTGTTGGTGAGTGATGGCTAAGGAATCAGCAGTAAAGTGTTGGCTTCCATCACTCCCTGGAAATCGCTGATCTTCAAAACCTTAGCTAACCCTCTAACTCTGCTTTTTTTTTTTCATAATGATTTTATACCTTTTATTCACTCTGCTTTTTCCTGAGTTTCTACCACTAGCTCAATAAGCACTCCGCTCTTTTTTTTTTTCTTTTTTTTTTTCTTTTTTTTCTCATTTGTTTCTGCCACATGTCTTTAGCTTAGGAATTCACTTGCAGCTCAACAACAGTTTCTTCTTCTGGGATGCTGAATCAAAGTCACCTAGCTGGGTCTTGTTTATGACAACTGAAACCTTGGGTTGAGAACTGCAAAGAGGAGCAGTCAGGCTTTGGTCATTGCCCATGTTTGTTCTGGTGCTGATGTGAGAGAACACCCTCAGACAACTTACACAGTTGAAAATTAATAACACAAATACTGAATATTCACCTATGCACTCTGTTATAGAGATAAGATTTTTGCAGGTTATTGATACCTACCATGCTTCAGCTGTACAGAAAACTGGAAAACTACCAACTATGGTAAATTATGTCTACATGCAGAAATGAAAATGTGATATGAATCCTATGAAAAATGTTAACCTGTTAGAAGCAGGTGTCTAAAATTCTAATCTTCTGCAAGAGTGAACAAGGTAGACAGAAAGTTAACATGCAGTACGGAGCTTACATCTGTATTAGATGTACTGATTTATTGTTTAAGCAATGAATTACATGACTCACTTGTGTTTCATTCCTGCACTACAGCAAAGGTTAACTTGGAGTTAGTAGAAAGACAGGAGAGTAAGGTAAGCTGGTTCAATGAATCACTTAAAGGATATAAATATATTCTTAAAAAAGTACATATGGTTTTCAGATGACAGAGGTGTTCAGAAAAAATACTTAATGGTGTGAGACAGCACCAGCTTCATCAGAGCACTGTAGCTAGAAACTAACATTTGGATCAGCATAACTTATAAAGAAAAAAATGGCTTGAACATTAGACAGACTTTCTGATGCTATAAACAGGGATATAGAGCAATACTGAAATTTAAGTGCACTGATTTGCTCTGGAATACTATATTATGGGTAGGAAGGGATTCTGAAATTTATATTACTATAGTTACAGAACATTTGTTTGACATGATGCACATTCCACTTTTTGTCACTTCTTCCATTGCTACTAAACACAATTAGAATTTCTAGAGAATTGCTTTCTGAAGGTGAGACACTGACTGCTATTGAGGGTTTATTTCTTATATTTATTCTTACATACATAACATGCCCAAAGATAATCGAGATATAGTTTAGGATTTGAATATTTTGCCTTCTTAAAATGAACATACATAACCAACAGAAGTGGTAAACTGTTATAGTTCAAGAGAATTCTACAGGACAGGGATGGCTCTACAGAGCTCTATTGCACAAGGAGACCCATGCCAACAGCACACAGAACAGCCAAACACAAACCAAGAATCCACAAGCAAAGACTGGACATACTCTTGCATGTGCAAATGCAGCATTTGAGAAAAAAAATTAAAATATTTAGGAGTTCAGAAGGATCTATGTTCCCAGTGCCTGAGAGGCCTAATGTGACTGTCGGACACGTGAAGGCAAAATAGTCGAGACACTGAGGGTACCTGTGCTGCACTCCTGCAGCATTTGACACTGCTAAAGCCATTGCTGGAAGGCTTTTCTGTTGAGCTGTCAGCATTGGAGAAAGGACAGTAGGAAAATAAAAGAGGTTTTCAAGACAATTTTATTTGGAGACTGGATAGTTTTGTTACCAATGTCATTCCCTTTTACCTACGTGCAAAGGAGAAACAAGATGCGGGTGTTAGAAGTTAAAGTCAGGGAAAACTAGGTTAGAAACATGAGTGATTATCAATTGACATAACTTCTCCAACAACATAATCATTCATCTTATGTATAAAATCTTGAAATTGCGTTTAGATTCACTCCACCTACTACCTCAATAACTGAAGTACTCGTTTGAGGAGTTTTACAGTAAATACAGAGGAATAATCATCTTCCAGGGACTACTGGAATGTTAGAAAGGTTGAATCACTGAAGGTATCTCTTAATTTATCATAAATTCATAGATTGGGAACTTTAGATTCTTAAAATTCTGTGAAATAATCAAGGTTTCACTGTCACAAGTTAACTTGCACAACTAACTGAATTCAGTAAAGAAGAAATTAAATTAAAACAAGTGAGAAAATAGGAAGTAAATGTGTATGAAGAAAAATTGGACAAAAGAGAGAAGAATAAAATTTTTAAGAAGCAAACAGATACCACCACCCTATAAAAAAACCTGTCTCAGGGAAAATGATACTGGTGATTGCCCTTGAGAATCAGTAGACCAGGGAATGGAAAGCTATTCAAGGGATACAATACATGGACACAATTCAATGGTTACAATATTTAGGTAAATAAGTAAGCTGAAATGCATCATTTAGTAAGAAGCAGTAGAGATGATTACTTTACTGCAGGTATGTGAAAACCAATTTTTGCTATCTTTGCACTAAAGATGACCTATAAGATGACAATTGATTTCAATGAGAGTGAGTTATAACGGACTAAATCACTGCTCATTTAAAATGATGCTGTCAAAATAAGGAACTGAGCAAGTTAAATGACTGGATAAATGACAGAATCCAGGGTCTGGGGTAGAAAATACAGCCTGGGGAACTGGGGAGAAAAAAAGATATGGTAAGGAAAATGGAATTTAAGCAACGAAAACGTAGTCTTGCAAAATTGATGCTGAACTTCTACACAGTAATAAAGTTGATGTTATTTTTACCCCAAAAATGTAGAAGCAAATTGGAAGTAGGATCTACTTAGAGTGCATTCACAGATGTTCTGAACATCAGTCTCTTTAGCACAAATTTAAAAACCTAAAGCTAACAATTTCTCCAGCATTGATATTCTGTCACAGGAGAGGTGGTCTGTCAAAAGCAAAATGAAACACAGTTCTCACCAACTGGGAGGGAGAGGGAATTAAGTAGAGGACCAAATCAAATAGACACGACAATAAATTAAGCTATCAGAAATCTAAAAAAATGTCAAGAAATACATATACTGCACTCCACAGCCAGAATAAAAAAATAGACAGAAGGGAGATCACAAGTTTACGGTGCTAGAAGACAGAAAAATTCTTCCAAGAGATAAAGCGTGCTGTAAACCCCTGGTAATTTCATTTATGTAAGTCCTTGAAAATAAACAGCTTTCAGAAGGTATTGATCTAACTGTGGAAATGATGATAATGAAGAATAGCAATGATGAGTGACACACTTCTGTGTTTCATCATTTCATCTCCAGTTTTAAATAATTAAGCGTTTCTGCACTACTAAACATATACATATTTGCACAACTGTGAGGAAGATACCATGTATGTAAATTCAAATACAAAATGGATAGAACCAGCTGGCATATAATTAATATGTCTATTAGTCATCTCAGTAAAATTTGCTAAGTGTGATGGGTTGACTCTGACTGGATGCCAGGTGCTCATCAAACCTACCCTACCACTCCGCTCCTCAAGTGGACAGGGGAGAAAAAAAAGATAAAGGCTCATGGGTCAAGGTAAAGACAGGTAGAGGACATTCAGAGTTACAATCACAGGCAAAACAGAGTTGACTTGGGGAAAAAACCAGAGTAGGATAACGACAAAAAGACCCCAAATCTTAAAAACATCTTCCCTCACTTTTTCATGGGCTACCAAAACCTTGCCAGGCAAACCCAGTAGAGTACATAAGAACCAGATACTACATACCATCAACAAAAAGTTGCACTTGAGAGACACACAGCTTTAGTTGATACCTCCTTACTTCTGAGTGTATTATATCCTTGTACACTACTGCAAAGTATTCAGTGGTAGCCTGAACTGCCCATGTGACTCACTTTTTCTCCCTGTTTCTTTTCACAGTAGTCTTATGGACTGTTACAGAGTCTGATTCTCCCTTTTATATAAAGTAAGAAATTAGACTTGCATAAGAATAAAGATGAATTTTGAATTCTCATGTCAAACATAGACAAATCTCAGGTACAGTTCTTAAAATGTGTTCACTTGTGATGCACATCTGCAGATTCAGGGACCTACCTCTACAGTCAGAGTAGAATGTTTGATCACGTGCTGCAGCTTCATTGCTGCTTCCTATACTGACCTGGCAAACACCTGGGATGCAACTCTGAATTTGGGGAAAACTGCATAATCTCAATCTGTAATTGTGTTGGTTTCTCACACTCCCAGTCTCTTGCAGAGTACTGGTAATGACAATGCACTTCCCTAGTGCACTGTAGGACTCATAATGAAATTTTTGTGTCAGTTTATGCTGAGTGCAAAAATATCAGCTTTTTGGAAAATCCACTCTATAAGTGCTCCTAGTTTTATGGTTTAGCTGATAACTGACATGGGAGTCTCACTCCTAGAAACAGTTCCCAGTGCTTTCTTCATTTTCCTGGTGCAGTTTAAGTTGATGTCTCTTTTCCCTGACTTGTAATTAATGTTGATTTGTTCAGATCATTGCAAATTTGCTATGGTTATTGTGTATTAGCCACTTCAAATGCTTCCAATTTCTCCATAGATGGTGGGTTTTCATGTGCCAGCAAAACTTCAAACAGGATTTTTTCTAAACTGCAGCTTCAGAAAGATGCTGTGTCATGCAAAAAGCTTAGAACACTGTGTTAATAAGAATAAAATATTAGTTGGGGAGGACAGCAAAGAAAAAAAATACTGTCTAAATATTGCAGTATTCATATGTGTATTCTTTTGGGGCACATTTTCATTAGTACATGAAAAAAATACAACAAACATAAACATTATAGTAAATATTAACTAGTTCTGGCATAGTAGTACCAGAGTGTCATGTGTGAAGAGTCCTAAATGCTTATTAAACAAAATCTGGGTTTTCACAGCCTGAGTCCTTAATTTACTTCCTAGACAAGTACACTTGTAACCCTGGAAGAGAATGTACCTGAGTCTTAAAACCTTACAAATTAGTCAAAATCAAAGATCCTGCCTGGGTGAGCTTGGACTCATACATGGGGTCAGAACTGGAAATTCTCACCTGCAAGAAAGTGAGGCATAATTTCCTATAATTATAGGCATAATTTCCTATAATTGACTGAGCCTATGAGTGTTCCTCCTTGTTAGTTATCATCAGCTGTTAATTTACTATTTTTTTCTCATCTTCTGTGCATGAATTACAATGGTGGAGTGGGAAAACTTAAGTTTTTATCCATGGAAGCTTCAGGATCTCCCCATGATCCCTATAGGCTCCTCCAGAGAGGGTCACCAGAAGCCATGTCTTGGCAGCCTGGAGTGTCCATTCAAAACTGACAGAAAGCCCTAATTCATCTTAATCTAAAAACTAATCGAGGGCCATCTTGTATGGCATTGATTTCCATGTAGTCAATGGGCATTCTTTGTCCTCGAGATGAGGCTCAGAAATTCAGGTGGAGAAAGGAGTGAGGAACAGAAGGTTGTGCTGGTGCTGGGGGGAGAGAGGAGCACGTCTGTGCCCCTGCCCTCCCCAAACTCAGTCACTCATCTGCACTGAATGTCTTGTCCTGTTTTCCCTAGGCAGCTGGGGATTCAAGTGAAGACATTCAAATCAAAATAAAATGTATGGGGAGGCTAGTCTTTGTCTATAAAAAGGGCTTTCTCACCCCCTTGAAAAATTAGTGTCCATCTTCATAGTGGAAGAATTGCTTTGAGAAGAAGAAATCCAGTTAGCTGTTACCTAAGGACAGAGAAATTATATCAATCACAGATGTGACTGGTTAAGAAGCGATCACCATACAAGATGATGTTCAGCAGCCTGGTAAAGAAATACTCCAGTTAGCTTATGCTTGTAGTTAAATAATTTGAAGTAGTTATAATCTTAAGGATGGTTGGGTAATAAGCAAGGCAGTAAAATCACAGTGTAAAATATGACATTATTTTGTAGAGTGCATATAGCTCTGAGCATGGGGAATCAGATTTGCAATGCATACACCCATACAGACAACACACATGAGCATATCAATCAACATGTGCACAGAGTGGTTCCCAGTCAAGTGCCCCCACACAACTTCTTTAATTTAAGATCTTGCTGAAATTATACCACGTTCATCATGTTAGAAAAAAAAAAAACTTTCATATTTTCTTGATTGTTTGAGTGTAGTGTCACTTAGTTTGCTGGTACAGATTTTCAGTCATAACAATTAATCTTCCAGGTAACTTTTCCTTTTATTTCTTTTAGAAGTTTATAATTCAGGTCTGGAAAACAAATAATTTCATGCTTCAGGTATAACAATATATCCTTATCCTTTCCTCACACAGAACTATTATTAGATATGGTGCACCCAAAGGCACTCCAAGTCCACTCCTACTAACTTATAATGAGAACTTCCCTGGTATCACTAGGTTTTGACTTTAAAATCCACAATTTATTTACTCAGGCTGAAGATAACTGATAATGTTAGGATGAATGGCAAATGTCTCACAAGAAAGGATTTTTTTGTGAACCTCAGTCAGCATTATATTATCCATAGTTACCATGTCTTTGATATGATACCAGTGGCAATCCATATGAAAAGTAGCCACGGCCTTTGCCTACCTGCGCATAATGATTTACTCCCAAAAAATTATTCACAGCATTTTAGCTCCTGGGATAATAAACTTGAAAGTCAGACTAGATGTATTTTCTATTTACAGTGATTATCATAAAATATTTTTATGTAGAAAAGGAAAACAGTCATTTCTATGACAAAGTAATAAAGCCGTACTTCTTTGAGTACATTTGCCCTTGGCCACTGATTTTGTCTGAATTATGTTTCCTTCAAAATTTCAAATATGATTTTCCTTTCGAACTGTCAAAAATAATATGCATAAGAAATGCATAAGAATAAAAAGTTGTCAACAATGCACAATCTACCTGCTAGCTGATATCTGTGGCACTGCATCATTGTATTGCTTGCTGTGAATAAAAGCTATTTATGCAGCCTTCCCTTCCCTTGAAGAAGAAACAAAAAAAACCAAACCAAAACTCTTCACTTGTTCCTATGTTTATATATATGTGTGGGGGTGTGTGTAGTATGCATATAAATATATATAACTTGCTGCAAGGAGGAAAAGTGCAAGGGATTCCCTCCACCCTTCCAAATTAAAATAACATTTTATGAAATAAAGGTCTGTGAAATAAAGGAATTTTAATAAGTATGGGCAATCTTGTACAATGCATTGGAACCAGCGTAGCTGGCAGATTGGTGTAAGCACAAACAAACAAATGGTTATGATGACATTCTTTCCCTAATTTGGCTGTTTTGTCTGCCTGTTTATACTTGACTGTGTAGTGCTCAGATCACAGCAATGACGGATCAGGACTATGTGTCCTCTCTAAGCATGCACAAAAGTCTTAATTTCATGTTAATTTATTCATGTATTTAACATACCGGTTTGCACTACATTTCTAGAAAAAAAGGCTCCAAAGTTACTAGCTCACTCCATTAAAAGCAAGTGCCTGCATTTTTCCAGCTTTCATGAAACGTCACAAGCTGCATGTCAAGGTGATGGCAACATTGTGTGTTTTGCCCTCACCATAACTAAGTGGTATAAAATACCAATCAAGTTGCTAATATCTTGGATCTGTAATCATCAGGCATAAATCTGGAATCCAAACCTTCTGTCAGCAATGAGAAAGGTAACACAGTCACTGTCAAGACTGCAGGTTTTGTAACCTCTTTGTGTTCTTGTATACTGCAGAAATCTGTCAGATATTATTACTCCTATCTCTTCCTCTTTTTTTTTTTTTTTTTTTTTTAAGACCATCAGCAATGGTATGTACCAGAAGAGTATCTTCTATGGATAGTCTTGTTTATGATCATTCCTATATTAAAAGAAGAGAGAGCTATACTACCAGTTCCAAATGTTCTGAATTTGTTGTGGTAAGGTCTATTTAGCTGACAGATGTTTGTACAAGTTTTCCTGAGTAAAATAAGTAATTCTGAATTTTGCAGATCTGATGCAACTTAGTTTGAAGGGGAGCAGACTATGATAGAAGATCTAATTCATCTCAGTCTCCATACTGCCACAGATCTGGAGATAAGCCTAACAGCAGCAGCAAGTATGAGCCTAAAGAGACCAATTATATTAGTCAAGGTACCATGGGCTCAGTATCTGCAATGCTTTTCACTAGGGAAAAAAAAAAAAAAAAAGAGGTCAAAAGTCAAGGAGCTAAGGAAGATTCTATTATACTGGATGCACTAAATCTTTAAAGCCTCACTTTATCTGTAAGAAAGCTGTAAGACAAGTTATCAGTTGTTCTGCCTGGTCCTTGCCTTAGATATTTCAGGGAAGCAGTTTTTGAACTGCCAGCTCAATGTTTTCTTGCTTTGCTTTGACAGATCTTAACCAACACTTCTCATGAGGCTTTTCTCTCAGAAGCACTTTAGGGTATTTTTAAACAAATTTTGAAAATTCTCTGCTAGTTTTGGAGTTTATAGCTTGATTTTGTTCCCATTTCCTTCCTCCATTCAGGGTAAATGATGAAATATTAACTTCCAGATTTAGTATATCTACTGAACAAAGATTCTTAACCTGAAATACCAACCTGGGAAGTTCAGGCCATGCATTCCTTTCAGCACAGCAGAACACTGGCTCTACCTCCTTACCTTTCTCTCCTAATAATATGGGCCCAACTTTGACTGTTTTTTTCAGAAGACAATTTGATTCTGTCTTCACTGCTGAGCAATCTTAATCTGCTTCTGGAGAGTATTTTGTAAAGTCAAGTCAGAAGTCTTTGACCTAACCATTGTGAGCTGTGGGTGTGGATCCATACATGTTCCAAACTTCACTGACTAAGGACGAATCTACAGGTGAAAAATGCAGTAAAATTTTGAAGTGTTTTTCACTTATGATTACAACTGGCAACTGCCCCAGTAAACAGTCAGAGCTATGCATGACCACAGTATGGTCAAGATTTTCCAAGCCATCAAGATCCCTTTGGGCCATTTATGCCACATAAAGTGAATTTGCAGAGCACTATGATGCATAGATTTGAAATTTAGAAAGATGCTGCACTTTGAGTTCTGTGATTTGTGAAAAAGATAAAGATTAAATAAACCAGTGGCCTAATCAAGTCTGTGAGCTTTTGTATCGCTTTTTGTTGATTCAAGAAATCTAGCGTACAGAAAAGTAAGACTCTCTCCTCCTTTGTAGATCCTGTAAATGCATATTCATTATTCCCTTAAATCCATAGCAGGAAGAGACTTAATAGCTAGAACATCACTAAACTGATGCTGTGCAGCATAGCAGGCTGATGATGTTTTAGGGACAAAAAATTAGAGCTCCTTAGTGCTCCTTAGAAAAATATTGGGATCATAGAAGTCATTCAACTAGGTGTTTTACAAGTATTTGTACTTTTCTTTCCTCAACAGTAATGCCAACTAACACAGGTTATATCAGTGACTTTGCTGAGTGTTCAACACTTTCTATGTTCCCAATAATGACTGTGGTAAAAAGTCACGCTTCAGGGTGTAAATTAATCACTGGCATTTAGAGACTGAGAGAGAATCAATAAAAAACCTGTAGTGCTGCCTACCTTAACAAATTTCCTTCTAAATACACTTCAGATTATTTTGGCCAGTTATCAAGGAAGTTTTAAGTGAAAACTTGCAGCTTATTTTATCTCAGACCTTGCCAGCACCCTGAGTTAATAATGCTTTCAGCATACAGAAGTTCACCACACAGGACTCTGCTTTGGTGGCACTAGGGAAGCAGTGGATGGCTTGTCTCTCTGACATTATGCATTGCATATTGCATACCAGCTTGTAGTTCAGTTTACAGGTGTTTCTAGAAAACTATTTTATACATAAACCAAATTGAAATGTCCAGACCATGTCTCTGCTCATGCAGATGCTTTCTGGAATTTGATGGAAAGAAATTTCTGGTGAATAACAATGTGAAGCACCCTGGCATGTACCCAGTATAGACAGTGAAACTGAACTTCTAGTTCAGCTTCACAACAAGAACTTGTTCCATCTTTTTACTATTTCCTCAGGCCATAGAACCCTACCTGTGTGACAGTGCACCACTCCACTGTGGTGATCTGAAACTCAGGTCCCTCTGAGTAAAGCATCAGGAACTGTAATCACTGTAGAGAGATGGACTCCTTCCAAGTGGGACTGAGACAGATTCCAGATTCTAGGTTCCTGTATAAATACTTCTGCTGACCTAAAGAGCTCCACACTAAGGAGGAGGACCACTTGGATACTTCAAAGCTTCAACATTCACATTCCCAACCAGGTTTCTAGGTTGCCAACAGAATGTGCAGGGAATAGTATATGATGATAACCTTGTAAATTAGTCACAGCAAGCTCTGAAAAAGGGTGTGCAGTTCAGATGTACCCCAAGGAACTAGGTATTTTCAACTCATTAGATTTCTCAGTGAGGAATTAGGGATTTCAATTGTTCCATTTATGATTGAAAGTCAACATTTTGAGTACTGCATAGTACCAAGTTCCAAGGCCAGAGGTGTAAATTCCTTGTAAAAATACCTTTAAATAAGCACAGAAAAGTAAACCACTGTGTCACCTGCTAGAGAATTCTGTAACTAAACCTGGGAATTTTGAAAATACCTAAAAGAAAGAATCAAGAGCAAGAAAAAAATGAGTTTGTTTGATCTTCTAGCTGCTAGGTTCAAAAGCTGCAGGAATCTAGCAGTGAATCCAGTGCTTTTAAAGTATAAGAAGGAAGTAAAAGGGAGCCTTTCCCTCTCATAAATATGATAAGGAAAAGCTATGTACCTTTGCAGTCAAAAGATATTGGGTTTTGGGTTTGTTTTTTTTCTTTTTCATGTCTTGTATGATATAAAATCTATTCCTAAGATTATTTTAAAATATGATCTCCTTGAAGGCAATGTGCTCATTCCCTGGGTGGGAAATATGCTTCATTTAAGTCAACAGCAATCTGTACTGCTGATTAAAAAACAAGTGCTGATGGGCTTCACAGGGAGTCTAATCCATCTAGCCTTAACTAAGAAGTTGGTAGAGAAAGTGGTGGTGGGAGGAGGGGAAGGATGGTGGACAGTGTTCCACGAAACACTGAGCTACAGCAGCAACAACAACAAATCATGAATTATCTGTACTTAAAAGTTCTATCACTGTGGAAAAATGGCTCTGAAAAGAGAATTTCAAATTGTTTGATGATTGCATATCCTGGGAATTCAAATGAACTTTGTCACCACTGCCAGTTTCATAAAAGAATGAAGTCTCCAGCAAGGCACAGATGGTAATTCTGAATGAACAGATGATTATGCCAAGAGAATATTATGCTTGGAAACACATTTTATTGATATATGAGTAAAGCTGTTAGAAGGACAGTTATGAAAAAGAGGACCTAGCTCTTTACTGAACACCTGAATACAATAAGAAATTGGGGAGTGGCTAAAGGTGATTTTGTGAATTTTTCAGTCTTTCTTACAGGGAATTAATTAGAAAATTATCCAGAAATACTGAAGATTAAAATGCTACTTGAACTGATAAGAACCACAAAAGGTATGTAAAACACCAATTAGATATTAATCCGTATTTACCTAACCCGAAAAGAGATTATGCAGTAGCTATTGGATTTCCAAATAGAGGGGCCAAATTCCACTTTGATTCTGAGTATAAATTCATTCCAGTGAAGCAAAAAAAGTTATGCCTATTGATGTTTGTGGACTTACAAGCCCAGACATGCCCTGGTTTTTCTCTAACTTAATTGGTTTACAGTTGTTAAATGAGTTGACTCAATTAATAGAGTTATTTCTAATTACACACATGTCATCCCATAGGTTCTTTCTTGTGACTTCAAGATGGTTAATGTAAGGGAAGAAATATATCACATGAGATTATTCTTGGGGTGAAAGATATTCAGCAGTATGTCTTGCAGGGCAACATCATAGATGTTGACCTCAGCTTCTTCCATGCACTTTCCTGAGCATATAAGGTAATCCTTGGAGACAGATGACACTGGTACTATTTTAAATAGTACAAACTCTGTAGCTTGTAGAAAACCATATTCATCCCCAAAGTGCAACTAAAAATAATACATATCCTTCAGAAACATTTATCCTGATCACACTGATGAAAATACATGAGGGATTGCCTAGCTTTTTAAAAAATTATTGATGTTCAGTTACAAAATTATTTATGAAATTAGGAATAACCGAAGGATTTGAATTGTACTGGGGAAAAAAAAAAAAAGAAAAGAAGAGAAAAAAAGAAGAAACATAATCTTTTAGGTTTCTTCTTCAATATGAGACAAATACAAATTTTAATACGGGAACAATTAGAAGGAAAAAAAGAGATTACAGGGATTCCTGTTTTATTAAATAGAATCCATGGGTCAGATTACATCTTCATTTTTGCAATGGTACCAGTTGATTTCAATACCAATAAATTCAGATTAGTGCAAAGCAGTGAGAGACATTAGCCACAACCCCATTTGTATGTGTGAGATGAATACATTAGCTTCCCAGCAGATGGCTGTGAATTCTTCCAGACAGAGCATGTCTTGGGCTTTCAAGAACCATTTATCAAAAGGAACACTGAATCATCTTCAGTTCCGCAGCAATCACTCCAGGGAAGCAAGTGCTAAATGGTTTAAAGATTGGAGGCAAAGGTACTGCACTGTCAGCTCCAAGTGCAGTGGCCATTGGTCTGTGCATCACATCAGCTGGGACTTCATGAGCACCTTTTACTTGTTGCTTTGTGATGTCAGGGGCATATATCTTTGAGTATACCCTTAGAAGATAGTTTTCTTTTAATCAGTGGGGAGAAGCAGGTGTGTAAATTACATTTTGAACATCCAGAATTATTTAGTAGCTACATTCCCTATTATACTTCTAGATTCTGCCATAGTGAAGACTGGCCAGTAGAAGTTAAAAAAAAAAAAAAAAAAGACATCTGCATTGGGTAAACAATGAAAATATTTCCTAGCTTTCTAAATAGAACTTTTTAATGAAGGACACAGAAACCTGTTTGGTAAAAGGTTATCAGAGTTCAGCTAAAGAGATGCTGTGTAATATTGATGAAATAATAGGATTTCCATTTGCAGTTTTAGGACACCTTCCATTGAACAATGTCAATTCAATGTGCAGACCTAACTTCACAGGGCTTCTCTTCAGTCTAGTGATGAAGTCAAATTTACCTAGTGGGCTACATTTCTCCTACTCAAGTAGGATGAAGGCAAACACTACTGGGGAACGTGAGTGCTGAAACTCAGGGAAGCAATAATATTCTTACTATGGATTTTCTTGGAGTCATAAGAGGATTTTCTAAGTAACTGATGTAATGCCATATTTTACTTTTTAAAGATCCCATAACAGACACAGTATATAGGGAAAGTATAATGATCCATTAGAAAAAATGAAGCCTGTAAATACCTTGAGGGCACTGGTCATGTTTGTTGGCTGTCATTTAGGGAACAGGAGACAGCTGCTGTAATAGAAAGTGAAATGTCAGAATCTTTTAATCAATACATTCTACACATAGGAGGCATATGCAGAGTCTGGAACAGACAAAAATGACAACTTCCTTCCCTAATCCATAGAAATCTCATCTACAGTACTCTATCACAAACACATTTCTTATCTATTTGCTGAATACAACAGGCACTGTGCAATAACATTCTACAAACGTTAAAAGGACAAGTAATAGTTGTTGTTTATTTTTACTGTGTATAAAAGTTCAACTACATTTTACCACATGTAAATAGCTTGACAAAGGTTAGACAAAAATAATCTGAGAATGGCATTACCAGACAAGGGCATAAAGCCATATACTCAGAAATGTGCATTGTTCTACTGGATGGAAATGTCAGGACAGTTGGCATTCAGAGAATGTGTGATCCTTCCCAGCTTCTCTTTTACCTATGTGCAACTCCATGGCATCAGCTGGTGACAAGAGTAGAATTAGTGCAGATATACTTGAAAAGAATTTTTTTCTTTTTTTTACAGAAAATGTTCATCATGATTTGGCAATAAAGGTTCCACACCCTAAAGAATGCACCTGGATTTGTATAGCTCCCATGGAAAGTAATATGATTGGATGTTGAAATAGCCAGTAGAGGAAGACAATATTATAAATAATTGGAAAATTCTGTTGGTCACAAGGAGTAATATCCTAATGAAGCAACAAAAACAAAATAGAAGATGGGTAAAAGGACAAAGTTCATTTCCACACAGAGTTTTATAAGACCAATTGTTTTATGGAGGGGGTATTTAGTGATTATATGTTTAGTTATTTAAATAGGCATGCGTACAGAACCTAAGGACAGATATTTTTTATATAAGTACAAAGAAAAACCTACTTATTCATTTCCTGACCATTCATTTCTCTTCAGCAGTCTGGAGGAAACAGAAGACAAAGTTCTTTGTTTTACATCACATTATCAGAGCAATTGTAGGCAAAAAGGACTGATCTTTCATCCAAAGAAGAGAAAGTATGCAGAGCCATCCCAGAGGAGAGGAAGCACAAATGAAAACTGTGTATCTTCACTTAGGGAAGAGGAGAGGAATAGTAGTTCATATTATCTCTTGATCTTCTTATTTCCTATGATGAAAAAAGAAGACAAGGTTTCTTTCCATGTGGTTTCGATTCTGTAGAGTGAACCATCTGTGAAAATGTAGCTTAACACTTTTTAGAGTCATTCTTTAATTCTTTGCCTTCATCTTTTTGCCCTTCCAAAAAGTAGTATTGGAGACAAGAGGCTGAAAAACCATATCATCAGACCAAGCCCTGGTTGTTCTCAGATCCTACTAATCTCACGAGGCACTGATTGACTTCACTGCTCAAAAGCATATCAGAAACCAGGATCAAGGTCTTTTCTATTTGGGAAACTCAGTAGGTCTAACGGATCTGGGAATTTTTGGTTGGATTTGTAGTTGACTAGGAAAATGCCTATGAGGTAAGCAAAATAGGAATTAAGACATTGGTTCCTTAGGAAATGAACACATGAATTCAAATTAGATGGGACCCACTCTGATTATTACCTTTTGTTTTTCTATTTGTCTTCTTTCAACTGCTTATCAAGAAAATGGATCCTGATTTTTGAAATTTAGGTCTCTAAAACTAAACAATACTAAAAAAAAATGCCTGGTCAAAAAATCAAAAGTAAAATCCTACTTTCTGATTTCCCTTAGAGTAATAAAATAGTGTATTAGAATGCTGGCTAAAGGAAAACACCTTCAGAATTCAAATGCAGAATATATGATTTATCTATGTGGAGAGACTGAAGCTGTGATATCAACTAAGAAAAGTTTGAAATTACATAGCACTAAAATGTAATTCTGATGTAAAACTGGGGCTCTTGTTTGAGACTAAATGACTAATTAGAAAGGATGGTTTGCCTAATTTATCTGCTAGGACAGAACTTTTGGTGTGACAAATAATAAAGCAAAAACATTGAGGCAAAATTACTGTTAAATATTTGAGAGGTTCATCCTCTACAGAGGATCATATACTGGTGATTAAGGATGAAATGTGAAAAAAAAATAAAGCAGCAAATTTAGAAGATTAATGGAAGGAGAAAAATCACCTCTTAAACATATCATAATATTGAAACAATACTGGTAGAGTAACATGATAGAAATATCAGTAAACAGTTCTGGAAAGGAACAGTACAATTTAGGTCCTGATCTGAAATATTCTTGTCATAGCTTAGCTTTGAGCCAGTTGACCAGGTAGAAAAATGGTAGTCCCTTCCCCAGTAGACCCAAAATAAAACTATAGATGCATAATCAAAAATAATCAACCACAAAACATACCTCTGTAGGGAGCTGCTCAGAGAGTTGTGGATTCTTAAACAAAAAAATTAATCAGTGCAGCTGTGCTGAAAGTCTATTACCTCTTATTTTCATCTTTTAAAATCATGTTTCTAAAAGACTTCATATGTTTAAGTCTATTTTGTTTGAAGAGTTAATTTTATTTGAAAATACAACCTATTAAACTGGAATGTATTTATGTATTCTGTACCTTGTTGGGTTGTGGTAATGGGGACATTACATTCTCCGTGGTATAAATGCTTCAGAGCTGACAGCTTCTTAAGAAAATGAAGTGGTATCTTTTTTTTCCTTATGAATCACCAAATAATTGGTTATCTATTGCAAACACAGGGGGTATTAGTACTCATAAGAGCTGGATATATGTCCCTGTACAGGTTGGCTTTCAATTTTGAAAGAAAACATTAGCTGAAACATGTTTTCACTTGTAAGCCCCCTCTGTTTTTTATGGAAATGCCTGAAAGATAATAGAACCCACAAAGCTGTTATTTGCAACATTGCTTTTCAGAGCAGCACAATATCCTAAAGGATCTTCTTCCCAATAAGTCGAAGGATAGAGCTGTCACTCTTGCTTTCCCCTTCTGATATATCTGTGTTTTGAATTGTCAACTAATGATGAAATAATTTTCCTGTGAAGTCACCTCACTGAGACTGCCAAAATCACTTTCCATAGTACATTATAGGAAGTGTGCTGAATACAAAACCTGGAAAGACATTTCTGTGAGCAAGTCAGGAATGCCTGGCACAGTCTGCAGGTGTAGTTCAGTTTTCTGCTTGTGAGGGGAGAAGCAAGGAGGACAGGGAAGACCTTCTCTCGGAGTTGCACATCTCTTGGACCTCATGCGTCAGTGTCAGAATTTCTGCTGACACCGGAAACAGGCAGGTAACAAGCAACAAGAGGAAACTAATGCACCTCATATAGGAGGATACAGAATGTCTGATTCAGGAACAAAGTTTCTATCTGTCTGTCTACCTATACACAAATACATATATACATACATACATACATACATACCAGAAAAGAAGAGAAAAATTTCAGCTTTCTGAGTACAGGTGGGTAAAAATAGTTAAATGATTCATGTGCAGTTAAAACAATTGTCCTATTGTTCACCCTGGAGAAGAGACTGTGGATACTTTATAGCACGTTCCTGTACCTATGGGGGGCCTACAAGAGAGCTGGAGAGGGATTTTTTATAAGAGCACGTAGTGACAAGACAAGGGGTAATGGCTTTAGACTGAATGAGGGTAAGTTTAGATTGGGTATTAGGAAGAAATTCTTTACATTGAGGGTAATGAGGCACTGGAACAGGTTGTCCAGAGAAAATGTGGATATCCCATTCCTGGAAGTATTCAAGGCCACATTGGATAAGGTTCTGAGCATCCTGGTCCGGTGGGTGGCACCCCTTCCCATGAAGGAGGGATTGGAACTAGGTGATCTTTAAAGTCCCTTCCAACCCAAACTATTCTATGAATCTATCCCACTGTTTGCAACTGGAGAATCATAAAGCATGTTGGGCACATAGGAAAATTTCCCCAGGTGCAAATAAGATGATGTGTTAAAATATGGATTTTAGGACTTGAGGGATGCAGGTTCCAGGACAGAAGACATGTCTTAGTGCTGATCCTGAAGCTAGAATAACACCATCAGATATTGAAGAGTAAAACAATTCCCATAGGATTTTGTTTTGTGGAATGTTGTTAATCAAAGGTAGAATAAGATTGCATTTTTCAAGAAGGAATCCTGCACTACTTCTCAGAAAAACCACTATCTCAGTTCTAGACAAAACATTGCAATTGGGGAAAAAAAACTCACATTTGACACACACAGCTCATGACAAAAAAATCTAGAGCTGTTTAGTGCAGAGTTGTGCTCAGTACCACTCCCTGAAACATTTATACTGACGTAAGTAGTGGTGAATCAAGTGGTGACTTCCCCCTCACCTCTGGAAGCAAGCTGACATTAATAAATCTCTGTTCTGTCTTCAAGCAAATCTTTCATTGTTTTTATTGTATGTTAACAATAAGAGGCTATACAGAACTGTGACACTCATTCATTGGTAAATTATGTCAATCTAAAATTGGAATAATAATACTTATTTACTTAGTAAGACTAAAGTAAATAAAGGAAATTATTACCTCAAACTTTAGAAAAGTTAGGAAAGCACAATTAGCCCTTCCTAAACCAAAACCAGAAATAAATTGACCACCATGGTTTCATTTATTTTTCTCTATATGGCAAAACCCAGATCTCTGGAAGGAGATTATTATGCTCTCTTCATTGCTTTCTTGTTCAATTTGTTAAGTAAACTACTTTATTTTGGCTCAGAATGATCTAATTTTCTTCCTTGGTCAGTATTTGTTACATTGCCATATAATCAGCTTTAGGTGAGTAATTTTCATTTATGAAAACTGTGATAAACTCAGTGCATTGAAATTAGCTACCTGGGGAAAAATACTGACAAAACTGATGCTCCCAAGCAGTAATTACTGCGTCTGTGATCTCTGTTGAATGGCCAGATATTACTTAGAAGTAGTAACCAAAAAGATCAGTCACAGCAGTTCTGTGAACTTATGACAGATCTGTACTAACACTTGTGACTGGCTCAAGAGCACTCTTACTAATTAGTCTGATGAGGAATTTAGCATTCTTAGTGCTATTATTGAAGATGAGAGGCATTAATCATCAAGCCAGATGACCTGTTCTTGTTAAAGAGGTATGAGTGACTAATGGACATTCCCAACCAAAACAGACAAAGAAAGATGACACAATAACTATCTAAGGGTAGAAGAGCAAAATTATATTTGGATGTGAACCAAGCCAGATATGCGCAAATACTACCAACCTGAATGTTTAAAGTAACTTTGTATAATTATTTGACCCCTTTTGATGTCTAAGCGCATGATAAGTTAACGTGAAAGAACTGGAGGTGAGATTTTGATCTCAAATTTTGAGTCATCATTTCAACCTAAATGTTTCCAGGTTCTAAATAATGATCAGTAGTTATTAACAGTGCTGTTCATCTTTCCTCTAAAAATTGCAAATACTTGCAAAGCAAAGATACTATTCAACTAATGTGAAGCTTTCCACATTGGATTATGCCATTTATTTGAACTAAAGAAAATAGTGCTGGGAGGAACTGTGAAAGGTTATTCAATCCGTCTTTGTACTCCACTAGTCTATTTATTTTAGTACCCTGCCTCTGTAGTCGCCAGGTCTACCTAATTAATTGTTGATATCACCATTTTATACTGTTTACACAAACTGAAAGAAAAAAAATCTGCCAATCTTTTCATTTCAGAACTGTCATTATTTCTACTCCTATCTCTTTGCATGATAAGTTGCACTTAACAGTATCTTTAACTAAAATCTGTAATAAGGGAAGCTGTGTGGGCAAATATGCTTATACACTTCATTCCAGTGACAGAAAATAGATGATTTCCAGATCAAGGCAGTCAAGCCCCTGCAAGGATGAAGAGTGAAATAATTAAAGATAAATATCTCATAAATACTTAAAAATATTTCTTTTTAGTCTGAGAACTACAGAAAGGGGGTTTGGCTTGGTGGTTGGTTGCAACAAGTAGGGGAACTAGCTGCATAGAACAACATAATGATTGCAAAAAAACCCTGCCTCTAGTGATTTGGATTTTTCACTTCATGCATAATTTAAAACATATTGAAGTTATTAAATCAGAACATACCCTTATAAGAAGTACTGAAAAGAAGTGAGTCAGTGCACTTTGAGGTTTTGTACCTCCTGCAGTGTTTCTACCTTGACTTATTGGGTATGATTCAGTTGTTCAGGCATAAGCGTGTACTGTCATTTGAGATGCCCCAGGTATCCTCCCCATCTACCTTTTGTGTCTTCTGAAGGGTAGTTGTCTGCTGTACCAGATCCAGTGTAATTTCTGCCAGACCCATGCAGATATCTTGAAAAGGCTACATGTCAGGTGGCTGTACACTGAATCCCACTGGCTGTGTTCAGTAGTTGCTGTAAATCACAACTTGTGCTACAATAGTAAAAAATGTCCAGAGACTGACATTGGGAGTGTGGATAGAACACAATAATTAAGTCCTTTTGCAGGGTAGGAGATATGGAGACATCTCACATTTGCCTTGCATCTTGTCAAAATTTGATGATGTTTCTGGTAGTGGGGAAACCTGATCTCTACGTCCTTCTACAGCAGAGTTCAGAAAACTTCCCTGAAGTTAAGAGTTTGGCAGTTTCCTCCTCATCTCTTCTTGTAGTTGTTCACTTAGATGGACTCTGAACAGTAGTGTGATAATTTTAATTCATTTCTCTGTGAAAAGTAAAAATGATTCTATAACAGGCTGCCAGCACCCTTTGATACATTCATCCTTTATCGCAGCAAGTTTCAGCATCTGACCCTCCCTGTACAGTATGGTTTTCTGTGGACAATTTTCCTAGTTATTGAAATAGATTTTGTCTGTAGTCTGAGGGGCTTTGGAGAGAAATGTGCTTTAGATGATCCTTGTAATTTTTTTACTTACCTATACATATTAATAATTGCCAGTGAATATATGATTAAGGGTCATACCAGTACAGGTATGTCAAGAAAAGCGGTATTCTTCATTGAATCATGAATTACCTTCAGACAGTTGTAAAGTAAGCTGTATAGATGTATGCATTGGTTTAAACCAATGGAAAAAGGTGGAAAAGGTCTCACTTCAGTTCTAGGAATTAGCTTCTTGCCTTTATTCATCTTAAAAGGAAAAACATATAGTTTTATTCCTGCATTGGTATAGTTAAGTTTTTGCCTGATGTAGTCCTGCCTTTTCACTTTTCTTTAAATGCTCTTTCACTTTCCACTGAAGGAAGACTGTATTCAAAACTCTCAATATGGAGACTGATGAAATCTTTTCTATAAGGTAATTAGCTCAGTGATAAGAAAGTTGAGAAAGACTTTAAGGATCATTCTTAATGGGTTAAAGCTCACAAGTCCTTGTGGCATCTCAAAATCAATCATCTATCTAATCAAATAAACTGAGAGAACAAGAAAAGGAATTAGGTCTCAAGTTATATCTGGTATGGATGGAAGAAAGTAATAGATAGTCCTACCCTTTACTGAAACCATTTTCATTTGGTTTAGAGTTGTTGCTGCTAAACTTGAAAGTACTGAGATACTGTTTTAAACACCATTCAAAGATGAGAATTATAGAAGGTGTCAGGTTGGAAGAGAACTATAAGTATCACTAAGTCCAAATTCCTGTCCCTTGTAGGACTACCTAAAATTAAACTATATGACTAAGAGCATTAGCCAGAAAATCCTTGAACTCTGACAGGCTTGTCATCGTGAACAGTTGCCTGAGGAGCCTTTTCCAGTGACTAACCACCTTTTTAGTGGCGAACTTTTCCTTAACGTCCAATTTAACCTTCTCCTGGTGCATTTTTTTCCTCATGTCCTGTCACTGATCACCTCCTCCTCATCTGCCTGCCTTGAGGAAGTTGTAGATTGTGATGGTGTTACCACAGTAAAGATGTGATAACATTTAAGAGAGGCAAAGAACATATAAAGTGATGGTAAGCAGGCAAAGGTTGAATTTGCAGTGTAATTGCATGCACAAGGCAAGATTCTGTTTTCCTTGTGCTTGGTCCTGCTTTTAAATTTCTATGCATATGTTCCTTCAAGGGAATACTCCATAAATAGTGTGTCAGCTATCTAGGTATCATAGGGGAGACTGCTGCCAATCATGTGACATGTCACATATACTGACCACAGGGACAGAAATAAAGGGTGCTACAGCCCTCTAGCTGTTCCTGATAGATCCCCTGTATTTTGTGTCCCTCTTTTTTTCCCATAGTGCTTTAGATTTATGCAACATCTGACTAAAATTCTTATCTCATATAGTTTGCCAACATTGATATGCTTGTGTCCAAAGGCATTAAATAAACCCACATATATGTGGGGTGCTTAATACCATCTTCTCTAGAGTAGAGATTTATGCTCTGGTAAATTACCTTTATCTCTGGTTTATTGCCTCTGCAATATCAGGTAAGTGCTCCTCTATAAATAGAATGCACTTAGAAACAATGTTGATTCACAAGTTCACTCTAATAGAGAGATCTGCTGTCAGAAGAGCAATGTCTAATTAGTTCTCTGTTTTGATTATTTTCACAGTAAAAATAATGTCTTTTACACCATAGAAGTTAGCTTCTTGGAGCATATTATGCTAATCAAAAGGAAAGAAAAATAATCACGTTTTCCTTCTGTTCATATATGTTTATATATATATATATATATTTCCACAGAGTTTCCCTTTCAAGACATGGTGAAAGATATGTCAGGCTCAGTTTGTGTTAAACGGCACAAAACTGTGAGTTTTCTCAGCCTTCACTGAACAGTGCTCTCCAGGCATGCTCTGCTACTTGAAACACCAGTATGAGGATTTGATTCCAGTCATAGTAATACCTCAATACATGATCTGAAGTCTGTACACCATTTAGTATGTGCACCATTGTTTGTTCTTCCATAAGTCTTCAAGCAAAGGAAGGAAGAGACAGAGCCAGTACCTTAGATTGGTGCATGGCCTTTCTTTCTCTGTATGTTTTTCACTTGCTTAGGTGGGTGCCATAACTCTACTAGTAATTTCCACTTTGGGGATCATTGTTAAGACACCTAGCTAAGTAAAGAAAATAATGAAAAAGAGGGAGAAACAGACAACTAGGAACTTTTGAATAAAGCTTTTATTAGCATATAGGATATCTTTCACAAAGAGCTACAACAATTTCTTTCCATAAAAAATTTGATAAGGAAGTCTAAAGGGGCCAATTCTCTCTCTTCTGCTCTAAGTGAAGAGTTACTCTACCACATAAAGCAAGATAGCTGGATTTTGTTATATCTGAGCTGCCTAATACATCTGTGCTTTTTAATATATTTTTTTTCAAGACATGTGGAAATGTAATAGGTTTCACAAGCTCAGTTGCTTGTAACATCCATAGCATCCAAAGAAGGAAAAATTATGTGAGACAATGGAATTGGTGAAATCCGGAGAATCCCAGCAATAACATGGACCAGTTCCATTGGCACTGGTGAGTGCATCCCATTCAATCCTGTGGACTTATGCATGACTGATTTGTTTAATGCTTCCTGAACTGTTCCTCCTCTATTAAGCATGTTTTCATTGCCAGAGCCTGGGATATGGGAATTCTGTGCTGGAACCCCAAGTTTGCAGTGAGACCCTAAGAGATATTGCCCTATGATGTCCTCATAACAGTATAATAGTACTGAACACTTTTCATAACAGTTTGGATGCACATGTGTGATGGTTTTGATCTAGGCCTTCCTGGTGAGAGAATGTCTAGTTTGAGGAAACTCTTATGGACTTCTCAAGCTTCAGCTCAGCCATGACTCTAAGGTTCCTGTTAGGTAGCAGAGCATAAGCATTTTGACAGCCTAAATGTAAGTTAACATACAAATGTAAAAAAAAACCCCAAAATAGTAATTATCTTGCTATGAAAGATGCTAATATATCTTCCTCCTTCTTCTTTGCTTTCTTGAGTCAAAAAAGCAAAAATAATAAAAAAAAAAGAAAATTAATCAAATGCTGCAGTACAAGATGTCTGAGTTACATGAGGAATGGGTAAGAACAGCAGAAGATTCAGAACAAACCAAAAGACAGACGCAAAGAGTTCTGAAAAAATTATATAATGAAATATAAATGTAAAGTGAATAGCTGCTTACTGACTTGCAAAAAATCATTAATGAATATAGAAAATTTTAGTTAGAATCTCCAGAAACTTAGAAAATATGTGTGTTTTTAGGAGGCATTGGTCAGTGAAAAGTTACTCTTTGTTTTTGAAGAAAGCTGTTTCAAAATATTCTGTCATCCTGAGCCTGAAATCCACAATGATAGATAGTGAATGCACAACTTAGAAGGAGTATCATATCATAAACATTAGAAGGAGTGTCATATCATATACATTATGTCAAGTCTAAATGGAGCTTCATGTATGCTCAGAAATACCTTGTTGGGCTAGAACACTTTTGAGTAAACTCAACTGCTAGGGAGATAGAGCTCCAATCAGTGCTGTGCCAGCCCATTGCACACCATAGCAACACGTAAGGTAAGTTAGGCAAATGCAGGAGGAATGCAGAAAGAAAGATGAAAATACCTAATTCCTAAAACAAGTGTAATTTAAGAAATAGAGTTTTTTGGGGGATGTAGAATGACTCCTACAGAGGAGATACTATTTCCCTGCTGGCGTGCTCCAAGCTCTGGTAGGTAATATCAGCTGTAGAGTACCTTCAGTTCAGTGCTGCCATTTCAGAAATCATTTGGGAATAACCTTTTCTCACTTTGATCCCTCTGAATCCTTTCTATCCTTTTCTATTTGATCTACCTCAGACCTGTTTTTTTTTTTTTTTTTTTTAATAAGTGCTTAGGAACACATGAAGAGATGAATCAGTTACAAATAAAACTTTCACTCAGTACTCAGTAGGTAACTATGCTGGTTTCATAACACTTGTCAATGGAGGTGATCTGATGCAGCCTATCCAAATCTAAAATGGAAAAGATGTTTATTTCTAAACAGTGAGCTCCCTGATAATGAAAGACAGCCAAAAAAATAGAGATTTCTGGATCACTAAGAGATCCATCCTTAGAAATAACTGTCAGCCAATTTTATATCTTGACTAATTTCAGTGATGACATATCAATATTATCATTAGCACAGTTGTTAGCACAAGATAGTAACACAATGTTACTCCTGTATTGCTACCTGAATATGGTTTCAGTCCCATGGAGGTCAGTGGTAAGCTTTCACTTAACTTTCATGTGAGATGATTGAGGTTGTTAAAGGACCATGAGTAAGCTGTTTGAATTGGATTTATCTAATTTTAGAAATCTAAAAGTTAAACATTATATCTAATTTACACATGTTTCCAGTGCAATGAATGACTGGATGTATCTCCAGAGTGTGCTTCATTTCCTTCACAAACTAGTTTCTAAGAGAGGTGGGAGGAATAACCCACTCTTCTTCCCTTGACTATAGAGAAGCCTTGATCGCTGTCTTGACTTGTTTCCTAAGTTTTAGATTTCTAAAGCTGAATGATTTCTGCGGAATACAAATCCAATCCCAACAGCACCACTGATATGTGGTGCAACATTAGTTTCTCCATATATCATCTACTACCTGGTATAGGGTTGTGTTTTGAATTTGTGCTGGAAACAGTGTTGATAATTCAGGATGGTTTTTGTTATTGCTGATCAGTACTTACACTGAGTCAAGACCTTTTTTGTTTCCCATCCCACCCTGCCATCAAGAAGACTAGGGGTGCACAAGAATTTGGGAGGGGACACAGCTGAGACAGCTGACCCCAACTGACCAAAGGGATATTCCATACCTGTCATGCTCAGCATATAAAGCTAGAGAAGAAGAAGGAAGGGAGGATTTTCAAGGTAATGTCTTCCCAAGTAACTATTACGTGTGATGAAGCCCTGCTTTCCTGGGAATGGCCAAACACTCCCCTGCTTGTGGCAAACAGTGAATGAATTCATTGGTTTGTTTTACTTACATGCATAGCTTTTGCATTACTTAATAAACTGTCTTTGTTTCAACCCACGAGTTTTCTCACCTTTACCTTTGTAATTCCCTTCATCCAGAGGGGAGTGAGCAAGCAGATCTGTGGAGCTGACTTGCCAGCTGGGGTAAACCACAACACAGCAGAAGAGGTAGACAATTTTCATATCCTCCTTGGTTTACTCAAGTTAAAAGAGATTAACAGAAATGATACAATGTGGCAGAGAGAAAAATCTGCATTAGAAGAGCAACCAAGACTAATACAAAAGCTGTGTTTCGTTTTTGTTTACTTACTAAGATGAAGATCATGAGCTCGTCTGTTTATTGGCTGCTAGTGGTAACACTTATTTAAATTAACAATATCTGTGATGATATATAGTGTAGAGAGTTGCACTGGTACATCTCGTATCCACTACACTTGGTAAAGCTCTATAACAAAAAGAGAAAGTTGGTAGTACGTCAAGTTAGTAAAGTTACATCAATAGAATGCCTCTAATCAACAACTGAATGGCTGCCAAGCTCTGCAAATGGAGTCAACACCAAATGGATCTCTCCATCTCCCACCACTTATTACCAGATAGAGCTGGCATAACGCATTTCCCTGCAACTCTACAGTCGTGATAACAATCAAAGTAAAGGAGAAGAAGAGCCTAAAAAGGGATATTAGAGGTTTCCTTGGAACAGAAAAGCTGATCAATTTGTCTGTTAGACATATGCCAAAGTGATCATATGCTGTGATCAAGAGCTGATATATGAGGGACTTCTGTCACAGATGTATAGATTCACGAATAAATCTTTGAAATACAATAATAAATGTTCTATATGTCCCTGGGGCAAGTCTTTCCTTAGCTCTGAAATGAATATCAATTAAAGCACATGGAGGAGATCAAGGAGGAGTGGGAAAGGCAGTGGTTCAGCATGGAGGTGTGAGTTGGTGGGAGATCTAATGCCAGGGTTATGCTTTGCTTTTCTTTCTCCACTGAACCCTAAGAGGACGAAGCCAAACACCAGGCTAAGCACAGACAAAGGAGATTCTGAAGGACATCAGCATCAAAAGCAAATGGAGATCTTTGTAAATATTTGTTATAACTGGTTAAGCAGCTAAGATTTTATAGTCTGGAACCAGAGAACTGGATAGGACTTTGAACACCTGGTCTAGTGGAAGTTGTCCCTGTCCATGGTAGGGGAGTTGTGACTAAACAGTCTTTAATGGTCCCTTCCAACCCAAAGCATTCTATGATTATGTGATTATGGCCCTGTTGTAGATTTTAAATTGTTTTGGATGGTCTACAATTGAAAAATACGGGTCCCTTAGCAAGAAAAGGTAGGAAGGAAGGTTGAATCATTGTGTGGACTAATTTCTTCATGTTCTAAGGTGTTTTTTCATTCATATATATATATATGTATAATATATATAAATTGTACAGTATTCATTTTTATATTTTTATCAAAGGAAATATTCTGTGATTTCTTCAAGTGTATCACTGCAATGACGACAGAGGAGGTTATGTTAGAAGCTGCCTTAGCCATGGAAACCTTCTGAAAGGAACATACATCTCCTACTATTCCAGACAAATTTGGAAGTGCCAAGAGAGAGAAACACTGTAACACCAAGACAATTAAAAATAGCTCATTGCTCAAGATCTTGCTGGTAATGATTAGTGATGTTCTTGGTCTGATACAAAAGTTAAATCACCAAAATGAGATGGTAAGAAACTGGTCACATGACAGTGAAAAATAAATAGTGTGTTTTCTTCAAAACTAATATTTTAGGTCAGTTAAACACATGGTCTCATTATTAGATATACTCAAGATCAGCCACAAATACTCTCCACTCCATACCCCCCTAACACCGATTTTACTGCTGATACTTCTTTAAAATTACCACTTTGTATTTTTCCTCCCTGTTGACATCCTTTTTTGATGTAACTTTATATTAAAAAAAAATCCACTGGGACCTCTGTTCAGTATTTTAAAATCAATCTGTAACTCTTTATTTTGGGTTTTAGAACAGTTCAAGAGTAAGTTAGAGTCTTTCAAGTATACTAGTCTTTATCCAAGTCCCAAGAGATAAAAATACTTAATACGTGATCAAAATCTAGCTCTATTTTTTAAAGTGTGCATCTGACTTTTGATCTAATCTACAGAGAGAGCAGGCTTTTAGAAATGATGCAAACTGACAACTGATGTCTAGCTTATTGACATTTAGAACGGTAATTGTTTGCTGGCAGCTTGTCCAGAAGAACTTTCCAAAGCCTCAGTGTACACATCACCCAAAACTCTCACTGAAGGCCAATCTTCAAATGTCACTGGTAGAACATAAACAGATAAAAGGTTATCCTAATTAAAGCTGTGATGGGATAGTTCAATATTATTAAAAAGAGGAAGAGAAATATTACAAAATAGTCTAAATAAAATCTTTAGTAAGACAGGAGGCTTTTGTTGCTGGTTTGTTTCTTTTTTTTTTTTTTTTAATTTGCAAATAAGATATTTAAGACATATATTTCTCCTTTAATCAAGTACATTCCTTTCAATTTATATTAATCATCATTTTAAATGGTTCTGTCTATGCTACTGAAGCTCAGAATATTCTTCCCTTTAGGAAAGGAATTTTCCTTTTGGAACATCTTGACAGGTCATGTAGTAATAAGTAAACTCTGAGATTATGGGGAGCACCAGAAGAGGCTACATAGAAAAGCCATGTGAAGGATTAAAACAGTGCCAAGAAGAGTACTAACAGCCAATCTCCTTAATCACTGCTGTGTTGAATCCTTGTTCTGAGTGAAATACAATCTTACTACTGTGTACAAAGATGCATTTGCCTCATCAATGCCATCTTGTTGTAAATGCTTCTCCCTTTTCAGCCTCCAGCAAACCATGTGAATGAAGTTACTCTAATGTTATTTGAGGGTACTGTATGTGAGTTCTGTCAATTTGAAAATTCACCATCTGCCTAATGATCTAAAGAGGCCTGGCCTGGACAACAAGAAGCACTGGGGAAGATCCAGCCTTGGTCAGTGCATCATCTCCCCAAGTTCCCCTTTGAGGGCAACAATATTTGTCTACTTTTCCCCTTGTGTCCCAGGAGCTCTGCAGAAGGAAGTAAGGAAATATCCCATATGAACCTATTGTCTTTTTTAATATGTCTTGTTTTATGCAGAGCTATAAGAATCACTGTAAAATCTGTGTGCTGCAAGACAAGAGAAGTCTTTCCATAACAGTCTCTTCCCCCTTCCCCAACACTGCTCCCAAGAGTTTCTGTAGCTGCCATCACATGCTGTTGCTCTACCACCAAAGGGCTCCTACTGCAAGAACTGAAGGTTATTTTGGAGTTTTTTTGTAATATAATTGGCATGTTGGCCTGAACAGGCCTTAGAAGAAATGAATATGTTCACAGGATAATGCATAGTAGCTCAAAAAGGGAACAGAGATGACTGAACACTCATTGCACTAACAGTCTTCACATGCTGTCAATCCCTCAGCATGAGTGATTGGTGTACCACCCACATTTAGAAGAACTAGAAATGTAAATGTTTGTAACTTTCCATTCATATACCATGATTAGATGACAAATAGTAGTTAAAATGCAAGGCATGTCATCAGTGCATAGACTAATTAATTCCTCATCACTACAACCTCACCACATGGTGAGTCACCAGAAAACTCTTTCTGATTTACAGCCATTTCCCCCAAGGACAGTGCAACAGCAGAACATTGTTCTGTGTTGGGTTAGAACACAGGATGAAAATATATGTATGGTTTCTGATGGTATTTTAGCTCTTGAATACATTCCTCAGTTCATACCTTAAAACAGTCTGGAACAAATTACTTCAAAGGAGCAGAAGCCAAAAAAATGATTCCTGAAGTGACCTGAACACAGGCTTCACCTTAGAGCTCTAACTCGATTCTAAAGAGTGTTGTTAGGAACACACAGAGTGGTGGTTCCCAGTCTTCAATTAACTCTTTTAAATATATCCACAGTGTGGAACAAATTATCCTTCCCATTCTTAGTGAGTGATACCATAAGCAAACGTCAATACTTACTTTCGTTGCATCCCTCTGTCTGCATCTTGTCAAGACCTCATTCAGAATTGTCATGCACCTCCTCCCCATCCATGATCATGTGCTGTTCCCCCCAGTGTGAATGGGATCTCCCACAGTTTCACCTCTACTCCACAGAATAAAGCTGCAGTGAGTTCCTTCTTACTCTCCACAAACCCTACCAAAGTGCCAGTAGTGCCCTTACCCAGTATGCTACTGATTACAGGGGACTGACCTTGTGCCTCCTTAGCATGCTGCTTGTTGAACCTGGTACTGCCGATCTGCCTCTTCCCTTCGGAAAGCCTTCATCTCCTGGTCACCACCTGCAGCATCAAGGTAGAGACTGCTCAGCAGCAGCAGGAGCACAGGGCTGCTCTGTGGAGCCACCCCAGAACTCCCAGTTCTCTCAGTCTTCCTAAAATCTGCTTATTCACAAAATCCTTCTTCATCTATGAGACTAATCCATGGCGTTAAGAAAGCATGACTATTACAGATGTAGAGCTGACTTGATGTGCAGATACTGGAATTGAAATCTGATTGCAGAACAACATCTTTCTAATGAAAACTCCACCTTTATCCTCTCCTCCAAAATCCAGACTTGCTTCAGATCTGCCAGTTTTGTTTTTATGGACCTTTCTGTATCCTGTTTTGGATCAGGGATTCATAGCACTTTTTTGCCAAATATAGATCTGCTGCCTACACAGCAAGAAAACATTTGGAGATGTGACATAAGAGTCACGTAGGAAGGTGCTTAAAAAGGCTATGAAATTACGAACGAAAAATATTACCAACAAGACCTCTTCATATAGCTTGGTATATTGGGCTGTGCTGGATTAAACAGCCCACAATAAAAGTAAATTAATCATCTATTAGCTCTTATTTGCATGTAAAGATAGCATAAGTATAACATGAGGAATTCTGTGCTATCAGATAAACAGCTGATCTCACAACAAACGTAAGACAGCATTGCTGCACCTCTTATTTAGGAAAAAAGAAAAGTGGTAGAGAGGTCATGTCAATGATAAGTGAAGAAATTAGTACAAAGCAGGTTTGTAGCATGACCTCTCTGTGGATTTTGTCACAGGTCTGCATTAAAGCAGCACATTACCGTTGTCACAGTTTTAGTTGTGGAATTCTGACTTCCTTTCTTCATAAACTGCGAGGACAGTTTAGGGCCTGACTTCAAGTCTGTTGAAAGCTGTGACCAGTTTCTAATGAGTATCAAAAGGATCTGGATAAGTATAGAAAAATCCACTGTAAAATACTTATTACTATTGGTTTTATTATTTAATTCAGCAGAATTAAAATCCTCCCTTAATCCCCTACCAACTATTTCATACATTACATGGAAAAGCTGGACATTTGCTGAAGGCAGAGAGGTCCCTTTCAAAAAAGCACAGTTTTACACATCATTTCTGCTGTCAGATCAGAATACATTTGGATGTGGAAGAGCACAAGGGAGGTCTACAGTGCTATTAGAGAGCTAAGAATAAAAGGGATCAGTGAAATGGCAGAATAATGAATAGGAACATTATCTGTATTCAATTTGGCTATCTTAACACCTTAATTAATAATTTAAAGTAATTTCTTCTTCAGTGACATTTCTCAGGAAATATTTATTCTGCACCTGCTAAAATCTGCCACCTACACAACTTCAGCTAAATGAATATCATGAACAAAAATATTCTGTTCTCTCATAGAGGGTTAACAACACAGCCTGTAATTAAGCTTACCTGACACTTTGCATTAAAAGACTTCACTTTCAATTACTTATAACTGTGTTAGACTCTCACTTATGGTTGCCTGCCAGGTGTTACTTCAAGATGACATTTTTTGAAAGTTTCATTCAAAACAGTCAATTACAAAATTAAGACAGGGGAAGAACACTGATTTCCTACACTGAAAGTTTTACAGTTTATTTTTCTAGGAACTGCTTTAAATGAAGACTTCAATTGCCAGAAAGTCTTTCAGTACCTCAGCAGATTTGCATGCAAAGTTGATGGAGTCAGTCTGATACTAGTGGTCACATGCTGCAGCACTGACAGGTTATTTCTTGAAACAGCCTTTGGGCTGTCAGACCAGAGAATGTGTGGTTTGCAATATGATCTCTTTTTTTTAAATAAGGGTATTTTTAGTCCCTGAAGACCATATTCCCTGACCATTTATACCATTTTCATTTACAGTGAGCTCCCTCTCTCCGTGAAAGTGAAATGAGAGCAGTCCAGATGAACTAATAGAGCAATAGCTCTTGCATCCACACTAGGTGTTTGGTTTTCAAATGTTTTCCTTTCCTCAGGGAGACCACAGGGTTCTGGCCCAGCGTTTCTAGCTGAGAAGTGCAAACATCATTGCTAAGCAACACAAATTTACTTCATAAACAGTTGCATATGAACCTGGTCAACAGGAAAAAATTGTGTCGTGTTTTTATGGTAGATATGCACATACTGTAACCTGCTCTGTTGCCCTTCATTCCTCTTTTATCCGTCAGCCCACACTGAGCTTTTGGAGTAGGTAACTGTGCTTCTCATGGTCAATTTATATAAAAGCACAAGCACAAAGATAGAGAAAAACCTGGGGAAATTATCCTTATACCAAGCATTTTTATAGGTATGTAAATCTTCCCATACCATCTCTCAGAGGTAGCTGTATTTACAGGGCCAACCCTGGCTGTGCTTTGTTCATGCTCCAGCCTTGACAGCCCCCAAGATGCATTCACTTTTCTCTACATGTGTCCTAGGCAATGCAAAGCTCACCCTATGGTCAGGGCTGGCAGGCTGGGCAGCTGCAAGGGAGGACCATGTGGGGAAGAGGGTAGAATAAGGAAGTCTTGTCATTGGCTTCACACTGAGGACATCTGCTTTGTCCCCTTCATAATCATCAGTACTTGGCAAGGGCCCCTGCTTCCCCCTCTCACAGCCTCAGCTGAGGCACAATGGCCCACAGTCTCGCACATCTTCTCCTACTCCCGCCCAGGAGCACTTGCAGAGATTAAGTGCATCCTTCTCTGGTGATGTCTAGTGCTGTTCAGAGGCGACTGCTCTTGAAACCAGGTGGAGTTATTCTACACGACTTTTCTTTGGCACCATGGGCAAAGAGGATTATCATAGTATCTCCTGCCTTTCATAGTTTTAATTTCAAGCCTCTTGCAGCCCCAGGCTAGCTCTGCCAACTGTCTGGTTCCAGAGTATCTCAGGAAGGCCGGAAGACAGTGGCTATGAGAAACCAGCAAGGTTCTAATAGCAGATTCTAAATAATAATAGTAGGTTCTAAACGCAGATCTCTAATAGGAGGCTCTAGGAGGAGTTTTAGATACCCATGTGTGAAAGTGTGACAACATCTAACATAGAATAGTCTCCTTTTTAAAAGTGCTCTTCAAACTTTCCTGTCCATGATGAGGGTTTTAAATGACCCTGGCTGGCCTGATCTCTCTCATCACCAGTGATAGATACAGTGTGTCAGGGTGGGAGTAGCATTGTGCCTGATCCCTGTCCTGGCCTGCTGTGCAGAAGATGTCTCTTTCCTAGAGAAGCTTTCTCCACAGAGAGTGATCACTAAACAAGCTGCTTGATAATTAAAACTTGATCACAAGATGCAATGATCACTTAGCAAGGATCCTTCCAAAGCAATGGCCATTGTAGTCTAACACTAGTTTGTGGCAGACAAACCAGTCTGTGGCAGACATAGGAGTGGGAGGGTCTGACAAGAATGGGGTATGCCAGCAGCTGAAAGTGAGAAGAGCTCGCAGACATCATGGGTTGCCCCCACACTTCATGCCACCTCTACTGGGCTGTGCTGTTGAAGGGCGCTTGCCATCACGCTGACTTCTGCTGCACCATCAGTGAACTTGTGATTTCATAGATGCTGCACCATCCTGCCCCAATCGGCCTCCCACCACTGCTGGTGGGGCAGGGGCAGCACCAGGAGACTGCGGGGCTGAGGCCATAGCCCTCCTCACACTGTGCAGCACACACAGCATTTTGAATGCAGACAAAAGCCATCCTTGTTTCTCTAACAATGTCTTATGGCATATGTTTCCAGTGGGCTGTGCTATTCTCTGTAATAAAGTGTAAGGCTGGTTGGGCCACGTCTTCTGGCTGGTGTGGAGGCACGAAGATGTGTGGGACACAACAGCACCTGGCAGGGCTCTGCTCTGCAGGCAAATGCTGTCAGCATCAGGAAGGGCTTGTCAAATCTAGGTCAGCCAAAAGCTGATTCGCAGATAGGGGAGGAGGACCTGCAGTGTGGGTGAAATTCTGATACTGGAAGGGTATGTGGAGCAGACCAGGGGAGCAGCCTCTGTGGGATGAGCACTGGCAGGCTCTGTCCCACTTTCGATTGTGCAGCTTTCCCAATAGCATGGGGATCTCCTCAGGGAGCCCTTCAGGAGTGTGGCAAAGGCAGGGTACCACAGGTGTCCTTCTCTGCTCAGGTTAGGGTTAAGATTAAGGATAGAGTTATGGTTAGAGTTCAGGTTAGGGTTAGGGCCCTCTCAACTAGAGCTTAATAGAGATTATTTGGAATCACTGATGAATAGTCAGACATTCTTGGGATAGAATCAAAGAGATAAATAGAGGGAAAAGGATCTATAAGGAGATACCTCTGCAATTTCTAAAAGAGTGAGGGAAAGCCAGAGTTTAGGAGAAACTGAAGACTATTAAACAAAGCAATAAAACTGCAACAGCAGGACAGAGATTGTACCTTTGTCTTCTGAGAATTGGATACTGAGTGATTTTGGAACTGGTTAAGACAGTGCTGTCTTGTTAGCCAGGTTGCTCAGGTCCTTATGTGCTCCTGAACAGAGTGTAAGGAATAACTTGTACACTTACATTGCTGATATGACTGTGGACTGTTGTCAGTGTTGAGTTAATGATAGGGCTAATGACAGGTAAAAGAAGAGCATGGAGGAATTTCTCAGGTGTGAACTACTGGACTGTACCTGCTTTTCTTTTTTTTTTTTTTTTTTTAACCTTACACATAGTCAGTATGTGTCACTCAGCTTTTTTATGACAGAAAATGAGATACTAGGACAAAACCCAGTGTGTCTGATAATGCACATAATCAAATGTGTTCACCTGTGCTAGACTGATCTAAATTAAAATTTTCACAGTGGGAGCTTAATGGCATCACTATTTCCCTGCCACATGTATGTGTGGTGAAGTGAGCTATTAGATGTATGTGCCCTGAAGCTGCCTGTAAACTGATCCTCATCATGAGTTACATTAACTGCTATGATATGGTATGGGTTAATGGGAGTAACTGAAGGGGAAACAGTCCACAGGCAGAAACAGCTGGTCCCTGTGAAAAGCTCAGACTGTCGTCTCCTTCTTTTCTTCCAGAAGTGGAGAGCAAGTAGAACAAGGAGTGGCTATGCTTAACTTCCCACCTAGGGCTTTGGGAGTGCCAGAACACAAGGGTGTTCTGTGGATATAGAACCAAGAGGAAAGGAGGTTTCTACACCTTTTTGGTGGGAAACACACACTGTGTAAATGGTGTTTCAGCTTCACAGTTAAGCTGAATAAGAGGGATCAGGTATGTGCTAAGACAGTGTGAAGTCACATTACAAGCCTCTGTTTTCATGTTGCTCCTTGAAGTCATTGATTTTCTGGTCTTTACATTATTTTAATACATATTAGTAATGACTACACATATGGATTTCAGTAACCTAACAAAAAATCTATAGTTATTCAAAAGCTTCTTAAAATAATATGGACCTTAACTAATAACTGGTACTCTTAGTTTCTTCACTTGCTCTTTCTCTAGTCTATTCTATTTTGATTTATGTGAGATCTTCTATACTCCTTTCAGCTACCTACTCTTTATTATATGCATTATTCTAACCATGTCCAGTGCAGAAAACAAGTCCATTCAAAGTCCAGTTGTTCTGTTACACTGAGGACTATTTGTTACACAAACATCTCCATTCAGATGCACTCAATGACAACCTTGTCATATGGCTGGTATTTGCAGTGCTCTTATAACCTCAGTACTGTGCTTAGATTCAAACCAACCTAATTGAATGAAGCAAAGAACATGTGTTAGATGAGATTGTAAGTGTAAGCAGAAGTTGGAAACTAATTGTTTCCAACTAACAGGCCTGCACAGTCTCATATTAGAGAAACCAACAGATGTTAAAACAGCCCTATACCTAATATTGATTTGTTTTCCAGCTGGTTCTTACTTAACTGTGTCTTATGATACATCAGTGACTCACCAATATATTATTTATGAAAGCAGGATGCATTTAAGTTATATTTAGAATGCAAAAGTACCTTACTAGAAATATAATATTTAGCAGTTCATGCAAGGAATACAGAGTAGAGCAATTACTGTTTATGGGCCTATTTTCACAAGGTGGAAAAGAGGGTAGTCATTTATATGATTATATAAAGAATGCAAAATAGTGCCAGAGCAAAGAGGAAAGATACTGCTTTATCTACACTGGTGCTTGTGACTACAGAAAGTGTAAACATTAAGCTTTTTTTTGTTGTTCAGAGGTGACTAATAATGAGACAAGGCCTATTTGAGTTATAGAATGACCAAAGAGTTATGGTACATTGTTAATTATACAACATTAAGGTGCATTACAGGAAAACTATGCAATTTTAGTCATTTCTGTTTCAGGATGCTTAAGGATGACTTGTGATGACTTATCTCATTACTTGCTATAAGGAACCACTGAGCAAATAGTGCTGGACAAATTATTCTTGTGTTCTTCCCATGTAAACTGTGAATCTGGAAGGAAGTTACATGCTCTGAAATATATTTTAATACAGCATAAAATACATTCTCCATGGAAAGGCAGGTAAAAGTTTTGCAATTCAGAGAGTTGTAACTCTTCAAAAATAGTCTCCCAGTAGTAGAGCCTTCTAGTAAAGCATAAGTTGCAGGGTTAAATGAGGGAAAATTAGTCCAAAATGCCTTCCTGTACATGGAACTGAAAGTGAGGGGGAAGAAGGAAAAGTTGGTTGGTTCTTTGTCATTGTTAGTGATAAAATAAAACAGTAACTTGAAATCTCTAAAGATGCTCAGCAATATGACTGTATCTTCCTGTATTTGAACCATACACAGAGCTGGCAGGAATTATTCTACATTTGGGGGGCAGTATTTCTGCCTTTAAACTGCATCTTGCTGCTTAGAGGAATGTGAGTCTGAACAAATGAGAGCTGGTCTGGCATGTGCTGTATAGGGGTAGTAAAATTTATCTTTCCTTCAAGAGGTTACCTTGGACAAGATTAAAGAAAGAATGAATCTTCACTATTATTAGAACATTTCCCCCCCATATATTTCTATTAAGATTATCCCAACAATGTAATGCTTATTAGAAATTTGTGTATTGGAGGTTTAAATATATTTTCTCTTGGCAAGTGTCAAGTAGTTCCTGTTGCTGAAAAGACTTAAATCTACATGCAGATTTCAAAAGAGACAGTTACTGGAAATTATCACTATCTAGTAAATTCCAGTATGAATTATTCACTAACATAATACCTATATAAACTAACTTTATGTACTGATTTCACTGGTCAAGACAGTATGAAAATAGTCTTAGAGGAGTAAAATGTGTTATTCATTTTAAAGGTCACTAAAGCTATGCGATTATGTACGACATTTGTAATCCCTTAAAGTGATGCCTTCAATAATTAGAAGTCATGCTGCACAACTACCTGTTCATAGTATACTACTAGCCTGGCTTTTACATTACTGTATAATATATTGTTTTCAGTTTGTGCAACATGCCAAATTTTAACTTTGGTTTGGTATAACATACTAAGATTTAGGGTGAGGTTGTTTTCTTCTCAAAGTAAGATAATGTATCTGCTCTTTAGGACAAGGCAAGTCAAAAAATTTTTCAATCTTGAAGAAGTCTGCATCTAGAATTTAAAAATGGATCTGAAAAGTGATTGGACTTGAACATGATTTTTAAAAGCAGCTCACACCTGTCCTAGTTACAAACTATTCAAAAATTTATATCTCATGTATTTTCTGACTGCCAGAGCTACCATAAATTGTCCAAGTATTTAATATCACCAGGAGCACTCTAAGAGCAACAAATCATAATAAACTCCCCAGATTCAGAATTCTTGATGCTAACTGCCTATTCTGACTCTAGGAAGACATCTGGGAACAAGAGATTTTTCCCCCAGAGCACTTCTCATCTCTTCCAACCAGATCTAGAATAGCACTGAAAGAAGTTGCCTTTGAAAACCATAAATGGGGTAAGACTAGGAACTGCAGAATAGGGTAAAGGAGCAAGCATAAGCCAGAGAAGTGGCTGTGACTTCTGCATGAGAGAACCTCTCCTCAAAAGGACTCAAAAGGCCTTTTGAGAAGAAGGAGGAGGAAAAACTGAAAAAAGGGTCTCCCACTTCCCTCATATAAATGAAAGAGGAGCTCAGTGTTTGAAATTTTTGTGTTCTTCTTGAAGGAAAGGTATATGTATTCATACATCTTGTGAAATAGTATTTATTTGTAATTTGCTCATGTCCAGGTTTCTAGACATTCTCAGAAAGCAGAAGAAAAACACATTAAACTTACACTTACTTGGCGTGCACAGAGAGTTAAAACATAAGTTGTCACTAAGTAGGAGACTATCATAGAGTGGATGAGTTGATTAAGTGTTGAATCTGGGAATGTGCTGGACTTCATGAAACTGTACTGAGGAGGGAGAGAGCAACTTGCAACATTTGCTATGAGGCTTCACTAAATAATGCAGTGGATTAGATTCGTGCTTCAACTCTGTGATTACCTTTATGTACGTCATGGAAAAAGCATGGTGTTGCATGAAAGGTGTAAAGTACTTACAGCTTAGCTTTAAAACAGACATTGGATAAAGTTCTACTTTAACTACTGCAAAGATGCTTTGAACTAAGTGTCTTGGTCCTGGAATTTTGTTAGCATTAATAGAATTCTAACTTTCGGTAAATATCAACTTCATATTAATGTACCTTATTGCCAAAATATAGCTTATCACTATGCAAGTTTTGCATTTATGCTACAAAGCTTACCAAGCTTTTAAAAATGCATACATCTTCCTGATAAATATGATTTTTCCAAGTCTGATTCTGAAAAGTTATTTTTGCAATGTCTGTTCTCATATTTAGGTGTGCTTGATGGAGCTGAATGATTCTGAATAACTGCTGATCTTTCATCTTTGGTTCACTGATTCAAGCATACAATGAATTGCTGAGTAAAGTGAAGGGCTTTTCGGGTCAGCCCATGTTGCATAACAATGAAAAGTTGCCCATGCCAGAATCTCTGTATATAAACTCTGTCTAGACAGAATAAATACAGAGGTTTCCCACAGGCTTTGTCTCTGTTTATTAGCCAGAACTGAAGCTTTGTTCTCCCTGCTTTTTCATCACTGTTTTCTATGCTAGCACTATTACAGCTATCAGAGCTACGTTGATTCTGCTTCTGTTACACTTTCATCCTTCTATTATCAGGTTATAGCTATATTTTCCTTCATAGCAGTGTTTGAGTTCTTAGAGAAGTGACTTCTTTTTCATCTGTAGTGTTAAGGCTTAGGGGTAGCCTGAGAAAAGCTTTTGCTTAAAGCCAGTGTAATGAGAAAATTAATCAGGGGAATTACTCTATGCACATTCACAATTGAACAACGTAATAAATGCATGATGCACCTGCTGTCCTCCCAGGTTGCTCCCAGGATGCTCCAGACCACTCCCAGGATACTTTCCACAGCTCTTTAATATGAGTTCTCAGTTCCTGCTCTGTTGCAATAGTGTTGCCATTCTGTTAGGCTAGCCTAGATGAACTACAAGACAGTATCCTTAGTTCCTACACCACTACTGGGACAGATTATTAATTTTGCTTGAGAAATCAACTACTACTTCCCTCCTTCCTAAAGCACTGGTTAACGTCTAGGCTTAAGTCAGACTATTGGTTAAAAAGTAGCTATTTTGAAGGAAGGAGATGTGAAGTCGAAGTAAGATGCATGCTCTACACAGAGCTTACAGACCATGGATGTGAGTAAAGCTTGGCTTTGGACGGTCATGCTTAGTGCCTTCCTCCAAGACCATCATCCTGCCATGCCAGCCTGCTCATCTTCATGCCGAGATGTGCAACCACCACATGTTGGACTTCAGCTGTCTTCACCAGAACAGTGTCTTGAGACAGTGAAATTCACTCCTCAGACCAGACTTGGACATCTTTATTCTAGTTGTCTACAATATTTTGGGCTCTTCAAGGCAGTCAGTAGTGAGTATGTTCCTTGGGGCAATGGACATGGCAAGGTGATCAGCAAAGTCTGTATGCCTGAAACTCGTTCCAGTGTGACTTTATGGCATATTGCTAATGCAGGTCCTCCTAGATCACAGTGGGTTTGTGGGCACTGGATGAGTATACAGGGTTTGTCTGTTTGACAAGATGGCAGTAAGCCCTGCATTATATGCCTCCTTAGAGACACAAAGTAAGCAGCATTAAAGAATCATAGAATCACAGAATTGTTTAGGTTGGAAAAGACTTCTAAGATTGAGTCCCTTTGCTAACATAACCCTTCCAAGTTGTTCACTGAACTATATCTCTAAACACCACATCTTCACATCTTTTAAATTCTACTGGGGGTGGTGAATCAACCACTTCCCAGTAGCCTGTTACAATGGTTGACAATCTTTTCTATGAAGAAGTTTTTCCTAATATCCATTCTAAACCTCCCCTGCCACAACTTGAGGCAATTTCCTCTTGTCGTATCACTTGTTACATGGGAGAAGAGAGTCAACACTCACTTTGCTACGACCTCTTTTCAGGTAGTTGTAGATAGCACTAAGGTGTCCCCTGAGCCTCCTTCTCCAGAGTAAACCACCCCAACTCCCTCACACACTCCTCCTAAGACTTTTAACTGAGCTGACGGTGCTTATCTTCTGTAGGACTTTATCATCTCTACACAGGCCACACAGAAGTTCTAGTAAAGGGTTAATAAATGTATAACAGTGAAGCATCTGGACTGAAGATTTCACCCAAGGGAAGTCTTGAAAATTACTATTTCACTGTAGTCTTGTGGGAACAGATCAAGAAGCAGTTCTGCTGAAGTCAAAAAACCCATAGTGAGCTTTGCATTCAAATGTACACATCACTGTTCAGCAAGTCTGCAAAAGAAGTTGTCCTGAACAGTTAGGGATGCAAGAAAGAAAGGAAACAGCTGAAGGCTATCTGAGAAAACACATACAGACTCCACTGTGTTGTTCTATTTGAGGTGCATTTTTGCTTGTGAGAACACCAAATTTGTTCATACCTATGTATGCTGTTCATATGCTGTGATGCTGGGAAGCATCATCTCCTCGGACCTATTACAGATGTATTACCGATATATTACATTGTATTACGTTGTATTACATTGTATTACATTGTATTACGGATGTATTACATATTATGGATGTATTATTATGGATGTATTACTACGGATGTATTATGTTGTGAGAACACCAAATTTGTTCATACTTATGTATGCTGTTCATATGCTATGATGCTGGGAAGCATCATCTCCTTGGAAGGTAAGAATGACGCAGAAATAGACAGCAGGTTAGCAAAGGCATACAGAGTTTTTGGTAAACTCCATAAAAGAGTGTGGTGAAACAAACATCTGAAGAGAAGTACAAAGATCAGCGTTTACAGAACCATTGTACTGTCTACTCTTTTATATGGGTCTGAATCATGGGTCATTTACCACCATCACTTGCGTCTCTTAGAACGCTTCCATGAGCCCTACCTCCAATCCTAAACATCCACTGGACTGACTGTGTGACCAACACGTCTGTCCTTGAACAGGCAGCAGTCATGAGCATTGAGGTCATGCTGCTGAGAACACAGCTGCGCTGGGCAGGGCACGTCTCCAGGATGCAGGACTACCGCCTCCCTAAGATCGTCCTCTATGGGGAACTTGCCACTGGCTGCCACAAGAGAGGAGCCCCGAAGAGGAGATACAAGGACTCCCTGAAACAATCCCTCAGCCTTGGCCATATTGATCATCACCATTGGTCTACCCTGGCCTCCAATCGTGAGGCCTGGAGACACACCATCTATAACGCTGCTGCTGCTTTTGAGAACACGCAGGATCACTCTCGAGGAGAAAAGACAATGCAGAAAGAAGTCGATATCACCTGGTGAGTCTTTCTGCTGTACCTTCTGCAACCGGACTTGCCTATCTCGCGTGGGCCTTTGTAGCCATCAGTGCGCTTGCAGCAAGCGTGGGTAGAGCCCTTCTCAAATCTTCGTTCACGAAGCCTAGCCATGATGATGATGTATGCTGTTCAAGTACAGGTATGTGTGACCCATGAATACCCTGGAGTCATCAGTCTCCTTTTTGGTGGGAAGAAGGGATCAAGGAGTCTGTCCTGTGTCTTGCTTTATCCAGAGTAGGCCTGCAGTCCAGCCTAAATTCTGTCTTTGCAGAATTTAGCAGCACACTTGTATCCCTGAACTCCAACTGTTCCCTGTCTCTGACACACACACATTCCTGCCTCTCAGTGCACCTACCTGACTCACCAGCTAGTCTGGGCTGATAATCGCTGATGATCACAGACTCACTCATGCCCCCATGCTCACTCTAGTCAGTGACACTACGGACACATGAGCCTCTGACCTGCAGTCTGACTCCAGTTGCTTCACGTTTCCCCCCCACCCCAAAAAACACATGCGTAAAATAAAAACCCCATCACCCAAGAAAATACTTAGAAATGGACTTTAATGAGAAAACAGAAAGACTGTTCTGAACTGGTTTTCTTTTCGTGCTTGTTTCTCCTCAAACCACCACTCCATTTCCCCATTTTTGATTCCTCCATGTAGTAAGTTTTGCACAGTCCCATAATGCTTTTCCTGCTCTCCCTGCCCATCCCATAATAAGTGCCATCTCCCAGGGTAGGAAGCTGCCCTGTGCAGCCCTGGAAAGTTGTCCCCAGAGACTCACACTGTTGGGTCTCATCCAGCCCACGGGGCTGACGCTCTTCTGGGACAACTAGGGGAGCAAAGGGCAGGGTACAATTTATTTCAGCTCTCTCCAACCCCCATATTTTTCTTCACAGTCTTCTCAGTATCTGGCTTTGTGTCCAAGATGTGGACACATCAAGTGGAAGGGATGGAGAAACATGAAAATCTGCCCATTTCATCTCAGATTACTCGCATGCCAGTCTTAAGAGTAATGGCTCAGAAACAGTAGGAACTTAGGAAAACTAACTCTACTGAATTAAGATTTCAGACCCTCACTTCTCTGAATTCTATAAATATGGCAGCAGAGGTATCATCTGTCTTTTAGCTTGGCTCTTGTGCAATGAACTCCTGAGGCTAAAAGCATAGAATTTATGGAGCACAAGTCAATGACATCTTACAGCAGAAAAAGCATGAATAACAGTTTTTCCATAGTATTTCCGGCTATTTAGATTGTTTTTCTTTAAATCCATTTTGCTTTCTACAACTGCATTGACATATATGTTGTTTATTCTTTCATTTCACACCACACTCCCTCCCCCAAATTAAGTATTGGCAAGCTAACAAATGAATGAAAGCTTTCTCTTTCTTCCATGTTGCACTGAAAGACTTCTCGGAAACAAAATGTTTTATTTAAATACCAAGGAAGGCACCCTACACCTTTAGGCTAAAACAAAGCTGGGACACATTTATTTCTGTCAGTCGGAATCATGAAATAACAGAATCACACAATGGGTATGGTTGGAACAGACCACAGTGGGTCACCTGGTCCAACCTCCCTGCTCAAGCAGGGTCACCCTAGAGGACATGATACAGAATTGCATCCAGATGGTTCTTGAATATCTCCAGTGAGGGAGACTCCACAACGTCTTTGAGCAATATGTTCCAGTGCATGGTCACCCTCACAGTAAAGTAGTTCCTCCTATTCAGGTGGAACTTTCTGTGCATCAGTTTCTGCCCATTGCTTCTTGTGCTGTTATTTGGCCTGGTTCCATCCTCTTGACACCTTTCAGATGCATACATACATCAATGAGGTCCCCTCCTAATCATTGCTTCTTGAGGCTGAAGTTGTGTGAGAGGGGGTTTAGGTTGGATATTAGAAAAACGGTCTTCACTCAGAGGGTGGTTGGGCACTGGATCAGGCTCCCCACGGAAGTGGTCACAGCATTAAACCTGTTTGGACAATGTTCTCAGGCACATAGTGGGATTCTTGGGGATAGTCCTGTGTAGGGCCAGGAGCTGGACCTGATGATCCTTGTGGGTCACTTCCAACTCAGAATATTCTGTGATTCTGTGAAATCCTTAGGAAGCTGGGCCTGTTCAGCCTCGAGAAATAACGATTAAGAGAGGACCTTGATTTGTACATGTATCTGATGGGAGGGTGTCAAGAGGATGGAGCAAGGCCAAATAACGGGCTCTACCCTTGCTTAGTTTACTGCTACAGAGATGATTCTGAATTGTACATGGATGAACCTGTCTAGGTAAGTGTCTTGGGACGTAGGAGGTGAAAGTTTTAATTCTTGCAGAGAAGAGAAGTCACCGAACTTAATGCTTCCTGTTTTCAGCATTTTAGCCATTTAGCTGGCATATATAAACTGAAGTGAGGATTGAAGAAAGAACATAGAAAGTCAGGTGCAAGGTGTAGTGAGATGCTGACAAAAGAGATGCAGAGTATTTGGGGACCCACTTCATCCTGCTACTGTGCAGCAAGTGCTTGGTGAGAATACACACACTAGGGGAGCTTGGGACATCTGTCCACCCTTCAGACCTGATCTGGCTACGGTGTAAGCAGGCCCTTTTGTGAAGAATCAATTCAATTTATTTTGGACAACTTGAGTAAAATATAAATAAGATGTGTCATGATAGTACAAAAATTATTTTGACTTTTCAAGACCACAGTTATGCATTATCTACATTTTGTATCAGATATTCTTTGGGAGAGGGCCTATTCTGCTCAGACCCACTGACTCCCGGGATAATCTCTCATCCCTCATTTGTGATGATTATTTCTCCTTGACTCAATGTGATTCAATGATCCAACAGTGATCATACTGAAATTCAAATTACTTACTTTTGTGAAGTTACTAAACTAACCAAGTAACTCTCCATTGGGGCTTATTCATTACTTACCATTGTGAAAATTTTGTGACATTCATAAATAGTCTAAACGATTTTGGTTTTCTTCATTTTTTCTTTAAGAAAAATGTTAAATATTATAGATTTCAAATCAATCCTTGTAGAAAACCTCTATGACATATTACCACACAAGCATTGTCTCTTTACAAACCCATTTTAAAAGACATTACTTTGCAAGTTTTGAATCCATTTAATGTTTTCAGGCTAAGTTTATACCTGAGATTCTTGTTTCCTAATAAAAATGTGAGATACTATTAGGGCAACTGCCTGATAGAATCAAATATTATTTATCAACTAGATCTATAATCTAAGAAAAATATCAAGGTAGTTTGAAAAAAATTATTTTTCATAAACTAAAATTGATATTAAGAATAGAGGAATAAAATTAGCTATTAATGATGATGTCAAACAATGTTTTATTTGCCTAGGATTGAGATTTGATGGGTAGTTTGCCCTTTTAAAATATTGGCTCAAGATAAGCTTTTTTCCAGCTCTCCATCATTTCCCCTGTGTTTTAAACTTTATTAAAAATCAACATACATAGCTGAGAAAGCTTATTTGATGATTCCTTTTTTTGTGCTTTTAAATGCATGTGATTTAGGTCTCCTGCTTGAAAAAAAAAAAAGAGAGAAAAAGACGAGGAAAAAAAGAGCTTTACTAGTTGTTCTTTTCACATTTTTCAGAAGACTGTTGAAATGGAACTTTAAAATTCCACTCTTTAATCGGCTCAATCTTCTGACTCACTTGGGGAGTGATGCTGGGATATGCTCATTAAAATAACCTCTAGTTCTTCTTTGTTATTACAAACACTTTCCTCACCATCCAACCAGACATTCTACCCGCTAATGGGGTTCATAATTATTCTTAGCTTTCTGAAACAAAAACATCGCATAGAGATATGAGTGCTTGTGCTTCTGTGTATGGACATACGTGTAGCAGCACATTAATTGTGTTCCTACTTTGGACACTGCTCTGTTTGCATAGAGCAGACATAATGAAGGCACGATGGTTTACCCATACATTCAGCTAAAAGTTTGTTTTATGATCAATTTCTCTTCATCGTGTGCTTTGAAACTGTACTTCAGTAAAATCCATTGGCTGGAGGAAGCTCAGGGGCTACAGGCAATGTGCTGAGAGCCTCAGGACTAAGAACAGAGAAAGAAAAATCAGTGCACTGTGATTGATTTACCAAATTGCTGTTCTGAGCTTTCTACTGCAGCTCCCAGCTCAGAGGAGTGGGTTTGATGATTTTACATATAAATAAGTATGACTTATTTGACATATTATAAAAAATATAGGTTTAATATTCCATTGCAGGAATATTTCAGATTAATATTATTTCCTAAAAATACATTATTTTTGGGCTATTATTAAGTTGTTTTCCATAAGCAAAAATGTGCAACTTCAGGTTATAATGGCTGAGGGGCAATATATTTAAGCTACTGTTCCTTATTTTGACAGAAAGTGAGCTTGACTTTTACCTCAAGCGTTTAGGCATCTTAGAAAAAGAATAGAAAATGGCTGGCTGCATAGAAGAGAGGAGGGTGTAACACTACAGACCGAAATGCAGTTACAAATGGGTAAAGGAATGTTTCCTTTTCATGTCTGGCTTTAGAAGAATTACGGAGTCAAATGCTTCACTGTCCTTTGAGCACTTGGCAGTGCCCCTCACGGAATACAAATAGACACAATAAAAAAAAGGTTTTACCTCAGTAACAGTTTGTGATGGTTTTGCCTGATGTAGAGTTAATTTTATTCATAGTAGTTGGTATGGGGTTGTGTTTTGGATTTGTACTGGACACAGGGTTGATAACACAGAGTTGTTTTTATTATTGCTGAGCAGTGCTTACATGTAGTCAAGGCCTCTTCTGCTTTTCATGCTGCCACACTGATGAGGAAGTTGGGAGCGTGTGGGAGGCTGGAAGGAGACACAGCTGGGACAAGTAATATCCAAAGGGATATCCCATGCCATGTGACATCATATTCAGTACATAAAACAGGGGGAGGGAGGAGGAAGAGGGGGGCATTTGGAGTGATGGTGTTTGTCTTCCCAAGTAACCATTGCATGAGATGGGCCCCTGCTCTCCGAAGATGGGTGAACACCTGCCTGCCCATGGGAAGCAGTGAATTAATTCTGTGTTTTTCTGTTAAATTGTCTTTATCTCAACCTATGATTTTTCAAGATTTTAGCCTCTCAATTCTCTCCCTGATCCTGCTGGTACAGTAGTAAGCCAATAGCTGCAGGGGTTGGTGGCTGGCTGGGATTAAACCATGACATAGTTATGGATTTTTGTCTTTGTCCCATCCAAAATCTTGTCTCCCTCAGACTGTCAGTAAATATAAATGACCACTGCTTAATCTAATATCATGCTGTTTTGTTGTGGTTTTTTCCCCCAAAGAAAAGAGATTGACTGTGGCCAACTACCTGTTTTAAATATAAGAGAATAGTTTATTTGACCCCAACAAAATACACACATAGTGAATAATATATCAAAATAACTATTTAGTAATTTGTAGAAATTTCAATTACACCACTACTGTATCACTTGATTCTTTTTATTTGAATCATCAGAAGATGTCAGTAAGGAATGTATTTCTGTATTCCAGAAAAGGAATAAGGCTCAAACAGGAGGGAATCTATCAATGACTTTTTAAGAGAGAACACAGCACTTTTAGCATAGTCACAAAAGGGAGTATGTTCTATATATTAGCTAGTAAACACTACAGGTGATCTTTCTCAGATAAATTTCACACTTAAATATTATTTCCTTTATTAGGCAATGTGAGACCAAATCTTGAAATTTTTCTATATAATTCTACATTATCTGCGTAACTTCCCACTAAAATAGTACATCCAAACTACAACCCAGCAATGTGGCAGCTTATTGAAATGCAGTGCTATTAACCCTTCCTGCATGTGCATCAGTCACACAAACCAGCATGACCTGAGACTACTATTACATGCTTTAATTTGGAAGTATCATGCTGAGCTCCATCCTTCACTACATTTCTGCCCAGGCTTCTGATAAAACAATCTAATCAGCTAAAACAAGATTATATGGTAACTGTAGATGCATAGCATGAACATTTTATCCCTACAGAATTTCTCTATTAAAGTAATTTTGTTTCTCTCATTAATCTCATTGAAGATTATTCTGCAATAAAGAAAGGATGTAATCTGCTACTGACTAATTGCTTCAGACTCTTCAGTACCTCATATCTTTCTTTTCAAAAGGCTTTCTCCCATGTTTCTGCTGGTTACTTAAATAAAAAACAAGCTGAGACAAAGTAGGTTTTGTAGATCTTTTCAGAAGCTTTATAAAAATGCAATAAAGACAAGAGGCTTTAAAGTATTTTTCACACATAATCGTGTTTGTTGAGATTTTAATTTCCAAGTTTAAGGCTCCTCCCATTCTGTGTGTTTTGGTCCTGTCAGTAACCTCTTGGACAACGTGAAGATCTGTTTCTTTGCATTATCTGTACTTGCTGGTAATGAGACAACTCTCAAATTGCAGACTTCCTGTTGCCTGGCTACTGAATGAAATCTGAAGCCCTAAGATGGGAAGAAGACAAAACAAAATAGAACTTATCGAGGCCAAAATGCTAAGAGGTAATTTGTTTAAAATAGCCAAAGATGAGAAATGCCTAATGTCACAGCTGAGTGCACCCCTGTATGCTCATCAGTCTTTCTGAGTGGACAGGAGCTTCTTCCCCAACACTCAGAAGAGTGCCCTGAGCAGCAGAGGCAGTCTGGTGTTCTGTGGTAGGACTGCTCTGCAAGACTCTTTTGCTTGCAAGCAATAATTAAATGCCCATCTAGTATATGTTGAAGAAAACCAGTAAAAGTGAGCTTTGCTTCCAGCCTGTTGAAGCAAATCTGTGCGGAAATGAGGGAAACTTGTGTTGTGTACTTTTCTCCAATGCTTATTCAATCTGAAATACTTGTGGATTCATTAGCTGCAAGTATTCCCCTTCCCAGCTGAATACCATCATTAGAGCAGTGAGTGACGTTCACATTTTCACTGAGTAGTCCATTGAGCTGTTGATTATTTCATGCAGAATGAAACAGCTTCTTCAAAAGAGACAAACATAGCACTTCACCTTAGACTACCCAGGAATCTGATTGCTGGATATCTTACAGGGAGGTGGGAGACAAGGATTCAAGGGTTGTCAGGCAGAGGAGGCAATTAGATTTTTGGGTGAGCGCTCAAACTGTTTGAAGACAGGACAGATGACAACATCTCCTTCTCTTCTAGCTGTATTCTTGTGTAAACTAAATCTGCTCAGGTTTTAAATTGTTTCTTCACTCAAATAAAAGAAACATACCATGTCTGTAAATCCTGTGAGGATTTGTGTAAGAGAAATTCATCATTGTAGTGGCTGAAAAAAACATTTCTATTCATTGCCAGAACAGATCTATAAGTATAAGGACCTCAACTGTCAAAATCTTAGATAATGTGAGAGTTTGGCCATTACCAGGATATGGCAGGAGCATAATGAAAATTATCACAAACAAGATTTTCTACTTAGTGAATGCTTTTATCACAAGGCTGTCATCATTTTGCTGCACTCCAGACTCCAAACTTAGAAATAAAGTAGAGAAATGCTATTTATTCCTACAAAGTTATTGTGAGGCACTGAAATACTTCATAGTAATGACATTCCATAATGAATATCGTAAATACAAATTTCTAAAGTAAATTCCTGTAGATAGCACGTCCAATTCAATGCAGTACATGCTATGGTACTTGTTTCTTTTATGACAGCTCTGCACCACCCCTTATTGGGGTGCCCCAAGTTTATGACCAAAATTTTCTCAATAAATTTGTACTGACACCTTGTAAATCTTTGGCTTCATTTTTCTCTATGGAACTAGTTTCAAAAGCTGTATAACTCATTATAACTGTAAATATGGTTGTAAAGTTCAACCACACATATAACTAACCATCTGAAATGGTTCCATAGGTTTGTGACTACCAAGAGTAGTATCAAGCAATTAAATCTGTATTAACCAGTGTGCAGCATGAAAGGCAGTCAAGAATGACATTCAGAACAATATTTCCAGAGGTTTACAAAATCATATATCGTGCTAGCATACATATTCTTCACAATTTAAGACAGGTAAATCTTCCTCTTACAATCAGTTAGTGGGTGAGGGGACTAGGTAATGGGTCACAAATGCTTTTTGCTTCAGCTACTAGACCACCTCCCCAGTCTCCACTTTCCAACCACCGGTCATTCTGCTTCTGTGCTGCACAGGTGCTACAGGCCTAGGTGCACCACAGGAAGGGTGAAACCAGTTTACGTGGCTGTATTCTTTCTTCCCATGGTTGAGGGGATGCTGCAGCTCACAGTTCAAAAATGCTTCATCAGCTTCACTGTAGAAAGTACCTCAGCCTTGCATGGTTTCAATTAAGCTTCTTTAAAAGGAAGCTTTTCAAAAAAACCCTCTAAGCCAGGTAACTGAAGATGTACCTCAAAGGTAGCTGTCAAAATAAATGTAAAATAAAAGTAATGTGACCTTATCCTTTCTGTGACATATCCTCTTATATAGCATTTGTTTTCACTCCATCAAATGTTTGTCTGATTCACATTTCTGTATCTGCTGAGTGCACCGTATTCAAACTAGCTTAGTGAACAGATTCACTATTCTCATCAATCAGTCACTGGGAAATGTCTTGAAGTGTATATTTCTTTAAAATACAACAGGCTTTCATCAATAATCTGATAAATTGTCATTGATTCTATTCAGTGGAATATGTTATTTAGTCAATGTGATGTCTTAGTCCTTGTGAAAGCCATTATCTTTCTTTCTAGAAACAGCGAAGAGTATGATGTAGAAACGTAAGGACTATCTGATTTATTCTCTTGTTCCCTGAAAATCTTTAGTGGTGATTTTTGTCTTCAGGTGAGAGATAGAGTTATGGATTATCTTTGGATGTAATCTCTATTTTACCCATTGTCCCTGGGCAAGAAATCTACATTGTCACGGGAACTCAGTATTACACACAGAGATGCTAAAATTACATTTCAGCTTCAGGAACAAATGTCTAGGTGAACTTGTGTTTCCTCCCAGTTTGTTTTGTAACTGATACTTATGCAATTGCAGCCTTGCTTTGTCCATTCCGCTCTGTTTGTGCTTTTTGATAACTTCCAAAGCAGGAAAATTTCACCTGTTTAAGAAAGATGATTTTTATGACACAGCCAAGTAGAATGACTAAGGAGAGATAAAAACAGCTACAGTGTCACTTCATGATTTATCAAATGTCAGAGTATCCAGAAAGGATAAATTCTGCCTATGACAGCAAAGGTTTCATTTAGATCTCATTCTTAGATCTCATTAATGCACAGGAGACAGAAATCCGTAGGAAATCAGGCTTTGGATTCTGCTTCTGGACTATTTGCTTAGATTACTTTAAAATTTTAAGGAAGCATATCATAAAAAACCCAAGAACTTTAGATACTTGGAGAAAGCTGGAAAATAAATTACAAGAAAGCAGTAATTTCCATTTTAATATTGTCTAGAAGTTATAATTAAGAAGTGTTAGTATTAAACCTGTACTCATTGTAGTTTTCATTGTCCACACACAGCATTCAGGGCCTTCTTGGATCTGAAGATGTGTGGAAGATAATCTCTTCCACAATGGGATGTTTTATGGACATTGGACACTTATTTATGCAGTGTTTATTATCTGAATTTGAACAGTTCTGGAGAAGACACTGGTGAAGAGAAGTCTGAAGTCACCAAAACACATTAACTGTGCATTTTAGGATTTTTATATTTCATATTTTAGCAACATGGGGAAAAAAATTACTGATCCAGAGAACATTTATGTGTTGGTTTAAACAGAGAAAATGTTAAAGGATATATCCAGAGCTTTCACCCCTAGAGCATATCTAACAAAGCCATAGGCTATAATTAAAATTTGTAGAAATGTTCTGAGGAGGTATCTCCCAATCAATTAACATACCACAAAAAAAGAGTAAATTGGACAAGTAGGTATTCATACAGCTATGCATCTGTGCTTATATTTTCATAGTCTATATATCTCTTAATAGCTCCTTTAGGGACCCTACTACATAATATCAGAGTTCCTTATAGCTAACTACATTCATCCATCCTTCTCATACAACTGGGAAGTTGGAGGTTTCCCAAGAAATACACAATTAAAGGAAAAGAAATAAGGCCCTGTTAGCACCCATCTAAAAACTGCATCAGCAAAATGTAGGTACCTGGCTCTCTAGACGTACAAATTTTTGGCATATCCAGAGAGATATGAATCTTGGTTCAGGCCTCCTTTTCAGTGGGACTCTGAAAGCTGCCACTCTTCAACACAGCCCAATCCAGTAGAAACTTCTAGAGAAATCCAGAGGACTGGGTTTTGTACAGCTGACATCAGTGCTGCTCTGAAGCCCCACTACATGCCTTTGCTTGAAGTCAGTTCATTTCCAGTGAACAAGAAAGCTTGTTCCTAAATCTCTGTTCTGCCCAATTTGAACTTCAGACTTCCCTATTCCTTCTTACCAGATACTGTGGGGAAGGTGCTTTCAACATATCACATTTAAGTGCATAACTTTCTGGTGAGAATCACATTAGTGGAGATGCCCACAGAATGCCAGGTCATTGGTTGCAAAGGGAACTGAGACATGGGTCCCTGCTCTACAGAACCGACCAAACACTGCAACCTCTGCCTCCTTGGCATGTGTGAGCAACAGACATGGTAACTGCCACCTCCAAATTCCAACCTTCAAATTTTTACTTCAAAGGAAAAATCCAGAAAGCTCTCGCCTGGAGTCTTTCCATTATCCCACATTAAAAATCATCCTAGATTTACAGCCTTTTGCTTCACCTGTACTTGATTCACTAACCATAGGAGGTATAAACTGGTGTTTAAAATGTAGACATAATAAAACAAACAAACAAAAACCATCAATCAAACAAATCCCACCCCCCCAATCAAATCATCCAAACCAAACCAAACCAAACCAAACCAAACCAAACTAAACCAAACCAAACCAAACCAAACCAAGACAAACCATCAAAACAAACCCAAACAGATTTCTATTAAAAATTGCTAGGTTTTGAAATTCATCTGTCTCCAATGAATTTTTCTTCTGCTACCAGGTGTCAGTATTGATGATGCTCACAAACTCAGCTAGGAATGCACTGTGTCATCCTATGCCCAAATGAAAACTGTTTATGTCCGTTGCCATTCTACATACTGCCTTACAAGGATCTGAAATGAGCATTCTCAATTACAATTATGGCTGGTGCTTCCAATGTATTTGTCCACCCTGTGGGATAGTCAGTGTCCAGCTCTCACATGCATTGACTGAATAGCAAATAGGAATATGCCATGACACACCATATGCAGTTAAATTACTTTCTGATATAGGTGGATTAGAATTTCACTTCAGTAAAGAGAGACGAACTCATTTTTTCCATGTACTAACTTTTATAATTCAAGAACAATTATTTTCAGGAGAAATCATAACAGAATTTAAGTTTGAATTTGTGAATAGGCAGGATAGTAAATAACATTCTTGCAAAAAAACAAGAAGGAAACCCCACCAGTTTCTATGTACATGCCTCTTTCAATCCCTTTGCTAAACTCATGGGTTCTTTTGAGGGTATGTATCCTTGTATTTTCTTCACAAATGAGCAAAAAAAGCAAACTAATGAATTATACCTGGAGGCAGCCAAATGTAACTCTAATGTGAGCTAAAGCTTTAAGATGAAAATGTGCAGAGATTCCAGTATGTTTTATAATTTATACTAATGAAATTCCTGATTTACAATATTAGGATCATATATAAAAGTTTAATTACAAATGCATTTGGTTCACAATCCCTTCCCAGGGTTGATCAGTCTCTCAGGAACTTCAATAATGCAATTTTTGACCAGGGCTGCTAAGAGTTCAGAAACGGAGGACAGGAAAGAACTCTCCATTCAATGGGTTCAGACCTTGCTTTATAAGCAGATAGATCCCACAATCCTTTCCATGAAATTTCCTGATTTTTATTGTTTTGTCATACAGGGAACCTCTTCTCTTTTTTAGCCTATCTATATTAATAGCTAATTTATAGTACTTTGGTCCTCTACTGACATTTGCCATTAGAGAAAGAAGTCATTCTTCCTCTTGTCAATAATATAAATTTAGGGAAATAAATAATGTCTCTTCTCAGCCTCTGCTTTACAAAGCTAAATGAGCCAAATTGCTCTTCCTCTTCTCATGCAGTGAGCTCTCTACATCCCTAGTAAAACTTTGCACTACCTGTTTCACTTTATATCACTCAGTATTATCAGTGGGTGACTTGGTTATATTTATGAATTTAGGTGAGAGCACACAGAAATCAGAAATAGAGACGATCTCTTGGGTCAATATTTCCATCACTTTTCAGGCTTTTGCCCCCTGACAGGTTTCCTACAAATGTCTGTTATGAAATATCTCCAAACATGATCATTCTTAAATTAAAACTTCAATCAGAAAATATAAATCAGGAGGTAACCCCCCATGGCAATCAATTTACAGATAAAAATAACAATCTGCTTTCAGAACTCACAGATGAGCAAGGATTGAAGACAAATCTGAAATGATGTTTTTCTAAAAATTTTTAAAATTTTATAGAATTTAAACTTAACTTTGCTTATAATAGCAGAAATTTATTTCAGCCTCTTGTACAAGATCTCTTTTGAGTAAAAAACAAATAGTACATAATGATTTAAGATATGCAAGAACATTAGTAACACAGGTATTTATTTTATGAAACCTCACAAATTATTTATCAGCCTGTCAGTCCCCTTTTTGGAATTTAGAACGATCGGACTGGCAATTGTATATTATACAGCCAAAACGTTATTAAAGAGCCTTCTGTCATAAGACATGTAACTAATATGCCTTTGAAAATGAAAGCTTAATGGTACAAGAATCAGGTGGCTAAAGTTCTGTGTATTGAAAGAAATTTGAGAGATGAACTTATTCAACAAAGGGTTGAAATGTAAATGAGCACCAAGATCAAACCACTATTAAAATAATTTCTATCTAGGCAATGTAGCAGAAAAAGTGGTTAAAAGCAAAGCTAAAAATATCTACTGTGATTCAGAGTCTTTGAGAATCCACAGTAAAAACAGCCAGTAATGTGCACCTGTGACTCTTTTACTTTTTTGGTAAACATTTTATCTTCATTGTTAAAAGATAAACTATTTGCAATGCAGTAACTGAAAGCAGAAGATGCCAGAACTGTCCAGCCTGCTGAGAAACAGCAGGTTTCTGCTGTAACAGAAACACAATCATAGCCCCTGTCTGTGTTGGCTTAAATATTACTTAAAAATAGAATATAGGCTGTTTGTTACATTACTAGTAGCAGTCTCTGAATCATTCAGCCAAGACAATATGATGAGAACCAGGAACTCACAGTAGCAGCAAAAAGTGGTATGGACATTCAGGTATCTAGCATAGAATGAGAAAATTAATTGTGAGTATTGCATCAAAAAACGGGTATGGAATTAAAAGCTTTTAAAAAAATGGGTTGAATAAAGTAAATACCTCTGTATTTTTCTACCTTTCTTTCCAGACATCGAAAAATTCTGAAATATTTCACTGTTGTAATTTTGATTAATTTTTGTATTTTGAAACGACATTTTTAAAAAATTACCTGTATATAAAGAAAAGGTAAACTGGTTCTGTAATGAAGATTCCCCATTTTTCCTTTTTTTTTTTTTTTTTTTTTTTTTTTTTAAATTTGGAATTTTCTTACCTACTTCTATCAAAATATAGAAAATTTTAATATTTATTTAACCTGGTTCAGCATTTTTATAATAGTTGGAGAATTTGTGTATCTATTTATTTATTTATTTATTTAGTCTAACTTCAAACAAAGCTGGATTTAAACATGAAATTTTCAGCAAGACACATTGGCATTGCCTGATAGCAGCCATGTCAATCTTTCCTTTTTTTACCTCCATATAGAAATGTACTGGTGATATTACACTGCCTACACCAGATAAGCAGGGCTATGATCTTCCTGATCCTAGAACATCCATAGGGTTTTCTGTAGCATCAACAGTAAAACTTCCATCACCTTGATATTTTGTCAATAAACTCCCAAGGACACCTGTAACAAGTAGCAGCTGTACTTAATGCTTCATTCTATAATTCATTCATTTTTCCTAAAGACTACACAAAACAGGAAAAAGGAATTTGGCCTGTTGTGCCCAAGGTGGAATTCCCGAATCTCAAGGCAGTTTAAACACAGTGATTCCAGGAGTGAAATACTTAAGGGGCATATCCAATCAGGTAGTCAGGTTCCTTTATTTTCATTAATATATCAGCAAACTATGCAATGCATGAATGTTCCATGTTCTTCTTTGTGCCTTCCTTGCCTTTTACTGCCCTCCATACTTCTCAGCATTGCTTTTGCTGGATGCCAACCCTGTATGATGCCTGCATACAAATACTGAAATGCAACTTCAAGTACATACTCTGATCAACTATTTTTGGCCAGCCTATATGTCATTATGTAACAGAACATATGCTATAGATCTAGATTTTGGTTTAGTTAAAATAATTTTCTTCAGTGGCTTCAATTTAAATTTTGCATTTAAACCAGATTGGAAGTAGTTTACCTTTTGGCTTACTGCACCTTTGTATTTCTCTGCCAGAGTCTCAGAACATCAGGGATCACATGTAATATTTAAATGAGATTCCCCGTTTATTTTTTAACTGGTTCCAGTTTGCATTGTTTGTTGTGTTTTATTTTAAATGGTGGGACCAGCTTTCTAGGTGGTTAAAAAACATGCTTCCCAGAGCTGATTGAAAATTCATAAGGCTGTATGAAACATTGGTATGTCTTTCTTTTTTAAGCATACAACTAATTCTCCTTAGAACAGCATCTGTGAGATATTGTCAGCTGGGCACTGGAACAGGCTCCCCAGCGAAGTGGTCATAGCACCAACCCTGATAGAGTTCAAGAAGCATTTGGATGATACTTTCAGGCACATGGTGTGACTCTTGGGGATGATCCTGTGAAGGAGTTGGACTCGATGATCCCTGTGGGTCCCTTCCAACAGGGTATATTTTGTGATTCTGTGATTGTTAGTTTCCTCAAGTGGTTTTTTTTTTTTTTTTAATAAAGGCTATTGAAGACCTTGATTAAAAATAAATAAATTTTTATTTATTTTTTTAGCCAGTGGGTTTTGCTTTATAAATCCACACCAAAACTGCATAGAAGGAAAGTTTTAAATTAGTTTTGAAGAAAATTTGCAGCTGTGTTTTTTCACTGTGCTTTTTAGCCTGTTGGTTATTAGAGGCCCCCCTTTCAAAGACGATCATACCTTGACTGATGTTAGTTTTTACAACAGTGTATGATTTCTGTGAAATCACAGATGATCTCAGCATGCTTCTAGTCTTTGCACTGATTTACAGAAGACAACCAATGGCTCAATCCCATCAGTGCATGTCCCCAGCCTAGCTCTGCTGAATACCAGAGACCTCTCCTCATCCTCCTTTATAAACAAACATAAGACTTGTTAGAGATTACTGAAGGACATCAAGGGGCCATATTAGATTGAATATTGATCTCAATGTAGTATGCTGTACTCCTTTCTTTTGTTTTTAATAGCACCACTAATAGCACACTGCTTTTACTTCTGCTCTCTGAGAGACAGCTGTTTACGGCAGCTTCCTGATGCAGAGGAACGCACTTCTTCCCACATTAAAAATCTTGTATTCTCTCTTTATTTTGGGTACACCCTGCAATAATTAAATAACAGGAAAGCCATGATTTTCTATTTTACAGGGGCACAACTTCAGTAATCTTGAAAGAGGGCTGAAATGGACATACGATTAATTTTATTACTGAAGAGAACTCAGAAAACCTTTCTGAAGCATCTACTAAATACACATAGGAATATAAGCCTGTGACTGTGTTCATAACACATTGCTCAATTATTGGTGTCTTTGAAAACAAAGCAAATTAATCTCACATATACAAATCTGCGTAAGGCATGAAAGTAATGCATGAGCTGAATAAGTTTCCTATATTCTACTGAGAACAGTACACACAGAGTCTTACAGTAAAATGTTCACTTGCAAGCCCCCAGCTGCCTGGCAGAACTTTCAGCTGAAGAAGTCAGGGATGGATATTTAAATTCCAATGTCTAAGTAAAAAACCAAACATTCAAAGCCCACTCAGGGTAGTAAAAAATAGATAACTGCAGACTGATTGGAAGAAAAATACTGATTACAGTGAAGAAAATGTCTGGGGGGAATGTGATCAACAAAGTTTATATGTTGGAAACGCTGAACTTTGAGTGAAGACACATTTATATTCTTTCTATGCTAGTATACAAGGTTATTTTCCTTTCATATTATAGGAAATTATTAAAAAGCCCATTGTTTGAAATTCAACTATATTTTGAGCTGTTTCTTCTACCACTTCTATTTCTTACATGTAAAACATTTTTTAAATAAAGAATGTAGACTCATCCATTGTGCAACACTTGCATTATTGTCCATGCAGTTTCTGTGTAGCAATGGCAGGATGAACCCTTACTGCTTTGCTCTGATCAAACTCCTCTAACAATAGGCTGTAAAAAATGTGTGGATTGTCACTGCTTGCTTCTCATGGACCAAAAACTGCTGCTCAGTCTGTTACTGACAGAGATTAGCAACAAAATGTTAGCAACAAAAATGAATGTTTGACACGGTCAGGGAAGAAGAAAGGGTACAATCAAGATAATGAGTTATAGAAGGAGGTATTTCTGAGGGTTTCAAACCACTTATGTCCACTGGTCACTTATTATGGAGTGCATGGTAGTAAAGCCCCTTGGGTGTTAAATGGAATGTATACTCATTGATAGCAACCACAAGTTATCAAGACTGGTGGGATAGACTCTTCTACTTAGACTTTTTCTACAGGACTCTGATAGCTGGATTCTCTCTGTGCATGTTTCTCTTTCCTCCTGTACCTAATGATATGAACTTTGGTTTGGTACTCTCTCCCTTTAGTGTTTAGTTTAAAAGGATGTACAAGAAATGGTCACATAAAGGATCACAAACCATGAGGAAATAACCTCAACTTTTTATTTATACCTTTACTTGTTTCAGTCTTCACTGACAAGTGCTCCAGTCACACTGCCCATCACAAAGGAAAAGGCAGGAACTGGTAGAATGAAGAAACACTGTAATGAAGAAAATGCCATAGGAGAAGATTAGTTTTGAGACCATCTAAGAAACCTGAAAGTGCCCAAGTCCCTGGGGCCTGATGAGATGCATCTGTGGGTCCTGAGGGAACTCTCAGAGGAATCACTAAGGCACTATCCATCATACTTGAGAAGTTGTGGCAGTCTGGTGAAGTTCCCACTGACAGGAAAGAAGGAAACATAATACCTAGTTTTAAAAAACAAAAAAAGGAAGACTCAAGGAACTACAGGCCAGAGCCTCAACTCTGTGCCTGGCAAGATCATGGCGTAAATTCCCCTGGAAGCTACCCTAAGGCACATGGAAAATAAGGAGATGATAAGTGACAGCCAACACATCTTCACTAAGGGCACATCATGCCTGAAGATTTTTGCCTTCTATGGCAGGGTTATGGTGTTGGTAGATGTAGGAAGAGTGAGTGCCTGGACTTGTGTAAAGCATTTGACACTGTTCTACACAATTATCTTTGTTTTTTAACTGGAGAGGCAGAGGTTTGATGAATGGACCACTCAGTGAATGAGGAACTGGCTGGATGGTCACACTCAAAGAACTGCAGTCAACAGTTCAATGTCCAAGTGAGGACCAGTGACCAGTAGTGTCCCTCAGGATCAATACTGGGAGTGGTGCTGTTTAACATCTTTGTCAGTGACGTGGACAGGGGGACTGAAGGCACCTTTGGTAAGTTTGCTGACAACACCAACCTGTGTGGTGCAGTCGGCACACTGGAGGGCAGGGATGCCATCCAGAGGGACCTTGATGGGTCTGAGAGGTGTGAACCTCATGAAGTTTTACAAGGCCAAGTGCAAGGTCCTGCACCTAAGTTGGGTGCAAATACATGCTGGGCAGAGAATGGACTGAGAGCAGGTCTGAGGAGAAGGACTCGGGGATGTCAGTGGATGGGAGGTTCAACACAAACCAGTAATGTGCACGTGCAGCGCAGAAAGCTGCTTCATCCTGGGCTGCTTCAAAAGCTGCATAGCGAGCAGGTCAAGGGAGCCAATTTTACCCCTCTACTCTGCTCTCGTGAGACCCCACCTGGAGTGCTGCATCCAGTTCTGGGGACTCCCAACATAAGAAGGATGTGGACCCAGTGAACTGAGCCCAGAGAAGGGCTACAAGAAAGGCTGGAGCACTTCTCCTATAAACACAGGACATCTGACAGGATGCAGCAGCACAGCAGATATTTATATTTTTGCTTTTGTGTAGGTACAAAATGCAACTCTATGGAAATTTCTGCTGAGCAAAACTTGACAAAGAAAGTAACAGCATCCAGCCTTCTACCTGTCTACCTCTAAATATAGTTCACTGACTGGTACAGCAGATGCAGCCACCACTTACTCGCTAATGTCCAATTTGATAATCTGCATCTGTGTGATGATGGTGTCTTTTGAATGCTGGAATACAATATCTTAGGTTTTTATATATATATAACTTCATGCAATTACAGCAGTATGTTTTGGGTAAGAAAGATCCATATATGTTTGTGTCTCGTAAAAGCAACTACATTTGACGAGTTCTGAAGAGATTCCTCATAGACAAAGAAAGCTGTGAGAATGATAATATAGCTACCTCTAAGGAGAATGATAATGTAGACTTAAAAAAAAAAACACCATGTTTTCTCTGCCATTTTTTTAACATTTGTTCCCATGATGAACAGTATTCTGCACTTCCGAGATAGTAAGACTCTCTAGTGGAAGCTACTCTCCTGAGACTCAGGACATCTTTCAGTCTTCTAATTTACCCAGAGCTCTATGATGGTAAAGGTGCAAACTGTTCTAGGAAATTCTCCAGAGGCTGCCTACTGCTCCTGCAGAGCTCCAGCTGCAGCCAGAAATACATTAGCCCTCTGTTACGCCAAATCTGAGGCTGCATTCAGAAAACTGCCTTTTCTATTTCCCCTGCTGTCTATCTCAAGATCAATAGCTTCACGTGAAATTACATCATTTCCCCCCTCACTTTGTACAGTTATGCATGCTACATAGCTTACGAGTTTTTATAATACATAGTGTGAAGGTGGCTGTTAGACATGGACTACGGAATATAGCCTATCTCATGGCTTACGGAGAACACAGAATGGGGAGACAATTAGTGAGCATGATTCATTCCCTTTTTCATACTATATTCTTCATTTCTTAAAATACTGCAGCAGAATAACCTACATAATCTTATCTAATAATCTATCCCATTGTATGTCAGTCTGCGAGGGAAATTGCTTCCTCGCTCTCACCTTGTTTGACATTAGTGACAAGTAACACTTCCTTTCCTTATTATATTCACCTACGTGTAACTGAGGGTTTTTTTCTGCAGTAGTTTTTGCTGAAGGCTGTTAAGAGTTCAGATTCAGATAAACTTCCAGTGCACTCCTCTCAAGTCTAATGAATTAAATGAAAGTTTCTGAATATGGTAGTCTTGATTGTACATACTATTGTACATGATGTCATTGGAATGGCAAGTTATCATGATGCAGATGTTGTCTGATACTCTTTCTGAGAACTTGTTTAGTATTCACACTGTAAAGATTTTTTCTTTTTTTTTTTTTCTTTCTTTTTTTTTTTTTTCCAATTTTCTGCATCCGTAATAGCAGAATTTAGCAAAACCTCTGAACTCCTGATAGGGTAATACAATTTTAGGCTTTGTAGTATCTTTATAAATCTAAAGCAATGTGATGCTGTCATGTTTATTCTTATCGGTCTTTTAGGAAGGCAGGGAATGATAATCCACAGCTTAAAACATCAGAAACTCCCATTCACAAATACTTAGGGGGCTTTTAATTTCGACAGCTCTTAGGTTTGAAACACGGTAATGTCAGTGAGAGGTGATCATATCATTTCTCTTGCCGCATAGCTCTTCTAGCATAGAAAATCGTATTTAGGAGGGCTGTTCTTCACGTTCTTCGCCTCGGACCTGTGATATCTCTCATCTGACTGCTCTGAGCTTCGCAGGAGAGCTCCTGTGTGTCCCCAAGCCTCGTCCGCACAACCTAATTCCTCGGAGCTGGATGGAGATATCTCCGGAGAAGATCCGCATGAAAACGCTGCTGGGCATCCTCCCTAGCTCTCTAGACCTCGCTCCCGAAGCTGCCGCTTCACGGAGTGGCCCGGCCCCGAGGTAAACACCCCGGCCCCGATGTTCCCTGCCTGGCCCGTCTCCGGGGCGAGGTGCTTGGCGCTGGGACGAGGGGCGGGCAGAGCCCGGGGACGGCCCCGCCAGACGCCCCCCAGAGCCCCCCTGGCACCCTGTGCCCCTCTGCATCCTGTGCCCCCCGGCATCCTGTGCCCCCCGGCATCCTGTGCCCCCCGGCATCCTGTGCCCCCCGGCATCCTGTGCCCCCCGGCATTCTGTGCCCCCCTGCGCGCTCGGCGGGAGCAGCCGCAGCCGAGGGCCCCGCAGCGCTCCCGCCGCAGAGGCGCGGGCAGGACCCGTGCGCGGTGGCGCAGCATCCATCGCCCCGCTTCCAGAGCCTCTCCTCCGGCTCCGCAGGCAGGACCCGCGCGGCGGGAGGAGGCGCCGCTGCCCCTTTAAGCTCCAGCTGTTCCTTTCTGCGGCGCCTATTTTTAGCCTGTCCTCTTGGTAGCATCCAGCTCTGCCCGCTCTCTCCCCGCGCTCCCCCCGTCCCCCCCGGTGGTAGGTTCCGCGCGGCGGGGGGACTGAGCATGTCCGAAGGCGCTCGGCAGCGGCCGCCGCGCCGGGGCTGCGCTCGCTGCCGGGGCGGGCAGGGGGGCGCGGGCGCCGCCGCCTCCCGCAAGTAAGTTTGTGCGCGGGCGGGAGGGCGAGGGGCAGCGGTGCCGCCTCCCCGCGCCAGGGGCGGCCCGGGGCAGGCGCTCGGGGGTCGGCGCCCCCACCCCGTCCCTGGGGGCTGGCGCCGGGCGGGACGCGCGGCGGGACCGGCGGCACCTGCCCTCCCGGCCGGCCCGGTGCGGGGCTCGGGGCCGCCGCAACTTAGGGGCTGCGCGCCCCGGGGCCAGCGGCTGCGGCCTGCCGGCTCGGCGGGGCTTGGCTCGGCCACCGCGGGTCCTCGCTGCGCGGGTCGGCGGCGGGGAGCGCTTCCCCTCCGGTCGTGTGGACCCGCAGCCGCGCCGGCAGGGACGGTCCGAGCGCGGTGCGGTGCGGGAGCGCGGTGCGGTCCGAGCGCGGTGCGATGCGGGAGCGCGGTGTGGTCCGAGAGCGGTCCGCGGCTTCGAGCGGCTCCGAGGGAGGCGGGCGGCGGCGGAGAGGGCGCGATGCGAAAATCCGAGCGAGTATCGGCGCAGCCCGCGCACCGTCAGAGTCAGCGAGGCTGCGGTGTTCAAAGGAGTTTCTGATTTAGCAGATGGTACCGCAGCAAAGAAACTGTTTGCGGAGGGGAACTGTAATGACACAGGTTTTTTGCTCCCTCGTGTGACAGTTTATTCTCGGTGTTCTTTTAGTTTAGCAGGGATACGGTATTTTAACTTACTGGCAGTAGCAAAACCCAAAGTACGTCCCGAGATTTTTGCCTCTGAAAATGGAATTTTGTTATTAGTTTCAAAAAAAGCTTGTTTTGGTGTTCCGATCACATGTAAATCAGTTTAACACTACGTGTTAGTGATGTTAGGGAATGTAAAGTTCTTAACGCTGAAAGCGGAATGGCTTAGTTTCTTTTCCTGTGCTCTGAATTGAAGCTGCTTCCCTATCCAGAGGATGTTTCTTGCTGTTTGCAAAGTCGCATTAAGATAGTCTTCTAATTAAAGTCATAATAGGGGAAGGGGAATTTGAGGAGCTTTCTGTGAAACGGATGTCACGAAACTTCTGCTACTTTGCGCGTCACTGGTGAAAGAAGAGGACTGAGGGTTAGTAAGGTGCTGTTGATGGACAATCTGGCTCAGTTTTCATTAGACTATTGCGGTAGGCGTTGTCAGTCTAACGATCTGACTTTTGACACTTTTACTGTCATGCTTATCTTTGCACAGTAACTTAGATTTGGTGGAGTACTCAGACCTGAATATTCATATAAGCTTCATATTCAAATGTCTGCATGTTAAACATTGTCAGAATTTAGATGCATTTTAAAATAGTTACAGACTCAGAACTTGCCACTTCTACTGTGCTTATTCTTCATTCTGTTAATTAGCGTTATGCAGATGCAGAAGACTGCTGTGTGATGATTTCCGTACCTCTGCTACTCTTCAACTCTTCCCTTCTCCCAAATGAAGCCCCCGCCCTCCCGTCCTCGCCAAAGCACCCTTGCCAGACAGTAACAACTGATCTATGGGTTTCTGAAAGCCAGTCCATGTGATTTGGATCTGGTTCGTGCATGAATAAACTGCTGTCCTGTCAGTTCCATTTTTTATGAGCATGCAATAATGGGGAAAAATTGAATTCTTTACTAGATGCCTTTTGCCTGCTGCACAAGACAATGCAGCAGGAAAGAACAGCCTATGTTGACAGCATGCTGAAAAATAAGGAGGGAAATTTTTGTACATGGCAACCTGCCATTTTTCTTCTGTTACTAGATTTGAACAGAAATAATACCAGGTATTTCAAAAATAAAACTGCTTAAAATGCCAGAAGTCTTCAAAGCTGGAATGTTAAAAATACCCTTCCTTATGTTCTTGGAGTTTTAATTATTTGTGTTGCATTTTACAGTTAGGATGTTTTAATACTATTTATTATAGTTCCAGAACTCATACATAATAATAGAATTATCATCAGCATCCTAACCAGATAAGCATTCTTTGATAGTCAAAACATATGCTAATAGAGCATATAAGAATATCCTTAGAATTAATGCTGTGGTATAATTCCTGTGCCTCAGTCAATTCTTTGTTTCTTGTCCAGGTTTGAGCCCAGCTACTGGAGATGCAAAAATTATTTGAGTGATAGTGGGGTTACATATTAATTGTTTGAGAATGTCTAGTTAGCAGCTGCAATGTTTGCATAGTTATGTTTCCCTTCGGGCAGAAAAAAAAAAAGTAACTAATATTCTTTCTCAGTGCATATCTTTCCTTGAAAACTTTTTTCTCCTCTATTTGCTTAATGCTAAGGAAATATCTTCCATGCTTTGGTTTTGGGGTTTTTTGTGCCTTTTTTTTAAATAACGTTTTTTAATAAAGTGTGTCATCTTGCATTGTAGGAAATCATATATACTTATTCCTCCTGGATTTGTAGAAATAATAGAACTATGGAAAGAGATGTAAAAATCTTTTTCTTTTAGTTGAATTTCATTTAAAAACAAACCCTAACCCTCCCTTCCCAAAATAAACCCCCAAAACCTCAAACACTCTAAGTCTATTAATAGTGCCATAAGGACTGACGATTCTTTAAGGCTGGTAGCTGGAAGGAAGTAATCTAGGATTGTCAGCACTAACTAGCTGTTAATTCACAAAGTCTCTGAGCACTTGTATTTGTTGATGAGCTACTGTGACTTATTTCCTCTTTACCTTTAGTGAGTTGCTGTTGTTTCTTAAGTGGATATAACAAAAACATTAAATTAAGCATATTATTGAAACATATGGGAGGTGACAACCTTAGAGAAGCAAACAGTTACTGTTGACAAGTGTGGTCAAGTGTCAGATTAGCACAAGATTGCTACATGGATGTGAACGGGTTCACTCAGGAGATACTGATAGTTTTGTTTATTAGAGCCATTAACTTAAATTTGGGATGGCTTCCTTGTTCCCGGCAGCACATATTTGTTAAAGTAGGGTGTCTCTGGTGTGTGAACTGTTGCCGTCAGGGGCAGAAGGAGCCTGTGATAGTTAAAGAATTGCACATGTTCTCAAGCTCATGGGGAAGACCTTTAGGTGTTCAAAACAGACATTGCTCTCTTGATTTCATTGGTGGTGTTTTGTGCCAGGGACAGATGCTTACGTGGTGCATTGAAGCAGTGAGCTGCAAATTACCCTGCTATTCTAACATTGCTCCAACAAGTTTTACTGAAGATTAGACACAGATACGAAGAAGGCATCTCCTGGATATCTCATAATGTGTTATGGATATGTAATACAGTTTAAGATAGGAAGTGATTTGATCTGCAGGCCTCTGTCACAGAAAGAGCTTATCCTTGGCTGCAGTAGTACAAGTAGTGAGTTTTCCCTGTACATGAGGTTACTGCTTGTATCTCTCAACTACACATTGAAGCAGTGATGACCTGCTTTCTTACATTGCTCTGACAAAACAGAGATAGAGTTGTTTTTTTTTTTTTGTTATTCTACTACCTGTTAATATGGTACAATCAGAGAGAGAAAAGAGAAGTAGGGTGAAAATCATAAACCTGTGTTAATCTGCCACAGGTATTGTACTGAGAACTAATTTAGGTTTGGCTCCTTATCTCTTAAATGGTATGAGGACCATTTGGCCCCACTTTGTTACTCTTCAGGAATACACTCAGTTATGTTTACTGTTTGATGATTGAGAAATCATGGAAGGAGAGGGCTGTTAGACATGGGAGCAAAGGGAAGAGAGGACAGCTACCCACAAGCAGGATGTGTGTCATAATGGAGTTCTCAGCAGAGCCCTGAACACAGCTTACAAAAACTCCATCTGTCCCAAAACAAAGGTTTGGACCTTCTCTGGGGCCAGTGTAATGTCTTGTACACATAGCCCAGGAGTGGTAACACGAGGGGAAAAATTGGGATTAGGTGAGTTCCTCTGTGAATAGCTTGAGAACATGAAAGGTATATCAGTCTCTTCTTTATTTTCTTTTTGCTGGACCTGGTTGTTTTCATGCTTGGAGTGATAAGTCTAATCTAATTTATATATTTCTGGTAAGCTTTTATGGCCCTTTTATTCCCTATGATTTGGGTCCTGTTCTTGGGTTCCCCCATAAGACTGGTACCTACTGAGTACTAGTTAATCAACACTGGAAGCCTGACTGTCTGATTTGAAAAGGAGAGTCAAACTTAAGACTTGTGAAGGAACAAGGAGATTTTTCCAGAACATCCATAGGCATTGTAAAACTGGAGGGACCTGTACAGTGACTTCCCATGTAACAGAAACTAAAGGACTCAAGTAAATTCTTGGTTGAACGAGACTTGCCACTTAGAAAAAAAGTTATTCTTCATTAAAAATTTTGGAGTAAATCCCTCTTAACACTGGTGAATGCATTCAGATCCATTGTGAGCTCTCCAGTTATTCATTATTAGCCTTAGTGTTTGCTCTTAATAACTAATTTTTAGGTTAGTGTTGTTTTTATTCAACTTCCAGCTATCAGGTCTGGCTATCTGCCTGTTTTAAGAGCTACATATTGTCCGATATTTTTTTATAGGAAAGTCTGTATCAATTGATGAAGATCTCTTGATAAGACTGAGCTCTTAAAATCTTTTGCTGTTTATGTATTTTCAGTCCTGTTTCACTTTTGTGGCTGCTCAGTTAGACTGTTTTCTGTCCCTTGGAAGCTATACCTACTGTGTCCTGGATTCAAAAACTTTTCTGAATGTGCAGTAACTTCACACACAAATTAAATGTTAAGAGCATAAAAAAGTTAGTGCCTTAATAGGAAGGACAGAACATAAAGAAATCTCTAATGGTGAAGTAGGTACAAGTCTAATACTTTGTTGGTAAATCTATCAGCAATCAAAAGTGAAAGATGAAAGAAGAAATTTTGAACACTAAGCAAAACTTAAGATGTTAGCAAAAGCAAGACCATTTTCTTTGGAAGATGGGAACTTTGTTAGTCTGTGAATTGGAGTCTTAGTCATACAAGATCACCTGTTATAGTTTACACATTCTTCAATAATCAATGACAAAGACTAACACTTGGGGTCAGCCTGGGACATGCCCCTTGCATCCCTGTGGAGACACAGCTGACATGTTTGCGATTATGGATATGAGGTTTTTCTTACTGAGCTTTTAAAACAAATCTGTGGCAATTCTGTATCAAACTTGGGATATCTCTGGAAGACAAAGTATTGCCTCTTGAAAGTGTAGGTAGCTTGTTTGTTCAGTTGATATTATTTGTACACACTTTTGTGCTGGAGGAACAGCCATCAGGACATATCTAGAAACCATCTCGTCTGTCTTTAGTGTGTGGTCTCACCCATGAGAGCATAAAATTCGGAGAAAAAATTTGCCATGTGAACACATAGCAGGACTGCTTAATTGATATGCTTTTTCCTTCTTGACACTTTATGTATATAATTCTCATTCATTTTGCTGGGAACTTGACTTGTGGAAACAGAAAAGAATTGTCTGTCTCCTCTGCGTCTTTGTATAAAATGCTTTTGGAACCATAGATGTGAAACAAATTTCATAGGTAAAACATAGTTTCATCTAAGTATTTCTGTAAATAATAAGTATTCAGAAACCTTTACATAAACCTTTATATATGACATACATATAAATATAAGACTTTGATACTGTAGTCAGAATTGTGTTTTTCCCCAGGGCATAACAAAACCGTATCTTCTTCCATACCATCTAAAATAACAGCAAATACATTTTTAGATATTCTTTACTCTAACTATAGCTATACAAAACCTTAGTAATAAATCATATTTCATAAAAAAATACAGAGCATACTAAAAATGTTAGTATTTGTAGCCACCTCTTTGAAATTATATTTACTTGTGAGTCTTCTTTCTACTTCCTTTGTTTCAAATTATTAATACTTATATTTCAGAAATTTTTATATTTATATATTTATTTATAAACATAATTATATATTTATAAATATATTTATTACATTATTTATAAATACATTTATCATATGTTTATATATTCATAAATTTTTATGTTGATATAAACTTAATCTATGTCTTTGACAGTTGAATTCCAAATGGTCTTATGTATTTTGTTGCACCAAAAGGCCAGGGCATCCATGTTGTTGATAAAAAGACATTTCAAGATGATTGATCAACTATTATCACAGCTTCTGTAGTTTACGAAGTTTGTAGTCCTCTTATCCAGGACTACAAACAACAATAGCAAGAAAAATGGATACAATGGTAAACAAAATATATTTTTTTCCTTTTGGTTTTAATTCTCCATTGGGATCTTATTGGTAATCTCTGTGTGGGTTTTCAGTAATTTTATCTGGGTTATTACTATAACTTTTCTCTTTTTTCCCATTTTTTGTTTTTCCTAGAGTCAGTGGAAACACTAACTGAAGTGAAATGTTATGACCTTAGGAGTAATACTAATTCATTAGTAGTCAGTCTCACTTCTAGATGAAACCCCAAGCCTCTTGTACTTTCTGCTTGAATAGTTTTCAAAGAATAATACTAATTTTATGTGTGGTTTTAAACTACTGATAGAAGTTCCACTCATACCTTCTGTTGCCATAAGTATATCACCATGGCACAAATAAATTGTGTCTTTCTTTGCATACAGTTTCCATATGCCAGAAAGGGTGATAGTAGAAGGAATTAGCTGGTCCATGTGGAACACTTGACCATCAAACTCTTTACCTCCTTTTTTTTCCTTCTTCTTTTTTTTTTTTTTTCCACTGAGATCTACCTCACCTGAAAGCTTATATACCTGAGTTTGTGCTCCACTGAGAAGTTTTACCTGACACAGTGAAAGTCTTAGGCATGTCTAAAATGAGAACAGTGGAATAGCTATGTGTAAGAAATTGTAAAACAAGTTTAGAAGTGGGACTAACTGAAGTGGCACTAAAATTTACTGCACTTAAACTTTTACAGATGTAAAATGAAGATATTACTAGCTGCACAACATAGCAAGATATGAGAAGATAAGTTCATTAATGTTGGTGAAATAGTCTGATACTGTAGTGATGATCACCTTGGAGACTCTCATGAGGAAATTGATACTTCTGGCATCCTAGCAGAGCTTAAGTGGAGTACCCTAAGGCTGTGGACTGAACAACTCTGATCAGACTAGATCCGGATGCCTTATCTACTTACCCAGTAAATTATGTCCTTCCTGCTCTCTGAGTGTTGAAACAGTCTTAGTGGAAAGAAATGAAATGCTATGTGAACATATAGGTGAAAACTGCATAAAGCTGTTCATGCATCCTTTTTGAGAAGATTGCTTAAACATTTGGTGACCTGTGGTTCTTTAGTGTGTTGAAAATAGCAGCTGCAGTATATGAGGTGTTGGTACCTGGTGAAGTCCTCATCAAACTGCAACCAGCCTTCTGAATTAGGGGAGAAAAAGTCCTTATACTGATAATGGGACCATGGGAGAAGAGATCTGTGTAGCAATATGCTATATATAAAAGTCATTGCTATGTATAAATAGTGAGAGCAGGTAAATACAGACAGGAGCAAGAGAGACAGAATTGAGATACAAGAGGTTTTGGTTTTGGAGTGATACTTTTCCTTACACCACATAAAGGAAATAGGCATCAAAATAATGTCTGCTGGAAGTCTAACACATGTATGTTGTATCCGACAGCACTAGCAGAGGTCTGCAAAATGAGTGAACTCAGTGATGGTGGTAGGAGATGTTTTTGCACAGGTGGAGAAGCAGCATGGCTGGATGGAGTTTACAATGTTAGGAAGGAGAGTGATGTGGTGATGAAATGTAAGCAGAGACTATAGAATCACAGAATGGTTTGGGTTGGAAGTGGCCTTAAAGATGGTCTAGTTTCAACTCCTTTGCCATGGACAGGGATATCTCCCACTAAACCAAGTTGCACAATGTCCCATCCAACCTGACCTTGGACACTGCCAAGAATGGGGCATCCACATCATCTCTGGCCAGCCTGTATCTGACTATCTAGTTTGACACAGGAATGTGGCACAGTGAGCACCACTGCAGTTCTGTCTCAATGCAGTTCTGTCACCATCTCCTAATGTTGCTCTTACCCGTGTTGAAGTAAGTTTTGAGCAAGGTGTAGGTCATACTTAGAGATAAGGCTTGATCTTACTGAAGCTTTAAAGGTAAGGTATTGCAAATATACCGTCATTTTAAGAAATACCCAGAAAAGATACCCTTACTTTCCTTCTGTTTTCTTCAGATTTGAGGGTCCTGTGAGTGACATGTCATAAAACTGTAGCACAGGCAGAATGCAAACTTGTTGCTGCTCTTCCTAGTATGCTCTCAGTCACTTCTAGCCACTTCTATTTCTCAGGTACACCCAAAGGCAGAGGTTTTTTAAGATGCCATGGCAATGGGCAGTAGAAATGAATTCCCCACATGAATTGGCATGTCATCTTCTGTGACCTCTTTTGGGGAACATAAGAGACAAATGGTTGGAACCCATGGGGCTTTCTTCAACTGAAATAAATGAAATGTTGATGAAATCTGAAAGTTCACATTGATAGGGAGGAAATTGTTCCATTTCCATGAATCTTGCAAAGGATCATTGTCATATGTTCTAAATTCCTGTAACTGCTAATTGCATCCTGTTTTCTAATTCTCCTTTGCAATTATTTTAATTACAACTCACTATGGCAAAACCTGTCTGTTTTGCTGTCTGAGTGAATCCAAGAGGAAGAAGAATGAGCATAAAAATAGTTTAAAAATTCTTTATTTATTCCCCTTTCTTGTAATATTCAGTCATGTTGTAGATCAGTTTTCTGGTTTTAGTTTTCCAAATACACACCTATTCAATCTTTAGATAATAGGAAGATTTGGCTTTAAATAACTTCATATGACAAACACGATAACTTTTTTCAAAAACTCTGTAAATATTTTCTAGGTGCATTAATTCATGTTTGCCAAAAGGAGCCAGAACTATACCCATGTGAGGTAAAAAGCAGTCACCAATGTACTTTAATACATCTGAGTTAAGTCATTTCATGTTAAGTGGGTGCTGAAACAGTGACACAGATTGCCTAGAAAAGTTGTAGATGCCTTGTGTTCAAGGCCAGACTGAATGGGGTTTTGTTCAACCTGCTCTAGTGGAAGGTGTCCCTGCTCTTGACGTGGGGGTTGGAACTAAATGATCTCTAGGGTCCCTTCAAACCCAAACCATTCTATGATGTTTAGTAGAAAGATTTAAGGAACAATCTAAAAAAAGTGATGATAATGACTTCTTGATGGATAAATGAATATAAATTGTGCCAATCTACAGAAATACAGACTGAGATGGTGTGAAACAACTTGCAGTTTTTCATATGCTTGTACCTGACATTTTATACCACAGTGCTTGCACAGTGGCACCATGCAAATTTCAGTGCATCAAGCATTCAGTTTCCATGCCAGGATTAAGTTACTCAAGTTTGTTTGGAGTTCTGGACTGTTGCAATTTTAAACCACTGGTGTTTTGTCATGTGTCTTTGTTTAGGAAGATTCCTATTCCATTTAATAAAAATTGAATTGTGATGAATTAATGATTATGACCAACCCAGAGCTGCAGGACACCTGAAGCCTGCAAAGGTGTTATGCTTAAGGCACATGTAACTGACCAACTTGAATGACAATCTTATTACATCTTGCACTCTGTTCTTGGTGTATTGTTAACCATACCTCCCTGCAGGTAAAGCAAGATAAAATAATAATTTTTTTTCCAAAAAAACAAACTAATCATCTACTTCTTGATCATGGCTGAGAAATGCAACATTATTCCTGAAGGACTTTGAACTATAACCCTCTGTTTTCTCCAAACGTACATCTATTGATCTGTGCAAGAGTAAGTTAGGAGGAACACAGGAAAATCTTCATTTGCCTGGTAAATAATTATACCTAAGACAAGATAACTGTCATATTGTATTGATTATTCCTTAGCTTTTGACATTTAGAAAAAGTTTCTGTTCTTTCTTTAAAACTGTTATCTTCTGTGTTGCTTGTTTTGATATTGTCTCAACTAGGCTCTTGATGTTGAAGAAAACATACTTGTATTGATCCATAAAATATATCAGCAATTTGTATGAAGATAAAGTTTGACTGCGCAAATGAGCGCATGCATTTATACAATGTAATAATAAGTTAATGTATTTGTAAGAGTACATGACTTCTGATTATCAATCCCAACACAGAATCTGATGTGGCCATTTGGATCAAAAACTTCTCCCCAGCCAACCTAAAATCATCTAGCCTGCCTCTGTATAGTTTGGTTTTTTTTAATCTTTAGTCATTATGGATATAGTTTTAGTGATGCTAAAAGGCTACACTAATGGCCTTTTTTTAAAAAAAAAAGGCTAATGCGAAAGGGTAATTTGTAAGACCACTAGGAGAATGCTTTAAAAATTCTTATACTCTGTGTACTGTCACATAAAGCATGACTTGAGTATGGTTGGTTAAAGGTGAGCTACAAGAACAACATTTAATTTCAACTTAATTAAATTAAGGTATTAACTAATAGACCTTGAGACAGGAGATTACAGAAACTGTGGCTAAGTCTCTTCCAGAGTACTGCTACATTGAAATTCATGCCTAAGCTAGTATTTTTTTTCCTCCTTGCATGTTATCTATGTTTGGAAATTTTAGTTCTGGTCTTTCCTACCAACAGATGCTAATGTTAGAAGTTTTTACTGTGAATTTATTACCTAAATGCAATAAGATTGTACAGAACAGCAGTAGCTCTACTGTGTTTGCTAGCAAAACAAACAGATTACAGGAACAGAGTAAAAAACCTCCTTCATTCTCTTCCAATTAATTTAATTCCTGTTAAAATCCTGTTTATGTTTGGAAAAGAATGACCTTGAAACATTGCAGTTCACAGTTCAAATCTTTTGGTTGATATTGGCTTATATACTGGTGACTTGAATAAAGAATAATGAGTAGACAGTAGAATCTTTTATTGTTGAATTTCTGATTATCTTTTAAGAGTGTTCATTTTTTCACATCCCTATATTTGTTATATGAAGTATAAATTTAGTATTGTGTGCATGGGCCAGATTTTTGTCTGTGATTCAGAAGCTGTTGTCATTCTATTGGTGCATGCAGATTCATCTCTTACTTATGAGGCTGTAGTAGTGGTAGTGAATTTTCTACATGAATGGAGAATTTGTAAGCCTGCACCAACATTAGATAAATAACCTCTGACAAGTGTTGAAATTTTATTTCAATTATGTGGTAGTGTTTGTTTTCTGTCAGAGGGCTCTGTTGTTCTCAAGCATCTCCATTATATGCCTGCATTTGCAGTGAGCAAAAGGTAATTTGTGCCCTTGTATATTCCGTTGGGATAGTGGTGAAGTAATTTTGGTAAGAATGTACTCTGTCAGTCTTGCTCCTCTTATGCCCTGAATTGCCTTGCAGATGCCACAGTTGAATATGGCTGGAAAAAGTGCCTAATGCAGACAGACTGAAATTATGTGAAAACTGCTTGTAATAATTGTGGTGTGATACCTGAAACAGAATAGAGGAAACTATTTATGCAAAAATATAGAAAGCTTTAATTATTCATCAGATGCTGGTGAAAAACTACCATGTGCATCCTGCCAGGCAGAAAAAGTGACTTTCACTGTAGTTCAACAAAGCCCTATGAGTTTTTAAAACTCATAGACATGGGCTTAATTATTGCAGTGTATCAGTTTTACCTGAATTAAGGGAAGGGAAGCGGTATGATTTTACATTAACAAGATGCACAAAGATGAACTAACAGTAGAGTCCAGTTAGGCGTTTGAAAGGCACAAAAGTGTCTGAATTGCCTGTTTCCTGTGTGCTGCCTGTACTTTTTGGGATGATGCTATTCTCTGGTTCTATGTGGGGATGACAGCTAAGAAGGGTAATAAGATAAGCCCCTTTTGGCTAAAAAAAGAACAGTGCTAAGCTTGAGGATGACGCACGTGTAGGCTCTCCTTTGGGCTTCCACCTGGAACTGCAAGATGTAACTCCTTTCCTCCTCAGCTAATGAGATCTAGGGAGTTCCCATACTGGTCACCTCCTGTTTTAAGCTGCTGAGAACAGCCTCCTAAAGCAGTCAGGTTTCTGTCATTCATTCAGTGATCTGTCAGAAAGTTCTGTGGGAAATATGTGATGTCTTTGTTAAATCCTGATTTCAATTCTACTCTTGTGATCCTAAAAATTAGACTTCTAAACAGTGGACTGAATGTCCAATGTCATTTTAGTAGCACTTGAGCAAGCAACACTTTTATTATTGATATCATTGTGTATAGAGTTGAATCTAATAATAAAAAAGAAGGAATTAGTTAATCTTTTTGATGGTTTTCATATTATTAATGACTTGCAAAAAAAAAAAGCTAGAACATTAAGAAGCAACTAAATACATGTTTCTTAGGAAGAAAGTGAGGAAAAATGTTAAAACTGATTCTAAGTTTTAATTGGGAAAAGATTAACTGTATATTTGACTTTATTAACAAAGCCATAATTAGGTCCAATTTTCTTCTTCTATGTTGTAGTTGAAATGTCCCGTGTGAGCACTTACAAACCTTAAAACTCTGCAAATGGAGAATTGAATACAGGCACCATATGGTTCACTTCTTTCGTATTGATTTTAAGGTATTATCAACACTCACAAATAGACGATTGCAAATCCATCTTAAAATTGAAGTACTTGCCATTTTCATGATGTTTTCCCATGAGGTTTCTCTCTCTGAGATCTGTCTTTTCAATTACCATTTGCTGTCATTCAGCACTTCTTGCACTTTATAGCACAAATGCCTCTGAATCCATAAAAATTTATTTCAGTCCCTTCCCTGTTTCCATACTGTTTTCAGTTACAAGCAGTTTTTAAGGATTGGTTCTCAAAAAAATAATATTGATAAAGTATAGTGAGGTTCAGGAAGCAATAGCAACAGTCCATAGTTTCAAGTTTTTTCTGAAAAATAAAAATAATTAGAATGATTCTTTTTTGAATTTTTAGTGGAACTACAACTTCACCAGATAGAAAATAGGGCTTCAAGAGAATTTTAAGAGTCATGGCATAAAATCTTCAAAATAGGAAAACTCTAGGCATGGTAGCATGCCTAGTGATAAAAGGAGAAAGAATGACTTAAGAGTATGTGCAGTGCTTTTGGCTCCTGTCTTATGCCCATAAATATAATTGGCCAGAAAACAAAAGAAATATCACAATAAAAGGTTTATATTGTTGGCTACTCTGTTGCTAAGGTCAAAGCACTGTAGAGATTCTGTGCTGATACTTTTTTGCGGTTACAGCTCTTACGGCTTAGCTGTTCCTATAAAGATGTCTGTCTTTCAACAGATGACAAGTAACTACTTGGCATATTACCTTATTTTCTTAAAATCAGCCCTCACAAATACTGTGTCTGTATTTTTCAGGTTAAGCTTGCAAATGGCAATTTTTGTTTTCGTGTTTTGTGTCAGTATGGGCAACTCAGTTCTATCCCTTTATCTTCTTTTTTGTTTGTGTACATGTTATAGGAAAATTAAAAACGAAGAGTCATTCTTGGGTGTTGGGCCACAATATTGGTAGATGTTGGAAGCATGCTAAGAAGCTGAGCATTTTTCCAGTGAGGCATTTTACATTGATCCTTTTGGAATTGATATAGCCTACTTTTGAATTTCTCTAGTTATGTTGTTAAATTTTCTGAGTGCCTAAATGTGAATCTTATTCCTCCTACTTTTGAAAGTGCTGTAATTCTTACGCAATTACTTCCTTGTCAGTGTGATTCATATATTTTCTACAATATCTCTCATTTGACAAAGTAAACCTGTGTGCTCTTTCATTACTGAAGTGGTGAGTTTCAATTGGCTTTATATTTTAATTTCTTCTTGAGAGTGACTTTCTGACGTCAGTTTTATGAGTCAAGAAGCTACCTGCTGTGGAATCAGTTTGCTTTTTCTCTTTGAGTGAAGCAAATTTCTATGTATAGGGTAAGCACCAAACTCATTTTACAAGCTTTTGTTAGGAAGATCGATAGGGTTTTTTTATCCAGCTCTGGCCTTGTCATACCACATTTCCTTCGAAGTTCTGTGGTCCATATTTTAGTGAACAATCTGATGGAGTCATTCTTCATACAATGCCCTTCCAAGTGCTTGGGATAAAGACTGTTTTAGAAGGAGTGTGCATTTAGGGTGGTTAGTGCAACCTAAAGTGTTCTGTTCGTCTCTCTGCTGCTTCTTCTGTTCAGAATTGAGTGGGTATAATTTTGGCTGCAAGACTTCATGCTACTTGTTACTCATTAAGTTGAAAACTCCATCTGGAGAAGGTATTAATCCAAACTGTTATTCTGGTACAGCTTGTTTTGAAGTTGTTTGCTTTGGAGTGGGACTGAGTTGACCAGTAGTATGTTAAAGAAAGATTGACTCCTTTGAAAATGATTTTTAGTATATTTAGGTATGTACATAGAGTTTCAGAATGTTTCATATCCTATTTGGTATGTCTTGAGCATATCTGTGACTTTGGCTCTCTTTCAAACGTTTATTTTTATGTGCATTCTTCTATTTTCTTAACTTTTTTTTCTTTCATGAAGTTTAAAATAAGATTACTTGACCTATATTTCTTGCTAATTCTTCAGGTGCTATTGCACATACTACTTGCAAATTATAGTTTCATTTAAATAAGAAGGTTTTGTTTTTTTTTAAATTGAGGTTTAACTGTCAGATGAAGTATTATGTCACTCTTCCATATGCAACTGAAAGTTGATAATTTAGTCAGCCTTTTGTGAGCAATTTTTTACAGTATTTAAAATTCCTGTCATATAACAGAGGATCAGTGTGAAGTATTTTTGGAGGGAACAGTTTCCTCTGCTTTTGCTAGATTAGTCTTGAGATCTTCTTTCTAATTAACAAACAAACAAACAAAAAAGCCCATCAGTGTCCTTTCATATGGAGAAGAAAACTAAGGAAAAATGGAGGACTGAGATAAGCAAAAAGAGAAGTTGCTCAGCAGCATCTTGGATACAGTTTCATGAGTTGCAATTTTTCATTTTAGATTTTATTTTCCTTTGTGAACTATTTAGGAAAAAAAAAGAAAAGGTTTTTGCAGAAAGAATTATCTTTTCTAGCCTTTACCTGCATTTGGATACTGCAAAATACAATAGTGAAGTCACAGGCATATAGCAGTGAATAAAAATACAATAGTTATAATAATAACCTAATGACAGAGAAAATCTGATACCCAGTAGACTTGGTGAGTGACTTGCCCTCTTTCCTCAGTCTCATGGGAGATGATACAGTGTACTCCTGCTGTACAATCTTCGAGTTTTCCAGTAGTTTGCCCACCCCCTGCTGGGAAACTGTAATTTCTGGCAGGGATGGCTGCTAGCAGGGGCCTCTGGGAGATGGTGTCGATGCAGAGCGTGCTTCTGCCACCATGGTTGCAGATTGCATGCAGGTACCATCACTTGCCATCTGGGCCACTTTGTTCACCCTTAGATAATCTTCCTAAACATATGTACCAGTATTTCTATTTTCTCTCCTGTGTGTGTGTTTTCATAAACCAGCATGACTTGAACAATGCTAGTTTATATACTCTAACCCAGGAGAAGACTATGGGCATCTAGTAATTAATATTTAGTTTATTAAAAGCCAAAATATGTAGACTAACATTTTTCTCAAGTTCTGTTTACGTATAATACTGAGTGTTCATTTCTATCATCTTCTGCCCCCTTAATTTAATCTTAGTGAAATGAAACATGTCAGTTCTATAAACCATATTTAGAGCTGTGAAAACCAGCATTCACTGCAAAATGGGATTCCTGATGGAAGCAAATATGCTTCCAAACAGTAATTCTGCTTCCCAAAAGGACAGGCCCATTTTAATACCCTGTGGTAGGGTGACAGACAGGGCAATCCAGGCAATCTGCTTGTCTCACTGTAATTTGTTACATATACTTAGTCCTGAGCCACTTAAAATGAAAACCACCATAAACCCCCATAAGTGGGGTATGTGCCCCACTAAATTTAAGCTTTAAACATGGGGGTTCTGTTCATTCATTGCTGGCCAAAGGGTTTTTAATTCTGGTTTGCATGAGGACATGCACTGAAGGTCTAAGTTACTGATAAAATACAATAACTATTTTTTCAACCTTTGGAAATGCATTTTGCCAGCAGATGAGACTGCAGTTGATACACCTGGATAGACAAGTTGTGATTCCTATATAGTTTGTTTGGCAATATTGTACACATTCTACTGTAAATTCAGGAAATAGGCAGGCAGCTCCTAAAGAAGTTTAGTGTCGAAAACAGGGAGCCATTTGTATTCTTTGGGCATGAGGTTCTTTAGCTATGTCAGGATGATAAACAGAAACTCCATGTTAATCTGACCTAGTAAGGAGCTTTCAGGATTGCAAGTTGGCAGATTCGTAATCTGACTGTTTGTAAACAGATATAGTTGTTGACCTTGTTCATTGTGGATGTGCTTCATCACTATAGCTTTAGAAAAGCGTAATACATTTCCCCCATTACCTAAATTGCACAAATAAAAATGGAAGCCAGATCTTTCTGCCACAGATTTTTCAACTAACTGCATTATCCTGTAGCTGAGGAACTGGTACTGTTTTCATGTTCTTATGCAATGCTTTTAATCCTCAGTGATCAGCATCCTTTAAGAATTAGAGCATCCAGTTTTTCACTCCCATTATTTTTATGGGCACACAGTACACAGATACTTGTGCTGCTTAGAAACCACCACGTCAAATAAATTGATTAATAACAAGCTGTATTTAAGATTTCCTGCTGGGCCTCTTGTCTATTATTTTTCTATTCTTGTTTTTATTATGCAAAATAAATTATGTTCGTCAGGTAGCTGGCTAAGAAAAGATGAGCACCAAGCTCTTAAATTCTATCTCTTTAAAGTGCTAAATGTTAATTGGGTTTCTCAGTAGAAACTGTCTTGAGAGGCAGTATGACTATAGTATAATTGCATGAAAGCAAAACATCTGCAAGACTGAAGCAGCATCATGTAGGTTTGTTTTCTAATAAGGTACTTGAAAAGAATTAAAATGATTAATATTTTTACAATCCACAGCAGTAATATTTTTTAAACCCAGGGGCTTGTATCTTCCGTTTCTCACACAGAAAGCACCGAACATTATTTACTAGTGGGAATATCAGAGACCTCTCATCCTTGGAAGTTTGCTTGCACATCTTTTTCTTTTTGAGATTAAGCCGACCAGAGAGGTGTCAGGTTGGGTAATACTGTTGTGAATTTATCAAGAAAATAGGACCAGATTTCATAGACTACATCTTTTTGCATTTTCGTAAACCTACTGTCAGTCTTTTCTGTTCTTGTGTCAACAGTTCTTCTTTTCAACAGTGTGGTGATTGTATTCCTGTTGCATTTTATGTGGCAAGTTGGGTGCCTGGGCGGGCTTTTCATATTGTATGTCCATTCAGGATATCAGCACTTGATCCACGTATCCTAGCTGCAGAGTGAGAATTTAATGGGGACTATGGATGTAACTATTTCTCTGTAACAGCTCATTTTCCTTTTACATGACCTTTTTACTTCCTGAATTAAAAAGGTCAAATCCAGAAATAAGTAGCGATGACAGTGTGCATTATTCAGAAGTGCTAGCTGCAGCCAATTTCCACTACTAATAGAGAAGTAATGCAATTACTCTTGCTTCTTTTTTTAAATCAAAAGTATACCTGAGGCTGACCGAAGAGCAGATGGCTAGGTAACATCTTTCTCTGAAGAGCTTTTAATTGATTTTATATTCATTGATTGGTGAAGTCTCCCAAAGTCTTGCAGGAGCTGCTGTATTTCTTTACACTTAATGGACTCCTGCATCTTCTCAAAGAAAAAGACTAGGCCCTGATATTGGAGAGCATTTCACCACTGTGAAGGTGGCGTGCAGCACATCATGTCCTGGCATATTGCTTCTTGCAATTAGTGGGCAGATATTTTCTAAAGCATAATTAGTAGCTCTATAGGAGACTGAAGCATCTGTCTCTCACTTGCTGTCTGTGCTTCATGTGTTTCACACCCCTGACATCAGTGTAGCCTTGCATCACTGGAAAAGCTGACTTGGACTTCTGGATGTGAAGGCATCAGAGAAGGTATTTTGGATCTCACCTTCAGGTGTTTTAGTCCTTCACTGAATCTGTCATTACTTGGCGTGGTAGAATGCCAACAGCAACCTGGTCTAGTAGAAAGTGTCCCTGCCCATGGCTGGGAGATTGGAACTAGATGGACTTTAAAGTCCTTTCCAACCCAAACCATATTATGGTTCTGTGACTTTAGTTCAGCTTCTCCAGCCATTTTAAGTAAGTAAAATAGAAATTCAATGACAACAATGATTGATTTGCCTATCATATAGGGAACTAGGAAAACAGTTTGCAGTATTAAAGTGTTTCCTGGTTATATTCAGTTTCTGTTTTGGGAAAACAAGATATCATAAATGGCAGAGTTAAGGAGAGAACTGCAGAAGAAAGGTAAGTAAGTAATGACCAAATAAAAACCACATAATGGAAAGATATTTATTTTGGTTCCCTAAACATAGAGACTGAAAAATGTTTACTAGTGTTCACAAGTAAAAAGAGAACCAGGTCGTTCTGCCTTTCTTCCCTTCCACTGCCATTGTAAACAGTCACTCCTAACTGACTCTCTCAAACAGTTTTGTGTTTTTAGGCATTATCTTGCACGTCATCATGCTACTACATGCTGTCTTCCCTACTGAGAAACTATTATAGCACAGTGGACAATAAAGGCTGCCTGCTGTGATGAATGTTGGCTACCCAAGGGCAATGACATCCTTCCTGACTTCATTTCTGAGTTACTGACTGTGCCTCCCAGCAGACCTATATGAAAGATCTTAAGAATAAATTGATCCTCAGTTTCATTGCTTATCCTTACCTGGTGAAATAAATAATAATAATAAAAAAAAATATTAAAAAAAGGAAGAGTGTTGCACTTTATTGTTTTGTACAAAGTAACCAACTAACAAAATTAATTTTGTTAACAAGTAGAAGATGCAAGTTAGGACAAATGGAGGAAAAATGTTTGTTTAGTCTTCTCTGCAGAGATTGCTGATTTTATTTTTTATTTTTATTTTTTCCCAAGGCTTCAAAAATGTATTTCAACATCTGACTTGTGTATTGTTGCTCCAAGCTGCTCATACATAAGGCTGATCAAGACTTCTCATTGATCAGACTTTGATTTCTTCTCTAAGGCAAAATAAACCCAATAATGCTGCATTTATCTTCTTATAGGAATATTCTTTTCATGTATTTAGGTAATTGCAGCAGTAGTTTTATCAGTTCTGGAGGCATTTGGAATTTCAAGGTATTTCTAAAGGCCAGTTTGCTTCTGTTGTAGTTGTCTGATGCTTTATTTTAATTTATTTTACATTTAACTTTTGGTTTGACTTGTATCTTGAAAAGTTTGTGACACAAATTGTATTATTGTGATTATAAAGATTTTGCAAATTCCTCAGCTGTTGTTGCATTCTTTAGTTTTCAAATGCTGTTTTTAATTTTTTTTTTCTTACAAAAAGGACACCACTATGACATTGTCTCTCTCAACAGAGGAAGGATGGATCATGAGGGTGAAATAAAAAAGGCAGGGTCATTTCAGTTATCCTACAATAATAATTTCCTGATCTCTAGTATTGATGTGCTATGTTTTTGTTACAACAAAACTACACTAGGCTTTTCCCTCTTTCCATCTAATGGGCTGTTTCTAAATCTTTCAGATTCTACTATACAACAGACATATTTAATTCCTTAGGGTGCAGAGGCAAGCAGGAAGGCCTATTTATTGCCTGTGTCTTTCTCATAAAACCTGTAGTTAAGTCCAACTTCATTGAAGTTGCAGGCTCTTACAGGGTAGTGATACGGACATGCGTACTGTTGTCCAAAGAGAAGATTCCAGTATCTAGAACCTGGAAAAAGGGATGCTTTCTAAAGATTCTTAAACAGGTCTAATAAATTCTGATTTAGAATAACGTGCCAAGAAAGAGATGAATGAACAGTCACTTGTGCACACTGAGTAATACTCTCAGCTTTTAGATTAGGTGTGCCAGGATTTGGAGCCTGCCTGCACATTGCCTGGTATTCTGGCTTGCTAAAGACTATGGCATCTCTACAAATGGGATTTCCTGGGCTAAGCTGCCAGCGTGGGGTTTTTGCAACGTAGTCCTTTGAAGCTGTTTCACCAGGTGAACATGACGCACTCCAGGAGATTATACCCCAAATGTGTTAGCTTGACCTGTATTCCTAACCAGTTGTAATCAGTTTCCCATATTACCCAAAATGCTTATTCTGTTTGCAAAATCCTGTAATACCTACGTTATCCTTCACAAGAATTATTTTCAGTTGTTCTAGTAGCCATCATTTAGAGTCCTGGGGATATGCAGGAGCCAATAAATATGAGAGTTTTACCTCTTGTGATACTCTCTCCCTAAAAAATGTCCTAGAAAAAAGAAGTTACAGATCATATGTTTGGAGCTTGTTTGGCAGCCAGAGACCTAGTCTTCATTACAGTTAGCTAATATCCAAGCACTCCTCTCCAAAACCCTGCAGAACAATCATCTATGTTTGGCATATCTGGAAGCCAGAGGGGCTGACATCTGAGCTGTTGTGCTAATTGGGATTCATGAGCTCCCAGCACTTCAGGAAATGCAAGCCTGTGACTAATGTCTCCCACAAAAAAGTTCTGACTTGACAGAGTGGATTAAGGTGCTTCTCAGTGTATGTATTCCAAGTATTTTGAGAGACATGATTGCTTTTAGTGGATTTGAGGCAAGAAAGAGCTTTCCAAAGAAAAACATTAAATAAAATAGGTGAAATCTAAAGTTTATGGTTTCTTCTCCCAAAGAGAAGAATTTCAGTATATTTCAGTGTATTTCAGTCTATTTTGATATATGCTGTAATTCAATATATTTTGATAATTTTGATAATGTACTTTTCTGTCATAGTGAAGATTTTGAGATCCAAACCGAAGATAAGCATGTAGTAATCTAGTTTTGCTACTTTGTTTTCCTTTTAAATTGAAGTCCACTAGTGACCCCCTAAAACCAAACTCCAATAGAATAACAATAGTAAAAAGAGGGGAGGGGGGAAAAGGCAGTTGATTTTTGTGACATGGGGCAAGTGCAGTACTCACGGGTGGTGATGTAACTCAGGACTGTGAGCTGTAGGCTGTTAAGTATTCTGCTAATCCATGTGTTCGATTTAATAAGTAAAAAGACATTTGCCTAGTACTTTCTTGGAGATTTTACTCTTTCCTTACAAAATAAAGTTTCTGAATCTCCAGCAGATCACTGCACTTCCATCAGATTACACAGTTAGGTGCCACTGCATGTTTTGTTTCTCTTTACCTGTCCTACAGGCAACATGCTGATATGCAGCTTTGAACTTCAGATATGGTTGTTTGCATACCAAAGGAAAATCTTTGGTTGTGGAGAACCCTTGGTAGAGTCTACTGGACATCAAGATAACGGCATGTAATACAGGAAGGACTATGCATGCTTGTAGTAGTAACCTACTCATGACTGATCCTTCATTTTTCCTCCACTGAGGCCATCCAAGAAATACTACAAAACTTCCCAGACGGTTGAAATAAGCTGGGGATTTTTTTTTGTGGTGTTTGGTTTTTTATTTTATTTGTTTGTTTGTGTTTCCCTTTCAATCAGACCATAAATCTTTTACTCTTGGCAAAAAGTTTTTTTTCCCCTGCAGAGATTTGGTGAAGTATTGTACCAGTAGCTGCCAAAAGACATCTCTCCAACTCTTGTATTTTGTCTTGGAAAAGGACCAATTTCCTTGTCAGATTTTGGCTAGTAAAATAACTACATCAGAGCTCCTTCCCTGCTCTTTTTTAATTTCAGCAAATTATGGGGACTATTGAAATTAAAGCAAAACTTCCTTCAACATCTTTGCATTGATTAGACCTTTTATAATGTCTTTGTTGTGGTGCTATAAACCTCTTGCAGCAATAGGAATACCGTAATGGGTGAATTGAGGAACCCTCATTTAAGCAGTAGACAAGCGCAAGTGTTTATATTAAGATCCGTAATTCCCACATTTAACCTTCTGCTGGGAGGAGTTAGAAACCATGCATAATTTTCTTGGAACATAGTTTCAAGTGTCAAATTAAATATCTTATTTTTATTAATAAACTATTTGATAAGAGTAGCCTTGTAGGCTGTTCATTCTAACAGTGTATATGGTCTGCAAGATGTTCTTCTGTACTTAAAGGGATCATTTTAATACTCAGCTTTAATTCATGGTGTCTAATCTGCTGTCTTACTAATCATAAATTTAACAAGTCCAAAGTGGTGGACAAAGTGTATCCTGGGGTCCATCAAATACAGTGTGACCAGCTGGGCAAAGAAAGGGATTATCCCACTGTATTCAGTGTTGGTGTGGCCTCACCATTTAAGAAGGATGTGAAGGTCCTTGAACGTGCCCAGAGGAGGACAACACATCTGGTGAAGGGGCTGGAAGGCATGTCCTGTGAGGAATGGCTGAGGACTTTGGGGCTTGTCTAGTTTGGAGAAAAGGAGGCTGAAGGGCACTGCTCATTGTGCTCCACAGCTTCCTGAGGAAGGGAAGAGGAGAGGGAGATGCTGAGCTCTTCACCCTGTTATCCAGTGACAGGATATGTGGGAATGGTTCAAAGCTGCACCAGGGGAGGTTCAGACTGAGCATTAGGAAACATTTCTTAACTGAGAGGGTGGTCAAACACTGGAGCAGGCTTCTTGGAGAGGTGATTGATGCCCCAAACCTGTCAGTGTTTCAGAGGCATTTGGACAATGCCCTTAGTAACATGCTTTAACTTTTGGTCAGTCCTGCGTTGGTCAGGCAGTTGGACTAGATGATCACTGCAGGCCCCTGCCAACTGAACTATTCTATTCTGAAATATTTTCTGCCTTGTTATTCACACAGTTGTGGTTTAACTCCAGTTAGCAACCAAGCCCCATGCAGCCCCTCACTCACTGCTCCACTGGTGAGATAGAGAACTGGAAGAGTAAAAGCTAGAAACTCATGGGTTGAAATAGACAGTTTAATAGCTAAGATAAAAGCCACATGTGCAAGCAAAGCAAAACAAGGCATTCATTCACCACTTCCCATGGGCACGCAGGTATTCAGCCATCCCCACGAAGCAGGGCTCCATGATATGTGACAGTGAAGATATGGGAAGACAAATGCCATCATTCTGAATGTCCCTTCCCATTCCCCCTTCTTCCCCCAGCTTTACATGCTGACCATGATGCCATATGTGGGATATCCCTTTGGTCATTTGGGGTCAGCTGTCCCAGCTGTGTCCCCTTCCAGCTCCTTGTGCCTCCTCTCTGGTGGGGTAGGGTGAGAAACAAGAAAGGCCTTGACACCGTGTAAGCACTGCTCACCAATAATGAAAACATCCCTGAATTATCAGCACAGTATTCTGCACAAATCCAAAACACAACCCCATACCAGCTGTGAAGAAAATTGACATTATCCCAGCCAAAAGCAGCACAAACTTTAACATTAGCAGTTCTGTTCTCCCATCTTTTTAAGCTGCAGACAGGTTTTTTTGTAACCTTCTTGGTTAACTGTCAGAGAAATGAGAAGCTTCACTAGGACACATGGAAGTGTGTTACTGTTTTTGTGACTCTGAGTCAGACCCTGTCTAGGATATAAAAAATGGGATGAATGCACAAAAATAATGAAGTGAAGTGTGCAGTGCATGGCTGGACAGTTGGGGGAGGTGACAGTCCTGCTCCATGTTGCACTGGTGCAGTCTCCCTTTGAGTACTGTGTGCTGTTTTGTGTGCCACAACGTAAGAAGGATTTGAAGGTTTTGAGGATGGTCAAGAATCAAGAGGGGAAGCCATATAAGGAGCAACTGAGGTCACTTGGTTTGTTCAGCCTGGAGGAGAGGAGACTGAGGGCAGGGCGGCAGAGGAAGTAAACAGAAGGCTGGAAGAGTTAAGAGACAAAAGGAGATGTCAAAAAAATGTACAGAACATCTTCCAATATAGATGATTTTCAGAACTTACCTGAAGCTGTTAAGAGATGGGAAAATCATTTCAATCTCTTATTCTCTAAATTGGGATGTTCTTACCAGCTCTTGGCCTGAGGGCAGCAAAGGTTAGCAGCAGTGCAGTATTTCCTGTACTACTATATGACAGTGAGCACAGTGATGGTGGTAAAACATGCTGCATTCAGGCTACCTACTCTGGCTTTAATGTCAAAGATATTTTGACCCCACAGATAATTGATGGACTAGGTATTTCATTCTTTTATTTATTAATCAGACCTTAACTCCTATGAATTTAATGGTTTTCACACTAAAAGATATAGAAAGCTGGTTGAAGCAATCACAGAACACATTAATAAATTCTTTGTGAGAAGTGTGTTATATAACTGAGTTGCCAGAATTCACAAAATATGAGACAGGGAATGATTAGCTGTGTAGGAACACTAGGGAAAAACCTGAGAGACGAGCAGCAAACTGAATGTTTGCTACTGATGTAGACTGATGAGGAAGAAAGAAAGAACATAGCACACTGGAATGTAGAACCAGTGTTGCCATATGCAAGATAATAAACCCTATTTTACTCAGTCTGCATTGAATACTATCTCCAGTTTTGGGCACCCCTGGTTTAAAACATAAAGATCAGAAATATAGAAAATATGATCTCTAGAAAAAAAATGAATTCTAGATTGATGTTTGGCCTAAAAAAGAGACACATTGGGGAGACATGGGAGAAAAAGCACTCAAATGTATGAAGTGCATTTGTGAGAATGAGGGTCAAGAATTGTTCTCTGTGTCTGCTGGGAAAATAACAAATAATGACCTGCAGTTGTGTCAAAGAATACTATTTTCAGGAACAAATATCTAATGTTTAGAATAGCAAACTGTATTGCAGGTTGTACAATCTCAATCCTTTGAGGTTTTTAAAAACATGTTATAGTTAGGGCAATATGTATTCATCATGGCTAGGCTTCACAAACGAAGATTTGGGAAGGGCTCTACCCACACTTGCTGCAAGCGCGCTGATGGCTAAAAAGGCCAATGCGAGATAGACAAGTCCGGTTGCAGAAGGCACAGCAGAAAGACTCCCCAGGTGATATCGACGAGACACGATTCTTTCTGCATTGTCTTTTCTCCTCAAGAGTGATCCTGCGTGTGTTCTCAAAAGAATCAGCAGTGTTATAGATGGTGTGTCTCCAGTTAGGCCAATATGTATTAGAAATGGCTTAAATGCATCATATTTTGCTTTGGGCAAAGACTATAAAATAAGTAGTCTCTTCAACTGTTTAGCTCTTTTCTATATTCACTAAATTTCTGACACCCTTGTGACCCATCGATCCTTTGTTCCAGCTCTCTGCCAAACGGAACCTGAACATAGCTAAGCATTTCTTTGTCTGGTTTGAGTTTCGGGGTAATCTTCTCTTTTTCTCTTTAGTTTTTACTGACTTTGTAAAATAAAAGTGTGTCCTCTAAGAATGGTGTCTTCCGTGAAAGTTAATTTTTTAACTTCTACTTGGGAAGAAAAATAGTAGGACTTGGTTTGTGGATCTTTAGGAGTGGAAAGTTAGAACTGGCTGCAGCCAGGATCCTTCAGAATAGGAATAGGGAGGAGAAAATAGTGAAGAATCACCTTTAGGGGCCGCAGTCATGTATGAGCCTTTTCTGTTATGACAAATCCACCTTAGCTGCTGTTGTGCTTGGTGGGGTGAAAGATGCATAGTGCCAAGATTTGGAATGCTTTAGTTATTTACCAAACTGGAAATATAACTTTTGATCTAAAAAACCTATTCACTAACTCTACAGATCTAGCCCAAAATTTTGATTTGAGAGTGGCACAGTCCATAGGCAGCAGTAGTCTTGGATCCAATTCCAACTGAGGACTTCACAGTATAGTCATCTTTCTTCTTGAAAATGAGCAGAAGTAGAAAACAGTAAAACTGGATATATATAAATTTTGAAAGGAAAGTAAGGTACTGTAAATATTGTATATTGTCATTTCTGTATTTGTGGCTTTTAAAAGAGAGGATATTAATGTCATTAAATGAATGGCAGTGGGATCACCACAGTGATTATGAATGCAAGGAATATTTTGGTGTTGATAACACAGTAATAAATAAATAGACTTGACAGCTGATTAGGGGAGACTTTTAGTAAGTGAACTGAGAAGAGCTTTTTTAATACAGTTAGGAAAATCTGCACTATCATATCTTGAGATACAGTCATCAACCAGCTAATGACTAAGCACAGATATACTTCACATTGTATTGAATAAATGTCATTCTCTTTTTATTTTCTTCCTTTTGAATAACACAGGCTAGATTAGGTGAAAGTGCTTGAGTGCCTCTTTAATAAGAAATAGGTATATTGAAATCACTGTTTTACATCATTCTGTACAGTTAAGTAACATCTTTAATTTAGATATAAATAATTATCAGTGACACTGTAGTTAAAGTAAAAGCCATTATCATAGCATTAGATTAAAAGTCAAAATTTGAAAAACAGAATCCATATATTCTTAGGATGAATCTGCTACTGTTGTTGTCTCTAGCATCTGTCATCAGGTACAAAACACCCCCTGTTATGCCTCTTTTTATGATGATAGCTAATAAACTCATGTGTTTGACATATTTGGCTTTATCTGTCCAAGCTGTACTCACTCTACTCCCTTTTGAATTAGGTCAGGATAACTATAGCCAAAGCTCATCGCTATTTCTCCATCCTCCAAAGGTTTCTACCTTTGTCTTGGCTGACTAGAGACTCAGGTCTGTATTTTTCTGTTCCCTGCTATTGATCACATTTAGCTGACATTATTTTACTCTTAGGAGAGATGGCTTTTATCTGTTAAAAAATACAAAGCTTGTGATATACTGAACTTAGCTTACAGTACCACTACCTTTGGTAATAGTGCAAAAGAGTACGGGAAAGAGAGCAATTCATCAGCTTTGGTCCCAGGAATTGTTTTATCTCTACATCTTTATTTATGTGGAATTACTTACAATCCCTGCAGTCCTCCCTCTGCTGCTGTAAATTATATAACTGTTATATTTTGTCTGCAGCATTAGCAAATGATATGTAGAAATCCGATTCACAGTATCTCAAATTGGCTTGTAATCAGACGGAAATAGGACTGGGTTTACACGGTGAAGATTTGATAGTGGGGAAGCTGCAGGGTGACTTCTCTGAGAAGACATCAGGAGCCATCCCAGTGGCTCACAGAGCTAGTTGCAGATGTTCCAAGGTGGATCCGCTGCTGCTCAAAGCTGAGCCTGCCTGTGATGTGGTGGGGCCCCACGTATCACAATTATAAGACAGGGTAAACAAAGCTGTGGGGCAGCTGTGGAAGAGAAGTGAGAGGAAAAAAGGAGAGGAATGACTCTGCAGACACTAAAATCAGTGAAGAAGGAGGAGGGCGGAGGTGGTCCAAATGAGAGCAGAGATTCCTTGCAGGCTGTGGAGAAGACAAGAGGGAAGCAAATTGTCCTCCTTCAGCCCATGGGGAACCACGATGGAGTAGATACTGACCCTGCAGCCAGTGGAGGAGCCCATGCCACAGCAGATGCCCGAGTTCTGAAGGAGGCTGCAGCCCGTAGAGAGACCATGGAGAGGAGACCATGCTGGAGAAGGTCTTCTGGCAGGACTTGTGACCCTGCAGGGGATTCATGCTGGAGCAGTCCATTCCTGAAGGACTGCACCCCGTGGAAAGGACCCATGCTGAAGCAGTTCTGGAAGAAATGCAGCCCATGGGAAGGATCCATGTTGGAGCAGTTCGTGAAGGACTGGAACCCCCTGCTGGAGCAGGAGCAGCAGAGACAAAGTGTTATGGGGTGATCCCAACCCCTATTCCTCATCTCCCTATGCTGCTTGAGAGGGGAGATAGAAGTGAGTGAAGTTGAGCCTGGGAACTAGGGAGGAATGGTAAAAACTTCATCAGGCTTTATAAATCTTTGTAAACAAAGAAAAATAATGAAAACCTGATTAGTCCTGTCCACTCTCTCTGAGCCTTCTCTGTGTGCATGCTGATCTCTGTTCATAGGCACATCCACTGCTTAATTAATAATAAATTATTGATAGTCAAGCAATTGTGCCTAGAGAAGTACAAGCAATTTTTAGCAGTCTTCCCCCCCCCCCTCCCATCTTAGGTTTCCAAGGAACTTAGATTTTAAGGTGATCTAAGGCAGGTAGAGGAATGTCCCTTTATCCTGAAACCATAGGAAAGGAAGCTGAGTGTGCTGCGGCGAAAGTGAAGGAGGGCAAAATACCCCGGGCAAATGGTTGGTTGTTTTTTTCTGTCTCATTTAAAAAATCAATACGTTTCTTCAGCGTGATCGCAGAGAGCACAAGAGGAATTTTTTTCTCTTCTATTGCAATAGTTATGGTTTGTCTTGAATTGCCTACAGGCAGAAGTGGATGATCTAAAAGGGAATGAGTGATAGAGCACAGCTACACAACCACGTTGAATATACTTTGCGGATTTTGTGGCAGAAGCTACACTTAGTTATGACACCGGAAAGATACATATATGGTATTTTAAAATGTAGGAAAGGAAAAGAAGCAAAAGAAGGAACATGAAAATGAAGTATATTTTGAGGTACTGTGAGATTATTTTAAAGAATGAAAGATGAGGGTTTAAAAACAAGGGTTGAGAGAAGAATTATCAGTGGAGGTCACACGAGCTGTCACTGGGATGAGGAGGCAAATTGATAATTCTCTGTTGTTGTTTTAAAACCAGAAATATTTAACCTTATTTTGGAAGAGGAGAACATCTGTCATGGAAACTGTATGATTCAAATGAAAAGCATACAGTAATAATAATGTAATTAATTTGTAGAGAAGAAACTAGAAGTGTAAGAAGATTAACAGGATTGCAAATGTAATCATAACAGACAATAGTATTAGATCTTTAGCAACTATGTGGTTGCTGTAAAAGTCTGCTGACAGATGAAATATCATCAAATATATGAAGTTAATTTCTATATCTCTAAAATTCTTTTCCTTCAGATACCAGAAAAAAACATATTAATGAGAAAATAAAGAGTTAATACTTCTGAATGGCCATAATGTTGGCTGCCCTCATGATCTGTACTAGTAAAATAAATTGTTTATTAAACTCTTGATACTGAACTGACCTTTGATCTCAACAACAGGTGGCAGTCAGGCTTATTTCACTGCATAAGAATTGCTATTAAGTATTTAATTACATTTCAGATAAATCAGTCTTTACATTAGTAACTACATTTCAGCTCTTTTATTTTTCTTTATCATTTATTTGCTTAAGAATTCACTAATTAGTTAGCTCCAAGAGCTGCCAAACTAAACCTTTAATTGTTTATTTGAATTGTAAGGTGTACTTCCTTCAAGAGTTAGGGTAATTAAACAAAACAAAACAAAAAAATCAAGCTCAACTCTATAGACCATAAATGTGGTTTGTGTTTCTTAAAGGTTTGGGGAAGTTATTTCTTCTAATTTTGGAATAGTCGCACAATATACTAAAAAAGCTGAAATAAGTGATCTGAGGCAGAGTTTCCTAGAACTTAAGGCCAGAGGTAATCAATCCATATATCCACAGGCCATTACATTTCTTCTGGTTAATCCTGTATGACCCCCTTAACTAGACATAACTTGTGTTTTCTGAAACACAGCTTTTGGGAAGATATTGTGATCCTACATGAGTATGCTATTATGCTGCAAAGGGCTACTTGCTGTAAAACCATCTCACACTGCCTTAAGTTTTTTACAGTGCTGTGTAAAGTACTTAAAAATTCAGATGACATTTTCTTGCTTTCTCTGTTTCTATGTATCCATGTATCACTCAGCTCCTTTTCTCTGTGTAGTTCAGACCATTAGATTAAAATAGTTTCTGCAGTTCCCCAAGTATGGAAGAGGACAGACATCTACAAGAGAAAGCCAGTGTTTTCACGTCAGAGGGTAGGAGAAAAGCACTGACCTATGTACCAAACGTGTTCTGCTGTAGGTGATCTTATCCTTTTCTTCTGAGGGTTTGTTTTTTTTTAACTTTTGGTATCTCAAAGAGTGTTGAGAAGTTTATGAGAAGGTTTTTTCCTAAGCTTCAGCAAATCACTTTAAATCATAATAACTTTTAATTAGGTATGGTATTTCAATAAGGTGTGCTGTATCATTCAGACACACTGAATACCAAGATTACATATTTTTATCTCTGATGGCATTCAGTAGGCCTCAAAAGGCCTCAGAGATATGAAAGTACAGTTTAGCTACATAAATGTAGTTTGGTCTAGTGGGTGATCTAGCTGATAACAGGGAAGTGTTTAAGTAGTATTGCAATCTTTTGGAGGGGCCTGTCAGTACAGAGGCCTTTGGAATGTAATTATGAAGAATTTAGAGCAATATATTTGTTAAAAGTCAGATGGGCATTTCACAACACACTTGTGAAGTTTGAATAATATTTAAGAATCTTAGATTCTTTTACATTACTAGCAATGTGTTGGTTTTGTTGGGATTTTTTTGTTTGTTTTGTTTTGTTTTGTGGTTTTTTTAAAGTTACTATGATTAATGAAGTAGAGCAGTAACTTATTTTGGTAAATGGAGAAATTTTGTTTCAACTGAGTGATTACTTTGCAGCTAGGACAGAAGTAGTAATATTTCTAGTTAACTTCATGCTTTACTTGCCTGGTGATTTGTTTCTCAGCAGTCTTTTTCCTGAGATAGTCTGAATTAACTGACTGCCGGGTCTCAGATTTTTTCTTTACATTTTAATGCAAGCATGACACTTACATCAAAAGTTAGCACATATTTTCTTTAATGTGGCAGTATATCAAAGATTTCCTGAAGTGCAAAAATTATTTTATTCCCATTAGCTCTCATTGTCACTTCTTCATACTGTATCTTATGTAAGCATGACCATGTTCATTTTTAGTTGCCTGAGTACCGAACTAGAGTTCTCCCTCTTATTTCTAATTTTTATATTTTATTTCTTCACTTGTTTTCTTCTGCAAAAAGATCTTTGAAATAGTGATGCTGCTAATAAACTTCTTATATATTCCAGGTTTCCCCAGTGATATGAGTACTGAAGTCATGTACTTTCCATTCTTTAGGTTATTTCTTTTGAACTGGTAAAATTCTACATATAGTTCTATTTATTTCAAAGATAAAAATTCTCAAAATCTTTGGCTTCTGTTGTTGTTTTGTGATTCAGTATTTCCCATTGCCTACAGACAATATTATCTTCTGCTCTTAATTTTCAAGGCTTACTGTGCACAGTAATGTTTCAGTTTTCAGTTTTTTTCTCATCTGCTTATTGCTCCCTCCTGGATTTCAATATTTTTAAATTCAGCTAAGTCAGGTTTATAATTGGATGTATGTAGTTCCTGTTTCCTGCTCTTAGTCCTCATCTATCAATATACTGAATCTACCTCTTCTGACAGAAATTTAATGTAACTGTTTTTGTAACCTTTCAGAACAGAAATTTTAAAGTGTTATCTTCTTGGTTTTTCCTTACAGCAGAAAATAATCTTTTATCCTGTTGTTGTACCAGCATTATATTTTAATTATCCCAGCTTCAGCCATCATTTCACATCCCCTTGCATTTTTTAACTTCTTTATTCATAGACTTATAGGATCATGGGATAACTCAAGTTGGAGGGGACCTCAGGGCTCTAGTCCATCCTCCTGCTCAGAGCATTGTCAGCTTTGAGATCGGTCCAGGTTGTTCAGAGCTTTATTTAGGTGGGGTTTGAGAAATTCGAATGGGCAATGCTGCACAACCTGTCTGGGCAATATGGTCAGCGCTCAACTCAACTCCCCAGTTTATCAGTGTCCTTGCATCGAGGGCAGGGTGCAGAACTGAGTGCAGTATTTCAGGAAGAGTTTGACGATTTTTCAATGAAGCACTGTGATCCCTTCCCTCTCTCTGCTGGCCATGCTCCTGCTAATAAAGTCTGGAACGCTGTTCACCATCTCTGTGCCAGGACACTCTGCTGACTCATGCTCAACCTGCAGTCCTTCCAGCCAGGCAGTGCCCAGCCTATGCCATTGCAAGTGTTTTTCCCTTCCTAAGTACAGGACTTTGTACGTCCATGCTGGATTTCATAAGGTCCTTGTCAGCTTGTGTCTACAACCTGTCCAAGCCTCCCTGGGTGCCTTTAAGCATATCAACTGGTCTCCCCTAGTATGGTCCCATCTGCAAACTGGATGTCACTGCATTCTGTTGCTTCCTACAGGTCATTGACAAATACCTTATTTTGTAATTCTGTATGAACATTTTTGCCATACTTTTCATTATAATAAAGTTGTTTCTTAAGAGAAAATATTTTTATTCTTGATAATTGTGCTCAGATTTGCATGGGTTTGAGCAGTCAGTGTGAATCTCAGTAAATTATGCTTAAGTATATCTGGTGCAAATGAAAGTGTTCTCTGAGTTTTTGTGCCAGTTTTAATGAAATCTTTAAGACATCATTTTAGAAACCGCTATTGCTTCTAATTTCACTTGGGAAGTTGAAGAACTTTATCTGCAGGCAGATAGATGATATGTCGCAGCTGCTTCAGTGCAAAATGACTCTTCTTACTTTAACCAGCCTTTCTTAGCAGTGTAATGCAACTGTTTACAAGAAAGTAAGGATGGTTCTTCCAGGCTGTTATGCCACTTTCTCCTGAGGACAGAACCTTCCATTGGAGAGACAGTAGGTTCAGCTGAAAGGCAGCAGCTGACGCAGTTACCCTTGCTAAGCCAGTGAAATGCTATGGGAAACATTTTTGTGCAAAACTAAAAACTCTATGCAAGGCAAAAAAGATATAAAGTCCAAATTAATGTCTCATTTAATATATTTGTTGACTGTATCAGTATTTTTTTTTAATTTCCTAAAAGGATATAGTTGCGCCTAGAGGGAATGGAAGGTGATAATGCCAGCAAAGTTTCTGCTGAGATTGGTGGCAGTGCTGGGTTAATGGTTGAACTTGATCTTAAAGGTGTTTTCCAACCTGAATTAATCTGTGATTCTCTGAGTCTGTATCCAATGCCTATTTCTGCACCAGTCACCTTCAAGGGAAGCTGCTTCAGCTACTCATCAATTTTATACCTGTTGTCCTGTTTTTGAGAAACTGCATTTTTATATCATCCCTAAAATTATTTTTTATATCCAAGAGGAGATAAAAACCACTAGAAGCATTCAGTTAGAGTTCTAATAAACATAAAAGCAGTCATACCTACTAATTTAAGATGCTTGTGAATGGTGCTTTTGAATGGAAATGGAGACGATCATCAATTGATTGAATAAACTAGTGTTTAAATTTTCAGTGTCCAAGTTCCACTAATGCTTTTGTGATCATAAGTGACTGTGTCATTTTCAAATACAGGAGCTGGGCTTCCAGGTCACAACTTAAATACTTCTGAAAATTCTGAAAACCTTGCTATTTCTAAGAGAAAAAGAATGCCTGACTCATGTACACATTTAGGCTCCACACTGTATAATCAGCTGTCTGAATGGCTTAAGATACTTAATGTGTGCACTGGGGCAGAGGTTGAGTTGCAGTCCTTAATCTCATCCATGTTCCATCTCTGAGCTGCATATCTGACAGTGTAGGCATAGCTTAGACATGCAGGGAATGTGTATGCCCCAAATCCATTGATTTTCAATTGGAGTGGACACTTGGCTTAGTTAAAGCCTTTAGAAATTCCCAATCAAGACAGCTAACTTGAAGCATACATTTGTTATGCTCTCAAAGTAGAGGGGCTGATGTTACTGAGTGGCAGGGCGAATAATTGCATGGGAAGGAAAATGTACTTCAGGCTGATGGTATTTGTGCTGCTTGCCCAGCTGCAAGGCTGTGATTCTGGAACAAGAGGGCATGGAAAGGAAGAGGGAGGTTCCTTTCAGCTCTTTGCAGCTGTACAAGTTAAGGAGACACACTGAAACCAAAGAGCCCTACACAAAACAGAAAAGAAAATGCTTTAAGAGCAGCTGTTAAATTGAGACAAAAATGTCATTGCCCAAACCCATAATGAAATATAGTACTGTGAAAATATCACTTCCTCGCCTGGAAGTAGCAAGACATTTTATCATGTGTCATTTTATATGATCTGACATGGAGATGTGCAGTCCCCTTGAGCATCTTACGAATTTAGGAAGGAGTTTGTAGACAAAAATCTGCCTGTCAGTCAAGATCGTGTAATCACAGCTTCTTCCTGATGAACAAAACATTTGTATTTTTATAGCACATTTACACTTAAAAATCAACAAAACTAGGCTAGAATGTTTGAATTTGTAAGCTATATATTTTTACTTTAAACTGAACATTTGAGAGTAGGGCAGAAAGGTTTCATTAACATCAATATTACATTTTGTGAGGGCAGGGGGTGTGTGCACTGACATTCATAAGGGGAGTGAGCCAAGGTCAGGAGCCGCTGCAGTCTTGTGGGAAGGGACATGGTGGGAGAAGCTACGAGCTGGAGGGGCTGCTGCCTGCCTGCACTTTTCCAGTTGGTACTTAGCTGCTCCTTAGGCAGTGAAGGACTGGAATGCTGCAAAAGGGACTTGATTTGTGGGGCTGAGAACATGTAGAGCACCCAGAGCACTGCCTGGGCTGCTTGTCATAGTTGCTCTTCCCAGCCTGTGCAACATTTTTAGTCTCTGCTTCCAGTTGTGCTGGAAGCTGCTTCTGGCTGCTGCTGGGAATGGCCAAATCCTCCTGTGGGAGGACTAAGCTCACAGGAAGCAGCAGTATCAACCTTGTCATAGGCAATGGCACAGCAAGAATACAATCATCTCTGCTTAAACTTGCCTGGGGTGGTGTGGAGGGTGTGCAGGAATGGTATCAACACCCCGCAGGGTATCTCCTTGCCAGCAACTGCTGCTAATGTCCTTTGCATGTTGGAGACCTTGGCTCGGAGGGCACATGGAAGGAGGCTACTGCTGTCATGGTGTGGGGCTGCAGAGCCCATGGGGCCTCTCCTGGGCACAGGCACCCTGAGCAATGACTGACTTGCCTGGGGAAGGAGTTGCTGGAGAGCAGTGGTGCTATTCAGGGGGACCTGGGCAGGCCAGAGAAATGAACTGACAGGAACCTCACGAAATTCAGCAGAAGCACATGCAAGGTCTTGCTCATGGGGTGGAATAACCCTGTGTAAAACAATGGCTGGGGACCAAGTGCCTTGGAAGCAATGGTGCAAAAAGGGATCTGAAGGGCCCAGCAAACAGCAGTTTGCATGTGAGACAGCACTGTGCCTTTACAGCAAAGAAAGTCACCCTCTTCCTTCAGGTTCATGGGCAAAAGTGTAGCCAGCAGGTCAGGGAAAGATCCTTCCACTCTACTTGGTATTTGTGAGACTGATTGTGGAGTACCATGTCCAGTTTTGGGCTCCCCAGAACAAGAAGGGTGTTGTCTTTACAGAGACCAAACAAGGTGGTAAAGGGGCTGTAGCAAAGGGCATATGACACAAGGCTGAGAGAACTGGATCAACTCAGGCTGAGAAGAGATGGCCAAGAGACCATCTTAGTGCTGTCAGTGAGTACCTGAGTGGAGGATACAGAGGAAATGGAGCTAGATTTTTCTCAGAGGTTTACAGTGATATGATAAGAGGCAGTGGATTCAAGTTGCAACACAGAAAATTCTGATTAGGTATTAGGAAAATATTTTACTGTGAGAGTGGTGAAGTACTGGAACTGGTTTCTGAAAGAGGCTGTGGACATGTTCAAGACTCAGGTGGACATATTCCTGAGTAACCTGATCTAATTATACCTACTTTGAGCTGAGGGTTGGACTAGGCAGTTCATCCTGACCTAATTATTTTATTATTCTATAATATGTTCATATTTTTATATTTATATAAAAATTGGAATTTCTTTTTGTTGAAATAATAACATTTCCTGAGCTTCATATTTAGTAGACCCACATCAGGAAATTTCATGTTGAAATTAACATTTTCTTTCTGGAAAATTACTTAATTTACTAAGCTAGTCATTCAACAAATTGAGCACCAAAACACAAGATATAAATTTATATAGCTGTATTCAGCCTGGCAATTCAGGAAGACCTGTTTTGTTGGTTTAAGACACGTGCATTTAACTCAGGCACATGAATTTCACTGTAACTGTCAAGGACATTTAGATACTGCACCGTCACATAGCATTATGCCTAGCTCTTCTTGAGTAACTGCTCTAGCAACATCAGGTTTAAGCCCTACCAGTAGGATTCAGTTTTAGCTTTTTAAACTCTTATCTTTTGGTTGTTAATCTTTACGTAGTTTTGCTAACTTTTTTATTTCTATGAAATTGTCAAGTATTCTCTGAATTCTCGCTGGAAGACATTTACTAATGTACTTATTGTTCAGGATCTTAAAATCAAGGTCCTGAGTTTCTTGATCTAAAAATCTCTCTTTTCTCATCCAGGTCAATATAAACAGCCTGTGCAGAGCAGTGCATTCATAAATGTGAAACAAACCCGCACCATCATGTTTGGCACTAAGAGGTCAGTTTCCACTGTTTTTGTTATGCTTTTCATCTAAAAAAAATATTATGGCTGTTGTGACTCTAAACTGAAAATTTTACATTTTCTAAAGATATTGTTATACAAAATACATCAGCTAGATATTTTTTATTGTACTGATTGGGTTTTTTTTGCTGTACAGCTCTGGTCTACTTTAATTGACAGGTATATGGCATACAGGCCAAGTAGCACAAATGCAGATAGCTTCCCCGAGGCATTATGGGTCACAGTAAGAATGCCAAAGAGGACACTGCTAGTACTGGAGGGCATCCCTCCTGCTTTCTGGGTGTGGAAAACAACACCAGGACAAAAAATCACTAGTGTAAGATAGGTTCTTTTCTGTCATTTTAGTGAGTCTGTATTGAATATAAGGTCATCTTCACCTCTTACTCTGCATGATTCAATGCCATACTACCCCAAATGTCTCAAAAAATCAACAGTTTTGAGTTCATGGTGTCTACTTCCTGCATTTTTGAGTGGTCTTTGTAAGCATCAGGTGTCCTGTATCTGTCATCAAATGGTATGGCCCTGTTTCCCCCACAGTTCCTGCAGCTGCACAAGCCCTCATGACACACTGAGGCACCTTGCCAGATACCAGCTACTGCACCCAGGGGCCTTCTGCAGGGGACTGTGATTTCTCTGTATAACAAAAATACCATAGACCATTCCTGTCCGGTGTGAACTCCCCGATTTTTGTACTTGTTCATAGGCTTTTAGGTTTTTTGTACAAACTAGTCAAGGACTTCAACACTTCTACCCTAGTCACAGGACAGCCTAGCGAAACCTTTGCCCAGTGCAGTGGGAGAGCACCTTTAATCTGGGACCTGGAGGAGTACCTCGCCTCTTCTGAATTGTTGTGAAGAGGGGAGGCTAGCTGGCCCTTAGGTAGAACATATGAAGCAGCATTTGTGTGTCTGCAGGAGTCAGGGCAGGCAAATGATAAGAAAAAGCACCTTGGTTTTCTGAAGCATCAGCTCCTGCACTGGTTGCATGAGGCTTCAGGGTGAGCTGTGGTCCCGTCAGAGTCAGGGTGCTACCAGGGACTGTCCTGTCCCCTGTGCTCCTGCAGCTGTGGGCATGTCTGCCTCACATGGCCGCAAATTCAGCTTGTATACGAGATACAAGTGCAATGCATTTTTAGGATTTTTTTTTTCAAGAAAAGGAAACTTTGGTTGTATTTTTAGATAAGGACAGAATCTGTTGTTTTGTCAGTATGATGAGTTTGAGATAACTGTTTCTGAGGGTACAGTAATGAAATTGCAAACTTCCCATTTGAGGATTTCTGCTTTTAATTAGTTACCTCTGCAGAATATTAACACTCCAGTAAATCAAAGACATTCTGTAAGTGAAATAAATTATTATAATACATTATATTCATGTGGGCTAGTTATTTTTGCCACAGTTTAGTATAACCCCACATGAACTCCCTATGGGGTCATCTAACAATTTTATTAAGTGTTAGTATCATCTGTTTGTCTTTTCTTAGCATTATAAAGCAATGGCAAAATGCAGAATTGTGTTTGACTGGTAGGCTTGAAATGTCTTTCTTTATCTTTTTCCTCAAAGATTTAATCTTGATTACTATGCAAATGAAAATTCCCCATAAGGAATATTGCAGACAATAAGAAATTCTCTTCCATATCTGCACACAAGGTTTTAAGAAAAAAAGGCACAGAATTTCTTTGTCTCTTCACTGTACTGTGTTCTACTATTCCTCACTTTACACAGACTGTTATTAATCACTTGCAATAAATAAAGGATATTCTGCTTCCTGGAGGGAAAGAGTTGTAGTGGACTTCCATAATAGTAGACCGGAATATGTGTAGTAGTAGTATGTGTTGACTGGGAATGACATCAAATATTCTTTAGATTGGTACCGTGTTTTAGTTAGGCCGTGATTAAGTACTTGTCAGGTGTTTTGTTCTAACAATTACAGTGCACTTTGAATTTAAATGTCATAGAGAACTATTAGTTGTGAACAAGAAAAGCTTGAGGTTCTATTGATCATTTTTAAATTTTATAAACTTCTACAGATAGACTACCTAAAACTTTGTTCGAGTTTTTGAAATCTTAGTTTGATATGTTAGTTCTCTTCCTAAAAATAAATACTGTATTAATTTGGAAATATAATTAAGAACAAAGCTATTTTCTACAGAAAAGTATGACTTAGGCTTTATTTCCTTGAAAAAAAGTAATTTTTTATTAGTTCTAATAATACATTACTTATTATAATTGCCACAAAACTTTTAATGAAATTGCAAAACTATGGCTCAAAAGCTGAGTTATCTCCTGTCACTAGATCTTTGAAAGTTACCAGGTATATAGTATCTCAGCTGCTTTTTCATTTATACCTTTCTCTTAATTTTGCATTTATTTTGTTTATTTGTTATTTTTACTGGATAGTCCCTGTTGAATGGGCTGATAAAAGTGACTATCCAACCAGAACAGCTTTGAGAAACTTTGTATGTGAGGCAAATATTTCTCATCTGCTTTATAAGAAACTGTGTTAATGGGAACTGACGTTTCTAACAAAGTGGTGAATTCCTCGTAATTTCAGTTTAATTTGAGAGCCAATCCTATGCTTTTAAATACTAAGCTGTTGTGGTTTCTCTTGTTATATTGTATTCTACTCTCATCTATTTCTCTATTATGCTAATTTTTCTCTAATTAATTTAATCTAAAATAGACACCATCATTGAAATAGTCAGTACATATACCAGTGAGTTCCTGATGTGTTGTATTATTCATGTTGTGTACTTATTTCTGTCTTTCAAGAGCAGTTGCTGATACCATTCTTGTATAGAAGGAAAAAGCATTTAAAGGGTTTTAGAGAAGGGATGTTTGTTTTGTGAGAACCATCTTTATGTGTGGAAGCTGCTCTGCAAAGACAGGCTCCAAATTAGCACATCTTCAGTAAACTCTGTCTCACTGTCTACCTACCACTGTTGGGATGTTCAGGAGTACTCTTACCTGTGGTTATTGTGTTCTGCAGTTTGGAAAACTCATGTTGTATAGTGCATTTAAACTGTGTCCATGCAGCTGGAGAGTATTTCTCCTGGGTAGCATGCTCAGTTTTCTTTTCCTTTTCTAGTGTAGATTGGAGTGCTTCAAAAGATGGCCCAGGTGACAAATCCAGCCTCCAGAGCCAAGCCATTTGGCCCCTAAATGAGTTTAGCAGACTGAAGGAAACAGGACATAAGTATGAGGACATTTGCTTAAGCGTATGTGTGATATTGCTCCATTTTTGGAGCAGCAACCATTTGTCCATTGAAGAGCCTTGCACATGATATATGTTTGAATTGGGCTTGCAGAGAATACCATGTTGGTCCTGTGAAGTGCACAGACTACCACTAGTATTTCTGGCTAATTAGAAGTTAGCTGCCAAATCCCTCTATCTCCTGCAAGAAGTGTATGGTGTCTCCTTCCCCTTCTTTGGTTTGAAGCTCAAGAAGGTCCATAGAGCTTCTGTGACCTCCTGCCAGTACTTAGGCTGTTGAGAGCTAGTGTTACTAGGTTTAATTCAAACTATTTTGGAGGAAAGAAAGAAAGAGAAAAGAAGAGGAAAGGACTCTGATCTCCAGGAACCCTGGATTGCCCTGATATGGACTCAGAGTTTATTCTTGCTGTAGCCTTCCTTGTGGAGAGTGTTTTATTTATAGGATGTCCAGCCTGAGACACTGTGGCCAATGCAGCTGGTAGCTTTTACTAGGTGCCACTGGCTGGTTTGCTGCTTCAAGATGGATGGCCAGGTCAGTCTTGGCCAGTGGTCCAAGAGTTTCATAACACAGCAGGTATTTTGGAGGAAAATAATTTTCTTTCCAAGTCATATTCCAAGCAGCCATTAGCAGCAATTTTGAGTCCTGTGGTAAAAGAAAAACAAACCTTTCTTCCAGTGTCTAATTGTATTGGCATGTTTATAAACTTAGATGATAAAGTTGAGCTGGATGAGTAGTGTGATTTGTATAGAAGGAGAATGATGAGATTTGGAAAGACACATCAGCTTTTTAGTCACGGACAGTTACTGACTACCTATTCTTATATCTGATTTTGATTTGAAAGTTAAGAAAATAATGTTCATTTATAAGCTGCTGATATGAACAGACTATAGTGTTTTAAGATAATCTAAGCCTAGTTTCTTCTTTTTCCTTAGTTGCAGAGAGGCTATGTTTACACATGGTTTCTAAATTTCATGTTTTTAATTGGCATTAGTCCTGGACCATTACTGTGTTTGTTCTGATACCTCTGCCACGTTCTAAAGCATGACCAGTGGATGCCCACAAAGCTCTGTCCATTACTGAACACTAAGAGCATGTGCCAAATTTTTTTTCTTTGGGATTTTTAAGTGTACAAAAATAATTATCTGGTCAAATTATTATTTGACCTAAATTCTCATGGTGTTCACATGGTGTTCACTATGCCCTTTCTTTTGCTTTTTAATTGGAAATGACACTGTTTGCATGAGGCTGTAACTTGCTTTCTGTCTTCTGTGCTGTTATAGAATTAACTTTCTTACTGCTGAACTTTATTACAGTACTGAACTGCAAAATAATATCTATTGACATGGACTGTTTTTAAGCTCACTTCCTTTACCTATAGGAACTTCTAATGTCTTTTATTGTTTTATTGCTTAGGGCTCTGGAGGCTGACTAATACAAAGTGATAAGGGGGCTGTGGGACATAGATTCTTGTTCAACCAGAACAGACACAATCTAGAATACAGATGTATGTAGGGCAACAGAATGTGTAATAGACACAGGCAGGGGGACAGAGTGGGGAACAGAGAAGGACTGGACACTGTGGAAGCAATAGCTAAAACACTGATGTGTTATCAACAGTTTCTTAATCATAAATCCAAAACACCGCACCATATGGGCTGCTGTGAAGAAAATGAGCTACATCTCAGCTCGACCCAGTACCATGCAAAAAGCCCAATCGGTGTTCATATGCTGGAGCTTAAAACTCCAATAAAATGGTTGTGTATATAACAAAAGATAGAAAATACATATTTTTCATTCACCAGTCCGTCTAATAAAAATTCTGTTTCCTATACAAACAAATAAAGTCAAGAAATTTTTAAGCAATGGTGAACAGCTTTTAAAAATTTGCTCTACACAACTGCATCCTTAATTAGAAAATGCGAATTAATATCTGGATATAATGTATGTTTTTAGAAATGAAAAGATAAAATAAATTTGTTTAATTTGTTCTTAACTGATTAATGTCTTCTCAATTTTATTTTTACAGAAGTTTATTTCACAATAAGGCCGTACTCCACCTTGTGTAGGGCCTTTCAAAGACTTTTACATGAGCTAACCAGCCAACTTGGCATGTATATTTTGTTAGAGAAAGTCATCTCCATTTCTACACCAACTTCATGCTGTAGGTCTAATACTCAGAATTATTTAATTATCCTGATGTGTTTATTTACTATGGCTTTGAGTTTCTGTAAAAGTGTCTGATTATTGCCTGCAGATTATTTAATTCTGGAATTACACTTGCACTTCAGTTATAACCTTTAATACCACAAGTTCCTTCTTCAAAAGTTGCTGGCACTTGAAATTACAAAGGGGACCTAACATTTTAGTGGCTGGATTTTTGTTTGTTTGTTTGTTTTCTTTGCATTAGAATGCAAATTGCTTATTTATTTCTACAGCCGATCTCAAATAATTAATGTGTGAGAAAATTAGCAGACACCTATCTTGTCATATCTTGTAGGAGTTCCCTTATGCTTTAGAAGATTCAGGAGGTGCAGAGTTTCTGGGTTAGACTCTTAAGATATATTGTGTACATGGCCGGGCTTTTCAGTGTACAGGGATGTACACCCTGTTCAAGTTCCTGCTGAAAGGCAAAATTCTGGCATTTCCAAAGTCAGTGAAATTCTTTTGCTTTTATGCTAGAAGTCATGATGTCCCATTTTCTAATAATACTCTTTACCAAGAGTATGCAGGATGAGGAAAATGTTTTATTTTGCTTTTTAAAAAATGCATTTGGAAGAAAAATATGCCAAGGTATAAACTGAAGGTCAGTCTTGCTGAATGATGAAGCCAGTTGAAGGTACTCATGCCCCCGTTCAGTCATTTTGGCTTACACAGGAAAGCATGAAAAAATTTCCCAGACAAGGATGAATTTTTCCTCATACTCAGATTTCATGCTGAGCTTGGGCCTCAGTGCCCTGCAGATATCCCCAGTTGGTGGTATGTTTCTAGTCTTAGCAGAACTGCTCCTGGTAGATTCTGGCTGTAAAACGATAAGATTTTTCTCATTTTTAGAAAATGAAGTCTGTAGATTAGAGAATTATCAGTGCTGCCACATGTGAAACCGACTCTCAATTTGAAACCTATCTAGTTTAATTCTAACTTCAGTGTGAAAAGCACATGTATGACAATCAGCACCTAACAGAGCTCAGTGGCATTATCCAGCCTCTGCTGCATCTTTCACATATAAGAATAGCTACACTGGTGGTCAGAAATACATTTTCTCTCAGGGATTGCTTGACAGATACATCTCTGAAGCCTTCCGAGGCAGAACTGGTACCACATAATGAGAGTAGTTGTGTCCTATGGACTTTTTTGTAAATGCTTCTGGCAATTACATGATTTCTCAGATGTCTCCCTTTTTATGGATGCTATTTTAAATCCTTGCCCACAATCACATCCCCATATCAGAGCAAAAGGCTTTTCTTCCTGTTCTTTATTTCCTAATAAAAATCCCAATATCCTGATAAAAACCAAGCCTCATTTCACAATGTGATATGTCTGCATCCTGCTTGTATATTTATATAAAGACCCCAGGTTAAGTTTTCAACATGGCAAACAGCAGATACCTGCACAAGTCCCATACTTTGCTAATGGGATTTTTTTCATGCTGCTCCTTGACACCTTTTTAAACACTCATACTGATTTATTTTATTACAGTGTTACAGGAGACACTTTGGTAAAGCATGTTCTGGTTCTGTATTCAGCAACGTGAACAGGACCAGCTAACCGTCTGTGTGCGTGCTCTATTGCTGCAGACAGTGGTCATGGGTTGTTGGCTCCGTATTTATGTGGCCATAAATAGCCCATTTTGCTGACACTTTAAAGTAAATGAAGGAAAGCATCAGCACTGCTGGCTTTCTGGCAGGAAGCCTAAGAGCAACTTGGTATGCCTTGTGTGTCTAAATAGTGCCACTTCGATGGAAAGTTTTAATTAAGTGCATGTCTGTGTGTGCAGAGAAGAAATCAAAGGCACTTGGGAAAGAGAAAGTGTATCTGCTCCAGAGTCATTGAGGAGTAATTTGGTGAGAGCACTAAATGGCTTTCAATTAATTGGAAAATATTTTCTTAAATATTGCCAGAAAGGACAAGAAAAATCAGTCTGAAGGGAAGACTATAAAGTTATTCTGTAGATCTAATCCATTTGCTCTATACTGTTGTAAGATGTCATGGTAGTACAAATCAGAGGTATAGGAGTTGTGAAAACAATCTGATATGCTGGATTTCATTAAGCTTCCTAATTGTAATTATCAGAAGAATACTGGAAGCTGGTTTGCCTACAGCCAGTATTTTTGATTTGTCATTTCTGTAGCAGTTTCTAAGCTTATAAACATCCAAAAATTAATTGTTAATACAAGTATAATTTTATAGCAAATATTTTTTAGGTAGTGGTATTAAAATTCTAGCTCTTGAAATTGCACTAATCACAGGGAATTTTAGCTCTACTTCCTTGTTCTCATAGTTACAAGAAGAAAATTCACTCAGTTCTCCTCAGACTGTCCAGAGGGGTGGTTCTTCATGAAAAGAGCAGTTCTGAGGGGCAGGGCTAATTCATTTACCACTAGATATGGTCCATGATGTATTTTGGATAATGTTTGGTATATGATTCATGGTTTTATCTGCACTACAGCAACACGAAAAGGGCCAACCCTTTTGTTTGTACAGGTCTTATTATGTCATGTTGTATTTACCTTAATCCCTGTAATCTTTTTATGGCCTTAATACAGGATGGCTTCTACCCTCAGTTGATTAGAGCCTGGTGCTAATAATACGATGGTTGTGGATTCAATCGCTGTATGGGCCTTTTGCTTAAAAGTTGGATGATTGTCTTTGTGGGTCCCTTCCAACTTAGAATATTCTGTGATTCTGTGAAATCATGCTTATTATTCAGTAAATGTTTTTCCAGAAGAAATGGAGCTTTCTCAAGAGCCAGTCCAAAACTGTAACAAACTCCACGAGCGGCTAGCGATGACCAGTAGTCTTATCTTTTGTCCCTGGTTGATCTTGCGTCTTTAATGTAACTCTAAGATACTCTTTGCATTAAATAACCACAGTGAAAGAACAACACCAATGGCTTGAGCCTTGTCATGGTGAACTCTTTTGTTCCTCTATATGACAAGGTCAGCTCCATCTATTCATCTTACTTTAAATGCACTGTGAACTGAACTATCAGATGGAACCTTCCCCTATTCCCAAAGCTCCAAAGCTTTGTTGTTTCTTAACACAGACAAGGTTATTTTCTGAACACAGAATTCTAGGTCTGATTTTCTAATGTCATGGAGACTCCTGTGACTGGAGTGTCAGAATGGAAGGATACAGGGTTTTTAGGATGGATAGGCAAGGGAGATGAGGGAGTGTCACCGTTTATCTCCATGATCAGCTGGAGTGCATGGAGCTTCATCTGGGGATGGATGAAGAGCCAGCCAATATCTTATAGATCAGGATTTAAGAAAGGCCAGGGACAGGTGACATTATAGTAGGGGTCTACTATAGACCACCCAAGCAGGAAGACTGCGTGGATGAGGCCCTCTATAGACAGATAGAAGCAGCCTCACATTCTTACAAGCCCTGGCCCTCATGGGGGACTCCAACTACCCTGATACCTGTTGGAGGGGCAGTTCAGCAGGGCATAAGCAATCTAGGAGGTTCCTGGAATGGATTCATGATAACTTCCTTCTCCAAGTGATAGAGAAGCCAACAAGGAGAGGTGCTATGCTGGTCCTTGTTCTCATGAACAAGGAGGGACTGGTGGGGAATGTGAAGCTCAAGGGCAGCCTTGTCTCCAGTGACCATGAAATGGTGGAGTTCAATATCCTTAGGGCAGCAGGCAGGGTGCACAGCAATCTCACTACCCTGGAATTCAGGAGAGCAGACCTTGTCCCTCTTGAGGTGCCCTGCTTGGTAGAGTACATGGGATAAAGTCCTGGATGGAAGAGGAGCCCAGGAAAGCTGGTTAATATTCAAGGATCACCTCCAAACTCAGGAGAGTTGCATCCCAACAAAGAAGAAATCAGGCAAAAATGTCAGGAGGCCTGTGTGGATGAACAAGACACACCTGGACAAATTCAAACTCAAAAAAGAAGCCTACAGAGTGTGTAAGCAAGGACAGGTAGCGTGGCAGAGGTATAGAAAAATTGTCTGGGCACTCAGGGGTCAAGTTAGGAAAACTAAAGCCCTGGTAGAATCAAATCTAGCCAGGGACATCAAGGGCAACAAGAGACGTTTCTGTTGGTATGTCAGTGATAAAAGGCAGACTAGGGAAATTTTGGGCCCTCTCCATAAGGAGACAGGAGGCCTGGTTACCTGGGATATGGCAAAGGTTGAGGTATTCAATGCCTTTTTTGTCTTAGTCTTCACTAACAAGATGCCATTTCAGATGTATCCAGCAGATGGCGAGTCTCATGGGAAGGGGAGAAATAAATGCAACAGGATGCATAAAAAGAGCAAAAAAGCTATTTATGAGAATAGTTCCAAGAATTGAAGATGCCATTAAAAGGCTATTTACCTTTTGGCAAATCATTGGATTTTGCCTGACTTCTTCTAGTGTGGGAGATGAGAAGTATTTTGGCATTTATTATGAGAAACAGAATATTCCAATAAAAGTAATGAATGCTGTGGTCTTAAAACCTTTGTAAGATCACCACCTCACATTAAAGTAGAGCAGTGGTCCTGTGCAGAGTGAAGGAAAATGTGAGGAACATTGCATACACCAGGCTTGCGCTCGGCTCCTCAGGCAGTGCATAGGCAGGCTCTGGAATTTTTTGCAGCAGCACCTGAATGCTAAAAAGTTCAGAAAATGTCAGAAAAAACCCCTTTTTTAATGTGAAACACTGAAAGAGGTTGCCACAAGATTGTATGGTCTGTGTCCTGGCTGATAATCAAAACCCAACTGCAAGCGGAAGGTCCCCAGAGGTCCCCCCCAGCCCCAGTGACCTTGTTGCAGGCTATGAAACAAAGAAATACCTCTACAATAGGAAGCCTCTGAAGCCCAGGTTCCTGGAAGAAGTGAAGCTTTGTTCTACTGTTAGTCCTGGTGTTTACCACTCTCTGTATTGATTTCTCCCTCAGCGCTGATCTTGACCACTATCCCAAAGGATGCTGAGCTAGGTTGATCATTGGTCTTGATCCAGCATGGATGTTCTTGTGTGTGTTAAGAGGATACTGGGCTAGGCTGCAGATCAGGAGTAAGTCTAATTATGGATGAGGGATTATTTAGGAGAGGAGGTTAAAGCAATGCAGCTATGCCTGTGATTCATTCAGGACAGCCCAGGAGAGTGCTGACATTGAGATTTTGCATAAGATTTTGTTTTCTTGTCTGTTGTATGTTGTCAGTCTTGTGGACCCTCCTCTTTGAGGAGGTATTGAAGGTCCTGGGTGCTTTGGTGTAGCATCTTTGTAGCTGTGCAACAGCGATGGGGACCATTCACTAATACTGTGATGTGCTGGGGAGAGCAGGAGCTGTCAGAGCATAGCACTAGCACTGGCACTGAAGAAACAGGAAAACAAATTAATTCCAGTTAAACATGAGTGTGACATCACCACTCTGAGGTAAGTGTGACTATTTCTAGTGGCAAACAGGTGGTGGTTTGTCTGAAAGTAAAAGGACAGCATTATCTTTCAAAAGGGAATGTGACTTTTGCAAGTGGAGCAAGACTTTGACTTCGGGATAGGCATGCCTACAAATAAATACTGTTTCTTCCAATAATTTGCATGTGATATGAAACACATTAGCAGCAGAAAGAATAACAATTCTTTGTGATGATGTCTGTCTGTAGGAGATCCAGATGCAAGCTTGGCTTGCAGCAGGTAGCTTTTTGCCTGTATTGTCACAAGTATCTCTGCTATCAGAAACAGCTGTGTGTGACTTTCACTTTCTGGGCACCTGTGTTTCCTCATGCCAGAGCTGCCCTTTGGGCCTGCCCCTCTGCAATGTGGGTTATACCAGTAGAGATCCAGGACACCTGCACTGAGAGAACAGCTTCTAGGTGCATCATCTTTAGTACAATGATCGATTTGCATTGTCTGAATTGATTCCAGTTCATAAAGCTGACATTTAATCGACATCAGAGTTAACCAACAATGTCCTCAGCAGAGTTAGTCCAGCTTTCATGTTTTAATAACTGTGAATAGCATGGAGTCCCAGGTAGATTCCTTTCAAGGTAGATTCATTAGGGCAAAAAAGATCATTAGCAACTGGTAATGGATTGTTTCTCAGTAAGATAAACGCAAATTCAGACATGCTTTGAACTGCCAGTGTAGGCTCGCTTCAATGACAAAGGGAGCAGGTGAGCCATGGTATCCTGATTATTCCTCCTACTTCTGTCTAAAAAAGAATCTTTGAAGACCACAAAGTGTTGGAATATACTGTCCTATCCACTAATGAGTAGTAGAACTAATGAGGTATCTCAGAACTCTCTCAGTGTCCATATACTTAGCATATACTTGTCTGAACTTCATCTAATTCTTTTCAAAGTGGTGTGTGGCTTTGGTGTCAGGAGAGAAATACTGAAAGAAGTTTCCATCCTTTTCAGTCATTTAGTCACTCATACTGAGTGACTAGTGATAAGATCAGATCTGGGCATCTATTATGCTTTGTGATGAGATGGTCTCTGCCATGCTGTATTCTCCTTTGGTTCATGGGCAATATTCATAAAACCAGGATGAGGAAGGTTTACTGATAACCATTTGTTTACTAGAGAAAATTTTATCTGAAGGAATAAATACTATGTGGCAATATCCTCACAAGTATGCCAGTGCAACAGTAATGGTGGAAGTCCATGTTACCCATAAAATTATCTATTTCCCTGAAACCCTTCAGGGGAACTTCACACAGGATCTGCCTCTATTCTGTCCCCTTCTGGTCAGTAAGGGCTCTGCTCACACGTACAATTCTGGTGGCAGCTGCCACAAGGAAGAGGGGAATCCTTATTAATTGAAAGGCTGTATTTAGTTGAGGCTTCCTGAAAGTGAACTGTGCCTTTGGTAAGGCACAACAGCTTTCTGTGGCTATTGCCTCCTGTTTGCGTTGGCACCTTGAAATATGTTTGTTTAAAAAAGTGTATAGTCCCTTTCTTAAAAAAAAAAAAAAAAAAAAGGAGAGAAAAAAAAGAGAAAAAAGAGAAAACATCTGCCACTCTCTGTATCTTATCTACCAGCAGCACTTCCTCATGCACCATACCACAGAGATAAAAAATTTCTGAGCTCCTTGTTTTTCTGTACTTCTTGCCTTGTGACATTTTCTCACAGGAAATATTCACAGCATATGCAAATGTTGAGAGTTTGGTCTCCATCCTTGTGACTAGCAATGGCTAAGATGTATGCAGTTTCAATCTCAAAAAAAATCGATCATGTGCTTCCTTTAATAATGGAAATTATTTAAATCTGAAGATCGTGTCTTGCTAATTTGATTATTTTGGTTTTAAATTGACTAAAGAATTGAACATATTCATGTGAAGAGTCTGAACGTAGCCTCACTAAATAGCTTCAGCTTGTATGTAAAAGAATGCAGATATTGGCATGTGATTATGAAATACCAAGCATACATACTGATAATCAGATTTTTTTTAAAAATAATTGTTTTTCTTTCTCTCAAATGCTTCTGTAGATTATGTCCAGTTCATCTCGTGAAAGTTTCTGAAAGCCAATTTATAGGAAGAGACTTGTCTCCACAGAACTTCTTAGTATCAGTTAAAGTGTGTTTTGCCACAATTTGGTGCATTTTTTTTTAAAGTGACTGTAACCTACATAACATTAACAAAGGATCTGACAGATTTTTTGGTTCTGTTCAGGCCTTTAACTCAGGATAAATGATCTGCTTGAAAACAAGGAATTGAACTTCAAACAGGGATTTCTTGATGAAATCCCACGGTCTTTCTTGATGAAATCCTGTTGTCTTTGTTATTTATGATGACCTTGGATTTAACCCTTCCTCTCTTTTGTTTTGTCCACTGTTTCAGTCTGTGATTATGGAAGAATTGACATGGCAGACTATTATGTTTTATTTTGTAATTATGTAGAAAATCCAAATGAAATTTCATCTGCATATATTATTCACCCATTACAATGTGTTACTAGAAGGGAAATGCTATTACAAGCTATGAAGAGCTCTTGGCTGCAGAGTTTTTATCCTGTAGCTCTGTGCATACTGTTATGTTACTGCTGTTTCATAGGAGATTTGCATCAGGGGGTGAAATGCTAGGACCATCAAAGTACTTGTGAACTCCCAGTGGAGTTGGGGTTTGCTTATCCTGAATGGTGGCTGGAGCCCTGGAGCCCCTCTCTCTTTGCCACCCATGCAAACCTCTCAATGGGCATTAAAGTAGGGTCAGTAAGAGGCTGTAGAAAAAAAGCTGCAGTTCTTAATAGGTATTTAAATGCACAATTGTTTAGTGAATGTCTTCTCACTAGTAGTTTTTCGGGATATTTAAAAGGTCTGAGTAGGTACATCTGTAGTGATTTATATGACCTCAATTATCAATTGAAATTATAATTGAAATGAAGTTAAGGAGATTCAAGACTTCAAAGTTGCTGTTTTGCTTGTGACATACAATTATTTCATGGTTTATATGTATGTCTATATATATATGTTTATCTCAGTTACATTTTATCCTCAAACTTTAACAAGAGTCTACACTATTAGAAAGTGTTTGGGAGAGCAAGTTAAAAGAAGGAAAAAAAAAAAGAGGAAAAAAAGCAGCTAGTTTTGATCTGGAAGCTGTAGTTATACAACACATCTGGAGCCAAAATAACAGCTCACCTCGAGCAAAAGAGAGAGAGAGGGAGGTTTTGCCTCCTTCCTCTGGTGTTCTGCTCTACTCACTCCCCTTCTCTTGCCTCTTAAGCAAGTGCCAGAGCTCTCCATATTATTGCCTGGCAGGTAGGTACCACTCCCTAAAGCAGCAGAAGATGAGCTTGGAGCAGTTACAGTTTTTGGTATGTCAGTGAGGAATATAGCCTGGCATCCATCATCAGAGCTAGTGCAGAAGGATGGAGGGCTAGTGGTGGAGAGGAGGTGAAAACCCTACCAGATTTTGGGGTTGCATTGGGTACTGCTCCTTTTGGGGTTGGATTATGAATTGCTCCCTGCTTTAGGCTGAAACAGTTAGATCTTCCATTTTAATTTAAGACCCTGTTTTTAAATTTTAGAATAGAATAGAATAGAATAGAATAGAATAGAATAGAATAGAATAGAATAGTTCAGCTGGCAAGGACCTTGCAATGATCACCTGTCCAACTGCCTGACAATTCAGAGCCGACAAAAAGTTAAAGTGAGTTGTTAAGTGGATTGCCCAACTGCCTCTTAAACACTGACAGGCTTGGGGCATCGACCGCCTCTCTAGGAAACCTGTACCAGTGTTTGTCACCTGTCAGTAAAGATGTGCTTCCTGCTGTCCGGTCTGAGCCTCCTCTGGCACAGCTTTGAACCATTCCCACACATCCCGACACTGCACAGCAGCAGGAAGAGTTCAGCACCTCCCCTCCCCCTCCTCAGGAAGCTGTAAGGGCATCCCTCAGCTTCCTTTCCTCCGAGGTAGACAATCCCAAAATCCTCAGTCGCAGACCCCCCCTCCCCACAAAATAGCACTGTCAGGAGTGGGATTCGAACCCACGCCTCCAGGGGAGACTGCGACCTGAACGCAGCGCCTTAGACCGCTCGGCCATCCTGACCCACGTGGTGTCGCTGTCACGGCTATGTTGTTCTCTATCTGTAGGTGTTTTAGCGATGCAATACTGTCCTAATTTTCTGCACACAGCAGGTGTTAAAAAATGTTCCAAACTAAAACGTAGTTTGGGTTGGCTCTATTGTAACTATAATAACTGATGGTAATTTGGTACATGCAGCTGTTTCATTCCGTGAGCATCTGAGTGTTAGTATGTTGAGAAAGAAGCAGGCACTGTTGCTCATAAATTACGTATGCCACGAAGCAGAAGTTTGAACATGTACAGAAATTAATAAAAATGTGATATATTGCATAAGGGCATTGGTTAAAGCTGATTTGTTTCCTGTAATGTCTCTGAAAATCCCTTTGAGATATGTACTGTTTATTCATGGTGAGAGTTCACTGTGGTGAGAGTTCACTGTGATATTTGAAAGGGGACTGTGACACTGAAACAAAATATATGTTCCCTTGCTGCTTTTTTTTTTTTTTTTCCCAAAAGAATTTATGTGCTTGAAAGCTGCATACAGGAAGCTCTAAACATAGAAATTTGGTCAGAATTTGGGAGTAAAAGTCAGTGTGAAAGACAAGAGGTATATTTGTTTGAGAGCATCAGGTTTAAAACACTGTGTCTCTGTTTGGAATGTAAAATTAACAGAAAAAAGATCAAATTTAGAAATGGGAAACCCAGAAACTGACTATCAGAAATGGCAAGTATACCTCTGGCCTCAAAACATAATTATTCCTCTGAACCTTAAGAAGCAATATTTTCCAATGGCAAAATGGACTACAGTCTCTACTAGATTGGCCAAAAATTGATACTGATTTTATTTGGTACTGGTATTGGAGGAAAAGAGTTGCTGCTGTTTGTAGAAACCAATTCTTCTGGCTCCAGTTTGACAATGTCTTTCTAGCACTGGGGAGCCCAGAGTGCTGGGCCCAGTACTTGGTGCAGTCTCATAGATACTGAGTTGAGTGAAGTAATGACTTGTCTTGACCTACTGTTACCCCATAGCCCTTCCTGGGCCATTTTGGCTTTCAGTCCTGCTTTAAGAAAAGCTTCTCGCAAAGTGAGAGCATCTTTTGTGCCATTCTTTCTCTGAATAGGAGACTTGTTTTCCTCCTTAAGTTTCAGGGCTCTCCCTGGGGTCCTGAAAGGAATACTTACTAAATAAAAAAAAAAATTGGCTGAAACCTGTGGGACCAATGCATCTCCTTCCAAAGAGAAAGGGGAGTATGTTGTATGGGTGATAATGAGATTAAAAATGGTTAAATGAAGACTTGCCTTAAAATTATGATGCCTTTTCAATATTCTTATAACTTCACATTTTGCCCCTAGTTCTGCAAAGGCAGATGTGCTTGATTTGTGGGTATCACTAGTCCTGTTGTCAGACTCTTTTTTGTTTGGTTGCACAAACAGAAATATAAAGAGATGCATAGACTCAAAATGTTGTCAAGAACCTGGAAGCTCTCTTCCTGCCCCCTGTAATCTTTAGGGACCAGACTCACTCATTTATATTAAAAATATATTTACATCAGTAGCAGAAGCAAATTGTAAGCTAGAAACAAGACTACTGTGTGTCAGGACTGTGTTGTCTCAGCTGCCAGTATTTTTGCTGCAGAACTTCAGGTCTTGTTATGGTCACAGGTAGTAATGGGCTTGAATTGTAATAGAGACTTTGTCCTGGGTGTATTCCCTCCATTCTAGTGGGAATTAGACGTTTGAGGAGTGCAGCTGAGAAAAAAAGGGATCATCTTAGTCTATTCACATGGGTCTCCTTTATTAAATAACTCATCCTTAAAGCACCTTACAAGCAAGAATGCTCAGAAACCTCCTTTTAATTAAGTACACCGCCTTAAATTTCCAAAATAAGTAAACTGTTTTTGAAGAGATAAAGCAGATTAAATGTGTGGAACCCTGTGGTGCTTCTAGGAGATCGGGAATACTAGAGAAGGCTGGCATACTATGCCTGCACTCTCTGTGATAATAACAGAAAATGCCTCAGGAGCATATATTTATCAGCAGGATCCAGAGGAGAGCAGAGACAGCATCTCTGTGTGTGGCAGGGAGGGGAGAATTCCTTCTATCCCCTGAAATGTGTGACGAGTATCAGCTTTTCTTTCTTCCCAAATCACTATTTCGCATGAAGGTGAGTATCAACTGGAGAGCTCATTGCTCTGTGATTGCTGACTGTTGAGTTGGAATCACTTTTTTCCTTAATACTTTGATTCCAAGTGAAATTTAGGAGTTCTCCAAAACAAAAAATAGAACTGCCTTTATTTTAATGATCATGTCTTCTGTTCACAAGTCATGGGTATGGACTTTTGTTCCTGCTTAGGGTAAGTCATTAAGAGCTGTGAGGATAGTGAGTGATTTCTTGTCTGCTTTCATTAGAACCTGTTCAGATGAAAAGCTGAGTTCAGTTTTGTTCCCAACCTGTCCTCTTCCTGTCCTCAACCTGTCCAGTAACCTTTCAAGTCCCATGGATGGAATAGTTACATCTGTGATTGTCAGTACAGGTTGTGGATGTGGATGTATATTTAACATGGCTGCAGTAAAAGGTAACTTGACAGCTGACATGGGGGCAGAACCTGACCTGCAAAATCCTAATTACTAATTAATGAGTAAGCATCTAACCTGACTTTCGGCTTCCAGCTCAAGTGTTCTAGCAATGAAAAATATCCTTGTGCTTGTTTGGAAAAGTGAAAAAAGAAAAGAATCTGTAAATCACTGGAGATGTGATAAGCATGGGAACTCATTGTAACAGAATAACTATATTTTATTGTTAACAGTGATTTTATTTTCAATTTTAGATAGCAAATTCCTGAAATATTTGAAGCAAAACTGTACATTTTTACTCTGTTAAGTTCTGTCCTTATTTATAAAGGCAATAGCAAACAAACTATTGAACCTGAAGGAGCCTTGGTAATTAATTAATGTTGAAAGAATCAGTTGATGTTCTGATTCCCAGACTCTTGGGGAAAAAACAGTGATAAAAGTAGTTTATCACATAACCTGTGATGGAGACCCTGAGTCCTCTCTTGGCAGTTTCCAGGAAGGCTGGGACAGGGTAGAGAAGTTTTAGTTTAAATGGTGCTAAACAGAGTTTGGCTGTGGAGAGCAAGACGTAGCTAAGAGAAGATTTAGTGAACAGGGATCTCAAGAAGGGCTTGCCTCCTGTTGGCTGGAGGAGGCAAAATCATAAGGGATTATCTACAGTGTTGCAGGTGTTTGGCTCATCCAGATTTTTTGCAGGGTAATAAACAAACTTTGAATAAAGGACAGTACCTGACTATAACTTGGTTTCTATTTCCATGTGATAAAGCCACTTCCTACTTATTAAAATTCTATGGAAACAGTGTATCCCAGGTCTGTTGGTACTGGATATTGGTTTTGATTGGCACCTCCTTTTGAACATTCCATCCTTTCTCTCCTCTCCAGATGGAATGGATGGGGTCTGTGGCCATTCACTCTCTGATTCACACAGGTGAATGTTGCTTCTGAGATGCAGAGGACAGAGGCAACAAGCATCCAGCTGATTTTATGTAGGCCTATTTGCAATAAAAAAAGAGTACAACCAGTACATCACTGCTAATTGTCACACAATAAAGACAATGATAAATAACAATGATATTATATATATTATGTAATAAGAACACTAGCATATCTAATCATCAATTATTATCATATTATAAAGTGTGGAAGGTTTCTTAAGAGTGTTTTATGTTTGGAAAGTGAGGTTCATCGGTGCAGTTGTCAATACCAGAGTCTTGTGACTATGTTATACAGTATGTGAATGAAATAAGCAATATGTTAAGTGCAAGATACTTTGCCCTTCAATGTGCACAGAAAACTGTAACCCAGTAACTGGCAAATATTAACCATTCCCTAGACTTCCCTCATTTTATAAAAGCAGATATTTATATGTTTACTTCTCTTATCCCAAGAGAGATAGTATCTTTTTTTTTTTTATTTACCTCCAAAGGCTTTCTATTTGCATGATTAATATGTTCCTTGCATACTGTTAAGAGGAATATCTGCTTCACTCTGGTACCCATGCTGACTCCCCATTGATTGCTCTCCAAATTAACATATGAACTATTTATGTTTTGCAACAAAAAGAAATCCTACTGTTTTTGAGTGTGGTTTTCTTGTTGACATTTTAGAAACTCTTTCAGGCTCCTCTTAATATTTAGACAAACAAATATGTTTGCTTTTTGTGGTGCTACTGTTGACATTTCCTAAGGGAATTGCTGAAGATGTTAACAACTTCCCAGCACAGGCATGCTGTAATAGAATAGTTCTTTGCTTGTGGCCCTGACACAAATTCTCTTTAACTGATGCTTTTGCTGAAAGTAATGTGATTGTGATAACTTATGTGAGTCAGGGTAAATGTGAGTCAGTCCTGGCTATTTTGGGGAGCATAAATGTCTACTAAACTACTTAGAGTTTTGCTTCTTGCAGATATAACGAGCAGAAGGTGCCAATTTATTGTGTGCCTCAGAGCCTCTGTGCTGCACAAACATCTGCAGTGCAGAGCGGGAAGAAGGTCCATGAGGAGCATTGGTAATTGGCGAAGCCTGATGGCCAGGGAAGCTTGTAACTCTACCAGCAGAAATTGGTCAGTTAGGGGCTTGGCTAATTTTGGAGCCAGTAGCCATGAAAAACAATCACATAGCGGAACATGCCCTTATAAGTGTAGTGTATGCCCCAAGGGCGCTCCAGATTAGACACAGACAGATGTTGTTATGAGTTTGCTTTTACAGGCCATGCTTTTGAACCTGTGCATTGCCACAGCTTCAATATCTGCTCAGTACAAACACTGTGTGATTACAGTAGCAATTAACCCAGGACTATCCACTTAAAGAATTTATTTAACCTTTTTTGAGTGAATGTTTTAAGACTCTTTAGCAGGTTGGGTTTAATTACAGAATCCCTGATTAAAAGTATGCAACCAGATAGCCAGTTTAGCCTGTGTCTTTATAAGCCTGATCAACTATAGCTTACAATCTTTCAGCAAGACAGTATCTTTTAATGACTGGTCACCATGTATAGCAGCTATGGAACAGATTTTCCTCAAGATACATTGCTGTTTTAAAATCTTTCCAACTGAAAAGCATTTCTGTTTCTGGGATCATCTTAACCTCAGCTGCTAGACCCTCTGCATTTTCAGTGAAATTGTAGAGAAAATCTTTTGGAAGGTCGGTCGTGCAGCGGCATTTTGACCACATTGTTTGTTCTGTTTCCCAGCCCTTCAGTAGAAGCTTGGGGAGAGGCAGTCTTTGTTGGTCTGTGACTGTTCCCCTGCCTTGAAAAAGAACAAAAACTGTCAGGAAGAAAGATATTCATCCTAAGGGTAGACTCCAGTTACATTAAATAGAATAGCAGCCACTTGGAGATGGGACTGGAAGGCAGCCAAAAGGACACTGTGAAATTTTTCAATAGTCTGTCCCTATGTCTGTCTCCCAGTGATCAACAGAGAATGTAATTTCAACCTTCAAACTATTCACTTCAAGCAAAGGGAACCGAATGATGTCCTGGCTCTATCTTAAAGAGCTTTGTAACCTAGATATGTAGATACTCTTCCCTCAAATGTGCGTGTTGTCCTACTATTGCAGTAAATCATTGCAGGTATTACTACTTATTGATTTAAGTAAATTGTCCTTTTGACTGCCTTGTATGTGTTTCATAAGGAAAAAATTGACCTTGACCAGTGGATGGAACATATTTGCAGTTAGTGTTTTGACTAAGGATTTCTTAGATGGTCCTTGTCAGCCAGGAATCGCCAACTGAAGTCATGTTTTGAGACATTAGGGTAGTGATGAGATCAACTGGCTTTCCTTGTAATGTCTGTAAAAAGGTTTAATTATATACTGTAATTTCTTTAAGAAAATCTTCCAGATTTATGTATGTAAAGGCAGATGGCCTGTGACTTACAGGAAGATTACAGCCTCTTGAATCACCAGAAATTTCAGGCATGTATTTGCAGTAATATCTTTCCCTTCCTTGTGAGAGATCTCTCTACCCTCACATTGTTATATGTGAGGCATCATCCATTGAACTTGGTGGATCATCTCAGCTGAGGTGAGATCAGAACTGGGTCTGCTGCCACTTGGTTTTGGGCACTGCTGTTCCCTCCCCAGTGGGATCTCTACATATGTCTCCTGAGGGAGTGGAGGAGCTGAGGCCATTTTAATTTTAAAACATTGCATTTTAGTGAAAGCAATAATATGATGATATAAGAAAAATAAGAAATTGCATTATGTAGATGGTTTGTTAAAAAAAAAGTGTCATTCCTACTGTAAAATATTTGATAACTTTGCTAAATTTTGTTTATTCTAATATTTTGCAGTGCAGTGTTTGTGTTTTCTTTCCTCCTGGAATGTAGAATTATATTTGTAATGCCATTTCAAAAACCTATCACTCTGTCCCTTTTTTCCACACATAGTCATAGTGAAATATTTTCTTCAGTAAATAGGAAAGCAAAGAGGTGGAAGTGCCCTCTGTGAATATGCTTTGGATATAAAGAAGCAGAGATGACATTTGGCTTCAGAAAGACGATCTGTAGGATTCAGGAATTGAAAATCATAAGTGCAATAGGTATATACATTCTCAGCATCCACAGAGTAACCTGCTCTGTTTTGCAGGTAGGTGTCAAAGTAGAGAGGAGGTAAATGTTCTGCCCAAAGCCCTGTAGTCCCACCCAGGCCATGGACAATCCATGAGAGTGCCGCAAAGTATGGCACTTATTATGAAATATATGGGGTGTTACACAAATGTAGAGTCTTGTCTAAAGTCCCCAGTGACCACAGCTATTAATTATGAAGAGCAGTAGTTACTGCTGTGAGTAGTCCATTAGCTTCAACAGAAACTACATTGATGCATTCAAGAGTAAAACAATGTCCTTCAATTTTTACACTAATGTAGGAAGGGCAGCTTTCCATGGTGCTGAAAATCTGGATTTATGATGTGTTCACAGCTAATGTGCTCTTCAGGCCAGGTAGTTTTACCCAATAAATTTTTAAAAATGTTTGACAGGTAGTGGAGAAAAAGACATCTAATATCCACCTTTAAATTCCCTATTTCGTAAACATATTAGAATCTGACTCGGATTTCTGTCTCTCACTGTGCTTGTGCAGTCTTTTGCCTCTAAAGACCATGGTCTGTGAGATAAAAATAATGACAGATGTTTTTTGTAATGTGTATGGCATGCCTTGCTGGCATGAGGATCCTTAAAATGGGCACTGTTAGCCATGTCCATCCTGGGGGTTCTTCACTAAAAGAGGGCATCATTCAGCCAGAGCTTCATCTTACACCTCTTACACCTCAGCAGATGCTAATTACTTCCCAATCTGCTTTTCATGAAATGGCCATCAAATTTTCTATTATTACTCCTTTCTGAACACAACTAGTTCATTATAAATACTCTGTTTTCTTTTTTTTCTCTTTCTGTGCAAGTTATGGTAAATAAATGAGGACCGAGAAGAAGACTGGATGAATAAAGGAAGGAGACAAAGAAAAGAGAAGTGAAAGGAGTGGGAAGTGAATGAAAATAAGGGACAGAGAAGTTGTATATGTATACATATTTTGTTGACTCTAGAAAAATGAACAGATTCAGGATTACAAATTAAGGAAAGACATAGCATATCAGAAATTGCAATTTTTAAAATATGGAGAAAACATTCCAGGAGTCTCATATCATAATAATAAGTTTTAGTTGCTTCTGACATATTTAAATGTAGAAAATAAAATTGAAGCAAAAATAGAAAAAGGAAAACTGAATAGTGTACTGTAGGATGAAAGTGATCACAGAAGGAAGAAAAGTAGAGAGGGAAGGCTGCCTAAATCCACTTTGCTCTAGCACATCTTATGCTCTGAGTTGTACTTAGGGCCTGGAGAAGAAAAGAGTCTGGGGAGATTTTATAGTGGCCTTTCAATATATAATGAGGACCTGTAAGAAAGATGGAGAGAGAGTTTTTAACAGGAATATGTAGTGACAGGACAAGGGGCAACAGTTTTAAACTGAAAGATTTAAGATTGGATATAAGGAAGAAATTTTTTATGGTAAGGCTGATGAGCACTGGAACAAGTTGTCCAGGAAAGTTGTGGCTGCCCCATCCCTGGAAGTGTCCAAGGCCAGGTGGGACAGGGCTTTGAGCAACTAATGTAGTTGAAGATGTCCCTGACCATGGCAAGGTTGGACTAGATGAACTCTAAAAGTCCCTTCCAACCCAAACCTTTTGTTTCTGGGGTTGTGATCTATGTTCCTTGTAGCCAAGGAGCTCTGACCTCTTGAACATCAAAAAGTTTTCTCTGTTGATTAGCTCATTAACTTGTAAATCATTACCAGTTCTGTTGATATTTGGTTGATTCTTTATTTAAAAGAAACTGATCCATTTAGACAGTTCTAAACCTGTCCTTAGTATCTCCTCCTTAGTAAAGGTTGTACTAGAAATACCATCATTACCTTGGTATCATGTGATACCATTGCAACACAAACCTGATTGATAGAGGAACAGAAAAAAGTCCTGTAACAGAACTCCTCTGGTGTGACTGTTGTTGTTGAGTTAGACTAATGCTCTTTGTATGTTATTGTCTTGGGCTATATTTTTCTGATAGATTTTCTGGTTTTCAGTTTTACATCTAACATTGATACATTTACAACACTGTGAAGAAGATGATAGAGTAATTGAAAGAAAACATCTTTCAGTTTCTTTGCATATCATGTTTGTGGTTTTCAGCCTATAAATGCACCTGAGCATTGATTTTCTTGAGTATGAAGGATGCTCAGGGTGATACTGCTGATTCTGAAGAAAATGTTCTTGCAACTAGCCTTACAAGGAAGTTTCTTGGTTCACATTTGAACTTTGTTTTGTTATGCTCAATAATAAGAGGATTCAATATTGTCAAGGGCTCAAATTGCAAAGTCAGTATCTGAGACATTGCTTAAGAAAAGTTTCTGCTAGGTGTTTCATCATATTGCATTATCTGGTAAAAGCAGGAGTTAAGGAGCATCCAGAGTTGCTGAGCCCCTGGCAGGATAAGGCTCTCTAAAATGATCTCTTCTTAACCTCTGCTTTTGAGTCCATTTCCTCTGACATTTTGAGTAATTTTCTAACATAGTAGCTAGATAATGCTTGTCCTTGATTCAGTGAGAATGTTTTTTCCTGGAGTGAAACTTTAAATGTATATTCTCAAAACTGTATCTGGTTTTTATACTAGCATGAGATTAATCTTCCTCTTAGGTTTTTCCTGTTCTGAAATTGGTCTCCCACCTATAGCCATTTATGCATTTAAGTCAAATTTGCACTGTTTTATGGTTCAAAGTAAGTGGTATTTTGGGTGAAATGGAACAAAAATCCAGTGTGAATGAGCTGATTTGAAAATATGCCAAAAATATAATCAGTTATTTCATTAGAAGCACTGCAATGCTACTTTCCCTACTGCAATGCTGCTTTTACAGCCCAGAAAGCCAACTGTATCTGGGACTGAATAGAAAGCAGCATGGCCAGCAGGTCCAGGGAGGAGATTCTGCTGCTCTGCTCTGCTGTCTTGACCGTACCTGGAGTGCTACATCCATGCCCCCAACATAGGAAGGATGTGAAACTGGTGGAGTGAGTCCAGAAGAGGGACATGAAGAAGGATCAGAGGTTTGGAACACCTCTCACGTGAAGACAGGCTGAGAGAGTTGGGGCTGTTCATCCTGGAGAAGAGAATGCACTGAGGAGATTGTATAGCACCTTCCAGTATCTAAAGGGGTCCTATAAGAAAGGTGGAGAGGGACTTTTCACAAGGGTCTATAGTGACAGGATAAGAGGGAATGGCTTTAAACTGAGAGTAGGTTTAGATTAGGTATTAGAAGAAATTCTTTACTTTGAGGATGGTGAGACACTGACACAGGTTGCCCAGAGAAGTTGTGGATATCCCATCCCTGGAAATGTTCAAGGTCAGGTTGGATAGGCCTTGGAGCAACCTGCTGTCCTTGCCCATAGCAAGGGGTTTAGAACTAGGTGATCTTTAAGATCCTTCCAATCCAAATTATTCTATGATTCTATTCCTAGAGGCTGTGTAATTTCAACAAATAGTGTTAAGAACAGAAGGTAGAATTATAATATAGGTCACCTATTAGCGAAGATTTAATTTCCTATACTGAAACATAATTAATTTGTGTAATACCAGATATTCTGTCTGTTGTGTTATATGAGAACATATTTGCATATATGCTTTCTCCATGTATAGTATTGCCTTCACAGTAATTTTGTAATTTAGAGGTTCCTTACATACTGTGTGGGTTTTCAAAACAATGTATCTGTCTAATCTTCCTGATTAGACCTATCTGTCTGATCAGCTCTGTGAATATATAAAAATGTGCATCTGGTTAATGTGTATTTGGTTGACAGGGCCTCATTTTCAATGCCAATTTGAAATACCTGACCTATACAGGGAAACAGAGTTGTGCTGGTCCTTGATGTTCATCATGTAGAAGAGGTTGGTGGGAAATACAGAGAATGATACATTTGTTTGAATCACTAGAAAGAGGAAGAGCAGGCAAAGGATGGCCTTAGGAAAGATAATTTAAGTCTCACACTACTTTTTTGTATTCTAGGGAAGTATGTTAATTTAAAGGAATTCAAAAGGTGATTGTTTTATGCCCACCAAAAATATATGTATTTTTTAACACAAAAAGTTAATTAACCTGTGGAGCTGATGCCACAGAGACAAAATTTCTAGGGAATTCAAAAAGGCCCTCACATTAGTCAGCAGTAATGAAACACCAAGGATTTTGTGAAGACAGGGTGATGTTCTTTCTGAGGATTACTAGAAAAATCCTCATTGTTCAAGGAATGAAACTTCTGGCTGACAACAATCTGGAGGAAGTTATCCTGGGGTTCTACTCATAGGTGCTGGCTGCTTGTTAATAATACAACCTTTGTTCTTACCCTGGTTTTCTACACTGTTTTTTATGGTGTTTTAATTCTCTTTATGTGATGAGGCTAAAAAAAAGTGAGCATAAAGTAATATACCATTCTAAAAGCATGGTCTCCTGCCAAGGTTACTTTTAAGGTTATGGCCAAGCAAAGAGGAGACTGCAGACATCACAGTTACAGCCCACCACTCCATCCACGTCCCACTTCTCCAGTGAAAGAAAAGCTTATTAGATGAAGGTCTAATGAATCACATCAGCTGGCATTTCATCTGCCATAATAATGGACCACAATCAAAACAAAATCATTCATATATCTGTATGAGGTGTTTATGTACTACTGAATGAAAATTTACTCACAAGATGAAGAGATGTACTGCTGTTATTGCCTCTTTTGTTTTGTTTTACTTTTTCTTGGGTCAGAAGGAAAGTGTGCCATGTTATTTCAGCATAGAACTACTTTGTCAAAAAAAAAGAAAAAAATGTTTTCTCTTTTTTCCTGATTGTTTCATTTTGCCTTTAAACAATAGTTAAATGTTTGCTTCGTTGTGCTAATGATAGGAGAGTTGAGATTTTCAGTGCTGAGGCATTGCTTTATTATTGCCTCCTGCATATCCATCTCCATTATCTGTTTGCTTTTCAACTTACCACTTCTTTTTAATGTGTTGCTTTTACAAGTTACCATGAGACAGAGTGGAATTGTCCCAGTTTTCTTGATTTCTTTCATAAAAGTTATTGACATTTAAACTCTCTTTCAGAGTTTAATAATACCTACTTTTGATATAACAACAAAAAAGAGAGCCTAGACTTTTAAGAATATTCCAAAGAGGCTATAAAACAGACTATCAGATTATTGTTCACTTGAAATGATCATAGTGATAGAGTGTTGAAAAGAAATTTGCATAACTTTTCAAACAGGAAAACAAAAAAAGACAAGATTGATATAATTATATCAAATATTATGTTGAAGAGTGTTAACATTCATTTTCTTACAGTTCTTTTTGGCTTGATGGGTTAGTGGAGGACACTAAGCCATGCTGGACTCATTTATTTCTTCCTTTAGTTTCTGATTTTCAGCTGGAGAAAGGATACTTGAATTGATCTGATTATTTCTTGCTTGCAAACAATGATTACTTGAGAGTATGATTTACAGGTAAGAACCATAATGGCACTAAATTTAAGCAGTCAGAAGATTCCTGGGTTAAATTTAAAGATAATGTCACATTGGAAGAAGCTAATTCCTGATGCACTATTGAGTCTGAAATTCACTGTGTAATAAAAGAAGTGTAACTCAGAATAAAAGGAGAAAGAAACCACTACATTTTCCCCTTTAAACTAGCTAGCAGAGAAGTTCTACAGTGTTCCTCCCATTTTATGGCTGAACTTAAAATAGTCAAAAAAAAAAAAAAAGGAGAAACAATCAAGTATTCTATATACAAGGTGAAATTCATATGTGTGATTTATTTTTTCTGGTGGACATTCTTCTTTCTATATACATTTAATAGTGTAGAGTAATTCCTTGGAAGGTACAGGAGAAACTGTGAAAACTGATAAACTGAAGAGAATTCAAAGAAAGAATGTGAAGAAGATGGATTGACAAGCTATGGAAGTAATTTTGGTCCATGACAATATTGTAACATTTCTCAGTGGTTATACCCTGAGGATACCAAATATATCTTTATTCCTGTTTCTGCTCCCCACCCTCTCTGCAAGTGCATCACCCAGTGAGTTAACAGTGGGCTTTCTGGTCATAGATGAGACCCTCACTTATAAATTGCATGACCTTAATGCTAAGTCCCAGCTTTGAATGGTTTTGGGTAACACAGAAGAGGGAATTCCATTCTCTGTGTAGGTGAAAGTCCTTTTAAATTTCTTTTATAATAGGAATAACTTCAGAAAAAAAGCCTAATTCCCCATGAAAATTACAGCGGCATCTAGTTTGATAAGAGAGCTTTTAATTTTACTGCATTGGCTATCATCTTGCAAAATTGCTGAGAATTTTCCTGTTGATGTTACGAGAAGCAAGTTCAATGCCTGGGTGATTTCTTTATTAATTGATGTTAGTGTTAGGAATTATCTCATTATTTTAGCTTGCCTTCATTCTTTCTGTTGTGTTTTTTATCACAATTTATGATAGCAAAAAGGCTTGGAAAAGAATATTAAATCTGTCCCTCAGCCACTTTAAAACTGTAACCCATGTTCCATCTTAATAATGGTTGCTTAAATACCCCTTTCTTTCATATAATTTTCTAAGACTTCTTTCTGTATGGACAATGAAATAATTTTAAGGGAATGAACAAACATATTAGGGAAATCTTTTTTTTTCCTCAATATCTCCCAGAAGCCAGCCCCAATTTTGAAGCAGGAACACTATGATAATACATCACAGGCTTGTTATATTAATTACTGTACAATATATCACAAGCTGCTAAGGTCTTGTTCTACAAAAAGGCTACCAGTTGTAATGGCACATTGAGGATATTTAATAGCACTCATGCAGAACCCACTTACTCACTGCTTTATAGTATGTGAGATAACAGTTCAATAAATATTCAGGGCCAGCCTAGATGAACTGAACGTTGAATATGAAATTTAAAATACTTCCTTGGTTTCTTGCCCAAGGTATTGGACAACATACTGTGCATTTACAACTCCTGCATGATCAGGATTTGAGTTTTGTTACTTAGACAAATATTGTGTTACAACATTAATTGCAAGTTAACTTAAAACTATTTTAGTATAATTATTACTTTTGTGGAGTCAGGTTTTAAAACAACAAACACATGTGACCATTTAGGGCTCATAGAATGCCATCAGAATCATGATTAGAATCACTGGAATATGGTACAAACTTAGCATTCTGACTTCAAAAGGAATTGCACATTTAGGCAATTCTACATTTTCTTAAAGCCAAGCTAAGCTGATTCCACATGACAGTGGTTTTAATGAGGCTCAATAAACAGTACAGTTTGTAACCTCAGGCCAACTGCTGTGCAGAAGCCAAGAGCAGTGCTACAGCTTTATGAACCCATCACTGTGAAAGATGCTGGATCCTGAAGCAGCCTGAGTCACTCATTGCACAACAGATGAAGCTCCAATAAATAAAAATGAATATCCAAGGTGACGGGTGACAACTTCATGCATACGTGATTTTCTCTGATTTGACAGTGCCTTGATAAAGTCTTAAGGCATGTGGCTTACTAGCAGCCGTTTACATTTTTAGCCATTGAATCTTCTGTTTTACTTGCAGACATTAACATTTGGGGCTTGTGTTTTCATATATATACTAAAAATTTGCTTTGTTTATGTATTGGGCCTAATTCTCAGAGCTACTCAAGATCTAGGACAGCTCCTATAAACTGCTTCAATTGTCAACAATGCTAAAATGTGTATGTTTTCTCTGCCAAATTGTGCTTATTTTTATTAATTTTTTTAAAAGGTGACTTGATATAGGGCAGATTAAAGGGTGCATTGATACAGATTGTTACCTACCCTTGGGGATGATCTCAGACACTGTTCCCCCACCAGCACATCCACTGACCTGGAGCCCCATGAGAGTTCTGTAGAACAGTCTGCATCCCCTGAGAACAAGGTGAGAAAATAGTGGTTAAAAGACCACTAGAGGTACCGTAACTCCTATTTTAAGGTGTTATGACTCTTCTAGTCTTTATGAACATATTCCTAAAGGGTATCGGGAAATACAATATAGATGGATGTAGGGACTGAAAAAAACCAGAAAAGAACAGAACTGTGATACTGAGGTTTGAAGTGAACAGTGATGCTGAACCAGCTCCATAGCTGTTTTTATGCATCAAAAATATAGACCAAATTAAACAGAAGAGGTGGTGGCACAGGATAAAAAAAAATTGTTCTTGTACAAGAAAATAGGCAGAGATTTGTTTACATTGGTGGGAATAGTATATAATGCTTAATATTTAGATTGAATCTTAAATGTCTTTTCCAAACTAAATGTTTCTATGATTCTGTGATTCTGCATAATGTGCTGGACTGTTTATTCATGTTTCCTGAGATAATCTTATCAAAAAACCTTAAATCTGAGCAGTTAACCATGTGTGTCAATTTTATGATTCTCATATAAATTTTACTTGTCAGCTTTGCAAATTTGCTGAATCACAGTTTAAGTGGTTAACGTTGAAATACAGGTTGATAACAAGTTTACCATTTATGCTTTTGATCTTCAACCTAGTAAGACAGCAGAAAAAGATGTTAAAATAACACAGAACTAGTGCAAAAAGATTCTGCAATCAGATGCTGTTCCCTATTTAGTGCAGTTAAATTGCCGAATGGCAACAACAAAGACTAAGCTGTCCTCTGCTGACATTTAATTCAGTGGAAAACAGGAAAATGCACTGTTATAAAGTGATATCAGAATCACCAGGGATTTGCAGAGATATAAAAAGACAGATAAACACAACAAAAATCAATATGGTTAGTGTCCTTGGCTCTATCACCACTTCCCAAAATGATACGGTTTCTATTTACAATTGTGAATTATGTACTCAAACAGTGGAGGCATTGCAAGAAATGGTCTGGGGATCAGTCAACATCATCACACAGACCATGAAGGGACAAACTACAGTTTTTTAATCACTGGAGGAGGGAAAATGAGCGATACTAGTACATTATTTTTCCTTAGAAGGCACAGGCATGGTACAGTGCAGACTGAAATATCTGAGCCAAGTCACAAAATGCAAAGCAAACTTCGACTGGGTAGATCAAACATTTGGAGTTCCAGGCAGCAGTGCCTATAATCTGAGATTAAACAAGTGTTGCTAGTTTGGTTTCCCAAGCAAACTGATAGTTGGTATTTGGAATTGTTTTATAAATGGCCATCATTCATGGTTATCTTCACAGAAACACAGTGTTTCCTTCCAAAGGAGACTGGCAAGAAAATAGTTTTGTGTTATGCAGGGGTAATTTTATAGTGCCATTGCCTGTTGAGCATCTCTGCCAGGTTAAAATACAAATATGGAAAGAAACTGGTCATGGTCATCTTCCTTGCCTGTGGTAAGCCAGAGGTTTTATAGGCCTAAAGCTATTAAAAAGAAAAAAAAAAAAAGGTAGGTAACTGATCGTAACATATTAATCAGCACTAGTGCTAGACCTGAACTTTAAATGATCTTGTATGCTGAAGCAATTGACATCTAATGCTTTTTCCAGTGTTGCTGTTCCTGCACTCAGGAGTTTGTGATTGCTGACTCAGGCAAAGGAACTTGGCAGCTGTGCAGAACTCCAGAATTTCAGTAGTTCCACATTACAAGTTACTGGCTTATGAACTGAATCAAGAATTTATTGAAGTTCCCCATCTCCGGAGAAGTTTAAAAGGACAAAAAGCTAAAATGGATTATAAATTGAGAATGTAATCCCTTCTGTTGCATGTCTGTAGATCCTGAGACCAGGTTTCCTGAAGTTATCCTATGGGCAGTCAAGGATCACTCCAGCTTCCTTGTCATACCTGGTGATGTATTCCTGCCACTGTGATAATAAATCAAGAGATGAAATAATTTGTTTTTGAAAAGAGATAGATGAGGCACATATAATAGTCCATGCCAGGCTTCCTCCTGTGGAAGGAGAGCTCTCTACTCTCTTTTAGTATTCCCTGTGTTTGTGGTGCCTGAGACAGATTGTGGACGAGTGGGCAAGTTTTGCTGGCAGAGGTCTCATCATGTTGCACATCTGATTGTGGCCAGCCATGCTTGAAATCCCCTAACTCCTACCAAGTGGGAGGGGTGAGCCACCCTTGCAGCACACTTCCTTGTGCAAACCAGGCTGTGCAGGAAGAATCTCAGTAATACATCTAGAGTGGTTTGATGGCACCAGGAATGGAGGGTTAGGAGCAGTTGCTGTTGATATCCTTATTGATTCATTCTTCCTTTGCCTTGAGATTCTCAAACTCACTCCTGTGCAGTTATTAAAAATTATGTTCTAATTCTCTAAGTGCAGGCAAGTTTTTATGAGTGAGTGGTGTAATTCTTGTGGTCAAACCATGAGCTTTGTTTTTTTGAAAATGATATACAAGTGTCAGTGAATTGTTCCTGGGTCTGTTGAAGCTTCTCTCTCATTCTGAATTTCTTTTTTCTTCTCAAATGAGGCTTGATGTTTGCTTGATATTCCTTTCAAAAAGAAGTTCAGATATGAAAGCCTGCAGGCAGTGATAATCTGGAAAAAGATATTTGCTATCAGTTTGTGTAGACTTTATTGTTCTGGCTAGAAGGACTTCTTTTGGCCTGAGCAGCCATCCTGGACTACTGCAAACTGGTTCCTGAGAAAAAAATGGGTAGTATTTTGTTAAATTGTCAATTGAGTCATTATTGTTGTTGTAATTCTTTTCATGACATGCTCAAAACAATTGACTGTCACATTGTACAGCTGTTGTTCTGCTGCCGTTGTGCTGTTATTATCAAATAAAGAGGTTTATTTATTTAGATCCTGATTTTTACATGCAATAAATGACAGATAACTTTTATTGCTAGGTAAAGACAGAACTTTAGAATGAAATCAGATACTTTGAAGTATTTTTAACTTTAGAGGTTCCTTTTTAACCAGAAGCTAGAAGATGCTCACAAGGAAGGTTAGACTGCAAGAGACCTAAACTCAGAACATTGTACCCAGGAAGTATCAAACCAGAAGTTCTCATGGAAGTCAGCACCACACTGTTATAAAGAAGCACAATTTCAATTTAAGCAGAGAATCGTGTCTGTAGGCTTTTTGTCTTAATCTAAATTTACCTTTAGGGCCTGTTTTAGCCTTTAGGCCTTTCTTGGCCTGTTTTATTCGTTGATAGTAATGGCTTCATCAGACATACTGAGTCTGATCATCAATTGTTAATTAAATTTTTTAATTATTTCTAATAAGAATATAAAAAAGAAAAATGTCATAGTAAAATCCCATCATATTTTATTAATGTAGTTGACCCTCTAATTTTCATGTTTCTGCAAGAACTGTAAAAATGTCACTTTAAATTAGATTGCAGCTTAAATTAGATTGACGAACTGCTAAGACCAGTAACCATTCCATCTTTTCCGTATTGATGCCAAAATTTCAAGCTATCTCACAATGTCTTGAACATTTCTGCCACAGCTAAAGCAAAGCCTTTAGTACTGGTCACTGCACTGAGAGAGTGTGGATTTAGAATCCCATGCTCATGAAAATTTACAACTGAATCAGTACAAGATTGATTAGCTCAAACGCTAATATATGATGTTTTACACATGAAAATTTCTGTTGTGCAGGTTTTTTTGGTGCTGCTCTTACCATGATGGAAGAGGGCTGTGCTGGGAACCTTGAGGTCTGTGTCAAACAGGGCTCATGTCCTGCACTGCAAGGTCGCAGCAGCAGCTGAGGTGGTGCCTCTGCAGGAGAAAAAAGGCCTTTTTACCCATCCTTGGTGAGCCAGCCCCTGCAAGGACAGGAGAAGGAGCCAGTACTGAGGGATGGAGGCATCACTAGAACAGCCAGCCTGTGGCTCTGTGAGCAAAGCAGTTTGTCCAAGCCTTGCAGAGCTTCACTCGAGGAGTGTCGTAAGAGATGGTGTTCCACAAAACTTTGAAATAAGAAAGCAGGAAACAAGCATGATGATTCCTCCCTTCCTCTTCCCCTCTCTCTTGAATGTGAATTAGCTGCCAGCTAGAGGATCTGAAGAAAAAGGAAGGGAGAAATTGACAAAAAATAGTGTATTAGTTACCATCTTCTATCCTGAAATGTGTAGAACCAGACAATCCTCTGAGGTGATTCACTGAAAAGTTGAATTAATTTATTTTTGAAGGGGAACTGAAGTTTTTGATAGTTCTGTTTGATTTTTTAAAATTAATCTTTGGTTTTCATCTGAATTTTTTCTGCTGTCAGGAAGCAGAGGACCAGCAGCAACTTGGCCAGAGGAGAGGGCAGTTTAGTGTAGGGTACATTTACTGCTGCTCACTTCTCCTCTGTGAATCCGTGAACATACTGATTGTAATGCAGAAAGGAGTGTGGGAATACTTGGCCGCCTGTGTAGCTCAGCCTCTGACATCAAAAGCGGTGCTGAAAATGGCATTAAAATGACATTGGCATTGCCTGAAGGCAAGGAGATTTACAGTAACATTAAAACAATGAAAGGAAGTAAAAGTAAATTTATGGATAAGGGTCACTGTTAGAGCTCTAGGTGTATGTCCATTTGATGGAAGGTGGAAGGGGTAGAGGTAGGGTTGGAGGCAGAGCTGACCCTGACAGATCCAGAAACAAGTTACAACAGTCAGGTAATGAAGAACAGAATAAAATGTGTGGCAGGTTTGCAGTCACAGTGCTGGCTTTGTTGCCACTGTCTCCCAGTGGTCAGAGGCACAGTGGATAGCTGTTCCCTTCTCCTACCCTGGCCAAACCCTGACATCCTCCAAATTAGCAAAAGCCGGAGCTGCCTCATTCCTGTGTGAGCATCGCTTTGGTAGAAATGGGCTTGGGAGAAGAAAGCAAAACCAACTAACTACTAAGGTGAAACAGTGTCACTAATAGCATAAATTATAGGATATCTGCTGTCCTGAGCAATTATGAGTCAGGTACCTGCACCAGCTCCTGTTATTAAAAGCCTGTTATATATGCAGATTTAGATTTTGGAAGACAAAAACAAGCAGTGATACAAGAGCAGCTGCAGTTGTGGCAGAAAATATAAGAATACATATGGACTATGTTTACAATTGTGTCTCTCAGTAATAGGAGGGAAAAAAGGGTTTGTGGAGTTGATAACAGGGCAGCAGAGCTCACCTGTTGTCAAGGATATCAGATATGCTGATAAAGTGGTTACACATAATTATATTACTTATAGCTTTTCCATGGATATATGAAAGATCAGAGGAACTTTTCTTGGAATTAAATATTACTACTTTTGCTGTCAGGTTGGGGTTTTTTTTGTTGTTGTTTTTCCCAGCAGTAGCCTAAAAATAGTTTGAACTATTGTGGCTCAATACAGATAGCTGGTTCACGCACATGGTAATACAATTTGAGTGGAAGCTCTGCATGTGTTCTGTCAGGAAGGTGTTAAGGCACTTAATGACTGTCTTTGCACGCTGCTAATTTGAGTTGGTATTTTTAGTTGTACTCCCAGTTGGAATGGCACTGAGGTTTTTGACAGTATTTCACAGGTACAGCTTTGATAGCTGAATCCTGGGGGAAGGGGCTGCTACGGAGCTGCAGTAGCCATCCTATGAAGGTTGATGCCTGCTTTACTCTGATAAACCAAGTTTTCCATTAAAAAAAAAATCCAGAAACAAAACAACCTCCTAAAACTTAACATCTCGTTCTTTCCAGTGAGACACTGGGTTTTTTTTCCCCATGGAAATTCAGAGGAAGGGATTCTGAATGCATGTTAAAGCTGCGTTTATGCAACTTATCATATGTCCTACCAGCTTTAACCTGCAAATTCTTGATGGTATTATCTTGTTAGTTGTGTTTGAGGACTGTGGTATTTTTCTTCATACTAAAATCTGCAGAGGTGCTCAAGGAAGAGTTCTTCAGATAAATTATAAAAGGAAAATAGGTAGTTTAAAGGATGCGGGGCTCTTTTTTCTAGTTAATTTTAGTTACTAAGACTGCATATTCAAATATGTCATTTATGAAATAATTCAGTGGACTAATAATGATAAAAATACTCTGGGATAAAAAAATAATTTGTGATACTGGAAATCATAACTTTAACTAGCTATTTTTGGTTTCTGTGATATTCCTAATCAGAACTACTGTTCCATGAAGGGTTGTGAATTAGTCATTTTGGGCATTCAAGATTGCTCATGAGCAGTTCTCAGAGTTTCTAAGGTCTGGCTTTGCTCTTTTACCAATATTTGAGTTTTAGATGGCCAGAGCCCTTGTGATTAGTGCTGCTGGGAGGCCTGCAGAGTGCTTGGCTTGTGTGCTGGAGAGAGAGAAGGACTGCTCTGATGTATTGGTAGTGGATTGCAACTGACATGCCGAGTAGATGCCTGGATTGTTTTGAAAAGTACATTTATTTTTTGACTGTGGTTTTGTTTTTCAAGCCCTAAGGATACTCAGTTTTTAACCATGGTTTCAGGAACACTTTTTGCTATTACTGAAACTTCTTTGTAATTGCATTTTTTGTGTGGTAGTGTTTAGGAACTAAAATTACCTCAGAATTGAGCATCATGTTGATTTTTCTCCAGTAGTGTTTGTCATGAAATATTCTTACACTACATCTTTGCTGGGCACTGCAGTTCGCATATTATCCTGTTTTCAGTGTCTACTGCCTCCCCTGACTTTTAGTTCTAAAAAGTGCCAGAACTGGAAGTCGGGTGGGGGTTAAAAGTACTCACAGCAATATAAATAAGGTATCTGTGGGCTGTGGAGAGACACAGTGCAGAAGAAGCAGCGGCTGGAAAGTGACAAATCCAAGAAAGTTGAACTCTCTATTAGTGTGCAGACCTGGGAGACTTTGAGCTAGGTAGGTCCTGAATTTCTGAACATTGCTCTTCGCTGTTCCTTAACTAAAAATATTTTCTGGAACAGAGAGTGCAGGCACCTTGATTTGGACTTTCTTAAATCCCACTGTGTTCAGTGCATTTTTCTGTTCATGAAAGCAGACCAGGTACCACTCGGTGAACAAACCAGGCTCTTTCGTGCAGGAGAATATGGAAACACCCTAAATGTCAGGTGAACATGCTGGGCAAAATATGGTCAGATAATGCCTGCAGACTGTTAGCAGAGATTGTTTTTTCTCAAAGAAAGTAGGAGTTAAGAGCAAGGCAGCATAGAGGACTGTCCTGGGGGCTGTGTGACAGCAATTTGCATACATTGTCTACGAAAAGAAGAATTTCCTCAGTGTAAGCCTTGTATGCACACTGGATTTTGCTGTCATTTTACATAAGGACAGTTGTATTGACACTGTGGATAATGTGGCACCTTTCTAATCTCTTTTCCCTGCCTCTAGTATAGGCAGATGTGTAGCAATAACTCATAGTAATGCTTGAGCTTGCAAAATGCTGCTGCTTACGATGCGGTGGCACCAATTGAGCACAAATCCAGCACCACCGGGAGGCACTTTGTTGGAGGGGAGAAAAGACTGACTGCTTGTGAGGAGGCCAGTGTGGCAGCTGTGTGAGCCATGTGAGCAGGGTGGGCAGGGCTAGTGATGTAGCCAGCATCAGCCCTGAGCCTGGCAGCCACTCCACAAGCTGACAGCAGGGGATGTCTGTCTGTCTGTCTGTCTGTCTGTCTGATGGCAGGCTGGGGGGTTGGCTCACAGGTACGTGTCTGGATCAGTGGGCAAAAAGGCAGGCATGGGCATGGCAGCAGTGCTGCTTCAAAATTGCTCACCTGTATTGGATTTCCCTCCAATAAATTATAAGTTTAATTATTTCTGACTGTCAGGAAATTTCATCTTTTTACAGTTTTGTTCATCTAAGCTCTGTTTAGAGCTATTGAATCTTATGCCTTTGTTTGCAAAACTGGAAAGTAATTTTCCTCTGAGCATTTTCCATATGTAATCATATGAATTCAGTGACAATTCACCTTTCATCCTTTCCTTATGAGCTGAGTAGATTGGACTCCTTTAATTTAAGATTATGGGGCTTATTTTTCAGCCACAGTGTTGCTTTTGTTTTCCTTCGAAGTTTTCAGGAAGTGGAAATAATAAACTTTATCATCAGAAATGTCATCCTAATCTGGTTGTTAATTCAATCATATGCAAAAAGAGAAAGATTGAACTATTTTTACCCCAGCGCTAGACCCAGATTTTATAAGAAGGTAGGCATGGCTTTAGATAACCAAGTCTTTCTTCGAACTGTTTCCTTCCAAGTCAAGATCTTTCAACCTTACTTGGGAACATGTTATCTTGGAGAACAAAAAAAGAACACTGAAGTGACAAAACTTTTTCCAAAAAATCTTATTGACTGGCATTAATTAGTTTTCTTGCACCTAATTATTGATAATCACTATGATAACAACAGTGAAAAAACTTAGAGGTCTTAAATTTTTCTGTAGGTGGTAAGGATACATTTAGGTAGCAGTAAATACTACCACATTTTAGTGAGGAGAGAAAAATTTGAACTAGCCTCTGAATCTAAAGATTTACAGTTAATGTGTGGGAGAGGAGAGGGGGGCCTTTTACCTCTCTCTAAAGCAATGTTTTGTGTTGCTACATTGTTCATTGGAGAAAAATACTGGAACGGGCCTGATTCGATATGCGCATTCCTGTGTTAAAATTAATGAACAAAAAGAGATGAGTTGGTGGCTTTGACAGAATTGCATAATAAAATCTACTATAGAAAGGTTTTTTCTAAGTGGATTTGATGCCATTCAATGATCTATGTTCCCAGATTTTATTTGCAGGGTGGTTCTTGGGCACACACACTGCCATGTGGATTGAGAGCTGTCTCGCAGGCTGTCAGCAGAAAAGGCTGATCATCTCTGCAGGGAGCTGGTGCCAAGCAGGGCGCTGCAGGGCCATTCATTCCAAACTCTTCCACCATCTGCTTTCAGGAAATAGAGAGGGGAACGTCACTGACCTTCGGGGTGTTTTTGCCTTTGGCTATTAAACAATCTTCGATAGTACTGAGCCCTAGTACTGAGCCCTGGCTCTGAGCTCTACCTGCAGTCCCTTTCTCTCACTCCAGTTCCTACAGTGAGCTCGAATGTGTGCAACCCATTAGAAACTTCTGAACACATTTCTTCTGAGTATTATAAAACTAGTTAGAAATGACAGAAATGATAAATCAGCCTTTTATACCTAGTGAGTAGGGATTAATAAACAAATCAAAGAATGCATCCAAACTCAGGTGGTGTTGCTTCCTTTGCAGTAGTGCCATGTCTTGCTCCTTGTGTGCAGTGTAGGTCTGCACTAGCTATATATGCCCATGTAGCTACAAAATGGTGAAGAACCCTGCCTGCTTGTGCACAAACTTGGCACTACTTATCCCCCATGCATGGCACTGAACTGGAGCAATTCTTCCTGCTCACTTTGTGTCCCCAGGAGCAGTGATAGTCTCTGCTGATTCCAGCAGGTGATATCTTTATATATCAGAGTCTGATTTCCACAGTCCGAGAGGTTAAAAACTGGGAGAGATAGCTAAATCTCAGGCACAAGAAACAATGTGGGATAATGCTTAAGCTGGAAATCAGGAGAATGGAAGTCCCAGGCTTGCAGTTCCGTGGGAGGTTTTTTGAAACCCTCAGTATCCTTGCTAGAGGGCTGATCTGCTTTGAGATGTCGGGGGACAACCATTTCTGCCTTCTGCCCAGATCACCCGGCCATGCAAACAAATTGTGATAAAAATAAAGGCAGCTGCATTACATAAACCTGAATGCCCTTCCAGCTGGGGAAGAGGATGAAGTTTAATATTATCAGTGTGAAGGTCTCAATGGCCTTTTCTCATTGGACACATAAGACTGTCAACATGGGGAATGAAAAGCATTTGAGACTCATGCACATCTGCATTGGCCTCTTGCACTTGTAGGGTTTATTTTTGACTTCTTCCATTGTGCTTGGAGTGCTTAAAGTGTCATTTGCAAAATTAATCCTTGAAATGGAGGACGGATACTCATGGCATTTGCAGAAATTGAGTGGGGACTAAAATCCTCATTCAGCAAATACTGCAGATGTCATCTTGTGCTAAAAAATTTGGCAAAAATATTAAGAATGGTTGTAGTCTAATTTTAAACCCACATAAAATTAATGGCCAATGAACATTTGTAACCTTTGAGTATTTTGGAAACAAGAGAAGCCTTGAATTGACTGCGGTCAGTTTGAATAGTAAAATATCTTCTAACTTAAATATTATAAAGAATATTTTATGTATTTTTAAATTCTGTTTTGTTCTTTTAAATGAGAGCTTAGGCAAGTAACAGTCACATTGTGTATTAGTTTGGTAGTATTTCCACTTAAAACGCAGAAAAAAGAAAAAATCTCCATGTTTATATTTAAAGTAAATTTTAATGAAAAGTTTAGGAACTCCAAAACAATTTTTTTAATTTTTTTTCATGAAAAAAGACATATTTTGGGGATATTCTAACAATTATTTCAGTTTGTGTTTTGCCTTCTTTTCTGAAAAGTATTTATTTTTTTATTCTCAGGTGATGTATTTTTGAGATTGAGGGTTTAGGGAACTGTTCTGTGGAGCTATTTCTTTAGTTCTGGTAGCTAAATAAGATCCAAGCAAGTAGTGGCAAAAATTAAAGCCAAACACCTTTCTAGATGATTTATAATTTTATCACATTATTTTTTTTTCTTGAGTCAGAGTTTTATGATGTCAGGTGATGTTCAGCATCCAAATAGTGACTCTTCCACTGTAAAACTCCTATTCAGAACTGGGAAGCAATAAAACACCATCCTTTTCTAGTGGCTGAGCAAGTTGTTAGTCTTAGAGTAAATGTCCTTGTGCGAAACAAGAGTTTAGTGTCAAATTTTTCTGTGGTCTTGTGTCAAAAGCAATTGGAATAGCCAAGAAGTTGCTACATCAGTTCTTTAACTAGTTTGTTCTAGAAGGAAAAGTTCTTTCTGCACATCACATGTTTATGAGTCTCACATGAAAATACTATTAAAAGGAACAGTCTTTAGGTCTTCTTTGACCAGTTTTGTTCTCATACGGGTGTAAATGTGTGCAAATAAAATTATTGCATCAGCTTATTAGTTTCTGATTCTCCTGCCTTCTCCCAGAGGCAGAGCTGCAGGGGCTGAGGCATCTGCTACTGCTCTGCAGAAGGACAGTTATTCATTATACTGGCATTCAGTCTCTCCCTTGTGTAATCCTTGTCCCTTCCCCTCGTTCCGTATTCCTTATGTAAATAGTAATGAGTAGTCTTGTTTGAATTTTAAGACTGATCTTTTCCCCTTAAGACCAATTTTCTGTAATTATTTATGCTCTTACCTATTTCTGAAAGATTTGCTCAAAAAATATAAACTCAGTTTGGGTATATAAAACAAAACACTTTTCCTGCCTTGACAGTGAAGATGAAGGAAAGCTAGAAATGTTTGTTTATTAAAATACTTATTTAGAATGCAGATGGCAATTCAGACAAATACTTGTTCCTCCTGTGAGGGTGGTTCCCAGTGCAATATGATAGGACTGGGTACTCATACTAGTCTCACTTCATCGGTGATTTAAAAAGCAACAAAATGAACGATGATCTTGCAGGTAAGAAAGAACCTAGAAAATATCTGGAAACTTCCACTGTTGTGGTACCCTCCTCATGAATGCTTTCAAAGAGCTCTCCTTTCAGCCCTGCCACACAGGCAAAGGACTTCTATCCCACAGATCTCCCTTTGGTGTACTGAGAAGCCAAATACTCCAGTGGCAGCAGCACTCATACCTTGTTTGAGGTATCAGTCTCTTCCTTCCCTACTGCACATTGCCACAGAGCAAAGCCAGGGTCCTTTTCTCAACTTTTCTTCCTCTCTTCCTTCTTCCTCTCTTCAGCTCTTAAGGTTGCATAGCACTGATGCTCTGTGTGCAAAATCTACTGATGTTTTAGTATTTATTTATCTTATTTCTGAACTGTCTGGAAGTGAATGATATAAGAAAAACACTTGCATCCTTAGTTAAGGTACTGATAATTTGGAGCAGATGCAGCACTGCTGTAATTCTTACCAGGGAATCTCACGTCTCCTCTCAGTAGGCATATGTCTACTTTTGCTTATAATACTGTATGACCCCTACAAGAGATTATGCAGTAATTAAACTAAATATTTATGTTTTCTTTTGTTTCCACAGTACCCCTAGTGGTAAACTAGGCTGTAGATTACATTAGCTGTGTTTCTGAGTTTGGGGGTTGTTTTGCTGTGAGTTTTTTTCTTTTCCTGTGCTGCACTAAAAATCTCTAAGCTGATATTAGTAAGGCAGTATTTTCTGAGTGAAAAAATAAACACCACTTGACAGTTCACAACTGCTTTTAAACAGAAGAAACCATTACTCCAGTAATATGTGATGGCAGACAGAATGATCCTGACATAGCATGCCCAACCTTCTCACGCTAAGTGTTGGTCCAGCTGTCATGGTTCCTTCTGTCAGTGATGGCTGGGGTCTAGCAACAGCAACATGAGTGTGAAACCCTTGTATTCAGGAGGCTCATTATATCTTCTACCTTTGTGGTGTTTAAATGGTTGCTACAGAAGACAAAGGAAGGCCTATTTGGAGTGGAAGAGGGTTAGAGACGAACTGGTTCCCAGTCCATTCTGCATGTGAATAGTATGACATTGCTGCAACATTAGTATGAATGGGAAATCTTTTTATTTTTAGCTATGTTACAGCAGTTTCCCGTTTTTTCATTATCTTGTGTCCACATGGGCCCTAGGAATGCACATGGAAAGAAAATGTACATTACAAGTAGAGCTAGAGAGGTTTTTAGCAAGAATGGGCTAACCTAGAGAAACTTACTTCCATGCACTGATTATATGTTTGCTTGAATCTTTTCATTATTAGCCCTAACAGGGATCCCTGTTTGGGATGATGACAGTCATCACCTTAGTAACTCCTTCCAATTTTTCATTGCTGCTGTGAGCAATTTTATTTTGTGCTGAGGAATAAATCTTATGCATCAACTGCTCTGGAAATTCAGTAAGAAATAGTTATTTCATGTTCTTCCGTGTGTTGTGCTTCTCAAACCTGTAACTACATGGTGGGAATGTGGAAAGTAAAAATTATAGGTCCTATGATTCTTGCAAAACCATTAGCAAAATATTACTGCATGGGAAGGATGCATGGATATTTCTGAAACTGCTACTGCTGTGGCAGCTTCTCATCAGGGAAAGTTCCTTTTTTTTCTCAAGAACCCAATATAAGAAAAGAATATATGCAAAATTGAAATGAGTGGTGGGATAGAAATCTACTTAAAGGACATTTGCAACTAGATCTCCTACTTGTTTGGACTATCTGGATTTCTGTGATGTGCAAAATAAGGTGCTGAGCAATACTTTGCTCTAGAAGCCAGCTAATGAAACTTCAGTGCTGGGCTTAGGTTTCTTCTCTTTTTTTCCCCACTTCTTGTCACTGCTTTTTTATGTTGGCCAAGGACACTTTGCCCAGCTTTTATCCATGAATTCTCAGATTTGGTTTACGTCTAACAGCTTTCTATCCCTTTGTAATTAAACTGTTTTTACGCACTGTGTCATGTGGTAGGCAGTGACAGAAGGCTGTAACCAGCAAGAATCTGTGGGGCTTTTTTTCCCTCAGGGAGATCTTTGAACACAAAATGCTTGTAGGGGACACACGATAACCAGCTCAGCACAGCAGTCTCTCCTGTTCTCTGGGGACACGTTGTTTGGGCAAGTCAGTGATTTCCATCTGAAGTATGGATTTTTGTAGGAGGAGAGGTGCTGCTTTAGTACAATAAAATGCCAGAATCACCAATATCAGAGAAATGAGAGAGGAGGGCAGCAATAGAGGTTAGTTTCATATACCTCAAATCTGACAGATTTGTGTAGCACAGACATATGGTCTGGATATAGATCCCAAGATGGAAGAGTCCACATCCACTGCTCGATGGTGAAATGTGAAAATACAGCCTGCATTTTTAGAGCATTGGTCTTAACTGTTACCTGGGCCACGTGGAAGTTGTCAGAACAGCTACAGCCTTTTAACTAACAGCCTCTGAAAGAAGGTCTACATAGTTTGTTTCTAAATTAGTATGGTCTAAAAGGAGACCAAGAATCTACTATGGCGCACGAAGATAAAGAGGTGCTTATTTTGATGCCCAGCCACACAAGTGCCATGCTGACACAGATCTAGGATTTTCAAGTTGTGCTTTCTGAACAGTGGCAAGTTCATTTTGCCATGTGTTTCTGCTCTGTGCTGTAATATATCCAAAACCTTCATGTCAACATCACAAATGAAATTGTGTGAAAGTATCTGTTTTCGGATTGCAAAGATTTTTTTTTTAATTTGGCATCTTCTTTTGGAAGTGACAAAAATGGACCATGAGTGACAAAAATATACCATACAGAAACCTTTCCACTGAAATTGATACATCTCTGTGAAACATTGCAGTCCTGATGGAACAGCATAATTCTGTGGAAAAAAAAGAAAAAAAAACCAAACCCCCCAAAAACCTAAAAAACAACACCAATATTTTGTCAAGTTTTGACAAGATGTAGTCTCTTTTCAGAGAAGTCTTAGAGTAAATTGATTAATTCAAACTTTTCTCTCTTTTTTCTATTTACAGAAAAAAAAAAAAAAACAAGAGCTATTTTACTGTAAAGGCATTTTTTAAAAAATATATCATGGCCCACAGCCGTCTGACACAAGCATGCATCTAGCACTGCCTGCTAGGTGATATAAAAAATTACAAGCCTGGAACCAAATGTCTCGTTGAAAACTAACATGAACAAAAGTGTCAGTCAGACTTAAAAGTGTTAGCTAGAAAAGCTAAAGGCTTCTCTATGTGTCTTTATCATTTGTCTCTTTCAAATTTGGCAATGGATGCTAGCAAAGTCTGTTCCCTCATGTTCCTCAGACCTGTGTATGAAAGAACAATTTGACAACATTGTGCTTGATCCAAATGCATGGTAGAAAGAGATACACAACTCTTGGTACAGGTGCTGGTGCTGATCAGTGTCTGGCTCAGAAGTCTGGCACATGAAGAGTTGCAAGTAGGTTCACTTTCAAAGATGAAGAGCACACAGGAAAATTAAACACCTGAGATGCTATTAGATATAAGAAAAAAATTTTTAGGTATAAGGAAGAACTTTTTTTACCATGAGGGTGGTGAAACACTGGCACATGTTTCCCAGAGAGATGGTGGATGCTCCATTCCTGGAAACATTCAAGGTCAGGTCAGGCAGGTCTCTGAGCAACCTGATCTAGCTGAAGATGTCTCTGCTTATTGCAGGGGGATTGGACTAGATGAGCTTTAAAGGGCTCTTCCATTGCAAACTATTCTATGATTCTGTTAGAAAGAGATTCCCATGAGCCAATTTCTAAGCTTGTCCAGGTCCCTCTGGATGGATCCTGTCCTTCAGATGTGTCAACCAAGCACTCAGCTTTCTGTCATCTGCCAAATTTGCTGACGGTGTCATTAATGATGATATTAAATAAATCTGGTTCCCATATGGACCCCTGAGGGACACCACTTGTCACTGATGTCCATCAAGACTCTGAGCCATTGACCACTATCCTCTGGATGAGACCATCCAACCAGTTCCTTATCCACCTATCAAATCCCTCTCTCCCTGCGTAAAGTGTTCAAGGTCAGGCTGGATGGGGCTTTGTGCACCCTGGTCTAGTGGAAGGTGTTCCTGCCCACGGCAGGGGGGTTGGAACTAGATGATTCTCAATGTCCCTCCCAACCCAAACACTTCTAAGTCATTACAAGTCGTGGGCAGACACCAACAAAGTGACTTATGGTTTTCAAAGGCAAACAAGCAAAAACGTGAACACTCTGTGTGTGAAACTAAAATTTATTTTGGCATTCAGGACGAAACCCGAGCCAGAGCGCTGCCCGGCGCTCTGTAGCAGGGGATGTGACATGTCTGTGCGGCACAGACGGACCCGCACGCCGGGTCCTTCGGCTGATCCTGCCGGCGCTGCATCACCGGCTGCCGATGGTACCGAGCCCGCCGGCACCAACCCGAGCCCCAGGGCCCGCAGAAACCCCTCTGACCCCCACCGGGGCCGGAGGCGGGGCCGGGGGCAGGGCCGGGACCGGGACCGGGACCGGGGCAGTGTCGTCTCTCCCGCCCCGTCTCGGCCCGACGGCGAACGGTGCTGCGAGTCGGGAGCTGTTCGTGCGCCGGGTCAATCACAGAGCCGCTGTGTGCTCCCCTCCCGTGCTCTCCTGGCCTTACAGAATGCTCCAAGAGCCGCACGTAACTGTGTTTCAAACTCCCCCCGCAGTATAAAGTGCCGCCCTCCTCCGCGGGGATGCGGCGGGTGCGCTTCTGGGTGTCCCCCGTCTCTCCCACAGCGGCGAGAGAAGGAATCCTGCAGGGGTGGGATCCTTGCACAGGCTTATGAGACCCTTTGCAGTGAAGCAGCACGTAAAATAAATAGTTCTTCTGGGTAGCAGCTGTGACTTCTTCCCTAGGTGCTGTCCAGTCCACAGGCTGAGCCAAGCCCAGCCCTCGCGACTGTCCCTGGCCACGGCATTCCTGGCTTTTGGGGGGTAAGGGATGCTCCGCTATTCTCCAGCTCTGAGAGGCTCTTGTAGCACCACGGAGGACATAACAATATCACAGACAAGAGGTTGAGATCTCGAGTTTTTATCTCTTTGGATGTGACTGAGCTGTCTGCAGATTAGCGTAAGTGCTGGAAGGTGTGGGGCAAAAATCTCTGCCTTGGAATTGGAAAAAAAAGAGTCTGTTTTTTTGAGTATGTAGTATGGATATCACAAAGGAATGTGTAATTATCATAGACCTCTTAATAAGAAATAATATTTCCATGGGTTCATTGAGCATATTTCTAATTTCTAAATTTTACACATTCTCCTTTCTTAAACAGCAAATATATTCATTTACTGAAACTGTTCTGAATATAGAAGGTGATAAACATTTTATGAAAGTGGACTGTTACATATACCCAGAGAAGTGGTGGATACCCCATCCCTGGTAACATTCAAGGTTAGGTCAGACGGGGCTCTGAGCAACTTGATCTGCTTGAAGATGTCCCTGCTCATTACAGCGTTGTTGGGCTAGATGGCAAGTAATGGTCCCTTCTAACCCAAACCATTCTGTGATTCTATTACTATACTCCTAGCTCGTATGTTAGTGGAAAAGTATCTGTACCTGCAGTAGACTTTGAGAGCCCAGTGAAAGATGAATATCCTGGAAGGAACAAGAGATGGTTTTACTTGGGAGTGACTTCCAGAGGTCAACTCTTCTTGGAAAGTGCAGTATTGCTAATAAATCACACAATGCAATAGCAGTTTTATATTCAACCATACAGATCCATGCAATGTTACAGCCCTCACATCTCTGCTCTTTCAAAAGCTCTGAGTATTAATAACCATGGTCCAAGATGTGTTGGCTCATCCCTCCTTGGAAGGAAAGTAGAATGTTAGTAATGCAGAAATGTTTCCCCTTCTCCTCCTGAGGCACTGCTTTTCCCTTTCCTCTCTCTGAATCCCCACTTTGTGTCACAGACATCCTGTAGGGCTTTGTTCTTCTCTGAAAAATGCAGCATTTGCACCAAGAGAAGCTGTAAGGGTCAGTGAGCCAGGCCTGTCTTTGTAACTTCTGTTTCACAGACCTATCTATAGGTCTTCGGATGTGTCTGAAGTTACTTGAAAGTAACTTAGAGGAGATGTAAATTAACATGATTTTACAATTCTTCCTTAAAGTTCTAAATAAGATTAAAAGAAACAGGGGTTTATGTGTCTTCAACCAACCACTGTGTGTTGTGTGTCAGTGGGGCCTGTGGGGTGGCCTCTGTGAGTCCCATTTGGCTTCTGTGGACCCACCACAAGGCACACCAGCCAATATAGTGGTGCCTCTGTCATTAAATATTTAAAAAGGGGCAAGAAAACCTGGAAAAGGTGGAAGAGTCAGGAGTAAAGTTAAGCCTGGGAAGGAGGAAGGGTTGGGGAAGGTGGTTTTAATTTTGTTTTTATTTCTTACCATCCTACTTTGTTAATAATTAGGAATAAAATTAAATTAATCTCCTCAGGTCAAATTTGTTTTGCCTGTGATGGTAATTGGTGAGTGATCTTCCTGTTGTTATCCTGACTCATGAACTTCTCCATCTTATTTTCTGCTCCTGTCCTGCTGGGGAGGGGGAATGAGAGTGGCTGGGTTGGCACCTGCCAGACCGTCAAGGTCAACCCACCACACACAAATACCTGGTGCCATTAAGAAGACCAGATTTTAAAACAAAGAATTTGGAATGGATCTCTGAGATTTAAAATTCAAACAAGATCCCATGTCTAGCACCACTTTTTGTATCTAGACTGACTCAACACTAAGACTTTAATCCTTGTTTGCGTTGAAGTCATTGAATAGGTTTAATTTTTCAAAACAAAGAAAAAAATCCAAATCCTCTGTGTTCTTCATGATGCTTATTCTGTTTATTTTGATAGCCTATACAGGGCCAGCTTTAGAAACTTTTTCATGAGTTTGGTTCATTGGTTGTAATTAAGCTGCTGTGTTTCATGGTCCATTGTTTAACTTGCCTCAAGAACTGATAAATACATCACTAAAACCTGGCATTATGTCCAGTGAAAATACAACTTGTTAGGCAAGTCCATCAGAGCTAATCTTCATATCAAGCAATGAGAACTCACTGTCACTTTGGAAAACAATATTCCCATGCCATTGGTTTGACTTGATGTAAAGTATTTAGTGAGACAGAGTCTCTAATGTATCTTATACTTCCAGCTTTATATGAAGAAAAATTTTTCTTTTTCCCCCTGGCTTTACTGTACAGAAATAGTTCCCATGTACCCCTTGCAGGAACCTAAATAATGACTTAATGACTGGGATGAAATAAGTGTCTGCTCTGGTTACTTATCTGAGCATTTAGAAGAAATTATGCTTTTCACAAAACTGCATGTAGTATCAAAGCCAGGATTTATTTCCACAAAATCCAATTTCACTCCAGGTGTCAAACTGAAAAGAAGTTCATCCGTTGTCCTCCACATGCTTTTTGGATTTTGTTTCCCTGCATGTGATCTCTACATGATCAGTTCAGACATTAGGAAAACAGGTATATGTGCTCATCAGCATGTAGATGCAGAGAGCATATTTGTGCACAATAGCTCTAGACTGCTAGTTTTATTAAAGGAGTTTTTGCTTTGTTTCATTATGGATGTTTTTCCTTCATGTTTACCTTCCTCTACCCTTGAAGTTTTACTTGGTGTTTTCTTCTGGTAAAGGAAAATCTGGGGAATATACTAGGCTTCAAATCAGAAGAGCACAAGCAGTATCCTAAGCTATTTCATCAGATACAGATGTTAATCTTCTGACAGCTCCTAATTTCAGTGTTGTTGCCACCTGAGGAGAGTTCTGCTTTATGAGCTTTTCTAACAAAAGCAGCCTAATCCCCAATGCAAAACATCTGCTCATGTGAGCTCTCTGCCTGAATCCAGGGAACTGCACAGTGCTGGGCACACAGAGTTGTATTCATTCACATCACATTTGGCTGGCCGATTTTCCCTTGGCTCCCCCCTCATGAGTAGAGACATTAAATCACCCTCAAACAGGTAAAGTCAAGCTAACCAGTAGCCAAGTGCTGTGACTATCTCTTAAAGTATAGGGACATAGTTTAGTGATGGGCTTGTCAGTTTTAGGTTTACAGTAGGACTTAATTATCTTAAAGGTCTTTCCCAACCTAAATGATTCTGTGATTCCATTTCCCAACATTTGAACAAATTCATAGAGTCTGAGCTATATACTATATACTTCATGGGATATAAAACAAAACATACATGATGTGATAATAAAAATTAGCTATCTCAGTAAGAATGTGAATTCCAAAGACTTGGGGCTTGGACAGTGCAAAACGATATGCAATTTACAGGGAATGAGGGTCTCCCCAACATATGGTTGCTGCAGGAATATATTAACTTTTACCCTTTTAAGATGTTGAGGTGAAGAAGGAAAGAAAATTGCTTTAATAACAGCCTGACCCAAATTTCCCCAAGATTCCTGAAGCGAAGGTAATTATTTATTTGAACCCATTTCTAAAGAGAAATTAAGCTAGTTTTCCCTAAGTGACTTAAATTTGTTTCTAATCCCCTAACAAACTTAATCAACAAGTTTAAAATTATTTTAAAAATCTATTTAAGGCTTATTACTTTGGTATTATTGCCACTAATCCAATGGCACAATTAGAAATCAGTGCAAAATAACTTTGTTCCCGTACCATCACATAAGAGCATATAAACCATATGAAAATGTGTTGCAGGGAATATGCATCTGTTGTGTTGTTATGCAGTGTTGCAGTTTTTTTACACCCAAGGCCCGATAATTCTACCCTGACATTAATCAGAAGAGTCTATGCTGCAGCTGCATTCTTGAAAGGATACCCAGACTAGGAGGTGCCCACTGGGACCTTTCTGCATGCCCTGGCCCAAACTTCAAGGAGCTCTGCATCCTCCTGTTGTCCTGTGCAATAACCTCTGAGCATGCCCATGCCTTCCTGCAGCCACTCTCCTGTGATTACCACTGGCAATCTGTAACTTGTGCTGTGCTTTGGGGAGGGTGAGAGGGAGTGCTGGCTGCAGAGGGGGACAGCAAATGCTCTGTGGTGCTGTTATGCTGTCAGCAGCACTAGGCAGCCCTGACCATGCCCTGAGATGCAGTCTCTGTCTAAGAGGGCTTGCCATCCTCAGCCCCTTTCAGAGAGTATGAACTTGTATCTCTTGAACCTTTTCATGGTCGTGTAATCCTTGGTGTCTCCTTTGTCCAGAGGGCTCCCACTTGGTTAGAAATGGCCTGGTATCCTTGCAGAACTCTGCCAAGCACTGCTGGTGATGCCCTTTTCTCCTGATGGTGCTATCAATAGGCAGAAGAGCGCAGGTGAAGTCTCTCATGCTAAAATTGCCCCTTCCCAGCAGATGGAGGCAGCTGTCGTACCTGGTCTGGCAAGATGCTGCACTGTGTATGTAATAAAGATGAGTGTGTCCTGCTAGTGTCGGTGCCTTCTATTGTGGTGTGCAGGGTAGGAGCACCAGGGAGCACAGCATTAAGTTAAGGTGTCTGGATATGCTTTGACAGAGTTGAAATGATCTGTGCAAGGGCTGTTATGGATCTTACAGCTTCCTGGTGGCAGTAGCCTGAAAGGGCCCTGTTTTCTTGTTTTCCTTGGGCTGTTCTGAGAAGGTCCCAGAGACCACTACAAAAGTTAGACATCTGCTGGTGAAAGAATTAGGTCTCAGTGACACTTGGGGAGACAGAGCAGCAAGGTTGACTATGATGTGAAACCTCTGTCTCTCTGCTTCCAAGGTCTTCCTGATGTATGTTGGAGCTGTATACTATTGCATTTTCCTTAGCAACTAAGCATGATTCATGCAAACATGTCTGCAATAACAAGTCCCCAGTAGATTCTGTGTGCTCCTCAGAACTCCTGCCCTTTAGAAAAGAATAGGTTGTTATTTCAATTTGCAGTGGTTACAGTCTATTTCTTATTTATTCCTCTTTTAAATCTGGGTTTGTTTGGTTGTACTTTTTACATACTTGTTTTAAAAAGATAGTGATGAAACCACAATGTAACTCTATATTTCTTGTTCTTTCCTGTCCCCCTTCCCCTCCACAAATCTGAAGACGAACAAATTTGGATTTCTTAAATCCTTTAATATTAACAGAATCAAATTCGCAATGTGACTGCAATTTTAGGCTGAAACTAAATGTTCAGACTAGCATTTATAGGAAGATTTTCTGTTGCTGAGTTGCTAAGTTTTATTTCCTTGCATGTGTGCTGTTAAAATGACAGGTCTCTTAATATCTTACATCTTCCAAATCTTTTACCTGGGGACCTAGTGGTTCCCTTGCTGGGCATCTTTAAGCTAATTAGTGCCCCAGGCACTATATATATATATATATATATATATATATATACACACACACTATATACACTGGTGGTATGTCTTGCTCATTTCTGTTGTTTATTTACCTTTTCAGTTTTCTTTTTAGTGTCTTGAACAGGAGTGTTTGAATTAAGTAATATCAAGCCTGAAAGTGGAAAATTGTGATGAATGAAACAGGAACTTGGTCTAAATGGTCAATTATTTTTTCTAGTGGCCAAAGTCTGAGCCACCTCTCCTTTAAGACAAGTGTTTTTGAAAGAGGAGAGGACTTTTTTTTTTGCATGCAAGACATGCAAAGGAAGATCTTTTAAAGACTGGTTCTATCACTTCATATCAATTTGCATCTCTTTTGAAGATCTGAGGAACTGACAGTTCTCAAATGGCCAAGACTGTAGTTTGACCCCAGAGGTGCCTGGATGGGAGTACAGTCCCTGCAGCAAAATGAAGCCTGTCCTGGGGTTCGAGATCCTTTTTATGTCATGTTGAAATATGGAGCAAAGTGTCCTTCCTTACATGTAAACTTGTGTAACTCACTCTTGTCCAGAAGTGCTCAGTTTGTTTGAAAATTAATTTTGCAAATTCATGTCTGAATCATGTCTTCCTTTCAGGTAGAGCAGTAGCAAAGTCTGGCAGGGAACCTACAGAGTTTGTTGGGCCTTGCATTACAGATTTTAGTCTTTATTGGCAAACTTGATGCGATGCCTGATAACCCTTCCTAGATTGATTGGCACCTGTCTTCCCCTTCTGAGCTCTTCACTGCCCTAAATGAGGACCTGAGAGGAACCATTCCTTCTCACCCCCATGGCTTTGTTTCCTTCTCAAATAACCAAGGTCTGGGTGAGACCACTAAAGATTTTGTTTAGTTTGTAGTGTGTTAATAGTATGTCATATATTTCTCTGGGAGTTATTTCCCTTTGTTGCACCCAGAAACACTGGGAATAAAAGAAAGAATAAGATGGCTGTCAGTCTACCTATACTTGGAAAATGAGCAATTTGGACACCCATTTAGAAGCTCAAGGGAAAGCACTATACAGTCACTATACAGTATCCTGGAAAGGACAAATCGTGTTCCATGGTGACAGAAATGGCGCTTTCAAGCACACAGTGTAAGCTTTTGGTCACTCTTATGCTGTGTACATTGAGCTGTAGTAGTTTGTTAACAGGCAGACAGACCTGCCCTGGGTTTCTTCTTGAGCACAGCAGACAACTCCAGAATGCCTAATTGTTACCAGTGCTGGAACTGGTGTTATGGCTTTTAGCTTGCAACTCAAAGTTAACATTTTTATTTCAAATTATGCCTTCCAAAGGCAGCTTTATGTTCAAAACACTTAATTCATTTGCATATCTATAATATATCATGCTCACTTTGAATAAGGAGCATCCTAACACATTTCCCTATATATGGAAAGCCACATATGGAAGTATTATAACAAGTAAAGTGAAATTAACTGGTTTTTTAGCTGTTTCAACTACAACAATGCAGGAAAGACACAAACCTGAATATTTGGTGCACTGCCATCTTCAGCTGCCTGTACTTACGTGGAAAACTTCCAAGCAGTTTTTCACATTTGCTTTGGCATGTGATTACCAGGGGGATGGATGGTTGCTGTACACAGTAAAATTTTGGCATTAGTTACAGTTTTGTTTGTTTAATCAGTGTTTTCCAGAAACAGACAGAGAAAGGAAGCAAAGTTTCTCAGAGATATGGTGTGACCTCCATAGAAGGAGAGTAAGCAGGGACTCTTCAGTTTGAATATATGTGTATATGTATATATACACACATATACAATGTCTGTAGAGCATCCATTAAATTTAAATGTCAGTAGGTTTGAAATTGTCACACAATGCAAAAGGAACTTGCAGGTTCTTTTAGGGATCCTTGGCAGAATGAGGGTTGTTGATCCTTGGCCACAGAGTTGTAGTTATAACTAGAGCCTTATTATTACTTTAAATAGATTATTGTTATCTGCTATTTCTAGCAGTTAGTCCAACTTAGCTACTCCTAGCATAGTTTATGGAGTATTCTTAGCAATTATCATAGCTTTCAGTTAAACAGAATTTCTAGTAATTAGTGTAGCTTTCTTACTATCTAGAGTTTCTACTTACCTGGACCCCCTACAGATTGGGTCAAATTCGTAATAACCCGTGTGTGATACAATAACTATAATCTAGACTCAGACTTTACCTAAAACAACATGGATTACTACAGTCTCAGAGGAAGCAGGTAATAGCCAGGGAGCTCCAGACCCCTGGGGGATCATGGTTTTTCCTGTCCAGCAGCAGTTGCAGTCTGTCCCACTTGAGACTTGCAGCTTCTGGATTTTATAGGCAATATCTCATGTGCTGGTATGCTTCCCAATTCCCTAACACCCTGGAGACAGCACTTTGTGAGCAAATGGTCTTGTTGTAATGCTGACAGAAGGGTTATCTGTTTTACAATGGGGGTCATCATATCCTGGTGACAACTAGAGTGTTGAAAAGGGGAAGAGAGAAGGGGTTGGTGCATGATCAGCACACTGACATGTCGTGGCTGTTTGCCTTAGAAAATGGTGTTGGTTCTGCTAACCATATTACCAGATAGATTTTGATATATCTTTGATCCATTCAGCAAGTTACCAAGCTATAAATTTTCAGGAAGATAAATACAGAAGGATAACATGTTTGCCCTTTTTCTTACATTCTCTCTGTAAGTTCCAGTTTTTGGCTACTCTTGGGAATAGGATGGAAGAGAAAATGAGTTGTTAAGGCTGGTGTTGCAGTTCCCGTGCCATCACAGTTACACTGGATATGTAATGGAAAGCCAAACAGTATTTAAAACAAAAAAGAAAACCAAAAAACCCCACTTATTCTGCTATTATGAACATACCTGCATAGCTGAGCTGTACCTACCCTCCTCTTTCTAAGGCTCTGCATGAAATTGGGAGGGTCAATGTAATATCGATGAGCCTGTGCATTGATTGCGATGAGGAGCACGGGATTGCTGCTGGGTGTCTTTGACACCAGATATAGTGACTTCCTAGTGCGTAAGATGAGCATTTTTGTAGCCATTAGAAATACTGTTGGAGTTTTGGTTGCTCAGCTGTGCATGCTTGTTCAAAAACAGTAACCTAATGAGAAATATATATTTGCATGCTGTTGGATGTGTAGAATAAAAAGCTGTCAATTACAGTGCTGTCCAGAATTAATGTTTGGAAATACCAATTCTGTTGAAGATATCAATGTATTTAAACATTTTGCAGGTGGACAATGTAAACTGCACATGCCCCTCTTTCTCACAGCCATATGTTACCGAGTCTACATAATTCATGGCAGCAAGGTGTATAACTGTGCTGTTATGAAACTTGCATGAAAATCAAGATTTTGGGGATTCAGGAACTGTGTGTATATATGGAGTATCCAAGAGCTTTTACATGTAGTTGCTTTGTGTTTAGTCTGCAATCAAATAAGGCATAGATATTTTAGATTTATTTGAGATCGTTTTAAGGAGATTTGTCATAGCTGTCTGTAATATCTTTTACATCAGGATTGATAATTATTTATGTGTTTCATAATGCTGAAAGTTATTTTTGTTCAGCACCTTGTTTCCTAAACATTTTAATATGTTTTCTTTGAATGTTATAACCTGCAGAAAGACTAACAAGCAGTAAAGAAGGTGTAATGTGCTCTTGTAAGTGTTTGAAATTACCAGTGTTCACCATGTGCCAGGTATCATGGGAATGGAAGAAATTGCTGTTTCTAAAGCTAATAATGCCAGTTAGCCTCTGATTTAATGTCAAGAGAAGGAAAAGTACTGGTACTGAAAAGTTTATTAAGATGTATAATAGCATATTATGGAAAATATTGCTGTTCTAAACTGATATCTCCTCTGATTTAAAATATTTTTGGTTTGGTTTGTTTTTTTTAATTAAAGCTTTTTTTCAAAATTACAGAAAACCACTAGGTCTGAAGGAATATATTAAATATAGTATTATTTCTAAAACAGAACTGCCAAATACTTTGGTTGCACAACTGCAGAAGAGAGCCAAGAGAAAAGTGAGATGGTTCTTAATCTTTTGATTTCCAGTGGGGTGTTTTCCTTGGTGTGTCAGAGAGGATCTAACCCTAGCAGTTCTCTGGGTCAGGCTGTTTAAATCAACTGTACTCAAGGGAGCTGAATGTCAGCAAGTTTTGCATCAGTCCCCAGGGGAGATAAAAGCTCAGAAATACCTAGTTGTTAAGTGTTGTTTTCTTTACTGCTTTAAAGATGATGTGTATATTCTATGTAATTATCTCTGATAGCTGAGAAGAAGGTAAAACAGAGCAAGAGCAGGGAAAACAGTTATTTAGGAGCTGGACACATATTTTGTTGCTCTGGATTTATCTTTCCGGACAAGGCTGACATTACCAAACACTTGACTGTGCGAAATAAGCACAGCACATTACCAGAAGGAAAACTACAGCTTGGAGACAAGGATAAATTCCCAGCTGCATTAGGGAAATGAGTACAATCTATTTTGTAATTTAAAACTTTTAATGAGAAATTAATTTTTATTCCATGTGCTCCCTGAGATACGAAGCTCCCTGAAGCTGCAGGCTGCACATTTTCTGAAGCCACATCTGCTTCACTGTCACCAGAATGTGCTGCAGGACAGCTGCTGCCTGCTGTCAGTGCCTCACCATGCTTCTGATAGCCAGCAGTAGACTCGAGATGGTGAGCAGCATGCTGGTGTGAGACAGTCTGCTCATCTTAGAGAAGTATGAAAACTGATCTGCATATCTGTGTTTTGCGTAGACTGAAGAAGTGTCTCAGTGAACAAAACAAAGTACCGACTTCCAGCTCTTCAAGAAAGGCCGTGGTGAACTTATTTTCCAAAGGGCCTGTAACTAAAGAGTTGCCTGAGTGTCTGGAAGGAGAGGACAGGAAGGAAACTTGGATCTTGTGATCCAGCAAGATTTGTTGAATTATGACAAAATGGGAAGAGTGTTTGACCTTGCTTTACCTCCTGGCATATCGTAGGTTTCTTTTCCATTGTCTCTGTTCATTCAGGTTGCCTCTGTCCCTTATGTATGCTGTGATCAGTGATATGGCTCAAGAGACGGCCTGCAAAGCAGCACACTCCCTGTCCCAAAGTCTGTCTTCAAGAGAAATCTTTGCAAATTCCACATCCCAACACCTGGGATTCCACCATCCCAATACCTGCCTGTGATGTTGAAAAAAGTCTTGCCATTCCATTTATTGAGTGTCTCCCTTGTTATGTGGACACCACAGAAGAACACTGCCTGTATGTTAGAAACCTGACTGAGCAGAGGTGGTCCTGGCCTGGCCCCGCTTTTTCACAAGTCTTACAACGAGCAGCTGAGGGAGCTGGGGTTGTTTAGCTTGGAGAAAAGGAGGCTCAGGGGAGACCTTGTCACTCTCTAAAATTACCTGAAAGGAGATTGTACCAAGGTGGGGATTGGTCTCTTCTCCCAAATAACAAGTAATAGGACAAGAAGAAATGGCCTTAAGCTGCACCAGGGGAATTTGTATATTGGAAAAATTCTTCACAGAAAGGGTTGTCAATCATTGTAACAGGTTGCCCAGGGAAGTGTTTGAGTCATTATCTTTGGAGGTGTTTTAAAAAGACATGTAAATGTGGCCCTTAGGGACATGGTTTAGTGGTGGACTTGGCAATGCTGGGTTAATGGTTGGACTCAATGATCTTACAGATCTTTTCCAACCAAAATGATCCTGTGATTCTGTGATCTGCAGCTGTGCATGAGCCTGCTGCTCAGACCTGCTCCCGCTGCTCTTCTGAAGCTTGCACAGAGCCCTCAGCCAAGCCCAAGCTTGGCTGGATCTGCACAGTTTGGACATCACACAGAAACAGGCTCAAGCAAAGGCTTTACCCATATATTGCATTTTAGGGCTAAATCTGCCTTGGATGTCAGCTTCTAAGTGTGAGATGAGGATATTTCTTCCTTGCCTTACAGCAAAGATGATAAAACCATTACTGATGATGAGGCTCTCTAAAAGGGAGATCAGTATTGATTTTTATAAAATCTGATGCATATGGTGTTGAAAAAATGTTAAGGAACAGATATGTGTGTGCTAGTTGCACCACATCTGTGACAGAGCATGAACCCCCTTCATGTGTAACAGTAAGAAGGCAATGTCACTGGACTTGTTGGGTGTGAAAAAAATACCTGTCAAAATGTATAAGGAACCTAAAGTGAGCATGGATAGAGGACTTGACAGCTGATCTAATTAGAGAAGCACTGATTACAATGAGATATGGGGTATGTTCCAGAACATTAACTGGTTTGTCCAAGCTGAAATAACCTGATCTTATGGCTGAAATAAGGAGAAATACTCCTCTTAAGGAGTGTTTCTCTTATGGAGAAATAGTTAAAGAACAGTTCTGGGAAATACAGATATAAGCAAAGCTTTTAAAACCAGTATCAGTATTATGTACATACTTCTGCAACAGATAAGGTACAAGTAGGTATCAATAAAAATGCAAAAGCTGGGATATTGTTTAGATGTAAAATACTGCAAGCCCTTGTTTATATTTTCATTTTTAAATTATGTTCTCATTTTAGATTAGATTTCATTTTGGATTAAATTTTGTCAGCTCTCTGGATTCACCCACATTTTTGTTTGTAGTAACAGGTTGCATTTAATTGTTCCTCTTCTATCACAGGTGTAAAAATCTTCCTTCAATTTTCTTCTCTTTTTATCTTTCTAGGATTGCTTTTTTCAGTCAACCATCATCTGACTTAAGCTCATTTTAGCATATGCAAATCCTTTACCTTTGACAGTTGCCAATAGAACTGACAGATTTGTGTCCATTTATTAAAATGGACACTTGATCTGAAATCCCTTGGTTTCAGATGCCAGCAGACTGGTGGAATAAACAGTGCAATTTAAAGAATGTTAGGTTGAGAAAATTGGGGATATTAAGACTTACCATCAGATTCTAGATTTGCAGCATTTTTGAGCATGTGGTTTTGATCATCTTTTAAAGATTAAAATTTTAAAATACAAACCACATGGTGCATTAACACAGTGTTAGAGTATTTTATTAAAGAAGAACAAGAAGTGTAGTAAAACAGTGATGACATGATAAGGTGATCAAGGAAAAATAAAGGCAAGTATTTGAGGTCAGTCTTCCTAAAGGAAAAGGTTTGTTGAACTTGTCAGTAATCTGTTGCTCAAACACAATAAGAGAAGATTCTAAACTTTTAGAATATTAACAGCACTCCTCTTACTTTAGTAATGAGATAATCTTGAGGGGAAAAAAGTAAATCTAAAACCTCTGAGGAAATTCTGACTCCTCCTGATTGTGGTATGCAACAAGCAAACACTCCCACCACAATATAGTTCTTTTAAGAGGTAGATGTATCTGTTGTCATGCAACTCTTAAGCATACTGACTGGAATTCAGAGCAAGGCAAAATTATTTCTGTGTATAATTCTCCATGATAGTGGACCACAGAAAATTCTTAACCCTGTCTCTCGATCCTAAATAAAATCAGCGTTGCAGTAGAATGTGCCTCCACTGCCTCCACCACTGGTGGAGACCAATCAGTCTTGCAAATTCATACTTTGCTTGTGGGGAAGACAATTCAAGTGGAAGTGAAAGTAGATGGCCAACTTATGGTAAGGTGGGCACTATGTAATGGCCAGCTATCCACTGCCTGCTAGGCTGGTATCCAGCCAGGAAGCCTCTCTCTTGGAATATTGTTTCCTTCTGAGACAAAGTTGTTCAAAATATTGCTGTCACCTCTACTGAAAGATATGAGTGTTTGTGATCTGTTTCAGTGGAAAGGAAGATAAAGTAGCTTAACACAGTTTATGAGAGCACTATGGTGAGTTATCACAGCAGAGGAGCAACTCCTTTAAATGATTGCTCCTGCTTGGTAGGTGAACATTTGACCATATCCGTATGCAAGACATAGATTGCTATGCTATGAATGTACTCTTATTTTATAAGTTTAAGCAAATGCATGAATTCCTGGTTACCTTGGGGTAGAGAGAACCAGAATCTGAGTTTGCAGTTGCCCATCCTCCAAGGTTGTTTAGAGCTGCTTAAACCAATGGGCATACTGAGTTCAGTGCCCCAAGTTCTAACTCATATAATGTGTATCCCTGTAGAAGATTTGCTCAAATTAAAGTAGCTTAAATATTCATATGACCCAGCTTTTTAGACTAATTACAGAGAAAGTAAATTAAAATATATAATCAGATCCTTGCGGGAAATACTGGAAGAAAGCTTTGCAAAAATTCCCCTGAGAAGAAAAAGTCAAGAAAGGTTGTGTGTAGTGCTTTCCAGTCCCTTTAATCTTGAGAAAAAGTTCTTTTACTTTTAGTGTCGTAATTGTGCAAATTGTAACTTATTACCCTGTGATTAGTTTGTCTTTACTCAGCTTTTATGAAGATTGGGTAAGAGGAGATTTATCTCACAATGTGCTATGCATTTGCTTTACTTTGCCTACTTTTCTTGGGGTTAGGAAAAGAAGATTTTCAATAAGACTCAGCGAGACCATACTGTGAGTAAAAAGAACGAACACTTCCACATGGCATAAAAAATTATTTCTCTGTCTCATCTTCTGTGGGTTGTTGGGACTGTCCTGAGTATAGGCCAGGAGAGACCAAGAGTAGCTGGTAGTGGATGGTATGACAGAACTTTCTTCTTCTGCCCTTGGTCCCCAAGCAAGTTAAGTAGAGAAACCAAAACCATTAATGATAGTAACTTAATAATATATAGTAATAATTTTATAGTATCTACCACTGTGTGTGGTAGATAAATTTTGCTGCTCTTATTATACTTAGAGGAGTAAGAAACGACTTTCCTTTGGGTAATTTGAACATTATTACATCAATCCTATCTATAGTCCTATCTGCCTCAGTTGTAGGTCTTTGTTGTAAAATGGCAGTGCTGAGGTGCCTTTTTCAAGGGTATAATGTCAAGACAATCCCTATCAGGTTTCCTATGTGTTTAAACACTGCATGTTTCTTTGTAAAACTCCCTGCTTTATATTTAAAAGATCTTTGTTAGCTAGAGGTGTACACTAATACAGTGATGAAGGGAAGTGCTCAACTAGCTGCTCTCAGAAATTAATTATTAGCTATCGCTTCACTGCACCTTCAAAGAACAGTATTTAAACCTTCCTGACATTTTTTCCAAACATCTCCCTTAACTGCATGTAATTTATAAAAATCTAAACAAGTATGAGTCATCCTGCTTTTAAACTGAGTGACTCTTCTGCGGTGAATAAATAGTGCTAGCCAAGAAAGGAATTTCTCTACAAAGAGAAGCTGGAAACATTTTTAGATTTGTGCTGTCATCCTCTACGTCAGCAAAGCCAAGCTTTCGTAAATCTGCACTCTGGATGCATTTTAGGTTTGTAGCACACGTACGTATAAACCAGTTGTTGTAACAAAGATATGCGTCCCTTGAATAAGTAGGGCTGGATTGAGCTCATTGTTTGATGTGGCCCTTAAGAAGTGGCTGGTGACTTTGCTACACTCCTATCTGGGACTTGTGGTAGAGCTGATCTCCTGGCAGAGGAAAGATGAGGAGGAGTTATCTTGGAGATCAGTCCATAAGCCCTCCTTTCACTAGTGTAATTTTGCAGATCTGCCTGGTCCTGGCTGACATAATATATCACTGAGCTCTCTGGACACATGCATTTGTCACTGCAAATGGTTTATAGCCTTGTTTGTGCCGCTGTGGTTGAGGTTGGTCAGTGCTGTGGTACTTTCACAGTGTCATTTTCCTATCCAGAAGAAGCAATGATGCCACTTGTTCTCAAAGCTGTAACTCTGCACGTAAGGCGTATATTCATATCAACTGCTTTTCGGTTTTGAAGTCACTGACAGTAGATGAGGAACCAAGCCCCAAGAGCCTACCTCTGAACATGGTGAGAAATGGGGATCAGATTGTTGTTCTTAAAACTACTGCTCAGTCCAGCTGTGCTGCAGGGTTTTTTCAATATATTTGTTACCTTTTTATTAGCCAAGACAGGCCGAGGTGGAGCCACTGATGCTGAGCAACAGAGAACCAATAACATGATGTTGTAACCTGCCAGCATATCCCCAGTATGTCTCCAATGAGAACTTAAACTTCTATTAGCTTCAGAGCCCTTGAGAGGCCTTCCTGAGCTGTCTGCAATGCCAAGTGGTGGTGGATATGCCTCTGCCTCTGGCTTCATTCCTGCAGCTGCTGTGAGGTGCTCCAGCCTTTGAGAAAGTCGTGCAATGTTGAAGCACACTTTGAGTGTAGGGATTCACTGCATCTAAAAGCATCCTGATTGATATCCAAAATGTGTTCAACATTTGTGTTCTGCAGCAGCATGTTATTAGCATCTAATTCAGGTTTGATATGAATTGTTGTATTTAGGTGTGTGTGGGAAAGATAAGCAGCAGGTATGTTATTAAGACTTTGTTTTTATGGGGGAAACTATTTGCAAGTTCATAAGAACGTAAATCACCTGACCTCTGAAATCCTCTGGAGTTTGTTTTATTGCTAGATAAAGTAGCTCTAGTTCAATATCTGAACTATTCTGTTGCCATTTTCAAACAATACTTTGGGGTGTTTTCACATTTGCTTTCATGCCTTTGATAACTCGTGTCAAATACTGTCAGAGTATAGCTGTGTCAGATTTCCTGGATGATTAGGTTATTGCAGGAAAAGCTTACCACAATTATTCTTTGTTTTACTTGCAATAAATATCAAGAAGTGTTTCAAAATCCTTTGATCTCCTCCAAAACACCAGCACGTGGTATATGCAAACATTGTGTGCGGCAGGAGCTCGTATGGGCTTTGAACTCCACAAGAAGCCAGTAAAATAAACTGTGTAAAAGAAGTACCCTGGAGAGCCAGAGGTTTGTGGACAGTCCACCCCATGATGTCTAAAAATTAGGTAGCAACAGCTTTGTAAACCTTTTCCCTCCCCTTCCAGCTGAGTGTAGTAATTGGAAGCTGAAAGATAAAATTGGAATAAGGAGAGGGGGAAAAAGAAGACCTGACTGGGAAAACTATTTGTTTTAGCAGCTGTTTTTCAAAACTTTACAATTTTCCCAAACAGATCTTGAGAAAGAGATGACCAAAGCTATCAACTACATTTGTCGAGAAGTTTATTTTTCTGCTATTAACTATGTATTAAAAAAAATAAGTATAAATATAAAGCTAAAAAATAGCACTCTATAGGAAAGTTTTAATGACGTATTTAGAAATTATGTAACATCTTCTTTTTTAATAAATTTTATCAACAGAAATCTAAGAAGTGGAAAAACTTATAGAAACCTTATTTTCAGAGAAAAAATCTGATCCTTCTCGTATTAAATATGAATACAGGAAGCAATTCTTGATTCACCAATGCTCTGTGAGAAGTTCACTACTCCAGACATAAGCTATTGGTTGCAGATTAATAGCTTGGAGTTTTTTGTTGGTTTTTTGTTTGTTTGTTTGTTTTGGTTTTTGTGTGTTGGTTTTTAATATTACCAAGTCTATTGGATTCTGAATTTTTTTAAGAAGTGAGGCCAATGCAAGCTTCCTAATGGTGTCTCTTTTAAAATACTGAAGATCTAGCTTTGCTCTTTTGGAAAACATTAGACATGTAGCCACAGACAGGTGGGGAATAAGACTGCACCAAATAAAACAGTGTTTGCATATAACTAACATCAGTGCTTAATTTGAGAAATCTTATGACATGCATTTTTATCTTATTTTTCTCATTTAATTTTATTATTTCTAAGAAGATCTTTGTATTACATTGGTTTTACTAAGGTAAATATTTTACACTGCTGAGAATGCAGCACGCATTTTAAAACTACCCTCCATGCTTTCTATTTACAATGACAGGAGCCTTATTCCAAGTGTTTTAAATACACCTAGCAATTGTATCTAGTGTCGTTTTGCTAGAGGACAGCTTTGGGGATAGCTCTGTGAGAAGAGGCCAGGGGCTGCTGGGTGCTCCACAGTGGACTCATCACAGGACACAGCTGAGCCCATCAGCCAACCTGGTGGCACGTCTGCAAAAACAAGTTTGATGAGGGGCAGAGATACAGAGAGAAGGAAGACAGAGGAATTAAGGAGAAGACCAAGGCCAGAACAGAAGGAGGTGCTCCACAGCAAAGGAACTGTGGCCTGTAGACGAGCCCATGCTGGAGCAGGTGCTCTCCCAAAGGGACTGTGGCCCATGGAAGAGCCCATGCTGCAGCAGAAGGAACAAATTACAAGGAAGAAGCAGCAGAAGAGTGGGAAACTGAGAGTGGCTGAGACAAACTTCTATGATGTGACCCCTCCTCCACTTCCACCCCCCCTATGTGAGAATAACCCACAGTGATAACACAGCAAGTGGAGACCAGGAAGCGAGTAGGAGAGGGGTCTGGAATAAGGTTGTGGCAGAGAAGACAGAGAGGGTTGTTTTTTTTCCCCTAAGTGTTTTTCTCTTTTGTTTGTTTCCTAATACTTGAATTATTGATTACATATTTATACTAAATGACAGTAAATTAAACACCCCCAAACTGAGGCTGTTTTGCCTGCAGCAGTAGTTGTAAGTGATGTCCCTGTCTTTATTTCTACCCACAGGTTTTGTTATTCTCATTCTTCCTGTTTCTTCATGTGTCCCATTGGGGGTGGAGGGAGCGAGCAGCTGAGTGGGTGCTTGGCTACCAGGTGGGATCAATCACCAAAGCAATGTATATCTTTACAGTTCTTCATACTTGCTTTCCTAGTACATGTTACTGTCTGCCATCACAGTCTTAAGCTCTGCCAGGGGAGGATTAGGTTGGATTTTAGGAAGAAATTTTTTAGAGAAAGAGTAATCAGGATTGGAAGGGGCTACCCAGAGAGGTGGTAGATTCACTGTCCCTGGAGGTTTTTAAGATGAGACTGGTTGTGGCATTTAGTGCCATGGTCTAGTAACCACGGTGGTGTAGGATCAAGGCTTGGACTTGATGATCTCGAAGGCCTTTTCCAGCCCGGTTGATACTGTGATTACAAAGAGTCAACTATCAGTGGATTTTTCCATAGAAATTTTCCTTACACCTTCTAGAAACTCTGCAACATTATCAGTTAAGATATATTTCTTTGGTAAGTATTTTTTTTTGTTTCCAAGTATTTTAAACTTAATAAAAATAATTTACTGATGCAACTTACCAACATGTGTTGGTGCCCCACCACGCCTTATGTTTCAGACTTTTAGGGAAAAAGAGAGCCAAAATGCTTTGTTTCCAGAGATCCTCTGTTTGAAATTGACTTGCTTTCTTTTGATCCTAAAAAATGGAGAATGTAACACTGGCTGGAAAGGGAAATATCTGACTTATTTGTCACAGAATTAGAAGGTTTGTGTTGGCATTTATATGATTTTTAAAAAAATATAAATTTTGTCTTGGCAAGGAATAGGCATAGAAATGAGCTATTTTTTCTATTGAAAAGCAAACCCACAACGATTATTTTACAGTGAGGATGCCTAAGGCATCAGTGATAACATTTTTACCTCAAGCTGCTTCTTTCTGCAGTGATAACTTGTCACCTCTAATTGCCAGTGGTGTCTATGCAGGTAGCTCTTTTTACTTATGCAGAATGTATTTAAAGTTTGGGTCTAAATTTGATCCTTGTTCACAGTTAGACCTGTAAATGCTTTGTGAATTGAGAAAAGATATCTAAAAGGATTTTGAAGGAGGGATGTTATTTTACAATGATGAATTTCTCCTTGTGAAATACATTAAGCTTAGGGTACCTTCAGCCTCTCTTGCTCATCCCAGAGGGTTCTTGTCAGCCCAAAGGATCCAGGATGAAGACCACAGAAAAAAACCTTAGGAATTACACAAAATAGGGAAGAATTTTTCAGATTAAAAAGTGCTCTAGTATGGAATATTGCCATTTGGTGGATTTGAAATAGCAAGAAAACCAAGATATTACACTTATTTTTCTCTCACAACAAGCCACACATTTCAAGTTACTTCTGAGTGGTTATGATAGCTTCTGGAAGAACCCAGATGTGTTGTAAAAATGGAAGATATTGTACGTGCCAAAGCTGCTAAATCTTGAAAGGCAAAGATAGTAGAATAGGCCTATTGCGTTGACATTTTTATTGACAGGAGGTGAAATTCCTTTTATTTGACTTTAACTCTCAAGATATGAATGCTAGAGAGTTAATAGAAACTGATAAAATTAAGGTTCTCATTTTTTGTTCTATCCAGTGTCTCTAAATAATAACCAGAAGATGAAGAGTTTTGTTCAGTTTTGAGAATATGCCCCATCATGTGTTGCCTTTATTATAAATGTCTGAAATGGAGCCTTCCTTTGTGTCCCTGTTTGCAAAGAGAAAAACAGATTGTATTTTAATGCAGAACGTTTGCTTACTTCATATTTGATGCAGGAAAGTATATAAACATATATGTATTCTGTATTTATAGCCTTTAAAATGTTCAGAGTTCTTGAAGTCCCTCAAGAGAGGGAAAGGAACAATAGGAAATTTCTGTTGATTTCAAAATTACTGTGACTTTTGTTAAAATATGATGTTTTCTCACAATCACTTTACTGCAGTATTTGTTGTGGTTTTCATCAGAATTGTTGAGAACAATATGTATAGCAAAAGCAAATCTCACACTTGGCAATTGTTAAAGACAGTGGGAAGTATTTGTTATTAACTTCTAAAAAATAAGAAATGTAGGTTTTCCCAGTAATTTCTGTCACTTCAGTGTCAAACAGTTAATGAATACAGTCTTTTTCATTGAGTCGTTTGGGGGTGCTGGTCAACATCCTGCTGAACATGAGCCAGCAACATGCCCAGGTGGCCAAGAAGGCCAAGGATATTCTGGCTAATGACAGCAATAGTGTGGCCAGCAGGACCGGGCAAGTGATTGTCCCACTGTACTCAGCACTGGTGAGGCCACATCTCAAATCCCATGTTCAGTTTTGGGCCCCTCACTACAAGAAAAACACTGAGGTGCTGGAGCAAGTCCAGAGAAGGGCAACAGAGCAGGGGCGAGGTCTGGAGCACAAGTCCTGTGAGGAGTGGCTGAAGGAGCTGGGAATGTTTAGTCTCGAGAAAGGGGGGCTAAGAGGGGAGCTCCTGAAAGGAGATTGAAGCCTGTTTTCCCAAGTAACAAACAATAAGATGAGGCTCAAGCTGTGCCAGGTGAGCTTTAGATTGGATATTAGGAAAAATTTCCTTATGGAAAAGTCTGTCAGGCACTGGAAGAGGCTGCCGAGGGAAGAGATGGAGTTACCATCCTTGGAAGTAACTTAAAGTCATGTAGATGTGGCAGAATAAAGCAGCCCAATAGTAGCGTAATTAAGCTAATAAGACTGTAGACAAAGACATTCCTTGCTCTTCTCTTAGGAATCCTTAAATCTTTTCCAACAGAGATGTTTCTGTGAAAAGCCCTGCAGTGCTGAATACAGCTGACATTTTAGGCTTCTGCTTGGGTGCTGTGCTAACAGGCTGCCATGTCCAGTTCTGGTTTGTGTTGCTGGTTCATTTGGAATGGAGTAAAGTAGGCAGCAAGCTGCCAATACATGCCATGGAGAGGAAGGCTTTGCCGTTGTAATGCAGCAGAATGAGAAGAAAAACATCTTTGTCTGCATATATTATAAATCATTGCCCTTTCTTTTATCTGAGCCTTCTCAAAATTGTTTCTTTGAAAGTTTTTCAATTCTGCCATTATCGATACTCTGTTTATGTGTGAAAGTGCATTCCCACGAGATTCTTCTAGACTGTGAGATAGAAAAGATGTGACGAGTCCTGTAATATCAGTCTGAGCCCTCGTGCAGCCCATTGCTGCAGGCAGAATTCATCCATGTCCACATCCACATGATGTTCTCTGACTGCTGATTATGCAACATTATGATGGCAGGACATAAAAACGTTCCTACAGAGATAACAGGTTCACAAAAAACTTTTTCTGAATTTTTTCTGAGACATCCCTAAAATAACATTAGTACATTGTAAAAGTAGAGTTCTTGCAAACTTTTTTTTGCAGTCTGATGAAAAATAAAAATAGAAAGAAAAATAGTGTAATAAGGTGAGATGCAAGAATGGGGAAAAAAAGACTTACGTCCTATGTTCCCTTGATATAAAGTATTAATTGTTTTGAGAATTTACAGTACATGTCAGATAATAATGTTCACCAAAAGGATATCTTCTGGCAACTAACTGACCTGGTAGAGTGGACAGGAGAGTAGAGTGGACCAGATAGCCTAAAGGAAAAGCAGGCAGATATGAACTTATTATGCAAATGTTGGGTTTAAATGTAGAGTTGTGAGATCTTTAGAGTTCTCCCAAATAGCGAGAGAGACAACATACCTGGTGGTGCCATAGAATGAATGTTCATATCACCCTCCACATACTCACCACATATCAGGTAGTAAATAAATAAAAAAAAAAAATCTAGATTTTTCCTCAGCTGATATTTAATTGTGTCCCTCAGTTTAGAAAGATGCATATTTTATTACTTGCACTTCTTTGGTTCTCTGATATAGAAGATTTATGAGCAGTATATATATAAAGTTATAGACAGTTCTTCTAGCAAGATTCAGTGACAGACTGACAAAACTTTAATTTTACATTCCTACCTATGGCCAAGATTTATTTCTCTGGCATAGCTGTACCAGGTATCGGGAACCCCCTGTGTCAGTGAAAGGAGCCTGATTCTCATTTCCAATCTAAGAAATTTGGTGAATAGATAAAGGGTTGTTAGCCAGGGCTCAAACAAGGCTTAAAGTCTTGAAGTCCATGCATTTGCCTGCAGTTACATATCCATTTAGTATTCCTGGCTGAGTGGGATAGTGGGGTTGCAATGGACATTTCCATCTGCTGTGGAGTCCAGCCTTGGTCAGAGCAGGTCATGGAGGCAGGGGAAATGTGCCACAATCTCTACTGGCACCTGCTGGTTTTTTGTGTGCCTACAGAAAGGCAAGCCTCAGTTCCAGCTGCGTGATGTTTACTCTCAGAGGCTTTTGAGGATGCAGTTAGTAGGTAACACTCCTGCCTTTCCTCAGGAGCAGTGGTGGAAGCTTCAGGCTATGAGTACCTGAATCTTCCTCTGTATTGTGACTCGTGTTCCTTTTTTGGCTGATTCCTACTTGTTCTTTTTGAGATGGGTGTTCTGCAAAGCTGTAGGTGGGGGTACAGGTAACAGTTCCTCTGGTGTACACAGATACCACTTCCAAGTAACAAAGTGGTGAACTGAGGTGAAGCAGTGAGCACTGGGAATGATATACAGCTCTGACAAAGAAGGGATCAGCTTGGATTATGCTGTAGTTTCTTCCACTCTGGAGCCATGGAGTGGACAGGCTCAAAATTTGAGTAAGACACCATTCAGCTGTGGGTGTTTTCTATGACACTTACCATGAGCTTTAGAGGATTCTCTAAGGAACTGGTCCTGTTTTGGGAAGCGATGGGTCAAGTGTGAACCTGTGAACACAGGAAAAGAGAAGGTTAAAGAACAGTGGCAGGAAATACAAGCTTTGTGAAAATGGCTGTGCAGAGATGCTGGTGTCTTCTCAGTACTGGTGATTTACTATTGAATAGAATTGTTCACAGCTTTGCTACAAATGTGTTTTGTGGGGGTGTGAGGAGGGGTATGTTCTTCCAAGGGAAGTTCAGAAATCGTGTGGCCCTGTACCACGCGCCAGCCTCTGTCTCTGCATTCACAGCTCAATTTGTATTAATTAGATAGATCACACATTCCATGGCAAGTGGTCCTTATTTAATATTGCAGATTTAGGGCAAAACTCCAAATTGGTCATAACAACCATTAGGCTTCAGTCAGAGAGAGACTGTGTTTTTTGTAATTGCTGTGGGTGTCACTGTCCAGAACGGCTCGGTGTCCCAGTTATCTGCCTTCACCTTGCATGGCTGGTGGCTTCTCTTTTGTTGTTAGTTTTTTCCCCTTGTATTTGATGGTGATTATAACTGTGGAAGATGAATGGCATTGACAGATGTCATAGGTGTACCGTAGAGGGAGGCTTTGCACAGGAGCCTTCCTGCCTTCTACCTGGTTTATTACTGATTTTCATTTTATTACTGATTTTTGACTCACAGGTTATGGTGTGACCGGTTGTCTGTAAAAATATAGGTGAAGACATTCACTCCATTTGTGAATAAACCAAACTCAAATCCCAGAGTTTGGAGGTTAATACTGAATTAACTTACTGGATACTGAAATTAAACTCCTCAATCAGTGCGAAACATTAAAATTAAATATTACTTAGTTTTGGTTCTGAGCACTAACTAGCTCCAATTTCAGTAGGTGTTTCTGACTGTTCAGTCTTTCTGAACACAGGATGTTCCTCTAAACAGGAATAGAGCAATTCATGGCCTGAAATAGTAGTTCCATTATACTGCTCAGCATCTGATTGCATTGCCTTTCAAAGCAGAGAAGACTGTTGAAGAGAAAGATCTGTGCTGCAGAGAACAGAACAGGGAGACAAGTTGTACTTTTTCAGTGGTCTGATTCTAAATGTTCCTCCTGAATGCACAGGAAACATGTCAATGTAAATATTGAGACAGAAATACTGTACTTCACTTTTTATCTATTAAAGTTGGAAAATGCCTACTGAGCTGGTATATTTGATAAAGCTCTGCTTTCCAAAGCAGTGTGGGTACAGTATGTAAACTCATTTTTCTCTTAGGTTGGTGCTAAAACTGTTACTATGACAAAATTAACTGTAGTGTCCATGCCATGAATATCACAATCCATAGTTTTTTCTCTTATTTACTTATCTATGTTTCTTAGCCTTTAAAAAGCTATCTAATTTCCTAGTACACAAGTTCCTGCTGCTGGAACATCTGGAATTGAGCACAGTGGGCTGGCTGCATGTCTCAAAGAAGATGTTTCACCCACTTGATGGGTGTAAGGGAGTGGGGAGATGTGTAGAATTAATGACAAGCATGGAGAAGTAAATCTGTGGCTTTTCAGATGGGAGGATTCTGACCAGTGATGCAGTAAGTTCCTGAGAGGGAAGCTGAGTTTAAGCACTGCCTAAATAACTGGAGAGAGGTCACTGCCATATCAGTTTGCTGATGTGTTTGCATTCATCATTAAATTTTACAGAGAATGGAAATTCTACTGCTCTACATTTCTAGACAATAATTTCTACCCAAGTGTATTCTTTCAGTTATGACCATGTGTTTTAATGTCTATACCCTTCTCTATCTCTTATGTTCTGAGGGAACAGGAGAAATTGCAATTAAATCATTTTTCTAGAAAGCACCAAGTGTTGTAGGGCTGGGTTTGCAAGCAGTATTGTACATATGAAATCTTAGGAAACACCAAGCTGAAAATATTGCACCATGAGTGGTCTAATCTTATCTTCCTTTATATATGTGTATTTTTTAATAGCTATTTCTTTTTTTATTATTTTCTTTAAAGTCCTTTGTGTAATACAGAGAAGGATGTTGGCAAACCACTCACTTTAGGAAATGAGCCTTTCTAATGATATACTTCTGTTTCATGAATTTCAAGATGAAGAAATTTGATCTGACAGATTGCAAAGTGGAAGTGAGGAAGAACAGTGGACAGGGCCTGTATCAGTTATAACGCTGTCCGTGTGTTCTTCTTGAAAGGACAAGAAGAAATAAATTATTAGAGAAGAACAAAACTGTTATAATAGCATAGATGTTAACACCATGAGCTACATAATGTGATTTGGTTTGTTTTGAGGGTGAACTTAAGGATCAGTGCTGTTTCAATAAAGGCAAATGGTGAAACCTAAGGTTGTTGGTGATATCAGTTCGTAAATTTGCATTCAACCTTTTGAAAATCTGTTGAAATACAATATATGTCCCTTAGATGTCAGATTGTAGAAGGAAAATTTAGTCTAGGAGCCTGCATGTTCCCAACTGAAGCCTTTATTTCAAGATGCAACCAAGAGCCCAAAATTATTAAAATAATCACTGTTGTGATTTTACTGTTTATTTTACTGTTATGGCCTTTGGAACATTAATTTTATTACAGGTGCTGGGAATCATAACATTGATAGAAACATAAATGCCTTTTTTATTTTATTATTAAGCTTTGTTTTAAAAGGCAGTCGTCACAAGAATGGTTCACTCTTATATGATGTTAAATGTAACAGATTTAGGTGTTGTCAATGATACATCATTTTATGGGGTAAATAAATTAGCTCATACTTTAATATTCACTCTTCCTGTAAATGGCAGCTAAATGGGAATAAATTGCCTATCTGTTTCCAAATGCTACTTTTAGCCACCTGCTTTCTGAACCTCAGAGATGCTTGCTAACAGCCCTGGTATTGCTTTGCCTCCCTTTACTATTTATAGTTAATGTCAATGCAAGAAGTTGTTTATATCTTGAACTGGTTTTCTTTTGAGAAATTAGGGACTTATGCCTCCTTTCAGAAATGACTTTCAGTATTTCTAATCTATCTATGATCAAAAAAAGTGACTTTTTGCAGTTGCCCAATTTCCAACTGGATTAAAGGTCTATTGTTCTCTAAAAGTGCCCAGTGTGATTCATAGGGTCTATAAGGCAGTGATCTCTTTTGCAAGGTTTCTTTTAAGCTGCAGTTTTACAAGCCTCTTATCCCTGATAAATTTTGTAGTTTGCTATCTTCTCACATCTCATGTGTCAAGATGGCTCTAAGAACTAGCTGGTACACTCTACTACTGCTGGTGAAAATGAAGAGCATGAAAAATAAAATGTGACTTGTAGAAAAGCTGGAGAATTCCTATTTATATGATTGCCCTGGATGAGTCACTGAAGTAGAAGTGAGATGACTTGTGATGAGGGAAGCTAACTGGTTCCAAGAATTTCATTTCATTCCCATGTGGCCTTTTGGTTGGAGGGACAGAAGATGGGATGAGAGGTAGGGAAAAACAGTTACTTAAGGCTTTTCTCCTCCACAGAATATCTAGGTGTAAAAGAAAACAAAACTAAGCCTTGTTTGCTGTGGTTGATGTGGTTCCTTGATGAACTTTACAGTTTTGATGAAGGGAGTTGGCTACAGCAGTGACAATGTAGCCTCTTTGACAGTCTTGATTCACAGGATAAAGGGAGGTCAGGAGACTTGCACCTGTAGAAGGAAATGCTCAGACTTCTTTTTTATTAATTTCAGAGCTGAATTGCATTTTAGATCACAGCACTGATTAAACACTCTCATGATTTGGCAGTCGTGAAGGCACCAATAATTCTGTAGTGACAAGAGATAAACTCTCATTATGACAGACAGGCACTGACCTGAGAATGGCTGACGTCAGTGTCGTGGCAAGTGGTTTCTGAGAAAGCCACTCAGGAAATAAATTGCTTTTGCCAAGGATTCCTGGTATTAGAGGAACCCTGTGGAGAAATGATTTTTGAATGCTGCTGTCATTTCTTAACGCAGGTCTTGTTTTGCTGAGAACAGAAATATGTTAAAAACAGCTTTTCTTTTTGGTGTATGGTATGTGAAAGTGCCCACAGTTTCTGAATGGAGCAGGCTTTTTGCTTTCAGACTGCTGACAGCATCCTGACTGACAAAGGTGCTTCCAATGTCATGCTTTTGTATTCAAACTCATTATCTCATGTGCAGGTTAATGGGTAAAAGGATTACAGTTGTCTCATAAAGACAGATGTACAATATTACTGTAACAGAGGAGACACCTCTTGTTTTAAAGCCATTTGTGGGGAAAAAAACCATCACCAACAAAAAAACCCCACAAATAGGCCATGCAAGATGCTACATGCAGACAGGTGTCTATGTTGACCTCTTTGGGGATCTGGAGAGCCCAGGGTAAGCCTGTGCTAAGGAGCTTGCAGGGCTGATACTTCACTGGGCACTGATCCAACATCAAGCACAGCATCTTCTGTGCTGAGATCATGGGGATGTTTCTTTGGCTTCACCTTTAGGAAATCTGCAGCAGGAAGTGAGAGGAATGAGAAGACATTGCCTTATTAATCGTATGTCTTGTATTGTATTTCTGTAGAACGATTGTTCACTTTGGGGGCTTCCCTGTATAATTGTAAATCTTTCAAAATGGTGATGGAAAGTCTTTCCCATACAGACTTGTTTTTCTCTGTCCTAATTTTTCAGGTAGCCTGAATAAGGTGGTCATACATCAGAAACGAAAGTGTAGGGACATCAATAATCTCTTACTTTTTTTGTGTGCACATATCACCTCTGCTTCCAGAAAGATTTAATCGGTTCATTGGGTCCTACTTTGCTCTCCATGCTGATGGCACCCTGTCTCTCTTTTCCTCTTGTTGCTCGAGCAGAACAGAGTAGATGCAGATAGGGGTACTTTAATATGGACTATCAGGAGTGCAACCAGAAAAACACTCCTAGAGGGAAAAGGAGCCCTAACTCTCATGAGGGGCTACATGGGTATCCATGTCCTACAGTTCATCACCTCTCAAGGATTAAGAAAGGGAGGGAGGAAAGAAAGAGGAGGAGGGGAAGAACTGAGGTTGCAGAAGGCATGGGACTCCCAGAATGGACTTTTAGGCTGGGAAAACAATCTGCTAGAGCAAGAGGGAGAGAACTTGAAGTGACAAGACACGGATGTCCCAGCTCTATTGGCCACATCCTTTGTGATAGAGCCCTGCCTTCCTGAGCCAAGGCCTCTGTCAGGGGGTGATAATTTCAAACTGTTATCAAACTAAAGGCCTAAGAAACAAAAAGGAAGCAATTTCTTACCAGAGTGTTGTATGCAGCTAGTTTAAATGGATTTTGAGCTATTATTTGTATTCCTGATTGAAATGCACAGGTTACTGCATCTGCAGTAGTTTCCTGACAGTTTTGCTCTTGGAAGCTTTCCAAAATCTGATTGCTTATGTTACTCCTCTATCCATCTTTTCTTCTTAAAAAAAAAAAAAAAGAAGAATAAACCTTCCTGCACTGCAGAGAAGAGTCCATGTAAAAATAGCTATTGAGGTGGCTTAGCTCACTTCTGTGAATTTTCTTATCTGGCTTTTCTTATGTGTTCCTTTAGTCCTGTAATCATGGAAGAAGTGGAACAATATGAATGGAGAAGTATTAGAGAGAAACAAGGAGATTAAGATGGGGGGCATCTTCAGAGTAGTGCTGTCTGCTTGATGGGAGGATGAGGAGGAATCAGAAGGCAGCTAAACGTGGGGAGCAGGAGATGTGCTGTGGCTTTACCAGGTCATCCAGATGAAAGGCAGCACTTACTGTCTGCTTAGCTTACAAATCCTGTATCACAGGTCATTTGTATCTTCATGGGATGTGAAGATAGGGAGATGAGAAGAGCTGTACTGAGTTAATATTGTCTTTGTTTGGAAACCTTTTAGACATTTAGTGACAGGAAGAAGTGAAAAAGGCAGTACAAGGCAGGATTATTGTTCCTGCAATTCTGTGGTTCTCTGACAAAAGCTGTAAGCAGCAACGTGAATTTTTAGCTTTGCCACCCCCAGTGAAACACAGTTTTATCAATGACTCTTCTCTGAGCTGTGATGACTGACTAAATAATCTGTTCTTCTGTGTGAGTGGTGAACTGAAGCACCGATAAATAAGTGAGAATGTCAACTGTATGAAGGTAGAGATACAGATAAAGTGCTTCCTGTCAGTCAGTCCAACTCTGCTAATGACTAGTGAACAAAATGAAAGAAGTCAAATATTCTCTGCACCAACATGGCTGTCTACAAATCTAGCCAGATACCTACCATCAGTAAAAAGTTTAAAACCTTAATATTTGACTGATCTCTTTTGCAGTACAATTACGAGCTTCATCTTAAAGCTTTGAAAATCCCTTCCCTGGAACCCTTGTAAGTGTTCTTTGTGGAAGAAGCAGCCCCTCAGGCTTACGAGGGGTCGTGTGATACATATTGAATGCCTGCGTGCAAAAGGGTGTCTTGGCATAAAATTGATTTGTGTTACCTCATTCTCTGCAGCCATTCAAAAAGACACTGAATTTGACTTCTAATGACTTGAAGACATCAATTATACATTTAATTCCTACATGGAAGGCATTTTGGCAGAAAAGTACTGTGAACGTATGAGTATTTTAAAATGCAAAGGCATTTCAGTTAAAAAGAAGGAAATAAAGAAAGAAATCAGATGGCAGTGGAAGCTGTTGGGGAGCTATTTGGGAATTCTGCTTTTGGTTAGGTATTGTAACTATAGAACATGATTAAGAAGTTCTCAAGCCTTTTTCTTCCCCTCTCCCCCCAATTAATGTCTGCTAAAAGCCTTCATTTTAAAGAAATCTCCACTGGTACTGTAGCTGATTTAGAAGATCAAAGTTACAGTGAAGGAAACACACAAAAGTAGAGATTTGCTGCAGTATAATTTTCTCTTATGCCACTGGTGCATTTTCCCTGTCATTAAAATTCTGCTGCTGCTGTTTGAGTGGCGGGAAATCCTGAAATGGCTGAAAAAAATACAAGGAGCGTTTTTTTTTTATCTTTATGCTTCTAAAAGATATTCAATATAATGCTGAGAGAAAAAATTCTCTGGTGAAAGCAAGTTTAGCAGATGCCAGGTTCAGCTGGCTGACTCAATCACAAAAAGTTTATTGGCAAAATAAACTGCTTTTATTTCCTGTAGGAAGCATTGTGCAGATAAGGCAGGTGAGTCTCAGCCTTGATTTTGTAACAGAGCAGCTGATCAAAATGGTTGCAGTTTGCTGATGCCGATTATCAAATGGGGGTTTCAACTCTTTGCATTATCCTCAGTGCAAGGGTTTCTTTTACTGGGTGTGGGCAATGGTGCCTTTTGCTTCCATGTGGTCGTGCAGCTCTCACCTTTGTACACAGGACTAGATCCAGATGGAGTTCTGTGCATAAGCATGTGAAGACCTTGGTCTGGTGGGCATCTTCAGCAGATCCTTAATGGAGGGAAAGGAACAGGATTCTAATTTGGCACTTGTTCATTGAATTCTCTTTTCATGTGCTTTGGCTGTATCTTGAATTTGCTCCTTTTTCATCCATTATACATTTTACAGAAAATGTCTTCTTTTGCTTTCCTTTTCTAAAAGCTCTCTCCACCTATATTTGAATCAAGTGAGAATTACCAGATTTTTTTTTCCAGGTGGCCTGTGTTTGAATGAATAAAAGACAAGATTGATCAATGCAGAGATAAAATAATTTTCTGTGGATTGTAAAGATTCTTTTATGGCTCCTGAGCCAGTATATCCTTGTCTCTTTTTGTTTTCCTTCCTGAGACAATTGGAAAGTAAAAGTCTGATGACTTTTTCTAATCTGCCTCAAGTCAAAGATAGCTCTAAGTCCTTTTGATGGGACTATTTTCCCTTTGAAAAGTGCAAATTGATCTAAGTAGGATTGTGTTGTGTTTCCAGATTAAAATAGCATATACCTTCCTGGAAAAGTATACAAGAATTGTTTGGCTTCCTTGTTCCAATTAGCCTCCATATTGTAAGTTACTATTTTGTTACCTATATACTAATTAGCATAAGCAGAACCAAAAAGATGTCATCAAAATAATTAGTCTTTTTACTCCATCATAACAGCATCTTGAAATGACCTATGGTTATTCTGTTCCTTCTCTGCTCTGCCTGTCCTTCCACTTTCCTCCCACACTCCCTTTTTCTTTAAAATTTTATTGCTCATTTTTATTTTAAAATATACATATATAGGAATATATTATGGGATGGAGATTTTGGTTCCTGATGAGTTTTTTTTTCTTTTCACATCCTGCAATTGATTTTCACATAGTGGGATTTAAAATGTCACTGGCCCTATCAGCTTTTCACTAAGTTATATAACTTCTTGGTTTCTCAGCACTCTATAAAGATGAAATGCAGTAGCTGTAGCACAGATGAAGATGTCAGTTCTCATGCATAAAATACTGTGTCTACCCTTTCTCCACTTGTATGCTAATGGTGTATTTTTTTATAGGAGCAGATGACTAATTTCTACCATAATAACATTAAAACCTTTATATTCTCAGCATATATGTATTTACTGATTTCTGATGTGATTTACTGAATTCCCAGCCATTTTTTTTCTGTAGTATATATACTGCAGAATAAATATAATGGAAGTTCAAAGAACTCTGTATTTTGTTCACATAAATTATGAGTACTACAATGTTCTAAATATATATCATCTGGGCACCCAATTGTCTTGGAAAAGCTGTGGGACTGGATCAGCAGGAGGACACTGCAATGATCAGTACAAGACAGACACTGGACTGGTGTATGTAATTCATATTCCTGCTGCCGAGTAGGAACAAGCTTTCTGTCTGACTTTAGGTATCTCCAGATTAATCTTTGTGTTGCTTTAAAAACATTTCTACAAAAATACAAACCTGGCATTAATCTTACAGCCAAACTAAGTGTGTTCAATCTGGAGTTAATCTACCAAAATCAAGCATTTTTCTAGAGAAAAGTATTATTCTAGACAAAATTCAGAAAGCGTAAGTCCAAAGCTTGACTGCTTCTGGGTTTTGACTTTGATGGAAAGGTGGGGGGTTTTTTGACCCCAAACTGTTCTGAAAGTCGAAATCTTGACTGCATGAAACACTGGGGCTTTCAAGGTCTCTGTTGAAGCAGCTGGGCACAAGTATTTACACAGAGTTTCAAGGAGAGGACCCTGCCTGGCACGTGCAGCTGGAGCAGAGCCATCCATCCATTCAGTGCCACGCCAGGCAGGAGCAGGGTCTGTGCTCAGTGAAGGCAGGTACTAAGCAGTGCCTGTGTCCAGTCTAGATGGGCAGGAGAGTGAGGAACTCTAGCACCTTTTCCCTTTCCTACTCCTTTGAATTTGTTGTAAACACTTACACAAGTTTTAATTGGTGTGTTTTGCAGCTACTAATATAGTAAGAAGCTAGCCCTACATTTACTGGGATCTGAAGTAAGTCTATATATATCTGCAGAGGGCTATTAAGCTGCTTGGAGGAAATAGATTCCAATCTCTTAATTTTATTTTCTGTTGGTTTATGTTCCTAAATTCTTCCTCTTTCTCATGTTTTTCACCTGTGAGTGAGAGGTTTTACCTTTCTGTTCATAAAAGCAATTAGCAAGGCTTAGCCATAATATTTTGATTTTCTAATAGTTGCTTTTCACAGAAGATTAGCCATGGGGAAAAAAACACACATTGTGAGGTTAGTTAAATACATTTGAAATCCTGCCAGTGCTTCCTGAAAAGAAAGTGTGATTTACTGATTCTCATTTTGCATTTAGACGAATCACCTCTGATTTATCTGGTAGGACTCCCAAAATCTTGACAGTTTTATTGCATGCATTGAAATGTAGCTTCCATGTTTTAGCTTGTATGCTGTTCCCATACAGATTCTGATCAGCTGGTTGTTTAACAGTTCTGCTGTGGAGCTGAGCTCTAGTTAGGAAGCTAAATATTTCCAAACTCACTTGCCTCATTTAACATGCTGTGGCCTCATTTGTTTCCTGGACTCTGGTTTTGAACACTTCCAACTGTTTAAATTTTTCCTTGGCTTCTTTTTTTTTAAATTCTTTCAGACACTAACTCCTTGTCTTCTGTACTTTGTTCATCTGCCCATCCAGGCTTATGTCTGATCATGAGGATCTTAACCTGGCAATGCTAGATTAGCCTTGAGGTTCTCTTTATTCTAGACTGGGGGTGGGAGGAAAGCCTCACTGTGCTTTGGAAAGCCACAGTATAGTGCCTTTTTATTGGATTCTTCTTTAATTAATGTCATTTACTGTAAGGCCTATAGATTGCCAGTGTCTGGGTACAGCTGCAGTGCTTATAGCTCTGGGGTTATTGATTTTAAAATTATAATAAAAAATGCTGCAGGACAACCATGTTCTACAATCTCTTGTTTCTATGTTTGTCCAACTCTACTTTGTATTATCGTGAGTGGGAAAAAAATTGGAAAAAGATTGTTGCTTGTCACAGGCATAAATCTAAACGGTGGTTCAAGGGACGCTTCATCCTTGTGTGCTGGTGAGGGCATGACTTTACTTCAGCATAAAACTGAATTATGGGTTTAGACTGTCTTCTTGAATCTCAGTCTGTGCTGCCTGTATGCCCCACCTGCAGAAGGAAGAAGGGATAAGCAGTGATGAGGCCCCTCACTGTGTACACAGGCAGGATCTGCAGCCTGGGCAGCAGAGGCCCTCAGCTATAGCTGCCACTGCACAACCATAAGTGGCTCCCTGGGAGTGCTACTTGTCTTCCCCTTCCTGTTCTTCCTGTCTCTGCCCCAATTTCTTCTCCCATCTGCAGCTGAAAGGTTAAGAAGATACCCAGTCTATGGGTAAAACATAGTGATCGCTTTCCTACTGCTGCAATGTCACTGCAGGGTTCATGAGGACAGCCCTTCGGGGTGTCTTCTCTCAACTTCATGCTGGGAGCATGTTCCTTCCTGCTTGAACCACCTAGGTTGTATTGGTGACTGTCCCTAAACATCAGGCACCTCATCTGTAAGTCTCTGAGAAAGAAAGAATAAAACACTTGTGCTTACTGCAGTGGGCAGACCCAGTAGCCATGGTCCCAAAAATCCTCCTCATGCCCCTGAAAGAGTTCTGCTACTGAAGATACAACAGCTCAAACACTGCTGACCCAAGAGAGCTCATTCAAGCACAGGAGCATGGATGCAGGAAGCATCCTGAAAGAAAGGAAGGAAAAAGCTGAGAGGGATTGTTTTTCTTTGGTATTGCAGTGGAATGTTTTGCTTTCCAGGAGCTCTGCCTTAAGGCAAGGATCTGAACAGGCTTGTATCATCCTGAGCACTCACTTGCCCCTCAGGCATCAACTACTTCATGTTTGTTAATGCAATTTCTTACTAGGCTTCTAGGTGCTCTGCAACATAAGAGTTTTAATATTTAATATTAATAAGAGTTTTAATATTTAAGTGTTTTTATGGTGTAGTGGCTTGGTAGATAACTCTACAGATGGATGTGAGCTGTCTCCTCTTGAATCTCAGCATGTGCATGCTTCTACTGAGCCAACAGGTCTTTGGCAAGCTGTGACCAGCTTCCACAGCTGGTTCAAGTAATATGGTTCTGCAATACTAGGATGCTGAAAAGAGCCCAGGTACCCTAACTCCTGAAAATTGGATCTTCCTTTTTTACTATCAACATAAAAATTCACAGCTAGAGATTTACATTGCACATGTAAAAAAACAGTTGGATGGTGTCTCTTGGTGAGCCATTCTGTCCATTAATGGTTACCTCCTTGCTGGTGGTCTCAACATCAGGCCTAAGGATGCTGCAGAATCAGGGCCCCTGTCGGGAAACAGGGAGAGACTCAGGAATACACAACTGAGTTATTAAATACTAAGCAGTAACACACTTTGTCGTGCTGCTCTCTATTTTAATTTAATTGACTGACAGCATTTGTCAGGAAAAAGTTCAGCTTCTGAGAAAATGCTGACAAACTTGATAACTGCAGTACTTAATGTTGAGTTGGGTTTATTAAATACACAGCTTAAAAATTAAACCTTCAGTCTGTAGTTAACAAAATGAACTTTGCTCTATTTAAAAAAAAAACCAACTTTTTCAATATTTATTGATATCATTGCTATGGATGTAAAATAAGAGAGTCCTTTCCTCTATTAAGCAATTTCCTTTCCTAATGTTAAAGTTTTACTGGGTGGCATAGAAACAGGGTATAGATATGTATGATAGGAAAGACTGAAAAATATCTATTGTTATTTAAATATTTTAAAAATATATAGGTGTTTTAAAATATATACTTTTTTTAGAGTCCTAATATTTATATAAATATGAGTTATGTAAGTACTGGAGGACATATTTATTTTTTCTGTCACAGCTGTAAACGGAATACCCACCCTGCCTGCTTCAGGCTCAGGCCACAGGGACACCAGTGCCACCCCCAGCAGCCCAGATCCCTGGCACAGTGCACAGACACAGCCTTCAGGACACTTGCAACAGGAGATTGGGTGGTTACAAAATTTTGTGTAGTCTAGAAGTGACTTAATTTCAGTAAATGGGAGACATCAAAATGAGTCATGGCACTTTCATTGAAGACAGGTGTTTTAAAGTAGTGGAAATCTGCTAGCTAAATCTTCGGTGGCTTCCAGCAGCCAGTGACATGCTTTGATCGCTGGGTCATCAAAGCCTAGAGATTTGGTAATGGGAGCAGAAAAAAGGATTGCAGGGGAAGACTTGGATGTCTGGATGGATCCAGGACTAAGTCATCCTAAGAGGCAAGAGGGAATTGTATTTGTAAGGCAACTTGAAAAGAGAAATTGGCTGTAGCAGTTCTTCGGTTATAGTTCTTAGTCTAAAATGAAAGCTAAAATGAGGAGAAAATGGGACTGATGGGAATGAAGAGAGCCTTAATGTCTCTGATGAAGTTTGTAGGCACTGTCCATTGTGTGCCCGTATCCAATTAAAAATATTTCCAATTAAAAATATATGCTTAGGATAGATACTAGCAGTGCCTCCTTCTTACAGCTCTGCAGACTTAGAATTTACTTCTTTTCTGTCCCCACAGTTAGGGAAAGTTGAAATTAGTGTTGAAATTTCAAATAATCTCATAGTATAAGAAACATTAATGTTCTTGGAGGGTTTTCTTTCTCTTTTTTTTATCATAGTTTGTTGTCCCCAGAATACTTTTTCTAGGGTTCAGGTTGATCAGTTTGGGTTCTTGTTCTCTCTTGGGGCTTCTCCTGCCCTTGTTCCCACTCCTGCAGCTCCTGTGCCTCCTGTGGCTCTGACTGCTCGGTCCAGCAGAGCTTCCCCTGGTGCACAGTCCCTTCTGTAGCCAAGGGAGTGTATCAGCAGTGCTTGTGGGCTGTGCCTGCAGGGTGAAGACATACAGAAATGTCTTTACAACCTTTACACCCTTGTGGACACAAAGTAAAAAGTTGTTGAAAATGTTCCTCCTACTACCACAAAACTGAGAAACAAAATAGTTGTGTGGGTTTTCCGTTTGTTTTTAAATAAGTAAGCACTGTTTCACAACCTGTCTGTTCTGATGTATGTTTCTCCTTTATATATAGATTCCCAGAACAACCTGTTATTAGTCAGTTTATCAAGGGGCATTGCTTACTTTTTAGGGTGACAAGACATGAAAATATATATACTCAAGACAGCCTTTTCTCGGTAGGTGCAATGAACACATTTCTCAGTTTCTAATTGTGTCTGATGGGACGTTATCAGGGCTCTGGATCTCTACTTACTGTGCAGTTGCAGTGTTTGAATGAACAGAGTATGGGCCAGCAGCCCCAGTCAGCCCCCTTGCTGAGGAAATGCCAGTAGTTTCTTTGCCATGTTACAAACTCTGTGTGAAAAAGAAAGCTGGTTGGAATTAGTCAGAACTCAATGCTTAGAGACAGAGGGCCTCCTGCCAGAAGGGCAGGAGGATAATTTTGTCTTGTTTAAATATAAAATATTCCTGTATCTTTGAAGATGCTTCTCTCCCATCTAGTAAAAGCTTGGCTAACATGATTTATGAATCAGAAATGCAAAAAGAAAAAGACAAGAATTTTTTTAAACCTGTATGGCTAGTGCCTGGTGAAACTCCTTTAAGAAAAAGGAGCTTGAATTAACATGTTTTCAATGGAAGATGTAGTGTATATATCAAATAATAATCAAAAAAGCTAACCAAAATAAAGCTCATTTTATACTGTCTATATGTTTTCTGCACATTTCACTAGAATCCTAAAATTATATTTATTTATTCATATTATTCAAAATACTTGAGTTATGTGTAAGCTGAAAGGCAGAAATTCAATTCTGCTTTGGCAATGATGATGAAACATTTCCCATTTTGCCTGGTTTCTAACTTGCCTTTGAAAAGTTAAGTGCTTCCACAGAGATCTACCTGATATTATTACATCCTGTGGAACACTCTGAGAACCAATTTATGTTCCTAGGAAGGAGAAATGGTAGATGGTTTAGTCTCCTCTAGGAGATTTTGGTCAAAGGGCACTTCATCCTCAGTATGGGGATGAATCTTGTGGCTCAAGGAAGGTAAGTGGGCATTCCATTTGGGAAGGAGCATGAGGAGAGTTTGTATGATTCCCTGTGGGATCTGTGCTTCTGCTGCCCTGGACTGGCCCCCCTCCTCAGCCCCATGCAGGTCACAGAGTGTGGTCTTTACACTCTCTGCAGCTTGTCTTAATGGTCACACTGAAGGCAGAGAGTCTCTTGTTTGCTGCACCTCTGGCCTCAGGGGTGGCATTCCCAGCTGCCAAGCAGCACTGTGTAACAAGGCAGAGGATGTCAGGGTGTGACAGGGAAGGCTGCCCAGCTGCAGGAGGAAGACCAGACCAAAAGGTCCCCACTTGCCTGGAGGCACTGAAGCCACTGGGTTGTTATACCTACCTGGGCTCAGATGCTCCTGGCTGGATCTCACCTGCTGTTTATCATCTTTTCTCCTTTCACAAAATACCTTTATACCTCACTGAATTTTCAGTGATGAAATCAGAATGTCTCATCCCATATATATCTTATGGAATAGAGATAATAATGATGTATAAACTAGTTTTATATTTTGAAAGAAGTCTTTAAGTTGTTTCAAGTTGTATAAGCTACTGAGCAAGGCAGAAGAATATGCAGATTTGCATTTCCATATCTTAGGACAAGCATATTCACATTCTTTGAACCTGAGCTGTGCTTGCCTGCTGTGCTGATGATTATTTGCAGAGATGGTAGAATTAGAACACACCAATCTGTCTAATTGTAAGAGCGTTGTAACTTCCAACCTCCTCTGTCATCTCTTTGGGAAGTTAAAAGGCCCTCTTGCTTCCAAATTTGACTACATAAATGTATATGTGTTATGATTGCATATAGTACAGCAATCTCAGGAACATTAAGTGCCCGGGGATATTGCAGCTGACTTGTAAACAACTCAGAAAACAGTCAAGCGTAGGGTTGGAATGAGAAATGTTAATGCAATTGCGTAAATTAAAGGCCATGGATAAAATGCCTTTGTTGATGTATAAATTACTTGCAGTTAGCACAGAAAATAATTGATACTGTGACAAAGTTAATTACATGGAAAAATACTATGAGTTTGTATGCCTTCACTGAGTGAGGTATTCTGTATGTCTTAGGGTATGCCATGTAGCTTCCAGACCACTGGACGCACCTACCTTTGAAAACCCTGAATTCGGTGTATGGGAGAGAGTAATGTAGGATATGGTCCTCCATAGTACAGGATGTGTGAAGATGTCCCAGTAATTTTCAGGGGAATAGAATCTGGCTGCTGGTTGCATAATCTGTAATGAAGAGATTTCAGAAACTTACTTCTAATCAGGTGAAGCAAAGGCTTTCCTTAGAAATACAACCTTAAAATAGTCTGGACAGTTTGAATCCATCCTTGTCAATAAAGCTGCAATAGACATAATGCTGCAGCATTAATGAGACAAATAAGAATCAAATAGAAATCATCATCACTTTTAAACCATTGTGCAAAATTTTTCTGTACTGAATATGACAGAGCTGGAAATTTCAAGACCCATGAAAATTGTACTGAAGTAGATTTGCATAATGCACTGGAAGAGCTTTTGTGAAAATGGAACTAGTGGGAGTTATTTAAATAACAGTATAGCAGCTATTAACAAAATAGCAAAATTCAAAATAGTAATTTACTTTACACATCTCTTCTAAAACATGTCCAGAATCAAGATAACTGTCAGTAAATAGTACAGCATTGCAACCCACACTCCCGAAATCCTGAAAGAACAGATCAAGAAATTCTCATATACCTGACAAAACACAAACCTTAGTTGCAGAGCATATTATTTCCACCATGTAAAGCAGCTGCAAAACATTATACAGCCATGGAGAAGCCATATGATGTTGAGCTGTTAATCCTTACACATGCTTAGATGGGAAAAGAAGAATGAATGGTTTATGCTATGACTATTCGAGTTTCGTTATGTATTTTAGCATGACCATTGACATTTTCCTCTCCATCATCATCATCACGTCCCTCTCTACTCCTGCCATGCCTCATCCTCCTGCAAATGTCCATCTCCAAGCTCATCTGTGGTGTGTAGAGCACTTTGACTCCTTTGCCCACGGACTCACTAACGCTTCTCTCCCAGGCAGTGAGAATGCCTTGTCACACTTGAACCACAAGTGAATTCTGGATTCTCCCGCTTGGAGTTCATGGATGTAACCTGGCAGCAACCAATCTATATGTCTTCTGTAAATGATCCTCCAAGGGTTTACCTGTAGCAGTGCTGTCATGCTCCCAGGAATAATCACAAGGTTTGTGTTCATTTTCGTAAGTCTTTATTCTGTGATATGCCCTTGAAACACATGAAGCTCCAGAGTTTTCTATAGATCTTGTTAATAGGGTGTGGATTGCCTGTTCCACACAGCTAAAGAGCAGTTTGTCAATTATTTAGATACTCTTCATCTTTTCCCCTCTAACCTGGTCAAAACTTCTAGTTTGACATTGTCCTTTGGTACAGAGTGAGGGACAGTGGCAGTTTTCCTGCGTGTGCTGTGACTGGCTCCATAAGGATGACTAGGAGGCAGAGAGAGGGTGGTTTTGGTTTGCTTTCTGGTACTGTGACAATTGAAAACTCTCGTGTCTGCACGGTAATTTTTGATAGTGTGTGTAAAGAAAAAAAAAAAAAGGTGTTTTGTATGCTGCTGTACTTGCTCAAATACATAATGCTGTGGTATAGAGCAAAATATGTTGTTGAAATGCCACTTTTTTTTTTTTTTTGCATATAACTCTCATGCCTTTATTGTTTCCTTTCCTGAAGCTGGGCTCACTGTTGCATTGTTAAAACATACTTGACACTTAGAATTGCTTTTTGGGCTGTGTAGGTGTGAATTCATTCCTAATCCTTTAATATCGTCGCCCATGTGAAGGTCGTCTTGATCACGTTTTGTGCCATCAAGTGATCTCTAAGCTGCTTGCATTTTCAGAAAACTCTGCTGCATGATCAACACATAAAGTAATAGACTGAAGAGCTTTTCTGCAGTTTTTTTATCTGTTTGTTTACTGTCAGACTTTGATTTAATGGCATCCTGTATTCTTTGCGGTTTCTTTTCCTCTGCAATTCATAATGACCAATTCAGATTGGAATTGCAAGAATGTTGCACTCCCACTGCCTGTAGTACTTACATAGTAGTGGTTACTTACCGATAATACAAGAGATGGAGCATGCATTGAGTGGCTCTTCCCCTGTGAAAACCCTCCATCTTCCAGCAATCCCTGGCTCGAGAAATTTGTTTGCTGAAGTACCTGAATGTTTTACAGTCCCTAATGGATGCTTTCCTTGTGACTCCTGTCTTTGTTTGCTGTACTGAGTGATACTCCTAGCCTGTGCTATTATTTCTGTTAAGCAATTATATATACGCCCTTCAAAGAAGTATTTAGTTCTGTTTGCTCCAAACATGCTGCTTGCCTTCATTTGGTTCTTCTGAAATTTCCATCGCTGTAAAAGCATTTGCCACCCCCTTTCCTATGGCTGATGGCTGTAAAGGTCCCTGTACTCATCCCCTGCTGGCAGCTCCTTCCCACAGTCTGTTTTGTCTTTTCCCATGAGGAACTGACTCATCATCATCACAGGTGGTTTTTGTCTGTACCAGTCTAATCCTGCTATCTTCCTTTTGGGAGGGGATGGCCAGAGCCATAACCAGGTGATACTCAAGAGCATTAAACAAAATATTTTCTAGCAGCCCTGTATGGCATTGCCTCATGCTGCAAGCACACAGAGAAGCCTCAGGTGGTAAATGGAGCCTTTCACTTGATCCCTCCGAATTGCCAAAGTAGCCAAAAAATGCCAACCATGTGCAAATGCAGATTTGTGTGGTGGCTGGGGAGTACAACCAGTGTGTCCATAAGGGAATAAAATAACTATCTTGGGGGCTGGTCTATGCAGTTAGCGTGGGGGGGGGTGGGGTGTGTGTGTGTGTGTGTGTGTGATGGTTAGTCCTTTTCCTGTGTTAAAGTCGTCAGACCTTTGCAGTGTTGTGTTTAATAGAGAAGTTTATATGTTTCTTTTCCCAGAATCAGATAAATCCTGGCTGTCGACATCAGTTTAAATCACATTTCTCTCTACAAAGACATCAAATTCATAATCAACTCTTCCGAGCATTCAAAATATTAAATGTATCTCTGAAGAATAAACATCACTCTTCAAATGAATGGTTTTGCGTCTCCTATTAACTGTGTAGTAAAAATTCTACAATAGTCACAAGGGGCACAAAGAATGTTTTTTTGTATTCGGTAGATAAGAATGAGCTAGGCTTTTCTCCAAATCTTTGTTGCAGTAAGGGATTTTTACTTAGAAATTCACAAGGACTTAATTGTACAGATTCCCAGCCCCTGAGATGCTTCTTTTTTTGTTTGTTTCCACCATAAATGGTTTAAACACTTTTATTTCCCCCTCTTCTGCCTTTTGTTTCAAATTGGACTACCAGCCATGATGGTTTTGGGTGCTTTCAAGATCTGTTAAGAAAATAATACCTTACTTTTTTTTCTATCCTGCTTTACAAAAATGTAGTTTGAAATTTTAACAGGAAAAAGATGCATGCATTTTATTAGAAATTGAATAGAAACCTATTCTGTGATGGTGAATGCCAGGGATGAACTCCTAATGTTCACAAATTCTACAGCAGACTTCACAGGGAATTCACTAGCCCCAGGACTTCAGGACTTTCCATATGTATAGCATGGCTATACATCAACCCCCACTTAGGGGTTGATGCCCAAACACCTGACCACATTTTCTTTTCGAGGCAGCTGGTAAGACTCTGTTCAAAGTGACCCGTTTCTGGGAGGTCTGCTGGGGAGTGCAGGATGCCAGCTGGTCAGGAGGAGGTAAAAGCATCTCTCAAGAGGTTTCTAAGATGCAGTAGAAAACCTTGCAGTTGCATGCAGAGGGTAGATAGAGAAGTAAAGTGCAAGTTCAGGTCATTCCTCCTGGATTAGCTGAATGTGAAAATCCTCTGGAATTAGTAACCAGTAGGATGCCGAGAGGCAGATTTGGAGTTTGTGTCTCTGTCCAGTAGATTAGAGGCACCAAGGCTGCATAGAAGGTCTTGGACAGCTGGAGTTATTGGGGTGAGCGACATCTGTTCTAGGAAAATACAGTGAGATAGAAATGGAGAAAATGGGGATTGAATGGTTTATTAGCAATAGTGCAATTGAACTACACAAAGAGGTGTGTCAAATGTATGTTTGAACTGGGTTATCTAAAGCTGAGGTGCTGCTTAGCTGTGTTCCAAGCAAACACAGCATCTCCAGACCCAGTCAGCAGCAGCTGAGTCACCCCAGCTCTCGCCCAACTTTACCTTTGCCCCAGGATGGGTTGTCTTGATTAACTGTCAACAATTAGTCCTTCAGAGTTATCCCATGTTAGCTTCTCCTCTGAATGAGCCACTTTTACTGTGAACATGCCTGTGAGAGGACAACCCTATTTCACAGAAGCCACCAGTAGCCAGAAGACAGCAGCAGTGACCAGCTCAGGGTTCCACACCTCCCAAAGGCTGCAGATTTTCCTTTTTTTTGTTCCTTGGTTTTCTCTCCCTGTGAAGCTCCTATGATAGCTGCAGAAAAAAGAAATTTTTGCACTTTCTACTTCAGATCTCAGTCAAGTTAGGACCTTGTCATTGCTATATGCTTTTGCAAGCCAGACTAGTGCAGCACTGACTTTGAAGCCCTCACTGTCACAATGTCTGCTGTCTGTCTGCAGCAGCATATTGGGTCACACCAGGCAATACTGAAAGACCCTGTGTTGTCTGTTTTGAAAAAGTTAGTTGAAGGCTGCTACAGAATACATAGAGTAAAAGATAAAAAAGATTTACCACAGTATTTCTTATATCTTTTATTTATTTTTCTACAAGCAGGCAACCTGAAACAAAGCAAGAATGAGGAATGTGATCTCGAGGCATTTCATGCTCAGATTCCTCTCGGACAAAGAATAAATCATTTCAGCCCAACAGTGCAGCTGTAATATAAAAATACCTCCAAAACCAAATTCAACACAAAGCTAGTAATAAAGTAGGGTGCTGGAGAAGGGTCAAGCTTACAGTGAATTAATTCTCTTGGCTTCAAAATGCATGCAGAACTCAGGCTTTCTTCGCAAGACATGGTGGTCTAGTGAAGATACAGTTCAGAGACTGCAGTGTTTTTTGAAACTATTTGCTACCCATGATTGTATCAATATACAGTTTGGGTGGGCTGAAGGAAGACGCATTTGAGTGAGCTGCTTGTTTTTGTCAAGTCATTTCCATAAAATTGTGTCCTTACTTGAACCTGTGCCCTACTCAGCTGACCCTGCTATTGCAGTTTGAATTAATTCCCTGTATCTTTCTGTCTTTCCTGTTCACAAAAGCACTGTCACCATGATCTCTCAAGAACATTTTGACAATATTATGTGCGCTTACTTGGCTGTCATACTCCTATTTGTTAATTTTGGTACTTATTGCTTTGGAAGCCTTAGTTTTAAATTATTCTCAATTGCAAGAGTAGTTAAGTTTTTGGACATTAATTTGCTACAGGCATTTCAACCGAATCTTTTATTAATCATAAGTCACTTGAAAAAGACCATGTGAAAATTTAACTGCTCAAATGACAGGTATCCCTTTATTCCTATGTGATTCTAGAAAAATAGATAGAGTATATTTGTAGCAACAACCTGGTATTCCCCACAGTGCAGCAAGCTATTAGCTACCTCTAGACAGCTTTATTAATTGGACTGTCCTTCAGACAGCCTTGGTGGTGAAGAATGTGTTTATAACACAATCGAGAATATAAATCATAATGGTATTTTTCAATTTGTAAAATTTATTTCTACTCACCTGCTGTCTTCCTCTGGGGCAGAGCATAGACATGTGTAATGCAGAACATATGTACACTTATTGATCTTTAGGCCTCACTTGCCTTGGTTCAAGATTACGGAGAGGTACTAAATGCTTTGTAGCTTCTTTGCCCACGGCTATTTTGCACAACTCGAAAGCTAGACACTTCAATTACAGTGGAAGCTGTGGTCTGAGGTGGGGCATTACTTATTGCAAACTAGTGATTTTCTTCTCAAAAGTAATCCTTTAAATCTTCAAAGATTTCAAGTGGTAAGAATTATAGAGACTTTTATATGACCTGAAAGATGGCATATTCAGCAATGTGTCAGAATAACATTATGATGGAACACCATTTCATTGTCAATGAGTCAGTGAAATATTCCAGCCTTCGTTTTAGGTGAATATATTTGACCAGCTGTAGGCTTAAAAGTAGAAGTGTTTAAAACAGTCTTCTCTTCTGGAGCATCATTTCAAGCAACAGAACTTTCTTTTCTTCTCTGACAATGTTTACTCAGAGAAGATGCCCTGCCCATTCTTATCTTGATATTTGTATGTATCAGTGCTCATAGTGCTCAGTTGGTTTATCCAAAGATGTTGGGGTTGGTGTTTCCACTGACTCCATATATGAGTCCATCGACCAAGATCCTTGAAGTAAAGTTGTTCTCCCCATATCTGTAAGGCTCTTTGAACAGCAAGAGCTAATATAAGCGACTGGTTTATATGGAACAGTAGTTGTTCATTGTTTCTCATAGTGTCACTTTTACTAGTCATTAAAGCAAGCTACTGTGGTTACTGTATGAAGGCAGTGCATAGTTTAACCAGAACCCATCAAGGCTGAAAGCCACCTGTATCAGAACTTTCTCAGAATCACAGAATATGCCAAATTGGAAGGAACCCACAAGGATCATCGAGTCCAACTCCTGGCCCTGCACAGGACCATCCCCAAGAGTCACACCATGTACCTGAGAGTGTCATTCAGACAGTTCTTGCACTCTGTCAGGCTTGGTCCTGCGACTACTTCCCTGGGGAGCCTGTTCCAGTGCCCAGTCACCCTTTGGGTGAAGAGCCTTTTCCTAATATGCAACCTAAACCTCAGCTGATACAACTTCAGGCCATTCCCTCAGGTCTTGTCACTGGTCAACAAAGAGAAGAGATCAGTGCCTGTCCCTGCCTTTCCCTTCAGGTGGAAGTTGTAACTGCAGTGAGATCTCCCCTCAATTTCCTCTTCTTGAGGATGAACAGACCCAGTGACCTCAGCCACTCCTCATACAGCTTCACCTCAAGGCCCTTCACCATCCTCGTTGCCCTCTTTTGGACACTCTCTAATAGCTTTAATATCTTTCTTACATTGTGGTGCCCCAAATTGCACACAATATTCCAGGTGAGGCCACACCAGTGCAGAGTAGAGCAGGACAATCCCCTCCCTTGGCTGGCTGGTGATGCTTTGCCAGGGGACCTTACTTACTAATTCCCTGAGCAACCTGAAGTCTGCTCTCCTCATGTCCAGAGTTGAGGTTTTACTGGCACTTTTCCTCCTGTCAACAGAGATATTAAACTCGATCTTCTTGTGGTCACTGTGGCCAAGATGGACCCTAATCTCCACTTTGCTCATGAGATCCACTCTGTTGACAAGCAGCAGATCAAGGAGGGCATCTTTCCTAGTTGGCTTGTCAGGACCTATTCCATAAAGTTGTCATTCAAGTTTTTTAGGAATTTTCTACCCTAGGTTAAGCCAGCTATGTGACTCTCCCAGTCAGTTTCTGGCAAGTTGAAGACCTCCATAATGACAAGGGCAGTTGACTTGGAAGTTTAAGTCCCTTAGTTTAAATGAGTTTTGGACTAATTAGGGACAATAACTCCAAAGATGCATTATCTAACTCAGAAAATCCATAAACCAGAGTCTGCTGGACTCTGGAAGGATATCCTGGGGGATATCTGTCTCTACTCTTCTCATGGATGGAGTTTTTGGAGATGTTTGTCAGATGACCCAGTATAGCCTTTCTTATATATAGGAGGGATAAATGTCCCTGTCAACCTAAACTGTTTGTGCAGAGTCATTGGAGCTGAGGAGCATTTGTTGAAGTGCAAGACACCCTAGAGTAGTCTAGGAGAAAGATTCTAGTGGAAATAGTCTTTCTCTATGGGCGACATGGAGAAAGAAATTTCTAACTGCTAGTTTTCTAACTGCTAGTCCTTTCCCTGGACTAGCAATACCCTGTATGAGTATAGTAATTTTGCCTTCAGTGTAATTCATAAAATTCTATATACATTTTGATATGTTATTGTACCTTCCAGAGCCTGATCACAAGCTGCAGATTTTCCAGTCTACTTAGAGCAGTTATTATTATCATAGTATCCAATCAGTTAATATGTCAAACTAGCAGATTCCATTCTCAGTGCAGTAACCCATGCTATTTAATTGCAACCACTGCATGGAGAAAATGTTTGAAAGACAAGGAAGCACAGAGCTTCCGTGCAGGAAGGGATGCTGCTTAGCATTAAGTTGTTAGCCTAATAAAATTATCCTTTGGCATTACAGAACTTTATCATTTTACTTTACTTGCTTCAAAATTTCAAAGTTGTTATGATCCCTTTATCTCTAATCCATATCTCACTACAATGCCATAAACCTCTTTTATTTCCAGGATCAAATCATGTAGTCATTTATAGAGACTTAATTTAAGACAAGTATTGACAAAATCCAATGTGTATGTACTGAACTTCATCATAACAGGACACTTGTCTCTATCCAATAACTCTAGTAGCATAATAACCTCTACTTTATGTTGCTAGAAACAGTGAAGATGCCAGAACTACTGTAAATCAGTGATGGGAGTGTACTCACCCCACTCTGAAGTAGGATTTGAGAGTTATTTTAAGTCTTTCCCTCAGAACTGATAAAATTACTAGACCTGAGGAGGAGTGGAGATTGATAATGACAAGCTGGGATGTTAAGTCTGGATGTGTGGGCAACTAGAAGAGTAAAAAACTAGTTGGATGGTTGTGCTCAGAGAATAGTGGTTAATAAGTCATACTGTAGTTGGATGCCAGTAATGAATAACACTGATTTCTTCTGCAGAACAGAGAATTTCTTTTCCTCTGTTCACTGCTGTTGCAGTGCAAAAATAGTACCTAGAGTTAGTGGGTTTCTAGAGAAACAACATATTGAAACTATTGCAGAATGGGAAATGCAGTTGTAGAACTATGTCTGAATTCAGAAAATCGTCCATCAGTTCTTTTCTCTTGAGGCTTTCAGAGACTTTGTGTAAATTATTTCATTTCTTTGTATTCCCTTCATCTGTGGAAACTTAAGCCAGGCAACGTAATTATAGGATAATTGTGGGCAGCTCATCTTAGAAATAGATTAGGGACTGATCCTTCAAGCAGCTCAGCAGGCTGATCTGAGGGCAGTTTACCGTTTGCAGCGACATGGGAGATGGAAGTGCTGTAACTGATTTAGCAGAAGCTGAGAGAGGATATTAATGCAAGGCCTATTTTATCACTGCTGTTCTGTGTTTTTCTACAACATGCACAAATTGTTGTACACTTAATATATTGCTGTTATTTTATACATAATCTAGGTATGATTAGTAATACTTTGCTGCCTTAAATTGCCTTTAGATTAAAGAAAAAGTCCCAGTCGGTGGATATTAGTGGGCCAGGATGCAACCCGGGGGCAGCTGAAGGTCAGACGCCTCAGCCCAGCAAATCTTTACCTGCCACTCAGACAGCTGCTTCTGAGGAGGAACAGAACAACACCACAAACACCCAAAGGCGCAATCCACGAAGGAGTGATCTCAAGAGATATTACACCATCGGTGAGTTTTCTTTCACAGACAAAATCAAATATACCTGTTAAAAAAGCAGGGTCTCACTGTTTATTTGTGTTTTATTTCTCTTGCTTAACTGCAGCTGGCTAATAAGATTACAAATGCGCACAATGAACATTAAGATATCATATCTTAATGCTGATGTCAAATTATCCTAAAGAATTAACAATCTGTTCCAGTGTATCGTCACCCTCACAGTAAAGAAATTATTCCTCATGTTCAGGTGGAACTTCCTGTGTATCAGTACTTAAAGTAGGGGGTGGAATAGGGGGAGGGGAGGGGTTGCATAAGAGCAATAATGAACATAGAAATCCACCATATCATCAAAATGAGTTCTTAATCGAACTCAGGATTAAAACATGTTATTGGGAAATTGACCATAGTTGAATGTTCTTCTGTGATCACTCAAAACATGGTCATATGTGGAACTACAGACTCAGATTTGCATTTATCTGCTTGTTAAGTTTGACTGACTGCAGTTTCTTTTGGGAACCATTAAACAATTTTTATTGTTAGTAACTGAGATGTGCTTCTAGTGATCACAAGGTCTGAGCATTAGTTGCTCAGATCTAAGCCTAGTGCTGTAATGACAGAATGTTGTTAATACATTTGAATATTTTGTTTGAATATTGTGCAGCACTTGATTTGACAGACTTGTTGACTGGAAAAGGCCTCTGGAGGTTTTATAGTTTACTGTCCTGTTTGAAGCGGGACTTCAGCCAACAGTAGATAGAACAGCCAAAGCTTTATCTTGCTGAGTTTTGACAATCACCAGGGGTGGATACTCCACTGACTCTCTGCATATCCTGCTGGAACGTGGACAGTGTGTCCATAGACAACTGTGTTCATGGGCAGCTTGCCCATAAACAGATACTAACATTTGTGAACAACAGTTGTGGACTCTAGGGAAGTATGAGAGGAACAGACCACAGAAAGTGGCAAAGCTTGAATGTTTTTCTCAAGTATCATCTTACATTATCCTTGTACAGATCACTGGGCGAGGTGGCCTGTCTGGACTGACCCAGTATGGGAGATGTTTTGGTATTGTGTTCTCATACATGCAGCCTTGTCTATGTGACTTGTCTAAATCCACAAGGAATAAATTGCTGGAACCATTATTACTGCATACTGCATGATCTTTGACTTTTGCTGACAGGCAAATTAAAGAGACAAGAATTTTTCTGTGTCTTCACAAATGTTTGATGGCACACGTTCCTGAATATTGTGAAAAGGAAAGGTTTAATCTTGGACAATACAGTACTGATACCAGATGAACATGTTTACTGTATTGACTGAGCTGTGATATTGAGTCTATGGATTTGATAACCTGAGAGAAAGATTAATTATCTTCTTAGAGCTCCCATCAACTTCAGCATATGTTAAGTTGTGACCTATATCACCGCCTTGACTTAAAAGAAATTTTCTGTGACTTGTCTCAAAAATAATTTCTAATAGTTAAAGTCTAACCAAATAATTTCTTACTTTCCAATGATGAATGTACTGACATGCCTGTAATGGACTGACACTCTAAAATAGAAAAATGTCATAATTTTCTGATGTTTTGTGTACAGTTGACTGTTATATAGCATAAACAAGCACATTTGACTTGTTGCTGACTTAATATGATTACACAGACAGTTACCTTGTTTTCCCCTTGTTTTCATGTTGTTCTACATAAAGCAATCTGTGTCCAAGATCGAGCAAATGGATTAAGAAAATGTGTTAGAAAACTAATTCCCTCAGCCTGACTTTTTGTCTTTCCATTTTACAATTACTTATTATTATTTAAAGTTATTTTTAAAATATGGTTGTAGGGTTTATTTTATTTTATTTTATTTTTATATGCAGAAAACACTTCTGAGATCTTTGTATAAATTGCACTCTGCTTTGCAGATCCAGAGACGTGAACATTTAGCTTGCACACACGTGCTTTGCAGAAGAAATTATAGCAGCTTGTGTATGCTTGCAGCTACTGGGAGTAGATATAGGCAATTGTCTAAGAGACTGTGTTCCTAAATACTCTCTAGCATCAGAATATTTTTAAATTTTTTTTTGTGTCCCCTTATACACATATTTACCTCAGACCTTTCAAAGTTGATTGTGTAATGACAAATGAATATCTGGTAGTTCCAAGAGATTTTAAAATTTTATCAGCACCGCTCCTACTTTAGAGACCTATGCACAAGATACTTATTTTGCATTTCATCTTTCCCACAGACTGCATTTCAGATGCTTTCCAAACTTAATGAGTGCAGTTGCACTTTTTAGATGTGGGGGGAAAGTAGGTAAGGGAGAAAAGAGCTCATAGGAATAGGCATTGGGGAACAAGTTGTGTACTCAGTTAAAATGAAACAGAAAATGAAGAGTCAGTGAGGGGGAGAAATAACTCTTCCATATGGCAGGCTCAGCAGGCAGGAAGGCTCCTGCACCTCCTGTGATGAACTGGTGTGAAGAAATTGAGTGGGAACACCTAGATTAATAGGATGAGTGTAGGAAAAACAGTCTGCATGGTGGGTTGGATTAAGTTTTTTGGAGAACTCTAGAAACAACACCCAAGATACTTAAAAATAAAAACCTAAAATTAGACTCTTTAGATGCTTCAGGCACTTAAAAATTCAGGCCGCTTATTTCTGAAGTGCTTATTGTTGAGCAACTCCCTCGAAAGAGAAAAAGAAGGTATCTGGGTCTTCAGCACTCTGAAAAGGGGGCTGGAATATTACACAATGGAGAATGATATGGGTAACCTGAATTCAAAGCAATAAGGCTGCATCAGCTTAATACCATGTCCAACTACAAGAGCTACAGCTAGCTTTCCTTTCTGGCACAGCATCACAGCTGTGTTGTTTGTAGGATCCACTGAAGGGTTACAGGACTCTACTTCATGGTATCCTGCCTCAGGATATATATTTAGCAATTTATTAAGCTGAATGAAGTAGCTAATGTTACCCTACAAAGACATGCACTTGAGGAGCCGTGAAAGCCTGGTGTGTAGTGCTTAGATACTTCTGAGAGGATATACCCAGTAGAGTATTTACCTAGTAACCCTGGTTTTGTAGAGGGTTCTATTTGCCATTAAAATAAAACTGCGGCACTGGTATAGCATAAGTACATGATTTAAAAATAAGATGGCTGCATAGAAATATTTTCTTGGTCAGGCAAAAGAAATCATGAAACAGGGCAGTAGTTCATACCAGAAAATACTGTTAGAGTACAATGGGGGGAAGAGGAATACAGCAATTTAATTTTTTTTATTGTATCTAATAATAAAAGTCTCAATGCAAATATTGCTGCATAGGCTCCTGCTAGCACAACTCATTTCATTTAGAAGACAACTATCAACTGTCTCAGGAGGCATCTTTTGTTGGTACAGTCTATCATCAGTGGAAGCAATTGCTCTGCAGCTACACACACCTAGTAGTTTAGACAGAATGCATGAGTATGTATATGTGTACACAGTATACAGCATGAGGACACTTGGGAAATACTAATTGTTCCCTTCCCTTCAGTAGTTCATTTTTTAAAAATTTGTTTCATATTTCACTTGTAAAAAAAAAAAAAAAAAGGAACAAGCACTTTCCTTCTTCAGACTGTCTTGCAAATGAGGTCAGTAGAATTTTTAATCAAGAAAATATTTTCTGCTAGCTTGACCTTGCCATATTAGTACTCTGAATTAACTAATACAAAATTACTGTGGAAGAGAAATTAAGCTTTTGGGATAAGCAACTCTGAATAAATACATTTTAAATTACTAAGTTTCCAAAATAATTGTCTTGTAGCTAATGCCTAGATGATAATTGGGAAAAGACTGATTTTCATGTGGGCTCCCAATCTTGTTTGTAAAAGACAAAATTCAATGGGTAGTTACTTTAAATTTAGTTGGGATTAGTTTAGTCATAGAATCATAGAAGTCATAGAAGGGAGCTTAAAGATCACCCAGTTCCAACCCTACTGCCATGGGCAGTGAAACTTCCACTAGATCAGATTACTCAAAACTCCATCCAGCCTGGACTTGAACATTTCCAGGTATGGGGCATCTACAGCTTCTCTGGGCAACCTATTCCAGTGCCCCACCACCCTCATAAAGAATTTCTTCCTAGTACCTAAACCTGCCTTCTTTTAATTTAAAGCCATTCCCCCTTGTCCTGTCACTGCACGCCCTTGTCAAAAGTCCCTCTCCAGTTCCCTTGTGAGCTCTCTTCAGGTACTGGGAAGCTGCTATGAGGTCTCCCTGGAGCCTTCTCTTCTTCAGGCTGAACAACCCCAACTCTTTCAAGCCTGTCTTCATAGGAGGGGTGCTCCAGCCCTCGGATCCTCTTGGTGTCCCTCCACTGGACTCACTCCAACAGATCTATATCCTTCTTATGTTTGGGACCTCAGATCTGGATGTAGCACTCCAGGTGGGGTCTCACCAGAACAGAGTAGAGGGGCAGAATTCCCTCGCTCACCCTGCTGACCACACTGCTTTTGATACAGCCCAGGATATGTTTGGCTTTCTGGGCTGTGACAGCACATTGCTGGGTCATGTTGAGCTCCTTAACAACCACCACCCCTAAGTCACTGCTAATAATTTAGAACTCCTAAATGTATTATTGTGAAAAGAAGATGGATATTCTAAGGAATTTAATGCATATGAATATAAGTAATAATTAATCAAAAGAATCATTACAAATGGACGAAACAGTATAAGAGAGTGTTTATAAAGTGAGAGAGTATAATAGAGATGATTTTATGGGAAACCTAAAGCATAATCCTTTTTTTTCAAGTTATTAATAAATCATAGTCCGTTCCTCCTGTTATGAAAGGGAGAACTAAATGAAAACTGATTAGTTTCTATTTAGTGGATTTAACTCTACCTACCCCTTGTGTTATATGCTTTCCAATGAGTCAATTTAAGTCATGACTTTTACAATAATTTGGAGACATAAATAAATATATTGTTTACATATGCAGTAGATTTATTTTCTTTCTGTTTACATACATTCCAGTCTGCTTCTGTAAAATTATTATTTGCATTAAAATATGTCAGACCTACTCGATTAAGTGTGAATTTGTACACATTTAGTACTAAATGTATATGATGTCACACAATCTGTTCATCTTAAACTATTATGCAGGACTAACATCTGTTCAAGTGGTGATTTCAGAGATCTCTGACCCTGATGAAGTTTTTTTTTTTGGAGGGCTGGTGTGAGGGAGCCGCAGACTACTGGTTAGACATCACAGTGAATCTGTTATTGGACTCAAAACTGGAAAAGAAAAACATCAATCCACCTGAAAATATGTACTTATTTACAATCAAGACAGGAGTCTTACAGAGTTTATTTCTTGTGACAACTTACTATTGAAGTCACTTACTAAAAACAGAGTTAGAGGGTTGCGTCCTGCCTTCTCCTCTAAAATAAGCATAAAACAATCAGAAGGACAGACATGGCATTGTGACACTTTCATTTTCAGTGTGCAAATCCCTGCTCTGAGAGATTTTATTCAGGATGCTCTAGAAATATCTTATTCCTTTTAGAGGGCATGATCTGATATTTGGTGTATTTATTGTAGAGAGGTTTTCCTGCAAAGAATACTCCACTTTTTTTCCAAATATGTCTTTGAAATGTTCTTCTCATCATTTGGCAGTTCAATATATTTGCCTTTACTCTTCTGCAGAATTGAATGTGGTTCCTTTCTGTAGTAGCTCCCAAATTACCTTTCTTGTTTGTTGCTAATACTAGCAAAGCATGTAACATAGGTACGTATGTTAGAAGTCGTGAGTTTGGTGCAGTAGGTGCTGTAAACTTTGGCTGCATCCTCTCCCTTTTAGAGAAGGACAGACGGGAGATGAAGCTGCCAACTGTGCCTCAGAGGATCCAGATGCTGGTTGCACACATTTGCAGTTTGTGTCCTATTCACTGCACTTACAATTTCCTTATTAAACACTCAGTGCTTTTTGAGAAGTATCATTCTGACTGCTTCCTTTCAAGTATCAAGATCTCAGAAACTTTTAGAGGAGGAAACCATTTTCCTAGTATCTCATTACCTGTTTGTGAGTGATAAGGAAAGGGAAATAATTTGTGGAACATGTGGATAATAAGCAAAGTGTCTCTCATAGCAACAGTAACTATGCAAAATTCTTACTCATTCATCCTTCCTGAAGATTTTTATTGGTGATTCAGATCACATAGCTACTCTGGATGAGCAAACAAGCATTTATTCATGTCTTTGTTTTTCTCTTTTTTAGTATTTAAAACTTGGAGGCATTAAAAGCCAATTGTATCCTTCTTTTGTCCTTTAGAGATACTGTATCCTTTGAATATAAATGAGTTCAGAGCTGTAGAGACATCATCTAACATAAGAGGAATGCTCATTAATGTCCTTTCATCTCAGTATGTCCCTCTTCTTAGCATCTGGTTTTGGTTTTAATCATACAGATTGCTATCGTATCATCTGCTGAGTCATTTTGGGCAAGAAATATTTCAGGATTTTCTAATTTTCTTACTTTACAGCAGGTTAAAGCTGAAATCTTTTATAGTTCTGTAGGTAAACTACTCAACTTGCAAGATTGTCTAACAGTGTGTACTCTTGGGATACTAAAATCTGAATCTCTAGGGGACAAAAAAAAAGAAACTGGTCTGACCTCTAAGCTCTCAGCTGAAAGAAGATGCATCACCTTCAGTCTCTCTCTCGTTGGAGATCTTCTGTAGAAGAGGAAAATTACTCAAAAAAAGAACATGATTTCTAACATCTCAAATGTTCTTGAGCACCAGTGCCTTTGAAGTGCCTGAAATCTGAGATCAAAATCTGAGGTTACTTACTGTGGAATAACTACACTAAAGCACAAGTTAGATTGCAATACAGTGACAAAGTGTGCCAGTTTGGCTGGTGCTGTGAATGGGTGACACTGGACAGCCTCCAGCCCAGGACAGACCCTACCCACTGTCTAATATTTCTGGTCCTGATCATGAGGGGCTACCAAATATCTCCCAGCATGTACTGGGCTCCACACAATTTTTTTCAACAATTTTTTACCCTTTCCTATATTCACATTTTCTCTTTATATTGCTAAATAATTAAGAATGAGGTGTGATTTTCAGGACACAGAGCTCCTGGTTTAGGATCATCTCCAGGACAACTTGCTATGAAGTTCCTTTTGGATTTTAACAAACCAGTTTGTTGTTATGCTTTTCCCTCAAAAACCCTACAGGAACTGAGTGTTATTGCTAAACCCTGATTTTTATCTTGGGCCAGGAAGAACAGTTGGATTTTATCATGGAGTTGTTGTAATGTTGAGCATTCCACAATTACAGAGCATTAGTATGCACATAGGAGCATGCAAAGACTTTACAAGCATAAAATATTCAACATTTATGAAAGAAGCCTTTTTATAAATTTAGATACTAATTGGCCAGATATGTTCATGAAAACTAAACAGTGGGAGCAGCCTGCTATATTTTCAATGAATCTCATTAATTAGTATGCTTGAGAGATTCTTTTATCCTTTTAATTTGTAGAAGATAAAATGACAGTCTCTTTCCAATGCCAGAGGAAATGTGGCAAGGATAGTCAGTTCTAAGGGTTGTTGACTTGCAGTTTCTCAGGCACTTTAACCATAAATTTGTTTAGGAACCTGTGTGGCCTCGTGGGTATGGAATTAGGTGCTTATGCCATCTATCTGGAGTTTAAATTATGTTTTTCCCTTTTCATTTGTATGTTAAACAGTGCTGAGATTGGCTGTTTGATAGTTTGCCAAGTTTCCTATGTTCTTGCTCTGAATAAGTCTCAGAGAAGTTTGGGCCTCCCTATAGTAATTTTTTAAAACATAGAACTTAAATGTACTAGGAAATTAAATGATGGTTTGAGAAATTGGCTTAAACTCAGTCTACAAATTAAATGACATGTTCTATTTAAGAACTAGAAACTCTCATTTTAATAAAACACGAGACACAGATTGTTCACAGGTCAAGATTTCCCAACATAGCTGCTAACCTTGACATCAGTTGGGTATTGAAATCTGGTGGGATTTCAGAGAGAAATTGTCGCCACTGTGAACCCTGAGAAAAATGCTGAACACAACCACAGCTGACTGTGAGCTAACACAAAGTCATCTTGTGGTGTGTCCTGAACTCAGCTCCAGGAGAAGAAGATAAATTCCTGTGGGGTTATAACTACATAATCCACAGGTGAGTTGGCTTTGGTGGCTTTGATAGTTTTTAGCTATAGTAGAACAACTTTCTCTTGTTATCTGACACTGATCTAGACCTGTACTGATTTGTTGTGATTTTTTAAAATGAGTATTAAATGCATACATTCCAAAGCTGTCAGATAGAAGAAGATAATGTGACAGTTGTAAAATATAAACTTTATTTCTTATTCACTGTCTGCTGGAAAACAAACTAAGCCAAATAAGTTGAAGATTATGGCCTTTTTTACATACTGGGTTTACACACTAACCCTCTTCAAGGGTTATAGATGGGATTGTAACTCATCCCAAGTAAAAAGTGTGAGAGTTAAGACATGTAATTTGAGAAGCAGAGTGCTCACCTTGAATCCTGCGGTAGACTCTTGGAAGAGAAGATATATTTTTCCATGACAAGATGGCTCTGAAGAACTATCTGTTTAAATGAGAATATATCCAAGGAGAATAGTGCATTTTCTAGGAATAACATGTCCTTGTTACACTTGACTGTAAATAACCTGCCAGAAAACACTTTCTCCAATAAGCCCCATTAATAAAGATGGATTGGGTTCAACTCAGTGTCTCAGTATTCAATGAACAAGGTTCTTGCTTTTGATGGTCTTTTAGAAGCCCATCTCCTTCACTGTTTTACTGCCATAAACAATCAAAAAAATTTTCTCATTTCATTTACCGGAGACAGAAAAAACATAACTTCATTTTCTTCTGGATAGTTAGCAAATTTCTTCTTCAGGGCAATAAATAGTTTTCTTTACGCTGACAAGAACAGCATGCTGCAAGTTCTTTTAAATGATTTAAATTCTGTGGGTTTGGGGTGTGTGTGCACTAAGTGACAGTTAGGGCCAATTTGAAAAAATGATATTTGCTTTTTAAACATGAATAGTGAAGTTGTCATACTGAGAGAACAAAAATTCTTTATTATAACTTGTATCCATATTACTTTGCAAAGAAGGGCTAAAAGATGATTTCATATGGTTGAAATCATATATCTGAGAGATCTGTAATTCATTTGAATAAACCAAGAGTTATAAACTCTGCTTGAGTATGGGAAGAGGGTAAAGGTGTTGGAGAAAGGGAGTGGCAGCACCACAGGTATGAAGAATGCATTGTCAGTGAAGCACCAGTACCAGAAGAGAGCAGCATAAGGGTAGGTGTGCAGGCAAAAGAGAGCAGAGCCCAGGCTACAAGGAGGAGAGGAGACTATTGAAAATATTCACTTGAAAAAAGCCCAAATAATGATACAGTGTATTAGAAAAGCCCTGTTTCATGCCATAATCCAATGTTCTGTTAATAAAATCAGACTAGGTACTTCTGATCCCTGTTCTGCTGATGACATTCTTGTCAATCACATTTGGCATTAAGAAATTACTAATTTTAAAGAATAGTGAGAGAATTTCTATCTAATATCCTTTATATTTCAAATATACTGTTAAGAAGTGCATTCATTCTGTTATAGTTCTGTGAGGGGGAAAAGGTGGGAACGTTTAACATGTTTTAGGTACCCACCGCCTTGTAGACTTGATACTTGCCCCTTTTCTACTCTCAGGATGACTTATGTGTGAATAAGATGTAAAAACAGAGAGAAAAAAATCTAAATATAATTTGATTTTTAGTTGCTAAAAACTTCAGTGGGATCATGTTTTTCTAACCAAACACGTAGTATGTATGAATGCAAAATCATGTATAGTGGTATCTAACCTCATACACTGAAAGGGTGTCTTGCTTAACAGCACAACTGATGCTTTAGTTTTGAATGTTCATTAGCTACCTGTAAAATTAGGATACTATATCTGTGTTCTGGAAGAGAGGAGATGCACGTTATGGTGAGTTTGTGGTTTGATTTGGGGTTTTTTAGCACAATGTTCTATCTTTGCTAAAGGAAATGGTTAAAAAACATTATTTCTACAGCAGGACAGATTGTTAATATTTGCAATTATTCTTATTTTCTGGGGGTTATATTACATGATCTTCATGTTTGTCTGCTCAGTGAAATAAGTTCCCTTAAAACCATCAGCAGTAATACAACAGCTTTCTTCTGGTATTTGTCCCACTGAAACCTCCCAGGTCTTCACTTAACTGGATAGGATGTTACTGGAGTCGAGAGTATCAGAAATATGAAATTTATGTGCTAATTCCTATTATTGATACCAACATCAGCCTTCAAATGTAATTATTCCTGTTCTCAAATGTCAAGCCAACAACATGCCTGTTTGGGGAGGGCAACTCTGTTTTTAAATCCAAAGCAAAACGCAGTATCCAGATCAATTGGCTCCTCCAGCCTAGAGTTTGCTGAGAGGCCCCTGTGTAACCCCAGGGTGACAGCAGCACCACGTGCCTTTCCAAGAGCCAGGCACTGAGATTTAGCAGGCGGTATAACAGTGCCACCAGGTGATGGCATGAAACGTAGGGTTTGCTGCTAGAGAAATTCAGTTCAACAACTATATGCAGATCAACTCTATTGTAAAGCATAATTTTCCTCCCAAGGCTAGTAGTGTATGTAAATCTTCAGATGTAACTAATGTGTTTTTGCTGTAAGTTCCATCATAAAGACTGTGTCTGTGTCAAGGGTCTTTATTGATTCCTTTTTTGGTTTTTTTGGTGGGGAGAAGTGCTGGGGAGAATTGCTTTGGGGTGTATTGCTTTGGGAATTCTTTGCAAAGTTTGGGCTAGGGCAGAAGGATCCATTTCTCTGAACTTGTCTACTTCTGTTATGGCACAGTTAAGAGAAGAACCAGGATAATGTTCTAACAAATATCAGTCTACTGTTATTTTTATGAAACCCCAAGGCATGAGGTATAATTGTATTAATTGTTATGATGCCAGTTTGAATATAGGTTATTCATAGAATCGTAGAATCATAACATGTTGAGGGTTGGAAGAGACCTTAAAGGTCATCTAGTCCCAACCCCCCTGCCATGGGCAGGGATACCTCCCACTAGATCAGTTTGCTCAAGGCCTTGTCCAATCTGGCTTTGAACACTGCCAGGGCTGGGGCATCCACAACCTCTCTGGGCAACCTGTTCCAGTGTCTCACCAGCCTCACTGCAAAGAATTTCTTCCTAATATCTAACCTAAATTTTCCCTCTTTCAAGTCATACCCATTCCCCCTTGTCCTATCCCTCCAGATCCTGATGAAGAGTCCCTTTCCAGCTTCCCTGTAGGCCCCTGCAGATACTGAAAGGCTGCTCTGAGGTCTCCACACAACCTTCTCTTCTCCAGGCTGAACAACCTCAGCTTTCTCAACCTGTCTTCCCAGGGGAGATGCTCCAGTCCTCTTACCAACTTTGTAGCCTCCTGTGGACATGCCCCAACAGTTCCATGTCCTTCTCATGTCGGGCGCACCAGAACTGGATGCAGTACTCCCAGTGGGGTCTCACAAGAGCACAGGAGAGGGGGAGAGTCACCTTTCTCGACTTGCTGGCCATACTCCTTTGGATGCAGCTGAGCATTTTGTTGGCTTTTTGGGCTATGGGCACACACTGCCAGCTCATGTTGAGTTTTTAATCAACCATCATCCCCAAGTCTTTCTCCACAGGGCTGCTCTCAATCACTTATCTGTCCAACCTGTAAGTGTGTCAGGGATTGTCGGGACAAAGATGTTGGACCTTGCACTTCACTTTGCCGACCTTCATGAGGTTTGCCCACCTCTTCCATGTGTCAAGATCCCTCTGGATGGCATCCCTTCCCTCTGGCACTTCAACTGCACCGCACAGCTCAGTGGCATAGGCAAACTTACCAAGAGTGCCTTCAATTCCCCTGTCCCTGTCATCAGTAAAGATATTGAGCTGTTCAGTATCAAATAATTCTCTTTGAAGGCAAACTTAATTTATAAATGACATCTGTGATGATCCTGCAGGAGTGGCTTATGTGGAAAAATACTTAGGAATGTGATTCCATGCGAGTGAGGAAATTCACATTAATAAAAGAAGGTATTTGCAACACAGATGAGTTTGTTAACCAACTAATGTCAGTTGTTTGCTAACATTGTAGAGCTGTTAGTGTAATAAACCTGTATCATTCAGTCTACCATCATAGCAAGAGAAAATTACATAAATAGGAGTCTCTTACAGTATATTCAGGAAGTGCTGATCAGCGTAATACAGAATGATTAAGGATTTTAAATAATTTCTTCTTTAGTTATATTCATGTTTGTTAATAATACCAGGGTCTTCAGTAAAAGAGTAATTGAATTTCATTGCCTGAAGCAAGCTGCCCCCAATGCATATCCCAACCAGGAAAATACCATAAGCTGCCAAGTTGATGGATGGTGGGGGAACCAATGTGCTTTCAATTTAATATTTGTATTCCCTCTACCAGAACTGGTTGTTTCCCAGAGTGTAAGGATATAAAGAAACAGAGAACAAGTCTTCCCACTCTTGGAAGTCACATTTCTTGTTTAGGTAAGGAAGGGAAGTTGATGTTTGCCTTTTTCTTTTTTTCTTTTTTTTTTTTATTAGCTTTAAATTCACAGCAAATTAATGAAGTATTATGCTTTCTTGCTGTAAGCCTCTCTAAGCACTCTAATTTGTGCTACATGTCTTCAAGTTTGTGGCAGTCCTTACGTGCCATTTTGATATTTCCTGTGATTTTTGAGTGTATCCTTCTTCACTTGAAAAAGTGGGATTGTATGCAAGATAAAGACGTTATAAAACCTGATGCTTCTCTTAGTTAACACAACTTGATAGAAGCATACTTAGTAAACAGATCTAATATCTGTTGGTGGGTAGAGGGTTTAAATGGACTTTCATCTTCTTGTATTTAAGTGACTTACAAAGAGAATAATTTTGGTCTGTTTAGGCTGTAATCCAACAAACAGTTGCAATCCTGCTGCCATCAATAATGCACAAACATGTTCAGCTCAATCTATTTAATGCAGATCATTTTTGTTCATTTCGGTATGGTTTAAAATTTTTTTCCAGGAGATTTTGTTTCACTGGTGCAAGCAGGATCAAGCAATTTGCCACCACCTTTCCTAGCAGAACCCTACCAAAAAGGCTGATTATTTAATTTCTTTGGAAAACAAGAGTCTATCTTCCAGTTCTGCAATGCCCTACATTTTGTATTGAAATATACACAAATTCCTGTTCAAGTAAACTGAACTACCTGATGAAATTCAAATTCAATCACTGTGACCAATGGCTAAAATAAATGCGTAGCTTTCCTCTGTTGTATGAATGCTCATCCCTTCATTTTCATAATGCTGACAGTACCAACAGGTAAATTAATTTCTTTGCAAGGCAGATTATTTGCTCTGTATTATAGCATTCCTTGTTCCTGATTCTAGCTCATGTTCCTGGTTATTGCCTGTGAGCAACTCTACAAATATGTGAGGGCAGGCTGTCCTAACCAGAGAAGTAAAATTTATGGTAAGTGGCAATACTGGCAGCCTGGTAGTTTGCACCAGCTGGAAATCCTAGCAGAAGGCACTGAAATTGGGAAGAAACCCAAACAGACTCAGAGGTCACAAACATGCTCTGATACACACTGCATTAGTCTCTTTGTAATAAATTATGCATGACACCAGTCAAGTTATTAGTGTTTCTTAATGTCTAGTAATTTAAGAGTTTTTCAAATGCAGCAGATATTTATATGCTGCCATCATTCAGGGGGAGGAGAGGTTAGAGCATTGCACATCCCACAGGGAAATTAGCTGTTACCCAGTTAACCACTTCAAAGCGTCAGTGCCTACAAATCTGATTATCAAATTAGATTAAATGCCTTCCATTCAGCCCTATAGAATTTATGAACACAGATGATTTAAAAACAGCAAGTAAGCTTCACAAAACTTGGGGACAGATACAAATCTGTGTAATTGTTTATGTACAGTACAAACATAATCTAAACTACTATGTTCAGGTGTGATCCCTAGTAAAGGTACAAATCTGCACAAGCTGTCAGTGTTCATAAAGTTTAGTCTGAGTTTGCTTCATCAAAGCTTTAAGCAGAATCTGACCCATCATTTCTGTGCAATGCTATTCAGAAGGCTGAATGGGGTAAGAGAGAAATTTGCTTCACCTGCAAAAACTGTTGTGTTAGGAATTACTGTATGGAATTATGTTGGCAGCAGGAACAGTCTGGCAGCTTCTTACCTTCCAGGCAGGACGTGTGTGTGCATAGTGTACTGCCTGAGGGAAGTGGTGTGTGGGAGAGAAGGGGATGCAAGTTACACCAGAGTGGAATAGTAAATTAGCCCCACTGAGTTAACAGCTTCAATCCAAGTACTAGAATTCCTCTTGCAACTTGAATAATTTACTAACTTAATTGGAAAGGTTAAGTTCTACTTTCTGTGGTTGCTTACCACTTGGTGCCCAAATGACATCCACATCTGCTTTTGAACTCTCCAAATGGTGATGATTTTTAATAAGCATGTGCTTTTTAATAATTATTTATTTTGTGTGTTTTGGTAATTTTTCCTTTAACAAATTTGAACAACACTTGCGAAAGAATTCAGTTAAACTACTTTGCAGAATTGAAGCAAGCCAGAGCAGGAGCAGCTTGTGCTGTTTGCAGAACTGATATATGGCCTTCTTGGAGACCACTGACCTCTTTTCAAACAAAAACAGGTGCTGAGAGCACCATGTGGAAATTTCTAATAATTTCATGAATCAGGATCTGATCACTGAAGTAAAACTTCTCAGAATACAAAATAGAGTGGAAACTATATTCTAGTTGCTGATCAAAGTAATCACCAGCAACAAAGGAAAAAAACCTCTTCGCTCCAGATCTGTCTTGCACACGGTTGCACAGCTGTTGTGGTTTCACAGCTGTCCACCCTAAACCATTACTAGGCATCTGTCCTGTGACTATGTGTAATCAAATCAAAGAGTTTTTAACTTGTGCTGTGACATTAATGTGGCAGCACAAATACTTTTTCAAGACATAAGTGTAGGTCTTCTGTTACAGCTCCTACTCTAGACTGTCAGTATGAAACCACAACTTGTGAGACATGTCTTTCATGTAGAAATAAACAATGTGATTTTCATTGCACTGATAACACGAATAGTTTGTGTTCGTATTTATCTAGACAAGAGATGTGAATGTGGAAAAGTGGCTCATTCAAAAATTCAGAAATAATTGTGCATATTCTATTCTCAAACCTTAGAAGATTTTGATTAAGAACAGCTTTATCTCTAAGTATTTTACTAATGTGCACATAATGTCAAGTTTCTCAAATGTTGGACACTTACTGAAATTTGATAGTGAAGACACCATGACACTGTTAAAGCACACGGTTTACTTTTTGAGTTAAAAATTTTGTCTGATTCAAGCTAATTATGGGATTACTTTATTAAGTAGTGACAGTATCTACAATGAACACAGTGTCTTCCCAGTACCTGTCTCATTTAGTAATTTGAGAGTAATACAATGTGGTCAAACTCTTAATTACTCTGATATCTGGGAGACCCATTAGTGAACCTCTAGTGCTTGGTGCATTACAAACAGGACCAGAGACCTATGTAGTCTCTGCTTCAGCCTCTCAGATTTCCAGTCTGAGAGGCTGATGAGGAAGGCATGGGGATAAGCAGCACAAAGGGTGAGCGTGTCCCTGCTTGTGCTGGAACTGGCCCTGTTGGAGCAAGCACCAACCCAGAAGCCTGGTCTGATGGCACCTACTCTGCCTGTAGACACCCGGATTTGCATATAAAGTGATAAACTGAGCCAAGAGGATCCAGATGTAGATATTAAGGTGCAAATGGAGGCTGTGCAGAACTGTGTCTCATTTGCTCCCACATCACCCTTAGCCTTTCTGCACAAAGCTTTGCCATGGCAGATGAATTTACCCAATCTGCCTGCTTGTGAGGCAAGCAGCAAGCACAGCTCCACTTGATGTTCTTGGCATTGCTGTAGGCAGTACTGCAAGAGACTTCAGCAGCATCTTAGTGAAGATTTGGAAGTGTGTTTAAGGAGGTCTATCCATGGAGCAGTACTAGAGGAACAGCAAAATACTGGGTAATTAAAAGTAGTTAATTGAAGGTGGCCTAATTGGCATATTCAATGCAGAAGACTTTTTTTCTATTATCAGCACTTGAGAGTCAGGAGGCAGCAACTTTAGGGTAATACACAGTATTCAGGACTAAGAAGAATGAGTTGTAACAGATGGTTACAAGTTTTTAGGATATAATTTTGCTCATTTTGATTTACTAATATTTTTAAATGTATATTTAATAAACAGAACAAATTTAGTCCATTTACCTGCTTAAAGCATGGAGTTTCATGATGTGGAGGGAGTTGCTGTGGACATATCAAGTCTCTGAACCTCATTGTCATCTTTTTTTTCTTTTTTTTTTAGCAAGCTGACAAAGATCTTTAGTTGGTCTATGAGCCATGAGATGAGCTTTAGCTGATGTTTTTGGTGTCATAAAGTTGTAGATGTTCATGATTTCTTACAGTTTGTTATTATTTGTCTAATGTTTTTGTACTTCACAGAAGAGTATTTAAAAATTTGGGTTTAGTGTTTTATGTTTTATACGGTAGTTTATGCCCAGAACTAATTTAGGCTGGTGGCTCTGCATGGGATCTGTGCTTCTGGAATGAACTGATGATATGGGAATGGTTTCTACTGGTCAAGTGTGTCATAAAAGACTATACCAATTAATACTAATGGGCTGCTGTAGTAGCATCCATAGGTGGAGATGAAAGGTGGAGAACCATAAAGTAAACATTAGTCACTCACCCATGAAGTGGCCTCTCCATAGTGGTGTTTAACCTCCTTGGTAAGGAGGCACTGAGAATATGCTCAGGCTGTGGCAATGGGGTCTGTCTGTCATGCCAATAAAGAAGGGTCTCCAGTCTGCAGTGCTCCAGTCTAATATACCATTGTTGCCTTTACATTGCAAGAGAACAACTACAAAACCATCTGTGTGGGGCACAAGGAACCATTTTGTTTACTCATGCCAGCAAAACCTACAGCTCAGTCTGAAGATTGCCTAACCTGTGCCTGTGCCTTGGAGGGCTATCAGCCATAGTGACCCAAACTTGGAGCATATAAGCACCTTGAAACCAGGCAAAAAGTCGACAGAATGTGCCTTTTTGTTTCCTTTTCCTAAATATTCAATTATTGTATGTTTAAAGAGAAAGTGACAGGATGGTGTGTTAATTCACAGGTGATGCATCATATTTATAAATGTGTGTAGGGATTCAGGGACAAACTACTTCCAGCTTCAGACTGGTTATATGAGAGAGAAGGTTGCTGAGCACCTTCCTTTGTTTTTTGGCCTAGAACCATCCTACTTGGATGAAGCTGGAACAAATCCCATCCAGTCTTGTACAGAGCATGCTGTTGGCTCCTGGGGAGCAGAGGGAGTGAGCTGTGTGCTCTGCCTCAAAGTTCTTACAGCAGTCACTCCCAAAGGCTGGGACATTTGCATGTTCCCTAAATAAAGCACCTTCTCGGCACCCAGCATATTTTGCTGTAGATTTATTCTGCCCTTAGCACACACAGCTAGGCCTTTAGGGCCTAGCTTATTTAAATGGCTACAAGATCTGCAGACACAAGACTGGAAATTTATGTGATACAAAATGAGTAGAAATGAGGTGAGGAGGGATCTGCAATCTCTAAGCATACAAATAGAGATGAATAATGGAAAGATGATTTGAAATAAAAGAAAATGTGTATGTCTTTGCAACAATCACAAAGATTCTGACTTGCTGCAAAAGTACACAGAACCCTGAAGTGCACTCTGCCTGAAAATATTTTTAACCTTTAAATTAACACAATAACATCCCAGAGTTTTGCTTGGTTTATTTGTTTATTTGTTTGTTTGTTCCGTGAATGATTCTTTGCTGGATATTTTAGTCCTACTTTGTCTTTTAGTTTTGTGCTCCAAATGAGATCATTCCTGTTAGCCTATGGAGTTCATGTAGGACAGGCAGTTGCAGTAGTGAATTGTGGAAACAACTTGTGTGATGACTGATTCTTCCTGGAATAGCATTTTAAAGGGCACAATGTGCTCAGCAAGCTTTCTTCTTGACAGATGATGTGAATGACTTTTTCAGACATAGGTCAGGCACAAATCCTGCTCTTTTGACATGGCATAACCTCCAAATAGCATTAATGTCATGCCTGCTAATACAATGGAGCCAATTTGCTAATAAAAATTGCTAAAGACATCTATCAACGAGATTAAATAATCAGATCATTGCTACAGTAGTAGGGAATATAATTGTTCCTTGATGTGAGTTCTGGGCCTCCCGTTACACAACGAAACTGGCACTTTTCCACAAAGATGTCTTCAGATGGCATTTGCACGCCTACATCCCTAGCACTGCCTGGTTTCACTCATTTCTTAGCAGGGCTGTATGAATTGTGTGTCAAGCATAGATTTGGCAGTTTCAGTATGTTTTGGGGAGAGTTTATAAATATAGTGTTGTGCCTAAAATACAATGTTGTGACAGAGCTTTTCTTTTGCTAAGTAAGTTTGTTTTACCATGTTAATCATTCAATTTTATATGAGATGTTGACTGTATAATAATTCTGAGGAAGCAATCACACTACAGTGTATTTTAAATAAATCTATGCCTTAGGCTTCTAGAAACATAGTAAATAACTTGTCATTGCCTTTTTTCTTTTAAAATCTGTATACAATAGTAGTATTTTATAACATTAGTTACTGGTGATATTTATATGGCTTTAGAATATCATAGTTTCACTCTGTAGAATTAGAAGTTGAGGGGGTTTAATTTTTGACAGAGGAAAACATATTAGAGAAAATCAGGAAAAAACATGAGTTCATTTGAGTTCTCCCAATTTATTTTTTTTGTTAGGTTTTTGTATGGGGTATTTTTAATGTTGTTAATTTGTATGACTTCTCTTGCATCTGTAGACATATTTGATTTTGAGCTTTTGGGGCATTAGTGAGTATTTTACTACTACATATTAAAGTAAGTGTAGGATTTTTTTTTTAGGAAATAATATTGTCAAAAGTATCAGGCTCTGAAAGAACAAGGGAAAAAATAACTTGGCCCAAAAAATCTGTGCAGCCTGTTCTGCCTCTCTGGCAAAGTGGCTGCTTGAGGATTTGTCTCCAACAGCCTGCTTTTAACTCCCAGGGAAATGGGAGGGGGAAGGGAGAGATCCATGACAAGTGGATAAGGGAAGGCCTAGATGGGACTTATGATGCAAATGCATGAGAACAGCACTGAATGGAGCTGCTTAGGATGCAGCAGGATCTGCCTGTCATCCATGTCGAGGACAGACTGGCTCTCATGAAGCCGTCCAGCATCTCTTCACTTTTTCTGTGCTCCCATTTCTGGAAGACTTCATTAGCCTGAACAGAGATGCACTCACCTGGCTCTGACCCAGCTGATAGGGAGCTGACGAAGCCACGCAAGCTGAGAAAACTGGTGCAAAACAGTGATTCTGCGAGGCCTAGCAGACCTAAGAAAATCCCATTTAGCAGACTATGCAGAGCCATTTGTATGCCCATGTTGCTCAGTGCCTTGTGCAGGATGCTTGCCCTGGGTAACACAAGTGGTCAGATTGTCCACAGATCGTGGAAGCAACAGAAGTAGCAATACCCTTGGGTTAATGAGTTATGCTGGCTCATCTGTGGATTTTTTCCAGGCAATCTCAGATGTAGTGGAAGCTAATGGATATGCTGACTTCTATTCTCCCTGGATAAATAGAGAACGTATTAAAGATTTTTTTTCAAAAAACATAGATGGGGATATTAAAAGTACTTAGGTTTTATCATGTGCAGGATTGCCTAGGACAGAAGCTTCTACTGTCTTATTATCTCAGTCTATTGAAGTATTCAGCTCTGGCTTTCAGTAGCCTGAATGAAGGCTCTTAGCATAGCCATTAAGTTTATGAATTGTCGTTCCCTAGAGACAAGATCTAATATTGTCTAGAGATCAAAGTCTTGATTGATGGCAGTCATTGACACCATCTCTTAAGATATCTTCATGTCCACATAGTCTATCCAACCAGCAGGTTCGATATCTTTTCAGTTAACCTGTGTGATCCTACATCTGTGCCACTCCTGGGCTGGGGAGAGAGATGAACTGATTCATGAACAACATTGAGTCTGTGGCTGGTTTGCACCAGAACTGACATCTGGGGCTTCCCCAACAATGTAAGTGTCCCTCATTCAGGCTCTGTCCTTTCACTGGTACAAGAATGCTTTGAAATCAAGCCTGGTGCCATACTACAGAGGAATGGAGTTGACTGAAATATTCTGCATTGCTCTTTGCAGTATTTTATACATAAGATAAAGGGCTTCCCATTTAAATACTTAAAGTACATGGATTAAGAGTTATTGCAGTACCATTGATTGGATGTCAGTGTGCTGGGACTAGGTGAATGCAACACTAGTATTGTGACATCTGTTACCACAAGAAGTTTGTTTGCAATGGAATCTGATTCCTTAGTAAGGAAATTTGCTTATTACCTTTTTTAAGGATGGAAGAGTTGTGTGCTATGTTTTCTGTTCTTACCTTGTCTTCTACATGATTGCAAAAGGTTAATTGCAAAGATACCTTCATTTCTACTGTGCAGGGAAAGCTCATTTTAGCCTTTCTGAGTTTAGAGGTATGGCTTGTAATATTAGTAGGTGTGGTTGGGGTGTGGTAAGGGATATGGAAAAAAATGCCCAAGCTTTGATAAAGACATAAACAAAAGTAATGACAGGAGGAGCAAGGAAAAAAGGTGGAAGAGATGAATAGGACACTGAGTTGCCTCATACTCCAGGGGCAAGGATGCCTGGGATAAACTGAATCTACATAACCTACTGTTAAAACAGATTTATATATATTCCTTACATTTTTGGGTATGCTTAACCAAATAAGAACATCAGTGGGTTTTTTGTAAACACAAAAAGTTATGTTTTAAATGTATGATCTGTAAGGTCAAAATCATAAAGACTTTTCTTTTATTAAATATGCATGTTGTACCAGGGTCCCGGGCAGGTGGGGCTCGTTAGCCCTTAAAGGCAACCCACCTACGTCCTAAGGACCTCGCTGCCACCGTCCAAGCTCGCTTGGCCCCGGCAGATGAACCTTAGGATTAAAGGGTGGGCTCAGTTCCGCGCACACTGTGTCTCACCTAAAAAATCCAATGCGCAGGCTGGAAGGTATAAAGACCTTCCCCGGATCTTCGCTCGCGAAGACTGGCCATTATTATTAACCAGGGTTCGTATGAATCCATGATGCATCCGAAGATGCTGAGGAGCTGACCAGTTGTAAGGCCTCTCACTGTCTCTTTGAAAGGTCATGTGGATCAGGGAGTTTTCTGAGGACTGGAAATAAACAAATGTTACACCCATCTTCAGGAAGGAGGATCTAGACCAGTCAGGCCCACCAATGTTAATGTATGGCAGGGTACACCCAGCATGGATTTACCAAGAGCAAACAGTGTCTGAAAGACTGAATACATCCACTGTCATGGTGACTGGATTACTGGATGAAGGGAGAGCAGTGGATGTTTTTGGGGGACTTCTAAAGGCCTCTCCTAAACTACATTAGACTAGAGAAGACTCTCTAGAGATAGGTGCTTTTTGTTTGGGAAAAAATGCTAACCTAGCGAACAGGAAACACTTGTAAAAGGGGAACCAACCAGTTCATTCCAGAAGGTTGGAGCTGTGCAAATGAGATATATGCAGCATTTAAGTGTTGACCAGTGAGTCCATTGACACTTCTTACATGTTGATTTAGGCTGACTTTAAAGTGTACAAGATATAATTTGAATATATAATATAAAAACACTAAATCTCTGGGGTTCTTCCTACCTAATGACATGAGAATCAGAAATATATACGGAAGAGAATGTTTTGGTCTATTTATAATGCATACAGTCTAGACAACTGGCATTATAGAAGGAATATTTTCCTGCATTTCTTTTTCCTTAACAGAAGAAAAACTTTCCTCCTGGGGCTATAAACAAGGGAAACAGGTAGCATGTGTAATCCATGCAACTGACACCATAATGTCTGTAAATTATATTAGAGTGTAAGTAAGAAACAGATTTTATCATTCAACACAGGGCTAAATATGTGTGTGGACTGCTAACTGGGTGTCCATACAGGGTATGCAGTCTTGCTAGGGGAAGAAAAAAAAAAAAAAGACTTTTACATTTTAAAAATATGACCAAAAAGTATAATAAAATATACCAGAAATGCTCTATTACTTTTTGGGGACAACTTTGGCACTATTGAGGTGAGAGATGTAAGAGCTATGCATTACCAGAACCCTCAGACCATATTTAAGAAGGATTTAGGGCACACAGGCACTGTGTTAGGCCTCTACAAAGGAGAGAATAATTTCTGTTCCCTTCAAAGCTTCAGGTTGAAATCCTGAACCCAGCAAAATGGATGGAACAAATCTGTTGATTTTAGGAAATTAGGATTTCAACTTTAGAGTTTCATCTTGTGCCTATCAAAGTGAATGAGTTGATTAGGGTGAGATCAAGAATGAGTCACTAACTCTCTGTAGTCACTAATGGTAAAATATAGATGATATCTTTTAGGACCTTTTAGGATCTTTTTCACATGAACTTCAAAGAAATGATGATATCTAAATAAATAACCTTGGTAACATCTGAAGAGAACAGTTTTCTGCCCTCATGAAAGTCTTGGCATATAAGACAAATTTATTACTAAGCAGAATGTATATTTTAGGGGCTGTTTGTTGCGTTTTGGTTTTGTTTTTTAGTTTGTTTGCAGTTTTTGTTGTTTGTTTGGTTTTTTTAATGAGGCAGCAGCTGTTTACTAAAGATGTAGTAGAAGAAATTTGTCAGCATTTGAGGATTTGTTCCTTTCATGATTCAGGAGATAAGACTGCTTTGTTCTTTCTCTTTTCCTCTCTCTCTTTAATGAAGTGTTTCTTAATAAACTACTAATTGCAATCTTCTACACCTGTATTTGATGACAGTTAATTTGGGACAGAGAGCCCTTCTTACTGAATCTATTTCTGTCATGAGTCCATTTTACAACTAGTTTGGCCAAAAGAGTATGTTTACATCCAGAGTGTATCTTTGCATATCAATGCATATGTGTGTACCATACCAGACCAGGATGAAGGGGAAGTGCAGACATCCAGGGAAGTCTTGACTCTGAGTCTTGGGTGATTGCAGCCTCAGGAGGTTTCCTGTGCTGCTGTGATCTTTGGCAGTCTGAAAGTCCCTGCTCCAGAGACTGAGAATCTACTGACTGAAACCTTTTGCTAAGATGCAGAAAGGTCTTTATATGATCATTCCAGTGCTTGAAGTTAATTCACTCTATTTGCTCTGATGCCGGAATAATGTATGTCTACAAGGAGGAATGAAAATGAAGGGAAAAAAAGAGCAGGACTGGATCTTGTTTAGTTGTCTAGTTCACATGTCTAGGTTTGCTTACAGCTGGTGTGACTTACCCTTATGTGGTCAAAGAGAAATAATATATTTCATATGGAAAAAAGATCTCTAGCCTTGATTTCATGAGCTGAACCAGTATTTGGATTGTTTACTTGAAGATTTTATTTTTTTATTATTCCTTATTTGCATCCAGGAATAAGGCCGGTTGTGTCAAAAAGGTTTGGTTCAATTAAGCAACTGAGCTTTCACTGTGTTCATTATATTCAGATGCTGATCACCCTGAAATTTTAATACAAAGTTTTCCTCCATATTTTGTACTGGAAGACCTGATGTGTTGATGTTGCAGGGAGAACGTAGGGATTTTTCCCCTGTGATCGCCATCTGTATGAAAGGTGAGAGGAGCCTGTCCTTCACTTCGTACTTTGAAAGAGCCAAACTATTCCCCTGAAACATGTAGAAACCAGCAGCAAGGGAGGTTGAGCACCTGATGTGGGACTGCCCCTGCTGCTTCCCAGATGGTGGCTCCCTGGGAGGAGTTTCTTGGCTAGAAAGCACTACTATTAATTATTTTCCATCGATCGTGTCTCTCCTATAAAAAGGTAGAAAACAGGAGAAATTATTTCTTTTTAATTATGGAACTATGTTTTCCTGATGGGTTAGTACTATTAGAGAGCTGACTTAATGCAGATTTCATTATTTTCATTGGCTGCAGCAACAAAATAAAATTCTTGGTTTTTTCCTGTGTAATGCAAGACTGATTTTCAGGGTAAAGAAAATTGGTTTACATGAAGTGGGAAGTTTTATTAATACTGAACAATTTCTCACTGTGCAAACTCAATTTTTCCTTTTCCTGCTCAACCCCAGCCTTTAACTCATGAAATTGACACAAATAATTTCATCATTTTACAAAAGAGAGGGTGAATTAGATAGCTCTGCAGTGTATTGGTGCATTGAGTAAGCCTAAAAAGGCTATTTCTGCTTTGCTTCTCTGCTTTCATTTTATGGAGGTAAGAGGTGGACAGGCTTTCTGTTTTATACTGAAAAATGGGAAAACAATCCTAATACAAGCAATCAAATTGCAAATTTGGACAGCCCTTCAAACAGTTGCAATTTAAGGAAAAATGTGATGCCTTCACTGTACAAACTTTACATTGAGGTACTTGAGACTGATACAAGAAATGCTGTAACTCTAACTGCAAGTCTACCCTGTAAATTCTCAGAGGGTTTCCTTGTCTCAGTTCAATGAATTGAATAAAATGTTTTTGTAATACATCCTCTTTTTTTTTTTTTAAGATAATTTAATTTATTTGAACTTAAAAAAAAGAATTGTATGGAAAATTTCAGAGATTTGCATGTCATTTATCATTCAGTTATAGGTGGGCAGGAAAGCTGCATGTTTCTCTTCTCTAAAATTGCAAGGTAGTGGCTGTCTTTAAAATCAAGGACCTTTTTCTGAAGGAATATATTGTTACATATCTCATTAAAAAGTTGTACTATGCTTTATGGCTACTTTTATATATTACGGTCAATTTTAGTGTTCTACAAAATGTGCCTGAACATCCTTTATCCTTAAAAAACTGGGAAATCATTCAATATGGTTCCGCAGTTTGCAGCCTGTCCTGCCAGAGTCAGCAAGTCTTCTGACAACAATTTTAATGATCTGCTAAAGATCAAGCAACACTGTGATGGATTTATTATTGCAGAATTTTTTGACTGCTAAAGAAAACAGGACATCCGTTTAATGCTGATAACTCAATTCTCTGTTTTCTTTTTATTTTCCATCTGGCTCAGCATTTGTTTTATTTCCAAGATGCAAAATAAATTCTTTACCTAATAACTGTGTATGTAGAAGAAAATTTATTTTTTTTCCTTGATTCCCACAGAAAGGAACTCTTAACATTGTTGTTAAGTGAAATTGCTTATGAATTCCAAAACATGTATATGAATTCCAAAATGGATATTCCTTCACATGATTTTAAAAATGGGTATGAAAATTCTAATTCTTAAAAATGAAAAAATCAGTAATTTAAATTCCTTTTATCAGAAAAGTGGTTTTTATTTTTCTTTGAAATGATAAATGTCTCACTAACTTCAACAGAGATAATACAAAGTCAAGGCAGTTATTTTAGTTGCAGAACTGTGTATGTGCAGTCATAGCCTTATGTAAAAATGTTCTAGTGGATTTATTTAAGTTGTGTGATTAAATAAAAGATGGAACTTTTACCTCACTGTGAAAATGAAAAACTAATTTCTGATTAGTAATTCTCAGAGGTTTGTTAAAACTGTGGAGAGGGAATTGGTGCTGATTAATGAAATAGCAGTTAACTCACTGATGTATCAGGTGCAAGAAGATTTGGGCAGGATGTGTCCTGCCTGTGACTGGAGCAACCAGAGCTATTGCATGGTGCTTGTGGAATTTACTCAGCTGTAAGGAGAGAGGCTGAATGTTAGATTGGGTTGCATTCTTTTGTGTGGATAATTTACCATATTTCCTCATTCAAGGCATTGCAACGGTTCAGAACATGACACTGCTTCAGCTTTAGTAGGATTTTGCTTCAGCCCATGGCCCATATGCTTAGAGTTCCCTGCAGACTGATGTGCTGAGATATTAAAACTCCACTGACTGTAGAAGATTTTCTGAAATGTGAACTCCACTAAAGGATATTGCATTTTTTTCACAAAATTATGTTCCTTGCATGAAGCAAAGGTTGACTTCTATGGTTTCAATTCCATAGGCACCCATATTTGGGAAGAACAGGCTCCTTTGCACAGTGCATGCAACCAGGAAATACATGTTTGTGGTAGACTTTGTTTCTTGTCAAACTTGTTGCTGTTACTTCCTGTCTTTATAAGACATGAAAACCAGGTGACAAGAATGAAATTAAAAGTATCAAAAGTTGAATAAATAGAATATGAACCTGCAAAAGAACTCCATTTAAATGTGCTAGATTGGTTAGTTCTGATATAATTGTCAATCAGTTCTTTCAAACTCCAAAGCATGTGATGTTTGCTGGAACACAGAGCAGAGTTGCAAAGACTACTCCCTCTTCTTTTGGTACTTTTTTTTTTAATTGACTTTGCTGGATATGCCTTGCCTTTTTAGATAATGTTCTGTCTGAGATGAAGCACATCTGGGTGTGTCACAATTTAGTATGAATTTTGGAAATACACCTCACAAAAAACAAGGTTCTTATAAATCTCACATTCAACCAACCAGTCCCTTGTTCAGGCTGTGTGTTCTGAAGATGGTGTTAGAGATCTCTTGTTCAAGTGCCTTGAGCCCACTTGATGAGTAAAGGAAACATTTCCTTGTTTTCAAGCCCACTTTATATGACATTCCCTGCTTTGTATGTGATTCATCACCAATATCAAGATCAGCCTCTTGTCCTCTACAGAATGCCCACCTTTCCCCCGAAGACACCACATGATTCTGGCAGCAACATTTGCTCCTGTGAGTAGCAATGGAGCCATTCAAAGAAAACTATCCTCTGTATTTTTCCATCAGCCTTCAAATGAAGACTGAAGGGAGGGGAAGAAAAGAAATAAGATGAGCTCTTTGATGGGCCTGTTGTAGGGCCCCCACCCCCAGCCTTGCCAAGCACGTGCGTCCAGTGCAGAGCATCTGCCCCAGCTCAAAACCAGGCCCTGTAGAGCTGGTTTTGAGATAGTCTGAGGAAACTAACTGAGGAAACTCTTCAGTTGTGTGTGCTGCATACAGTGAAAAACTATCTGAGCCAAAAATTACTGAAGGTGAAAAGTTTAGGCTGTTTCATTTTTTTTTTCCCAAGAACCCTTCTATGCATGAAGGTTTGTGAACCCTGAGAGAGCACAGGGTGGGTAATGGTACTTTGTGGGTCCTTTTATGGGAGTGACCTAAGGCACTCCCATGCACATTTTTTACCCCAAGTTGCCAATGTGTTGCAGGGGATCAGTAGTCCTGAGATCTTAGTGACCCCCTTATGCCTGTTAGGACTTTCTTCTAGCACTTTTGAGTACACCCAAGCTTATGCCCAGGGTCTGGGCATGTGGGTAAAGATGTAGACATGAATGAGGTCAGAATGGGAAAGCTAGAGATAACTTGGAGACAAAATAACAGAAGACAGTTTGAAAAGCCAGACACAATGCAAAGGACAGATACTTATAAATTAAATAATATCATTGAGGTAGTTTTGTTACTGGTGTTTGGTTTGGGTTTTTTGGTGTTGTTTGTTTGTTTGTTTGTTGTTTTGTGGATTTTTTTGGGGTTTTGTTTTGTTTTGTTGTTTTGTTTTTTTGTTTTTTCCCATGAAGAAAACTGGAGGAACAGAAAGGATCAGAGCAGGACCTGCTGTGCTGTAGCTGATCCCAGATGGTGGCTGGCATTTTAGGGACATTCTCAGCAGGTATACTTCAGACTAGCAGTTTGATTACTATAGACTGGGGCTCTTGATGAACCAGCCTCAGAATAGTAGAGGTTCAACTGATTGTAGATGTGATTTAGAATTTAATCCTATTTTTGTAAAGTGTCTAACACACACTTAATTTCTATAAAAGTAATTATGATAACCATAGGTTGCTTTGGGACTGCACCAAACTATTTCAGGATTAACTTTGGTATTTCAGATTTTTATATAGAGAATTTAACGGCTATATAAATCACTGCAGCTATGAATGAAAAAAAATACATAAAGAAATAGAAGTGGAAACAATTATTTCTGCAATGCCATATATTACAAGTTTAACAAAACAGTTTAGTTCTCAAAATATTTTATCATTATAATTTGAAACAATCTGCTATGGAGAAAAAAGATTAAAATATGAATATATATGAGTGTATAATAACCTCATCATAAATTATTGTAATATAGTTATAAGTGGTACCTAAAATGGTAAAGATGATCTTGGCAAAAAGAGACAATACTGAATTCTATTGTCAAATTGATTATTTGAGTTTTTTTATTACAAGCAGCAATGTAAGTAACATTTCTCTTCAATCTTTTTCCTCCGTTCCCAAGGAGGAAATGCTTATTTTAGTCCCTAAATAACTTAAATGTACTTTGTGTGTTTCATCAGTTTGCTTCCTTCCAGCATGTGCAATATTTTTTTAAAGTTATTGTGATGTCTGTATGTGTTGTATTTACTGGGTATTTCTAGTCTAGGATAGTTTGTGACAGATTGTCTTAGAATTGTAGAACCATAGAATAGTTTGGTTTGGAGGGGAGACCTTTAAAGGTCTAACCTCCCTTCACTGAGGGTGTCTGGCAGCAGGTCAAAGTGTGAGCTTCATGGTGTCTATTAGAAAGAACTGTTTGCAATGACAGCATTTTCAAATGTGAAATCATAACTGTATGGAATTATTACCTTAAAATTCTTTTCTTTAATAAGACAGCAAGAGCAAGAGAAATAACTTAATTTTATATGTTCAGGCAGGTCCAGTGTTTCAATTAGAACTTTCCTCTTCTCATTCCTCTCCATGTCAAGCTAGTACATTTTCACTGAAGAATTATTCAATTTACCTTCAAAGAATTCCAATATATCTTAAGGTTTATTGAAATAGCTTTTTTTAAAAAAAACACTTCTGCAACCTACTGAATCACCAGGAATGAGAATGTCGGCTTTGTAAATATGAATTAAGGATTTCATTGCTACTGGTAACATCACAAATAGCTGCAAGCACATAATGTCCCCATAAAATGTAGTTTAATCTTAATACATAATTAGAAAAGTTGTATTCATGGCTTTGAGTTCCTTACCTCTATACAGATTTATTATTACAAATCTCTATTATTATGGTTTGTATTTCACAACCCTAGGACATTTGGATTTGATCAAAATGTCAACAGTGCCACGTTCTGCCACAGAAGGAAGGCTGGATTTGAGTTTTAATATTGTAGGCTTGGCTCACTAATGGAATTGGTGCATTTGCTGGAACATACACTTGAAATTCTCTTGAAAGTAAGCCCAGATCTAAAATTTCCGAGACAAGTTGTAATACTTTCATCCAGAACACCAAACCTACCATCTGTGAAGCTGAAATGTAGATTTGCAACACACAGACCAAGATCATGGACTATCTGGGGCTGAGGCTGATAGCAAACTAGTGCTCACCTTAGTGCTGAGGGATTCTCACGCAGTTCCTCCCCTGCCTGCAGCTTTTGGCTTGCATTTTCATATGCATCCAATGTCTGACCACCTTGTGAATTTAAAATGTACTTTGCTTAAACTGACTTTGTCCTGATGGGCATTCCTTTTAGCATCAATATTGTGCCCACGAAAAATTTTCAGGCAAAACTTACGGTTTGCATCCAGAGTCACCAATAGCACCAGAGTTACACCAGCATCGCAGTCAGGCTGCTCTTACTGCTTGAGTACAGATTCTGTTTCACTGCATCGTGCATTATAGGAGAAGGCTTCAGATACCTTTAGATCATTTGTAATAAAAAGGAGAAGTCATTTAAAATGAATGCAGTCTTCTCCTTCAACACTAATTTAAATTCGGATTTTGAAAAATTATCATAAATGTCCCTTGTTGCTTTTATTTAAGATTATAATTTATAGAGAGGAACTGCAGCTCCTATTTTTAAATGTGCTTTCCATACATAGTTCTGCATAACCTTTTTCCTCTATTTCTATGACATAATCACAATTTTAGGAAAAAAATTGTCATAGAGGAAGCAACTGCATTCTTTTAAATATCCTTCCTGAGAACTCATAAAATGAGGTATTTTTCTGGTAAACTGGTAAAGCAGTTTACACAAGATTTTAAAAGCTCTAAATGAAGAAAAGCTGTGGACAGTTTCCATAGTCTCTCAAATGTAATTTTTCAACTATTGGCAAATACACCCCCTCTGTAGGCATGTAGGCACAGTGCAAAAATTTAAGAGAAGTAAAATCAAAAGGATCACCTGCAAAATCAAACTGTGCTGAAGACTCTCTCTGGGAGGTAAAAGGGACTGGAAGAGAACAGGGAGAAATCACTACTCTGGTCAAAAGCCCTTTTGACAGTTTAAGTCTTTACTTACTGACAAAATTTTTTGGAAGAATGTAGCAGGTATCACTTGGGATTGCAATTTCTTTGTGCAGAGTGGTAATTGTCAAGAGATACAGCTTGGAAGACTCTGAAGTTCTCAGTGCAGTGTCTTTCCTGAAGGCTCTGCCTATGGTAGACCAAGAGTTTCTACAGGACTAAACTGTAACCAGGATTTTTAGGGTTCAGACTGGTGCATCTAAGCTGAATCAGAGATGAACTTCAGCTCCTGCCTGTCAGTTTGGCAGGAATGTTTATCTGCACTCTTTACTAAGGAAATGACAGAGCACTCTTTCAGAAGCATAGTGAATGAGAACATTATGTCCTCAGAATACACTTATACTTGGATAAGTGATTTCTACCTTAAAGCCAAGTGAAGAACAAATATATAACTTCTGCTTTACATGGTGTGGTGGGTTGGGGCTTTTTTTGTGAGTACAATGCTGTCTTATATACAAACTGCCTTCATGTTTTACCATTATTCATGCCACATGAAAGTGTGGTAGGATGAGTCACACAACTGGAATGCTCCAATGAATGGCTATAAACTTCTCAGAAGGGATAGGCAAGGAAGGGGAGGTGGTGGGGTAGCACTGTAGGGAGTGTTTTGATTGTCTAGAGCTTAATGATTATTACATCAGGGTTGAGTGTTTCTAAGTAAGGATCAGGGGAAAAGCCAGTAAGTCAAGTATCACGGTGGGAGTCTGTTATAGACCTCCCAAACCAGATGAAGAGCCAGACAAAATATTCTGTAAGCAACTGGGAGTATTCTCATATTTGCTAACCCTTGTTATCTTGGGGGACTTCAACTTACCAGATACCTACTGGAAATACAACATAGAAGAGAGGATACAGTGTGGGATGTGAAGGATCTGGAGCACAAATCTTATGAGGAATCACTGAGGGACTTGTTTATCCCGGAGAAAGGCAGGCTCAGGGAAGACCTTATCGCTCTTTACAACTACCTGAAAGAAGGATGTAGCCAGGCGGGGGATTGGTCTCTTCTTCCAAATAACAAGTGACATGACAAGAGAAACTGGGCTAAAGTTGCACCAGGGGAGATTTAAATTGGGTATTAGGAAAAATTTCTCCATCAAGCATTGGAACAGGCTGCCCAGGAAAGCAGCGGAGTCATCATCCCTGGACATATTTAAAAGTTGTGCAGATGTGGCACTTAGGGACATGGTTTAGTGGTGGACTTGGCAGTGCTGGGTTAACAGTGGGACTGGAGGATCGTAAGGGTCTTTTTCAAACTAAATCATACTATGATTCCATGATTCCATGGGTTTGGGACAGACAGATCATGTTGGCTTTCTTAAGGCCATGAACTGGCAATCCCCATGCAGTAGCTTAGAGTCGTAAGGATTTCTAAGAAGTTACTTCAGATTTCATGCTACTAGCTAAAAGAAGCTTGTAGCTGTGTTTGTGGGATCCCCACCCTTCTCAGCTGGATAGGGGCAGCATCTGTGCACCAGCTGGGGTTTGATATGACAGAAGACTTCTCCAAAACATATCAGCATGGCTACTGGCCACTGTTTTCCCTGGCCTTGTATACTGGAGACTCTTTGCCAATCCATTTCTGGGATGAAAGAACATCTCTTCTGAAGGCTATAATATGTGTTCAGCATTTTTATTCAATGAAGAAATGAACATTTTATTTATTAAAAAAACTCCTCTGGAAGATCAGTTACAAAGGGGGAGCTGCATCTGTGAGCTGCTTGGAAATGGTGGACAGTTCTTCCTGAGGGATTCCTCATTTAGAGTTCGGAGCAAGTACTGCCTCCAATGTGGCTCGAAGGGAAGATTACCATATATGGAAATTAGAGGAAAATACCTAGAACACCCAGAATCCTTTGCATTTCTTCAGTTCTTCTTTCACAGAAATTATCATATATGATTATGGATACTGGAGAAATTTATCTAAGCATTTATTTATACAGCCAATCTTTTCCAATCCTGTCCCATCCTCCACAGCTGTACTGTTGAAGAGTTCCCCAGGAAAAGGCATGGCAGTCAGTTTAAGTTTGATGACAAAAAATAGACTAAAAATCGAGGATGATCCTTGGCTAGATATTAATGAGTCTTCACAGTTGACAGTGAGAAGAGCCTGAGCCATGGAATGAGTTGCAGCTTGCTCAGTTACATTGTATACTAAGTTCTGTGCAAGCGTGTGGGTATTTATTTTCAGGTTGTGCCATTGTTGTTGCCATGTGTGACATCAGTGTCTCATAACCCATGTCGATAGAAGCTGTGAGTCCCTCCACAGAGGTCAGTCACTTTGTCACAGTGCCAGCAGAGGATTTCCCAGAGAGGAATGAGGAATGCTGAAATGTTTGTGCTTCCTCACCAAGAAAGTGACAGTTTGGTGCCGAGGACCAGAACAAGGAGGGTTCTAAATATTTCTTGGGTTGGGAGCAGGGGAGAGGAGAGCTGAAAGAAAAAGCTCCATTTATGTGTCCTGCTGGGTTTTCACCTGCTTTTTACAAGCGCTGGTGGAAGGTGGGAGAAGGGTATCCCCCACAACATTATGTTTCCTGCATGGCAATTGGAGCAGTATTTTCCAACACAGTTTCACTGCTGCAAAGAAAGGTAGTAGAAAGAATTACTGACATCAAAGAGTGTGCTGAAGACATAATTTCTGCTTCAAAGCATTTTTAAAATCTAAAATCTCATCTTCTAACTTAAGGTGCTGCAAAATTGCACCATGTTTTTTCTCATCACTGCTGAGATTTCTTCTCTATTTTTCCTCGTGTCTTCTTAATTTTTGTTTTCTTGTTGTTCTCTCATTCTCATTCCAGCAGGCATGTACGGTGTCACAGCAGTGCCTGAAAAACTGTTTATACAGTGTGAGCAAAAACCTACTGCAAGGAATATGTGGCTTTAGAAGTAAATCAGAAAATAGAGAGGGGAAAGACAAAGTATTTTTTAGTTACTCAGAGGAGGCAGAATACATGCATGTGGTCACAGAGGAGAAGCTCTGTGGTTGGACTTAAAGCTTCAGCCAAGTGTGAAGAATCACACTTCTTAGGTTTCCCACAGAGGTTATGTTATCTGTGAGGAGATCTTGGCCTGCTTGTTACTCTCAGCAAGCTGTTTCCTGGAGGTCACCTTCTCCTGTTCAGGGGTTCCATCAAAAACAGAAGTGGGTGAGAGAATGAAGTACCATCTCTGAATCCTCCACTTGCACTAAGAAAATCCTTCAAGGAGAGCAATAAAAATTGCATGGGCATGCTTCTTCCCTTCTCTTCCAGTAACTGCCCATACCTCCACTAGCCTCTGACAGTATTATGTACGAAATGTGTGGTATCATGCAATTTTATGTATAATGGGGGAACTCTAATGATGGAAGCATAGACTGCTGGAGAAGCTGGTCTTTTTACTAGTTCTATTTTTTTTCCCATTAAAACTCTGTCCCTGATATTTGTGATTTCAACGCCGTGTGGATTTTCAGATACTGAATTTCCATGCCTCAAAGACTTGTTATAGTCTCCTTCTTTTTGCCTGCTCACTGCTATGTTTTCTTCCTTCCATATAAATGGAAATTTGTGAGCTGTGGCTTAGAATCCATCATGGAAAGAAATGCTCTGGAAATAAAGTAGCTAACTGTACTTTTTGTGCCTTTTAAGGACACAGTTTCTTATGTGCCAGAGAAGAGGAACCAATGAGTAAACAAAAAGGAAGAAACAAAATAGTAAGACCTCCTGCACTCCAGACTATGACAAATATGAATGTGAACCGAAGGTCCATTATGTGACCTGAATACTTGCCAAAAAAGCCACTTCTATGGTTACATACTGATATTTGCTTGCAGAACCCCCAGTAATACAGGGCTTTGCACAGAAACCAATAGCAAGGTGCATTTTTTGAGAGATATCTATTGGAACATTCTTTTAAACCAAGTTTGATAAAATGCACTATATTTAGACTTGTACTTTTCCACTGTCAAAATTTTACATTTCAAAACTCTGCAGAATGTCCTCAGGGAGACACACATTTCTGTATTCTGTGAGGAGGCAAGAAAAGGTGTGTCTGGCATGAAGAAATCTCAAGTGCTTTCTTTACTTCTTCTACTGCATGCTGGGTTAGTTTTGAAAACAATTAGAAGTAGAGAAAGTTCCTCTTTCAATTTTCTCTTGATTAACCCTCTTCTGCCCAGGGTACTAACCAGTTTATTAACATTTAGAAATAATATCTTGGGGTGGAGTAAGGGAAGCAAAGTGCTACTTGCAGTAACACCACAGAAGTTCTGCTGTAAAACGTCATGTGCTTTCCAAAAATCTCTCTCTGTGCTCTTCAACCAACCCCCTCTTGACCCAGAAACAAAGCTGAGTAAGAGTGTGACCCAAGTAGCCAGAAGGAATTGGCTCAGATCATCTTTTTCATTTTTGACCATACCCATTCATTATATCCCAGTGCCTTGGACTTAAGCTATTATATCATCAAGTACTTTTGAACTGAAGTGATATACCTTCATGAGACTGCCCTTTGGAGAAGTTTCCAAGATGTGATTTGTCAAGCCCGCATCAGAGATTGTGTTTCTTAGAGGTCAGCAATGCAAGATTTGTTCCTGTACATATAAGGAATTCATTCAGGGTATGTGAATCATGATATTGTATCCTTTCTTTGGAAAATCATGTCATGATACTTCATGTCCTTTTTTCAGAAAATCATATCAGATGAGGTAAATAACTGCTTTCTTCACTTGTAAATCTTGTCCTGCAGAACACTGGCTGTGGGTTGTAATGGAAGATACAGCCTTAAATGTTCACGGTCTTTGTCAAACCTTCTTAAAGTAAAAACAAAGGCCACAGGACTTCATTTCTTGTGAGTGGAATGGTTCTTAGCTTATTCCCCCCAGCATCCACATTGAAGGATCCAGAACACAGTCCTTCATATTGAAAGGAATCAAATGAGACCAAGGGTTTAAGAAAAGCAGCCTCTAAAGGTGCTATTTGATACTAAGCTAATACACAATTTGGTAAGTGTGTCCTCAATGCAGCTTCAGGTACTTTAAGTGTATCTCTATCATCAGCTGGGTAAAGCTGTTATTATCATCTCAGACAGTGGTTATATGGGAAAAGAGACTGTTCTCACTAACACAGATATCAAAAATAAGGGAGGAGGAAAAATTAAGCATTTTGCACTGTAACTCTGAAAACAGTTGTACTTTGTTCAGGAGAGGTAACATAATATCTCCTTGAGAAAACCGGATGAGTTATGCAGTTTGTTACTTTTTTCTAGTAATGCTTTTTTAATTGACAGCCATATTTTGAAAAGTAATTTTTTTTTTGAGGGGATTGTTGGTAAACTTTCATTTTAATACTTTGTTTAGTGGTTATGCAAAGAATAAGATTTCCCAGTAGGCAATCCGCAATTTGTTTACTGTCATATTGTGAAAATACTTTACCACTTATAGCTTTCTTCTGTCCTTGTGCTTGGTATTTTGATCAATTATTAGAGAAATCAAAATATTTTCTCCATAGAAATTCAAGAACTTGTCTCCACTTGTGCAGTGTCCTCTTTTCATGGAGTGCACCACACTATCATTACAGAACCAGCCCACTGAACATCTGAAAGCTTAATTTAGAGATGTACAATAGCATTAGTTAAAACATTTCCTGTGTTTTATATAAGTAAAACCAAGAAAGAGAAAAAAAAGACTTCTGAGGAATGTAAGTTACTGAAGTATGACAGAATCAATCACATTCTACTTTGCTGTAAGTAATGAAGTGGCTCACAGGATCATTCAAGTGCTAACTAATGGAAAGAGAATTTATTTCAGTTACTGATAACTGTTCACTGGAATTCACTTCTTACAGGGAGTAAATATGAGGAGCAGTATCTCAGTTAAGTTTGGGTGAGACAGCACATCTTTCAATATGAAAGAAAGTAAGAAGAGTGTAATCTGAAAATGGTTTGGAGATCGTCCCTATGGATCTATTTGCACTTAAACCTTAGACTAATACTGGCATTTTCTTCTTGAATCATGAGTTCTGGAAAACAAAAGGCAAAGATCTTACAAACACTGCAGATCAGTCTGAAGATGCTGCTGTTAAAGAAATCCGATTCTGCACTATATATGTAGATGGCAATGTAACATTTTTATGGAGTGCCTTTTGACTCACAGCAGGGCTGACTCGGCAACATGGTTATGCTTCCATTGCCACTTCTTCAAGATTCTGTCTGACGTTAAGTCTAAAAAAGTGTTAAAAGAGCAGTTAATTTAAAGAGGAGTGACAGAGAACGTAATGGTACTAACATCTGACTATATGAAAGTTTTAGTTCAGAAAAGCAAAAAATTGATTTGGGGGAGGAAAGGACTATTGTTTGGCTATAAAACAAACATAGCTCCTCTGCTTTTTAATATTTATAAGAATTTTTTACCCTCAAATGGTGCAAATGACTTTGTAAAATGCAAAAGGCATAGCAGACCACAAAATTTAGCAAGATTTCCCTATCTGCAATATGCTATGGCAATATGCCCTCAAAGGTCTAATTACCTCTTTCAAAAGACTTGTGTGATTGTGCAAGCTGCACACAGTTTGTTCTTGATTTTTTTTCCTCGAGATAATAATGCTGATACTTGAAGAAGGATCTTGCTATAAAATCAAATTGAAAGGCATTTAAACATTAAAAACGCTTCTGTGGATATCAAACATGTGTGATACACAATGTTTACCAGGACAGAATATCATCTAGGCTAACCACCCACTGATACTAGTTTGTTTACTGAGACACCATTGTCCTGATTGAGACCAGTTTACAAAATGGAAAGACAGCTTCCACATCCAGACCATTTGGTCATGGGTACCACCTGGTCACCCTGAATGCAGATCATTAATTGCTCCTGAAATCCTTGTTTATATCACCACTAGAGGCTTACTCAGCTGTTTCATTTGGGAAAAATCTTTTCTATGCGTGTGCCAAACCACACATTCAAGGGCCCTGCAGCACTTAAAAGCTTGTTTTGCAGGCTTATGTGCAGTACATGGAGAAGGGGTGGGGAGTATTTATGGTACCAGCAAGTCCTTGTGTCATCCAGTCTGAATAACCGTAGAAAGTGAATGCTATAGCTAGCTCATGCTGCCTTATGGCATCACGCCTATTAAAAGTAATATTATATGTTAAGTCTGTTGAGAAATAGTGAAATGTTCTGTCTAAAAGTTCTGATTGACCTCAATATTTTTGATCACATAAGTAAACAACAATAACAATAACACTGCATGCATAAAAAAACATATGAAATGAGACTGTACCTTTTTTTCCATCTGCTAGCTTCAAAATATAAAGGCAAAACATGAGTCTTCACAGAAATTACAGAAAGGCCAATACTATTCAGTTTGAAACATATTATGTATCTCCTTTGAAAGAATACTGTTTTTCTGTGAGTTACAAAGCAAAAGACATCTTCTTCTAAAAGAATTATTGCTTGAAATAAAATATTTAATGTCAGAAATGGTGTTTAGTTTGATGTCTTTATGCAGAGAATGCTGAATACAAATTCCATAGTAAAAGGCCTGGATATCTTATGGTACTGAGGCTAAAAGAATTTTTTAGAGGAGAATACCTTCATTTAAAAATTGCTCGTTTCATGTAACTTGGAAATGTGCATCATGAAAACAAGTGGTGCACTTACATTAAATAAAATTATAGATATATTTATTAAGGCTTCTGACAATTGAATTTCATAAAAATGGAGAAAATACAATTCCTTTTAAAAAGTGCAAACAAAGTCAAACAGTTGAGTAAAGAAGCATATACAAAACAGAATAATCATGAAGAATATTTTTAATCCAGAGGACAAGGGAATCATGGAGGATATGAAGAATATAAAATATTTTTATATGGGTGGACATTATGCATCTACTAATTCACACCTTCAATTTCTGCATTCATCTTTGAAGCAAAATCATTTCATCAGAAAGTATTTCAGTATCAGGAAGCCAGGGCTTCAGTTTGCAGAAATCTGGTTAGATGATGAATTGTTTGGGCCTCTGCTTTGTTTTATATCTCTGTATTTTACAGAGCTGAGTACAATCTTAATGCCAAACAAATTCAAATTGTCTGTGTCCCTTCACTTTTCCTAGAAGTGTTGAAAATCGAAGTCATAATAATGATGGTGTTTATTAAAATGCTTTACTAATTCTGATCTTTCAGTATGTGATTCCTGCAGTCTCCTGTAGAATGTGCAAGAGGTAGTTTTGTGCTGTCATTCCAGTTGCACTACTGAGCTATGAGAAAGATGCTCTAAAAAGAAGCAGCCAGTACTCTCCATGTTATCCCATACTGTCCATCAGCAGTATGCCCCCTAATCTCTTAATTGTAACAGATTTTTCATTCCTGAAAAAAATTTTGCATGAGAGTAAATTATTAATTTGTATTACAAAACAAAACCCCAACAAAACCTAGCATATAATCTCTCTTCCTAAAATCCCTGAATTCTGAAGATTCACTTTAATTTTTGAAAACCAAGGAATCCCTTGTCCTATGTCTGCACATGGAGGAGAAGTTCTGTGAAACTCCTGTGCCAACTATTTGTATTACAGAGTGTGAAGCAGCATCTGCAGAGTCAGGGCACGGGCAGGCTCCTCTCCCTGCCTGCCAGGGAGCTTGGCAGTGCAGCTGTTCTGGCACACAGGGATATTTGTGTGCAAAACCTAAACCTGCTGTAGGATACATTCTCCGCCCTTTCAGAATCACAGTTTGCTTCTCAGGGCAGTCTACAGCCACTGTAATATATCCAGGATGTTTGGCAAAATCTCGTGATTGACCTCCAATGCTTTCTTTTTTCCACATTTGTTTCCCTTTGTAGAGCACAACTTCAGAGCCCTTAAGGCTTCAACATTTCAGAATGTCCTGACAGTCCATTTGGATTCTTTTCCATAAACACTTCATGTTCATGTCTTCTCTTTAAACAAAGTCATCAAGACTGGCAGTTGGTGAGATTTCCAGTGTTCTTGATAAGACAACTGAGGTGAAATTAGACCAACTTGTATTCACTTCAGGAGGTTAAAAAGGAGAGAAGAACGAAGGCAAAATAATAAGTTTGTCTCCCTCTCTGGTTCAACATCTGTAGCAATTGAGGTGTCCTGTATCTCTCTGAGACCCCAGATGTGATCCTCTGAGTTACTTCCATCTGTAGAAGTCACGTCCTTCACACTTCAAATGACCCCAGGAAAGCACTTAGGGAGGAATTCTGGTTCCAGGGCAAGGGGACAGGGTGGTGTCAAGGCAAATCCTTACATCAGAATGGCTGGGCAGGATGAGGTAAAGGTAGTGTTTTACTCATATTGAGCTTAGTGTCCTATTTCCCACAGTGGCCAGCAGCAGCTGGTAATTAGGGAAAGAATGCAGAATGAAAGACACTTTGCTGGTATTTCCTCTGAGCTTTAGGCAGTCTGTGGCACAGGGTTTTCCCAAAACCAGAGTTCGTATTTGCATTCTTGTGCTTAATGGGTCTTGATGGACTTTCTATAAATTTTTTCTAATGACTTTCTGAACCATTCATAGTTTTGGCATACACAAAATTGTTTGTGGTAATGAATTCTGTGTTTCAGTTATGTTGTGTAACAAAATGTTTCCTTTTCTTTAAATCATCTTAGCAATGTTATTGCTACTTCTCTTATCACAAGAAACAGTGAATAATTTTTCTCTGATCTGTTTTCTACTTACCTACATTGTATTCTATTCTCTGCTTTCCTAGAGAGAAGCAGCTTGACACTTTTCTTGCTCTTCTCAGCACATTTTCTGAGTACATTGCATCTTTTTTTGAGGCAGTGTGGCCAGCAGTACAATCTATATTCATTAGAAGAATTTGAAAAGTAGTATAACTATATTTTTTTCTAATAATTCATATTTATTTTGCCTTTTTGATGTCTACTGACTGACATTTTCATATATTTCTTTACTGGATGGTAATAGCTCATTTAAAGATCATCACTATGTATATGAATAAACACAGTTATGCACTCAGAGGAAAACTTGCCTTTACTCTGCATTTATCAATAGTGAATGTCACCAGCTGTTTTGGGTATGTTTTCTATTGTGAAACAATTTTTAACTTTGTTCAACAGATTTGACTTCCCCACATAATTTTGTATCATCACTAAACTCCTTCACCTTCTTACTCTCTCCTTAGCCTAATAACGCTGTAAGTTTGAAAGCATGCATCTCTGTTGGGCTGCACTGAGAATCTTTCTTCCTCCGTTGTGAAATCTGACCTCTTGCTTACTATATTAAATGATGAGCCATCTTGTCTTACAACAGCTTCATGTCCTTCCTGAGGGGTTTTGTAAAAAGCTTTCTGAAAATATAAGTACACTGCTATCAACTTATTATTCTTATCCATATGCTTATGGACTCTTATATAAAAACTATAGATTTGCAAACCAAGACTTAAAAACATTTGCTATTTTACTTATCAAGATGTCTTCTAATTCTATTATTACAATTTAATTTCTTCCTGAAGTCTTAAGTAATACCAGAGGCTGTGGAAAAAAAAAAAAAAAAAAAAAAAAGAAGGATCTAAATGGGGATCTAAACCAAGTCTAAAATGTTGTGCTGTTTTTTCAGAATTGCTTTAGTGATCCTGTCCTGGTTTCAATAGGACTGAACTCATTTTCTTCTTAGTAGGTGGTATAGTGCTGTGTTTTGGATTCAGTAGGAGAACAGTTTGGTAACACACTGATGTTTTGGTTGTTGCTGAGCAGTGCTTACCCTGAATCAAGGACTTTTCAGTGTTTCATGTTCTGCCAGTGAGGAGATGCAGAAAAGCTGTGAGGGAGCCCAGCCGAGACAGCTGACCTGCCCTGCTAAAGGGATATTCCGTACCATAGAACATCATGAGCATTATATAAACTGGGAGAGTTACTTGGAAGGGGGCTGATCAGTGCTTGGGAATGGGTTGGGCATCAGTAAGCAGATGGTGAGCAATTGCATTGTGCATCACCTGTCTTTTCTTTTCTTTCATGATTCTCCTTCCTATTCCATTAGTGCTGGGGGGAAGCGAAAGTGAGAGAGGAGATCCTTTCCTTCTAGTGGTGTGGCCGGATGGTGCATATGTCTCAGGGATAGGATAGAATGTCTCCATGGGTCAATCTCCTCCTCAGTGTCCCTGATACTTTTTAAGCTTTCTACCCCCTCCTTTAGCTCTGCCAGCAGGCTGAGCAGATCATCCACCTGGTCACACCCCACACAGCTGTCATCTTTACTGCCACCCAGCACCAGTGCCAGGCTCTGGCACTCCCTGCAGCCCGAGACCTGGACAGCTGCATGTTTTAATGGCAGCTCCATTTGTGTCTCCACATCGTTTCTGGTGAGTGCAGAGGACATAGCTCCCTGCCAAGGGGAAACCATCACTGAGCTCCTTCCAGGAGTGTAGTGACCGCTGACTGAGTCCACCTCCGGAGCTGGTGGGTGACCTTGCCAAGTGCTGTGCCCCACTCTGTGTCAAGTGCCTCACACTGCCTGGGGGCAGCTTTAGTGTGGATGGGGATGGCCACAGGCATTCCTGGCCTTCCTTGTGCTCAGTCACATCTACCTCTGAGTCAGAGCTCCACCACTCCCTGCTCAGAATGTCAGGGCACCTCTCTTGGAACTATTTTTGAACTCTTGCCACTTAGGAAACTTCTCCTGCAGTCCCTCAGGGCGATCCTGAACCCCAGAGCATGTCTGCTGAAGTCTTCTTCAGTAATGTTGGGGTATAAGCCATACCCAAGGCAGGACTTCAATGTCAGATTAGTAGGAACTCAATAGGCAAGTTCCATGATTATTCAAATAACTGATTTTTTCCTTTCTATGTAATAAGAAAACAAAGCACAACTAGAAACTAGTTTTTATCCCTTCTTTTCTCATCATCACCTTTCCATTCACTGAGGTTTGCTGACCTTACTAAGGTTCATGGCTAAACTAGTACACTCAATGTATTTCCAACCTGGAAATAGCATAATTTATTACCGTTAGGACCTATAGTTGGAAGAAAAAAGCTTTTCACTTCTGAAAAACACACCAGCCTATTTCCTTGATGAGAAGCATGTCAATAGGGTTTCACCCTTAACAACTGTCAGTCAAATCCCTACCAATTCCAAGTCTTGATTCTGAGACACTGGAGTGAAAAACCTTGACAGATAACCATTAATTAGCTGTGAAAAAAAAATGTATTTCTTTGGAATTTTTTACACAGTATTTCATCCTCAGATGAAATACAAGGAAGACAGTGAGACATGCCTTTAGTCATTCAAAATGAAGTCTACAGAAGAGCTCATTTAAACAAATAGAAGGAAATTAATAAGAGGCAAATAGGATCTGCAAAGCTCTGTATGTGCATAGGTTCTCAATGTGTGTACAGCGTTGCAGTTAAATGCAACTGAACACAAGAGAGACAACATACTGCAAATCATTTCAGGGGGAAACTGTGACAGTAATCAAAGACAAGATAGTAAAATGTGGAGAGAGACGGGATTTAAGCTATTAAATCTTAGGGGGAAAAGTAGTGTGTATAGGATACAGTTTCTTAATTCAGAGATAATTCAGTAATGGACAGCCTTCAAATAATTTAGCTAGCTTGAAGCAAATTGATTTCTGAGGATAAATTATAGTAATTACCACCAAAAGGACAGAGTGAGTAACCATCCACAAGTTTTCTACATGATATTATGGGAGCAAATGAATCAGGCATATGCTTGTGATGTGGTGCTGGTGGGGGAGGGGAGAGACACCAGATGTTCCTTAAGAAGCAAGATTTAACAAGAAAGAAAAAGCAGAACATCTCCTAATAAGATCAACATACTCCCTCTGGGTCTTCATTCAAAAGAAAATTTCAGGAATGTCCTGCACAGATTTAGATGGCTCAGGGAAAGGTATGTACAAAATGCTTTCACAAACTTACTTTACTTAAGGGAAACAACCCCAAAAAAACAGGTAGCAAAGACTGGAACAGAATTTGGTCTTTTTTTAATTAATCCTTAATCCCAGAATGCACTGCCTAAGCAGTAGCAAGAAAAATAGAAAATCAGTAATTCTTATTATAATAAGAAAATTGCAACCAAAAGGATCAGCTGTTGACATTAGCCTTATTCTGGCTTATGATAAATTCTGATGATATTTAGAACCCATTTATCTAAAAGATGTCATTGTACTTCAGATGACATTCCTACTTAGAACTGGCATTATGTGTCTGCTCATCAGCTGTCCTTGAGTCTGTATTTTCCAGGTGTCTGAGAAGAATAATTTTGATCAGATGAATTAAAAGGAACCTGTATCTTAGATACCTTCATGTCTAAAGGTTGCAATGAAAACTTATAACTAAAAGCCATGATGGTTTCTGAATTGCAAACTGATCTGGTACCAACCAAATATAATGAGAGCATGTGACAAGCAGTCGATTATTTCTTCAAACTGACAGAACCTCTTCATTACATGGAGTCACCTTGAGGATTATTAGCATGATTAACAATTAATACTGATATTAATGTATATATTAATTTGAAGATTATTAACATTATAACTCCCAAGACAGGACTGTGGATTTATAAAGTATGTGGCTTTTCCTATAAACATGAGGAATATAGCTGGTCATGAGGTGGCAAAATACTGATCACAAATCAGTGCTTTCATTTGAAATCTGAGTCATGATATGATTGCCTAGTCTTCAGAAATTATGTACAACTGGATTAAACTGAACAACTGTATCCTACCAGAAGGATATTCTATTTTATTATGAACCAATGTGCAATGTTAAAAAGGTCTGTTGTGAATTGGAACCTGACTCTATTGTTTCTGAGCAAGTATCAGCAACCTCCTTACAGAAATACAGTGTATTAACAACTTGTTATAATGCAAAAAGAAAAAAAAAAAAAAAGGATTAAGTCAATACTGTTTGCCTATGATTGAAATATCTGATGAATAACCAATTTTCTGAACACCTTTCACAAGCAATTATTTATCATTTGCATAATTTATGCCTCTGTGGAGGATGGGATTAGCTAGTAAATACTATGGAGTCATCAGTTATATTGTCAGTGTTTTCCACGTTGAGTTTCAAAACACATGATGAAAGAAAAAATATGTCAGTGAGTTGATGTCACGAAGACCTACTTTTCAGTGCCTACTGAAAAGTGACTCTGTTCAGCAAGCGCTGTACCTAGTGAGCATCCTTAAACTACCTGGGTGTCTGTATCCGCATGAACTTCAAACCTGTGGGGTCCAAATTCAATTTCATTAAACACCCTGAAAGAACAGAATGTTTTGTTTATCAGAAGCCACTATTGACCAGATAAGTATGAAATGAAGACCTGGAGGTCATTTCATGTTTATTTGATAAGGTAGTCTATATATAGAGCTGTGTAATTGCAGCTGAAACTGAAGTTCTGCTGTAAACATGGAAAAGTCCCCATATGATATGCATTTGTTCTCAAGGCCATATTTGAAAAATTCCGTGTTGATATCACTGATATTCTAACAAATGCTGACATGTTATTGTAGAATGGATCATTTACACATCTAAATATAAGTATACTTTGAGAAAATAAGAAAAACACAGATTTAGTTTTAGAACATACAATTTTGTAATGCTAATTCTTTCACTGCTTTTTGAAAAAAAAAAAAACAACAACATAAATAAAACTTGGATAGTGGCTACAAGTCTATAACTTCTCAGGGAAGATGGATAACTGCAGGCAACAAAGCTTGTTATTTACCTGAAATAACAAAGGTAAATAACAAAGCTTGTTATTTACCTGAATCTCTGAAAATTCAGACCACATGCAGCTGAAATCTGGTGCTTCCAAAAATGTCAAAAATTGTGGCATGTTTTTGAAATCTGATAAAATTATTTTGCAGGATGAGCTTAAGTGGAGTAAAATACACTCACTTTATACTGACTTCTATTGGGTTTCATATGCTTAGTATGCATTGTTTGTAACTATGCTGTGTATGCCAGTACAGAACATTTGTGAATCAATTAACCTTTGTGTGTGTGTGTGTTTCAGTAATGTCCTAGATTTGACTGTACATTTTATTTGTATGGTGTTTCTGTCTTTACTATCTAATTTAAATTATGGTATGAAGATTTTTGAAATCTGGCTAGAGAAGCAAAAATTGCTTTCTCCTCAAAGATGAAAAGGACTTGTTGGGCTGTCCTAAGTATAAATAGTCTCACTTGGATTAGATTAGATACCAACCTAACAAACAAAACCATAACATTTATGTAACTCCAACCTATATCTGAGGAGATGAAGCAAAAACAGGTCAGATGTTGCAGTGGTATCTGACAGGAATGGCTTGAAACTTTTTAGATTTGGTAAGACAAAATCACACAGTGAATGTTATAGTACTTAACTATTATGAAATTAAACCTAATAAGCAGTGCTTAGGACTGTGTATTGTGGTGCTTAGACATATTGTGGGGGTAAACCAAGATGTCCAAGTTCCAAATGCTCTCCTCAGCCTGGAGAAAACTCACATCCAGGTGAGGTACCTCTATTTTATACAGCTTCTAAAGAAATGGAATAGTTCTTGAGCCAGATTTGAAATACTAATAAAGCAGGAGTTTGATTCCATTTTCTACTGAGAAAGCAGCTCTCCTAGAAGAGATGCTGTTATAGCTTCTTGTCTTTTTCAGTGTTATTTCAAGAATAATCATATACAAAACATAACCTATACTTGAATTACCTGAGTCCAGAATCAAGGACTGCCAAATTCCCTTGTTGCCCATGTTTATTCTGTTGTGTCTCTTCAGTGTGACATTTTCTGCTGAACAGTGAACAGCATCAGTCAAGTCGAGACTGGCCCCCATTTCATTGTAATCTTACAGGGAGCTGGTTTGTAAAATCAGAATTATACCCCTACCTGCTAAAGTCTGAAATCCCAAGTTTACCATTTCTGAGGCTAGTATGTAGATGAGAGTTTCATTCTTGCTGAGTGTTTAATCTGAAAAGAGGATGTGGTCTTGTGAAACCAGTATGAACAGCCACACCTAGCCCACAATTCTCTGTGAAGAACCTGTTTTAAACACACCCATTTACTTAGTGTCACCTACTAGTTATCTCTTTACAACTTCTCCCAAATTTATAGTGACACCAAATTTCCCTTTGGAATATTTGAACTTTCTTAGTCCCAAAAATAGATCTGTGCAAACATTTTTACTTCTAGAACTCTGTACTTGCACACTTCATCATTCAAATTAATTGTTTCCTAAGGAAATAGGCCTGAGAATGTGGGAGTTCTGCATGCCTGAGTTCTGGTCCCTCCTTCAGGGATTATGGGTGCCTTCTGCATTGCATTTAATTTTTACTGAAACAGCATTGGAAACAGACTGCAGTCTGGTTTTCTATGTCTTAAGAGTTTACCTTTTACATGAGGAAGGAACAAAAAAAACTATTCCTGAATTATTTTACATTACTAAAAATAAGTTTCATTAAAAATTAAGAAAGAGGTTAGGCTGTTATGATGTTCTAATTCAAATTCCTGGTTTTGCCGATCATTATGGGTTTTGCAACCACGTAAATGGCAGGGTCTTGACCAGACATGATAATTTAGGATACTTAACAAAGGCATACAGCATCCTCATAATATTATATGAGAGTCAGTGCCTCCAGAATGACTAAGGAAGCTTAAATGGGGCATTTGGTTCAAATTGTCAAAATTACATACTTGCATATAGTTTGCTTATATACAAAGGAATGCTGACTAATTGCCAAATGACTGACACCAAGACTGTCACCCCAGAAAGCACGTACAAACCTCATTTTTCACAAAACAGAATAGGGATTTTGTGTTACCTCATGGTATACTTTTGCCTGCAGCTTGATAGCACTAAAAATTTGTCAAGATGAATTGCAAGAGGCCCCTATCCTGTACACAAAGCAGGTGAACTGGCAAAGCCCTAAGGAAGTTGCACAGCATCTGCTGGTGTTTAGCTGGATTTGCTGTTGCAATTTGTACTTGTTTTCACAAGCAACAAATCTACCACCGAAAAAATTACATCCCTACCACTTACTGTGTTTATATCTTTATTTTTCTCCTATGAAATTCTTTTATATATAGTTATATGTTCAGACCTTGGAAATATTCTTTCCTCATTGTGTCTTTTTCTGTTGGACCAAAATGGATCCCTTTTCTCTCTTGCCTACACCGCCAGTTCTTGTAGGATGCAGCTCAATCAGCTCTCTGCCTGCTCTGCTTTGGGATCTAGCTAGCTACAAGAGCAGGTTGTGCAATAGATTAACGTAATGTGTTACTAAACGTTACATCATAAATGCAGACATATTCTGTCAGACGTTTCTGTAGCTACTGAACGTGGTTTTGTGTACAATAATGATATGAAGGCATCTCCACTTGTGCCACAGTTGCATTATCATTTTGACCTAATATGCAATGGCACTGAAGACAGAGGCTACCTGAAACTTCCTCCCTCCCTCTCTCCCTTCCACTGTCCCAGCCACTTCTACTCTTCTGTTGTTTGCCTGTGTTTCCACAGGTGTTTACAGACAACTCAACCAGATCTGGAGATCTAATTGGGGATAATTGTAACCCCAAAGCAAAAAAAAGAAAAATAATAACAACAACAACAAAAGTTTAGTTACTTTTTACTAAACTAAAAGGTACTCTTAAATGGATCAGCTTTACTGCACAACTCATTCACCTGCCAAATTAATACACTCATAGCATGGGAATAGAAACAAGCAATTAAGAGCAGGTAGGACCAGCTCCTTCTTTTGGAGGGCCAGTTTTAAGAAATTGAATTACAGAGATACACTTTTTTGCACTGATACCACAGGCCAGAAAATAGACCTGGAAGAGATCCTTGTTGCACATTGAGAGATCAAATGTGTTTGACAGATCAAACATAAATTTATTAGCCCTCCTTAGCAAAATTCTAATTGTTTCTAGACATAAAGGTAGAACAACCAAATTTCTGTAAAGGTGTTCAAGATCAATATACGTGTAAAAATTTATAAAAATTGTAGAACTCACCTTAATTTGGTTTAGTTTTATGACAAAAGGGACACACATTGCTTATGTACATAATGTTCATGTTACTCTCGGCGCTGTCACCGCCGAGACCCGGGTTCGATTCCCGGTCAGGGCCACTCCCGGGCAGGTGGGGCTCGTTAGCCCTTAAAGGCAACCCACCTACGTCCTAAGGACCTCGCTGCCACCGTCCAAGCTCGCTTGGCCCCGGCAGATGAACCTTAGGATTAAAGGGTGGGCTCAGTTCCGCGCACACTGTGTCTCACCTAAAAAATCCAATGCGCAGGCTGGAAGGTGGAAAGACCTTCCCCGGATCTTCGCTCGCGAAGACTGGCCATTATTTATTATTACTTTTACCAGTTAAAAAGTTGAAGACTGTTGCAGAGTTTTTCAGATGGAAATATGGGCTATAATTTTAAGTACCAGGACATTAGATTTTTAAAGTGACAGAGGATGAAGTTTGATCAGTTTTCAGACCAGAGATCTTTTGTCAAAAATCTTGCTACAGTGGGTGTGGCACAACTGAGACACAATTCAGTAGAAGCAGCATCTTCAAGTTCGCAGTAGTATTACTGGATGTTTGTGTTGATGATGCCTACTGAAGAATCATATAATCATACAATGGTTTGGGTTGGAAGGGACCTTAAAGACCATCTAGTTCCAACTCCCTGCCACGGGCAGGGACACTTTTCACTAGCCCAGGTTGCTCAGAGCCCTGTCCAAACTGGCCTTGAACACTTCTAGGGATGGGGCATCCACAGCTTCTATGGGCAAGCAGTACCAGCACCTGACCACCCTTACAGTAAAGAATTTCTTCCTAATATCTAAACCTACCCTCTTTCAATTTAAACCTCTAAGTTCTTGTCCTGTCACTATAAGCCCTTGTCAAAAGCCCCTATCCAGCTCTCTTGTAGGTCCCCTTTAGGTACTGGAAGGGTGCTTTAAGGTCTTCTGGAGCCTCTTTTTTCCCAGAATGTCTTCATAGGAGAGATGTTGCATCCCTATAATCATCTTTGTGGCCCTCCTATGGACTGGTTTCAACAGTTGCACATCCTTTTTATGTTGGGGCCCCCAAAGCTGGATGCAGTACTCCAGATGGGGTCTCCAGGTGGGAGAGCAGAGTAGAAGGGCAGGATCACACTTCTCTTTCTGGGCTGCAACCACACACTGTCAGGTCATGCTGAGCTTCTCATCAGCCAACCAGCTCCCAAGTCCTTCTCCCCAGTGCTGTCTCCGCTCAGCGTGTTTTTGTGCTTGGGATTACCCTGACCCAGGTACAGGACCTCACAATTGGCTCTGTTGAATTTCATGAGGTTTGCATGGGCCCGCTTCTCAAGGTCCCTCTGGATGGCAAGTAGTATTATAGCTCTGACTATATTCTTCAAAATGTAATAACTATGTAATTTTAATAATTGTATTACATCAGTGCCTTGAAATTTATCAGTAGACAATGAGTGTCACATAGCTTAAAGACTAATATTACCTTTTCTGAGCACTGATACCTAAATCTGGTTTTTATAGTTAAAATGGTTGAACTGAAGAATTTGTACTTGCTAAGTAAAACATTGCTAAATGGATGCTTTTGAGTATAGACAATGATTTTCAAGACTATGAAAATCACATTGCAGTAAAAGGTGATATTTTCATCCTTCAGTTAGACTATTTGTGGAAAAAAACCAGATGAAAGCAGCTAAAATATAACAAATTCATAGTTAGCAAAACATTTATCTTGAATACTTCATAAAAATGCTGTCTGAATCTGTAGCCTCTATCACTGCAGTATAATGAATAAATGCTGCCTCAAGTTGCAGCAGGGGAGGTTTAGTTTGGTTATTATGAAAAATTTCTTCATCAAAATTGTTGTCAAGTCTTGGAACAGGCTGCCCAGGGAAGTGGTGGAGTCACCATCTCAGTAGAGGATTTAAAAGATGTGTAGATGTGGCACTTAGGAACATGGTTTAGTGGTGGACTTGGAAGTGATGGCCTAACAGTGGTGCTCTTAAGGCTGTTTTCTAACCTAAAAAATTTAATGATTTTATAAATATGACCTTGGAAGAGAAAAAAAACACAACAACCAAACAACAAAAAGAGAACTACTTCAAATCACAGAGGAAATACGTATAATACATAATACTCATTCCTTGTGCAAAAATATAGTAGATTTTGTCTAAAATAGAATAAACAGCACAAAAGAATAACCAGAACTTCTTCATGGCAGAAACACTGTAATGAAATGAAAACTAATTACAGTGTTTAGGGCAAGACAGATCTGGTAGGCAGAATAGTTTACATGCTAAACATCAAGTGATACTTAGACCATGCAGTGATTCTGCAGTTCCTCATTTAATCCTTAGTCATGGAACAGACAGATTACACATCCATTTCTACTGCCAGGTCTTGGTGGGAGGGAAGAGAGCTAATTCTGCTGGAAATTTCTTGTTGTTTCAGGGAAAAGATTTTATTTGAAAAAAAAAGTCCAGAACATCATTATCTCCTGAGTAGGAACTGATTTAAGTAGTAGAAAGGTTGATTTGAGTGTACTGTTTCTATCAAGTAACCCTCAGAATTCAGCACTCTAAAATGCTGACATTAAACTCTGATTTAATTGAGCAGCTGCTACAAGTGAATAGGAGTTGAAATAGCTCAGCACTTTGTTCCTCTGTTCTGCATGTACACAATAGATTTGGCTCTACAAAAGCATTTTTTATTAAACAATGCCTTCATTTGAAGCTAGATGCAGCATATAATTGCACCATATTCACATTAGTATATAAGCACATTAGCTTACAGTTCTGCCTTCTCAAAGTCTATGGCACAGGTATAAATATCATTATATGGCTGTTCTTTCAGCCTCAATATGTGCAGAACGCACATCGTAAGGCAGATCTTCATTATGAGATTCAATGCCTGAGGTATTTCTTTTTCTGTTAAAATATTTTGGATCATGTTTCAACTGGTTTTATTTCTTCAATCGTTAAAAAAGTTCCAAGAATTGTGGGGACAAAGAATTTGAGGGTACAAATGAACACCACAAATCAAACGTCTTTCTCAAAAAGAAAAAAAAAATTGTATACCAGGTAAGTTCTGCTGGAATACTAAAGTAACCTAGTCAGCTCAAAGGTTGACTTGGCAGTGTTGGCAAACACTCAGAGGAGGGCATGGAGACGTGGCTGGATGGCACAGCAAGGACGATGGCATCCAGGATAGCAGGGACACTGAGAGATCAGGGTCAAAAGAAGAGCAGCAAAACCACACAGTGTCACAGCTGGTCCTGTTTTACAGTGCAGTGGAAAAACATCTTCAAATCCACGGCTGACTCAAGATTCAAAAGTAAGAAGGTCTCCTTGACTCTTGATTTTCATGCTCGGGAACGCTGAGACAGGAAAGCTGGGAGTTCATAGAGAGCCTTGCAGTACACGGTTGTAAAGCAGTGAGCTTCCAGGAAACATAAACAACTCCGCGATCCGTGGATGAGCCCACGGAGATGCACGGGCGGGCTGAGGCCGGAGGGCCGCGGTGCCCCGAGTGTCCCGAGTGTCCCGACTGTCCCGACTGTCCCGAGTGTCGCGACTGTCCCGAGTGTCCCGACTGTCCCGCGTGTGCCGCTGACGGAGCGCGGGGCAGCCCCAGTCCGACCCGGCCCGCCCCGCCCGGCGGAGCCGCGGCCCCTTTAAAAGGGGGCGTGGCCGCCCGAAGTTTGCCGAAGTTGCGCGCGGGCCGCGGCGCCCGCCCGGCCATGGCGCCCCCGGGGCCGTAGCGCCGCCATGGACTCGCTGACCGCCCTCACCGGCAAGGGCGGCCGCCTGCTCCGCGGCACCGCCAGCCGCCTCTGGGGCGCCGTGCCCGGCGGCCTCCGCCACGGCCGCTGCCAGGACGGCCGGAGCCGCGGGAGCCGGGCCCCGCCAAGCCGCAGCCAGGTACCGGCGGGGAAGGGGCCGGGGTCGCGGGAGGCGAGGGGGGCAGCGGGCGGGGCCTCCCCAGGCGGCGGACTCGGCTCCTCGCCCCGACTGAGCCTCCCTGCAGGGCAGCGAGCTCCGCGGGGAGCGAGAGCGAGCGGGAGCAGGAGGGGGAGAGGGTCCCAGCCGAGCCGCCGGCCGCTGCTGCCCCGCTCCCGCGCCGGCTCGGAGGGAGGGGGCGGCGGGGAAAGGGCCGCCCGTGTGGCGGGCACTGCCCGGGCTGCGCCGGAGCGGTTACAGCGGGGACGGGTCTAACAGCCAAAACCGACGGAACGGCTTCCTGATTGCACTGGCAGAACTACTTACTACAATTACTTTCGTTCGCCTCTCTTTCCTGGTAGCTTCACCGACCGGGGGCAGGAAAGCGCGGGGAGCGCAAACGCCTTGATTTGAGATCTCTTTAGTGTACGACGTGGTTTCTGCCTCTCTAGTGCTCCTGATGGACAGGCAGTAGTCCTTTGAAAATAGACCTCAGTGATGCTAAGGGCAGAAGTAGTACCTCTGCCTCTCCGTGGCCAAACAGGTCAGTCAGGACATAGTAAGTGACTCCTTGTGCTGTGGCTGGGAGTAAGAGGGCTGCTGTTGTCACCCCCTCTTGATAATGTCGTTGGGCTGTAGGTATCGGTATTGTCACTTAGTCATCTGAAGTGAGCACTCATATGGGCAGGAAGTACCCTGAAAACTGGAGGGGTGGTCGGCAAATGCACACACGCTGCTTATGCAGAAGAGGAGCAGGCAGTAAGGACTCTGGAAAGGTGATTCGGGATTACAAACAAGCCTATGACCTAACTAGTAAAAGCAGCATGATCTAATAACTGCTGGGAAAGAAAAAGGCATAAGAATTCAAGTTTGTTAAAGTACTTTTTGATAATATAAAGAGCAGTATACAATGAATAGTAAGTATTTTTCTTTTTTTTTTTCTGTTTTGAGAAGCTCTGTGCTAAGTGGATAGATGTATGCCTGTTATGGTCTGTAGGTAAGGCTGAAGTCATGTCTCTACTGGAACGTAATACTAAAGACAATTACACTTCTTTGTTACGGTATATTGTTTTAGAAGAGTCAAATTGTTGTTTTTCCTCAAGAGTAGCAAGGTCGGTGTAGGAGGCAAAGCAGTAGGAATACCTTTGCAGCCTGTCAGATGTAGGTGGTGTCTGCTTGTGTGCATTGGTTCACACTTCTTGCACCGAAAGGATAATAGGTAACCAGCTTATATTTACAGTGCCACTCTTTATTTGTTTCACGTCCCTCTCCCCTGAGACATACAAGAAGAGAAAGAGACAATAACTTGTCTCACTTCAGCAGTGAAGTGAAATACCCTGAATAAGGCCTCTGCATACTGTTAAAAGCTTGTTGACAAAGATTACTTAAAGTCTTTTGCAGAACCAAAATGACAGTGACATACTTTAGCATCCTCTGGTCTTTTAGTCAGTGACAAGGCCTTGTGTTCAGCTGTTAGTATGAAGCATCTCCTGTGATGCATGTGATTTCTTGGAGGGAAAAGCTCTTTGACTATTTGTCCCCCTCTTCTGGGGCAAAGGATTAACTTAGACTGCATTGTAATGTTTTGGGTCTCTTTTTTCCCCTCTAGCTTTGAGCAAAAAATGTAGTTAAAATTTGTGTTAATGAAAAGTAACTGCAGTTCTGGAATGCAAGGGTGTGTTTCTGTGTGTATGGAATTTAACTTACCTTTTTGACAGAACTATACTTGGGGTTTTTCCTCACCTAGGCAAAGCATGCTGTGCAAGGCAATTAGGCCGCAGCCCTCCCATGGTATTTTCTTTATGGGGTTTCTCTCAGTTACAGCAGAAACGAATTCTTGTGACTGTAGAATTCTTCTGGCAAGCATTTTGCTGGCTTTCACAAACCACCTGTGCCCTTGTAATGGGTGCTGTGGAAGCTGTAACAATGATTGCAATGCTTCAGTTGAAATCAGACCTCTGTTTTAATTAGAGATGGGTCCCCTGGCACTAGCTTAAGACTTACTGGCGAATTCTAACTACTCCAAATATTTAGTCTCTGTATCCAGTGTTCTGGATCCAGGCCTACCTATTACTCTAGTTAGTCTTCCCTGCTTAGGGCTCTCAACGTTCATTTTCTTTGCATGGACTATGCATTATTTCTTAAAAGAATAGTTCTTCATAAATGCCTTAAAACCATGTTTCTGCTCTTCTGAAACAAAAACCAACCTTTTATTATTATTTTTAATTTAACTTCTACAATAAAGTATCTTAATTTTAATCATGTAATATTAGTAATTTCACCTTTATTGTTTTCATGCTTGTCTTTCTGAACAGTTAAACAGCTGCTCTGTTAGGTTTCCAAGTTCAGGGAGGCAAGTGTGTTCAAATGCTGTGCCTTAAATAATTTCTTTGGATACACACAGAACAGTTCATAGTATGTCTTAATAGAGAGAAGGGAGTCACTGGGAGACTGAGTTGTGCCATAGGAGGCTGTAAACCTGTTTAACCAGTTTACATTGTTTGTGTCCCAGTCAAGTCAGTGAAAAAACTTTAGAAAGATATTTTTTTCTTTTAATGATTGTGATAGAAGATGAAAATGCAGAGAACCAAAAATTCTGGAGAACGCATCTGGCTTTAGTAACGGCACTACCAATATCAGAGTGTGAAGTTTATTTCTTTTAAAAGGTCTGTGAGTTTTGAAGTATAGCTTCTAAATATAGTCTATTGATAATTTATAGGAAGAACTAGTATGTATGTATGTATTCAAGGCATGGATTTACCTAGAAACTTTAGCTAGTGTAGCTTTCTCGTTTATTGGTAGCTATTGTAGATGTCAGTGTTCTGAATTTGCATGTGTTTTTGCTTGTTTTAACATGCAACTCCAGGCTTTAGGGAATGTGTGATTAAGGGTTATCTTTACTGCAGAATTAGCTTGAATGTTCAGTTTAATTAGAGTCTCATCTATACAAACCTCTTCCTTAAAGGAGCTGACAGCACATCTCATAGTTCAGTTCTCTGTTTACTTTGCTGTGTAAGGAGGACAAGCAGTGAGGGACATGGTTTCACTTCTTTCTGTGGCTCTGAGGCTATATGTTAAGTGTACTCTTTGGTTCAGTGTACCACTGTTAAAGAAAGCTGCTGAGGAACTGCTGAGGGTCCAGCCAGTATGTTTAGGGGCACAGGGCATATGACCTGTGAGGAGGGATTGAGGGAACTGGGCTTTAGTCATGCAGAGGAGACCAAGGCAATCTAGAGGCAATTTAATTATGACATGCATCTATCTAAAGGGGCACACTCTTCTCAGTAGTAATAAATCAAGGAGTGGCAATGGCCATGAGTTTTAGCTTGGGAGATTCAAATTAGACAATAGAAAAAACTTTGCACAGAGTGGTCCATTACTGGGATAGGTTACAGTTTTAAGCTGACCTGATTTGATATTGGCAATAATTCTGCTTCATAACTGGAGGCTGGAGTAAATGTACTTAAGAGGTGTCTTCCAAATAAAACTTTGAATCTGTGAGGATATACTTTCATATCTGGAGTCTTGTGCTTCTTCCCTCCTAGACATTTAAACTCACTTCTGTCTGTGGTCACTTAATGGAGGGAGAAGATACACTGCACAGGAAGTCTTGACTTCCTGCAGTATGTGTCCCATTAAGTACAGAAGTTAAAAATCAGTGATTCACAACTCCTTATTCATACATTCCTCTCAGCCAGTCTGTCAGAGAAGTTTTTCTAGCTGCCTTCTATTAAACTGTTGTTGTTGTTGTTTTCCTTCAGGTTCAACTTGATTGTTCAGTTCTGAACCATGTGGCCTGTGGGTTTATTTACATTTCTTTCTTACCACCTTTGAGTCTTGATTGGTGAGATTACCATATGCAGTATATCCAGTAAGCTGTGTGGCTTGTCAGTTCTCTGTACTGTGGTAAAGGTGACAGCAGTGCATTAGAAAAATAAATGTGCAGAGCCAAGTTATAATAAATCTTTCAAGCCCTGATATACAAGTTGTAACTTCCTTTCTAAAAATCTGCTTTGGAATAAAGCAAACCTAAGAATAAGGTAGGTAATTTTCTCACTTCATCTTAATTCAGTACTTCACTTTTAAGAAATTAACAGGTGTATGATAAAGTACGAGAGAGGATTCAAACTGGGGAGACGCACTTCTGCAAGTTTTCCTTGTACATACTGTTCCGGATGAAGCTCATATGAAATGTACCAACACCCTTTATAAAGACATTAATGCTTCGCTTTCATGTCTGAAAATACTTCAGTTGGTACAGGCATAAGAAGCAAATGTGATCTTGGAATGTATCAGGCTGGTGACTCAGTCATCTTGTGATATGTTAATGTATGCACAATCTCTTCTTCAGACTTATGTGCTACTAGTATATAGGATTTCTTGACTATTCCCTTGGTGTATGTGATGTTAAATGATCTTTTCATGTTCTGCTTTGTGCTGTTACATCACACCCTGCTGTTTTTTTCTCCAAGCCTTAGGGCTGCAGAATTTGTTATGTCCTTTTGCCCAACCTTTGCTGTTGATTGTCCTTTTGAGTCAGTCTGCTGATGTGCAATTGAACTATGCTAAAAACTAGTCCATTGGGATCTCATTAATATACCCCTCCATGCTCCTACTTTCTATTTCTCTCTCCCTTTTACTGAATTTTTTACGTATTTCACAACTCCTAATACTTTTTCTACTGTTCAGCAGGGTTGTGATGTATTGGATGTTTCACTGAAGTTCAGTTTATAAACTAATCTAACAGATGACTGAAACAGATAGAATCTAATTTTTTTTTTTCTTTACTCATACTCTGGTATCCTTTGACTGTGTTACATTTTTGTTTAAAATGTGTCATGTTCTTTTATTTTAATGTTCTGGTTAATTTCCATTTCTAACCTTCAAACAGTTTAGAAGGTGATGTTTTATTGAGAACCTGCATGCTTATGGCAGCATTTCAAGTCACTACATGTATGAATAATAACTTTCTGTTAATCAGTAAGCAACGCACCCTGCTGTGTTATATGTGTAAATCTCCCTCTGGTTTGATTTGGCGGTGGCATCCTGTATCTTTATTGCCTGCCATAAAAATGTGGGAGGAATCATAGTTACAGAACTCAAATTGCAAGTAAGATTGTTTAGTCCTGCCTTTCACAGGGAAGATGATGACTTCAGGCTAGGTTTCTGATTGCTTTATTCAGCTGGGACATGGAAATGTCCAAGGATGGAAACTGCACAACTACTCTGGGCAACTAATTTTTTTCACCTTCTACCTAGTCAGAAACTCTCCTGTTTGTCTATTATGTCTGTTGTCTTTTGGTCTCCCACTGTGTTACTGAAGAACCTGACTTTGTCATCTTGACACCTCCAGGGAAACTATCTAGAAGGTACAGGATGGCTGCTGTTCCAGTCCTTCAAAACCACCTCTGCTTCAGGCTGGAGAGGCTCTGTTCTTTTGGCCTATTCTCACAGCCCCTGACTGCCTTGGTGGCCCTTCACTGAAATACTTTTTGTTTATCTATGCCTTTCTTATATTGAATGGGGCTGGAGGAGAGCAGGACACTGACACTAGAGCCAGTATTCCAAAAGCAGTTAGAGTGCCACGTAAAGGATAATAGTTGCTTCTCTCCAGTGCTCGTTCTGCTGGCTACAGTTATCACAGATGAGGATGCTGTTGTCCCTCCTTTTTTCCAGGCCATGCTGCTGGCTCCTGTCCAGCTTCTACCTACCAAGACCCTTGGATTTTTATCAACAGATCTCCTCCTTAGCTAGGCCGTTTCAGCCTGCACAGCACAAAAGGCTCTTCCTCCCCATGCAAAAGACTGTCTTGTTTAATTCCATAAGGTTCCTGTCAGCTTGCTCTTCTAACCTTTCCAGGTCCCTCTGAATGTCAGCCCTGCCATCATGTATGTTGACTGGTCTCCTCAGTTCATTGTTACTTGCAAACCTAATGCAATAAACTTGTACAGTAAGGTGTTTACTGAAGCACTGGCTATATCTTCACATACAGCAGATTCCTTTGCATGATAGCAGAGCAGTTGTGGTGCACAGGTCAGGAGGATAAGCTGACTGACTTTGCACTTTCAGAAAAAGTAGGTATCATTGGTTTAAGTGTGATAAGGCAAAGTGTAAATTCTTAAAGATATCTAAGGATGACTTGATATTGCTGCTAGGTGGTCAAACTGCTCATGTGGTATTGTGTAGACTTGAAGATGCACATCTAAATGGGCTTAAATATCTGAAAGCGGTGGACAATTATCACTGGAAAAGTCGACTTACTGTATCAGTAGAACAGCCAATATTTTTGCAAGTTTTCATTAATAGATACATTTGGTCTGCGGAGAGTTTGTATAGTATCTGGATGTTGTGGTTGGGTAGTCTCTCATGTATTAAACTATATACATGTATTTCAGATGGAACAGGAAAGGAAGCTTACTGTTGATTAACACATACCGTGGTGTCATGGTTTTGCTCACCAGCCCATCCCTGGGGCTGAGGATGGTTTTGTCCAGGTGATTTCCGGACAAAAAACCAATCAAAAAGTTCAGTGACGCCTTTGCTAATTACATCTTTAAGAAAACGGAAGAGAAGGTTGGTGTCGCAGTTGAAATTAGGAGCAGCAGCCATGTAGGAGAGAAGGTAGCGGGCCCAAGGAGGGCCAAGGCCCCCTCCTCCCCAGCTTGGGCCGGGGGGGGGGCAGGTGCAGCACTGAAGCCTCTCTTCTCTCTTGTGAGAGAGTGAAGAAAAAAAAGTTTAAAAGATGAACTGCTTAGACGAGAAACCGCTGTAGAAGAATTCCAGCCATGAGATAAGAGAACTTTCAAGGTCAAAGCTAGCAGTTGCAGGAGAGAGAAGAAAAGTTCGAAGAGGGGAGAGCTGCTTTTTCTCCTTTTCGCTCTCCCTCCCTTCAGCAGGGTAAAGACTGAAAAATAAAACCCTGCCACTTGTGAAAGTTTGTTGAGGTGAAGAAACCCCCCATGCAGCTCACAGAGGAACTTGTGGATGCACCAGAGATTTGTGACTTTAACAGAAAGAGAAAAGCCTTATGCTGGAGCAGGAGCGGCTCGGATGAGGCAAAGTCCTGTTAAAGACTTTGTAACCCTCGAAGGGGACAATGCTTATGCTGGAGCGAAACGACTCAGATAAGCTTGGGATCTCAGTGAGAGATCCATGCTGTTACTGAAGATTTGTGACCCTGAAAAGACCTATGCTGGAACAGAAAACGGTTCGGGTAGGGATGTTGGGATCCATGTGTGGGATCCATGTTGTTGGTATTGGAGATCTGTGACCCTGAGAGAACCTATGCTGGAGCAGAAAACGGCTCGGGTAGGGATGTTGAAGATTTATGACCCTGAGGGGAATGAGAGAGCCTTACGCTGGAGCAGGAACGGCTCGGGTAAGGATGTTGGGATCCATGCGTAGGATCCAGACTAGACCCATGCCGAGAAGTCAAAGACTGTTCTCCCATGGGGATGGACCTCCATAGGGAAACAGGGGTGAACTCTTAAACCATTATCCCCTGTAACCCTGTGGAAGAAGATCCATAGTAAGCAAGTGTCCCCTTGCAAGCCTATGGAAGGAGACCCTTCAAGACCTGGGTAACCCCCAACCTTCAGTTTTAACCCAGGAGGGGGGTAGGCCCAGCCCTGGAAGCCTACACAGAATGAAAAGGAGAAAAAGTTCCAGCTGCGACGAAAGTGCTGCAGAGTTACTAGAGAGAGAGAGCTGGAATTCCGAGAACAGAAAAGAACTACTTCTCCTCCTTAGACTAATATAAAGGGAAGTGGGAGGAGAAGTATCTTCTGTAAATACATAATACCTTTTACTTAAGTAGAATTATTGTAAATATAATTCCTTAGTTTTAGCTTGTTAATAATAAATACTCATACTTTTTTTCCAATTCAGTCTCTTTTTGTCTGCATAAACCTTCTCTCAACTGATAGTAATTGTATGGGAGGTGTAAAAATAAATTGAACCAGGACAAAACCACGACACGTGGCATAACCTGAAAGTGTGATAAAACATTTGTTTACTTCAAATGTGAAATGTTATTTCAGAAGAAAGCCCATGTGATGCATCTACCAGGAATGTCATGTGTGAAGCCACTTTTTCTCCTAGCCATTTGGAGAAATGGCCTGTCTTAAGTTTGCTTCTATTAATTGTCTCCATCCTGAAATCATGCATTAAGTTATTTCTGCCTATGTGTGATGCAGCTGACTGAATAGAAGAAAAGAGTCATGTGTTAGGGGGATCATAAAATGAACCTGGATCTATGCTGTATCTGTGTTGCAGGAATAAACTATTTTGGTGTTTGAAGTGCTGATGCAATGGTAGCAAGGTCTTGGATGCATTTAGCTTGGGGGTTTGATTGAGAAAATGTGAACAAAAGCATCATGTGGAGAGCAGTGATAAGGATCAAGAATTTTGAGAGCATGACTTGCTTGGAAAGACTGAATCACAGAATAAGTAGCAGTTGCTTAACAAGAGGAGACTGAAGGAGGCATTGTTATGACACTGCCTTAGTCTGAAAACCTATCATTTTGGCTACAAAACAGTAGGCTACAAGCATCTGGTAGGTTACTATTAGGTCCTCTTTGTTTCTGGTTCCTAAGACACTGGAAGATAACTGAAAATAATATTCCTGTAATTAGCATAAGCATATCTAACCGCAGAACAGGGAGAAGGGTTAATGAGACAGTTGCTGACTGTGAGGTAGTCCCTGCTATTAGGAGCTTCAGGTCACCAGGTCTTATGGAATATAAAGATTTCCTCCTTTAATCTCTTTTTGTTTCTTTATGAATAGATTATAATGATCTAATTCTTATTGAGCAGAACTAATCTAATAATGATATAATATCTGTACTTCCCCTATTTTATCAATCAGCAAGTTGTTCCATGTACTGCTAAATAACAATGTATTTGAGAATATTTCAAATACTATTTTTCTTACTTTCTTAAGATTCATTACCTCATATATGCTGCATGTTTTTTAAGATCCTGTGAAAAACTTTGTCCTAGAGAAGAATTTTACGAAGTTGGTGCCTCTTCCTTTGTTTTAAATGCCTGTAAACCTGATGCATAAATGTACCATTATTGTTAGGAGTGTGTATATGTGTTTAAAAAATCTTTTTCTTATCTACTTGATCATGATAAGCTAATTTATTAGTTTTAAACAGTCAACAGTAATCACTGACTTTCTTTTTCTCAGAGGGTACTTGTTTGGTTTATTAATTTATTAATCTAAAAAAAGTGGCTGTTGTAATTTCTGTTACATTGAAATGACTAGAATATCAGCAGCTGAGAAACACTGGAAGTTGAGATTTAAGCTTATCTTGCAGAGAAATAGTAGGGTAAAGGAAAATGAGTACATTTTACTCTATGCAAAGCTTGAAGATCCTCCTAAGCAGTTCTTAGCATGTATCCTAGTTCTCTTTACCAGCTCCTAGTACCAGAAGTCCAAAGGATGTGCTAGAAGCATCAGCAAACAACAAATCAAAGCCCAACAATTCAGCTCAGACAACATACTAAGAAATGAGAAATGTCACCTTTGTCATAACAATTTGAGCTAGCAGTGCCACAATGTTTTCACTTGACCGAAATTCAGTGGCACAGGGCCACATAGAGGCAATTAGTAGAACCCCTCCTATAAGTGTTGAATTTTAACTGCAGTTGTCTTCACTTTTCAGTTGAAAAATACGACTGGCTATTACATATTGTAAGGGCAAAGCTGCCTCACTGAAAACTGAACGTTCTTAAACCATAATGCTCATAACCCTCCTTTTCCTATTTTACATAAATATGTTGGAATAATAAGTCCTTCTGTCTGTGTATGTTGATGATCATATGTAATCATTCTTATGCTACAGTCTTAATCCTGAGTTTCTGTGCCATGCATTCAGACTAAATATTGGTCTGGTGTCCTTTTGAACACTGCCTTCTGTGTCTTTCTGGTTCTAGTCTCTGAAATCCTAGGTAGTTGAAATATTGTCATTTGTGGATCTGACATTCACTTTATCACTTCAGTGTTTCAAGCTGTTGTGGAGGCTCAGTCCTGTTTAAAGGTAGTTAAGAATTCAAGTATCAACCCTGATGTGTGAAAAGGTGGGTCTTCTTTCTGTCTAAAACAGCACAGCTAAGAACTCTGATAACCTGGCACCACAGATCCTCTTGCTAAACAAGTTATTCTTGACTCTTGAGTTTGTGCATAATGTGGTCAGTGGCAGCAGGTTTTTCTCCTACCTGTGGTCTGAGAACATCAGTCTTCAGTAGTCTCACTGACTTGCTACTGGTAGGTGGAGTAAGGACTGAGTGTAACCTAACAAGATGATCTCCTGTGTAACAGAGTTATCAGGAAAATGGATAATATGAAAGCATGAGACTGATTCTGTTGGTGCTAAGGACTTTCAGACTACTGCATTCTATGCTGATAGTTGTTTCTATTTTCATGTGCTTCCTAGAATACTAGTGGCACTGAAAAGGCTGAAAGATGGGTTTACTTTCCCCTCAAAAATAAATAACCTGCTCTTTCAGTGAGAGAGATGCTTTGTAGTGTGTCATCAGGGAGGCTACGTTCATGTCTCTACTGCTCTGACCTATTTTCACAGTTGAAATACCTCTTAGTTTTGTTTCTAAGAGGTTAGGTGAAATCAGTGTGTTCTTTATGAACAGGCAGCTCAAGCACTTGGGCTGTGGGCAGAGGTGTGGATTTTGGTAGCTGGGCCAGCTGGGTAGTCACACACACATAGCTTGGCATTCCCTGCCTCCATCTCCTCTTGACTCCAGAGATTTAAATCATGGTAGGTTATGAAACACTTGAAACCTGTATCCATCTAGTGAGGGGAAGATAATACTATATCACATGGAGGGAAGGAATGAAAGTGGGCACTGATGGGAAGGGTAGGATTTACTGTCTTAGGTATATGAGGGGATGATATTAACCTAACTGCAGATTATAAGCTCCTGGGAATTTTTTGGTAGGAGTTCTCCTGGTATCTGCTTTGCTACAAAGTGCCCTCAACAGGGACCTTCCTTCCTCACCTCTACCCTCTGGTTGCTCTTACTTTTCTGAAGTTACCAGATTGCTCTGAAGTCTCTGAAGATGGTAAAGGGCCTAGAGGGGAAGCCACACAAGGAGTAGCTGAGGTCAGTTGGTCTGTTTAATCCGGAGGACACTGATGGGAGACCTCATAGGGCTCTGCAGCTTCCTCATGAGTAGAAGTGAAGGGACAGGCAGATCTCTCCCCTGACCAGTGACAGGACCTGAGGGAATAGCCTGAAGCTGTGTCAAGGGTTGTTTAGGTTGGATATTAGGAAAACGTTCCTCCAGAGGATGGGGACTGGAGCAGGCTCCCTAGGGACGTGGTCGCAGCACCAAGCCTGCCACAGTTCTGGAAGCATTTGGACAATGCTCTCAGATTTAGTGGGATTCTTGAGGTTGTCCTATGCAGGACCAGGAGTTGGACTCAACGATCCTTGTGGGTCCCTTCCAGCTCAGGATATTTTATGATGATTCTGTGATTCTAAACTAGCAGGTTCTTCCTTTGTGAAATAATTTTCCATTTTTATTTCTGGTATAAGGAACAGAAGTGGTTATTTGTGTAAGACTTTATTCTACTGTTAGTTACTGGAGAGGCAGAAGGTGGTTTATCTCGACCTCTTGGATAGCACTTCTCTGCAAGCTCTTTGGACTAGTTAGAAGAAAAAGGAAACTTAAATTTTGGTTGAGGGGAAAAAAACCAAGCTACACTGAGCTATATACAAATGAAGTGTGTGCATATATATTTGTAGTGTGGGGCTTCTTTATTTTTATCTAATGGAGTGGGAGGGGAGGAGGAGAAGATAGTTGTTCTGCAGTAGGGGCTCTCCTTGTATAGATTAAGGCATGAATGGGGTCCTGGATGAGATCAGTCTATTTTCAGTTGCATCCTTGGACTTTTGTTTAGGAATATTTGACCCAGATTGCTCTTGAAAGAAAATGATTAGGCCACTGACAAACCGTTGATTAGTGCTGAAAAATTTGTAACAGCTACAGTCAAACAGCTGTTAGAGTTTTTCAGTAGCTTGGTGAGGCGGCCACCTGTTGTGTTGCAAGGTCAGGTAAAAACTTTGGTAACAAACTATTTGACTTAGGCGGGAAAATGTTGGCTGCTGCTGGGTCTACACACAAAACTCTGGTGTATTTTATTCATTACTGAGTTGGTTTGTTCCCCTAAAGATGTTTGCTGTACCTTTAAAAACTATGAATATAATCAGAAATGACCTTTCTGTCAGCTAAGCTTTAAAAAGCTACCATTTGTAAATAAAGGAAGAAATACCATTTAATGTATTGAAGGAAGATAGCAGTGTGCATAATTAGTGTATAATTTTTTAGAATTGCTAGAAACTTCTTAGAAATAGGCTTAAAATCTTGAATGTCACTTGTAGCTACAAAGACTTGCTATAATTAATACCATCTATAATCAGTTTCAGGTATGGAAGCATTCTACCTCAGGCTTTCTTCAATATGTAAGAAAAGGTTGAATTAGGCTAAAGTTTAATTCCTTATTTTATTTATATCTATATATAAAAATAAAAAGATTACCACCAGAGAATAGGTTTGATCTGCTAGAAATCACTTTTGTTGTCCTCTGCAACTTGTTCTATATAGCAAATGTAAGGTATTTTATGAGGTGGGTTTCTTCTTACGTTATTTTTCTTAATATTTTATTTTGTTTCATTTTTTTTGGCAGTGCCGAACTTTCTGTGTGATTTATGTTGATTCCACCTTCTTCCCTCCATATCTTGGTAGTATCAGCAATCCATGTAGAAATTTGGAAGTGGGTGGATGAAATTTGTGCAAATACTGGTCTACTCTCTTTTCCAGTGTTGCAGTCAGAATACTAATTAAAATCAATAATACACAAAAGATGCCGTCAGTTTTTAGTAGGTTTCCTTATTATGTTGGATGAGTCTTAAGTAGATGTACAGTAAGTTTTCAGTTGTCAATGTGGTCATGCTAAAATGTTTTTAAAAATACATTTTATAAGTTTTTCTCTTCTATTCAATTTGGCTTGAAATATTTGAGTAAACTATGGTAATAAATTTGAATGTATCAAAATGGGAGTATAACTAATCCTATTGTAGCATTCACATGAGTATTTTGGGCTCCTTAATAGCAGATATTTAATTGTTGAAGATGGAGGCTGTGTGACTTGGACTTAACTTTTTACAAGATTCATCAAAAAAAGTGTGTATATAAATGCATATGTTAAACCCCTGACTTTTCTAGAGATGTAAATACTTTCTGTTGAATCATGTAAGTACATTGATACATTGTGATTATCATAAATATCAAGACAGTTGTATAAAGAAGTAGAATATATGGTAGGTACAAACGTTATCAGTTTGGCCTGTGAAATAGAGATCATCAAAATATAGTGCCCCAATAAAAAGAATAATTCTTAATTTGTTTTATTTATTTAGGATCTTTAGTGTTTATGTCCAGGCTGCATGTTTGCTACAGACAGGATGATTGAAGTTTAACATTAATACTCTTTGTTTTATAAAAAAGCCGTAAATACTCTGTACTTATCAAACAGCAACAAAAAATCTCCAGTGATCAGATTGAACACACAGGAACTCTAGATCACCTCCCCTCCAGATCAGAGCAGACTGAGTATGATACAGAATCAATTAATCACAGTAATACCAGAGATGTTGCTTGCCTGATGGGGTCAATCTCCTATTTAGTCTTTCTTCATAAATTGCTTCCTGGATAGCAGCAAGTACTTCTGCAGTTAGTTGATTTCCAGTTATCAGTTGTTTGTATTGGTCGAATTTTTAAAGCACTGCAGAGGAATGAAGTCCCTGTTTTAGCAGCTGGTGTCTGTCAGCAGGAGCAAGCTGTGTAACTGGTGAATTAGATGTCTGCCCACGGGGCTGTATCAGCAGCCTGTGACAGTACTGAGAGAGGAAAATGAATTTAACACGCACATTGCCTCAATTTTTTTCAGACACTGGCCAGAAGAAGACCCCAGACAAGAAAGATGGGCGACGAATGTCTTTTCAAAAGCCTAGAGGGACTCTTGAATATTCTGTAAGTCACTGATTTATTGTTAGAATGTTATTTCAAAGCAAGTGCAGACTAAAAAGTTTCCTTACAAAATATAAGCAAAACTGTAATATGCATTACCATTAATCTTGGAATTCTGTGTATCTGATAGTTTAGTTTGACAGAAATTAAATCAGGGAATTAGCTGGTAGTACTTGAGGAGTAATGCTATTTTTTCCCTTTAAATGCCTTTTTTTTCCTAAAAATCCCAAGCAAATCAATCTGTTGACTGGTTCACTTTTAGGTAACTAGTTGGAAACAATAAATAACAATAGTTACATAATCATGTGCAACTTCTCTGCTTTCAGCATTATTATAAGCTGTTGCTGTCAGGAGAAGTATAACAGAATTAAGTTTGGAAGGGAAGCTGTATCTTGATACTGACCTTCTGGTGGTCTCCTAATGATTTCCCTAGATCTATACCTTTTACTGTATAACTCTGTTTCTGCATCAGTATCTGAAAATGGAGCCATGTTCTGTTCTTGAAATGACCCTCAAACTGTGCTGCAGTCAGCTTTTCACGTTTGTGGTTACTAAGGGAAACAGAAGTGAGAAGTATCTGTCTTGTGTTATATACGGGAAATATAATTAAGCCTATAAATAATGCTTATTGAATTGATGTTAAAATAGGGAAAGTCTGTCACAGTTATCTTTGAATGCTTTTGAAGCTGGACATGATAAATAAAAATGAGAACTTCTTCATAAAAGGTCTTTACTTGACCTCTTGATTTTCTCTTATTCCAGAACTAAGAGACGGGGAGATGGAAGAACTTAACTCTTAATGTTATGTGAAGCCAAGCTGTGATATGCTTAACTACTGGGAAGGCTGTGATAGTCATTTGAAGAGACAGTATGTGTGTATCAGGAGCAAGAAGCATTTCTTTAGTGTGGCTTATATTAGAATTTGACTATAATTCTAAAGTTAGTTAGTTAGCTATTCTGATTATACTAAAGACTTCCTTGAAGTTGAAATTCAAAACAGAAATTCCTGCTGCTTGGGTTCTAGCAGCTGAAGAATGTTAATATAAAGGTGACTGTTTCTATTCCATTAACACCATTATGTCTGAAATAATAGGAAAAAAGGGTCAGTTGTAGATCTATGTTACTGGCATTCATACTCAGTAAAAAAAATCCCTTAACTTTGCTCTTGCCACTATGTGCATGCTTTTACTTTGGTATGTAAGATTCCAGGCAAAGTTAAAGCAAAAAGCTTTCCTTTTTTTTTAACCTAGTGTGTTTGTGTCAAGTTGCCATGTACTTCTGCAGGTTTCTGTGTTCCAGTAGGTGGGGTTTTAGAGACAAAAATAGCTTTCTTAATACATACTGAAGTATACATCACTTCCTTGTGAGTCAAAAAGATGATTCACAAGAATCAAAGCTTTTCATCATTAAACTTAGTCCAGCTTCTAAAGGAACTTGTTGCACATATGAAACGTGGTGCATTTCAGCTTCACAAATGCTCTATTCTGATGGGTCTTGCTGTGCATTTCACTCATGAAGCTTGTGAAGTACTTCAGTAGCATCAAGTTCTTGGAGTTTTTGGTTGAATGTTGGGTATATATGTTTTAGTAAAATACACAGATCTAACCTATAGTAACTGAGCTTATGTTCAGTATGAGAGATCTGTTAACTAGTGTGTTAATTTGCTATAGTTGTTAATTATGACTTTATTCTATGTGGAGAGATGCACTTATTTACATCTGGTTTCTACCTTAGTCCTACTGCCTCTGACAGTGGCAACACACACACGTATTTATCTACTTGTATGTGTTGTTTCTTTGAGAAGTAGTAGAGGGATGAAGGCAGAAACCAGACTCCCCATCAACTCCCAGCATTGTTGAAAAGTTAGTGGGGTTTTTTGCCTTTTTAAAAATAATAATTTAAGGTGTTAGTTTTTCCAGTGGCTACATCATTTTAGGTGGGAAGGTCTTGTACTCCTGAAGTTTGGAGTGAAATGGTATTTTGCTGATTCAAACTACAGGTTTTTAATGTGAAGTGGACTTCACACCAGAATTTTTTAAAAAAGAAAATAGTTAATATGGGGACAAATAAACAATAAAATATAATTTCACTTTAAGGTAAAACCAAAAAGCAGTTAATGTTTAATATTTTCATCTAAAATTCCCAAAATGTAAAAGCTTGAAACCACTGTTCTGTATGTAACACCGGAGAGAATATATCAACAGATACAGTACTAATTGAAAACAGATATGGTAGTAATTGAAGGAAGTCAGTCCTAAACTGCCTCTGAAAAATATGGAAAACTAGTTTATTTTTGCTGATATTGCTTAGACAGTGAACAGATATTCTTTTTAAAGTTCATATAGTTTCTCCTTTCCTAAATGTCAGTTGACAGATTAGACGCAAATTGATGTTATCTGTTATTTCAGAATTCACAGTTGGTGCTTTCAGCACACAGCTGATGAATGTGAGCAGGCTCAGAGGACCAACAGAGTAAATAGTGTAGGTGAATTATTGTTACTAGCTAGAACTTTCTTGAGTCCTTTTTCGGGTTCTGGAAGTAGCAGCTTTATATTGCTTAATTGACATAACTTCATTACCTTAACATTGCATTGGAAGCCTTTTGTGTTACACGTACAAACACAACCAGTGCCTACCTACAGGTGTTAGAAGAGCCAACTACAGGTAAATGGAGCATAAGCAGACAGCGCTGGCCACTGATCACCAGTGATTGTGGCATGCTAGTAGTTTTATGCTTCAAGGAAAGACTTATCGCTGATCTTCCTTTTGAGAAGAAAGAAATAATTGTGGTTCTGTTTTCCCGATGTTGTATACTATATACACAGTCATAATCTGGTATTTTTAAAGGCTTGGGTACAACGCCAGAGTCATGTTGTCTGCTCCCCTGTGTCTTCACCCTTCTTTCTAGTGTTCCCATCTGTTTAATTTTGTTAGGTCATTTTAATACTCCTAAACTATTTTGTTGTTTTCTGGTTATTGGACATCTAGTCATTATAAGAAAGTAGTAATTCTTTCTACACTCTGATTCATATATATTTGATGCATAATTTTTAATGGAAGAATAAGTGAGTTTGAAACATTGAGATGCAATGACAGTGAAGTTCATTAAAATATCGGTAGAAAATTAGGTTTTAAATAACTTTGCCAGCTGTTAATTTGAGGGAAATGAAGGCAGTTTGAACCATAGTTAATAGTGACTGAAGCTCTAATGGTACACACATGGCAACATGGGTATGTAAGCAGTGCTCTGTAAATGGAAAAGGGGTAATGAGATGCACCTCTGCTCAAATAGGGACAAAATTATTTGAAGAGAGTGTTTGATTTGGGATTTTATTGGAAAAGGAAAATAAAAAGTAAGGATTTTAAGTGGCTCTTTCTGTGTCTAGTAAAATCCATAAAAAACTGATTTTGATGAACTTAGAATTTTAAACTTATTTATATTTACATGTAAGTGACAGCATAAGGGAGAAGTAAAGGGAAAATAAGATCTTATGTGTTTTACCTCTATGTAAGAGTTGGTGACCAGAAGTTTTTGCTATTGAGGAAAACTGCTTATGTTTCAAGGAACCTTTTCAACTGGAAGTTATTGTACAAAGCAGAGTGTGGGAATTTATGCAGTGCTGAATGAGCGATCCTTGTTTTCTTTTAACACTTTTATTAATTAGTGCCTTTCAGTCTTTATACAGAAGCAAGCAAAGGCAGTAGATGATACGTACTGAACCACTTCAAGGCACCAGCTGGCCTCTTCAGGTCCATTTTTGACTGTTTACATGTCTAGTGGGTCTCTTTTCTTCAGCAGTGTACTTGCACTGGAACAAATCTTGCCATTCTGTTAATTATGAAAACAATTCAGTCACTGTTCATCATTCCCTTCTCTTATCAAAGAAGATGCAACATTGTGCTTTAATATCCAAATATTTATATAAGATTCTTAATATTCAGAATAGCATTTAAATACCTACCTCATAATGGATAGAAATTTTGCTTTCTGAGAGAGAAGGAATGACTTTTTGCCCTCTCTTTCAGTATTGAATTGGTGGGGAAAAAATGGTTGGAAAAGCTGGGGGCTGACTGTGGTATGTGGTGGCACTTTTTCAACTTGTTATTCCATGCTTTACCACAAAGTTTTTCTTTCTTTGAGCCTTTGTCTGTTCAGATTCTGTTTATTAAAATAGTAGACTGCCTAAGAATTGGTAAGTAGGCCTTTGAATCTTGGGAAATACTTCAAGAAGTCTCTATTACATGAACAATGTCTTTATTTTAAGAAGGTATCAGTGCTGGTCTTTGTCCCATGCAAAGTGGAAATTTGCCTGTGCAAACTTCACAGCCAAATAAGAAAGAGATGCTTATATTTGCCATGGTATTTATTTTGAATAAGATAAACCCTTTAGTTACCAAGCTATCTCACCAGATGTTTTTATTTGTGAAGGCTGAAAAGAATGAATGCACTCTTAAACAGCTTAAGCTTCATGGGTTTTAATTGAGTGCTTTTAATTTGTTTTATATCATAAGATAGAAACAACTGAGATTTTAGACTGTCATTAAGTGATACATAAGCAATACCTAGAAACTGACTGTCCTTCAACATTTATGTGAGAGCAAACTTAGGCAAAACTTTTGAATCTCACTTTACAGTTTGTTTTAGCAAACCTTTTGTATTACATAGAGCTTCTGATGGAAAGACTACTATTCCTTGATTTGGTGGTTAGCTTTGTTATTGTCTATGGAGCACGTAGAACCTGTCTGGTCTGGTTACAGTCTTGTTTTGATTTCTGCTTTAGTAGCAGTTAAACATGGCATACAAGAATATTCTTGTTTTTTGAGTATCTGCAGCCATACAGTACTGAATGACTAGGAGGTACTAATATAGTCTTTCATACTGGAAATACTAGTAGAGATGTTTCCTGCTTTGTTTAGCTTATTGGCTTCCTATATAAAGAATTCTTATAATAGCTTTTTTTAAGATAAGTTTCTAATTCTAATTTCTTTGGCAATACTTAATGTCTTTTCTTTAGTGAATCTAGGTTGACAAGTGTACCTTTACAAAATGTTATGAAAGGCAATTCTCAATCTTTACTTATATTTAGCAACACAAATATAGCTTAGATTATATACCTTCATCATCTTGTCTTAACTGATAAGATATGGTTTTTCCTAGTACAGTGTTTATGAAGCCTTGTGCTGTTATGCAGTAAACTTCTTAGTTGTATCCTCCCTTGTCCTATCTCCATTGTTCTTAAAGCTATGAATGCTTTATTCTGGAATACTCTCTGAATAGATTTTTCCTTTTGCTTTCTTCTGATGTTTCATATTGAATACATTTTGGGAGATGGAGGTGAAAACATGAGCTTGAAAAAGTCCTTTCCTTACTTGGGAATCACCTACTCAAAATGCTTATGTTCTGCTGTCATACTGGTTGACCTGTTTTGCTTCAGCATTTTTTGCATTTTCTCAGTGATAATTTTACTTGACAGTCAGTGTCTAACAGAAGCTTATTTCAATAGTAAGAGATTGTGTTCATGTTTGTAGAGATTGCTTCAGCTTTCCTGTAGATGGAGAATGGAAAAGAGGAGGTGAAGAGGGAGAGTGAATGGTTCTGTGAACCAAGTCAATTGTTCAGTGGGCCAGTGGTACCCAGCAATGGATTTATAGACCAGAAGTTCTGGTGCAGTAGCTGAACCTACAGCTCAAAGTGTGTGACTGATAATTCTGACCACCTGGAAACAGAGTGGAAAGGCACATGTCTTTATGTGGGGTTGTAATAGGCTAATATTTAGGTGGTAGGTATGTTTTTTTGGGATGGCTTTGTTGGTTTGGTTTTTGTTTGGGTTTTTTTTTTTGGGTGGTGGGCAGTCATAAAGATATGAACACTTACAAGGTCATCAAAATCTTTAAGTCTACACATAAAATTTGTGAGCCACTATTTGAACTAACTGCTTACAGGTTTGTTTGTTTGTTTCCCCAATTGATACAGGTGGAATCAAGAGATACTTTAAACAGTATTGCCTTGAAATTTGATACAACACCCAATGAACTGGTTCAGTTAAATAAGCTTTTCTCCAGAGCAGTCGTTCCTGGACAGGTACTATTACATTATATATGTTACTTTTCCAACAAAGACTTCTTTCCCTATATTTCATATCTCTACTGGAGAAAGTGTTAAAAGACTTCTCTTACTGGTTTTCCTGTTGACTTGGCAAAAGAGTTTTTCTTTTTTCTCTAATTTGTGAATTCCTTTTACCTATTAAATAACTACCTAAAAAGGGAACATGTAATGAAGCTACCTGTCTCACTTAAATAAGATATACTTTATGGTATAATAAAACTTGTGTACAAACTAAATTGTTGCTTTGCAAATATAGCAGGCTATTCACCAACTGTAGCTCAGGAGACATATTCAGGGTACAGCTTACAAACAGTGTTCCATGACTGCATGTTACTGCCTGCAATTCTTTTTTAATAAATTGAATGTTTCTATTCCACTCTGAAAACTTGCTGTCTTTACCAGCAGTATATGAATTATCAATCACTTATTATAGGTCACTATTGCTTTTTTTCCCCCTGTTTCTGCCTTTTCATTTCTCCTTGAAATCTGGACCTGGAAATGTGATAGGTCAGCTATGGAATTAACCATTTACCATTTGGTATTAACCCTCTTTTTGACAAAATCCTGTGTTTATTTCTGGTTGCTGCAGAACTCTGTCTAGATAGCTTAAATGCCTACCATGGCTGAAATAAGGTATTAAAGTGTGAATAACTTCAGCTGATTTTTTTTAGCATTCAATGCTCAGAGCTGTATGTTATGAACTTGTTTCCCAGTCTGTTTCTTGTTGCTCAAATAGCAGAGTAATAGAGAAATAATTGGACAAGTCTTCCTTGAACAGTTTTCGGGTGTTTCTGGCATGCTCTATACTTCTAATGCTTTCTGTATGAACTCTTTCCTCAGTTATTATGACTGAAAAGCAAAATTATATCAGGATAGAATTAAAAAACTTGAAAAGACTAAAATGAAGAAGTACTTTGTGTGGTATTGTTTATTCCATCAGCTCAAGTAATGGGAGCAGGAATAGTTTTGTGTAGCTTATTTTGAGAAAGCATAGCAAATAAACCTGAACTTGTGGGAAATGGAAAGTAAATTTGAAAGCATATTTAACTTCTAACTACATTATATCTTCTTTATAGATTTTGTATGTTCCTGACCCAGACTACATTTCTAGTGTGGACAGCTCCCCCTCTCTAAGTCCTATAAGTCCCCTATCACCTACATCTTCCGAAGCAGAGCTTGACAAGGCTACAGTAAATGTAGGTATACCTGTATACTTGAAATTAATTTTCCCTTACAAGATAAATGTTACAGATGCTATGCTTTCTTCTTAAACTATCCTTTGGTTTTGGGAAGAAAGTATTTGACAATGCTTGGAGTTAAAAATAAAATAGTACCTTTTTAAAAGTAAATGCAAGCTTTTAATCTTTGTAAAGGACAGTTTTCTGTGTGAAAACTGATTTGAAGGCAAGTTGTTTGTAACCAAATACTGTCCTTGCTCACTGAAATCTTAATCAGTTTCTGTTGCATTTCTGTATTTGTTACATCTCAAAGCTCGTTAATGGCTTGTCTCTAATCTTATTGAAAGTTTTTGTAGAAACAATGTATTGGCCAGAATACTCAGGTTTTCCCTGCTCGCTGTAGAGATGTGGGAGAGTTTTCCATTTTCATTTAGCAAAATGAAACAAAAAAAAAATCTATTTCAGTGAAGGGCAAATACAAAGTTGATTATAGCTGACTTCTGCTTAGTAGTTCTACCTCTGTAGACTTTCAAAATACCAAAATTGTTTAGCCATCAGAGCTGTCCTGTAATTCAACTCAAAAGTAGACTTTTGGGTAGGAGCTAGCTTTGTAGAAGCATGTCTATCCAGTAACACTGGTTTGCTGTCAGCAGAATTCCAATGGGAACACTTCAACCAAGAAAATGCAATACTGGAACCTGAGCTTCTCTATAATTCATGCGATTATGACCTTAATCAAATGTTTCTTAATACATCACTGCTATTACTTTTCAAGTTATTATCTTTCTCTCAGATAACAAATTTTCTTGATAGCACATTTTGATAGTGTTCAGTCCAGCTGTCAAATGTGTACTGCAGGGTTCTGTGTGCTCAGAGTTTAGGAATGTTTAAGACTTAAAGTATCTATTTCTGTGCTTGTGTGACTTGATTGGTCCAGACAAGTTTAAATATAAATGTATTACTTTGTTACTGAATAGGTTCTCAAGCTGCATTACAAAGGCTGTGATGAGCCTTCTATTGAAAATTACTGTTGTATTTTTGCTCTGACCTAGTATGCCTGTTCTCATATCTGTGCCGTTAGTGCTGAATAATTTCTTTTGGTTTATGGCAAATTGGAGGTGTAGCACAGTAAGTAGACTAGTGTGCAAGAATACACTTTTCAATCATATTTCTTTTGTCTATATCTGTCTCAAAATGACTGTAAATGCTAGGATACACCTGCTTATATAGCATGTGTTGTGAGAAGTTACTAGAGAGAAAATTTAGTTTTACTATTAGAAATCAGAGTTTTTTCTACAGTGCACCAGATGCCGTGTCAAAAAAACCTCTTATACTTGCTTTTGTCAATTATTTTATATATGCTTCTTTGCAAATAGTAGATAAGGAGACTTAATAGCGTAACTATACCTGTAATTTATTTGAAACTTTTTTTATTGACTATATGCACATAGTAGAGATAAAAGTTAAAAGTGTGGAAAAAAACAAAGTAGATAAAAAATACTTACAGTTAAAAATCTCTTCTGTTTTTTTATTGTCCAATGTTAGCAACAATTTGAGTGTTAAGTTTCATTTAACTGAACTTAATTATTGCAGAACTGGTTTGTGCATGTGTTATGCGTTGTGGATCATTGCAAGCAGTTTTTAAATGCTTCAGGGAAAGTCAAATGAGCAATGTGATAATATAATAGTGTTTGTTCTGTTTCTGAGGCTTTTCAAACTGCATGTAAGGAAGGAGGGAATATTTGTCAAAAGAAATCAACAGAAATCACTTGCACTCCTCAGTGTGCACTCTGTGTGTGTTTGATTTTGTTTCTCAGTCTCTCCAGCAACACAAAAGGCACTCAACTTCTATGTGAGCAGTTAAGGCTGAAAGGTTTTGTTCTTCATCACGTGTCTTTCATGTTTTTCTTTTCTCTTTGCTGATATCTATCACTATGAATGAGAGAAATACTAGCATACATTCTCTAGTGCTCTCTTGATGTCAGTCTTTTTTGAGTCTCCTCCAGTTTTGACTCCAGATTTGGAGTTTGAATTTAAGCATGTTTTGAGGTAAAGAGAATATATTCCTCGGCCTGTATAATGTAAACAAGTCTTCTCTCTGTGCTCTGCTTATTGAAATCATTGAGTTCTTGGTAGATATTTAATAAGATGATTAACAAATATCTGAACCTCTGAGTCAAAAATATACAACAATATACACTGTTCTTTTATTTCTGTTTTAATAAACATTGGAGTAGCTTAATCAATACAAACCAGCATGTGGATGATATAACCTGCATAACCATGTTAAAGTTGAGGTCTTCTGGGATTTTGTGTTGTTTTGTTTTTACGTTCCTACACTTAAGCTAACACTTCAGTGTGTATTTCACTAACTTTGTCACTCTGTATGTAAGAACTAGCTTAGGCTTTTAAGCTGATGGGCTTTTGAAGGATCTCTTCATTCAACAGTCTGTTGCATGTATTTGAGAAGATCCAATATGCTTTGCTACCTGTAAAGCTTAAAATGCACTTCAAAATAATACGTAGTGACAGGGCCATCATCATTAAATTGCAAAGTCTACCACCAGTATTGTTCCTGCTTCTGTGCCATGTGGCAATAAGATGGAGAAATAGCTGGCTTAGTCATAGTGAGCTTGGAGATCAGCTGAGGACTCTCACAGCCACTTGCTAAGTTATGTGTCACAAAGACCATATATGTTTTAGTAGAAAAGCAGAGGTAGAAGGAGAACTTATCTCCAGGAGGTTTGTTTCTTAATCATACTTTTCTTAGCTTTTTCAGCAAAATTCAATGTTCTACAGAGTGTTTTGGTTTTTTGTTTGCTTTCTTAACAAAAGTTGAGAGATGTAGGCAAAGGCTAAAGAAGGTAGTGCTGGAGAATGAACTGAACACAATTGTTCATAATGTTCCTGGATATGATTAAAAACATTTAGCTGCAGTCTGTACTAGTGAATAGAACTGTGCAGGAAAGCAGAAAACTAAAGGGAACATAGAAGTCCACATTTTTTAAAAATAGTAATATTAATAACTAAAAGTAGTAATTGTGTATAAAATGGAAACCCTTAAATGTGGGTGGAACTCAATAACAGGGTTACTGTGCTTATAAAATAGGCTTTGGTCCAGTCTGTCTCCTATATGTATATCTCTTTATTTGAGACAATTTTTTTCAGTGTCTGTCCTGTCCATGGTAGGGTTTCATGTTCACTACTTAGTTGCATGTACTGGTATGCAGCAGGAGAGAACTCTTACCTTCCCAGGGAGGTCATGAAAGAAATCCTCTGAAAGTTGCATTCTTGGCATGTGAATGACAAAGATGGTTGGAAACAGAGTGAATGTACTAAGGCTTATATCCTGCCTGACAAAAGTGATTGCTTTCTGTGATGAGATGACAGGCTCAGCAGCTGAAGGAAGAGTGGTACATGTTTCTTACCGTGACTATGGCCAGGCCTATGACACTGTCCTGAAACAGTCTCATTAAAGTACTGGGGAAATGTGAACTGAATAAGCGGAATAAAAGATGGGCTGGAAAAATTACCAGGGTCTTGGTGTTCAAACTTATTCAACATATGTGTGAGATTGTTTATTTTTTATAGAACAATAGGATGGCTTGGGTTGGAAGGGACCTTAAAGATCATCTAGCTCCAACTCCCCTACCATAAGCAAGGGATACCTTTTGTTAGATTAAATTACACGGAGCCCCATCCAGCCTGATGTTGAGTACTTTTCTGTGGTGAATCCTTGAGGGTCCCTATTGGGGTGATACAGTTCAGTCTGTCCATCACTGACCTGACTGGTGGGACAGGACAGAATGCAGTGTCAGCAAGCTTGGAGTGGTAGGAAACAAAAATTAGGGAAGTGGTCAATAACAGTGGAGGCAGGAACAAGGACTGCTCATCAGGGACATCAAGATTCTGGAGAGATGAAGTAACAGAAACCTCATGAAGTTCAACAGTAGCTAAGATGTGCCTGGGACAGGAAAGAGCCCCGTGTAACAGTACAGGGTGAGAGTTCGCTACCTACATAGCAGCTTTGCAGAGAAACTGAGGGCCAAGGAGACATTGAGACTAGTGTCCTGATGGAGATGTTGGACAAGGTCTACTTGTGATGGTGAAGTCTAATCACATGCCAGGGGCAGGTGAAAGAGGGATATCAACAGGTTGAGGCAAGGGGGGCTTGTGAAGCTGCATTTGCGGTGTTGTGTCTGCTTTTGGCACCTTCAGTATAAGACAAAGGTTGACATGCTGGAGCTACTCCAGTGGAGGGCCATTAAGATGATCAGATAATGGAAACATGAGACACAAGGACTGGCTGAAATCTGGGGTTTTGTGGGTTTTTCTTTGTTTGTTTGTTTTAATTTTGGTTTTGGTTTTTTGAGGGGGGGGTGCTGGAGAAGAAAATACTGATGGAAAATTGGATTTCTCCGTTGTACTACCTAGTAGACAGGTCAGAGTGAGAAGAGTGAAAGTTTTCAGGAGATGATAAATGATGGACTGCAACAGCTGCAAGTTGCTGCGCAAGAGGTCCTGGTTAAATAACAAGAGAATATTTTTCACAATGAGCATGGCTAAACACTGGAGCAAGATTCTTGGAAAGGCTCTGGAATCTCCAGCCCTAAAGATTTAAACTCAACTGGAAGGGCCATGAGCAGCATGATCTAATGTAGGTTTAGGCTTGCTTTGGCAACAGGGTTAGGCTAGCTGACCTTCCAACTTAAAGTAGTGTATAATATCATGGAAGGATGTTTAATAGGACTTCTGTTGAAGGTGGGAAAGAATCCTGTGTGCTAACTTCTGTTCAAATTTTGCATGTGACAGAATATTGTATCATTTCCTTATGTGTTTTGATCATTACTTGGTTGCTTGTTCCTAGATTGGTTCTGATTATCTTTACCCAGGTATATTTTTTTTATCAGTGGCTGGTGGAACTGTTCTTCATTAGTTGTAGTCCTTTGGATAAAAGCATTCCTTTAAGCTGGAGTGTATTTGGAACCCTATTTTTACATTTGTTTTCACGTCAAAGAAAAAGAACAAAAATTACACAACAGAAAATATCTAAAAGTTACTTAAAAAGACAAGTTGCTAAGTCCTTTATGGTTTTCTTTTTTTTTATATTTCCTTTTAGGATCCAGATGGAGTCCAACAGAAAGAGTCAGCTACTTCACCAGCACATGCATGTGTTCGTCCTACAAGAGTGGTATCATCCACCTCCGAAGAGGAGGAAGCGTTTACAGAGAAATTTCTAAAAATTAATTGCAAGTACATCACTAATGGCAAGGTACTGAAACCTTCAGGTATTAATGTATGGGATATAAAAATAAAGCACATTTAAGTCATAAACCATACAGTAAAATTTAGTCACAGATGGGTAGATGGATCAGCTTATGTGCACATACATGTCTGTATAAATATATTTCTTTTTACTCCCTGTTTTCTTGGGATTCCCCAGGCCACTTGTTTCAAGACATGATACAAGCAGTTGATATGTGACAAACTTCCCTGATGTTGTACTGTTACATAATTCTTTCTTGTTGAGGGCTTGAGGTCTGTTTTGATCCTTATGTTAGTATCTCTAGTAATGAATTCTCTTTACTTATAGTGGAGAAGGAAATATGTAGTTGTGTAGCCTTGCTTCTGTTTGTAATTTTAAAGCAGCATAGGGTAAGCAGAATACACCTCTGATTCTGTAAACAAAAACTCTGTATTATTCTCCACTGGGTATAGTATAGTAAAAATCTTGATTTTTTTTTTATTTTTTCCTTTGAAGGAGTAGTTACAATTCTCAGCAGTGTCATTACACAAATGTCTCCAAATTAACCTTAATTAACCTCCATTCAGCTCATAAGTGTATGAGTTTTGCACAGACTTTTAGGGACTGGGAATGTCAAAAGACTTTACCTCAGAACATTTTAGAAAAAATCAATCTTTGCTCTCCTACCCCACAGAAAAATTACTATTAGACACTACTTATGAAAATTTATGCAGTACTTTTTCCTTTGCCTGAAAGTTTGGATATGTATACAGAAATACCACTGATTCTGTGTTGCTCAGCAATAGATTTTCAAATCAGCTACTGATAAACAGATTAATAAGAATCTCCTAAAACTGCTTTTTGGGGGTTTTTGGCTGATGAAAAGGATTGCAGGTCTATGCGTGTCTAGACTTGAAACCTTTTGACAATACATGTCTATTGACAAAAGCTCTTGTGTTTAGAAGTTGATGAGGCAAGTACTGGAACAGCTTTCTCTGTTACTTTGTTCTTCTTTGCAGTTAGTTTTCTTCACTCCTGTGTTCTGTCTGTAGGTGATGTTTTTTTAGGTTGATCAGAGGCACATCTTGACTCATCAGTTTTAAGTGCTATGATGGAGTGGAATTGAGGCCTGTGAGCCTTCGTTAGAAATTGACTGTGCTGGAAAAATATAATCTAGGGTTAAAATTTACATATATTATTTACATACTGTATTTTCTCATTAGAGTATTACAAGGAATGTTAACAGCATCTGTCTTTGACTTGTGTATTTTTGGCCTATTTTCTATGAGCTTCAGGTAGAATTCTGTTTCTCAAGTGCTGTATAATCCATTGCAGTATCAGTGGGTACTTGGGAGAGAAATGAGTGCAAACTTGCTCAGATTTGAATGCCACGTTCTGTAAGTTTTGCATGTAATTTAGCATTTGTGTTATGTGTGGTAGGAATGTCCTCTGGAGTGTTGTCTTACCCTGTCCTTGGTAAGTTTTCTGATGATGCAGGATGATAAATTTAAGTTTTCTAGAGAGCTTAAAAGATTCATTTTCTGCTTCCAACTCTGGAATTGATTTTGAAACTCATAGTTAACTGTTTTATAGGGCTTTGCTTGTGAGTCTGTCATCACTGTGACTCCTGCTCATAAACTTAAATCTAGTGAAAGCCTATTTTTCAGTGTGTCTAATTATGAAAAGGGGCTTTCATTAAGGTAAGACTGTAATTTCTCACTCTTATTCTGTATGTGTTTGCAGTTGGTTTTAGTTACACCTGTGACTTCCTGGACAAGCAGAGAGGAATTCTCTGACATGCAGTGGCTGGAACCTGGAAGTGTTTGCTCTATTCATTACACTTGTTCCCTACTAACTGTTAGAGGCAGAGTGTTGAGCACAGTTAGAGAGAGGGTCATGTGAATATCCATATTCTGTTCAGGCAATAAATCAGTGTAACCAGTGAGCTGCAGTCACACCTGAACTCACTGTTTACTGCATATGTAGGTGTGCACTCCTACAGCTGCCCCGTTTGCTTCATCTGTAGAAAAGTGTGCTACTCTAGGTTTTTTTCATTCTTTGCACTGTTCCTTGGAGGCAGAAAAAGGTATCTTAAACAGTCTGTTTGATTGAAACTGAAACTAGTAGAGGACGTGTGAATTCTTCATTCTTTATATTTGCTAGTTTACTTGAATTGTTTTGAAAAAGAGTAGGTAAGGGAAATTACTTATACTAAGTCTTGAAAAAACCTAAACCACCAACCTGGAAATTAGAGCACAGAAAGCACAAGTGTATTGTTCATTAAGTGAAAAGGAGGGCACTGACATTCAAAACTTCTACAAGAAAGAAAGAATAAAATAGTTATCTTTATGATAAAAGCATCATGAATTACAATTTTTATTCAACCATGCATGTTCAAGAATGTAATGGATTTATTTAGAGAACTTTTCTTTGAAAAACTTCTCTCTAAAAAGCTCTTGTCAGGATTCCTCTCAAACCTTCTTAAAAGTATGTTTTACTGAACTACCCAATCTTCATATATGGGGGCACATCAGTGTGATTAGTTTGGCTCTAATCTTCCCTTTATAATGATTATTCAGATTTCTGTCTCAGGTATTGTATAGTATTTAGAACTGTTTTCTTTCCCACATGTAACATGTGGGTAGTAAAAGAATAGAATATTTTGATTGGAAGTGACCTACAGTGATCATCTAATCCAGGTGCCATCAAGCTGTGACCTTGTCTTTTCTGGATCAGATCTATAGAATATTAATAAAATTTCACTTTCATGTATGGCCCTTAATTGAAGAACTCAGATATAAAAATGGTGCTGCTTTTTTTTAAATTTTTTATTATGTACTGAATTCACAGAAGTAGTATTTATTTAAAGAGAAGGAGTTGTCCTGAGAAGAACTGACTTTATAGTCATGTTAAATTTGTTTTCTGGACTACAGTGGATATAACAAGATGTTGACTTCTCTTGACAGTCCTCCTCTTGGGAAGTCTTTTTTGCACCTTGGAAGTCTATTTCCACAATACAGTGCTAGGAAAGAAATTCCAGTGACAATTTTTTTCAATATCTTAAACACCTTGGAATTAGGTAAATACAATCTGCTTACTTCAAAGTCTTGAGCATATGTATTGGACTGTAAAAGACACATATAAAACCTGACTAGGCACTGAACTACTAAAAGGAATCACATCTAGATGCTGGAGCTGCTTTTGAGGATCTTTACCTTTCTCCATACTAAGAATACCATTGCTCATTGTTGTAGACTTTAAAACTATTTTTAGTTGGAATTTTTTATAACTTGCATTTTTCTTTTTACTGTATGGCATCTTCATTTTTCTCCTGTGAAGGTTGTCAGCTGTCACCTGGGAACAAATTTCTGGAGTTGGGAGGGATTATAGCTGTATTTCATGCTGCCCTAAAATGTCTTCTTGAAACAAAACTGAAAACAAACAATCCCCCCCAATGCACAATGTTTGTAATCACTGTGAATGTTTTGTCAGTAAGCTGAATATTTATTAATTTCCTGATAAGTTTCAACAGTACATGAAGTGACTCTTCTCCAATTCTTGCATGAAAGTTTTGAAAGTCTGTCCAGATTTGTAGTCTTTAGGATTCAAGATCTGTGATTGAAGGATCCCTGTCATTCTACTTAAAGCTTGATTTTCTCCAATTCACAGTTTTAGCTTAAACTCTGTCGTTTTAACAGTTAAATGAATTTCTGTAGCAGGCAACTGATGTTGGTGTTTGCATATGTTTCGAACACTTTTGTTTAAAAAAAAGTTCAACATATTGTAAATTACCTTTGTTTTTACACCTGGATTGTATAAGAATGCTACAGTTCATAATATGAATAGCAATGCTAACATTTTTTGTACTCAAAGTTAAAATCTGCTTCGTGTCCTGTAGCAATATCATTGTGATTAAATCCATCCAAAGTTGCATCTTTAAAAATCTTTAGTATTTTTTATTCTAGTTTCATTCTGTAAACATATTTGTCCAATTGGTTAACAGGTCCATTAAGTTAGATGACTTGTGTTGGCTACTGTGTTATTTTTTGTGTAAAGAAAATGAAGATAAATGACAATTTTGAAGGTCTTCCTTTTTCTGTTCTCCAATTAAATAGCAGAAAGTGACAAGAGTTAAGAGTCAGGTTTTAGATGATGCTTGAAAATGTGTGCAGACCTACTAGTTAAGCCCTGTGATTATCTGGGAAGGATGTCTTCTTACCTGCAGAGGAGATGTTTAGTGTATTCATTAGGGTGCAAGGGTTTCTTATTTTACTGAAACCAGTTATTGACTAGTTGCGAGGAACAAAACTTTTCTTTGGGGAGAATAGGAGGCATTAATTTACTTCCTCAGAAAAAGTTACATTTCTACATGACTGCAAAACATAAGAAACTGTATCAGATTTCCTAAATATAAAGATGCTTAAAAAAAACCCAAAACATACCTTCTTCCTACCAAAAAAATGGAGAAGAAGCTGATATATGAAGGAGAAAAATTACCACTTCTTTTCCCTCTCATTTTAGGGTACGGTCAATGGTGTGCTGCTAGTGACGCCAAATAATATAATGTTTGATCCTCATAAAATGGATCCTCTGGTCCAAGAGAACGGCTGTGAAGAGTATGGCATCATGTGTCCAATGGAAGAAGTGATGTCAGCTGCTCTGTATAAGGAAATTGTGGACAGCAAAATTAAGGAGTCATTAAGCATGTAAGATAGAATAGTATTTGTAAAGCTTTGAGTAAATCTGAACTGTAGCCATGTGTTGGCCATACATAACTAGCAAATGAGCGTTCTCCTTCTTTTCCATGTTAAGAAAGAACATCAAAGGTTGGCTTGGAAAGACCCTATTGAAAAGAACAACTTGAAAAGTCTTAGGTGTGAATCTCCATTGTTTGCCATTTTTCACTTGCTTCTCAAACTCTTGTTCCTCTGATAAATGGTTGTAAGACTCATTTTGTAAGATCTGTGTATGTTTTCATGGGACTAGGAATATATTTTTTCCCTTTTTGGCTAGAGGAGGGGCTACATATTCACCTTTAGGTGTAACCTTGTTTGGAGTAAACAGTGAATTTGCATCAGTGAGCTTTAATCACTGGTGTTTAGCCCGGCAGGCATTTAAAATCAACTTTAAACAACATTATTAAAAATTTTTGTTCAATTCTGTCTGTTGCCTAATTTTTATACTGTTCCCAGAAATAGGATAAATTTTGTCTTTAAAAACCAAAAAGGATTTTAAAAAAATAATTAGGTAAGGGCCTCCTTTACCTATTTCAGGCCATAAAGCACAAACATTTGCACACTACCATGACTATCTACCTTTAACCAAGGTAGAGTTGTCTAGATATGAGTGTAAATCTGTTTACCTGATGTGTAAATCTTAAATGCAACTATTTTAATTAAAGTGTATAGGTACTTAGAACTCTGAAAAATACCATTTTACAGTTCTTATAGGTAATACACTAAACACATTTTTCTTAATAATCTTACTACTTCTGGGCATCCAGGTATTTAAGTTGCCTCCTACCATTTTAAGTTCAGTTTTGGCATAGACCTGGTAGTGAAATGATGTCTTGGGTGCCTGAAGTCATCTATCTTTTGAAAGAGCAACTGAAGTACATATTGCTGCAGAAGTACTTTGGGGCTTTTGATACAGAATGGTGATGCTTTCAACACGATTGCTTTTCTGGAAGTTTATTTTCCAGAATGAGTTTTAAAAAGTTCCTCACAGTTCCTACTTCAATTGGTGTACAGTGGAAGGAATAAGATAAGGAAAATTAGATGACTCTTTTTAACCTACCTGTCTCAATCATGATACTGCACTTGCAAAACAACTTTTTTTCTAGCGTGTTTAGCTTGTTAATGACTTACAAATCTAACTTCCATGCCCTGTAGATTTTTGTGCTCCTGTAGCACATAATTTCTGTTTTGTTTATAATAGGAATGGATTTGGAATGAAAACATGTCTGTTAATAAAACGTCACACTGCGCACCCAGAGCCCTGTATGTCCAATCAGATGTATCTTTCTTGTCAACTCTATAAACTATTAGATAAAATACTTCTAGCATTTTCTTCAGTCCCAGTACTTTATCTTAGCCTCATAAAAAATTTGAGGTATATTTGTAAATTTGAGGTAAAATAAGTCTGTGAAAACAGAAGTCCCAACAGCTACAGCACTGATCTGACAAGACCTTGTCTTGAGGTATTTGAAACTTAAATCATGTTTTCTCACTGAGAGTGAGAAATATAAATATAAAAAATAAATATTGTTACAATTAACCCTCTTTTCTCCCAATTTTACCAACCATCAAACCTACTTAAATTTGGGAAAACAATCTTAATACTAAGATTATTGATTTGGAAAATGATCATGAACATGATGGATTCTTTGGTTCTTAAAACTGCACTTTTGTGTTGTGTGGTTTCTATATGTAAGCCCCAATCTATGCTGAAGCTGGACAAAAAAAATCTGACCACATACAGATGCCTTGGATTTCATGAGCCTTAGGGTGTGCTTGTATAAAAGCACTTATTACCAGAGTAATCCTGAAAAATCAAGGAAATGGCCCAGTCTAATAGGTAAAAAATTCTAAATTCTAACCTAAATGCTTTGTATGCAGAATTACTCCAGCAGCAGAAGCATAATATCAGTTCCATCTTGAATAAGAGTGCATAAACTTTGCAAAAACATCCTGAGTTCCCACAGTCTCAGTAATATGACCTAACTGAATAAAGTTTTATGGAACTGTGGAGTGAATATATTATCCTTCAAGATACAAAATTAACGTACAAGCGTCTTAAAGTGTTTAATAATATGTAATAGAAGAGGTGATGGACTTGTGATAGCAAATAAATTGACACTGAGAACTCTTGCCAAGAGTATGTTTAAGCATGAGAATTTATGAAGGTTGTGTACTGCTCGTGGGTTTTTTTGACAACAAGGGAAAACCTTGAGTTCTGTAGATGCAGTTGAGCATGTTTATAGCACCTTTCTTGTCCTCCTCTTCTAAAACTCATAGAATTTCTGGTTAGCTCATCTTGAAAGGCAGATTTGAGTAAGACTATTTGCTATGGGGAAAATAAGTTTTTGTGCTTGCTTTTTACTTGTTATTTATCAGAATCTTCAGTTGTACAAGTAGCTTGGTGTTTATTTTGCCAAACAGTGGTATCTTCAAAGTTAGGTACCTGCTGAATACCTTTTTTAGGTATTTCCCATGGGCAGAATAGTAACATCTATGTTGATGGTTCTTGTTGTTCTGCATTGACTGACTTAACTAAATTTAGACCAGATGACTTCTACCATTCACTTCTTACCTGTAAGCTAGGTGACAACTTCCTCATAGGGTGGGACAAATCTGCACAACTGTACTGACCTCTTTGGTAGACAAAACTTACAAGATTGTGGATGGCTTTTACCTTTAGAGGTTATGTTTGTGTGTAGCTTTTTGTTGGTTTTACTTTGACTTTTATTTTATTTTTATACTCTAAGTGCCTCAAACAATCTAGTTGGTTTCATAGGAGAGCTTCTCCTTGTGAAAGTAACATCATGAATTGGGAAGTTCTAGCTATGTCATGCTGGCAAAAGGTCTACCATATTTACTGTTAGTGTTATATTTCTTTACTACCAATGCTCTGGATTAAGTGTTTTTTGGAGTTAGTTTTTTAAGAGCTTAAACTAAACTTAATAAAGAAATGAACTTGATATAAAAGGCGTAACAAATGTTAAAACAACATTCTTATTTGCCCAACAGAGATGTAGAACAGCTGTCAGTAAGAGAACATTGCCATTCCAAGAAATCTGCAAAGAGCAATACAGATGAAATGGATTCCAGGATGCGGGATACAGGCAATGACAGTGCTAGTACTGCCCCCAGGAGCACAGAGGAGTCTCTTTCAGAAGATGTATTCACAGAATCGGAACTCTCTCCCATACGTGAGGAACTTGTTTCCTCAGATGAGCTTCGACAAGATAAATCTTCTGGAGCATCATCAGAATCTGTCCAAACAATAAACCAGACTAGTGCTGAATGTTTAACAGTCATTTCAGACTCAAATGAAGCTGCCAGTGACTTAAAGCCCAGTGCTGAAATGGCTGTAAATACTAAACAGTTTGGTACCCACTTAAGTTCAGAAAGTGCTAAAATGCCTGTAAAGGGGGGACGAGAACCTCCTGAAAATACTACAGATGTCCCCCAGCAATCATTGCAGAGATCACACGGTAGTGAGGAGCATGGCAAAGAGGCAGAAGCTGACAGGGATCAAGGTTCCTCCCTAGGAAAAGAACCAGATAATGAGAAGGAAGAGGAATGTCCACCTTGTGAAGATACCACAGACTCTCAAAAGAAAGAGACAGCTAACGGAGGAAAAGTAGTGGGAGAGCAAACTCAAGACTCAGAGAGAGAAGTTGAAGAACTCCGCAAACTCTGGAAGACCCACACTATGCAACAAACAAAACAACAAAGAGAAAACATGCAACAGGATTCACAAAAAGAAGTGAGTCAGAAAACTGTGTCTGCAGGAGATGGGCGATTAGAAGGTGAGTCAGTGGGTATTTAATGGATACAGTGCTAGCCTTTGGATTTACATAGTATCACCCTACAGTTCAATAGACTCTTTGCACTTTTTCATTCTCTGTGGCACATCTCCCCACATATCATTTGTGTTTCTCATTGGCTTGAAGAAACACCAAAGTTAAACCACATCAAGTAGTGGAGAAAATATTACTCAGGAAACTGAGAATGCAAATAAATTGGTTACTGTAACTTTTCCTCATTGAAATTGTATCTCTGGTCATACTAAATCACAATATCTTGGTAGGGTAGATGTAAACAAACCTATAAAATCAGGTCTATGATGCATTGGCCACTATACAGCTTACAATGAAAAATGTTCTTTAGCAATCATCTAGCTGTCACTTAAATTTTGATCACAGTGTACATGTGTGTGAATGAATTTTGGGGAATTAATTGGTTATTTATGGCACGTCTGCCTTGTGGTTAAGGTTTATGGTGTGAGCAACAAACACCAGAGTCTTAACACTGGGTTTGATACTTTAAGAATGTTGTTTCACTTGCATCTTGTCATACTTTTATGGTGACTAGAACAAGGTTAAGTATCCAAAAAGCATTTCTTAAGACAAATAAGAGCTAGATAAGAAACTAATATTATGGATATAGTGAACAACTACGTTTTATTTCTTGAGTACTTTTATTCTTCTGCAAAGATCAGGAACTGGAATGATTAGTTGGAAGTTATCCTGAAGGTCTGTTGAAGTTTTTTCATGTAGAAAAATGTTGCCTTTGTGTGTATTTGATTTTGCTTTTTAAAAAATTCGTAGGTCACTTTCTGATGCCTTGCTATCTTACTAATGGAGATAAATTAACTAGTTGTTTTAATTGTGCAACACTTTGGGGGACTAGAAAAAATCTGTGTGAGAGGCATTAAAGAGATGTGAAGTGCATTTGAAGGTCAAATCTTTTACGTCAAGAATTAAAAGTCAAAATTATATTTAATAGAGAGGTACATTCTTTGGTTGATAGAAATTTCTTACACTTCAGAATCTGGTGTAATAGTTTTTGTTGATTTTGTCTTTGTTTTGATTTTTATTTTTCTCCTGTTAAGGAAGTAACTGAATTTTGACATTTGAGACAGGTGAATGGTTGCATCATTCTGTAATAAGTTCTACCTCTTATGCCTTAAATAGTAAAAGTAGTCTTCTGGCAAATATGTCAGCTAGCAGTAGTTGCTGGTTGTGACTTATAAAATTTATAATACAAGTACTAAGTGCTCTTTGCCATAACTGCTGCTTTTCTTACAATTGAATATTATTTGTAATTTGGTTGCATTCAGTGCTTTAGTTTTGGTTTTCTAAAATATTTTATCATAGTAACTGCAGGTTTTCCATGTCTTATATGATCTGTACATTCACAGAGTATGTACACAGATAACCAAATAGTGCCTGCATAGAGTCTCATAGAAGAGAAACCTTCTGCACCTGGTGTTACAACCTCGCTCAAGTATGAGCGGGTAAAGTAGAAAGAAAAAAAAATGAAAGCACAGGTTCCTTTTTGGAGGTTTGTACCAATTCTGCATTCAACTTCCATAGGAATTATTACATGTTTGTTATTCTTGCATGCTGTATGAGCAGAATGAAATAAACCAGTAAATTTAGAATTAATATTTTGCAATCTAGATAGATTTGGTGAAGCTTCTACTGGTACAATTAAATAGAACCAAGGTAAAAGCATAGATCTGCTGTTTAACTCTAGAAAGCCATTAGACTAAATACGAGAAGTCTATTAACAGTAGGACACTAAAAATATTAGGTCATTTAAAATTTTAAATACCGTAAATGCAGTCAGAATAAAACTCTGAAATAGTCATACTATGAGTTTTGGATCATTAAGTTATCAAGATAGTCTTTTTATCTCTTTTATACATCAAGGACTTCATTGAATTTTTTTTCTTCTGTGGGAGTTTTGAGCATTTAAGGTTTGGGGAACTATTATTTTTTGATCTTTGCAGAGGTCAGATGTTTCTGAGTTTGGAATTAATGATCTATTTCTTCTGAATAGTGAACAGGTGACAAAATACAAGTAGATAACTATGAGTAGACTAGAATAACAAAATTTTCAATTTTTATAACCCAGGACTCTGTTGTACTCTCCTATTTTTATGGACACTTATGTTAACCACTGGACTGAAGTAAAGCTAGATGTAGTTGGTACTTTGGAGAAACTGTAATGGTCTATAGTTTGCTGTGTGTATAAACAAGCTGAAATACCATTTATAGCATGTCTGCTGCTTAGTCAGATGAATATTTGCAGAGATTGAAAGGAAAAACAAGAAGCATGACACACGCAATAGCCATTGCTGAAATCTTTTCTCATTAAGTCTGTATCAAATATACAAGCAGATATTGGAGAACACAGGAAAAAAAGAGCATCTTAAATAGTCCTTTTGAGACTTGGGGGTAGGGCTAAATTGTTTTTTTTATTTTGTCTGCTAGCTGGAACTGTATAATCCCACTTCTCTGAGCTCAGGGAAGTTCTAAACTGCTGCATCTGAAGGACCAAAATACCAAATATCAAGTCATTTTAGGAGTACTTATCTAATAACACTGCCACAAAGTTCATGTGTCAGACCTATGAAACTGTCTTTTTTGTTTCTTTTTAGTGATTTTTTTTTTAAATCCGACAATTTACCTTTGAGCATACACATTTATAAAATACTTGCAAATAACACATGTTATGACTAATTTACCGTACTCTATACAGCAAGTTGCAACCGGACTTGTCTATCTCGCATTGGCCTTTTTAGCCATCAGCGCGCTTGTAGCAAGCGTGGGTAGAGCCCTTTCAAATCTTCGTTCGCGAAGCCTAGCCATGATGATGATACAGCAAGTATAATTCGAAAATGTTGACTGAAAATTAGGAGGCACGCATGTAAATAGTTACTGGGAAAAAATATTCTTTTTGGGAGTGGTGCTATTCTAAACTCTCTGCTGAAAATCTGATTGAGAAAAGATACAGTAGCAATGTTTATAGATCAAGAAGGTGGTGTTTTATGTGCTTAGTGGATCATTGGTCTGCATAGAAACTGAAGGAGATCTTCAGGTGTAAAGAAAAGATGAGTGTCCTAGGTAACTAGAACATAATCTGTATGTACATTTAATACCAGAGGTAGGATAAATCCTTTGTTGTCATAACTAATAAAAACTCTTAAATTTACTTTTTCCTTCCTTCCTTTATAAAATTCTCTTTTAGTTGGAGGATTTGAGCAATTGGTCTAGTAAAGAAACAATTTTAAGAAGGCTTCTTGCTTTACCTTGTGCTGACATGACAATGCAGACCTTGAGGGTAATCATATAACTCTATTAGTTTAATTAAATATACTGCTGGAGGGAAAAACCTGTACTGCAATATCCACTATACTTCATCCTGAGGTAGTGTTCATGCCATTGAGGTCTTTGGTATAGCTAATAAAGTAAAATTAATCTTAATCCTGTATTAGTAGTGTTAGAACTTTGCCTGTTGCAAATGAAAAGTAATGAACAGGTTTGACATGTGTGAATCAAGCCAAAGTACATATTTAACATTGTATCTTTTGCATGTATGTGGGATATCTGTTTAATAGTGGGAGGGTTGTCTGATTCAGTGAGTGGAATGCTTTGAGAATACCTTCTGAATACTTTCAGTCATGGATGAAATTCTATCATAATGTGATCTCCAGAAATGAATGTTACAGTTATTGAATGTGTTGTACTCTGAAGTATATTCTGCTGATGCAATTTACATAATAGGTAATTATTACTACTTATGTTACCCTGTCTCCCGTTACTTGTTTATATAAGTGTCCTATATACCTTTACTGCCTAATACAAAATTAGTTAGTGATTTTGTTAAGCTTTTTTGTACATTGTGGATAGCTTACTCTTTCTTTATTAATAGGGTCTTCTGTTACAAAAGAGAAAAGACGACATCGATCTCACAAGTTTCTGCTTCTCAGGGTTGGAAAACCCATGAGAAAAACATTTGTTTCTCAAGCAAGTGCATCAATGCAACAGTATGCACAGAGGGACAAAAAACATGAGTACTGGTTTGCTGTTCCACAAGAAAGGTAAGGAGGTAAACTGTGACAATCAACACTTTGCAATAGGTCTTTGAGCTTCATTTTTCTTCACCATTCAAAATTTTTTGGTGACCGTATCTATAAAGCATCATAAAAAATGGCCAGCATCTGAGGATATTGTTGGTTGGCTTGTATTTGCCACTGGAATACCTCATTACCTTACTGAAATTTTACTGATTTGCTTGAGTTACTTGTCGATTCAACCAATAGTTTCTCAAGGAATTATTTAGACTTTTGTTTGTAGCAAATAATTACTGAAAGATTCAAGTAAGTGTTGTGTGGTGGAGGAAGTGAGTTCTGCAACAAAGTTTTTATTATCATTACCTGTGCTTCCTGTTATTTAGAAACTTCCTTAAAATTCTCTCTACTTCGTAGAGCTCTGAGTTCAGAAGAGCTAGCTAGGACTCTTTTGTCTTATCTTCATACATGGAACATAAAATGTTTCCAGGAAGCAAATGAAGTACGTCTGCTGGAGAAATATCGAAACTTATTGCCCTCAAAGATGTAAAATGTCCATGCTCGCTTTTACAGTCTTGTATTCAGAAATGATCTTTACTAGGAAACTATGGCTTATTTTCAACTTGAACGTGATTTTTGGGGGTATTACATCCTTTGCAAAGAGTGGGGGGAAGAGAAAGAAAGCAAAAGCTCTCAGCTATCATCTTGTATAAATACCTACTCACAATGATCAAGTCACTTCTCCATCTTTTCTTTTGAGCTGAATGGCATAGAATGTCCAGTTGAGGCACTGCAGTTGAGGACAGATATGGATCAATTGGAGAGAGCCAGAGGAAAACAGCAAGACTAATTAATGCCTAGAAAGAGTAACATATAAAGAAAATTAGAAGTAAGTGGGGTTCTTTAATCTAAAGGAGAAAAGGTTGATTACAAACATAATCGTTTCATACTTAAGTTGGTTGCAACAAGAAAGGCAGTAGTCTTTTTTTTTCATGTCTACTGTGAATAGAAATGCATAATAGACTGAAATTACATCAAAGTATTCAAGTTATCCAACAGGTAGAATTGAGTCTGTGCTAGTGCATCAATAGCCCACTTTTTAACATCCCCCCTGCTTCCTCTTAAGTGGAGAAGATGATGCAAATTCTTGAGTCAAATGTCTTGTCACACTGATTCTGGTGTAGTTAATCCTGTCCAGGCCAGGTATCCTCTTGTGGTTACAATCAACTCAAATTTGCTTGTTCTATTAGTATAATATTCAATTTGAAAACAGATAAATGTTTCATGTATGACAGTGATGTCTAGCTCAGTTAATTAAAATGATTGTCTCTTTAGTTCATTTTCTAATGTAGCAGAGCAAGTACTTCAGCATAAAGCAGAGTTTATCACCTATTTTGGAAGATGGTTCTTAGTCTGTATCTGATCTCATTGGAAATTACTCCACCTATAAAGGGTCTCTCTCTAACTGCACGGAGAGTATAGTATCAGTTCTTTATTCATTTAATGTGTGTCCTGTGTTTTTTGTACACAAAATATTGGGTTTGTTTTTTTGATTTGGTGTTAACCTTGATGAGTGATACTCGGCACAGGTAAAAGTACTTAGTGTCAATCCAGTTGTCTTTTTCACCTAGTGGTAGGAGAGAAAAGTTGGTACCTGACAAACCTGCATCATTTCAGTGTTCTTAATGTCAAATGAGATAGTCTGGGAAGAAGTGTTTGAGTTCCATAAGCATCAAGCTTTATGTGCCTTTTTTAGCTGCTATAATTATACACAATTCCAAGTGCTTGAGAATGGCATCTTAAAATTGATACCTCATTCAGTGCATGAGGTCTGCATCTTCTTGTTTTGACTTCTTTAAAAGAATTTATCTAACTTTATGCATCTGAAATGTTTTACTCTCTCTTACTGCCAGAGAAATTCTTTTTCCTTTCACCAGTGTTGTCCAGGAACCTTAATTTTAACAAGGGTAACTGATTAACTGATGCTGTTTAGAGACTCTTACTACACACCTATGTGCAGTATCCCTTTAGGGCAGTTTTGAGAGACATTATTGCTCTTGGAGTTCTTCCACTATTCAGTTTTGCAAGGATTTAGTTAGGGGCGGGGGGGGAGGATGTTCAGATATTGTTCTTTATGCTAATCCAGTATGCAGATCCACTGTAGTGAATATCTCTGAAGAGAGACATAAGGACTAGTCATATTCTTGTAACCAGAGCCATAAAGCTCTGAGTCTCTTTTCCACCACGAAGAGATACTAGTTGATTTGTTGCAGGTCCTTTTTTTTAGTGCTCTGTCTGTGCACCTGCAGGAAATAGTTAAACAGTACAGACTGACATCTAGTAGGATTGCAAATAACTTTCTTCTGTGAATTTGGTTATTTTACTCTTCCAAATGGAGAACCATGCCATTTGTGGGAGGTAACTTAAAACAAGGTAACTTTGAATCTAGATACTTACTGCAGTCAGAATAGTCTGTATGTTTTCAGCCTTATTCCCTCATGTCTGTAGTAGTAGTTCTCACAATCTGTATAACTTTGGTTATATGTCTTAGAAGTGTTCAGCCCTTCTTCAGGAGTAGGGAAAACAGACATACAGACATCTTTAAATGCAGGTGTTGTTTGTTCATATGTAACTCCTTTTAAATAAAATAAAAAATTCTTAGTGTTTTATTTTGGAAGTTATTTCAATGTAAGCAGAGATTTCCAATGGGACAGAAGTGGTTGAAAGCCTGTACTTGAATATGAAATCAGAGTTAATCCATTACCAAATTGCTTCCTGTTTTTCCTCCAGTGCCAGCTTCATATAATTAAAAAAAAAATCTAACTAGTTCTTTTCAAATATGTCTCTAATACCTAGTAAAACATGAAATAGTAAGTATTTTCATTTTAACCTTGAATAGTTCATATTATTAGACATGATCCAAAAGATCGCAAAACTTATCTTATTTTTCTTCTCTGTATCATTACTTGATTTCTCTAGGACAGATCACTTGTATGTCTTCTTTATCCAGTGGAGTCCAGAGATATATGCAGAAGATACTGGGGAGTCTCTTCGGGAACCTGGATTTATAGTAGTAAAAAAGAAGGAAGAGCCTGAAACTAGTGAAGAATCTACTACTGAAGATGCTGCTAAAGAGTGGGAGGTAAGGAAGAACAGTGTCAAATATTACTTTAATATATTCCTATGAAAGTATTAAAAAAGATAATGTTAAATACTTTCCAAGAAGAAAACCAAAAGCAATATACTATATTAGTCTGATTATTGTGATCATGACAGTTTAATTTATGCCATCCTAATGCTTTGCTCTAACATCAGGGCAACATTTCACAATTTCAAGTCATTTTTTTATGAAGCAAATTGTAACTTAAAACTCCAAGTGAAAGGAATGTGAGTACAGCAAAGAAGTTGCAATTTTGATGAAGCAGACATAATTTTCAGTCTGTTAAACTGACAGTTTTCTGGTATTTATTATTCCTGTATCTAGAATGTTCAGTATTTATTGGTAAGACTGAAAAAAAAAAAAGGGATGGGGCAATATAAAAGGGAAGAGACTATTTGTTTCAACAATTCACTAAATAATTTGTCACTTATAACTTCTTCGTGCATTAAGACACCATTGAATGAACTTGAGAAATGAATTGTAACTGGAACTGTCTCAACTTTTTTATAACAAACACATTTCTCTCATGTGAATCTGTGTCCACTGTGCTTCTATGGACACATCTTTACATGTCTACATGGTTTTGTTTTGTAGTGTACATACAGTTATAGCACTTGTAGTCTTGTACCTTCAAGTCTTGGTCAAAGTTTGATGATTCTTGTCATATATATATATTGTGGAAGTATCCCATCAGCACTGTTTGAGTCTCAGGACAGCAATTGCCATCTCTGACTGTAGGCTGATCTTCTGTTTTTCTTCTCCCTACCCCCACCCTGCAATGAAGCACATTGAAATTAAGGAAGTCTACACTTATATTTTATGTAGAGGGTAAAAGAAATCTTTAAGAACTACAATAGTCTTAATTATAGGTCATAGTTTTCTGCTTAGCTCCAAAATGTAGAATCACAGAACTCTGACTTCAAACTTACTTAGGTTAAGTATTAGTCTGTGGTTACAAAACACACTCTGCTGCTCAGTGATTTTGCATTAAACATTTTGGCTTTGAGACATTGAAATTAGTATCATAAAAATGTCTTCTGAACCTTCATATTTTCAGCATGTTTTGCTTAAGTACTTTTGCCAGCAGTTTTTTTGGTGTTGACTCCTGCTCAAAACCTTTATTAGTATTGATGTTTTAAAACTTGACCTTTTGGAATATAAGGATCAGTGAAAAGTGATCAATATTATGGTTTAAAGCACAGAATGTCTCTTAATGAGCTCTTCAGTAACTTAACACATTAATATAAGTACAAAATAATTTCCACAGAAAACAGTGAAAATTTGTATTCATGATTAAGTGTTGTAAATTTTTAGAAGCTGTTTCTAAAGATATTTGAGGCAATCCATTTTCTGCAAGTACTAAAATCTGTAAGTTACTTACCGTAGGATGAAGCCATGGCTTAAGCCTTTATTCAGGTCTTCTCTGGAAACAGTTGTAGAAAACATATTTCAAAAATATTGTAATTTCTATGTGTTATGTGAAATTATGTCAAGGTTGGTTTCTTAATAATATCAAATAGTTTCTGGATTTAGAAGTTAGTGTGATTAATGAGATGGATAACTTGATAAAAAGGATGTTATGCAAATACAGGAAATATGCTAGTATGGTCTTTTGTGCATTTTGACTTGAGTAATGTGAGTTCTCTGACTTCAAGCATAAATCTGAAAGCTGTTAAAATCTAACTTTTTATTCAGAAATGTTTGACAGTACGAAATGGTCCAACTCGTCATTACATAAAACTGCATTTAGTGGCTTTTAACATATGCTAGAAAGTATCAGTAAATATAGGAAATTGTAGCTGTTATTGTCATACTCATTACTCCTGTTGAATTTCAGTCATTATTTTTAATCAATATACTTCCTTTAACCCAACAAGCTTTTCCTGTCAGCTTTTGCTCCAGAGCAATCTAAGCAGGTGAACAATATAATTGGAAACTTCCTTTAGGTATTGGGCTGGAAAACAGCCTGCCTTCTTCAGATCACAGGAATGGGAGAATTTGGGATAGGAAGGAAATGGAAAACATCCTGATGTGCAAATGAATTGCAAAGTACTGTTAATCTACCAAAAGACTAAGGTAGTGGAGTATCTTTTCCAGAAATGTTCTGCCTGTACTCATTGTACAATGTCTTAAAAAAAGAGAAAAATGAATGAGGGTTAATGAGTTGTTGTAGCCAGGTGGGCATCAGTCTCCCAAGCAACCAGCAGTAAGGCAATGGGGCACGGTCTTAAGCTGTGCCAGGGGAGGTTTAGGTTGAATATTAGGAAAAAATTTTACAGAGAGAGTAATCAGACATTGGAGTGGGCTGCCCAGGGAGGTGGTGGATTCACTGTCTCTGGAGGTTAAGATAAGATGGGATGTACCACTTGGTGCCATGATCTAGTAACTGTGGTGGTAGTGGATCAAGGGTTAGACTTGATGACCTCAGATCTTTCCAAACCGGTTGATTCTGTAATTATCTTGTACTTATGTAAATGGGCTTACAAGAGTGTTGTGAGTTGTATGGGATTGCTGGGTTTTTTTGATGTAGCTGTGTTTTGGTGTTGGTTTTGGTTTGTTGTTTTTTGGTGGTTTTTTTTTTTACCATCTGTACTGAACAATAGACAGAGAGGTATATTTACCATTGTGTTCCATTTTTACTTGATGTGTCTTGAGTTCAAGTGCTAATGGCTTTCTGTATGTGTTAGCATAAATAATGAATAGTAGTTTGTGTTTAATAAACAAAGGCTTTCTCCAAAGCATATTCTGTACTTACATCTAAACATGGCAAGACTTGATAGCAAGCAGACTCCTTCTGTTGTGCAATGCCTCAGAAACAACTATCAATACTTTATGGTCTAATCTTGTTTCCTTTTTTAGTTCAAGTTTGTGTATATAGTAGGTTCCTATTTAAACCTGAAATCTGTTAAGGAAACAGATGAATTGCTCTGCACTAGAATAATTGTTACTCACAAGAGTTGAGTCTTCCCATTCCCCCAGCTTCTCCCTGTCATTTGATCTCATTTATTGCCATTATTCAAAACTGAGTCATACTTCAGGTCCATGTAAAACAAAATACTCACCCACAAGATATTTGAAAACAGGAAACTTGTTGTCTTAGGACCCATAAACTTAAAGAAGTTGGAAGTGCAACTGTTTTATTGTTTTCATTACCTTGTTCATTTTTCAGAAAATACAGGAAATTAGTTTGATTTAAAGCTGTCTGGAAGTTAATTTCTGAAACAAAATGGGAGTTAATAGATAATTGCAAAGAATTTTTCCCAGACAGTGTGTTATGTTCTGGACTTGCATTTCATAACAATCAGCTTTGTTTTTGTGTATTAAATGTCTGTAGAAAACATAGACATAATACTTCTGGAAAGCAGTATTCTATAATAACTCACTTGTCAAACTGAATTTGTTAGAACTTGAGATGTGGTTTGAAAATGCTTACTAGATCAGACTATTAGTTGTAAGTGAAGTTCTGCCTTCCTGAAATGGTATTTGGCTTAGACACTCAACCTTTCACTACTAACAAAACTGTAACTTCTGGAGTGTCTTAATTCTATTTGTATGTGTTTGTAGAAACACGAAGATCACAAACAGTGATTCTCATGGTCAGATAAGCACCTACATCCAATATTCCTATCTTGAAACCTTTTTCAGATATTAAGTTCTTTATTGGATCTGGACTGTACCCTATAACATTTCTGTATTAAAATAGACATTGAAGTTTTAGAATGCACTGCTGTATTAAGTTTTTTATATTCTTCATCATATTTTTCTATAAACTTGCTTCTGTACACTTCAGTGCTTGGATGCTAGTGCAACAGCTGCTTGCTTGCACATTTTAAAATGTGTTATGAACATAATGCTGTATGACAAGCTGGATAATACTGGATCAGCAGAGAGATGAGGAAGCCTGGAAGTTGTAGGCTTCTTGAATGAAACAATGCACAGAATTTAAATGTAAAGATGCACCATGCTAATAGTCCTCAAAATAAGAATATTTTTCCAATATGTTTCTTGAAATGTTGTCTCTTTATGATAGTGTATTGGATATATAAGCTATATGGTTATTTTGCTTTTACATCATGTTTTGTCAGTTAAGAAATCGAATGTATTGCTATGCAGATGTTGCTGTGCATTAACACAGCATGTTTAATAGGCTTTGCTCTTGTACTGGAGGATGAGTCTCTTGAATTCCAGTAGTCGTGTGCAATACTAGAAATGTTTGTTAATTTGTTGTGATTGAAGAGAGAGGCTGGTGTCTATTTACATAATTGAATGCCCTTTGCAGAGATTGGTATCTTTCATTCTTGGTTTTGCAATTACCTTCAGCAATATTGTACTGTCTCTCAACTTCACGCATGGGATATTTCTTGCTCTGCTCTATTTTGTCTCTGCTGAATCTATTTTGAATCTATATATGACTTGTAAGTGAAAATCAGAGGTTTTGATTACTTGGAACTGTCCTGTAGTTGGAATCATGGACATGGAATTGTAATTGATGGTTATTTCATCTATCTAATAGAGATTTGGGACAGTCCCTCTGCTAGGAGTTAAAGCAGAACCATTCAACTAAAAAGCTTGTCCTTTGGAGATTCTTAATGGCTGTCAGCATACCTCTGAAAATACTGAGGAAAACTGTGATGGAAAAATGCTGCCTTTTTTTTTTTCCCTAAGCTGTTGACAGGAAGCAAAGGATGACTTCTCAAATTAGACTTCCGTTCTTATGGAAACTTTATCAACCAACTAAGAAACTGTGCTAGCACATGTTGTGTTGATACTCCTGGAGATATCTTTTGTAATATTTAACGGGTTTTGTACCTGTAAAGGGGAAAGCAAACAGACTCCAGTTAGCTGTAATCCCATGTTATCTCCACCTGCAACAGTTTTTACAAAGACCCAGTTGTTCTAGACAACAACGTAGTAGTTCTTCATAGGAGCCTGTACTTTTTTTTTTAAATTCAACTGCATTCTAACCTCGTTACTCCTAAACTTGGTACTTGTTTCTCAGTCATCTGAAAGGCTTTTTGTACCAAATAGAACTTATCTGGTTTATCTTCAGTAAGAATCAGACTTTGATTCAGGTGACTTTTGTATGCTTTAGCATCAAAATATGAAACTGCCTTTCTTTCATGTAGTAGAATTTCTTCCAAAGATGTTGATTTAGCTGGTCTGAGCATCTAAGTCAGGTGTCTTCCTAATTTTTAAGTTCTTGGCAACTTATATTCTAAAATTATAAAAGGAGTAAGCATACAGAGTGCTTCTTATCAGAGCTGTAAAATACTACTCTAAAAAATATTTTTAAAACTATTACAAAGTTATAACTCCAGAGTTTTCTGTCATATTACACTGATGTGTATTAAAATGCTATTTTAAACACTACATAAGAAAACTTTCAGGGTTTTTTGTCCTCTTTGGTGATTGGAGCTTTTATTATAATCCTGCCTATAAAATACCTGCTAGGAGTAATTAAATAGCAATGTTATCTTTTTTAAAAATGCATTCTAACAAGTAGATGGGCTACAGAAAGTGAATCTAATGTAATTGCTTATTATTTGTTTGTTCCTAGGAAAAATGATACAACAACATAAAAACAAACTTTCTTTTTGTCAGTCAGAAATGCAAATGAATTGCACTGAGGCACTGGAGTTATACAGTCTGGTTCTTCTGATTTATGTTTTTTCTCAATTTTAAACGCTGCTTCTGAAATTGGAATACTAAATTCTGAGAATAATCTTATTTTTTGTGTATACCACATATATAGTCTTCTCAGGAGATGCTTGAGAATGCTTGTTTTCAGTGTATCCCATTTGTGACTTTTTGGCACAAAACCTGGTCACCTACAGGGCTTCTTCATGTGGAATCAATAGCAAGTTGTAAATAAACTGAGTAATTATGCCCCCCAGCCTGTCCCCAACCCTGGTATCCTTCTGGGATAACCTCTCTCTTGAGACGGAAGGAGCACAGCAAATATAGTAGTTTATACTAATGTAATATTGCTCAAAAAGCATGAGTATTAAATATAGGTATTGTAGAATTCAGTATCACAGTTTTTCTATTGCTGTGGTATCAAGATGCTGTTAGATGCTTGCTGAAACAGAATAATGCCGTCTTACCAGCTGCAAAAACACTCTTCCACACCCGATGCCCAGTCTCCCTACTGAAGTTGGAGGGAGTTACTATAGGTACTGTCCTTTTTCAGGGTTATGAGATCTTGTCAGCTGATGGCTTGAAGTCTGGTGTGGCAAAAGGTGTAAACCAGGTAACTGATTTGGAGTGGAAATAAGACATTTCATTGGTTGTATCTTTATTTGTTGGCACTCTCCTTTTTCTCTGCTTCTACTTTAGTATTTTTCAAGACAGATTAGTTTATTAGAAGAAACAACGTTGTGAAGGGCAGTTACTGAAAGGACTATGCACATTGATTGTGTAGCGATCTTTAGCTTGGTTACAAACTAACAATGACAATAAGATTATCGGTCGATGTAATTAGATACATTTTCTGTTGCTCTGTTGTCTAGGTAGCAAATAGGTGGATGCTCTCAAGTGTTTGGTGCTGGTTCTGCACATATGTCACGTCTGAGCTGGTACTCCCCCCTAGAATCCTGTAATTAAGCACTCTTATGGCAAGGCCTACATTCATTGCAATAAGATATGAGCTTCTGATTCAAATTAACAGATCGACAGTATAATCCACAGATGCACAAAAGAATAAAAGGGCAGTTTATTCATCTTTAAGGGATGCTACTGGGGCCAAATTGCTCATGTGGGCTTTTTCTCTGACTAATATAATCATATCTTTGCACTTATTTGTAAAAAAGTGTTACAGGGCTAGAAAAGAGATCAGTCACGAGAGGACTTTTGCCACTTTTACAATTTGTGTGTTTCTCGGTGCTGTTCAAGATCTCCTGCCCTTCTTCCTACCGCCCTCCCAGAGATGTTTGCAGCAGCAGCAACCCCCACCAGCTGGAAGACTGAGCATCACAACAGGCTGCTGGGAGTCTGATAAAGTTACTGGTGCGCTCATTCCCATTAAATTTTGCAGCTGTAAATAAATGAAAAAGTGAGTTGTCAGATATAACAAAGTAGTTATTACTCTTTTCTTTTGAGTAAGTTGTCAAAATCCTTTTGAGAGGCTCAGGGAAAAACCAGTTATGTTTTAAGAAAAGCTAAAAACTTCTAAGCAAATTGTTTGAATTGTTTGAGTGTTCTAGAACAAGAAATTGATCAGTGGGTCAGGTTCTTTTCTTCCTCCCTCAGTCTCAGGGAAACAGTATGTTGACAAGTATTAGGGAGGATTTTCTCTTTTTTCTTAAGGGGAAAAAGATGACAGCTAAAATAGGCTGGGGGGGAGTTGGTTGTGTGGCTAGCTTTTGCTTTCTGACTTAAGAGGTCTCATGTTCAGAGAAAGTTTGAAATAATTTTTCTGAGTGCTTCCAATTCCTTTAAGATTTCCCAGACTTGGTAGAGGAGGGATGGTGTCTGTAGCTTGTATTTAATTTTTAATATTGATGATAATTCTTATTTGAAACAGTTTTAAAGTTGTCCAGGTTTTAGTGATGTTTTAACTCCATATTAGTTCACTTATTATTTGGAAAAAGGAAAAAAAAAACAAACCAAACTAAATAAATCCAAATACATAAATGGTCATATGGTGTGCTGTTGGAATCTTACACCATTTGACTGTGTATCTAGTATATTATTATATATTTGAATTTCCTAAATCCCAGTTTCAATGTCCTAGTGATAAAAATGTTTTGAATCGCCACCTTAATAGTTCTTGTAAATTAGGACCAATTTACTTTAAGTTACCAGCTGCTGAGTAAGGTTTTACTGAAAAGAAAAATAATTTATCCCTATGAATGGAGATACTAGTGCAAGGTGAGTTCTTTCAGTACACAGGCTGCAGTAAAATACAAGTTTTGGTTCTGGCTTTCTCTGCTTGGACATCTTGGCTCTTAGATCATACTGCAACAGAACAAGTGAGCAATTATTTAATGTTGTTGTGATGCTCCCTGATGCTACCCTGGCCTATTTAATACTTTTATGCAGAATGTGGGACATGGGTGGTGTGGAGGTTTTTGGATTGTTTTTGTTGATGGTGGTTTGTTTGGTTTTTTAGGGGGGAGGGGTTGAGCTGGAGGTTTTGATTTTTTTTTTTTTGGGGGTGTGGGGTAGAGAGCTTCCAAGTGCTACTACAAGGAAGTTCTCAAACGGTTGCTAGGCACTTTACTATTGCACATGCCTGTTTAAATAAACATCCTTCCTTAAGGGAAAGAAAATTAAATCATGATTCCAGAAATACTTTATTACTAGGGCTAGCATTTAACCCATACAGCAAGCTTATCTTATAGGCAAAGGGATTCATTTTCTTCTTGTAGCTTACAAAATGAAAATGCTGCAAGGCTAACAGCTTCTGAATGCTTCAAAACCTGTTTTTCAAACAATATTTTAAATCTTCACTTGCTGCTTTTCTAAGTGGTTCTGGACTCTAAAAAATGGGTGACAGGGTTTATATATAGTTGTCAACACAAGGAAGACAAACTATTAACGTAATATTGAATGCAAATTTGTTACCATTAGAACTTGTTTATGAAGAGTTATGCTGTAACAGAATATTGCAGGCAGATCTTGGGGATTATTTTTGTGTTCTTCGGTATTGTGTAAGAACAATTAAACTGCTCTGTATCTTTAAATATTTTAGCCTTTTTAACAAACTAGTGCTCTGCAACCACACTTGAACACAGGAAACCTTTCTTCTTCGGTGCCGTCATCACTTGCGATACATCCCCCTACTGTACAGTCGCTCATTTGTTCCCTGCCTTGTCAGTCAAACGTGAGCGTCTGGCAGACCATCCTGTCAGCGTGTCCTGGGGCTCTGCCTGTGCCTGGAACTGACAGCAGGTACAGAGAATGCTTTCAAACAGCCTTGAACAATATTTTTCTTTTTCATTCCTTTTTTTAGTCTCATTTTATTTTTAGAAGGGAAATGTCTCGTCTCTGGTATGGGAAGAAGGGAAGGAAGCACCAGCCAGTTAATCGTAAATGCACTCTGGTAATTTTCAGTGTAGTGTGTTTGTTTCTGTTATTGCAGTCTTTAAATGTTGTGGTGCAGAGACAGTTTCTGGAAGTCTAAATTTTGGATATGTACATAGGATGACAGGTCCCACTTTCATTATCTTTGGCACATAAGGTAATTGCTGGTATTCCTTTGGCATTAGATAAGAGAAACTACTTTGAGCATTAAGGGGTACAGCAGTTTTAAGGTGGTGTTTGGTTTTTTTTTTTCATTTGGAATATTGCATTTTTTCACCAAAAATGTGATTTATAGCTAAATACTGAGGAGTTTACATTGGCATTTAATTAGAGCAGTATAAATCTCCTGAGTTAGCATTACCTTCTCAGAAGTCATTCAGCTGTATGAAGGTCTGATACTACTTCTGTGTCCAGGGAGATGAGTATGCTGTAGTCCCCTTCTCACATTTGTAATGGAGGAGAGGACCAATACCACTTCTTGCAGTTTATATTATATTTACATTAGATTATAGAAGTAACTGTGGGGTTTTTTAGTGTTGTTTTTCTCAAACAGACCTTTTGCAGTAGTATTGAATTTGTACTAGTATGTAAAGGAGGTAGTTTTTTTCTCAGTGTGACTTAGAAAACAGTAACATCTTAGGGATGAGGAGGAAATGATCTTGACAATATACTTGTTCTTTTATCCACTGGTAAATCTGGAAGATAGTTTTCATTTAGATACTGTCTGTGACAGGCTTTTTACTGCCTTTTTAAGAGTCACAGATCTCCTGGGTTTTGATAAATATTTCTTTGAAGGTGCTGTTGACTTTGGCTTTTATTTTTCATCTTTCGTTTATAGTTTTTTAGTCTTTCTTTTATCTAGCATTTTTATTTTTATTTGTAGCCAGGTTACTTGCAAAATATGAAGTTGCTGTTTCAGAGTAAATGGTTCTGTAATGGTTTCTAATTAACACTTTTGAAGTAATAGGTGGTTAAGTTTCCTCTGTGGTAGTAGAGTGTAAAATAGAGATAAAATACCTAAATGAACTGAAATGTTATTTTAACATATCCTGTACCAACGTAAAAAGTATCTGAATTTTACCAGGAATGTGTTCTTTAACATATAGATAAATACATAAATAAATAGCTATATCTTGCCCAGATAATAAAAAAGGTAGTACTATCCCTTGTTATAATTGCTTCCCTTAGATTGTTCTTAACTTTAGCCAGAGTCTAACTATGCTTGTAAAAGTAATACTTATCAGCTCTCAAGGAGAGGTTGAACTAAAGAAGACCGTGTGGGTCATTTTTGCTGTGAGAGAGGTAGAGAACAGGCTATTTTAACATGTAAAAGAAATCAAATCAGAAAAAGAGGCTATAGAAGTATCTACAGACAAGAATATTTTTTAAATGTTGCTATGTCTACAAAACACACTCTATTCTTGAAGTTGGGTTTTTTCTTCAATTAATGATGATAAAGCTAATGAGCAAGTGTAACCTTTTTGCAGAAAAGAGTTAATAAGTATTGGTATAATTCTATGTTATGCAAGACAGTGAGAAGCATATGAAGTGTACAGGTTTCTGACTAAATTTCTCATTAGTGGTTGTTCTGAAATTTGGATGAAAACTCACATAAAATAACAATTGCTGGACAAAAAAGAGTGATATAATAAAACAAGAATGCTAGCTTCAATGAACTAATGGATTATTTACCTGAAAGGGCTTTTCCTTATGGTGGAGTTAATTTGGGCTAAGTGTTGTAGGGATTTGATACTTTCCCAGGATAAGAGATCAAGATTTTGGTAACAAACATGTGCATTATGCTCCCCCTTTAAAACGCCAGTAATGTTAGCTTCCCACATTGTAGTAAATGTTTGGTATTTACTGTGTCTCTTTATTGTACTGCAATACAAGAGACACAAGTAAATTCCTAGAATGTCAAAAATGCAGGCAGTGATTCTTCCTATCAAAGCATTTCAGACAAAAGACATCAGACAATGCAAGAGAACAAAAGGTGGATTGCCTTCTTTGGGAATGCTTACCCCTGCTTGCAGAGCTTGGATAGACAGTGTAGCCAAAAGGGACAAAACCAATGAAAACTGATCTTTGGCTTTTATATTCTGAAGATATTAATATGCAAAGGGAATTAAAGCAGTGTTGGTTTTAACAGTGTGAATTATTTAAGACTTGCACAACTTCTGAGGTTCTGATTTATTGTTTAACTGTAGTTGGCAGGCTAATGCCTGTAGGTCTTTGGCTATTATGGAGATATAATAATAGGACTTACATGTGAAAGATAAAAATTTAGTACTTCTTTCCTATGGATGTCAGAAGTGCAATGTTGCATCAGTCCAATAATAACACTACAGAGATATTTTTAATTTAAAGTCAGCTTTTCGTACTAAGTTTTGTTTTAGAGTAATGAGTGAGCTAATGATTTGAGATTTTTAGTAATAAAAGCAGAGCACGATCCAGTACTTTCTTACACAGATCATTAAGCCTAGAACCTTTCCTTGATGACAGATATTTGCCATACCTATTTCGTAAGTAATTTAGGGGTTTATGCATCATACCTCGACTAGATGTTGCAATGTGGACCTGTTGGAATGAGTCCAGAGGAGAGCCAAAGTGGATCCAAGGGCTGGAGTACCTCTTCTATGAAGTCAGGATGATAGAGTTGTGGCTGTTCAACCTGGAGAGTTGAACAATCTCTCTGGGGAGACATTGTAGCACCTTCCAGTGCCTGAAGGGGAGCTACAAGGGAGCTGGAGGGCATGTAGTGATAATGGCCAGTCTTCACGAGCGAAGATCCGGGGAAGGTCCTTAGGACGTAGGTGGGTTGCCTTTTTAAGGGCTAACGAGCCCCACCTGCCCACTGAGACCCGGTTCGATTCCTGGTCAGGGCCACTCCTGGGCAGGTGGGGCTCGTTAGCCCTTAAAGGCAACCCACCTACGTCCTAAGGACCTCGCTGCCACCGTCCAAGCTCGCTTGGCCCCGGCAGATGAACCTTAGGATTAAAGGGTGGGCTCAGTTCCGCGCACACTGTGTCTCACCTAAAAAATCCAATGCGCAGGCTGGAAGGTGTAAAGACCTTCCCCGGATCTTCGCTCGTGAAGACTGGCCATTATGTAGTGATAGGACAGTGGAAAATGGTTTTAAGCTGCAGGAGGATAGGACTAGATTGGATACTGTGAAGAAACACTTCATTGTGAGGGTTGTGAGACACTGGAGTAGGTTGACAAGAGAAGCTGTGAAATTCCCATCCCTGGAGGTGTTCTAGACCAGGCTGGATGGGACTCTGAGTAACCTGGTCTAGTGGAAGCCCATGCCAGGGGGGTTGGAGCTAGGTGGGCTCTAAGGTCTTTCCAAACCTAACCATTCTATGATTCTAGATCTTCCATTGACTTATTAGGTGTTATATCGGGAAATATTCACTACAAATGCAGTCAAATTAGAGTAGCAAGTGGACATTCAAATAGGTTGATTGTGAGTAGTAGAAACTTGTATTTATATTTAATGATCTGTGGAATCTCAAGTTGATCCCTAGTTGATCCGTTTTCTGATTAAAATCAGAGAAACATTTTCATACTGGGTTACAATTCAGTTACTTCTAAACATAACTTGTAACACTCTCATCATAGCTGAGAGGATCTTTCCAGAGCAGAGTATCAGAACTGGGATGTAACCTTGCTCCGTCTACCTTGTCCTGGAGTGGCAGCTTGAGGTCAGGCACCAGGTGCTGTGGTTTCAGCAACTAAACTCTGGTTTCTCTGCTTGCTAGTACTGAAACTTCCTTAAATGGTTTTGCAAGGGAACTGGGTTTTATTGGTCATGCTGTTACAGATCTTTTTTATTTGAACAAAATGAGTACAGTTTCCTAGCCTGCCTCATTAAGAAAGTATTTTTCTTAAATCTAAATCTTAGTTCTTCACACCAACATCCTAAACTGCTTGATGTTAAATTTAGTTTTTTGCTAGCATTATCTCTCAAATTAGTATTTTCTCATATCTTGAAAAATAGCTTGTTATTAAGTTTTATGGTGTAACACTTTGTGTGCTGCAGGCTTTGATTGCTGTCTCCTCAAGTTCATTTATTCTGATTATTGCAGATATTTTATCTTCAATATATGCTGATTACAGCTTGGTGCAGTTTCTGTGGGCTTAGAGCTCTTTGAGGCAGATACTTAACAGTTCATCCTGCAAAGCTGTGGAGACAATACTGGTCACAGGGAGAATGCTGCTGTCATGTGACATACTCAGCATTTCTGTCCCTGCTCTGGGAAACAGCCTGGTGTGCAGAACAGTTCAGGGAGGGCCAGCTTTAAAGATATCGAAGGAGAGAAAGAACCATGCTGCCAGCCAGGGGACTGCTGTCATTTTCTAGTCCTTCTCTGCTTAAAATGGTTAACTGTTGTCCCTTCCCTTCTGTTAGGATCCAGTTTTTAAAAGATGCCTCTGCCAAATGAAAGTGCAAATGAGACTGTATGCCAAAGTCAACAGTATGGATTTTATTGAGCTTTAAATATGAGGTAGAGAGAAATAGGAAGGGGGGTGGAGGTGAGACAGATTAGGTAAAAAAATAAAGATATCACCACCCCGTGGATTCTGATGACATCCTGCTGGTCCTTCTTCTGGTCTTCTTGGTGGTGAGGGTCCCCAAAGTCATGCTTGTGGGGTACCACTTTCATACAGTCCAAGTCCTGGATACTCAAGGGACATCACAGATGTTCCCATAATGTGGGATGGCATGGGTTTAAGCTGTTGTTTTCTTTCCCACAGTTTGCACAGTGGAATTTTGTCCTATGTGCGGATTTCAGACCTTTACCTTCATTGAGGTTTGGAATTAGTGTTTTGCTTTCTCGCAGTTTTCCATGGTGGGAGTCTTTGTTTGGGTAGGTTACCCAGATCTGCCTTACCAGGCCTGATTCCTGTTGCTACCATCTGCTCTTATCACAAGTTTCTATAATGGTGGCTTTTCTTATGGGAGTTTCTTTCTTTGACATTGCTTTGAGACAATTAACTGTATTCTTTAAGTCGTGACACCTTCCCTGTTACCAATAGAGTGATAGGGAGCTGAATTGTCTGAAAACCACACAAGATAGTAAATGGATAGCTTTGCAGCCACACTGATTAAAAATGAATCAAATTAAATTAGTTGTAGGTTGTTGTTTGGTTGTGTTTTGGTTTTTTTTTCAAATTATACCTGTAACTGTTTATCTGGTGTGGTAAACCCCATGTATTAATGCATCATTGTGATGTAATCAGTATGTCCCAAATCATATTTGTGATGGAGGGGTCTGCTACTTCGATATTGTTTTTCTCTCAAGCAGCATGTAACTGTTTTTGGGAGGAAACTAAATTTGTCTGAAAAATAAAGTTAGTGTTCTTTCTTAAAATATTCACAGCAGCATTCGTTTCACAAAGGTACCTTTTATTTTTTTAAGAAGGTATTTACAGACTTAAGAAAAGGTTTGATCCTTTCTTTCCCCTCCCTGTTTATTGATGAATTGGAGATGGATTGATATTTTGACATAACTTTGTAAATGACCTGATAAAATTACATTGGCTTTTTTTTTTTAATTAAGTGTTCTGGAATTTTAAGAGTGAAAATTTTTCTGAATCTCAAGAATTAACGTTCATGAAACTTACAGTTCACTTGATTTTACACCGATGTATTAAGATTCAAAGTAAAATTGCTCAGCTTTCGTTCTTTCTTGATACTTGTTTTTTTATTTCATAGTCAGAGTTGATTATGAGTTGGTTATGAGCTTCATATTCAGAGTTGGTATAGATATCTTATGTGTAAGAGAGCCACTTGTACCGTTAAGCTTTACCCATTCTTATCTTTCAGAAGCACTGTTCAGCTCTGATAAGACCCTCCTGTTCTCGATGGAGACAATGTCAGCTATTTGTTAACTCTGAAAGTTTAGCTGTGTTTGTTTTGAGGGCAGCAATTGAACCTCCCTGTTAGCAAACAGGCATGGAGTGGGGGGGGAGTGTGTCACTTGTGGCTTTGTTAAACTGAGGAATCCCTCACTGATGTAAAATGTTTTAATTTTCACATCTGCCTATGGTAGAATGATATGGCCAGTGGCTGAAAGGGATGATCAAACATCAGACAATTTCAACTGCATTTTCGTGTTGTTGAAAGACAGAAAAGTTCCATATTTTGAATTTTGGTTTCTGTTTTGTTCACTGCATATGCCCGTGTAGCTTGTAAGAGTTCAGTACTCTTTACATATTTTCAGAAAAATGAGGTTTAGAAACATGAGTTTCTCCAAAAGGAGAATCTTAGGCTTCTTGATTGGTTGAGTCATTAGTATGCAAACCCTCAATTTGACTTAATGCATTAAATATTAAAACTATTGTGTGTTCTACTAGGTGGTTAAAACTCATGTATACATGATGTGGGTAGTCCAACTGAAAGAGTCATGACATGAGTCATAGGACTCATCCCGTGTTTTCTCATCAGTGCTGCTCTTATGAATAGAGCAGGTAGTATTAGATCTCTAAGGTTATATTCCGTATCTTTTCAAACTTGGAATTGTCCTGTGTAGGCAGTTTCAAGTGCCTCAGCAGAACCCCTTTTACTCTAAGCACACTAATATCCTGGCTGTACACATTATTTATTTTGGTCTATTCCAACCAGTGTCCAGATTAACCTCAAGAGGTTTAGCTGGTTTTCTCTCCTCCTGCATTTTTTTTTTTTTTTTTGGAAGAGAAAATAACTAGAGAGAGAACAAAGGGTAGGTACTTCAGAAAGTACCTTTGGATGTCAAGGAAACTGGATGCTGATACAGCATAGTAAAATAGTGCAATAAATAAAGCACATAGCAAACTCGTATAGGTAGGCCTGCATTTTATTCCTGGGCGGAATACTTTGATTACATATAAATTTGGGCAAATTGCCCAAAATTGTATGCAAAGATATGAACTATATTAGAATTTAGAAAGCTTTGTTCTATACTTTAAGGATTTAATTGTAAGAACTTGTCAAGGTTGGCTCTGGGACTGGCTCAGTCAAATCTCAAAAGCCACCAAGGCTAGAGATACTACAGCCTCCTTGAGAAACCTCTTCCAGTTCTTAACCATTGATAAACATCAACCCTTTGGGCCCAGTGGTCCAACCGGTTTTTCAGCTTTGTTCTTCACATATTTGATAGGTAACTGGTTTGATTGCAAGGCCACTATAGAAAAGAATCAAAAAAAGTCTTAGTGAAATACAAGTAAATGGCATCCCCTGCTATCTGGCCAAAAATGAAAGAATGTCATCACTAAGAAACATTTTGTACTGAAAACCACACGCCAGCAGGATGAATATGAATTTGTTTTTAATGAATGAAATACCTCATTTTCCAGTTAAATCTAATACTATATGAAAAACTAAGTCCTGCTTTTGAGACTGCAAGTTCAAAGTAGAATGAGGTGGTAGAAGCTCCTGGAATGATTAGAACAGACAACTGATGGGGGCTGGGGGGGGGGAGGAGAGAGAAGAAAACACTTCTCATTAGCTTGGTGAAGTAGAATGGAAGATTAAGATGACTGTAAGAAAGGAACATGAAGAAATCTTGATGGAAGAGCAAACAGCATAAGCAGATTATGAATTAAACCAGATTATAAAAAAGAATAAACTTGTAATGTCACTACTAACATTTCAAAACAGTGCTTTCAAGCCTGGCAGGGACAAAATGCTGGCTGTTTTCAAGATATATCTGAATCAAATGAAGTTGTAGAAGGTAGTTTCTAGTAAGCTTAAACATACATGACTTTAAGATTCTGTAATGGTTTTAATCATGAAATACCTAGTCTTGTTCACTGCAAAGCAAAAATAATGCATGTTGATCTAAACTGTAGGCATTCTATAGAAAACCAGGTACAGTATCTGAACTGTTGAGGTATCTTAAGGTACTCAAAGCCTTGTTCAGTGATGAGTGGATAACCTTGAAACAGTTTATTGTGGTTTACTCACGGAATTTAGTATGGACAGTATACTGAAAATATGCACTGGGTTTGAGAGGGTGGATTCCTCTCTTATAATTTTTCTATGGCTAGTTTGACATTCTATGACATGATATGTATGATGTTTGTCATTACATACCAATGGTCTTTCATTATGGAGGCTTTTGTTCTTGAAACAGGTGAAATGTGAGTGTGCAACAGGTTCAGTATGCCAAAAAACTATTGTATTGTACACTGGAGAGGTATTTACGTTTCTCAAGTAGGAAATATGAGGCACCCCCGGCACATGAAAAGGTCTGTCAGATCTCAGTCACTGAGGAAAAGGGTTCAGTTCCTGGGTGCAGGGTGGTGGCTGAGTGTGCAGCTGACAGGTCTAAGGCAAAGCCTACAGAGCTTGCCTACATTCCACTGTGTGAAACAGCAACTGTATAATGGTGTCAGGGATTTTGAGATTTTTCTTTTCAAGAATCTTTAAGTAACCACATATTTATGGCTCATTGTAAGTTAACTTCTGCCTTGCATGTGGTACAGTTTGAGCTTAAAGAAGCAACAAGGCTAAAGGATCCTCACATTACTGCTTTTCAGGCTTACATTTATAAGTTGCTGGTGCGAACAATGTAATTTGCAATGAACTGTCGTAGCAAATAAAACGATAAAACTACACTATTACTTATATGTTTCAGTGGAATATTGTTAAAGCTTTGAATATAGCTGCTTGGCTCTGAGAATGCACAAACCACTACCATTTACAACAATTTTCCTGATCTTTTTTAAGAGAACAGTAGAAAAATTATTGAAATAAATTGAGTGCTAGTAATTGCGGATTATTCAGTAATAAAACTGGGTGTCACAAGTATTCCTTTTTCCTTGCCTTGCAGTTGCATGGGGTAGAGTGAACCATCGCTGCTCAAGAGCCAGTCATGCGTGACTGTGGGCTCTGTACTCAGGACAGTGGCGAGTATCTGGCCAAACTCCTTGTAGTAGGGGCAGGTAGATGGGGAGCTGCTGGACTTGTGGTTTTCTTCCTTTGCACTGTGGTAGGCTCTAGAAGTTTTTAATACACTCTTACTACATGGGACATCCATTTAATCTCTCCACCAGCTGTTTTAAGATGCTTTCATACAAATGATGATTTTGAGTTGTTCTCAAAATCACATTATTTGCTCTAGTTACATCAAAATGACTGTTGTAGTCCTTTAGCCAGCTTGTTGCGGCAGAGCAGCATGTTCTAGAGCTTTCTGACTGAAGACTTTCTGGGTATACACCTCCTGCCAAAGTGGAGATGCCATTTGGAGTGAATGTGTTGACAGATGAGCAACTCCTGAAGCTTTGGAGGGGAATAGAAAGTCAAGGATAAAGATATTGCAAGGTGGTATTGGAATATTATTGAACTGTAGTCCTGCTACATTGTCTTTAACTGTGTCTTCACTGCCAGATAGAAGAGTCAGAACTTGCTGAGAAGCCTGAGATTTGCTTCTAGTCTTCATCAAGGAAAGCAAACCAGGTTCATGGGGTTCATCAATCTGGGCGTAAAGAATGTCTGAGAGGACTTTGGGCTGCAGAGTTTGGGTTAAGGCATGCAACTCAGATTGACTTTTAATTTAGCATCCTGATTTTGGTAACTTTGTGCACTCCTCTATCAGTTCTGTATTTGTCCTAGAGCAGTGAGATATATCTGACTGCTAGTGCCCTCAGTGTTTATTTTGTAATCTTGCTGTGTGTACTCATATGTCTAAAATCACCACACGTGCATTGTCCTTGCAGAAACAAACATCTTCTAGCCCTTCTTGTTTGTTTGTTGTCATTGCACATTTTCCCTCCATTATTCTACTCCAATTTTTTCTTTCATACCTTTTTACTTTTCTTCAACTGTCAGTGGAATTATTGTCTTCCTGTCTCCATATTCAGGTAGTGTCAGTGGCTGAGTATCACCGCAGGATCGATGCTCTAAATAGCGAAGAACTGCGCACACTCTGCAGACGTCTCCAGGTGCCCTCTTCAGTAGTTTAAACCCAATCTCCAGATACTAAAACATCTTTCTTTGTAGTGTCTTGGATCAGGGCAAGTCCCGCACTCAGTGGGTTTGTCTTGTCTACAGCACTACAAGGATCCAGCAGAAAATTCCTTTGTTTTGGATGTATTTAATTGTGCAATGCTATGATGGAATCAGTAATTTTGTGATGGAATTACTACTTCCACTTTTTTCACACAGGAATTTTCTGTTAGAATTTGACAATTTGTTTTCAGTACTGCTTGACTTGCAGTGTTGTGTTTTAACTTCCACTTTAGAATGGTGTGTCGTGTTAGATAGAAGCTTTCCTAAAAAGAATGCAAAACAGGTAAAGAATCCAAAACCTTGTTGCATGGGTGTTTAATTTTATATAGGAATCTTTCATCAAGAATCTCACAGTACTTGGCAAGTATGAAGCTTCACAACTTCTGTGGAATAGGTAAGTATTTTTCCTATTATAAAAACAGGTAACAGGCAATTCAGCATGGCAAAGGTCATACACGTACACACCAAACAGTTACTTTGAAAGCAGTTTGGACTTTCAAAGGTCTATGGATATGAACCAAAACTACTATTTGCATTCTCTTTAGGTGTTTCTTAGGTTTTTGACAGTTATAAAATTGTACGATGTACACAGCAACTAACATAACTTACTGATGGAAAGCATAGCTTAGACCTCCTTAGAAGCACTGAGTGCTTAGTTTTCCTGTAGTAATTTCCCTCTGAAACTGTAAAAAGTTTTACTGGATTTTTTTTTTCTGTGATCTTCGCTCTTTTTTTTACCTATTATGCAATTACATGTAAGAAAACATTTTATTAGCTCTGTTATTTCTGTTGATTTAATAATTGGTAATTATTGCTTTAAAATGTTTTGTAAGTGGTGCAGTTACAGAGATAATAATGAGCATAAGCCATGAACCTAAAAGCTGCACTTCTACTTTTATGGGAAAATTAGAAATTTTGAAAAAAAAAAGATTTCCCTCTTAAAAAAAGAACTGTTCTGTTTTTGACAAGTGGTGGTGGAAAATCTCTGTATTAATATCCTGAAAGTGCAAGAGCTCCTCCCCAAATATCTTTAACCTAGAATGCCCAAGCTCAAGATTTAAGCTTGAAAAATCTGATGGAATGGGTTGCAACCTATAAACTGCCTGCTCAACCATTTGAGAGTTGTGGTCCCAACTATGTTGGAGACTGCATGGTAGCTGGTAATCTTGGAAGCCCCTGGAATCTGACTAGGCATCAGCCTGTTCTGTCAAAGTTTGGTGGGAAATAAACCTGTAAGTTTTGAAGCTACACTGCTTTCTGTCAAACAGATACTTTTGAACAGACACTCTTTGACTGGTTCTACAAAGCAGCGTTCTTCCTAGAAGAAAAGTGCTTTACTGTAATAATAGTGAAGAAGGCAAAAGATTAAAAAAAAAAAAAGAAAAAGTAAAAAGGCAAAAACAACAACAGAAAACCAATACAAACAAACAAAAAAAAACCACACACAAAACCCACCAACAAACACAAAAACACCCAAACAAAAAAAAAATGAGTGGAAACCCCACTGATTCCCTCAGGCCACTTGAGGCCAAATTAGTCATGTTTTTGTTTTACTTGGTGGCCTTTTATCAGAATTAAAGAATAACAAAAGGAGTAAGTTTTTCTGCTGTGCAGTTGAACAATACTGAACTTGTCTGGAGTTGAAGCAGTAGTATATGATGGATGAAAGGCTTTTAAGGTGGAAAAGATTTGGACTATGAAATAACATTCTAGAGATAGCACTCTATAATGCAGCATGTAGGTCATCTTTTTGCACATGAAACTGTATGGATGATTGCATAGTTTTACATTGGCAATGTTTGTTACCTTCCATTGAAAAAAGGAAGGCATGACCTTATTGCTTGCATGATACTTTAAGTGCACCTTTTCTTGAGTTAAGAATTAATACTGTAATTCAGTTGTTGAATGAATATAGCTTGATACTTTGAATTTATAAGCCTATTTTTAAGTAGCAGAAGTTTGTGATAGCAACTCTTTCTATAGTTATTGAGAGAAAGGAAAGGGATATTCTTTTTTTTTGGCTCAGGTGGCTGTACTTCTAAACATTCCTGTCTGCATTTCAGAGTTTTCTTTGATTTGGCTCTTTTCTTAACTAGGCAAGTTCACGAAAGCTTGGCAAAGGTTACCATGGTGATATTGTGAAATACTGTAGGTGTGTCCTGTATGTAGATTATGAGGGATGTGGCAAACTGGAGTTGGCTGGTGGTTTTGGCAGTACTTTCTTGAAATTTTCAGGATTCAGGCTTTAATTTGGACAGTCTGGCTTTCAGTGAAACTTTGTTTAGGCTGATAAATTATTCAGATGCACTAATTGTTGTTAAGATTTATTTTTTTCTTTAGCAAATCTCTCAACATTTTAACAAGTCTTGCTGCAGTGGCTTATCTTGTTAACTTCTTCACTTTGTCCTACTCCTCTGTCAGATTTCACTATCCCCAACAAGGTTTAAATGTCCCTGCAGCAGGATTTATAGAGGGAAACTATGCTAGTTATCAAGACATGGCACTTAAATTTGAAAGTGCCAGTGAATGCCAATTGGGGTAAGAAGCTGTTGTAAACTATGTCTGATGAGGAATTTCATGGCCTTCTACCACCTCCACTAAATGGTATCTACAACAACTCAATAGGATAGATGTATAGGTCAGGTATTTTAAACTACTACAGGACCCTTGTGCATAGTGCATCTTTGCCAGACCTCAAAGCTCACTGTGCAGCTTAAGAATTATTGATGCTTCCCCTTCCCCACCCTCTCAATTCTTCCTTCTTTGATTCCCATAATTGTTCTGGCAGATCAGATTATGGAGCAGCAATATTTCAAAGGCTCCATTCAAATGGTTTGCTCAAAATTCATAACAGCAGTCTCTCCAGATGTCTACTGCATATCTGAAAAATTTTATAAGTACTCTGAAAGTATTGATTCAGAAGCTATTGAGAAATGTCAGGTTTGAAACTTTAATTCCTTTTCTGTGTTTTTTAATTATGCTTAGAATGCTATAGTATTAAAATGCAAGAACTTTATAAGGTAACTTCTGAAAAGCATTTGAAGCCCTTCAACTGTTTATGAGAACTGTTTGGTTTTTAGCATAAAACCATAGCTTTTCTTCTCAGTAGGTGTCTGGTATTACTGGTATATCGTTGTGTACCAGCTTGCTATTGGAAGCAGTGGCAATCTTGGTCAGATCAAACCTATTGGATTTCTTAAGTTTTGAAGGACTTACCTAACGAACTTGATAACTGCATGATTTTAAACCTGTGAAGTTTATTTCCTGCTAATAGAATGGCAAATACTTACTTTGTTGCTGTTCTTTTTGTAGATAACAACAAGAGAAGATATCAATTCAAAACAGGTAACAAATATCAAAACAGACCTGGAGCCTGAAGCATTCCGACCAAATCTTAGTGATCCAAGTGAATTACTACAACCAGAACAAATTGAAAAGGTATTAACTTAGATATGTCATTTTTCACTCTTGTATGTTAATGTATCACAACTTGTATGACTGTAGTGCAAAACACACCAGTAGGAAAACCCTGTCTGATGTTAAATAGAAGAAAATCAATTGTATGTGTTGGAAAAGTGTTTAAGATCACTGAGTCTAACCATTAACCCAGCACTGCCAAGTGGACTATTAAATCATGTCCCTAAGTGCCACGTGTTAAGCATCCTTTAAATACCTCTGGGGTAGTGACTCAACTACTTCCCTGGGCAACCTGTTCTAATGCTTGACAACCCTTTCACTGATGAAGTCTTTCCTAAGATCCAATCCAGACCTCTGATGGCACAACTTGAGGACATTTTCTCTTGTTCTTTTACTTGTTGCCTGAGGAAGACGACCAACTGCCACCTCACTACAATCGACTTTCAGGTGGCTGTAGTTCTAGAGAGTGAGTTTCCTCTGAACCTCCTTTTCTTCAGGCTAAACAACCCCAACTCCCTCAGTCCTCTCATAAGACTTGTGTTCCAGATACTTCATCGGCTTCACTGCCCTTCTTTAGACGCACTCCAGCACCTCAATGTTTTTCTTGCAGTGAGGGACCCAGAACAGCATGTGGTACTCAAGCTGCAGCCTCACCAGTGCCAAGGGGGCTGTATCAGACTGCCGTTCTTGGCCACCTGGGCACACTGTTGGCTCATGCTCAGGCATCTGTCAAACAGCACCCTTGGGTCCTTCTCTCTTGGGCTGCTTTCCAACCATTCTTTCCCTAACCTTTAGCATTGCATGGGGTGGTTGTGAGCCAAGTGCAGGAAACCCAGCACTTTACCTTTTTGAACCTCATACTATTGGCCTTGGTCCAACAGTCCAATCTGTCCAGATCGCTCTGCAGATCCTTCCTACTCTCCAACAGGTCAACACTCCTGCCCAGCTTGTCATCTGCAAGCTGAGGATGCACTCAATCTCCTCATCCACATCACTGATAAAGGTACTAAATAGGACTGGCTCCAATAGTGAGTCCTGGGGAACATCACTAATGACCAACCACCAACTGGATTTAACTCCGTTCACTACCACTCTCTGGGCCTGGCTATCCAACCATTCTTTTACCCAGTGAATAGGGCACCTGTCTAAGCCATAAGCAGTCAGTTTCTCCAGGAAAATGCTGTGAGAAATGGTGTGAAAGGCTTAGTAAAGTCCACGTAGACAACATCCACAGCCTTACCCTCATCCACCAAGCAGGTCACCTCGTCATAGAAGAAGATCAGGTTGGTCAAGCAGGACCTGCTTTTCATGAACCCACTGTCAGGGCCTGATGTCTAGTTGTGTTGTACATGCTGTGTGGTGGCACATGATCTGTTCCATCTGTTCCATGACCTTCCCAGCCACTGAGGTCAGACTGACAGGCCTGTAGTAGATCCTGCACAGATCTTCCTTATGGCCTGTCTTGTAAATGGGTACCACATTTGCTCAGTGGGACCTCGCCAGTTAGCCTGGACTACTGGTGAATGGTAGGAAGTGGATCAGTGAGCACTTCTGCCAGCTCTGCCTGTTTCCTTGGGTGGATCCCATCTGACCTGTGTGTGTCTAAGTGTCTAAGCAGAGCATGATTCAAAGCTAAAATACTTCCCTTTTTTTTAAATCCTAACTTTAAATACCCCATGACACTTCTTGCCTGTGTCTTTGCCCCTCTTTCATTCTTCCTTGAAAACATCATGGCTTTCACTTCAGTTTTTGCTAAAGTCCAAAGTCCAGTCCAAAGTCATCTCATTTAAAACATTTATAATGAAGTTTTGGATTAAAGTGCACAGGAACAGGACATCAAGTAACCTTTACCTTTCAACTTGTTACCTGCTGACTTGAATGATCAGGTAACCCAATGCTGAGACATTGATAGGACATGCAATATTGTTATGCAACAATAATTGTGGTTTTACTGTCCTTTCAGAGACCTTAACAAAGACATGTTCTTCACTTGATAAATGATTGTTCTGCAGTTCACTGTTAAATATAGGAAAAGAAATTTGTGTGAGTGACCAGAAGCAGAAAATACACATGTGAAACTTGCAAGTCTAGTCTTAGCTTTTAAGGCCACTTATAAGTAGTTCAGAAGAATCTGCTTTCATTTACATATAATATGTTCTTAAATGTAAAGCATATGTTAAATAAAGGGTTATCATTTTCTTGTTAATAGCTCACAAAGTCTCTTCCACCACGGACTATTGGCTATCCATGGACTCTTGTCTACAGTACTGCGAAGCATGGCATGAGCTTGAAGACTTTGTATCGAACAATGATGGGATTAGACACACCTGTGCTGCTGGTTATCAAAGACAGTGATGGACAGGTAGGAAAATGTTTGTGTAGAAGTAGGGGATCCATCAAGAAAAATATTTGAGGAGTACAAAGGAACAGCTACCACTTCAGCCCATCATTGGAGATAAAATTGTGTGTATCAAACTGGTGTTCTTCCTTGGATATGTGTTTCACTGTTAAGCAATCCTCTGACATACTACATGTCTAGGAAATACTTTAATGATACAAGTTCACTGTTGCAATGCATGAGTCTTGTAATACCCAGTTAAACAATTTAAATTTTTTTATGTACTTAAGGCACAAGAAATACAGTCTCTAAAACTTTCTTATGCTGGAAGATCTTGTTGAGTTGGAATGTCATCACCTGCTGTGGCCAGTGCTTCTTGGTACATTCTGTGGTTGCAACCAACACCTCTCTCCCTTCAGGGGCTGTAGTATCTTTGTTGCATTATTAATTTTTGTTCCTTGAGTCTCTGTAGTTGTCCTCTATTTTCCTTTGACTGGGATATGAATTTCAGAAAGTGGCTCACATCTCACCATTTGAGTAGCAAACATCCCCTCTTAAGTATTCCAATAACATGTGAACATAGTAGGCAGTATGAGACTTTTCGATTCTTTTTCTGAAACTTCTATGCTCTCTCATGGAAACAAGTTACTGATGTCATGAAAAGTTGACAGAACCACTGTAAAATCTGTAGCTCTTACCTGTCCCAGTTTGGTAACCACTGTTTTTATTTTCAGGAAGCATGGGCTCATGTCATTCAGGGGATCTGAAAACTGTAAATGAAGCGTATGTTTTCTTATTCAAGTCACAACTTCATTTTTAACTTGTTTCCTGCCACAGAGGTCCCTTAAAAAGGAAAATCCCTTCTAAATTTCTGCTAGTAGAGCAGAAAGCTCTCTTTCTGCTCTTTCCCAGAAGTTGTTTAAAAACTAGCTTTTTCTTCATTTATTTTTTAATCTTGAAGATAAAAACTATTGAATAAACTTGACATGCCTCAACGGACTCATCAGTCTCTTAAATGTACTTTTGTAACTTCTCCCTTATTTAGCTTCTTAAGATAAATTGCTAAGATACCTACTTCCTAGTACCTGATTATCTAATCCAGAAAGAAAATGTCCCTTGTCTGATAGGGATGTCTTTCCACCCCTACATAGTATTGTTCTGTTGCTGAAAGTATTCATATTATCTTCTATATATGAGTATCTCAACTTGCATTTTCAGGAAGTGTCATGTCTGCCCAGTCAAACAATGAGTTTATAGACATGTTATAACCTTTTTTTTTTTTTGTGAAATGAACTTTGATGAATCTCATCTTACAGTCTCATATCTAGGAATGTGTATGAAACTATTCCTTGGACTTTTGGGTCAAGTAGACACTGAACTTACATTTCATCGTGTATGCCAAATCTTACCTCAGTTCCACTCAAGAGTGGGAGGAATCCATGTCTGTTCAATAAGCAGCATAAGCTACAGAAGGAATGATTTAGACAACTTTTACATGCTCGTTCCTTTAACAGTGTTGTGAGAGTGTTGTTTTTGGTAGTTTTGTCTCATGCTATTATTGCAAAGTGTGTTTGCATTTGATAGCAGAAAATAAATTTACACTGTCTTTCTGTTCAAAACCTGTCAAAATTCAGCATAGTCTTTCTCCTCTTCATGTAAGGATCTACAGTCATGAAGCATAAGATATTGGCACTATACTATGCTCTTTGGTAATTAGGATAATTAATTTATCTACGATTGTTTTGAAAAATATCAGTTTATCTTTAATATCTTGTGTCTTTCTTGCAGATAGTCCTGTAAAACTGCTTTCCACGACTGAAAAAGAATCTGAGTACTTTTTTATAGGAGAATTTATCCAGAAATATTTCACTAGCAATATGCTAACATAAATACTATTATTCCCTGCCAGAATGTTTTAAGAGAACAGGTGTTTATTCATATTCTATGCTCCAAGATCACCAACTTTTTTCTAAGCTATCTAGTTCAGAGAAGATCCCAAATGAGATTCAGCCTTTTTGAAGAATGACAGAATTATGACAAGATAGTTTCTTGACATTTGCTGAGCTTACCTCATCAGTCCTCTTTAGCATTCTTTGTTCTGCCTACTCTGTAGCTTCTGTATTAATGAAAGATACTGGTTTTGTCATATCCTTGGTTGAGATACTTTTCTTTTAAACTAGAATTAATTTATATCCTAGACACTGTTCTTTGTTTATGAAGATTCCTTTTTTTCTTATGTTGATAATAGGTTAAGAGCAAGTGTACCTTGTAACTTTACATACTATGTTTCGTTAAAGGCTGCTAAGCCTCACCCTATACTCCAGAATCTTCTCCAGTCTTGATTTCTTTTTCAAATCTATTTGCAATTTTACTTAAACAGCTGTTTAAAAACAAATCCAGTCAAAACACTGAACTTTCACAAATTAAAGCTTTAACTGTTTAAAGGTGAACATTGCCTAGCTGGAATTTAGAATCTAAAACCACCTAAATTGCCTGCTCCAGTCAATTCTTGGAGATCCTCTAATAAAGGTGTCCACGAAGTCTATAAATACCTCACTACAATTGTTATGGACTGTGTCTATCTATGTATTGGTATGTGCTTCTGTTAGCGAAGACATCAAGGTCTGGTGTGTACCCTGACAGCTGTTTAAGAAGAAATTGACACCTAATCCTTGAACATGAGTCCCTGAACAAGTGGTGACTAGTTTTTTAATAAGTTGTTCTTTAGATTTTATTGTATACACTGTGGAAGTGTCAGACATGGAGCCTATAACTTGGGAATTTTAGTTATCCACCCTAATAACTAGCCATAACAATCTGATCTCATAGAGAAACTATGAACATCACTTCTCAAGAACTACAATAACTGGTGGGAAGCAAATTGCTCTTTTTCTGCCAAGTCTGATCTTTTATTGTTACTTACAGCAACAATGTGATTTTTCAAGACAGTTTGAAGCATAGAGAGTGTGTAAAATCCTGATTCCTGGAGGTACTCAAAGCTGAACTGGGCAAGACTGAATCAGCCTAATTACAACTTTACAATTTGTCCTCCACTGAGTAGGAAACTGAGAGACTGTCTGAGGTTCTTTTATAGCTTAGTTTATTTCATAATTAGAAATAAAGCTTCAGGGTCTCTTGAGTAAAGTATGTAAAGTTTTCTCTATGGTTAGAATGTACTAGTTTTGTGGTTTACTGATTATACAAATAACAGTCCTGAGATGATCAGAGACAAACATCGGAATAAGTGTTGTGTGAAAAGCTCATACCTGTGTAGAGGCTGAACTGAGACAGTTTACGTTTGGCACAACTCTGTTATTTTAATGGAAGGTTAATTCCTCTCAAGGAATATCAGTTGTTAATGAAACATTATACTTGTTTTATCTCTTTTACTCTTACTTACTTACTAGATGTAGTGTCAGCCCTGAGGGTATTGATTTGAAGTAAGACATGTCTTAACTACTTGAAGGTAGCTTAGCTACCATAGCTGCTGCAGAGCTATTCAAATAATGACTTGAGCTGTTAAAAGAAGTTAGGATGCAGAGACTCAGATGAGGACTAAGAAATAATTTGAAGGGTTCAGTGACTTCCCTTTGCTGAAAAATATTCCTGTAGTTATTTAAACATGGAATTTTATGTATTTCAATAGCCAATTTTATAGTCATTGATCAGACTTTCTTAATTTGAATTCAGTATGGATTTTTATGCTAAAAGATGTTCTATTTAAGTTAAATTATCTGCAAACAGTAAGCACAGTCTAAGGTCATGTGGTGGGCTGATCTTGGCTGGATGCCAGGTGCCCATCACGTTGCTCTATCACTCCCCCTTCCCAGCCGAACAGGGGAGAGAGGAAAAGATGAAAAACAATTCATAGGCTGAGAAAATATTTGACAGAGAAAAGTTAACATCCAGTTTTCTGAAGTCTAGTCTACTGCCCGGATGCTTGTAATCACAAAAATGAAAAAATGTCTCATCTATCGTTCATTTTAGATCTTACATGTACAGAGACAATAAAATATGAAAGAGTCATAATGGACTTCAGCAACTGTAAGTTCTTTCTGACTCTTTCATCCTTAATTTTTAACCTTAACAGTTACAGGTAGGGGGTGGGTAGTAAAGATCAACTAAAAATTAAATACTGTCTTTTAAAGTTCAAATTAAAAATTAAATTTAAATTAAAATTCCTATGAGGCCATCTAACGAGTAATGGGTTAAGAAAAAAAAAAAGGTATAGAAAACTGTAGGTCTTGATAACATTGGGGACTCATCTCAAGCCCACCTTATATAAAAAATACACAACGAAAAAAAACTTCTGGAAACTAACAGGAAAACAAACAATTCATTTATTTTGGTCTGATTTCTCCAGAATGCAAGAATATAATAGTTTCTTTCTCTTTTAAGGCTGTTCTTGACATTGAGACTGTGGGATAATAGAGAAATACCTTGATTCTAGATACTGAATGAAATAAATGTCTCTGAAAAAAAAGTTTGGGCTTGTTTTCCTGTGACCTTTCATGAAAACAAGGGTACGGAAATTGTACCTCAGTTCATGGATCTTCAAAACTTTAGAATTAATTTGCTATTTAACAGTGCATCTGCAACTGATACAGGTCTTTGAAAAGTGAGCACCTTTATCTGACTGTGATACTTTACTTCATCACCTTGTCAAGTAAGTTTAAAAATTCTTCCAGAGAATCATATCTTTAGAGTATAGATATTGGTCAAATGTATTCTCAAAGGTAATTCTCTTAATTGAAGTAAAGGAACAATTTTGTGTTGTGACAAGGAACTTGTCAGTGCAGGGATATTTTATTCTTAAAAAAGATAATATAAAGAAATAAAGTATTAGTAACAATGTGAGGAAGCTTCTGTAAGTGCTGTGACTTTAGGGAAGTTTGGTATTTAAGTTCTACCTTTTGTCTGGTCTGTAACAATGAGCTCTTAGCGGTGACTTATTCTAAAATGTACAGTACATCAGATAAATTGTTTGCTGTTGTGCATACCTCTTAAAAACTAAGAGTTTATTGCAAGGGGTTAATGCTTGAATTCAACAAAATGTGAGCATATGCTGGCTCATGTCCAACCTTTCAGCCACAAGATGAAAGTTGTCTGCTGCAAGGCTGCTCTCGAGTGCATCTCCAAGTCTGTACTTAAATTTGGGATTGCCCTGACCCAGGTACACTTGAACTTGTTGAACTTCATGAGGTTCACGTGGGCCCAGTTTTCAAGTTTGTCCAGGTCCCTCTGGATGGCATCCTGTCCTCCTGTTAAAATCTGTCTCTGTTGTAAGACAGGGTAACTAGTACTTACCTGTTACTTGGATTGGAATTAATAAATTACATGAAAAATAACTTAGTTATAGCTGGGAACTGGCTGAAAATAGCCTAGTTCAAGTGGACTAGGAGCTATGTAAGAAAGAACAGGACCTTTTGATCTGAAACTTTATATATGTATACATTCTTTCTGAGAGTTTTCTCAGTGTAGTTTATATCTATTAGTGTGGGGGTTTTTCTTACTGTGTTCACTTTTTATTGAGATAGTCCTCTTACCTTTTTATTGTACCACAAAGCACTGTACCATATCTCAGTACACTCAGAACCGTAATATGAGTATGAGGCTCATCCTCTAGTGAATTTCAAATCTGGCAACATTTACAATCTAATTTGCTTATCTTACTATTATTAGAGATTCTCAGATGGTGTGTAGTTTCTCTGAAGTTTCTCTTGCTCTTATGTATTTTTGCTACAGGTTTTTGGTGCACTAGCATCTGAACCGTTTAAAGTGAGTGATGGCTTTTATGGCACTGGGGAGACATTTATGTTCACTTTTTCTCCAGATTTTGAGGTAAGTAGTAATAACTTTGTATGCTCTTGCTCTCCTTACCTCCCTCCCACCATGTGCATTATCCTAAAATACTTGCAGAATAGATTTAAGAGTAAATCTGAAAAATACTACGGGTTGTCCAAGAAAAGTAATCCCACTGGTTTGTCTCTTATGGACAAAGTAAATTGTTAGTGTTTGCTTAGTGAAAACATACTCAACCTGATTCTTTCATTGTAGTGAAGATTTTTTTGCTATTCTAAATTCTTCCTGGTGTCTGTCTGAAAATTAACAAACTACATCCTTTTAAAGGGCATATCATCCAACCTAAGCATATTTTCTTAGTATTTTTCATTCTGTAGAAGTTTCAGTGCTCCAAGATGACCTGTTTGGAATGGTCCTATTATAATTAGTGTAAAACCTAAGAGAATTTTTATCTGCAAATATCTGTTCCCTGAATTTTCTATGTAAGCTTGATAACTTAATTAACTGGCCTCTAACCACCCATAGTCTGTCTTTACTGATATTTGGTTTCCACCCTGTTTTGGTTTTTTGGGGTTTTTTCTTAGGTTTTCAAATGGACAGGAGACAATATGTTCTTTATTAAAGGAGACATGGACTCCCTTGCTTTTGGTGGAGGAGGGTAAGTTATAGTTAGTCTGTTATTTGCATACTTTTAAGGAGAAAAATTGGAATTTACTTCAGTTTGATAGCTCAGGACTCAACAGTTACCAGCCAAGAAAGCTTTAGTTTGTCAGGTGTTCAGCTCCTGATGTTGAAGAAACTTAAACAGGAAGGTTTGTCTTAAGCATAGTGTAGTGTGAAGTTTCAGCCCTGCAAGGTTATGATACCTTCCATGCTCAACTTGCATGTGTGTCATGCTCTATTCAGAATGGACACAAGATATTGTGATTCTGAAAATATATAAATGTGAAAAGTGTGTGTCACCAGAAGAGGCCAGAACTGAAACTGAACTGTCCCAGTCCATGTCAGTGTCTTCAAAAATTATACATTGTCTCACCCCGTTTCTGTCCCCCCCCACCCCCCAGCCCCTCCAACTGCATAAGCTTCTAGGATGTTTCCCTTTTTTTTCAGTCATCATTCTCTGATATAATAAGTCTTCTTAATAAAAATGGAAGAGGCTGAAAACTGAGGAATTCTAGGTAACTTTTTATTTCAGAATATCTGAACAAGGATATTTCCAAATTAATAAAAATAGTGAAAAAACCCCAAACTTTTGGAGATACAAATTTGTCAACAGCGATGAGGCACTTGTGTTAAAAACTAATTCTTTCATTCTTTCTTATACCTGAATTTTGAATGAAAATTACATTGATAGGTTTAATACTTACTCCCTCAGTCTTTATTAACTACGTTGTCTGTCTTGCAGAGGAGAGTTTGCTCTGTGGCTTGATGGTGATCTCTACCATGGAAGAAGTCATTCATGTAAAACATTTGGGAATCACACACTTTCTAAGCGAGAAGACTTCATTATTCAAGACATAGAAATATGGGCTTTTGAATGAGTATTTAACTATTTCTGCAGGTTATTGTCCCAAACCTGACATGAATCAGTGCAGCCTAAAAATCCCTAGGAGCAATATAATGCATTTTACTTCTGATTTTTTTTTCAAAGTTTTCAGTGTGGCCATTAGTTATTGTTTTTAAATAACAGGCTTTTTTCATGCCCTCACATCTGTAATATACTGTCATACCTTTTCTAAGCTGTAGACAATTTTACAAAATACTGACCATGCGGACTAAAAATTAACGTTAGTTAATTTGAGCCTTGCAGTCTACAAAATTCTTATCCATATTACAATTGCCTCCCAGGTTTCCCACACACACCTTTCTGCAATCCTGCTAGGGGGCTGCTTCATTGAATATAGGTTATTATTTTTGTATTCAAATTATATCTATGGATGAAGTTGCCCTCTCTGAACCTCTAAGAAAGCTGCGTGTGGGTATTTGGCAGCAACACTGCAGGGATTGGTCCAGGCCAACAGTGGGTTATTCATGTGGTGCCACAAATGGATGAGAAGCTGAGCATTCCTTCTTAACACATCCCAGTACACACGTGGTGAAGTTAGAGGATATCCAAAGTCAACAGTGCCACTCGTCTATTGTTCGTGTTTAGAAACAAGTCAGTTAATATGTGTTCTACCTGCATGCTGATTGTATTTACAGAGTGTTTTGCACATGCTGTTAATGATCTGCAGGTTTGGGACAAATACTGACAATACTGAGCTACATGGCAAGGACTTATAAAACGGCAAGAGAATGTAAGAATATGATAGTTCCACAAAACTAAAAGGCTAAAGCAAGAAAAACTCAGTGAATAATTTGTAGCTATAGTCGGGCATTAAAAGTACAGAAGCAGATGCATCTTTCTTCAACATAAAGTGTCAGATATATACTGTTATACTGTTGTAGCCGTGTAGCACATCAGCTCCAAGAATATAGCTTATTCCTGTCCAAAGAAAAAAATATTTGTGATGTTTTTGAGTGGGTCTATGTTGTAAATTTACAATTAGCACCAGCTCTGATTAAAATGACAATGTATTATAGGTAGACAATATTGTAATTCAGTAGACTCGTGGAATATGCAAACTTACTGTCATGTGACCTCAAAAGAAAAATGACAGGCTAGAATACAGTTCCAGTAGCTCTTGTCCACTTTTGTAGGAAAATTGATAAGCCAATGTGGCAATAACAGCTCAACAAAACTATTTGTTTCAAAGCTTTTATTCTATGTTCTGCAAAAAAAACAAAACAAAAAAAGAACAAAAAAATTGCTGTTAAGTGTGACAGTGAATGATTTTGTGCTGAAATTTCAGCTATTTCAGATAAACATTGTATATTATCTTGTAAATTAATGTTTAAAGTAGTTTTGTTATTATAGAAAAGTGTTGATTGACGGGTTGCTTATAGCACTTTAAATTATTCTAGAAATGGAATAAAAGCCAAATGGGTTGGCTTAAGTAGATGTAGTTGTATATTATTTCAAAATACTTACATCTCTGGAAAGTTAAAAAAAAACAAAACAACTTATTTGAAGACAGCTTACTGCTATGGTAATGAGAAAGGGCAGATGTTTCATCTATAATGTGCTAATGCTCAATATGAATAGAAAAACAGGGCTTTGTTTCCTGTCTCTATGTATAGCTCTTTATCCTTATTAGAACTTAGTACAATGTGTAGAGTAAATGTTTACAAAATAAGGAACTGTAAATAAATTGAAATGGCTTTTCTCCCCTTTGGTCTTCCACAGCAGTATTATTGTCTTTGTGGAGTTACAACTGATTATTACAACAACAAAAGATCCTGTAATGGATTTTAACTACTATAAGCTCACAGTGATGTATAGCAAATAAATCTAAACATATGTAAAAATAAACTTGAGTTGGAGTTTATTTAGAAGCTGGAGTTTACCTAGAAGCACAAATGCTTTTTTTTTTTTTTTTTGCTGTTCATTTAATAAGTGAATACATAGGATACCTTTGCTTACCCTTTTTGGATTTTTTTTAAAGCCCAGTGGGAAGCAATGAGAGTGATATACGCTGTCTTCAGCCCCTTTTGAGAGGGAGGGGAAAAAATGTCTCAGATTGTCCTTGCTGACAAAACCCATTAATTCAAGTGCTTAGTCTATCCTAAGCTCATATTGCAAATAAAGCCTATTTCAGATTTTCTTAGGCTGATGTGAAGGATTTTATAAAGAATTGTACTTTGAAAAACTAAATGAAAGCACAGAAAAATTTTTAGTAGCTGAATGTCTCCAAGTCTTGGACCACTCTTGGAAAGGCACGTTGGAGGAAAAAAAGTGGAAATCAAGAGTAAGCAGTACAGTAGCAATCATGCTTATGAAATACTAAATTAGTTAAGGAATAGAAGGGCATTTGACTTCAAGTGACTGTGGCAACACTTAGTGATGTGACTACCTGTGTAAAGGATCTCTAGAGAGTCCTTTACTGCATGTCTACTAATAAAAGACCATGAATTTTATTAACCACAGATGTAGTTAACTTCTGTACAATGCATATAAAGGATAGTCTAGATGAGATCAAAGGCACTGTCTTGATGTACCTCCTGCCTTCAATTCAGTATGAATTTTCTGGCAAGGTTTGCTTCTGTGGTTGTAAAGAGTTGGGGTTTGACATACACTGAAGGCTTACGAGATTCATTTTCAGGAGTTCAATGCCACAAGGCTGTGTCTCAGCATACAGCACTTGGATGGATTCATAAAATAATTTGATGTTTTGCTTGGATACCTGGGATTCTTACCATATCATCTTTTGGCTCTAAATCCTATATATATTATTTACAGCTTTTGTGTAATCTGCAAAAGGTCATGATTTATCACATATGGCTTGTGCTTGCATCCTTCTGCTTACCTGTATATGTTGCATTAGAGTTTTGGGGCTTTTTGTACAGAAATTAGCATGTCTGTGTGAAATCCACTCTTTGAAGAAGAGTAAAAACATTGACTACTCCTTCAACTTCAAATAAAAAAATAATAATCTTGTACTCCTCATTCAGCACTTGAACCCTACATTTATGTTCTTCCTTTGTAAATGAACAGATGTAATCAGGGTATTTTACTGTTAACACAGCAGTAGGGAACTCAGTTAAGGAAACAAACCTCTACTCTTTCTTCCCTTTAGAGTTCATGCTACTGCAGTGAAACAGAGTACTGGAGTAGAGTGAGGGAGAGTCCAGCTGAGTGCATGATGTGCCCTTGGTGCAGTACGTGCAAACCAAAGTGTTCCTGCTGGCTGTCTCGCTGCAGCATTGCCAGTGGCAGCTCTGCTTTCTGCCATCCTGCTTGTCTGACAAGCTTTGTCCTCCTTGTTGGTTTTCTGTTGTAGCTGTTACACTGCTAATAGTGCACATGCAGTTGAATACTAAACTACTTTTAGTGTGCCCTGTGGTGTCAGGAAGTGGCTTTAGCTGAGACGTTGGTGTGGTGCAATGTACACACAACAGCTGAAATAGCTGTGGGAACAGGGCATGCCAGCGTTTGTTCTGCAATCAGTCATGATTGACCACTTCACCACAAATGTTATACTCTCCACTGCAGCTAATTTTATTTCAGTAGCCTTTCCCCATTTTGAAAATGAGCTATAATACTGAACTCAGGCTGTACAGAAACATTTTTAAAGAAGGAATTATTGCTGTGGAATAGGAAGCTGATTTCTGCTGGGTGGCATACACATCCACTTGCTTCAAGCCACTGCGGCAAGTGTGGTAAGACTTGAAAAAATAACAAGTGTAAAAGTCAAATTTAATTCTTCTGATACAAATTCCATGTTGTCACTTAAACATAAAAGCTACATTCAGAATATTTTCATTTTTCAATGTACTTCAGTTTCTGCAAAAGGAGAGATTAGTTTTTCAATACCAGGAAGGACACTTGCTTTCCTAGTTAGCTGCACAACCCTCAAAAAAGCAGCACTCACCTCAGACAGGAAAGTGGGGGAGATCCATGTTTCAAATAAAACAGTTGGAGGGTGAATACATATTTAAGAAAAGAACGTGCAACTCTAAGCTACTGTGAGAGTAAGTGTTGCACACTTATCTCTAAGGGTTTTATTTTTTGAAGCAAGTCAGAACTAGGAAAACAGGTCTTGAATAAAAATTCACAGAGACTTTAATCCAGAAGGGTTTGACCTTTACCATCTTCTGCTTAGAATATTTAAATGTGGCAGAGATGCTAGTTTCACAGGAATGTAACACAGTATAGTAGGAGAGTTAGTGAGTAATTCATGGAGTGCTTTTGTTGTTTTTAATGAGTTCAGATTTATTTTCTCCTACTTTCTGCAGATAAACTTGTCACACAACTTCATGTAAAAAAATGTTATAAGGTATATAACTTACATGAAATACTTCCATACATAATAAATTATATCAATATTTAGTATTTCTCTTTCATAAAAATGATAAACTCTTCACAAATAAGGTGGCTTTGCACAATACTGCCAACTCACAAGTTAATGATGGAGGATAGTATGAGAAATTATTAGTCATGTGTGGTTTTCTTATCCAATTGAAAATAAAGTATTTTGAGTGAAAAAATGGAAAAAGGTGGGGAGAGTTGGTTTGTTGGGGGTTTTCTTGTTGCATGGTTTTTAACACAGCATGGGGATGACTGCATGGGAGGCTTAAGTTACCTGCAATGAGCTATAAATTTATGATGTATAGTAGTGATTACATTGTTACACAGCTTAATTAAGGGATTAAAGGCAAGGAGAGATTTAAACAGGGCTCATAGGCTAGTCTTTTTTTCTCCAAATATTAATTGATCTCATGTTACCTTTCTCTCAAACTGTAATCTTATTTTTATCCTATATGATAAGTATAAATGCGCATATATGTGTCTTCCAATACACAAGGGGACATAATTGTTTCTATAAACACATCAGCAACAAAAGGAGGGCTAGGGAGAAGCTCTATCATTTAAAGAATGTAGGGGGGAAACAGTGACAAAGGCTGAGGTGGTTAATGCCACCTTTGTCTCAATCTTTTATAGTAAAGTCAGTTCTTAAAGTGCTGCTGACAGCAGCTGACCACGAGCCAGCAGTGTGCCCACGTGGCCAAGAAGGCCAATGGCATCCTGGCCTGGATCAGAAATGATTATCCCCCTGTATTCATCACTGGTGAGGCCGCACCTCCAATCCTGTGTCCAGGATTGGGCCTCTCACTACAAGAAGGACAGTGAGGTGCTGGAGTGTGTCCAAAGAAGAGCAGTGGAGCTGGGGACAAGTCTGGAGCACAAGTCTTGGGAGGAGCAGCTGGGGCTGTTTAACCTGGAGAGAAGGAGGCTCAAAGGAGCATTCTCACTCACAGCTACCTGAAAGGACATTGTAGTGAGGTGGGAAATCAGTCCCTTCACTCAGTTAACAAGCAGGAGGACAAGGGGGTAGGACTTCAAGTTGCACCGGGAAGGTTTAGATTGGATATTAGGAAACATTTCTTCACAGAAATTGTCAAGCATTGAAATGGGCTCCCCACAGAAGTGGTAGAGTCACCATCCCTGGAGGGAATTAAAACACGTGTGGAATTGGCACTTAGAGAAAAAACATGTTTCTATGTTCTGTTCATCAGCTAAATGAAATATTGAAATTCAGGGAGTGCCACCAGTCTATTCTGTTGCTGAATGTGTTTGAATAAAAGTTATAGGCTTTCAGTTATCTCTACTATGCTCCATAAAGGAGAAAACAGGAAGGTTCCTCATCTCTTCTGTCACTGAATTACATACAGTTTGGCTGAGAAGTCTGCTGTGCAGCTTAGTCTGTCCTTGCCTGTCTTGCCCCCAGTACTAGTGGAGGCATTATATGGAACTCTTAAAGTGTAGTCTTGGCCATAGTGACTTCTGGTGGTTGTACAGGAGTGTGCAGAAAAATAAATGCCAATAATCAATTGCTTGCAAATGTGTAAGTGGGTGACTTCTATGAATTTCAGTTCGTGCAGATATAGCTAAACTTCGGATACTGGATACGACTGGATTAGGAGCAATTGTTGCCTCTAAAGTAAATGCTTAACCTGCTCTAATGAACCTGGAGCAAGTTGTGTTTGAGAATTCCAGCAGTTCATTCAGTCCATGTTAGGTGTCTGCCTCCCTGCATCTTAAGGGGCAGGAGCAATAAAATGCCAGCACTAAATCTGCTGGTGATCCAGTAAACCTAGCCTTTTTTGTCAGTAGGTTGGCATCCAATGCTTAAGGGGAAGGAAGCACCCAAGATTTGTAGATGCTCATGGTCAAAAGGAGTGATAGTCAGGGGTCTGCAAAAGCTCAGAAAGGTTTATTAGTAAATTACAAAAGTGTAATGGAAATTGGTGTGTTAGTACCTGACATACTGTGTAAGCACATGGCACTTGGTTTTGGATAAAGGGTAAGATGAAAGGGAAGAGACAAGGAAAGAAAAGAGTAAAAGAGATCACTAGGCCTTGTTCCAGCGTTGATCCAGCCCAAAGGATGTCTTGAGGCATGCAGCCAGTCTTGGTGGCGATACTTTTTTAAAGATAGGTTTTCCCTGCCCTGAAGATAGTGACTCACTTTCTATGCAAGTTAGTTATCATGTGCAGTCCATTCTTTCAGATTCGGGGAATTTTCTTTCTTTCCAGAAGTGGGTTAGGTGGTCTTTGTTGATCTTGATCCCCCCCTACAGTCTATGCCCACTTCTCAGCCTCATTCCTGCCCTTGCATTTCACTGTGTTATACTTCTCTCTAGGAACTAGAACTGAGATGTTTGTGCATGAGAAGTGCTGCCCTTACCTCCACATGGCCCCTTCTCAAGCCACATCTTGTTCTTTCGTATTGGAGTGTTATTACCGACAATCCTTGGTTGGCTCCACAGCTGTCTGGCTATAAGTGTTTGAGACATACACATCAGCCCCTTCTGGGATTCTACAGTAGGCATGCAACAAGGCAGAGATGGCTCTTATGTGGATGAAAATTTTTGGTGACAATTTCTGCCTTCCTTTCACGTAATGATTTCTTCATTAGAGGAAATGCTCAGGGAACAGATAAAGCAGAAGAGGCACTCCATACTTCATGCTCCTATTGAACAGGTAGGAAGAAATGGAAAAAACATCAGAGTAAATTAAGTTTCTACAGGCTACTTCATTGGCTCAAGACCTAAGCCAGGAAGGTTTTTTTTGATTCCTACTTCAGCAGGACTAGTTATACTCTAGATGTTTCCCTGCAGGTGAGTGGTAGGTGTCATGGACTTTGTATCAATGCACAAGCTCTTATTACATACTGTAAACATGCAAAATATTGAAATGCACCACTTACTGGTATGCTACAGTGTTTCAGTACAAAAATATATCATGCTCACTGTCTTGGGTGGGTAAATGAAAGCAGATGTGTTTGATTCCTCATACAGTGATGAGGTGCTCTTGGGGTTTAAGTCACGCATGAACATAACACTGAAAGACCAGTGGTGAGCTGTACCTCTGCTGTGTTTTCCTGTGGTAGATGAGAGTTCTCACAAGCAGAAATATATAATTCACTTAACACTTACCTGCCTTTAGTGTGTATTCTTTGTATAGGGTTTTTTTTCATAAGGACTGTTTCCATGTACCCTGAAATCTTTTTCTGGATCTTTGGACAGAGAGAGGAAATACCTTCACAGGGAAATACTTTAACAGCCTTTGAAAAAGATAATGCACTTATTTTTTTAAACAACTTCTTGATATTTTACTTCCCAGAATATACACACATATTTATGTAGGACAATAAACAAGAAATAATTAAGGATTTTATTTATCATTCATGTATTCTTTTGACAACAAAATTTCATCAAGACAATTTAGACAGCTGTGAAGGTCATTATATAAAGATGTAAAGAATAAGTTAAAAATATGCAGGTAAAAATTATGATATGTAAGCATTACACTTTGAGGTCAGTTGTGTAGGTCAGCTTGAGTAGTATAAGAGATGTCAAGAAAACATTGCTAAGTACGTTCCATTGAATCCATCTTACAATTAATTCTTCTTTAGAGTCACAACATACAACTATGCCTAAAATATTAATGATTTACATGGACTTACAATAGACATAGTGATACAAGAACTGACTAAAGAACTTATTAAATATTTGATTTATTTGTACACTGGAGTATCAAACTGAAGTGCTGTACTCCTAATATGACAGCAATATTTGGGTTATCAGAGAGAAAAGATGTTCATACAACTTTTAAGACAATATTTGCTCTTTCAGTGTGAAAGTATCTTATGGGAAAAAACCCCACTTTTTTGTCATTATGCAAATTACTGGTCCAGGCATCTTGCTCTGAAACAAATGCTTTTCATGTGAAGCACACGCATTTTTACAGCTATTTTTACAGTAGTAAACAGTGATCTCTATAATCCAGTAATTATTAAAGACCTTACAGAGGTCTTGGATTTGTGAATAATACGAACAATTTTAAGACCTAGAAGTATGAGTTCATTAGCATTTACTCCTCTTCAGCATCATCTGGACTGAAATATATTATTTCAGTGACACCGTAACAGCAAATTCTGTAAAATTAGGTCACTGTTTCTGTGTAATATGAAACAACATTTCCTCAAAGTTATGAACATGGTTTATCTTTTCTCACAGAGGTACATTTCAGAGGAAGGTAATGATGTTAGTTACTTTTTTGCTATATACAAAAGTACAAGTACCTGGCTGATTTTTATATGTTACATACTATTTTCCCCTGTTTATAAGAACTGTATCAATATAGATAACCAGATGATACATTGCACAATGTTGCGTAGAAGGCATTTTCTAAGTGTCTATCTAGTTAAAACATTTTTATTCATTACATTGCAACATTCATAACTCCAAATATGAAACTACCTAATAAATTAGTTATATAAATACAATAAAAATATAAAACCTCATTTATAAAAAGAAGGATTTTGTATGTGATATGTAAGAGAATGCTGTGTCAATAGCTGTCACAAGATAATACTGCAGTAGTAGTTGCATATCCCGCTTGTAAAACAAATGTGATACCCTTGATTCTATATGCAAATAAAATAATTGTATAGGCATTTAAATGAAATCATTAGGAAATATATGCACAAGATCACTTCCACCAGTCAAAAACTTGGCCTGAGTTTATATTGTCATTCAACTTCTGATCTGGCATGTGCAAATGCTAATAGCAAGAGAGAAGGGGAGAAAAGTTTTCCAAAAGTTGGTCTGGTTTGCTTATTTTAATAAAGTAATTATGACATTATCATCCCTTCCTTGCCATAACATTTCTCCCTCAAAGTCCACCAGCCCATGTTTCCTGGCTCTCATCAGAATCCCAACAACCTTATCTGAAATGCGAACATATCTCTCAAAGAGTTCCCCAAAAGTAACTTGGATCTTGCCGTCAGGCCGTGGCCTAGCCATTGATTCGATGATGAAGCACATGTCCCTGATCTCCCGATGGATATGGGCCTCAGCTCTCTTGGCTCTTTCAGCAGTTTTGGTTCCTTCCTTTGGATGGCCGTATCCTTCATCTCCTTTGTGCAGGCGCGTGGACATGGCCAGCTCGTGATCAAATTCCTCGCTGAAAGGGTTCAGCTTCTGCGTCATGATGTGCTGGTCGGCCCATTCCTGCCACTTGTCCTTCAGGCTGTGAACGGCGCTGTGTTTCCTGCGGGAGTTGGCACGGGCCTCTTCGCTCAGCCTGCTTGCACTGAAAGAAACACAAAGGGCATCTGCGCTTCGCATCTCTTGGTTTAATGGCTCAGTTCTGCTACTGATCTCTGCTGTTAACTGGTTACTGTTTTTGCAGAGGAGATGGGAGCCACCAGGTGGCACGAGTTCTCTTCTAAATTAGTTCTTTGGGGGCTGTTAGTCTGCACTCAGTTTGCACTCAAATGCAAGTTTGCTGACCACAGCTTTATCCTGTCTATACCTGTCTACCACCCTCCAGCCCACATTTGAGCTCCTTTTTGCAAACTTTCCCCTGAATGTCTTAATTCTGTATGGGAACAAAACAGTATGCTGCTAATTACCTGCACTTTCTGTACTTTTGGTTAGTCATGCAGCTCCCCGTTTTTGCGTGCCTACCCAAGCCTGAAATCTGCCCCCCATGAGGTTAGAGGTGGCAATAACTGTAAGTGTATGGTCTAGGTCCTCCACTGTTCTTGGCGGAAAAGCAGAGGGTAGGGTCTAGAAAAATCTCTGCTCTGTAATAGCTGTTGATAACCAAAGGAACAACAACAAGCTAATAGAGTGTGTTAGCTTGGCCTATGATTCTGTATTTGAAGTATGGTTCTGAACAAGTGCTGAAGTCCAAAATTCACACTCCCATGGGCAGGGTAAAAGCCTGAAAGAAACTTAAGGCTACTGAAATCTGTGTCAATGTCAAAGGATGAAGAAAGGCCTTCAGAGGTCTTTTGTGTGTGTGTGTGTGGGCGGGGGTTGTATGTGTTTTTTTGTGCAACATCATGGTGCTGGACGACTCCAGACAGACAAGTTGTTGATGCTCTTTCCTCTAGTGACCGATTTCACATATTGTGGGGGAGTTACGGATAGTCTGAGCTAGTATTTGTGCTGTCCACATCCTGTCATTGTGTGTGTACAGAGATCAGCTAGGGACTCTGCTGTGGCTGTGCCAAAGTAATTTGTTTTCTAATATTTTTACTCCCCAAAAGGCTGCTTTGAAACCTCCTCAGTAATGCCAGCTGAATGTTAACAATAACATCAGAGAATCAAAATACACTTAAAAAAATGGTAGAGAGGACTGCAAAGTTGCAGAAAATTTTGTTTCCCTGCTGTTTGGGCATTTCTTTGTTTTCTACTTAGCTGGTTGAAAGAGAGAATAGGATTCATAAAGATGTCCCCAGTTCAGATCTGTACACCAGGAAGATGCCAGTACTGGGTAGCATTATAATGGCAGAGGAAGAAGTGCAGACACTTAGTGCCAGGGACAGAAATACTAGGGGAGCTGGATCACTTTATTAGCTATGGAGTTGCCAGGGCAAAAAATCCTAAGTGAATCAAAATTGCCTTAAAGAAGTGATGCCAACAGTCTCAGTGGAGCTCATGAGTAGTTGTCATTGTGGAGGGCTTATCCCTCAGCCACAGCCAGCTGCTCCCTCTTCTCTCTGAGGGCAATGAGCTCTGAGAAAGTCCTAGAACTTCAATTCCCCATGTTGAGTGGAAAGAAGATTGTGAGATAGCAGGGGCCTGCCTATAAAGTCTTTGTTGCCTGCTTTAATTTAACAGTCTAGAACATATTCCCTCCTTTTCCCACTGAAACCTTTAATTTTCTTTTCTAGCAGAATACTATTATCACCTTCCTCATCCAAATCATCTTCTCAGTGGTTGAGAAAACCATCATCTTATCTGTCCTTTTGCTATTATTATGCCCCACATGGCTTTGAAAAAACTTACTGTAACTAACTTTTTTAATGCATTTTCTAATTTAACCATTTCTGGTGGATGAATTGGCTGAATTGGTTCAATGGCTGAGCATCTTTGCCATTGTTTAGCTTAACAACAAGTTAACACAGTGAACTGTGTACATGTAGAAGCATTTTTTCATGCTTCTACGCCACCTACAAAAAGGATTGTGTATCCAAAATGAAGGTTTTGTGAATGTTAAACCACTGTAATAAGTGCTTTACCTGTAACAATTAAATAAGTTAACCTGTTAACCAGAATAATCATCCTAAATGCATTCTGACCTTCTAGGAGGATAATATCCATGTTCCCTATTGCCTCTGACTCTTTCTGTAAGGGAAAGGTATGGATACCTTTTTAATATGTTAAGTCTCATATCCCTTTTGTTGCGTCCCTTTGGCTCCTAAGCAAGAACAAAATTGCATTTCCTATGTCAGTAGGAGTTAACAGGCCTTCTACTAAGGAAGCAACCTGATTCCAGTAAATAGTGCAGATGGAAATAATGAAGGTGCTGATGCAAGGAAAACAAAATACTGGCACTGATGCTTTTTTCCCTGAAACATAGAGAGGAAAATGGGAGATATGTTTCTATGTTTTAACTACCATGTACTTATGACCTTTTTGAAGAAGATTAAGCAACATTGAGTGGATTCATAAAAGTAGCAGGCTGAATCAATATATTTTGAGTCTATAAAATAAATTTAAAAAAAAAATTAAAAATCCAGTCCTGATAACAGCACTGTAAGAACAGAAAATTATTTTTGTGTCAGATTTCAGTAAAAGAGAGAGATGTAAGTAACATAGAGGGTGTTATTTCAATCATTTGCACCTCAGTAAATATAATCAATGTTTTTCCTACATAGCAGCACTAAAATTAGACATAGATGAAAACATAAGAAAAGTTTAACAGAAACTAGATAGTTGATTTATTTGTACTATAACATTCTAAACTAATAAAATTGTTTCAATTGAGGTTATTTATGGATAAGTGTTGCAAATATATAATTTTCCCACTGTATATTTCAAATCTTTGTTTTGAGGTCCTAGCTTCTGTGAAAGGATGGTGCACACAGTCTTCACCAAAAGTGGGGACCACAAACTTTCAAGCACTACATTACTGGAGAGATTTTTTCACTTTGGCTATAAACCGTTTGCTTCTTATTGGAGATGACCGGTCAGCTGTACAACAAAGCATCATTCTAATCCCATCTGAATAGTTAAAATAGCTGTGTGGGTGCATGTGCTCAGAAAGCTGTGCTAAAAAGAACTGTATAGTTGAAATCCATGACTATGGTGGTCACAGTTTAATGCTGGTCATGGTAAATGCTCATCAGTAGTGAGGTGTAAAATCCAAGCATTGGGAATGACACAGCCTGCCTGCCTGCCTGCCTGCCTGTCTGCAGAGGGATCAAAAAGTCTGCTTTGGCACTTTCATCAGTTTTTCATCATTAGTGCTGATCCCAGTTTTCCATTTCTGAAAAGGTGATTAGGATACGGTATGAACATCCTGGCCTTGGTCCTCTGATTCCTGCTGCCTTACTCACCCTTTGACCACAGGCTAACTAGGGGGGTTAAAGCCCTGACTTCTTGTCTCAAATTGCTTCCTACTCAGCTTGCATTTGTGCAGGTGATGGACATAGTGTAGAAGCTCCACTATGGGATGGTTCCAGTAGGAACCCATGTCCTGGTGCCAGCCTTTTCCCTCCTGCAGACTTGGGCAGATGAGCTCTGCTGAGCTCTGCCTCAGTTTAAGTTTTCCCTCCAGATGTCAGCCCTGCCCAGAAAGCCAGTGGGCAACATGTGGGCTGCACATCAGCCACAGCTCAGCACCACTGGCCTCAGAGGCTGGGCTCCCCTTTATTGCAATGTCATAGCCAGATGTGAGTTCCACACCCAAACAGTTCAGGTTCAACTACACGTTCCTTTCTGCTGCCTTTGTTCCACGGCATTACCAAGTCTGTAAAACAGAGGAGTGGAGCACACAGTGTGTTATGTCTAAAATGGGTGCATACAGTTTCCCATCTTGCAGCATTGGACATACGGAGCTTTTATTCTTTTACTAACAAAAGAGAGATGAATTAGTTTGGCATCTGCCTAATGGCAAGTGTGGCCACAGCGCAACTGTTTGTCTTCTGGGAAGGTAGTTCTGCTGGAGATCTCTGGGAATGGAAACTGGAGAATTTCTACCAAACACTGTTGTTCCTCTGCTCTCATAGGAGACTTCTCAAGGACTGCATGGTTATGGCTGGACACTACTTGTTTAGCACCTGGGCTCCAAATTTGATGTGTGCCTGCTGTTGTGTAGTAAACTTCAAATCTAAGACTCTTACTGAAAGATGTCTTACTCAAAACTGTCTAATGTTATGAATTTACTAATTCAAATATTTAAGTAGAACCTATAACAACTCTGTAGGTAAGTAACAGATTCTTCTTCCTTTCTCTTCACACAATGTACAGGTATAAGGAAGTTCTACTTCCATAATGTACTCAATGAATGTACTTCCCTATTCCCTCACCCCACACTGTAGTGTGCCAAAGAGAGACCTTGATATTAAAGAATGTATTGATGACTCAAACTTTTTTTTGTCAAATGTTGTATAGCATACAGCATGATTCAAATCAATCCTGCAGAGATCGAGGCAGGCTGGATGATTTTTAATATATGTTTGGGGGTCCCAGATTCCATGAAAGTTTCTCTGCTTTGAATTGATGAACTCCAAATGCATGGGAAAGCTTCCAAAGTGAAGCATTGAACCCAGCTTTTGATAAGATGTAATTGGAAATAATTAATGCAATGTTAATTTTGGACATTCTCTGCAAATTGCTCTAGAGAATATTTACAATCTAAGCAAAATAATCAATAAGTATTTGAAAATACTATTTGTCAAATAAATTGCTTTAGACACCATTTGCTGAAATAAATGCATAGCTGATATTCTGAAATTCAGACTATAGTAGTAAAAAGGAAGTAGTTATTTTCATGAACCAGTAAATCCAGTGTGAAAATTAAATATAATTAACATTTCCCAAATATAATTTCCTGTCTGCATCTATTATGTACATAGCACATAAAACCCTAGGCTATAGTCAGATGTTGTTGACTAACTAATTAAGCACAGAGAGATATATGAGAGGCTTCCTGAATTTTTCTTTTAATTTAAGAATTATAGTTTATCTTTAATCACTTCCTACCCTTCTCCCCCCCCCCCTCTTCCTCATGGAAAGCTGTACCTCTTTACCATTTGTGATAATCTAATAAAGATGCTTTACTTACAGAGATGGTACAGGACGTTTAATCTTCACAGCCGTCACCTCTCGGTCACTGTCTTCCTGCTCGGGTTTGTCCTCTGCCTCCCCATAGCCACTGTCCTGGGCATCCAGGCTGTCATCACGACACTTAAGTAGCAGATCTTTCTTAGATCCCTCTTCGTCCTCTTGTTCCATATGCTCCCAGCCCTTGGTCAGGTCTGATACCATAGTTGAACACTTTCTCCTTATGGTTGGAGATAATTTGCCACTAAGAATTTTGTCAATAGCACTTGATTCTTCTCTGAGCTTGGTCATTTCTGAGCTGCTGTTGTTATTCTCATATCTTTCACTGAGGAGGCTGACGTCACCTCCTCGTTCATAGGCTTTGCTGACAACGGTTTTGGTCACCTCTTTGCTTTTAATGTTGAACATTTTGAGGGCTTCATCTGATTCCCTTGCCTTTTTTTCAGCATCTCTTACTGTCACTGAGGATTTTTCATCATCTTTTCCTTGGTCCCTCTTGACAGATGGAATTTGCCATTTTTTGAAGGAACTTTCTTGTACAGGCTGAGCTAATGAGTCTTCTGCAGTGGGGGCCCATCCAGAGGGCTCTTGCTCTTGCTTTATGTGGTGGTCAGATGCCCACTGCTGCCAACCTCGCGCCAAGCTGAAGACCTGGCTGGCCATTCGGATCTTGTGGACAGCCCTTTTCACAGGAGCAGTGCTCGGCTTTTCTTCAGGAGCCAGGCTGCTGTCTGCTGCCATGCTGGTTTTTCCCCTTCTTGTGCTCAGCACCTTCTCAATGGATTTCTTGAAGTGAATAATACCCTCCGAAGAGGGTCACACAGATTTAAATAGAAGCAGGAGCAGTTAATGCCAATGGAAAATATGTGAAACACTTCTCACAAAGATATAGTATCCTCACTGTTGCAGAGGTCTTTTTTTAAAACACAGGGTTGCATTTCATCACAGCAGATGAATGATGCATGATGTAAACAGGGTGACATAAACCTGCGCTGGAAATAGTGGGAAATTAGCATCTCCTTTAGCCCCCCCCTTCCTGGGACTGCTGAATTACCAGTTTGTTGGCAAGGGTCATGTTCTTCTGGAAATGCAGAACTTGGGTTAGAAATCCTGATCAGAGTGATTGAAACTGCTAAATGTGAAGTGCTGTCAGTCACTAACAACTCTGAACAGCATGGAGACTTCTCATTACCACAAGTAAATAGCGGCCCTTGTCAGGGAGTGTAAAGCCAGAAGCAGGTTATGAATGAGAAATAGTTAGATGCATGTTCTAAAAAGATAATAGGCGATTTTTTCATATTACCCATGTGTCCAGGGAAATCCAGGTTTGTTAATTTTTCAAAAGGTATTTATGTGTTCTGTTCCCAGTCATTATCTATTAATGTCTGTCTCTTTAGAATGTACCTTCAGGGGGGTCTGTGAACACTATCGTGTTTGGTGTCAGCAGTAAGGAAGAGGGAATCACTATCTCTGGGGATCAAAATAATAAGTTTGACTTGATCAAATGGATGAATGATCTCCTAGTTTTAGGATTTTGAAAAAATAAAGTATAAACTATTTAATTCCTCATTACTTTTCAAGAAAGTTGTATATAAAACTTCATCTTTACCTATATATTATTTATAGCATAATTATGTTTACCACATACAGTATAGAAAAAATCATTTTTTCTGGGAAACCTTGTGATTTTGTCATTCCAGAGGACTTCCTAGAGTATGTTTATGTTTGAATTAGTAAAATTTTTTAGCTAATTGATACATCAATTTTTGCATGACAATAAACAGGCATTTTTCTGAGATATGGTCCTGTGGTATCTTATTTCTGACTATAATGTTTCCTAAATTGGAACGGAAAATGGCATTGCTTTTTCAACGCATCATACCTTGCAGATTACAGGATGACCTGTTGCGCTTGCCATGTGGTGCTCTGAGGCATACTGAACTTCAAGGAATTCTGTTGGCTTTGTTGGTGTTACACCAGAGATAAATATGGACCCTTGGTCCTCTGCCTTTTTATCTTCTCTATATTAAAGGCTGGTCTGTTTGAAGTAGGTCAGATGATATTTAGCTCTTGATTAATGCTATAAGACTACATCATACCTTTGACTTCTATGCAGGATTCCTCATTAATCTGTGGCGTAATTTCCTTTTGAAAACTGATGACATAATGTAAGTTAGTGTTGCTTTTAGATATTTACTCATAGTTTTATTTTAGAAAAAAATGTGTCACCTCTGTATGCTGTATAGTCTCAGCTATTGCCAACTGCATCATAACTGTGAGCATTGTGAGGTGTACTGGTACAGCTTGATTAAGAAGCATGAGTTAACAAACATTTATTTTGGGGACATTTTAAGGCTAATCAGGAATGGGATCTTTTTGTGCTTAAAAAAACCCACATGTGCATGCCTGCATGAACACAGGGTGGTGTATGTTCCCTAAAATACAAGAAAGATTAAAGTGAAAGAAGAGAATAATGCATATGAGAATAGGAGCATTACACCAGCTCATTATATTATTCCATGTGGTTTCTTCACTATAAGGGTGGTTGAGGCTTTAGGAATGAGCTGAAAGCTAAATACAGATGTAAGGGGTAAGGCCAGGGCAGGACTGCAGTGAAACAAGTAACTGTGAAAGGACAGTCTTGGAGGGCAAGGCCAATAGAGACCCCTGTTGTAAGGCAGAGGCAGCTCCACCTTCATGCGTTCCAGTTACTGTTCCACCTGTTCTTAAAAAGTACCAGCAGTAGACACTCCCCACAGCCTAGGCTGGTTGACTAGCATAAAGGAAACTTTTCTGAGGTCTGACCTCCACCTCTGTCACTCCACTTTAAACCTCTATCGATGCCAAGATCCCTTTCTGAAACAGCCTTTCTTTTTGAGGACTCCTGTATTCCTCTTCAATCTTCAGAATATCCCCATATCTTCCCAACTTTTCTTGTGTTTCTGGGATCCGTGGTCGAGCTTTTCCACTTGCTGGTTTCCCTACATTAGGTCCATGTCTTTGTTCAAGTGTGATACCCAAAATGGGAATGGTATTCTGGGTTAAACTTGCCCGTAATGCAGAAAAGGAGCAAACACCTTGAATATTGTGCTCCTGATTCATATTCTTCTTGTAAACCCCAAAGTTTCCAAAGGCTTTCCTGCTTCATGGTTATCTGTATTCACAGACTGTTCCTTCATATGTAACCATCGCTGTTATTGTGTTCTCTTTTTTCAGGTAATTTTTTCAATTTGTCATGACCAATTTGATTTTTAATCCCTGTTCAGGTGTTCTTGCAATATGATTCATATTTGATAAATGTTGTGTCAATTCCACTTTCAGAATCACAAATAGAAATAGTACCTAAATATGAAGTAGATCCAGTTATTAAACACTTTTGAGTTTGATAGAGAATTATTGCTATTTATTTTTGTGTGGTTTTCCACACAAAATTTGGTGTATTACAAATACAAATAGAAAACATTGTAGTATTCAAATGAATTTTATATATGAGATGAAAATAATAAACTTGACCAATATCAAGATGTGTAACATCTGCTGCACCTGCCTAGCTTTGAGGGTTGGACCAGATGAACTCTGGGGGTCCCTTCCAGCCTCAGCTATTCTGTGATTCTGTGATCTTCCAAAGCCTGCTACTTTGCTATAAAATAGAATGAAGATTGGTTTAATGTAATTTGTAATTCCTGAGGAATGTTTGGAAATTACAGCACTTTTCAAAGAACTTCTTAATAAAGCGACTTTTTTTTCCTAGTGTACTTGACCTTGGCATAATGGTCATAGTCCCACAGACTTAATATTTTCACAGTTTAGATAAACGACAATGAAAAGTTACAGACTACCGAAAACCACCAAACTTACAGATCTAAACTACTATTAAATCTATGTTGCACAACAATATATTAAACAAATTTTTAGTTTAAACTGGTCACTATACTAAGCTGAAGTGTTATAAAATCACAGACTTGCCCAAAGTGCTAATGAAAAATTGATCTAATTATTCTGAGAATAACTAAATTTATGTTGCTTAATTTTAGGGTGTACAATAATGTTGCCTTGATCGTGTTGAATGGTGTCTTACGTTATATGGTGATGTTGCCAGCAAGAAGTTAATGATAAGTATAAATAATGTCTGAGTCATCCAGTGAGATTCGTACCTTGTGGGTAGCTTATTTTACAAATGTTTGACTGCAGTAAGAGTAGAATTTATTACTTCATGCTTTTCAATTTTTATTCTTAAAGAAACAGTCAGCCATGGCCACACCTACATTTCCACGTGCAATCTCCCTACTGGCACTTCTAAAAGCCAAGAGCCAGCCCTTAAAGCACAGGTAAGTTTTAGGCAGGCTGCATCTGACCCACATTTTCTATGTGTCTTCCATACATCACAAGATCACAAGGTATGTTCCAAAGAAGAGCAAGGTTTGGTGAGGGTGATTATTGTGGGTTTTCACAAGTTCAAAAACTATGCTTGAGGTCAGAGTTGGGGGACCATTTCTTGCAGAAGATATATAGGAGAAAAGGTAATTGGAGAAAGTAATAGATGAGTAAGCTTGACACATTCTGAAGTTGTAAACTCCCTTGTCCTTGATCCTGGCTGCCTGCAGTTCTGGGACTTAATCTCTTTGACACCTAGAGGCAAGTCTGCACATGTTCATAGGACCTTGTTTCTGCTTTTGGATTGCTTCATCTCACATAATACGTCTGACTTCCTGAATCCAAACTTGGGAAGAACCAGCTGAAGGGTTATCAACATCAGTGTTAAAAGCTGGGATGTTTTTGCTGTGTGATGGTTTGGTTTCTCTGCCCCCCCTCCCTCCCCCAGTGGATTACTCTATGTATATTTAAAAATTCTTTTACTTTCTCTTCACTGTAGAACATTAGCCGTCTCTGGGACACCAGTTTACATCACCTCTTTTTTTTGTTTGTATTGTTTAAGGATGATTAATTTTAAAAGTAGGATTGTATCCTGCATATGTTACTTTACCTTGTCAGATGTTGATATAAGTTATTAAATGGTTTTGATGACAAGGAATTTATTTTGGACCAATTGTAAGTGTATGAAAGATGCTGTCTTCCGCCTCAGAGTTAGTGGTGAATAACAAGAACAAGCTGTGTTTCTTTGTTAAGTATAACCAGCTGCCATTATCAGTAATCTCAAGACTGAATTTTCTTTTCACCATGACATGGTTAAAGTGCATAGAGTCAGAGCATTGTACATTGCCAGTTATCACAGTAAATGTGGGAAAAGGATTAGCCTTCGGGATTTCCTTATTTTTAGAGTTCATGTCAAACATATTCCTTCTAATAACAGCAGTGAACAACTGTCTCATTTAGCACACAGTTTCACGTGTCTGAGCTCTAAGAAGTGGACTGCTCCTGAGCCTTTGGACCGGGTCCTGTCCAGCCATTAACAGAAAGCAGTCTATGCGTTCATTGGTGTGGTTTCTTGTGCTTGTATCCCATATCTACCCATAGCCTTTTTTTTTTTTTTTTTAGCTGAAATTCTGTCGTACTTAGAAACCACCCCTGTGTAATTAGCATGTAATCTTGGGTCTATATGTGACTATGTGTCACTATATGAGAGATCAGAGCTTATCCATGACCTATCATAACATTTGTGAAGAAAATAAATCCAATAAACTGTCAAGAAAACCCTGGTCAGAACCATGGTTGAAAGAGTCTGAGTTGTGGAAGGGTAGTGGGGGAGAGGGAAGACCAACTACCCAGTGGCAGAAGCTGTAGCTAATGGTTTGTAGAGCAGAGCCCCAGAGCTCCTCTCACTCCAGTGAGCTGGCTTTGAATACAAGCCACTCAAGTAACAGAAAATGACCCTGTTGATTCTGAACTGGCTAAGGATCAGAATTCAGCATAATTTTTCATTGCAGTCTGGTAGAGAGACCTGGCTGTTAGAGCTGAGAGAAACCCAACTCAGGATGCCTCTATGTATCTCCAAGTTCCTATACAAGCCCTGCTACTGAAGTGACAAAAGTCTTTGCTGTCTTGAATATCTTGCTCCTCTAGAGTTGTCTTCACTTTTCAGAAGATGAAAACTAAGACTAAGACTAAGACTCTCTTCCTACTTTTGCATATAGTGCCCACAGCTTTTCTTGGGAGTCAGTTGCCTGCACAAAATCCATGCAGTATAACCAAATTTATACAGGAAAAGAAAGCAGAGGGAAGATCAGATGCTTTTAGTCCCATTTTATCTCAAAGCATAAATACATCTTTTATTTGAAGATCTGTAACAGAAACAAGTAACAAGCAATAATGAAGACATTTTCTTTAGAAGTGTAAACAGATATTTGCACAAAATCACTTGCATTAGGCATTTAGTTCTACTTGCATTATAATTCCTGAAGATCATTAAAACAAGGGAGCCTTAAAAGAGACCTAAAAATGTGTTTGCTATTCAAGTTTATATTGATTGTATCTATTTGTAAGTGAATGGTTATCTTTTTCTGATAAGAAAATAATTTAATATTATGAGCATTTTAATTTTGTGGTTCCAACTTGCTGACGTATCTTAGTTTATAGTTTACCTAGAAATAGTCTTATGGCTTTGAGAATATGACATTATTGATGCTATTGAAACCTGAGCAGAACACTGGATACGAGGAATTTAAAGTCTTCTCATAACTTTGCAATATGAGACAGACAGGAGCCATACCAGAATAGGAGAACTTGAAATCAGACACTTGGATGTAATGTGAGAGATGATAAATGTATTTTACACATCTACAAGAAAGGAACCAAAAGAAATCACAAGTAAAAAAAAAGCACATTGTCACACAGTCAAAATATGTTACAAACAAGAGATAAGAGGTATAATCAAATCACTATCCTCCGGGTTTTAACACGGTTTTGACAAGGTACTGTTCCCACGCATTACAGCTTTAATTTTTCATGTTAATATTAACTGCATTTTTCTGCTTAATGGTGTTTGTCAGATTTCAAGGTAGCAATTGGAGAGGAAGAAAGAATTTTCACAATCTAAAAAAAAATCCTTTCAGGCACAGTGTCTTCTGATTAACTAGAGTACTACAAAGTAGAACTGAATGAACCATTTCATAAGTGTTTGCTTTGTCCTTAGTCTGTTTAAAATGCATTTACTTCCAGATATCACAAGGTATGCATCACCTTGTTCTCCTGTATTGTCTTCACAATCTACCAGTCCTGTTTAAAATCAGACAATACAGAGTATAAAACATAAACAGTTGTGCCTTTGTTGTGCATATTTGACCTACCACAGATTTTTGAAGGATCATTGAAAATTTACATATCAAAGTTGCTAATTATTGTCTTTATATTGTAAGTATTGCAACTTAAAAAAAATTAAAATCTTAGTTTCTGAAATTACCATTTGAGGAGGGAGCAGCAAACAGACTGGAAATTTTAGAAAACATTTTTTTAATGCAGAAAAACATACACAAAGAAAAAAAAGCCAAAAAAAAAAGAGACTGTATATAATAGAAATGCAATATTTCATTATTCACTTTAAAGTGTAATTCAGAATCAGGCTCAGAAGTCAGGAAATAGGCCTATCTCAGTATATTTTCAGTATTTTATTATGAACAATTTTTAATATTCACTGAGGGAAATACCTTGAATTACACAAATGCATTTTTTAAAATCTATCAATTAGCTAAAGCAATTAGCATATTTTTGATGCCTCAGACAAAATCATTCTCAGCTCTTTTGCTATTCTGTATCCTCAGAGGTCCTGACACAAAGGATTATTTGAAACAATTGATGTTATGGCCCAGATTTGGAGGTATCTATGGTAGAAAGCAGAAATCCTCTTGACTAATTCAACATGATTTTTCTTGCAGTGTGGGGGATCTCATTTTAGAAGGGTTACCAGTATCCTGAAGCTGTAAACTGGGACTGTGGTTCTTGACCTCTGGGTAACGCAAACGAAGTCTCTGGAGTGCCGTTGGCTCTGCCCGCTCCCCCCGCTGCCGCATTCCAGTGCAACAGGCAGGACAGGCCGTTATTTATTAGTTCTCACTTAACCACCAGCTGCTCTAACAACATGCAGCTGTGTTTTTGTTAGCAGAGGCAGACCCCTGACTTTGCTCGTCTTTAACCGCGTGGAAGTCCGGTGGCCTGTGAGAGGAGCGCTGCTCTGTGAAGGTGCTTGCGTGAGCCCAGTTGACATTGGGTGTCAAGGAGTGAGTGATAGGAATTGCTAGAAGATCATGTGGTATTTACACTGCTGTAGGGAGGTTTCCATGTCTCATGACTAAGCTTCAATTGCCAGGGAAACTGCAAAAAGAGCCGAGATTCCCAATATTCTTTTGGGGTTAGTTTTGAACAAAAACTTCAAAACCGTATTAGATTAAATTACACACCTACCTGATTTTTAAACTATTCTTCAGACATCTGCCTTACTTTTACATTATGTAAGAGTAATTACCAGGCCACAATTAAGGCATAAAATTCTTTGCAGAAGGAAAATGAGAGCAGAGGAGTAGGATCTTGAGGTCATTATTTAAAACTGGCCATCATTTGATTTGCAGTATGGCAGCAAATTATGAATTCCTTTTGGATACAGGATACCTAATTTCTGATAACAACACCCAAACTGCAGTGAACTGTTCTGGGAGGGGGTCATAAGTATCTATTAATTTTTCTCATCAGCTTGGTCTGCTATTTCTCTAGCTTCCTCACTCTCTGCTTCAGCACATGGACAGGTATGTCTATTAATCCAGTGACTGACTTCATGTTTCAAAGCACAGATCAGTGTACTAACGGCAATTTGGAGAGAAAATTTGACTCTGCATCTCCTTTGCTTGCCTGAACCAAGTCAACGTCCCTCACAATGGTGTCAGCGTTTTGAGCACAGAAAATTTGAGGACATGGTGAATTTTCAAGGGTGGCTTTTGATTTTTGAAACTACGTGACTGGTCAGATTGAGATGTTTTGTTTCTCAGACAGGTAAACCGATTCTAGGTCTCACCTTACTGGACATTTCTAGCTCTTTCCTAATATCACTAGTCACTGCTGACTTAACCCAGTCTTGTGTATCCCAGGAGATGTTTAGGAGTGGAGTTTGACAGAACATGAACAAACCCAGTATTATCTAACAGCCCCAGAATGTTGCCTCAGCTTTCCTGGCTCTTTTCTTAAAATTAAGGAGAAACACAGGTTTACATTTGAAGAGTATTATGGTACTCACATCACTTGACTGGATATGGTAATTTTGGGCCTAATGTATGTCTTTTTTCTCTGTGGAATCTGTTAAAATTTGTGGGAGAGGCCAATGGATCTGTCCCTGAGGGTTTAACAGGTTTCCCAATATAACAACAATATCAGAATTTTAAATCAGTCAAAAGTAATCTATTTTTGCTCTTTTCTTAGCCAGATGACTGCCAATATTTTTTTGTTGTTGTTGAAATTGCTGTTCTTTATCAATATTGGTCTTTATTTTTCTCTTGGTATTTCTCTTCAGATAGTGATTTATAAAGTTCCAGGCTTACCCAGGAAAGAATGAGAAAGTGATTTGGAGAACAGGAGAGAAGTAATAGAGATAAAAGACTTCTTGTCACACACTTTGAAACCCATTGGGAACCACACGAGAAGCATTCCAGTGAGTGGAATCTATAGGCAAAGAGTGGTACCAGGCAGAGCACTGAGCAGGATTACGAACTTCTTTTAAGCCCTCTCCTATTTTGTGAGTTGAGTAATGAAAAGGGTATGGTTTATTCAAGCCTGAAGTCTTGGTGCAGCTCCTGCCTCTCACCTCTGTTATCAGCTGCCCTCATGTTGCCCACTCATGAAGCACACGGAGCTCTGGCTCCTTGTGCAGCTCCTCCCCACCTGTGATGCTCACGTGTCCTGCCTGTGCTGTGGCTGTGCAGGTGACACTGGATCCATGTGGAGGCCAGCAAGGCTGAGCACTGCTGCTGGACACTGCCTGTCCACAGCAGCAGGAGCAGAGTTCATGGTGCCAGGCACTGAAGGGCTTTAAAGAGTGTCATGAGAAGAGTCAGGAACCCAGAGCAGGGCTTCACAACTGGCCAGATGAATTTATTGAGAATTTGTGATCCTGAGATGATTATAAGAATAACATTTAATAGTAAATAAATTAGGTTAACAATATAGAAGAATGTCTAAGTCTAAAGGAGTATTTGATTTCTATGACTGAGTATAATTTTATCTAATTTTATCTAATCTTCAGTAAATAACTGTACTGAGACATTTCCTCATCTATATTTGCACTTTTGCTTCTAGTTTGAGATGGTTCTTTGATATTTATTAAAAAACAGATCAGAGACTACAGTCCATCTATGAAACAGTACTTTTTGAAAACTGTAGTGTTAAACATATATAAAAGTGTTGTAATTCTCTTTTTTAAAAAATATGATATTTTTTCTACATGAAAACAGGACTGGATGTCTTTATGCATATTTAATGTTTTAGTACAGAAAGCAGTTCAAATCTAGGGAAATCTGAAAGGGTCAGATTCTGATATCTACTGATATTGATTACGGTTTGTTACACAGGGACTCTCAACAACACCAGTGGGCATACCGACAAGATAAGTGATAATTTTCTGATGTAATGAAGGGTGGTAGTCCTTCAAAAGATGAAAAAAACTTACATTTTAATTGAGCTACAGAAAAGTGCTTGTTATTGAGACTGGAGGATATAGACAAGTGTGGACAAACTAGATGATGAAGGGCACAGAATGGAATTCAAGGTTCGTGGCTGCCCAGGCTAGAGGTGCAGAGTTAAATGATGGCAGTGATGAATGCACATATCACACACTAACACAAGGGTAAATAAACATTGCATAATCACCCAAATGAATCTGAATACATGAGCAATGTTTCCTTGAGTGTTGGATGGATTTTTCCTGTGGAGCACATGGTACATATTATTATATAAATTTTAGGAAAGTGCTCTTCCTGTTCCTTTGGCAACAGCTAACTTTAATTCTTTTGAGAATAACAGTGACAACAGTTTTAGAAGTACCTCAGCAACACTGAAAACCAGAGAAACATCAATGTATCATGAGTTAGTTTTAGGGATATCTTTGTGTATTAACATGAGTTAGCTCCTGCCCACTCCATTCTAACAAAAACTTGTCTATCTTTACTGTCATAAATAATCCTGAGCTTTTGCCACAGGATATTTAAATACATAAGTAACTCTAGTTAGTCTGAGAAGGACTTAAATATTTCACCAAAATTAAGCTCTTGATCCAAGGTTGCTCAGGTACTTCTGTAAAGAAAATGTAGTGGCTTCATTTAGAGAGAATTTTTAACAAGCATGTGAAGTTCTGAATAGCAAACACACTTCTCTGTCAAATTCACATTGATTTTGCTTTGTAAGGTTTGCATCCTCTGTGATGCTAGAACAGAACAAGTAGCAAGGGTCCTTTTGACTGTTTTAAATTAAACCATCACAGCAGAGGTCGCAGAAGAAACAATAGCAAGATTAAGATACCAGCATTGATCCAGAGCCTTCTTACTGGAGAAACCAGTCAGAAATGATCTCCTATTAATGATTAGTGTGAGCAACTTTTGTGTAAGCATGGAGCTATCATCTCCCTCTTCTCACTCTCTTTCCACACTGGTATTGTCTATTCATGTTTATGCTTGATATGTTCCCAGTACAGCTTAAACTTCATCTGCCTTCTGAACAACGGGATTTTTTTTGTAGCCTAGTCAGGACTAACTCATATAATTGCATGAACGCAGTAAGTCTCGACCGTCACTTCAAATGCTTCTAATTATTTTTAGTTTTCTTGCTGAAATTCTGGATGCTAAATGAATTCCCAGGTAAGATTTCTTTCTACAACTCTATTGGTGCTATATTTGTATTATTGTATATATGGATGGCATTTCAAAAACACAGATAATCCCCCTACTCAGTGTGACCGTCTGTGAAAAAGATGCTGACCTCCAAGCCATTGTAAATAGATCATTTATGGAAATAAATAAATTAGGATTGGAGCCAGACTTGTCCCAAATTCTTCAGTGAGTGCAGACTTGAACATAATTGAGAGATCAAGAGTCATGAGGTTAATGAGGTCGTGCAGCCAGGGCCTGGTCTGGGTTTAGTATAACATGAAAGACTCAGCTCTGATCCTGACTGGCACGTTCACTTAGCAGCAATACCATCCCGGCACCAATCTGTTCAGAAACCTGAAACCATCTTCCGTCAGCCGTCTTCTTGCTGCATGACACCGTCAGAGGACATATGTTCTTCTGCACGTGAAACCACTTAAACCATCTCTACTCCATGTTTTCTGTAAACATATTTGTCAAGAAGAAAGAGTGACTAATATAACTTCTCCTTTTAAGCATGAATGGACTGTAGAATCCATCTAAAAGGATTGCCAAAGTTGTAGCAAGCAGTGTTTGATAACTCTTATTAACTATCCACTAAGTTGTCAATGAGCTCTGTTTGAACTATATAAAATGCCATATTTTACATTCCAGATTAGAAAGGGTTCTTACAATCAATAACTCTTATCTAAAAAATGGGAATTATGTACCTCCTGCTCCCAAATGCTTTAGAAGAGCTGACCAATATCAGTTATAGACAGCTATTAATATTTTTTTTTTAGTGTTGATGTTCTCAGGATAGTGTGTGATAACAAACCTCAGATTAAAACAAACAAACAAGCAAACCAACAAACCACAAACCCCAAGCATAATGGATTGTCACAAAACATTTTCTTCCCTGTGCACTGAACAAGGAGAGAATTCTGTGGAATGTGGACAAAGTTCTCAGGTTGAGAGAGGCAGCTGGGGCAGAGGAGGAACAGAGTTGCAGAACCACAGCTTTTCACTTTTGTAGATTAGTACTCCTACTATTGTGCTTCAATATCATCAGTGTTTTGCATGCCACAAGGCCTTTCCAGTTTATTTGAAATTTTTCTGTGGAGCATTTTCTCTATTGGAATATAAAGTTCTATAAAAAACAAATATTTCTTGAAAACAGTTTCAACAAAATTCTGATGAAACATCAAGAATTTTCAAAACTGCATCTTTTGCTTCCACACCAGAAAGACTCTACCCTTCAGCTGCACCCTCTGAAGCCCAAAGATTTTTCACAGAAAAACTGAAAACAATTTGTAAAACTTCAAAAGGTCTGCCTTTCAGAACTTGAAAATGGAATATCATACATTCCATTTTTCAGTGTTTTATTTAATAATTTACTGTATGTAGTATTAAATGTAACCTCACACTGTAAACCTTACTTTTGCAATGAAAGAAAACCAAATGGTTTTTTGTGGGTTATTTAGTTAATTAAGAACTTCAGCTTCCTCCATTGATTTTTTTATTTTGAAGGAAAGAAGGAGATTTTCTCCCTATATCTCCCAATGTCTCACACACTTGGCTCACTTTGTGTGCACTGACAGCTGCTGAACTAAGCTACTGCAGACCTTGTCAGACCTCTTATCCTTCTCTTGGCTGTCATTGCCACCCTGACCAGATTTTGTCTTCCCAAAATAAAACTGATGAGAATTGTTACACCTTCAGTCAGCAGTTGTCAGGCCTTCTGATACCTCAGCAGTTCTGTAGTCTTCCAGAAATTCTGGAAATAACCTATTTACAGGTTTCTATAATGATGTGTAGTGGAACTTCAATTCCAAGCACATCTCTGGTGTTTTTCATCTTGACTTTGGCTAACAGAGCTCTCTGAACTCAAATGTTTGTTACACTGAAATTAGGCTGGTCAGTAATTCTATGGACTAAGAATTCTTTCAACTTTTTGCTGTCTTACTGGCTGCACAGGGTGTTTTTTCACCAAACCAAAATAAGTAATTTAAACTTAATAATGCAGTGTGTATTAGTGCTGTAATAGTTAATTTAGATTTTACAAAGTACTATGGTCATGCTTTATCTTCATTTTTGTTTTATTGCACCTCATTGGCTCCATATTTGTTCATTGGTATTTCCATTTGATATAGTGTTTCTCTGGACTGTACTGTAATATTCCTTCGAATAAAGCTGATAGCCTAAAAAGTTTATAAACAGAATCAGCATCAAAGATGAAGGGATTTTACTTTTGTTTTTTTTTAAATAGAGCTTCAGGATTAAAATTTCCAATCAAATACTTTAAACTGGATTGCAAATGTTAAACATCAACACATTTATTTACTGCATTTTACTATAAAAAGAAACTGTTCTAAAGTCTTTCATATGCAAACCCCCCTCCATTTCTTAAAGGAATCACTGTGTGTGATGTGATATGTTGAAAGACTATCTTAATGGCATCTTGACCCAAACCTTGTGACTCTGTTCCATGATCTTTTAAATAAGTGAGAATCATGTAAAGTTGCTGCCACACTTGATTAAAATAAGTAGCACATCACTGAGGGAGAACTTTCCAATTCCTGTTGCTGATGTATCATAGCATGGCCAACACTAAAGAAATGCCACCTAGCAGTGCTATGGGGTGTCAAACCTCCCATTCCCCAGCAATCACAGGGAAAATGTTAAGATTGTTACAAGTTTTGCTAATTAAAGATAACACTTTGGATCACTCACAACACAGATTAGGTCATGACTAGGAATGGAAATAATTTTGGAGTCAGTGATGGATGGTCCCCTGTTGGTAATAGATGCTGGGCAGGAACTGATCCTCAGTTCTTAGACCTCTCTGCAGACCACAGAAAAACAGTAAAGCCCTGAGAAGCGTACTAAAATCTGATAGATTCTTCTTGGGGGTCCCCAAAAGGTTAAGAAAGGAATGTCTGCCACTAGACCTTGTCTTCTTCCTACTGTCATATTCTATAATTCTCTTTTTTCTCCACAAGTCTCGCAAAACTCGTATGGAACTGTGAGGGAAATAGATGAAGGCTGTGCCTGGATGTCAGCTGCTACAAGCTGTGAAAGCCATGGCTGGTATCAGCTGTCATGTTATCATTCCCTCTTCTTCCATAGCTGTTTCTCACCATTTACTGGTGAAGGCAACACACAAAGAAAGGCTCCTTAAATAGTACAAATTTCTTTCTCAGCCTTAATGAAGCAAATCTTGTCTTCCACCCTGATGGATATAAAATTGTCCTCATTTAAGCTTATATGGTCATTTAGGAGCCAGATGACATTAATGAATATACAGGAAAGGAATATTTAGGAAGGTTTACCCCTCACAAAGCACTGCTGCACAGATTACCAACACCAAATGTTTTTACGAACACTTCAGATCTCTGCTTTTCTCTGCAGAGGCTTTCCACAGAAAAGAAGTCAGATTGAAGACCTTGTTCTTATCTTAGAAAAAGTAAAATGTGTTGGTTTTTATTTTTTTAATGATTGCATAAAACTCTAGGACAAAGATTATTACTGACAAAATTAATTTTCCTGGTACAAGGAAACCTTCTATTGTAATAATGTAGTGTAGAAGGCAGAGGTCTTTCCTGGGGCTGTTCCCTCTGTGAAATAACTTTCCACGGGGGAGAGGATAAGCTTTGTCACTTCCTCCACAAATGACTATTCATGTATTGCTGTTCCACATACAGCACCTGCTTGCCTTAACTGCTTCTGTAAGCAACTCAGAGCAGCCTTTAAAGTCTAAAAGTCACAGGTCAAGGAAGCATGATCAGTTTGGCAGAACAGTCTCAGGCAATATTGATTTGTAACTAAGGGCAGAACTCAGCCAAGCAATCACCCAGGGCTAGTACAAAAATGGAAAGCTGCTTCTTCCTAGAAAAGGCATTGGTGGGTTTTTTGCTGGAGGCAGAGGATGGCTTCAGACCATGTAGTGATCCTGAAACTGGACCCTGGGCAGAGGTGGGCACAGACATATGACCTTAATGGTAGTTGTTGCTGCCCTTCCATTGTCAGTGATCAAAGTCAGTGGATGGAACAAGCTGCTGCTTCTTCTCTCTCCGTGGCATAGAACTCAGCATTGAGAACACCAGCTGCAGCCCTTCTAGTCCCAACATCCTGAAATCATATTAAGGCCATAGAATTGAAGACTGAAAGAGTTTCTCATCAATAGCAAATTCAAATCTTAGCTGGTATTACCCAAATGGCTTCTCAGCCACAGACTGATCCTTAGAGTTGCTGGTTTTCTTTCTTTTAAATACTTTTTTTCCCATTAGCTTCATTTTCTCCCCATAACTAGGAATCTTGTCTGTCTTTTCAGGGATCAGAGTTAATCTCCTTCCTCTAATTTACACTGAGGGAGGACATGTGCAGAAGCAGGAACTTTTCTTGAAAGAAGCTTCATAGAATCATAGAATCAACCGTGTTGGAAAAGACCTCTGAGATCATCAAGTCCAACCCTTGATCCAACACTGCCATGGCTACTAGACCATGGCACTAAGTGCCACATCCAGTCTCATCTTAAAAACCTCCAGGGACAGCGAATCCACCACCTCTCTGGGCAGCCCATTCCAACTATCATCAATGAGAATCTTTCACCTTATGCACCACTCATTTCTTCCTACTGGCTCTTGCTAAACATAACCAAAAAGAATATGACAGTAAAGTGTCACAGCCATAGACTCTTGCATAGGAGATATTAGCTGCCCCCTCTCTAGCATCATCTGTAACACTGGACTACTTATGTGAACATACATAGAGCCACTTGTTCCTTGCTGTGGCAGTTCTCGTTCTGCTTTCCTGCATTTGATCATCTGGCAGTGGCTAGAAGCTGCAGAGGAGATATTTCACCAGCAATCTGACAATTGACATTGTCAGCCCCAGCCAGGCTACTGGAGAGATGCCTTATGGACAGGGAGAGACTCCTGTGGCCAAGGGGGAAGTCATAATCTAGTTCCATGATGAAGGGGCAGTAAATATGTCAGATCACTCTAAAATCACTCTTAATGCGAAATGAGGCTAGAAAATAAGTTTAATTTACAAAAAGGGGAGAGGAACTCCTGAATCAATCTAGAGACAAACAGTCTGGAAACACAAAAAATAGCTCAATAAATACCTGGTACTTCATTGCAATTTCAGGGTTTTTTTATGTTATTCCATTAGTGGAGCTGAGCACTGAGGCACATAGACACAAATCATTTTGGATGCCACAGCTGTCTGACTCTTAAACAAATCACATTCTTCCAGTATTGTCTTTCCATGTAATTGTTAGTGGTATACAGAGGATGTGAAGGTGTAGTAACCACTGCCCTGTGGTGCTGTTCTCTTGTTGTGGTTCTGATAGGCAGGAATGTGTGGTGATTTATTCAATCTAAAGAATGTGCATAAAGAACTTGCTCCTATGATTTGAACAGGAGATTGAACAGTGTTCCTCACTTTCTTCTGAGATTTTTAACTTTCTGGAAGTACAGAAAAATTTCTGAAAGCTCTTAATCAGCTAGTGTTCTGTGACTTCCTAGAAATATTTCAGCTAGCAAACTATGCTGGTCATCTGACAAGGCAGGGGAAGGTTAATAAATTTTGGGGTCATATTTAATAGAAATTAAAACCTGAAAAATACCACACTGCAAACAGTGCTACAAACCTTTTCATCTGACTTGGAGGTGCTCTGCAGTGTCTTCATTGCAGTATTGCCTGTCAGGTGCTCTGCAATCGCAGAAAGCTGTTGGTCGGGTGCCAGAGCTCCTTCTGGCAGGTTGGAGCAGCAAGGCATGACTCGCCTTCCCCACTCCGTCACACACAGGGCTCTGTGCCAAGAAGGGTGTGCAGGAGGCCATGCTGAGGCATGAGATGGGACCCTGAAGACCCTCACTGTGTTCTCTGGTCACTAGCTTTGGTGTCCCACGAATGGCTGCCCAGGCTGTTTCATCCCTGCATGTAGATTTAGGTGTTTTCTTTTAACTAAAAGCACCGTGGGCATTTCTGCAGATGGATTCTTAGCCCAGCTTTTGCAAAGCTGCTTCAGCCATCAGTGCTTAAGGAGGAAAGTGTGCAGTGTTCTGCCTATTTTGACTCTTAGAAGCAGCCAAAATGGTTTTTGGCACACATCGCTAACTGCAGCAAACAAATCCACTGGATGATAAAAGCAACAGCAGCAACTACCAGCTTTAGCCTTATATTTCTTGTAGAACTTAGAAAGATTAAATATTTTATCTTTGAGGTTATTGATGTGTGACAGCTTGCCAGTCTTGTTTTTCCTTCTCTCTGCATATCCTTTTAACTAACTTTCAGGAGTAATTTTCCCTTCCCCTTTATTTTTTTTTCCTAGACCTGCAATGGCACAATTTCATGTCCTCAGCTGTTGCCAGGGAAACTGAATTTTGAACCCAGCTTGTCAAGCAAATGAAGGAGCAATTATTTTTGAAGTATTTCTATAAACTCAGATCAAAGATGATCACATATTTTTAAGGTAATGTTGGTAGCACTTTTTTTTGAGATTACTCAGCATTTCTAGTGACAACCCCTGTATTGTAACTCCTGCTGTTCAGCATGATACTTCCTTTGGGTGTTTTATTTGAAAAGTCCCACCAAGCCTGACCCAGGTCTTTGCAAGCAGACAGAGCAAAAAATGTTTTAATCATATTCAACTAATTCTTGAAGCTGTCTCCTCTGCTTGTAAAGCTGTCACTGTGGTGCATCAAGGTGAAATTTTCCAGGGAAGGAACACTGTGGTAGAAGGAGCTTGAAGGGAGGGGAAGGACACTTTCGTCTCCTGGAATTTGGGCATGTATCTGGGCTACCACCTTTCCCAGGTGAAGCTGCAGCTACCACTTCAGGTGGTTTCTTCCCTTCTACTGCTCATTGGAAGGGAGTGTGGGTAGGCATTGGTCTCTGCTGGGCTACAGATGTGTGCTGAAAGATGCATTGTTTGGGCAGCCCTGAGTCCTCTCCTTCATCCTCAGATGCCTGTGTGAGCACATAGACTCTCTCTGCTTAGTGTGGTGACCAGCCACGTTATCTGTGCATTCAGGAAAACTCAAGATGCAGGAGGGTTAAGGAGAAGTGGGCATGTTAAGCTGCCACTGAGGTCAGCTGCAGCCCGTGTGATGTCTTAGGGTTGTTCCCAAGACTCTTCTGGAATGAGCAACTCCCCCTGAGGTCAGTGGGTATTTTCAGTTTGTGGCTGAGTGCCTGCACTTTGCCATTCCGACTGCACAAGGTTGTCCAGAAGTAGCAGGTTGTTTCTAGTTTGTAATGTTGCTATCTATAGAACCATCAACTCCTCTAACATTAAGAAGAAAATTTAAATAAATATCACCTTACACTTCATATAGCTGTCTCAGGAAACAGGTTCTAAAACACCCCGAGACAGACCTTTAAACAAAGACTGTGTGCTGTTTTCTCAAGAACCTTCTTGTACTTTATGGCATTTATGTTATCTTCTTGAGGAATTATTTTACATCCACGCACTGTCAATGAAAAGTCATTATGCACTCAGAGCTTCATTCCATGAGTGAAGTCATTAAATCGTACTATTAGCTAAGTTGGCTAGAGCACAGTGCTAATAATACCAAGGTTGTAGGTTTGATCTCTTTATGAGCTGTTCATTTAAGAGTAGGACATGATGATCCTTGTGAATCCCTTCCAACTCAGAATATTCTTTATAAGTATTGTATTTTTACTATATAGTAATGAAAAATATTTCTGTAAATCTGAGAACAAGGGCAAAAAAATATGCATATGTAGACTGTCAATAACTTATGGGTTGCTTTAAGGCAGCACTTTCCCAGTGCAGCCAAACAAGTTGTAGGACAATTTCCACTGTGTCCTGATTACAAGGTTCACACAAAGTCTGACTGGCTCACCAACATCCTGGAAAGTCTGAAGAGAAGTGATGTGACACAACTTGCACACTACTCCTTAGACTTCTTGAAGAGCTGCTGGAAGACCTTATTATACCTACCATCTCCTAACACAGGAAATTCACCTGAAAATGTCAGATCAAAATGTTTTTTAAAAAACCAACATTTTTATTTATGTTTAAAACCTGCAATTTTTGTTACTGAAATGGTTTTGTTGTTCTTTTGTTTTCTTCATCTTTCTCCCAAGATGTAATGCTAGCCCTACATATGTGCATAAAGTAACATATTTCAAGGGGAAGAGACCAAACTTAATAGTAATTTTGCCATTTTTGTTTAAAGTGGCTATACTGCTGCATTGCTAAACTTCTGTAGGGAAGAAAAAAAAAGAACCCAAATAAAAACTGATTAAGGATTGTAGCTTAGGCAGCATCAAAAGAGGTACAACCAACCAGTCGAGGGAAGAGATTCTCTCCACACCTGGTGTACTGTGTCCAGCTCTGAGCTTCCCAGTACAAGAAAGGCATTGACCTACTGGAACAAATTCAGAGGAGGGACATGAAGATGATCTGAAAGTTGGAGCACCTCTCCTTAAAAGACAGGTTGGAAGAGCTGCTCAGCCTGCAGAAGAGAAGGCTCCAGGGAGACATTATAGCACCTTCCAGTGCCTAAAGGGGGCCTACAGAAGAGCTGAGAGGGACTTTTACAGGGACACATAGTAGCGATAGGATAAGAGAGAATGGCCATAAGCTGAAAAGGGGGACATTCAGATTGAATATTAGGGAGAAATTCTTTACTCCAAGGGTGGTGAGGCACTGACACATGTTGCCCAGGGAGAGTGCAGAATCCCCATTCCTGGAGGTGTTCAAGATGAGGCTGGATGGGGCTTTGAGCAGTGTGGTCTAGTGGAAGGTTCCCTGCCTATGGCAGGAAAGTTGGAACTAGATGCTCTTTAAGGGCCCTTCGAACCCAGGCCATTCTATGACTCTACCAAAGGGCCTGACTCTTTTAATTTGGAATTAGCATTGTGGGAAATAATGCAATGTATTTTCACCTGTCTGATGCCCTGCTAATACCCTGTAGTTGCCAATGGATAACATCAGTTCTCCATGGTGCTGAGGTTCCCATGAGATCTTCCTCGTTTGGAGAACACGGGATCAATTTTGTTACTTTTTTTCAGTCATTTCTACCCTTGAAAATTTTCCTGTGTAAAACATCTTGTTTAGGATGGTTGGACTGTATGTATTTTCTTGGAAATAATGGAAAGTTTTTGTTTCTTCTCAATTACAGACTGTATCTATTTGGTCATTTCTAGTAATTGGTAGTCAAATACTACAAATGAGAAATTTGTTTGTTATAAAGGCTCTTTCTGCTTCTGTTGTGAGAATTAATTTTGGAGTTACCTTAGTGTTGATTTTGTTCCGAGGTGTTCTTTACTTTTGGTGCCTTCAGGAGTGATGTCTGAGGTGTGGGACCCCGGCAGAGGGCTGATGATGGGCAGTTAATCTACAAGTGCATCAAGACTTCTCAGGTTTTTTTGGGGAAGACAGGTTTTTAAATAAAGACTGTGATGTACAAACAAGCTGCCAAAGGACATTTTACCTCGGTAGCTTCTCTATGGTAACTACCCTTATATGCTTTTCAGCTATCCTGCCACTCTTCAAGAGATGAAAAAATTAATTTGCAGCTTAATTGAGACGTAACTTTCAATTAATTGTCCCACGTTTGCCATGAGGTGCACGGATTGACTGGGAGCTAAAGAGGAAGGAGAGTTGCGGCAGGTTCGGCTCTGAGCGGAGCAGCCGGCGCATCCCCCTGCCCTTCCTGCATCAGCCGCTGCCCCTTCCCCCGGCGGAACCCTCAGCGGGACAGAGCCTGGCCTGGGTTAACAGCGTGCCCCAGGCAGCCCCCAGACCCACAGCACTCAGGCTCTCTGCCGAAGCCCTGCAGCTCCCCGGAAAGCTCCCCAGCGCCGAGCTGGGCTGCGGGACAAGCCCGTAGGGCGGGGCGAGGGAGAGAAGAGTGCTCGGCTCCAGCTTCGGAAGCCGCTGCTCCACGGCCTGCCGGAGTCAGCCAGAGGGAAGGGATCGGTAGTCCTTTTAAGTTCACCACCCAGTTAAAAAGTCATGCTGGCTTTTATTGTTTGTTTGTTTGTTTTAAAATCAGCAACCAATGGTTTCCTCCATCAGCGAGGAGGTTCTGTCTCTTCGGGCTCCCGGAGTCCGCGCGTCCGTCCCATTCCCAAGCTCCTGCTGACACCTGCTGGCCTCCCGCTGGCGGGAAGCTCAGAATGTTGGGAAAGAGGGCCAGCCCTCTCGTTTTCTTGCTGCTGCCTTCTAGTCTCTGAGCTGTTGGTTGCTGAACCTTTAGAGGAGATTAATATATTTAGAACAAATATTTATCGGGCTAAGCCTGCATTACTCCATGATCATGGCATAATAGAAAACATCTCTCCTCAGCACCTGGGAGGACTGTAAATACGACCTTTCGGTGCTTCAGCATTTCTTCTTGGCTCTTCTTAAAGAGGGACAGGCCACGCTGGTGACGATGGAGCAGAGATCCACACACTCAACACCAAGTGGGTCTGGCTTACTCTGAGCAAGGCATCCCACAACCTACCCAAGGAAGCAAGAGTTTCAGCAGAGCAGAAGCTGTACAAAGTAAATTGACTTATTTTTTTCTAAATGAAGCAGTTAGCAGTGCATCAATTGGCAATTTAGCATCTTTTATGATGGGTAATTATGAACCAGTAATTGCTAGATTCACTTCAGAGTTGCAGACTTTACAGAGACACTCAGTGCAATGTAGGGGTCAGACATCAGGCTGGATAAAATTTAGGATTTACTTTCTAGCAAGCCTGAGTTATACAAAGACTAATTTTTTGTTGCCTTATCTAAAATACACTCACATATTTAGTGTGCTAAAACAAAGGTGAAATGGAAAACACTTCTCTAAATGAGAGTGAAACTAGGGTAGTATGAGACATGGTCTAAAAGTTTGAGCATAGGGTTACATGTCTTTATCTGCATGTGTGTGTCCTGTAATTTGAACTGAAAGAAGTGGTTTTTGGTTTTGTTTTTTTGTTTGTTTGTTTGTGGTTTTTTGGTTTTTTTGTGGGGTTTGTTTGTTTGTTTTGGTTTTGGTTTTTGTTGTTGTTTTTTTTTTCCTTCTTTCTTTTATGTGGCAGTTCCAAACCTCAAAAACTGTGACACTGTTGTGGTTTAAAAAACTGTACTGTTGTGGTTTAACCACAGCCAGAAATGTACCACAGCTGCTGGCTCACTCCTCCACCAGTGGGATCAGGAAAAGAATCAGAACAGTAAAAGTTAGCAAACTTGTGCACTGAGATAAATCCAATTTAATAGGAAAGCAAAAGCCATGAACAAAGCAAAACAAGGAAATTATTCACCCCTTCCCATGGGCAGGCAGGTGTTCAGCCATCTCCAGGAGAGCAGGACCCCATCACACATAAAGGTTACTTGGGAAGACAAACACCATCACTCCAGATGTCCACCCCTTTCTCCTTTTTGCCCTCACTTTATATACTAAGCATGATGTCATGTGGTATGGAATATAAATTTGTTAGTTTGGGTCAGGTATCGTGGCTGTATCTTCTCCCAGTTTCCCATGTACTCTTAACTTCTTTGCTAGTATGGCAGGATGAAAAACAGAGAAGCCCTTGGCTCTATGTAAGCCCTACTCAGCAATAACAAGAACACCTTTATATTACCACCCCTGTGTTCAACACAAATCCGAAATGCAGCCCCACACCAGCCACTGTGAAGAAAATTAACTCTACCCCAGCTAAAACCAGCATAAGTACAAACCAGTTACTGCTAATTGCTGGAATTAGACAAATAGAATATTCAACGAAACACTGCCACTCCTCACAAACCGTGCTGTTCCGTGTGAGATGCTGTTTTTGGAGTGACTAATGGCTAGAGTCTTGGGGCTGGTTTCTAGTTTCTTTCATACAGTGTTGCAGTAGCACCTGCAGTGTCAGTATGAAAGGACAGCTTTTGCTGAGGAACAGCTGAGCAGAAGGAAAGAATAGCTGCCATCTTGTGTGGGGAACTGAGACTGCACTAAATGAGGCTAAAATGATAAGAAAATTAAAAATTTAGTACACCTTTGGGAATTCCTTAAGTAAAGATTATTTCCTTTGGAGCCCCTGGTGGTCTAGTGGTAAGGGCGCGGCACTGTCACCGCCGAGACCCGGGTTCGATTCCCGGTCAGGGCCACTCCCGGGCAGATGGAGCTCGTTAGCCCTTAAAGGCAACCCACCTACATCCTGAGGACCTCGCTGCCACCGTCCAAGCTCGCTTGGCCCTGGCAGATGAACCTTAGGATTAAAGGGTGGGCTCAGTTCCGCGCACACTGTGTCTCACCTAAAAAATCCAATGCGCAGGCTGGAAGGTGTAAAGACCTTCCTCTGGATCTTCACTCGTGAAGACTGGCCATTATTATTATTTCCTTTGTAGTCATGACTTCCATATTTTCTTTCTCTTTTTTTATAACCAATGCAAATGAATCACTTCATCCAATAAGTGCTACTTTTCTGGCTTCAGCAGTACTGCAAACTCATTGAGAGGATGCTGAGGCAGTGGGGCCTGTCCATTCTCTGCACCATCTAGGAGAGCTGACTAGCCATGGGGCAGGACATATTACAGCCAGGAACATCAGCCCTGAACACACAAAATATCTTCTTGTTACTTTTGTATACAAAGTAGGATAACCACAAACAGGTTGATGGCGTGTTACATGGTGTTGATGAATCAGATGGCAGCAGGCATCTTTTTCCAAGCCTCTTAGTACATTCTTTATTGGATCTGTATTCAGTGGTTTTTTTTTTTTCTTGCTGGTTGTGGATGCTTACCACAACCAAGCAAAGATGTGTCCTTGCCAATACCGGAAGCACAGAGATGTTATTACAGCTTCTGTTTTCCCATTCCCTCTTAACTCCTAAAACCAAGATTGAATGTGGGAGCTATAGCAACAGACCCTGATGGACAATACTGTAAGCAAATCTTTCACCTGGTCTCCTTCTGGTTGCCCTGGGCAAGGAAAGTGGGATGCTCTGTTTCTGGAGCCTGCTACGGGCAGGCTGGCCTTGCCCGTCATCATGTCATCCACAAAGTAATCGATCCTGTGTGGATTGATAGCTGCATTCCCTGTCTCCATAAGTGAACAAATGTAGAATGACATCTAAAGAGGCTATCACTGATGTGCTGTTGAGAATCTATGAGATCCATACAGGTCTCAGATGAGAGATGATTGTCAGTATTGCCACTGATGAGCAAGAGAAAGTATTCCTTTTTTTCTTTTCAGCTTAGGGTCTTTCCCCTGCTTCATGATACATAACAAAGCTGGCATCTTCTCCAGCCACTAAGACAGCATCAGGAAGTACAACAACATCCTTACTTTAACTTTTGCCTTTTGAGAATTACCAGCGGTAACCAAACTCAAGGACACAGAGACCTTGTGGAAAACCAAACATATGTAACATGTAGGCAAAAGAAAATGGTTCCCCATGAGTGTAGGATGGTGGTGGTAATGGAGTGTCTTATCATGACACTAAGCGGAGAGACAGAGGATGGTAAGACTACCAAAACCACTGGATTCTTAACCCAGAAGTCTGGATGAAAATAAGGGGTGTGTACATGAACCTCTGCACTTTTTCCCAAATTGAAAACATTGCCTTTCAAACAAAAGTAACACCTTAGCCAGGACACAGAGCATGTCTTCATGTTGGAAAGATGGGCTTTGTGTCCAAAGTACTGTTGTGAGAAATCCTTTTTGGTATTTGGAAGTAAGCCCACAGGTATTATCATGACTTCAATGAAGCCCAGAATTCACCCAGAGGTGACAAACTTGTGACTGTTAAGTAGGAGACAGACTAAAAGATCTTGTCCTCACATACTTCTGCTTGTCAAGCACCTGAAGAATACTGAAGTGTTTAGATGTTCTGTCAAGCTTGCTTTGCTCTGAATGTCTTTACCAGTATTAATTGTGTTCCTTGCTATAAAGTTGTCATTAAGAATCAGACTGTGAAGGCCTCATGGAGAAGAGTTTACCTGATTGCTGCTACATCCTTTTAGCAATAGAACTAGCAGGGGTGGGGTATCCCTGAGGGTGGTGAGCTACAGAAAAGTAACAGATAAACTACGAAAACCAAATTCCTGTAGCAAGCTACATAGGGGATCCTGAGAGAGCAGGTCAGCTTCTTCGTGGTGACAACTGTACAGAAATTCTACGTGATCTGGTGAGTGCTGAATTTTGAAAAACTGTGTTTACAAGGATTATCTCCATGGGTTTACTGCTAAGGAGATTGAGAGAGAAGCCTTCTTACTTCAATCACTGGTTAAATCCAAACTTAACAAGTTGGGCTTCAAAATCAGCTACGTCTTGTAATATCTTATTGGTTTTTTTAATGTGTTTGTGGGTTTTTTTTGGTTTTTGTTTGTTTGTTTGTTTTTAATTTGGAGTTTAAACACAAAAATTATGGTGATCTTAATCCTTATTTAACTGCCTGTGTCTTTAGCACTTCATGCTAATGCAGCCAAATAATATGGCTCCTTATTCTTGGGCTTGAGGAAACAATTCAAACTGTCTGCTACTAAAGTGGTATTGAGAAGGAAATCCAGCTGAGTTAGAAGGTTAAGATGTCTCAGCACCAAACTTGTTTACTTCTTGTTAAGGTTGAAGTTTCTGAAGGCCTTACACCAAATAGTTAGGGACATACTAGAATTTACTCAGTCATCTCACAAGTCCTTTGACTGTTTCTTTGAAGGTCATCAAGAAAGACCAGAGAGGAACCACTGACACAGTTTGGTCTTCCATCAGTGACAGTTTGGCTTTTTTGTCCTTCCTTTCTAGTAACTGATAAACAGAAGATCTTATCAGCTCTAACTGCCTAACCCTGCCTTTTCCTGTAATCCTCTTGAGACATAGTACTCTTTCACTACAAGCAGATAACTATCTTCAGTAAACCCTATGTGTATTAGTGAGAACAGTAGACATCATCTACCTCTACCCTGTAAAACATGATCTACTATGATTAGTTGTTACAAGGAACCTCTGTTTTCCTTGGTAGACAGTTCATTGGAAAGGACTCAGGCTCTGTGCCTTATAAAGGTATTACACAAGCTTGGATAAAACCTATTAATTCTTCCTATTCAGAGCTTTCAGGCGTTCAAACCTCCCTTCAGACACAGCTGCTCCAAGATGTCTATCCATATCCCATCTGTACCTGATGAAATGGTATTGACAGAGCCTCTGCTGGAGATTATTTCCTGTCTTCATTTTAGGTCCTATTTAGATTATAATACTTGAGAAGACGTAGCCATTTTGTGATTGCCTAACAGTGTCTCACTGCCTCTCATTTTACACTGTAAGACTGTGCCAATTTATATCTTAAATTCTTACCAGTGGTGTTGTATGTGGGCATGCACCTGGAATTTCCTCCTATTCCCAGTACTGTTCCTTATGTTCACATATTGCCAGTGATTTCCAGTTCATCTTGTATGCTATTTTGATCTCCCTCTGGTGTTGCTTTCCAACTATGTGTCATCAGCAAGTCTTACAAGCATGCTGCTCTTTGGGACAAAATCTTTAGTGAGCTCCCCAAACCAAGCCTCGAAGAGCTGCACTGTAGCTTCTTTTCTTCTCCCAACCTGATACTTCAACTTTCAACGCTACCTACAGCTGCTTTCAGCCTTTAACAATGCTTTTATGGCTTTATTTTTCATTGTTTATCTATCAGTATTTCATGTAATAGTCTATAATATTCACCTAAATCCAGATAGATCAGATTGCCAAGAAAAACAGCAGAGACAGACACAGGCTTAATTTGGCATGTTGTGTCCTTAATGAACTGATATGCATTAACCCCCTCTAGCGGGCACCTCTATTTCTTTTAATCTTCAGCATATCAAATGTTTTTTTGGTGAACACATTCAGACACAAAGGTGGGGCAGAGAAATGAGATCTGTAGTTGTATGTACTGTTTTCTCCTGTACTGTACTTTCTATTGTACTTTCTTTGCATGTTTAAAAAACATGCAAAGTAATCCTGTTCTTCTTGCTCTTCTTTACCATAACTTGAAAAATATATTAAGAAACCATGCTGGAATGTGATTCCATATTCCCGTTCCCTTGGTGTTATATGACTAAAGCTCATGTCTCAGTTTCCTAATTTGAACATAAAGACTATATTACCCTGATTGTGGTCATTAAACAAACATTTCAGGCTGGAACTAACACTAGTATTGACTGTGTCACCAGGAAATATTCATTACTGTCTTAGCCTGACCTGTTCTTGAAGCCATAGAGAAGCTCTCAGCACACAGACAAACACAACTCTGAACTACATCTGCACATTACCCCATTTGCCAGAATGCTAATGTTTATACGCATGAAGCAAGGAACACTCTAATTGAAGTCCTAACTACATACCAGAAACATTCATGAATTTAAATGGAAAGTATGTGTAATCAAGTTCCAGCTATTTAAATTGAGTTCTAGAAACATCTGTAACCAGGCTGTCTTAATTTATGGAAGCCCATTAACCAGTCAAGATAACTTCACTTGCATGTCTCAAAGAGAATAAAGAAAATTTACTTTGACTCACCTAAATGTTCCTGTCTTTTTGTGAAGTTCCCTGTGTGGATCAGAGAAGTTTAGATGGTAAGAACAAGTTATAGTTATAAACTCTATCCTGAACTTCTTTTACTTGCTGTAATCTGCGACAAGTTTTCAATATTACACACTACTTGGAAAAAAGGAAGTATGATTAAAAAAAACACCAAAATTTGCTGTACTGTAGAAGACACTAAACAGAAATATTCGTAAACAGAAAGTCTTAGCAAAACACTATGGAATAAAAGTTACTATAAAATAGTTAAAGTAATAAATATTAAAATAGAGAATGAGAGAAGGTAGAATGATCTAGCATTACCTGTTAGAATGCTAGGACAGTGACAATATCTGGGGTGGTAATTTTTTGGCCAGTCTTTCAAAGTGTTGATAAACTTGTAATTTCCTACCTTTCCTTGCAATTTCTACCACCACCACCCCCCCCCCCCCAAATTAAGCTCTGAATGTGCTTTAAAAAGCACTTGATTTCTGAAACTTGTACTTTGGAAAAGGGGTAGGTAGCTCAGCAGGACAATTTTATCACCATTAAAAGTCACCCAAGTTCCTGATCATAGTGAAATGACAGCTGATGGATTTTACTTCCCTAGGATAAATCTGTGTATCCATATCAAATAGTGACTTAGGAGTTAGCTTGTATCTACTTTTTGGAAGAGGAATCTTTCATACTTAATCTAGTTTAATTCTCTCCTTGGTATTCTGAGTTCTGCACAAGCAAATAAATACAGTAACATTATGCTGTATCTTGCAGTATATCAAGATATTCCTTAGGCAATTTGGTAAGAAATTTTGTAAGAATAAAAATATAACAAAAATCAAAAAAGAAAGTTACCTTCTGGTAAGTTTGAAATTCTGCTTTCCAGTACATGTTTAAGTCGGGATCTATGAGCTTTTCAGTATGTATTAAGGCCCCTAATCATGCTGGCTTTACTTTCAAAGGACATGAGCATTTAAGATATGCTTAACCAGCTCAGCTGGTAGAGGCTCAGTACTTCCAAGTACTTTCTCCACTTAGGCCCTGATATTCTCTACTGCAATGAAGCAAGTGGTTGTTTCCTTACAACAGGGAAGCTTAAGCACGTACTGAGAATCCCTGGCTAGAGGTGGTGATGCTGAATCACTAAATTGCTGATGAGATAAAAAGGGGAGATGAAATGTCCTTGCAATTTTACTTATTTTAATTATGTTTCTGTACACACACTGTAGACTGATGTTGCATGGGGGTCTCTGGAAAGGCTTGCCACACTTTCTCTAAAACAATTAATCCTTTGTGAGCTCATAATGTTTCTGTGGTGTAAATCAAGATTATTCATTCCTACCCCGGACTGTATTATCTAACTCCTACCAAGCCTGGGATTTGAATGTATGTCCTTGTTTGGCAGCAAAAGGTTCTGTTCTTAGGCTACAGAGCTGGCTCTTTTAAAGCATAGTTTTGAAAATGCAAATGCAGTGAACCATGTTTCCCATGGAATTAAAATAACATGCAATCCTAATTTATTGTGTTCAGCGATTAAACAAATAATTTCTTCCTTACGTATTCAAATTGCCATCCATCAGTTCTTTCAGGACTGAATCTATAGTACCCTTCTAAAAAGCTGCAGAAAAGTCTTTCATTAATTATCACACAGTGTTGATACTGCCAGCCCTGCTGTCTGCAAAAATAATTCTTTGTGTTTCTTTGTTGTAACTTATTGCTTCTATCTTGGCATCAAATCTACTCACTCGAGGCTCATGAGTCTAACCATCACTGCCACCATATACAGAGCTCTGTACACACACAGAATCACAGAATCACAGAATCGCAGAATCACAGAATCACAGAATCACAGAATCACAGAATATGCTGAGTTGGAAGGGACCCACAAGGATCATGGAGTCCAACTCTTGGCCCTGCACAGGACCATCCCTGAGATTCACACCATGTGCCTGAGAGTATTGTCCAGACACTTCTTGAACTCTGTCAGTCTTGGTGCTGTGACCATGCCCTGAGGAGCCTGCTCCAGTGCCCAACCACCCTCTGGATTAAGAACCTTTCCCTAATATCCAACCTAAACCTCCCATGACACAACTTCAGGTCATTCCCTCGGGTCCTGTCACTGCTCATCACAGAGAAGAAATGTACCGCTCCTCACACCCTCATGAGGAAGTTGTAGTCTGCAAGGAGGTTTCCCCTCAGTGTCCTCCAGGCTGAACATACCAAGTAACTTCAGCCGCTCATCATATGACTTCCCCTCAAGGCCCTTCACCACCTTTGTTGCTCTCCTTTGGACACTCTCTAAGAGCTTAATAACTTTCCTATATCACGGTGCCCAAAACTGCACACAATAATCAAGGTGAGGCTGCACCAGTGCAGAGCAGAGCAGGACAATCACCTCCCTAGACTGGCTGGTGATACTTTGCCTGATTCCCCCCTGGATATGGTTGGCCCTCCTGGCTGCCAGGGCACTGCTGACTCATATTCAACTTGCAATCGACCAAGATCCCCAGGTCCCTTTCTGCAACACTGCTTTCCAACATCTTATTCTCCAGTTTGTACAAACATCTGGAGTTGCCCCATCCCTGGTGCAGAATCTTGCACTTCCCCTTATTGAACTTCATGTGGTTGGTGATTGCCCAGACCTCTAATTTGTCAAGGTCTCTCTGCAGGGCTTCCCTTCCTTCGAGGGAGTCAACAACTCCTCTCAGTTCTGTGTCATCTGCAAACTTGCTTAGTATCCTATCCAGTCATGTGTCCAAGCCATTTATGAAGATATTGAAGAGCATGGGGCCTAAGATGGAGCCCTGTGGAATCCCACTAGTGACAGGTCACCATTCTATATTACCCCATTCACTGTTACACTCTGTGCTCAATTTGTGAGCCAAGTGCTGATCTTCCAAGAGGGACATCATTTAAAACATGTAGGTTATTAAAAGTAAAAAAAAAAGAAACAGATCAAATCTTGGCTTGCCAATACACTTTTCTGGGATTGGCAGAAGTCTGGAGTTGGCCAGGTTTCTCTGGCTGACTTGGAGGATGGCAGATATGGGAGCTTCTGGAACAGGAAACTTATGTTTCTTAGGACTTGGGGCCAAAAGGATTGTTTATATAGGTTGATAAGCTTATTTTGAGCGAAGGGTACACTAAAAACAGGATTTGAAAAGGAATTTGTCCTTACTTCTTTCTTCAAATCCACATGAGAAGGAAGTGAAGAGCTTTGAAGCTAGGATTAGGTGTCATACACCTGACTGGAGTTCTTCCCTTCTGTGGGAAGGTTATTACACAGTCACTTCTGTAGCTTATTCTTCATCATTATAGCTAAAAAAAGGCTTTTATTTTCAGGTCTTAGGTGAGGCATATGAACTAATTTAGTAACACTCAGGAAACATAAATTAAAGTAGCAACATTAAATTAATTTCTTTGATTTTTTTTTTCTAAAAACCTACTATCCGGTTGTATCTTTCCCCCAATTCCTGCTTGCATTTCCCCCTAGTCCTATAGCTAAATTAGTGTAGCCTAGGCCTATGGTGAACAGCCTAACAGACAGATCACAGAACACTGATGCATTGCTCTGGGGAATCTGAAATCTGTCACAGAGGGAGGTGAACTGGAACTGATTTTAGATTTCCACTTATTTTCTCAAGAATGCAAGCAAAAGAAAAACAAGGGGAAGTGGATTGGTAAAGGGACTAAGACTTTAAATAGTACTCTTGACATTTTGAAATAATGACCATTGGCACTAATGCCTAAAAGCTTATAAACCACTGCCTTATGTGGATTAAAGAAGTAGAAAAGCCAGCTCCCTCTTAGGCAGAGTACTTTGTAGTGCTATCTCAGTTTTGTGGATTAAGATGGATTTCAATAGGCTTACATTTCCTAACAAGTCTATGACCATCACTGCCCCTTATGGCTCTCCCAGTGCACACTCTAACCACCTGTGAGGAAAAGAAAACTCATTTTTCTTCTTATAGGGCATATCCAGCACTTGCAGTTGGAAGCATCACTTTTACTGGGGTCTTATCTACTCATATCATTTACCATATGAAGTAATGTAGATTAGAAGCAGGGAGTAGTGGCAATACAAGTCAAGGTTAGTCTGGAGCTCTTGCCAATGCAAAGGAACACAGATATGAATAGATTTACTTCCTTCAGCCCCCTCTACTCCTTTGCTCTAGCCTTCAACTCACTGTTTTCTATGCTGTGAGATACCGCTACCTTCTGTGAATTTTCAAATAACTTTCAACAGCTTTTGAACACTACCATTATGGAGAAATGACATCTTTTCTTGGGATCAAACTAATATGGAAATCAGGGTACACTTACAGTATCAGCTAGGATGTCTCCCCTCCTATCAGGCTGCTGTGCAAACAGGCAGGAGTGCAGTCAGCCCCCAGCTTTGCACACACAGAAAGCTCCATCTCAGTACTTCTCACCATGAGTAGGAGAACTGTAAAGACAGGGGAACTGATCTGACAGGGGAGAGACAGACATCTTTAAAGTGAGAAAATAGTTAATATGAGACAGAAGGTGATATGTCTGTGTGAAATGATTAACTCTGTTGGGGACTGGGTTCTGAATTGTGAAAGTTAGTTTCTGAAGAACCTGAGCAGGTGTTGGTCAGGAGGCAGCCCTCGCTGGAAAAGCAGCCTGCTGTCTCCTCAAAGGAAAGGCAGTGGGTGCTCTGTGGGCAGCAGGCTGATGGGGCTGTGCTCTCCAGGGGAGGTGGCAAACAGGCTTCCTGCTACTGAGGTTTGTGTGACCATGTGTTGTGAACCCTGATACAGAGCCCTGTGTGGCTCCAGCATCTGAGGAATGGTGGGCTGGTAAACCAAGGCAGGAATCACTGCAGAGGATGAGGTTCCACAGTAGCCTTAGCAGAGACTCTGGTTTAGGAAATCCTTTCCTACTGCCTCCTTATTCAAATCCTAAGTCACAACTCCCATTCCACACCTCAAGATGCAAATCTGACCTCTATAGCAGGGCCTCTGTACCAGGATGTCTCCCTTTTAAAGTTTTCTGGTCAGATTTTCCACTTGCCAAATGCATTCACAGGATGTTTGCACAAGCTAACTAGTTAAAGGAAATGAACTGATTTATGTAATTTTCATCCTTGGTTCACCCCCAGCTGTTAGTTCTGTATTTGCCTGAACTTCCTGCTCCACTACTTATGCCTGCTATAAAAAACATTTCATTATCAATCTGGATCATAAAATGATCAAACAAATGTTGTATTGTGCTGGCATCACAGAAGTGGAATAGGAGGAATGACCATTAAGGGAAGTCTGGAGAACTAGAATGATTAAATCTATACCCAAGACAATGTCTTATGGGTCTGTAGTCTGAGAAATAAGGCTCTGTTTCAGTCTATGTTTAGGCATATACAGCCTCTTGATTTAAGTTGAGCTACTTAAGCATGTCTTATGTAATGTCTATGTGGCCATAAATGAGCAATTTTAGTCAATTTGTATGGAAGTTATTCACCAACTACAATATGTAAAAATCCTTTCTCCTGGAATTTACTGCATTTGTAATACATATTTTAAAGCAGGTAAGTTTGTGGTTATTCTGATGTTTAAAAAATCAGTAGTTAAGGTGTGAAAACCATGTTTCTGTAACCGTAGATTTTTTGGTGGGTGAACAGGGAGATGTGACTTCCTTTCATTTACCTGTAGAGCCTTTGATTTATGAAGCATATTCTTTCATATTTCACAGTGGACCTTTGACTGTTCTTTTCATTCTGTTACAATGTGACTTGAAAAAGAGCATTAGCTTTTAAACAACTTGGTAAGTTAAAAATAAAACTATCTGGAAAAGATGAGGGAATTTGGAACATCAGGAGTCTATTACTTAAAGCTGAGCAACAGCAAACTTACTCAGTTCTACTTTCCAAAAGGGCTTTCTTGAAGACATACATATAGGAGGCCTAAAATAATACTCTCAAATAAAGCACATGTCCCTTCTCCTCTTTGAGTTGGCTTTGATCAATAACTATGTAGAGAAGAACTGCAGATTTTGACTATCAGAAGTTTGGAAATGTTGCTCACTGGACATGGCCATTATGATGCTTTGATTTTACATATAATTGTTGGTAAACCCCATGTTGATAAGCTCTTTTGTGTCACTGATCACTGTAAATAATTTGAGTTTGATTTGATTTTTTTTCTACATGTTCAAAACTATTTATGCTCTTTTTTGATCCATAGTTTATCTTTGCAATGCCGACAGATAGACCATGGTTGAAACCTAATGAAGAACCTAGAAAGAAATCTTCTGCCAGCATCTTGTATTGTGATTTGTCTCCCATATGCTGGTAATGGCAGTGTCTTGACAGAGAGCTGGATTAGTAACATTAGAAACAACTCTCATGGATACTCCACATCCTATCTGAGAAAATACACCCTGATAATGCTACCCAGGAGGAATCCCTGAATCCTCAAGAGAAAGTATCCATGTTTCTATATATTCAGTGAGCATGTGTCAGAATTCAGATATGAAAGAATAAATAAATTGTTTTGCTACTCTGAACATCACTGGATGTCTCATTTAGCAAGCATCAGCACAACAAAATCCAAGTCCCTTGACCCAAAAGAGCAGTTAGACTTACGCATATTTTAGACTTGGTGGCTACTGCTTGTGATTTGGAATTGGAGTGGGTGCCCTGTGGTGCAGCTTTCACAAGGGAGAAACAACTGTCTCTTTTCTGTTGACACTGGGTTAGTGGATGAGTTCAGCTGAGGAGGTTGGGCAACCAACCAAATCAGAGCAGAGATATAAATATTAGCAGAACATTCTCATGGGAGGTCCATAGAATTTAAAGTTGGCTTCCTTGATTGGTCTCAGAGCCTGACAGAGCTTGGCAGACCTATCTGTTTTCTCAGGCATTAAATGAGCATGGCTTGAACTATCTCCTTAAAAGTTTTCTTTCTTTTTGGTGAGTAGAGAAAATGGAAAATGGAGAATGACTTACCAAAGAAAAAAAAAAAAAAGAAAAGTTTGTATCCTGAATCCATATTTATCATTGAAGAAAGAGATAGGAAGGATCTCAAAGGGTCACCTACTCTGTTTTCCAATCCCCAGGAAGGATTAATGATATTTGAAGTGGAGTTCCCACACTGTGGTGCACTGTTGATGCATGAATCCCTTAAAAGTGAATGTAGCAGTGCTGCAGAGAGTTACAGCATTCTGGGGCAAATCATCAGTGCACGGGAAATACTGTTTTCAGGATGTCATTTGGAATAGGCTCGTTGAACTCTCCAGCAAAGCGACAGAGGCCTGTAACTGACTGAGGCAGTTCAGCCTCGAAGGATATTGAGGGCTGCTTAGTGCTGGATGCAGTGGGATGTGTGCTTATCTTTCACTGTTCAGCTGGGATTTCTGCCTGTGGCAGCTTTCCTGGCTTGCTTCTCCTAGTTAGTGCTGTAGCTACAGCCCATGGGTTTCTCAGCCACTTCAGCAAAATGTGTCCATGCCCATTCTCTGGCACTAAAAGTGCCTGGAATGGATTAGCTCTTGTTCTCACTGTTGCACTGTTGCACCTCTCACATCGAAGCGGCCATTTGCAGGAGAGCTGTCTGTTGGGGATGTCCTATGGTCCATTTGGACTCCCAAAACATGCACAGGAGAGAGAAAAGCAGATTGTTTGGAAAGCCAAAACATGTGTGGAGACCATTTTAATAATCTAATAGAAAAGGTATCTGAGTCCCTGTGCCTGTGTACATATCTTGTTGTAACTGAGTTTGATCTGATAGATTTAGCCCTCACTCCGTAGATGCAGCCTCTCCCTATTCCTCTTTGCAGACTTCCTTTATGGGTGATCTCTTCACATGAAGTCATCTTGTCATCTTGGCAAAGCAACAGCCCTATCTGCTTGGGGCTTTTTACTTATGAAGTAGAACTTTCTCTAACAGTTTTTCACACATTCTGGTCTATGACTTCTGTGTCCAGTTTGCTGCAAGGCTCAGTTGATCTGTGCTACAAAAAGATTTATGAAAGCAATCTTTGCAGATGGTGTTATTGAGTGCTGGTCACTTGAATGATGATAACTTATTGCTGTGATCTTTAATCTGTTTTGCTCAAAATACCTGCTTTGGGAACACCCCTAGTCCTGTAGTCTGCATTTCCCTTAAGGTCTCTGGGACAAGTACAACACAGGTGACGTAAAAAAGCATATTTTTGGCACACAGGCATTGCCTTTGTAAGTCAAGTGAAGAGAACACAGTAGGAGGTTGAGAAAGACAGGTTTTGTCGTATGGGGATGTGGAGTGAGGTCTCCATCTGATGAAAGGATGTAGGAGGTGATAAGGTAATAGCAAGTCTAGTGGCTAGACACTGATTCATGACACCCACTAACAAGGATGGCAAGGAAAGCAGTTGTGCAGTATTGGAGATAACATACAAAGCTGTTAGATGATCATGGTGTTGATGGCCAGTGTTGATGCAGCAGTGTAACCTTGGCTTCTGGGTAGAGGAAGCAGGCTGTGTTATCAGACTGCACAGGATGGCACTATGACAGATACCACACTAAAATAAAAAAGCTGACCAAAAAAGACCTTCTGAAAAGTAGGTCTGCTGTACCTGAAAATCTCACCTCTTCTCCAAATGGTGAAGTATCTAACAGAGGTTCAATCTCTTTTTGTGTTTGCTGAAGGAAGCAGACGAAGGACAAGAGACTCCTAAGACCATGCCTTGGCCTGACAGAGGCAAATGTTTCTCTTGGAAAAAAGCCTGAAACCTGATAGCTTTCACCCCTGTGAAGAGAATTTCCTCAAAGAGTCAATTTATAAAGGCATACTATACCTTGCTGACACTCTAGTACAACTTTAAGATTGAAGATGTAGATTTATAATTTAGCTTTTGACAGTAACTATTTTAGTATTTTGTGAAGAAATACAAGGTAGCTGGGCCCATGACTGTTGTCATGTCTTTATTTCCTTAGTGCTGTGCTGGATTTCCATATCTGTTTCAGGACTAGAAAGACCTATACCAAGGGATGTTGCTCTATGGCCTATTAGATAAATTTCCTGTGAGATAAAAAACTAACAGAGGCAGAGCTGATTTTGACTAACACTTGACTGATCTAGCAATGGTGTCCTTCTATCTGACAAGGACTCTTATTCACTTATACTTTCCTTAGTTGCATATTGTCGTTTGCCAGAGCATTTTGGCAACCTGGTCTCCCATTTAGTTTAATGTTGTGGTGATCAGAAGACAGGTGATCCTCCAAGAACTGCAGTGTGTCTGCTATTAGGAAATACTGTGAATAATAGATGCTGAAACACTAACATTGAAATATAATATATAATAATTCCCTATTCTGAATTTTTGAATCACAGCAGATTGCATCATGCTTTATGACGTCCTCAAGGAAGTAAAGTATTTAGGGACACATAAAAGACAAATTCTTTCCTAAATCTTATATCAGAAAGTTTAGGGAAAGAAATCTACATTTGAAATTATTGTAATTTTTGAATGTAAAGTAGAACCTCTATGAGTCTGTGAATGGTCCTTCTGACACTGTTACCAATTGCCAGGGAATCCAGCTGCTCAGAAATGGCATCACAGTTCTCATATTGGCCCACTTCCTGCTTTACTCCTCTTATGTTACTGTATGACTTGCAGAGAGCTGTCACTTTCTTGATTCCCAGCCAAATAAATAATGAATATGGCTTCATTTAGCAGCTGAGATCTTTACATCTGCAAGTTAGCTATTTTTTAGTGACTTGAAAAGAATTGTGTGCTGACTGAAAAGCTTGAGAGGGAAGAATAGCTTTATTATATATATGTGTCTGGAATGTGAGTATATGTTAAAGCTAAATATTTTTAACATAGAAAGTATTGTTATATTAAAATCTGACCCACACTTTAATGATGGTATTGTAATCTATCTAGCCCAGGTTGCTGTTAAGGAAGAATATATTTAGATGTATGAATTAAATTTCATTACTAAAACAACTTTCTGAAGTTTGATCTGGGACTGTGAAATATTTTTTGAGAAACCAAGAATATCACCAACACATCACTGAACTCACCTTTCACTCCAGACACAAGGAAAATGTTTTTAATGTTTTTGTCTTTTACGTAGATTGGTTGTATTTCAACAAGAACAGTTTGGAAACCAAATTGAAACTCTTAATTACCAAGTTATGGTTGGAAACCTCTATTATGAGCTTCCTATCAAATGATACTACCACTATACCGTTTTAAAAAAAAGGTTCTACAGTGTTTCTGGGCAAATTGCAAAATACAGCAGTTTAGTTGACTATAGCCTTTAACTACCAACTGAAAATTTATTTATACTTCTTTGTACTTTTCTTCCAGGTCTAGGACAGATTAAAACAGGAATACCATATTATTTGTGTTTCACAAACCCTCTGTTGTAGAAGTCTTAATAGAGCACCAGTCCACTAAGTGCATATCCCCAGCGCTTCCTCTGCCTTTCCCTAGTTATCAGCTCTGGGTCCCTTTGCTCACCATTCATCAGAGTTCAGTTATTGTAGAGATAGGATAAAGGGAAATGACCTTGACATTAGTCAATGATTTAAAGAAATACAGTCACAGGAAGGAGATGTCTGTATCCCACAAAGGGCTCCCAGCCTAAACCCCACATCCTTCAGTCCTTCAGCCTCACATGGGACGCTGTTCCACCTGTGTGGAGCCATTTGAATGCCTTACCATGTATAAAGAAAAAGAAATCAATGGTCTGGAAAACATTATCTCTGCTGAAAAAGGCATGATGAGACCCTGCCAATAGCTCAGCTGGGTAAGCACCAGAAGCACAGTCATGAATATCTGTTGAAAGCACACAAATCTTGTTTGTGCTGGTTGTTTGGCACTCCTGCAGCTGGGCTGTTGCAGAAATATGGGTATAAAATGGCAGAGGAGAGAATAGGACCAATCTGTTTGGTGCTCTGAATGCAACTTTGCCTCTTGATTACAAGTCATCACGTTACTATCAGGTTTGGATTCCTTCTGTTCACTGAAAACCCAGAAAACGAGGCTTTTAGTGAAAATTTCATTATGAGACAACCTTTACCTCTATAAACTTGTTCTTGTCTGTTAAGTGTAAACTAGAGTTAAGCAGGCACAACCAGGAGCCACAGATCAAATAGTTTTTGTGAATGTTCCTTCATTTATTCCTGTTTTATTTGGGACTGAGGCTTATTGTACACTCAATTACTAGGAAGGTTTGACTGAGGATGTTTTATTAACAAATTGTTTTGTCCCCTATCCCAGCTGAGGGAGCTCTCAGAAGTGGTGACTGAAGTGAAATGTGTCCAAATAGTTTGGAAACCAGGGAATATGTAATCTCAGCATTTTGCTGGAAGGAGGTTATGGCTGTCATTACAAAGTTATGTTACAGATGAGCCAGGCTATACTGGTGGATAGGTGATTTCAGCTAGGGATATATGGAAGACACAGGACTTTTCTAGGTGGAAATCTTCTAAGATTGTCCACAACTCTGTGTCTCACAAAATCTTTTCACACAAACATATGATATACTTGATATATATATGATATATCTTCCAATATGAATCTTCTTATGGGCTAATTAGGCCTACTGTATTTCTCAACATCCCTGGATTCACTAGGAAATGGAAGCTTGACTTTCTTTGAAGATTTGATGCTTGCTACTTTAATGACATCTTCATAGGCTCAGAGGAAATATATCCATTTTATGTGTAGGAAATTGAATTTTCAGCTAGATTCACCTATGTTCATGCCATTTCAGGCAGACCTTCCTTTCTTTCTTTCACTAGGTTGGCTTTTGGAAGTCAGTAAAAAGGAAGAAAAAAACTGCAACAACTATCTTGTAAAAAACTTACCTTTTGCTCACCTCACAGCTATGAAATCAGAGTACTGTACATAAAATAAATTGCTTTGGAGGTGAGAGTATTTAATATGTTCTTGTCTTGTTTGTTTGTTTTTTATTTTGTTTGGTTTTGTTTTGGTTGTTGTTGTTGTTTTTTCATAGTTTGGCTTCGCCAAATGACCAAAATCTTCAGGTATAAGAACTACAGTGTAACATCATATCATTATTTAAAAAAAAGATTTAGTGATTAGAGATCAAATAATTGTTTTCCACCTATTATGATGGTAATAAGCAGTTTCTGGTAACTGCATGTATGTCATGTTAAATCAAAGTTTTATTGGTTTTGGTTTTGGAGTGATGATATAATTTTTCAAGTTTTATTGATTAAAATAAAAAAGGAAGACAACCTCGGTGTGACTGAGATGTCCTCGACTTGCCTACCAGGACGCCTCTGTTAACTTTCTGTGTCAGGAATCAGCCTGTAGATGTCCCCCAACACATATTGTGCTACATCCAGTGCTCAGTTCTGTTGAAAGCAGCTATAATATTTATAAATTACTAACAGCTCGAGTAAAAGAGAGACAGGCAGATGAAAAGCTGCTTGTGAGTGGCTATTCTAGGGGAGGAAGGTTGAGGTAATGACATAGTAAAGAACATCTCAGATCAAAAGAAACATGAGATAAACAAAAACTGATAAAAAGAAATAGAAATAAGAGTCTTACAGAAGACTGAAGACATCAGAAAAAGGGAGCCAATAATGACACAGTTCCCTGTGACTCTTAGATATGGAAATGATAGATTTTCCTCTGGCTTAGTGAACCAGAACTGACCTTAGCACTGTAATACATGATGAAATGAATGCTGCACTTCCATGAATGGACAGGTTTGTGAGTGCATAATATCTTTTATAAAACCAGCAGGTTAAGAGGTGAAAATATAGCTCAATCCATAATCATCCTGATGAGATGATGAATTTTGGTGACCTTTATCTGTGTTTAGCTAAGGTAATTAAGGGGTGAATAGTGCCTGCATCAGTGGTGGACCTGACCCCACCTACATACCCTATGGTGGAGCAGGATGAACCCTTCATATGGTTTATGACAATGGGTGGAATCCTGAACAGTTGCTTGTTTCACGCATTTGCAACCTATCCTCTTCAATAAATAGTTGATTTCTTCTCACACAAGACTTGGATAAATTTCTACTTGTATCAATACCCATATTCACATGCAAACAAGCACTTTTGCCAAAGAGAAAGAGTAATAACTGGTCATAATGTATTATTTGTTCTGTTATTTGTCATTTTGGTTGTTATTCTTCTGTTTTCAAAACTATCCATGGAGGACTTGAAAGAATATAAAGTAACCTTTCTCTCAACTCAAGTAATGAAGAGTTAAAGCAAAAATTAATGGGTGACTTTTAGCCAGGAAATTTCATAGCACTCACATTCTCATAATTATTTCTCGTATATCAATGATCTACACACTGGAAGACTACTATGTTCCACTCTTTCCTCCATCCTCCTCTTCTTTAAGCTGCACAATCCTATTTCTTTCATCCCTTCTTCAGTGTAAACTTTTTCAAGATCTATTTTGCCACTTCCAACACCTGGAGCCTCTCCAGGTGTTACACATTTTTCAGGAAGGAACACTGTGATATTATCTTGTCATGTTTAGCTTGCTGTTCACCATAACATACATAATTGTTTCTACAGAACTGTTAGATAATATTTTGGCTTGTTTCCCCCATTATTTCATCCTAAATGGAAATATTTTGATGACAAATCATAATTACCTACATGCTAAATACAATTTGCAATATTTCTCCTATCATTTTTCAGTACTTTTCTCTTACTCAGCCTCTGAGATTGTTGAACCAATTACATTTTTCTCTATAACGATGGAAAAAAAAATCCTTAGAGGTAAAGAAAAGAAGCAAACATGAGGATAAAGGTTTGACTCAATGATCTTGGAGATCTTTTCTAACCTTAATGTTTCCATGTTTCTAAGATTCTATATCTTTATTTCAGTATGATTTTGGACACTGTTAGTGAGGAATCTTATTTGACTGGTGACTGGTACTCATCTGCTACTAATCAGAATGACTTTCCCAAAGTCAATCAGTAAGCATTTTGATGTAACTAATGCAGGACAGAAACTGAGATTGCATTCTGACCAATTCATGTACTGACAGAGAAAAATAAGAAGTCCTGGAATAACTATAATACTCTCTCAAGAAACATTTAAAATGTGATAAAGTATTTCTAAAAGTCAATTTTTCATGGATAAAACACAATAAGTTTTTTCTTCTATAATTCTTAATGTATAAAAGATATGTTTACAAAATTTGTTTCTAGTAGTTTCTATAGGAATTTCTGTAAAGGAATTTACAAAAAAAATAAATAATTGACTGAAGGAAGTGTGTATCAGAAAATATATCTGTAACACAGTTCTGCATTAAGATTTTTCTCATTCCAGGCATGATTTAAGGTGAATAAATTTCTGCAGGTATATTGTTTCTGGCCTGTAAGAGGATGTGTAATTGAGCTCTTTGACTTGTAGAGTGAGCTCCAATCTAAAGGAATGTAAAAAAAATGCATCTGAGATTTCAAGAAACAAGTTGCACACACGGGACTTACTGTGAAGGAGGTGTTGAAATGTAAGGTGCTATGACTTTTATAACAAGGTAACCACATACACAGAGCATTCTGTATGATTGATTGTGGGTTTGGTAGTTTTTTATGGTTTTAACTTTTTTTTTCCTTTTCAGTGGTGATGTATTTTATTTTGTTTTGTTTTCTGAGACAAACCTGCAGATGAATTGTAGGAGGCCGGAAAGAGACAACTTGAACTGCTGACTGCTTTAGTGAGACTGGGGGTGCAAGGAACATCTCATATTCCATCAAACCTCCAATGATAAACTAGAGGGATTGAGGAGAGCAAGTAGGAGTCAGGTCTTGGTAAGCAGTACCATTAGTCAGTGAAAATTATGAGTCAAGTGCTAACCAGTACTTTTTCTGTATAGCTACCCCATCAATAATTTTCTCAAAGCCAGAGAGGGTGTATGATAATTTCATTTGGTGAAGATTGATTCTACACTTGTTAATCAAGGACACTGAGAAAGGTTTCACATCAGATTGGTATGCCCTAGCAAGTCAGCTTACTCTGTGTAGTCAGAGAAGCTGTGAAAATTTCATGAATTTCAGCTTTTCACTGCATCTTTTGTGTTTTCTTGGTGTCCTTTTGCCACACACCCATAGAAAACTTCTTCCCAGTGGCATAGTCAAAGATACATCCATAAATGAAATGAATCCTCTTCTTTTGTTGTCACTGTAGAGTTTGCACATTTCTTTCTCCTAAGATGGTGGACCAAAAGATGTAAATTTTTTTAATCCCTTTTTAAATTTTAAACTATTTAAAAAAAATAGTTCTCACTATATCTGTCAGCTACTTTTTGCTTCCACTTGTTTGTGTCTTTTGCAGGGTGGGTAGAAGCTGACCTCAGTAGTCTCCAGAGTTGTGTCAGGACATGGAAGAAGCTAATGTCTTTCTTTGACCCCAGCCTTACACAGAAATAACAGATTTCTCGGTATGCTGAGATCAGACACTAAAGGGAGCTGGTGAGGACAGACATATTGCATCAACAGTGCTTTCCTTCTTCTGACTTAGTCTCAGTAAAGGGTTGTTTTCTGACCTTTTTCTTCTTAATAAAATTATATTGAACTTGTTCTCCTGATATCAAGTCTAATTCTTTGCATTTGCGTAGAGACTAATCCAGAAAATCACAGATTTAGCTTGAAATGTATGCATACTTTTCCATAGGAAATGTCTCTGAGCAAACACCAAGTACTTTATTCAGAAAAGGAACCTCTCTCTGTAGAATAGGGTGGGGCCAAATTATCTCCTTCAGATGGATGCATTTAAATGGCATATTTAAAAACATTTACAGTTGTTATGGAAACAAACTGTGATGTTAATTTTGATAGAGTAAATGGACCCAAGGTTCTCTAAGGTGTTAACCTGATCATGTAATTGTAAAGCAGTCACAACTAGCTCAGATATTTGACTACAGAGGCCTTAGATTACCATGACTAATTCTCACTATAAATAGACTGGACTATTCATGCCAAACACACACACGCACACACACACAGGTTGATTAGACTGCATTGGAGGAAAATACCCAGCAAACCAAAACCAAACAAAGTACAAAACATATGGGGTTTTGAAGCTGAAAGGTTAGGAAGCTGCCTGATTGTGCAAAGTAAATCTATTTGGGAGTTTCCACAGTCTTTTTTGTCAGAGATATTGGTTGGGGTCTCCTAATCTGGAAAGCATCCTTATTAGTAGAGAAGAGTAAGCTGTTTCTGCTGAAGATTGTTACTAATCACTCAGAAGCAGCTGGTTGATTTTAGTTTTTTTCTCTTTTTGTTAAAAGGAACAGAGAAGAGAAGGAGGACTGGTTAGGTAGCAGCAGGTGAGGTAACTGGGGTTTACTCCTGGTGCTGGGAGACAAAGCAGCTGTTTATTTGTGGTGGATGGTAAGAGCTGCTGGGATAACCTCAGCTGTCAGATTTGTGGGTCTGGCTCAGTTTCACAGCTGAGGTTGCAACCTGGTATGTCCAGCTGGGCTCCCACTGCCTCTCCTGGAATGGACTTCTGGGGCTGCACCATAGGCTGAGTGCAGAGTTATAGGAGGGGAAAAAAAATGAGTAAGACAAAAAGTCTGCACTGGAGGTGGTGGTGGTGTCTGATGTACGGTGGTGTAAAAGGGGATGGAAGGAAGATAATGCCAATGCAGTGGTATGTTGTAGTAGAGAAGGATGATCCCCAGTCCCTCCTGAAGTGGGTGTTTCTATGGTCCTATAGGTTGTCTTGTGTCTAGGATTGCTGCCTGCCATTTCCAGGGATAGATAGTTCTGGACACTGTGTGGAAGACTTAAATATGACACTAACATTGAGAGTGTAGTATGGAACATTTTGATCAACACGTAAGTTCAGAAGAATGACAGAGGACTTTTAGTAGAAGAGTACCTTTCCCTTACCTTGAGATGGTTTTGCTCTTAAAGTCTGCCTCGAGGGATGAGTTGAATAACTATTTTTCTAAATCATACTTGAGAGTAGCATTCTGAAACATTAATCAATGTTGGAGAGTATGTTGCCTGCATGGTCCACTGCTCTAGGCAGATTCAGGTGCAGAAAGAAGCTCAGCTACACCCAAAGAACACTTTGAGTCCTTTTAGAGCAGAAGGATGTGCTTCATGTTTCACTTCCCAGTGCTGATTGCTTTGTTACCAGGATCTGCTTTGTTCTCACTCAGCTCTAAGATGAGATCTGTGTGGTTGTTGTCTTCCTATGTATATTAGTTTCCTCTCAAAAACAACCTGGAGCTCTGGACAGGGAAGAATCTCTGGTGTGCTCTGATAGGCAGAGTATTCAGAGGACCAGGGTTGTGGGGTGCACCCATCCCACATCATCACCATAACCAGGGTCTCTGCATGGAGAGCAGAACTGATATCACCAGGAAGAGCAGATCTTGGCAGTGTCTTCAGGGCTAACAGCTGTCTGTGGAAGGCAAGAAGCAGTGGAGCAAAGCACAGGATTTCCTCCTGGGAAGAGAAAAGTGCTGTATGGCCTCATGGCATGCTGACCATTACTGCAGCCCAGTATTCTGTGTCCTTCCTGGACACCTTTCTTTTGCCTAGAAAGCAGAATTCTTCCTAAAGGACTGTATTATGTCTTCATGGCATCTTTTTTAGAGGGGATAAGGCTGAGAAGGCCTGAAAAGCAGCCTTGCTTCAGTTGAATGGTTAAATGTAATCTTAGCTACTATATACATGCTGATTTTAAACTTAATGACTGATCAAAACTGGGGTTTCTATTGTGCTATTGGAAGAATCTAAAAAAAAGAAAAACACAAGAAGTCCACAATCTGTGATTATGCAGACCCCCTTTATCTCCATTTTTCACAATGGTGATATGAGAGAAAGTTATAATAATTAATTAAAATTAATTATTGTATTGTTCATTATAATACAATTATACAATTTTGATGGCTGCTTTCTATAAACATTACACTATAGATTCTGAGGGGAAGCTGAAATGTAAACAGTACTTTTTTTACATAAACACTCACTAAGAGTCCTGTTCTTTTTTCCTAGAGTCTCTACATCAGCACTTGATTGCAAACCTAAATTGAATTGTTTGAAGGCCAGTTTTAACATTTTTCAGTACAGATAAACAACATGCTTCAAAGTAAACACTGCTACATGACATGTGCAACCTTAAGAATACACCATTTTAATCATTACTGCTGACATTGCTTGTTTATCCTTGGTATAACATCATCAATTGAAGTGAAATTACTTTTGATTTTACAGATGTAAATGGTCAAATTAAAATTCTTACCCTGTAATATGTAAACAACAAAATTTCATGTGTCTCTTGTGAACATAGGAGGTGTTATTAAATGCCGTTACTGACTTCACGTTTGATTCATGAACAAACCGAAAACTTCACTGATGTGCAAAGTGAGAAGGTTGTTTGGGGTGCGCTCTCTCTCTCCGAAATGTTTCATGCTCTTACACATGAAATATCTTTCAGTTTAGTTGTTGCCTAAGGTAAGGTTTTTCTGAGGAGATACCTGTGTATTCTTTATGTCTGAAAGTGTGCACCACTCTAACAGTGTAAATGACTGTCACTGCTGTGTATCCACGCACATGTGTTATCCACCACATATCGTGTCTCTGTCCTCTCACTCCTCTCTCCTAAACTCACTTTTTATGACAAGGGTTGCAAAACAGAAGCCAGTGGGAAACGTGTTTCTAAGCAAAGTAAATCTGTGAAGCAGAAAGTTAGAACCAGAGAACAAAAGGTTAGTTTTCTTGTAGAAATGATAACAGCTTGAACCTCTCTTCCTCTTCTCTCCCCACATTAGAAAAGAGTGCACTAGTGAGGTTAGGTCAGTACACACATGTTTTAAATTAGTGGTTTATAAACAAGGAAGTGACAATTATTTGTTATGATTATTTGTCAAATAATCACATCTGTACCCAATTACCATGTATGTGCCAGTGTTTGCATTTCTCAGTAAGTTGAAATCAGTGAGAATAGCTTTAGATGGTAAATTGTGAGCCCACATTTAATGGGGACAAACATTTTAACACAGTATACATTGTGTTAAAAGTTATAAATAAAAGTGCCGTATAGCTCTAATCAGTCTCACTCCTTATCTTTCATCTCCAAAGTTTACGAAACACAGCAATGAATCTTACAGAGTCTCTGTGATGTGGGTTTCCCTCATTCTCAAAGCCTTCTTATCACATAAATTTTAGTCCTATTGCTTTATTACCAAGTAGTGTTCTCTCTTTGTTAATACATATATAGCCTCACTATACTGTGGCCAGGTTAATATTTTCAGTATATATTTTATTTATTTGTGTTTCTTTCTTCTATCAGTGCATGTAGTCCATTCCTTCAGAAACACGGGCTTTCACCAATGGTTTAATTTCCAAGGTCAACATATATTAAGAGTCACAAACTCAGCTTTTGAATACCAAAAAAAATATTTCAGTCCTCATTTGAATAGAGAGAGTGACTTTTCTCCGACATTCTTCTCCTTTAGAAATTTTTATCTCAGATTCCATGCAAAAGTGTATTTATGGAAAGGGAAATTGTAAGCATGTCTTTACATGAGTGTTTGTTTGCCCCAGAGGTGTTTGTGCTGTCATCTCTTAAAGTGCTTGAGTTTAGGAGTCACTTGGGGTCCAGGAAAACATAACACATGCTTGAATTTTTCCGAGGCTTTGGACTGAGTTCTTGGAGTGTGTGTGATGTTGTCTTCCCTGCCCTGAAAGAATGCTTTCCCAGCTGTGTTGGGAGTTTTACCACCCTGTTATGTCATTCTTCCTTGTCTTACAGGGAGCAGGGTAAGATGTGTATCACCATCCTGTTTGTGATCATAGAGCATGTCTATGACAAATACATATAGAGGGACTTGGTGAGAGTCCCTGGCTGGAGAAATGCCTCTGTGGTTTAGGCTTGAGTTACAGTGCCGTGTTTCTGTGTGTGGTCATGCTTTGGCAGGCACACAGCCTTACATGATGGGACATTTGAAGTGTTGCATTTCAGTCCATTCACTTACCTTTGCCTGCTTCTAGGATCTTTAAATGAACTCCTTCAAGGGACAGTAATTTGGCCTTTTTGTCTCAGACCCCTCTGTCTAAATCCTCCCTAGCCCAGGCCTGTGAGCAACAGCTGAGTAGGCAGCAGCATGACAGAGCAGCTGTGCCACGCAGCAGGCCCATGTGCATGCGGCTTCTGCACAATTTCTCTTTGGGATAGGTGATGAGACAGAGGCTTTGGAGTAAAACACTGGGTAATGCAGCAGTGGGAATAGCTACAGGAGAAAGAAAAAAGAGTTTTAGTGCAATTCATTGTGTATTTGTGGAATTAGTAAACAACCATAGAGAGGTGTGATGTTAGTCAACTATAACAGCATAACTTCATTTTTCATCAGATATTTCCCTGTTCTTTTTTTGGGTAAGCTGAGGCACCAAGGATGATCCCTCTTACTCCAGTGTTCAAGGGAAAAAGTTAGCATTCATCTTTAATCAACACACAGACAAGACATAGTTTAAATCTTTCTTTAGCTTCTCAGTTATCACATTTCTCCTGTACTGTGTCAGCCTCAAAATTGAACTTGGAAAATTCTAACCTGACAGTTGTCACTTTGCTGCTCAGCAAAATGAGTTCAAACCACCTATGACTGAAGTGAACCTAAAATCCTGTTTTTCAGTCTCCTGAAGATGAACTTTCATGAGTAGGTCATTGCTCTTAGGCAAACACTTCTCTTTGTGTTCCTCTGTGCATACTTTGCAGTCAGAGAGGGTGAGTTTTGCACTGGACTCAGTTCTGTCCAGGGAGTTAGGAGTTTAAGCATACTTATTGAACTGTTTTCCAGTGGGAATTTAGGTTTAAATCAAGGGTCTTTCATCAGGACTTAGACATGGTCCTTAGTGCAAAGCATTTCATGGTCCTATTTAAGAAACTCCATGTTACAGTCACAAAAGTTGTTACTGAACAATTTTAGGTGCATGAGAACAGGTGATCTGACTACTGAGATTTGTGTGCCTGAATTCACTCTTGGTTTGAGCCTTGATGGAAATTATGTCGTTTAAATCCGTTCACAGCTGAGCAGAAACAGAATCTCCCTGTCCAGAGAGAAGAAACTGAAGCTTAAGTCATAAATATTTCACACTAAGAGCAATATGGAGGGGTGAAATTAGTCTTGTAGGGTTAATCAGCTCTCTTCAGAAGCTTTGCATAACTGAAATATTAAAACTCACAAGTTCTAATCTGTTAGGGGTGACAGAAAAACACATTGTGTACTCTCATTTCTTTCAATATATACCACAGAATATAGTCACTTAGGTGGTAGCTAGTGCTAATCAATCAGCCAATTACAGCTGAAAAAAGAACTACAGACGGAAGATAAAACATACATTATCATGGTAGAATTCAATCTGAGCAGCTGCTTATATGGTTTTGTTGCCTATATTTGTCACAATTTTTGGAAATGATAGATTAATTTTATTAAATTAATTGCAGTAAATATGTGAAACTCTATTACTTTCCATGTTGTCACATATGAAAGAATTAACTGCGAAGTCAAAATTTGTTTGCTATATAGATTTTAAAGCCTGTGACTTAATTAAGACAAATGAATTTATATAAATAAATATGCAATTCCGTAAGACTTAATTTCTCAAAGCTGAAATTAATTATGAGTCAAATAATCCAAAATAAAATTTAAACAGAAAATTATGATTCATATCTGAAAACATAGAAGAAAACTTTTTTGAATTCCTCAGAAATCAAAGTCTGGGGAAAAAAAATATTTACACTGATCAAAAAATTGAACTCATAAGCATAACAACCTGGTGTAGAAAAGAAATAGAATAATGTAAGTTTAATTTTATTAACAATGCCTATAAATGAAGAGTTAGGAATCGGAGACTGATTTTTTGTGAAACATATACCTGGATTGGATAATAAAGGATACTATTGAAATGAAAAAGATTAAAGGAAAAGTATTAGCACAGCAAAGTAACATAGAACTCAAAGGAATTTTCATGTAGTGTTAGAAACAGGGAAAATGAGAACACTACTATTGGATGGAATAATAATGCAGAAAATTTGAGTGTTAATTCAACTATTATTTATCTTTAGGATAAAAATGGGATTAGCTTACATAATAGTACACATGGGCTTTCTTTTCCACTGGAATCTTAGCCAGATGTCATAACGTAATTAATAAATTTAGGTATTTTTAAATTACTACTTGCAATAAACTGTGTCCAAGAGATTAAAAAAAAAAAAAAAAGAAAATTCTTGGGAGCTGTCTCATTTATTTTCAGTAAACCAGGGAACACTGAGAAAAATCCAAACTAAGCTAATGTCAAGCCAAAAGTGGGATATGAAAAAATCTGAATAATTCATAGACCTGTCATCATAACTTTGATTAATGATGGTATGGTAATCAATTAATAAAGAATTAGGAGGGAGTCAGTAAAATTAACAATAGTCAGCATGGGCTTGTAGATCTAGTCATATTAACATTGCATAATCCCTTTGGTCAGTAGACACAATATTAATGACAGAGTATATTGAATGTGCTATTAAATACTTGAATTGTTATACCATTGTGGTTTCATTTAGGAAATCAGAGTGTTGCAAATGATATATTTTAAATGGATTAAAGCTGACTGTATCTGAATGTAAATTTGGATTTATTACTTATTACTTTTAACTTGTGTTAAAACTTTTTTTTTTAATATTTCTTGATCTTGGGCTTTAAAAAATCTTTAAAAAGATCTTGGGTTTTAAAAAATCATAAATGACTTGCAAGAAACCTAAAGTCATCACTGATTTTAGTTACATATAATTCCATACTTAGGTGAGAGATAAAGTAGCTGACTGAAGTAATGCAGATTACCTTGTAGAAGAGAGCCAAGCAAGGCAAATCTATTTCATGGTAAAAAGAGAAATGCATACTCACAGGGCCTAAAAAAGTATGTCATTGTTACAATATTGATGACATTTTGGAAGAGCAAAGACTAAAGTGACTTGGTCATGGTAGAAAGCACAGTCAGTTCACTGTAAATTTTGGAAGCTTTTTTCTGACTGAAGCTGTTAATGCAATCTTTAGCTTGTATATAAAAAGCTAAATAGCAAGGAGTAGGTACATGATATGCAGTTTAGTATTTCACGCCTCTGCACTCCTCAAAGATATTCAGATTTAGTGTATGTAATTTAAGGAAGATATTGAAATATTTCATGAGGTTCCAAAAAGAATTCAGATAGTAATTAATTATTTGAAAAAGTTGTACTTCATGATAAGACACTGATAAATAGACCATTTATCAATGACAGAATTATATGGTTATTGAGCACTGTTTCTAAGCATTCTCTAAGAAGATGCTATTTCACAAGTGGATGGCTGTAGTGCAATAGAAAAATATATTATAAAATCAAAAGAGTGGAAGTCAGTAGTAGGCACACTCAATTTAAAATAAAATGTCCATATTTACTAGTAGTAATATGAAAAATTGAATAGTTGTGTAAAAGAAGAATATGATAATGTAATGTGATATACACAATTAATATTCTAGTAATATGAAAATAATATGAAAAAAGAAAATCTGAGAAATTATGGAAAATTCTCAAAGCTTGTAAAAAACCTCTCTATCTCTGGACATTTTAAAATCATACCTTTTCATCAGCAAGTTTCAGTTACAATATACTTTCATGAAATCGTATGGCTGAGGTTGCGTAGTAGTTCGTTCTTAACAATCACAGTAGTCCGTGTTGCATGGACTTGCTGAAAGCAAGGCCTGGGTCAAGCTGATCAAATCAGAAAAGAGTTATCATTTTGTGACAGAGCTATTCTTTCTGGCCAAATGTTCACTAATACAGCTATGTGGCTCTTCAGTGGTAACACACAGTTCTAAAGTGCTTGCTAGGACTCCTGTCAAAATGCATTCTAATTCTTTATAATTTGAACTTCAACTGCAACTTCTTTGAGGTGAAAACTTTCAAATTTTGGCTGTATTACAATTCTAATTATAACCACTCTATAAATATAATTCCTTGAAACTGAAATTGTATATTACACAACCTGTTTTCTTCATGTTTATGCAAACTTACCCAGTGACTGTGGTCTGAGCATGTTTGCTCTACATTGTTTCTGATGTGCCCTAGTTTTTCCTTTGTGTGTCATATATTTGGTCTGATGACACAAGGGGCATTGGATTTAGTTTCTCAAAGACCTCTTGAGTGTTTTAAAACTTTCACATTGGTACAGTGGTTGTCATTAAAAAATTGTACCTAATATATCACTCACTCCCTATTCTTCCAACAGAAAATATCTGTGTATTTATTGGCAAATGGTGAATGGTTAATTGCTCCCTATAGCACTTACTTCATGTAATGCAATTTTAGGGCCAAAATATGCCCTTAGATCAACCTGTCTTCAGTGGTTTTGAGCTTGTAGTTGGCTTCATGCACTAACAGACTCTTTCAAAGATAAATGTTATGCCTGTATTTGGAGTTTTCTTTTACTCTTGGCAGATAAAGATGTATGCTCTGTCCTGTTGCTTTGGGAATCATAAGTGAACAAGACCCTGACTTAGACAATTCAGGTCAGTTCTGAAAAGTGGGATTAACCCATTTTTAAGAGACAGAAATCTAGAATAGCCTTTTTAGAATGGGAGTTTAGTTAAAAACCTCAAAAACTCAGCAAAAAAAAAAAAAGGACAACTGAGAAGATCTATGACTAGAGATAACATAAAAGCACAAGTAATGAGAGAATAGTGAGTACTTACAAGCTCTCATATAAGAATAAAGAAGACATGTAAGGAAGAATCAGGTTTAAGAACAAACTGAAGACAGTTTCTCACATCCTTCTACTTTATCTGTGGACCTCATTGCCACGAGGTGTGCAGAATACCAGAAATATAAATGGTGCACAAAGCTATTAGGTACAATTATCTGTAAGTTCATGGAGTGTTATGAAATGTGGATGAAAGGTTGCAACCTCTGGCTAAGGATTTCCCTAAATCACAGATTGCCAGCATCTGGGAGGATATGCCATGGGGACTATCATGTTATACTTGTTCAATTTTTATTCCTTTTTTCTGAAACAACTGCTACTGTCAGTGTCAGAGACAGAATCTTGGACTAGAAGGACCTTTAGTCTGACCTACTGCAGTCATGCTTACAAGAGCCCAAGCAGGGCTTTTCTTTACCCCTAGAAACCAGGCTTTTTATAAAAAACAAGTTCCTAGACTGTACTTTATTGCACCTGAGGCATCCCATACTAAGCAGTGAAAGATCATTCATTTTGGCAAGACATCTAAAAAAAGGTCAAGATTAGTTCAGAGTAAGAGCCTTATCTAAGACTTATTTACCTTTTATCAATTCTGATTAAGTCATTAATGTTTCCTCTAAAGTAAAAGTATTTGAAATATTATATCACATATAGTCTGTCTTAATGTTGTATTTGTGTTGTCACTATTGATTTATGTGCCTTTAATATATTAGTTTTAAATTTCCTGGAATGTTGATCAAGTCTTTAATGTAGTTTGAAATGTGTCCTTTCAGTGGTTTTTACTCCAATTTAAATCATTTAATGATTTAATAATTTTATCCATCATGAAATCATAACATTTACTTTAGAGGTTGTCTTGACTAGATATACTTCTGTATTTTAGGTGGAAAAAGTACAACTCAATACTTCAGACATCTTAAAGGTAATTTTTTTTTTTTAAATCACAAGTTACAAAATTAATTACTTTGTCTCAAAATAAAACTATGTGCCCTGAAAAGGCACTTGCTTTCGTTTCTGTAGGTAGGTACGGGCTTGTGGTATATTCCCATTCAAGAAAATGAAACACTTTATTTCTCCATAATGAGGCACGTACTTTTCCAGTGAAACTTGCTCATGATGTTAACAATCTCTCCTCAGTACTGCTCCATGGGGTAGCAAATGTGTGCACACATGCAGACAGTTAGAGGACAGTATATACATTACTTCTGGCTATAAATAAAACTAACAGAAAAGGTTCAACCAAGAGCAAAAGAAAACCAAGAAAATGGAAGTTATATGAGCAACCAAGATGTTAATGCCCAGGATACCCTGGTACAATAGAGGGCAATTCCCACACAGGAATGGGGCAAACAAAATCAGCTATAGGATTGTACTGGGTCTGGCTGAGATGGAATAATTTTTCTCCACAGCCGCTCTCACAGTGCTGTGCTTTGTGTTGGTATCTAGAAGAGTGTTTGGCTACTGCATAGCACCAGGGCCATCCCTCCAACACTGCCCCTTCACCAGCAGGCTGGAGTGGATATGATCATATTAGAAGAAGTGCATAGGCAGGACAGTGCATATAGAAGTGCATATTAGAGGGCATAGCCAGGACAGTTGACCCAAACTGACCAAAGGGATATTCCATATCATATAACATCTACTTTTGCTGATCTACAACCTCAATGAAACAAATGACCCTTCCCCTCTCCATGTTCCTTGTATTCTAGCAAAAATCAGGGACAACTCTGTGAGCTGCAGTAACATCAAACTTCTTGCTGTATAAACATTTCTCTCACATTTTAAATGTGTTGGAAGGAGAAAAGGAGAAAATATTAAATGCCAGAAAATAGCCCAAAAGAGAAAAGTGATACAGTCAAAGATGTTACTGTACTTGTGTGTCAACTACAGGAAAAAGTTAAGAAACTTACTGTGTGCTTTTTTTATCAATGAGCTGTTCTGTCTCCTATTAAACTACATAGAACTGGTAAAGGCTTACCAGCCTATTATCTCAGTGTTTTGCTTTTCTTATCCTTGGAGTTATCATGTGTATTAATGTGCCATTAAAGTTTGCTAGAAAACCTTTAACATGCCCATCCATAGAAAGAAACAAGGCTGAAGCACAGATACCAGCAAGAGAAACTTAATCCAAACACCATCTCCACTGTCGGAGCATTTTGCTCTAGTTCTGTGTACATGAGGTTTCAGCCCACAAAACAACCAAAAGGAGTAAACATGGAGACCCCACACTTACATGGACACAATGCCACCCTCTCCATTACCTTCAAGTTGCTTACATTTAAACCAGCTTAGGTCTTTAATTTTAAAGCATTTACCTTTCATTTGTTTCCCATCCTGATCCAGTTAGTTTGAGAGGGAGTGCCATATTAAAACATCTGGGATTCATCAAATGTGTTCTTTTTAACACAGGTTCGGTTTGATCAACCCCAGATGCTCAACAACTAAAGTTGCATATAAAATATTCATAGGTTTTGGCCAAAATCAGATTCAGCTTTCCATACCTTAAAAGAAGAATTTCTTTAAATAGATATGAGTTAGATTTAAATAATTTATTAAAAAAGAAAACCAAAACAAATCCAAAGAGAAATAAAGAAAGAAAAAATTGGAAGTGAACTTAATTTAAAGTACAATTGAGTTAGACAGGTTAGTTTATGTGCCATTTTAGTCTGTATTTTCAGTTTTATCAGTCATTTAAGACTTCAGTAAGACTTCTTAGAAGCAGTTCCTTCTTTCAGTCCCTTGCATTTTGAGCCACTAGGATAACTGATTCAAACTGAAATTTTTCAAGGAGATCTGAACCAATGTAGTTTAATTTTCCTGAGAAATAAGGCTGGGGAGGAGAGAGATAATAGCTTTCCCATGAGAAAAATATCCTAGAGAAGAGTTGTTAAAAAGTCTTAAACCAAATGCAGTGAGGTTAGGTGGAGAAGAGAGGGAATACAAAGGAACCCTTAGTCCTTTTGCAATTACTGTGAAGTTTTAGCCTGACTTTTAAGATACTCAGTTACCATTGCCTGGGATGCATTTTTAACTCCCCTTATTATATCTATGCTTGGCACCTCCCAAGCAGTGTCAGTGAAATATGTTTGCTGCTGCTGCTGCTGAACCTAGAATTGTAGTGAGAATGTTTGAAGTTCCAAAGATTTTAGTAGGCAGAACTTGTTCTTTAAAGATATTCTGAAGAAAACACCAAAACAAACAAAGAAAAAATTACTTAGCTTATCCAAAGTAGATTTCTTCATGAATGCAACAGTTTCAAGAGCTATTATCTAGTGAATTTCCAAGGTCAGAATTAAAAGAAAGCATTCCCTATATCCAAAGGTAAATCTAATTTTCTAATGGTATCAGTGTCTTATTTCTTTTCTTGTTAAACATGTCACTGGTTTGAAAGCCTGTATTACAGTTTTCACATTTGGGAAAAGACATTGACATTCAGGGGGAAAACCAGGTTCTTTCTATGGAACTTCAAGGTGCATTCTTTTTTAGATCTAATTTATAATAATTTTTTTTTAATTTAACACATATGTGTTTGGAGTTTTTTTAAAGGGTGTTCAGGAGGAAGAAAGGATGAAGGATCAATAAGTAAACTCAGAAAAATCCTACAACTGGACTACCATGCTTGAAATAGCTTTGAATAGGGGAAAAAAAAAAGCATTCTCTTCAGAAAGGTTTATATTATTGCAAAGCATGCCAGAAATAAAATGTGTGACATTGCATATTTATGCTATAAATTTGTCTAGGAGCTTGACCATTCAGCAGAAACCCCATTTCTAATCCTTCGCAAAGCACTTAATGACACTTCCTCTGAAGATTTCTGAAGGAGACCAAGGAAGTAAATTTTGTAAGTGTATTATAAAATGAGACGTGACTTTTTCAAAACTTCTAAGAGAATCAAAGTCACAATGTCTGTGAGCTTGTTCTCTATAATAATACAACACTTTTCCTCTAAGGATTTCTATGGGGGTGGGGAGAACAAAAGCAAGATATTTGCCACTAAATGAGCCTGACTTCTTTCAGCCTGTAAAAAAAAAATGTCTCATTAGACAAGGCTCATCTTCTGTCTCACCGCAGCTGTCTAGCACTGAACCAAGGTAGAATGTGTCATCAACATTGGAAATTAATATTTTTAGGACAGAGAATGTTCCTATGATGGGAAAAGGTGGACAGTTTTCTCATAATTTCAGATTACCAGTGTAGCCAACAAGCGTAAAACCACTTTTTTTATAAGAGAACGACAAAACTTTTTTTTCAAGGTTCTCCTTCCTACAGCTGAGCATGGATAAAGAGGCTACTGAGCTTAGGCAAGACAGTTTCACATGACAGTAGGTTTTAATAAAAAGCAAGAGGTTTTCTGGTCGGTCAGAAACACAAAGTCAATTTGTAATTTGTGATTTATACATTCCACAATCAAATACTAATATATTTTTAATATAAAATACAAGGACTTTTTTGTTTATCACAACAGTGAAAATCAAGGACAAGTGATCACAGGTAAAAGGAGAAAATGGGACACAGAAATAATGAAAAAAAGAGAAATACTAAAGATTTTTAGCAAAGAGGTTGAGGCAGGGGAAACATGCAAGTAATAAAAAGCATGATAAGGGGGGAAAATGCCTAAAGTAATGAAAAAGTTCAATGACACTGGTTTGTCTCTCTGACAAACACTTTTGAAAATGTTTTAGATTATTTTAAGGTTTTGGAAAAATGAATGAGGGAAAAAGAATGAATGAAAAGACAGAGCCAATTATTTTTTAATCTAGGCATCTCTATAGCACATTTTATCTCATCAAATCTTACTATCTGAATCCTGAGAAATACTCTATAAAATGTTATATATAGAAGAGAAAGAGATGGAATGTAGTAGGCAGAAAGAAATAGAAATTGTATTTACTCTTCAAGTCTAGTCTTCCATCCTTTTAGTCACATCACTTTGGTTCACTGGACTTGACTAAGAAGGTAGAGAAGCAACCAAATAACGTATTTAGTCCATGAAAAGCTGCATTTTTGTCATCCAAGTGCTCTTTAGGCTCAGTGTCTTTAAGCTGCAGATGCTCCTCATTAGTGTAAGAAGGATAAGAATGAAACATGATAAAATGAATAGGCAAAGTCTTCTACACTTAGAAAATGAACCTTTTTCCTCTCTAATGAGCCATTTACATATAAAAATATTTCTTACAGGAGTGTCAGAAATATGCAAAATTTAAAACCAACTTTTTCATATACAATGCAAATCTTCAGTGACTAATTGACTTTGTTAGAGAAATATATGCAACAAGATTGCAGGATGAGTTACATGCATTATGCAAATCCTTCCCTACTGATGACCTCTGGAACCTTTCTCTTAAGCAGCTAATACTTTACTTGGGGAGAAAATAATTGGTAACTGGTCTGTTAAAGTCTGACAATTCTTAAGTTACCTATACACTTTAATGCAAACATTTTTTGAACTCTGCATCCTAGAACATATCAGGCCATAAAGTTTCAGTAATCAGATAAATTTGGCAGCCTCTTTTTCAGGCTTCATACATCAAAGACAGAGATGACATTTTGAGTTATTTTAATGTCTGTTGAATAGAACATTTTGAATCTCCAGTTGAAAATAAATGTTTTGTGCCACAAGTCTGGATCTAATCTGTCCTAAGCCTTTTTGGCTGTCACCAAGCCACTTTTTTTTCACAGACGAGGGAATGAAGATGAAATAAATAACATATTCCAGCATGAAAAACAATTACCAAGAGGCTGATTTTTCTTCCATTTGCGCTGGTGGGAATTCATGCTGTATCTCAGTGTAATCTTCTTAATCTAAGCACAGCTATACACAGGCAGAAGGAACTACATCTCCTTCCTATTGCAAAACCAATTCCCCAGGTCCAGCTTGCTCTTTTGATCTACCTTTGAGCATAAAGCCTGCAGAAAACAGACATGGATCACATTTTACCTAAATCTGTCTGTCTCTCTCTGAGCTGAAATTTTCTTGAAGTTAGTTTGGCAGTGTGATTTTTTTAAATGTGGAGAAAAGTAATACCACATAGTTTAGACTCACTTATTTTTTTTCAGATGGAATAACTGAAGCCTTGAAGATGTCTAAGATGGAAGGATCAAAAATCAAGTATTTAGATGGAAAAGCTAGAATGTTGACAGAGTCATTCTTCTCATACTCTTTCCGTTACTCAGTCAGGAGTTTCCATTGTCAGTGGTAAAAACCATGTCACTGGAGAATGCAGAAAAGTGGGGAAAAACAGAGTAATGAAAAGAGGGAGCCTTTCAATATAAACTTCAACTGATTTAACTTCGTAGTTGGATCTGACTTCAATGTGGGCCATGAGTGCTGCAAGAGCTGGCAAACATCATAGCAAGGCCACTCATGATCATCTTTGAAAGGCTGTGATGATCAGGAGAGATGACTGAGGACTGAAAGAAAGCAAATATCACCATGGTCTTCCAAAAAGTTCAAGAAGGAGGAAACAGGGAACTACTGGACAGTCAGCCTCACCTCAATCCCTGGAAAGGTGATGGAGACCCTCATTTTAGAGGCCATCTCTATCCACATGGATGACAAGAAGGTGATAAGGAGTAGTCAGCATGGATTCACTAAAGGTAAATCATGCTTGACCAACCTGATTGCCTTCTATGATGAAACAGCTGCCTGGATGGATGGGAGGAGACAAGTGAATATTACCTACCTTAGCTTCAGCAAGGCTTTCAACACTGTCTATCACAACATCCTCATAGGCAAACTCAGAAAGTGTAGACTGGACAAATGGTCAGTGAGGTGGATTGAGAACTGGCTGAACAGCAGATCTCAGAGGGTCATAATCAGTGGCAGAATGTCTAGCTGGAGGCCTGTCACTAGTGGTGTCCCCCAGGGTTCAATAGTGGCCCAATATCATTTAACTTATTCATTCAAGACTTGGATGAAGGGCAGATGCATCCTCAGCAAGTTTACTGATAATACAAATCTGGGAGGAGTGGCTGATACCCCAGAGGGCAGCCTTTCAGAGGGGCATCAGCAAGTTGGAGAGATGGACAGAGAAGAACCTTCTGAAATTCAACAAAGACAAGTGCAGGGTCCTGCACCTGGGGAATAATAACCATAAGCACCAGTACCAGCTTGGAGCTGGCCTGCTGGAAAGCAGCTCTACAAGGAAGGACCTGTGGGTTCTGGTGAACAAGCCGTTCATGAGCCAGCGGTGTGCCCTGGGAGCCAAGAAGGCTGATGGTATCCCAGGAAGAGCATTGCCAGCAGGTCAAGGGAGGTGATCCTGCCCCTCTTCTCAGCCCTAGTGAGGTCACATCTGGAGTGCTGTTCCAGTTCTAGGCTGCTCAGTACAAGAGAGACATGGATCCTGGAGCTGGTGCAGCAGAGGGTGACAGAGATGGTTAAGGGACTGGAGCAGCCCTCTTACGAGGATAGAGAGGAGACAGTTTGGTCTGTTCAGCCTTGAGAAGAAGGAACTGAAAGAGGTCCCTATCAGTGTGTATAAGTATATGAAGGAAGAGTCTCAAGAGGCAATGGGCAGAAACTGATACACAGGAAATTCCACCTGAATATGAGGAAGAACTTTTTGTGTGAGTGACCGTGTATTGGAACAGATTGTCCAGGGAGGTTGTGGAGTCTCCCTCACTGGAGATACTCAAGAACTGTCTGGATGCAATCCTGTGCAATGTGCTCTAGGATGGTCCTGCTTGAGCAGGGAGGTTGGACCAGGTCCAGGTTTGACGAGGACCACTATGGTCTCTTCCACCCTTCTGTGATTCTGTGATTTGGGACAGCAGGTTGGTCAAGATGGTTTCCAGATGATTCCTCTTGTTTGGTTCATTCGATGCTTCTACAATATCACTGTTCAGGTTTACCAATTGTGAGGATTACAGGATAGGACTACAGTTTCAGTTTTTCATAATGCAACATATCTCAGCCTGCCCTAACAAGTATATAGAAAATAATTTCAACAGTATTTTGAACAATAATAGAGTCATTACAGTCATAAATTTTTATTGAAGCTACCAGTGAAACATATCAATGAGCTGTCTGAGGCTATATGATCATCAGAAACCTGCATGTTGTAAAAAAACCCAGGTAAAACGAAATTGAAACACATGGAAATAAACTCAAGGAATGTATGTCAATAAAACAACAAAAATTTCAAAGAAATGTAAAGAATTGTATTTTAATTCACATACTCACATGAAAACATTTTACTGTAAACAACCGATATTACTTTCTCTTTGCAAAATGTAAAAACATTTTCTTTTACAAAGGAAAAGAGATCAATCAAGAAAAACCTTAATTACAGTTAACCTGAGGTGGAAAGATCCTGATAAAACATACCTGGAAACATGCAGACAGGACTTCTGAGAAAGCAGTTAAACTGATAAACACTCAACATGTTTGCTACATTAAGCAGCACTCATAAAATAAGTTAATCTCGTAAAGCTTAGAAAGTCAGAATGATAGAGTGATGCAATGCAATAGCTTAAGGAAGAAGCAGGAAACAGACCCTTTCTCTTATGAGTTACAGTGGCTGACTCTGAAAAGAGAAACATATTTCCTCTTCTTTCAACTGTATGCAATTAATAAGCAAGGAATAGGATTGATGTCATGCTGCTTTTGGCCATCTAGAAGTCTCATGCCCAGTAATCAGTGGAGAAAACTGCTATCTCTAGGTACATATATTAGATGCTGGTGAGTATTTCCTATCTAAGTGTCTACAGCTGTCTGGGATGAGTCTGGGAAAAGGAAGCTGATTTTGAACACAAGGAAATGGATTTATTTTAGGATAACAAACTCATTATTACCACAGTTGCTGCAGATCAAACCGGAATTATTCTCCCCTCTTTGCAGTTCAATCATGCCATTTGAATTCTGGCATTTTACATCCCACGCCAGTTTTGCTTTTACAGTGGTACATAGATTATAGCAGATTTACCAATGTACAGGCACTTAAAATACCTAGATCCCTGAGTATCCCTATTTAAGCAGAAAAGACTTATGCAGTTTTCACTGTCTTTAGTGAATCCCTTAGAAATGACCCAAGAACATTCAAAGATTAATATTCTGTGTGTAAAAAATCACAATATTACAGTCATACTGAGAAAACAGTAATTTTGTGAAATTATTCAAAATTTAAGCTAAAAACATACGGTGAAAGTGTTTAAAGTGGAATGACTGTCTCAAAACAAAAACTAAATTGATTTGCCCATTGTATTTCTCTCTGAAATATACAGTAATAGATCATTTTAGAAAAGCTAAAACTATAATTTATATTATACTTCATTATACCAATTATACTTCATTTTTATCATCCCTTTAGTGTATCTGTGTTTTACTTTTCTTTAGTCTTCTACAAATACATTTTTACATATTTAGTGTTTCACTAAATAATTGCAACCAATCAATCACCAAGTGACTGAGATCAGGGTTAGTAGCTTTGTATGAAGAAATGGGCTCTGTTACTATACTGAAGAAAAACAAATTGCTAAGGAAACAGAATTGATTGCTTAATATTTTCTCCCACAGCCTTTCCAGTTTTCACAGATAGTTGTACTCTTTCTCTGTATACATGACTGGTGCACTGCATGGGTCTCTTCTGACTCAGTCCATGTTGGAGACAACTGTGGTTTCTTCTGTCTATAATTCCAGTATATGGTGAGGAAAAATTGACCCTGGTGTGTTGTTTCATGCAGCTCAGAAATATTCTACCAAAAGGGAAAGGATAGCATATCTAAGGAAAGAAATAGCAACCATCAAATTACAGATTCTGCAGTGAGGGACCCCTTGGCCCTGGTCTGGGTGCAGGCATCTTGGCAGAGGCTCTTCAAATACCAAGACTGAAGCTTTAACTTAATGGGAGATACAGTATGATCAGCATGGTTATCTTAAACTGCAACAGACCAGGGCATTAAAAACAGATCCAGGCTTCTGATCCTCATGCTGAAGCAAATCCAATAGAGGAGTCTGGGAAGACAAATAAATCATGATTGTTTTAGGTGGGCCATGATTTCTGGAAAGGGAGACTGAACAAGTCTCCTTTTGATGAATGCAGCATACACTGTTCTCTGATGTGACTGGCAGCATTCCTGGTGAAAAGACTAAGTAAATTGTGATGCTGTCCAGTGAATTAATTATCTGCTTTTCATGCCACAGTCATACACTGTCGCTTACCAGGATGCTGGCTTTGAGCAAAGCTTCATTTCCCATGCTCTAGGCTGAGCTGAGATCACATGGCTTTAGTTCTTGGACTGCTTCAGCACTGATTTGAGTTTTGTTGTTATTCTGCCAGTAGGAGTAAACAATGAGGCAAAAAGATGCCAACTAGCTGAAGACAAGTTCAGCTGCACTATGAGAAGTCATGGAGCACAGAAGATATTGTATAATTAATTTTGTGAAGACACGGATTCGTTCAGTTTGCCACTGTAATGGGTACTCATTCCTTACAATGAATCAAAATCCACCACATTTGGTCATGAGAAACCTATTTTTGTGGCAGTGCTGCCAAATAATCTAGAGAACTCTGTGTACTTACTGATAAGTTTTTTTTTTTAATATGATCACAACTTCTATGACCCTCTGAGCAATGGATGCTTTTATGGCAACACTGTATTCTCACTGTTAATGCTGGACATTATACCTCTCCTTCATGTCTACATGTCTATACATCTGTCATGTACTACAGATATATTCCTATAGTGAGTGAAATATATAAACTTTACCAGTAAAACAAAGCAATCACAGAATCATTTAGATTGGAAAAGAGTTAAGATCTTCAAGATCCTTAAGATCCTCAAGTCCAGCTATTAACCTAACACTGCCAAATCCACCACTAAACACCATCTTTAAATGTCACATCTGCATGTCTTTAAAATACCTCCACAGATGATGACTCCACCACTTCCCAGACCAGCCTGTTCCAAAGCAATGATGATGTGGAATTCAGGTTGGAAAAAAAAAAAAAAAAAAAAAAGCTTTCAATATTTATTTTCAAAACAGATAATATTTTATATTGTCCTCTTTAATATTCTGCATGAACTTAATTATTAGGTCTGACATTCTAATGTGTTAATTTGTGTTAAAATTAATTTTAGCATCATTTACTCAGTTGATTAATGTTTTCTATTACTTCTTGTCAGACAGTCTGTGGTCTAAGGCATAGGATCTGAGTGGAGGAAAGGCACATCTGTGAAAAAGCTAAGACACCTTTGGGATCAACTCCATCTCTGGCAGAGACCAGGAGGAGTCAACAAGGATGGGGAAAGCTAGCCAGCCTCAAATAGTAAGTTTGGGAGTTTTTTTGCTGGAAAGCAGCAGATTTTAAAACTGAGCTGAATATAATCTTCATATTTAGAAAAGGTAAGGCAACTAATTTTTATTCAGTGTGTCTGAGTGAAGTAGCAGGCAAATTAGCTAGATTTTTTAATTTTTTTTTTTTTAAAGAAAAAATTAATTCAATAATATCTCCCATTTACGATAAGATATCTACCTGGTTACTCTATCTCACTGATCTCAATTTAAGAGAAAGGAACTGGTGCTTTGAAAAATGATCCAGCACCTGCACAGTCACTGCCCATCCATTGGTTGGGAGCTTGGTGGCACTGCTGGGGACAGGCTGTGCCTGCTATTAAGACCAAGAGGCCCTACTACCAGATCAGGATCCTGACTACGAGCAAAATTCGTCCCTGACCTCACCAGTGCCTGAGAAGGAAATTTTCTCTAGGCAGAATTTGTTACTACACAAGGAGATGTTTAGGCACGTAGTCATAGCACTTAGACACTGAGAACTTGAACCTAGAGTTGAAATCTCCTATTGTATTACTCCAAATTTTGCAAAGCAAACCTCTTAGAACATTTTCAAGGAAGCCTGAGCAAAACTTACATTGCTAGCTCTGGCTAGATTATGAACATTTGAGATTTGTGACAGGAGAAGTATCTATTTCAATGAACACTGTTCTCATTCTTTCAGGCTCCAGCCCTACAGAAGTTGACACACTTGTTTGACTTTAGTTATTGAGTTCCAGACGATTGTTCAGCTAATTATAATAGATCACAATTAAGAATACCTGCGAGGACTGGGCCCTGTGAGAGTGAAATCCAGGTTTATTCAGGAACTTCGTATTTCAGAGAAGAGTCACAAGTTACAGTATCTCTGCTAAACATTTAGTTAATTACACCAAGTAGAACAACTCTGTGAAGAAAAACTGACAGCATCCTAATCCAGAACAGCCTGTAATCTGATGATTAAACCACATAACTTGAAAACAGGATGTTCTCATGATTTTTCATAGTTACAGCACAAGACAGCTTCTGTCCCCCTGACTACCCCAACAATTTTCCACCTAACTGTTTTTGAAGATAACTTCCTTAAAGAACTCTTCATCTCCTTCACCCAATCCTTTTGGGATCAGCTCCTTCAGGTACCTTGGATTTTGCACTGCTGTATACGTAGTAGGAATTGGGTGACTTAGGCATCAGAAGGTACTGGTTCCTGTACCTGAATTTCAATAAGAAACTCATCAAATTTGGTATCTGAATGCTCAGATCACTAATAAACATTAGTGTTAATTGATTCACTTCAAACCATTTGAAATATATACATTTATTTCAAAAGTTCTACATCAGGACTGTATTGTTAACACATTTACTATCTTATTTTTCAGATCCTGGCCAAAGAAAAACAGCTTTAAGAGTCAAGAACCTGTCAAGAAGCAGCTTTATTGACCATGCCTTCAAAAGTAGTGAGAGCATTAAACATAATATTTTACTGGGAAGGGCTGGAAATGCAAAGTATTTTTGGCCTGATACAGTAAATAATTTTCTTCTTTGGTATGGCAAATAAAAAGATCTCTATCAAAATAGATCATCCCTCAGGCTAGTATATTCTGCTTTTCTAAAAAACATGTCCTTCTTCCTCAGGATACGTTTGAGTGTAAAGGAAAGGCAAACACAGATGAATCAGATTAATAGTATTGGAGCATGTCAGCCTGAGATCCTGTAAGGATCAGTGCTTGCCAATAGCCGGCCACAGTCAGAGTGAGAACATAAGGCTCACATTACCCCCGTCCTCCCCTGAGCAGATACAAATCTCGGATGTGTCAAGTGTCTGTTCAGTGCTGGTTAATCATAGAGACAGCAGTTGCTCTGTCAGTCTCATGACTGACATCAGTCCAGCACCAGCCAGGGAAAAATATTTCTCTGCTCAGAATAGCACTTTATGCACTTAATTTTAAAATAATTTCTGGGACTGTTTTATATGTTAAATATTTCCATGGCTTCCTGAAAGCCTTCTCCTTTTATCCACCAGCTGAGACTTATTTCAGTCAAATTTTTCATTCAAGGTTATGACAATATCTATTGATTAAAGAGTTGCATACAAACATCTGTTTTCAAATCTCTCACCCATTTGCCTGTAACAATTCTTCTGATACTTAATATATTTGAACAACAAAACAAGCATCAGAACATAAATTCAGGTAACACCACATCTGAATATCAATCTTCTTTAACCATCTACATAGTATGAACCACATGCTCAGATGTATTGATAAACATACAGATAAGAGAAAGGACAAAATTCTGGATAACCTGGATAAGCTACCAATGAAATTTTTTATGTTCCTGCTGATATGTTTTACCTATTATTGGGCAAGAAGACAGGCTCCTGAGTAAGCAGTTATTTGTAGAACCACGAAAATATGTCAATCACACTTTTAACTGATTCAGATTTTTTTTATTATTCTGTTGATTTTGTATTTTATAATTAAAAGCAAAACCAATTATGTGGGTTTTATTTTGTTTTGGTTTGTTTTTGTTTGTTTGTTTGTTTTTTAGTTTGATAAATATTTTTTAAATACAAAACATCTGAATCATAGAAATGTAGAAAGGTTTGGGTTGGAAGGGGCCTTAAAGGTCATCTAGTTTCAAGTCCCTGCTGTGGGCAGGCAGACCTTCCACTAGACCAAGTTACTCAGAGCCCCATCCAGCCTGGCCTTGATCACCTCCAGGAATGGGTAATCCACAGTCTCTCTGGGTAACTCGTTCTAGTGCCTCACTGCCCTTATAGTAAAGAATTCCTTCTTAATATCTAATCTATACCTACCCTCCTCCAGCTTAAGGCCATTCCCCCAGCCTATCACTACATGCCCTTGTGAAAAGTCTCTCTCCAGCCTTCTTGTAAGACCCCTTTATGTACTGTAATACCGTAAAGTCCCCCCAGCATTTTAGTCTTTAGATACTAAAATATATTTTTAAAGGAATAACAAATTATGTTTTCATGATATTTCAGTAACCATTTCAATATTCACAGTTCTGTTCCAAGACATACAAAACACAAGCCTTACATGAAAACATTTCATTTAAGCATAAAAAAAAAATCTTATCATTAAAAAAGCTAAACCAGAAAAGAAAACAAGAAAGTAAAATATTTAATATTTTGTAACTATTTTGGGTTTGCAATGGGTGAAACAGACTTGTTATATACAGGACACAAATTAAAGCTATAAATAAATAATATTTGCTAGTCTTGATTATATGTGATAAGAAATGTAGCTATATGTTCTTGTTTTCCATGGAAACAATAACCACTTATTTATACCCTTCTGTTCCAAACAACTCCTTCAACTACCAGCCAGTGACATTGATCTCTCCTAGTAGTTCAGAAAGTAAAGAATTTCTTCATGTAGTATCTGTTTTCAAAGCTTACTGAAACCTAAAAAAACCCTGACATTAATGAGCTGAACTAGCTACCTACCTGGTAGTTAGGTTTTCTGTCTAGCTTACTAATGAAATAATTGATGCTGTCCTTGAGGGAGAGTGTTTAATGAAGAAAATATACACTCTGAATATAAATCCCTCATACTTTATAATGCAGCTCCTATTGAATACTTACTGAATGTGTCCCTGTATGACAGGGAAGAAATAGGGACACCAATACCCCAACTGCCAAATTTTTCTGTAAGTCTTCCAGAAAAAGTTCCTGTGCTTATTGGTGTCCAGAGCTTCTGGAGACATCAGAGGAACTAGTATTTGCTGTTAAGTCTTGATTTTTCTGTTCCCTCTCTGCTCATTTTCCATCTGTATGGAAGGGAATTTCACTTTCACCCTGTGGGATTTACTTGGGTGATCTTGTGGGAAGGATTCAAGACTATCTGGAGACAGTCTGGTGAGTCCATGGGCCTAACAGTAGGGAAGTAGAGCAGGGCAGTACTTCAGTTTTCATGGAGTAATGTAATTGTGATCAGCACAGAAAGCTTGACTACTCCTGCATTAGCACTATGAACCATCGTGAGTAAGAATACAGTGGAGAAATAATTTGGTGGCAGCTTCTAAGTCCCGACTTGTCAGCTTTTAAACTTAAAAACTGTGGGCTGCTGATTTACAATGAGCATAATGATAACATAAAAATGTTTTTAAAAACATTCTTTGTTTGAAGAAAACAAATCTGAGGCCTTTGGTCAGCAAAGCTCTTCCCTTAGTGACCTGAGTGTAATGTTACAGTATCTACAAAACGAGAATACAAGTTCAGTAATAAAACAGTCCTCAGTATGATCTCTATCAGTACAGATGAAAGACCAGAAGCTCAGATTAAACTCTATCCTATTTTTAGACTTGAAGCCTAAAACAACAAACAATTAAAAAGTAATTTTGAATGCAAATATTTCTGTAGAAAAAAAAAGTATAGTTACTTTCTCGATGGACTTGATAAAAGCCATTTATTTTACTAAGTGCTGCAAGATTAGATGTTATTAAATATTTACAGAGAAGAAACACCTAGAGTCTTATGAAAATGCGAAAATTCTATATTTAAAATGAAATATAGTTTTTAGTTGCTAAAAAATCTCTAGTATTTCTATACATTAATATTAAGGTAAATGACATTTTCAATAACAGTGTAAATGGCAATCAAGAAGAGGTATGCAAAATTTGTCCCCTGGGAGTATCAGTTTACTTTTTTGGATCATATCCAAAGCTCTCAAAATTCTTTTGAATTCTTTCTATTGATTTCAATAGGGTCAGGCCCCTATTACATTATATCACACTACATGTTGTTGAACCTAATGTTGCTCAATTGTTGAAACTGAGGGTCAACAGTCTGGTAGTTCAGTATTTGTCTTGAAGAGAAGTCTCCATATAATTTTCATTTCTTTTACTCCCAGTTTTCTTTAAAAGCACCATTTTTTGTCTCTCAGTTTCAGTTTTTTGTCATAGTTGAAGAAAACTGATGTAAGCAGTTTTTAATTAAGAAAGGCTCTGCTTGGCAGAGTACCATGCCTTCATTCCTGTGTAGTGCGTCAAGAGGTTCAACCTCTGCCCAAATTAGTAGCAGTAATAATATGACAAAAACAAAACCATGTTCGTATAACTTGAAACACAATCAACCCTGTCCATTAATTAAAACACATCAATTGTAAAAACAAAATTTGATATTCAGATTTTAGAATCTCTTGACACATGTGCATCTAATTTTTCAAATTTAACAGAGTATTAATTTTCATTTAGGTGCTTCCCTTTCTTGAAAGAGCATTACAAGTTACACTGGCATTGTTGGGTTCTGTTTTTCTAGTATACTCATCTGGATATGAGTGTAAAAAAATCTTTTACATGAAAAACATGTAAACCATTTTTCTTGAAGAAAGATATACTTGGTAGAACAATGAACAGTTATTTGTCCACATAGGCAGCAATATTCTACTTGTGTTAGTAAATTGATGTACATGTGTAAAAGCAAATATGGTCAATTAAATTCTGCCAAGTTCCAGATTGTATTTCAGGGTGGAGCTGGGGCTGACAGTAAGAAGATATGGCAAAGTTTTTTCAGCAGCTGCTTGTGTGTATCCTGGTCTTCTGAAGGAAAACTGAGGAGATCATATCTCAATGACAAAATCTTCTGTCTTTTGAGTCCAGACTGGTGTACACATTGCAAATAGGGATAAAAGTTAGTGTATACAGAACTTGCTTCACCTTTGAGGCGGTACCTCTCACAGAGGAATAAAGTATAGCTGGTCCAGTGCTTTACATATTTTCAGAACCATTGTTGTATTATCACTAGCACAAAATGGATTTTTCTTTCTCCTTACGGTTAAAAATTTACCTGATATTAAGTAATAAATGCACATACTCATGAGCAGACATTTAATTGCCTACCTTTAACATAGAGAGCACTTCATCAACATTTCAAGACTTGCCACTGTATTTTTCTTGTAAGATACCCAGCATGCAAAGAACATCCTTGTGATCTATGAATATAAAACTACATTAACTTTTTAGATTAACAAAAATAAGGGAGCCACATCTCAGGCTTGATCACTACACAGACGTTCAATAGCTAACAAAAATAAAGCTTTTTTTATGTAGCATCCCAAAACACTATCCAGATCTCCATTTAGGTTCATCTAATAAAGGAGACAGAAACTACCAAAGTTTAGAAATATTTTTTGATGTGTGATTGATGGTAGCACTAGGTCCCTGATGCAATCCTGATGCAATATAATACATTGTTTCCAGTAAAAGTATTCAGAGTCTAAACTTAGTTATATAACTATGTGCTTATCAAGTTAAAAAAATCTTAATCCAAGAACATGGAAATAAATAAAGTATCTCAAAAAACAACACAAGAAGAAGAATGAACGTTTAATAATACACCTGAGTTTCCTAAATTCATTTTGAAGGGAAAGAGTAGTAGCATATGACAATAGCTTGAAAACCTCAAGGATGTGAGAACAATGCTTCATTTTATAAGCAATGTAACTGAAAGTGAATATTTGGAGTCTTAGGGGTCAGTAGAACACTGAATAAATGTTTTAACCTTGTTTTTTAATATTTTTATGTTTTCCTTTCTACCTTGTAAGAATACTATTCTGCCACTAAGCACTACAAAGAAAACCCTTTAAGTATATCAATAAGAGGGGTGTTTGGATTTGTAATACAGATTAAAAAGTGCCAAAGAACAGCATTCAGGCTCAAACATTTCTTTACAATGGAAATCCTCTGTCCAAAAGGCCACACACACATGAACAGCTCTATCAGAGGCAGATCTGCTGTGATATTTGCAAACCCAGACCACGAGCTCTTCCAAACATGCATAAAAGCCACTCACATGGTGTGTTTCAATATGAAATGCCATAAAATAACTTTTGTCTCGAAATAATATCCCTCTAAGATGTTGAATCTGTTGTACCTAACTTCTTTTCCTTCTCATCTACAACACTGGGATTCAAAAATCAAAACAGATTATGACTTATAATTTTAGAAACTGAGGGAAGTATTTATTACAAAACATCAGTAGGCCACATAGGTATCTGATCAGAGCCAAGTTAGCCAGTATAAGTTTTTTACATGTAAGTCTTCCCTGAAAAAGGTAACAAGTAGTATAACTAAATATGGCATATTGGGAAACAAATGATTGCATTTTACCTAAGATAATGGGTAAATCTTCTACTAAAGAGAGTGTGTGCTTGCAAAAACTGGGAAAATCAATTTTATTATTATCTGAATACCATAATGCTTTACAGTATGTATTTTTTGCCTTGTATGGTGGTAAATGAAAGCTAAAAGACAAGTTTCTAATCTAGTTTATAATATCAATGTACTTGCATTTGTGTCACTGACAGTCTTTTCATTTACAGACACAAGAGTTCAGTCATACTGACTTGGCCAATCCTTTAAGCTACAATTCCACTGTGAGTAGTAAATTCTGTATAATTGTTGTGCAAATTTTAGGGGACATGGGGGAGGATTTTCTTCCAAGATAAAAAAGTATGCAAGGCATTTTTATTTCAATTAAACTATAAGTAACACAGTTGTGATGACACAATTTGTGTTTGAAATCCTTGGAAAATAATCATAGTAATTAAAATGCAATAAGCATCATATAGGATCCAAAAAAAAAATCATAGTGATGCATTACTGCAGTCTGGTGTCCACCTGTCCTGACCAGTTATGTATCAGGAACCTTGCTGGAAGTTCTCTAAAATGTAATAAAGTATTATTAGCACAGGGAACTCTGGACAGATGTCAAACTGTTCCCAGTCTCTGCATCTAAATTGTTTCCTGTAGTAGACCATACTAGCACTGGGGTTTAGGTGAAGCATTTAAACCCAAGATTTAAATCATACAAAAGTCATGTGCCTCTGTTGTTGTTGTCCTGGGAACCACCTGCATCTCCTACCTGCCAAACTTGCTTCCAACACAGTTACCTGAACATCCAAATATCTACCAAGGACCTTACTGCCCAGGAGTTCCAGTGAGCTGGTACTCTGTACCAACAAGCAGGACATCCAGGTTTGAATGTAATGCCTTCTAGGCTTTTGAAACCATCTTGCACAATGGGAGGTTATGGTGTCCATCATGTTTCATGATGGATATCTGAGTCCTGATATCTGAAATTGCCCTTGTAGGATAAAACAATTTACTTTAAATTAGGTAAGGGTATGAAAATGGCTCTATAGGCTGTTGCTTTCTCTTGGGCATAATCCTTTCTGTTCCACTGATTTTAGCTGAGTATCTTGGTTTCAGGGACTGATTGGTTAATGAAATTGCTGGCAGGATCAGTAAAGTGATTTCTCCTTGCTCTGTCGATAATGACCATGAAAAGGGACCTGGGGGTCCCAGATGACAGCAAGCTGAATATGAGTCAGCAGTGTTCTGGCAGCCAGGAGGGCCAACCATGTCCTGGGGGCACCAGGCAAAGCATCACCAGCCAGTTGAGGAAGGGGATTGTCCCTCTCTGCTCTGTGGCCTCACCTTGAAAACTGTATGCAGTTTTGGTCACCACAGTATAAGAAAGATATAAAGCTATTATTAGAGAGTGTCCAAAGGAGAGCAATGAGATGGTGAAGGGAGTGGCTGAGGTCACTTGATCTGTGCAACCTGGAGGAGACAGAGGGGAGACCTCATTGCAGTTACAACTTCCTCACGAGGGGAAGAAGAGAGGCAGGCACTGATCTCTTCTCTGTGGTGAGAAGTGACAGGACCCAAGGGAATGGCCTGAAGCTGTGTCACGGTAGGCTTAGGTTGGATATTAGAGAAAGGTTTTTCATCCAGCGGGTGGCTGGGCACTGGAACAGGCTCCTACTGGAACAGGGCAGTGGTCACAGCACCAAGCCTGACAGAGTTCAAGAAGCATTTGGACAATATTCTCAGGCACGTGGTGTGACACTTGGGGATGGTCCTGTGCAGGGCCAGCAGCTGGACTCCATGATTCTTGTGAGTCCCTTCCACCTCAGCATATTCTGTGATTCTGTGATTTTTATGAAAGTGGCAGATTTGGTGTCAGAGCTACCTCACTTGTCTTCTGGAAAACTTAAGGGAGTTCTTCAAGGCATTTCAGAGAGGAGAATACGTCTGAATTTAAACTAACCATTACTTCTGAGGTGTGCAAATTTTTAAAAAAGGTAGCTGTTTTTTTCATTCCAGTCATAACACATGGTAGCGTTTCACTAAATCTACTGACACACACATGCTCCGTTACTTTATGAACAGCTTAAAAGTTGTGCTCAGCTGGTAGCTCATTTTCATGTCAGAAGAACTTTTTTTTGTAGAGTTTTCTGTAAATGCCATTAAATGCAGGAAAACCTCAAAATCTTTTCTGTCTTCTGTACATCTGCTGCCTATTCAGTATGATGCTTGGAACAAGACAATCTTCTTGACAAAGGGCTGGGAATGTGTATTTTTACTTCAATTAGCACTTGAATCATCAGTTTGGATATCAGAATGCCACAGTTGTTTTCCAGCTGAGGTTCTGTCTCTTCCTAAAATTGTGACCCTGGAAATTCTGTAAGCAAGTATAACCTGCTTAGTATGATGAATTATCCCATATCCAGAATTCAGCATTGTGTTTATGTGTGTGTTCTTTGTTGGTTCTTCCCCTTACCCAGCAGAAGCCTCAGGCACTCCTCTGTTGAGAACTCTGACAGGAAGAAGGGACTTCTTGTTTTAATGGGTAACAGTTTATCAGTGGATACTGTGCTCTGTATAACAAATATAACAAATATTTTTTTTTTAAATTCCCAAGAAAAAAATAGTTCAGAGTGACTGACTTGCAAAACAATTTTTAATCATTTTGAATCCCTGAACTTTAATATTGAGAATTCCCAGATGTTTACATATGATACTGCAGGAACAATGCTGATCCTGTATAGGAACTGGGATAGGGTTATGCAAGGTACTTCTCAATCTGCTAGAATGTGACAGCCCCAACCCTGATGAGGTTTAAAAAGAAAAACAAACAAACAAAAACCAAAAACCCAAACAAAAAAACCCCAACCAAACAAACAAAATCAAAGAAGGCAGACAATTACTAGAAAAGAAATAAACGAAGACATCACATGAGTTTTTCAGAGCAAGTCAGCAATTCAGTGATGGTGTCAGAACAAGAACCAAAATATCTTTTACCTGTCCCACTAAATACTTGTTCAGGTTATAATCCAGTTGAATCACTGCAAGCATGTTTTATATTCAGCTTGTCTAACTGAAATGCCTACATTAGAATCCTAAATATTCTCAATTTTCTTTAAAAACTCCAAGGAATAAATGCCTAAACAGAATTGGGGTTTCATAGTACCTCATGGTAACAGAAGAAGGCAGAAATATTTTTGGTACTGACACCTCCCTGTTAGTTCCACATGAGATTTATAAATCACTTTCCTTAAAAAGTTTGGGTCTATCTGAGTATCCTGAGACAGAATTATTCCATGCAGATTAAAATAAGCAAATGACCCAAGGCATTTATGTAAAGAGGAGACAAAAGTGTGACTGAATTGGGAAGGTCATGGAAAAAAGACACAAAAACTATAAATCTATTTAAAATGAAAATCTATTGAAATATTTATAACTAAGGCCAGAGTTGAAGAAACCTATACAGATATTATAATTTTGTACAGCAACAGACACCCATAGGTGCTCTTTTGAGAAACCAGGAAGAGCATGGCAGCCTAAGATTTACATTGCTTAAGTCTATAAATTACACTATTGAAACAGGCTTTTTAATTTACTCTTTTCCATTCTACTTCTGTTGCTGGGTACACTGAATGTTTTCCTAGTGAAACTCAGTCACATAGTACAAATATTAGTAAGCATAATGTGAAATATAATGATAATATGATCCAGTTATGCTTGGCCCCAGTAGGCTAAAGAATATCAAACATTATCAACAGAGATTTTCCTTTTATGGAGGAATGTGATAGAGTTGTAAAAGAAGGCAGGGCATGAAGAGTTTGAAGTTGTGCTAAATTGACTACAGCATTTTAATTAGATATTTGGACATAAAATGGTTTTACTAAGTCCATGCTTATTTTTAACAACACCTGTAGCCCTTAAATTTGTGTAATACACAGATGTTTTACAAGCATGTGTTATTTACTAAAACATGTTTACTATTGAAACACAGCAAACTAACTGCCAAATAATGCTCCCTAGCTGTTTTAAATGTCAATAAGTAACAGATATGTTTTTACTGAACTTTATCATTTCTGTTTGGTCTGCTGAAAATTTCATAAGGTGATTAGAGGTCTCCTAGAAGCTTCATCTCATAGAAGCAAGAATCCAGATGTTTGTTCTTTCATTCAGCTTAGCCTCAGTTGTATGCAGGAGCTCACATCACGAAAGCTTTTGAGTCCCCTACCTTGGAAGTTAGGGATTTCTTAGATTAGGCAGCTGTGTTAAGGAAACATCACCCTAACTGACTGTCCTAACTGATCCTGTGTTAAAAATCATCATGGGCATAGGTATGTTTGTAAATTTCATTGCTCTCTCCTCAGCCATCACAACTCACAGTTACATAAACCCACAAAAGGCAGCTTCAGGAAAGGTGCAAACAGACTACCAGGGTTGTGTTGAATATCTTCTGTGATGCTGCCCATGCTATGGTGTCAGTAATTAACAGCAGAAGACGAGGGTACACAGCATTAACCTGCCACCACCTTTACAGTCATGAATAGATTAATCTACTTAAACCCTTGTTAAAAGTAAGTGTAAAATGCATATATTTCATTTCCGTAGTACAGTTTTATTGTAAATTTACTAGGCAAAAATTAATAACATTGAATTTCCCCTCTTCTGATGATCACTCAGACACTCAGCTGCAGGATCAGAAGTTCCTGAGTCACAAAATATCGGAGGCTGGAAGAATACTTTGGAATGACTAAGTCACTGATTGAGTATATCCTAAATGGTTTCTCTGTTCTGAAATTCTTCCTTAGACATCTGGTTTTGGCCATAGTAAAGGACAAAGAATTGGTGGAGATTAAGTCAATGGGCTGTCTGGTCATGGCACATAAACCTCTCCTTTCTTTGACACTGAGAAAAAACATGGTGACACCAGAGAGATCAAGCGGTGCTGGGCAACTAGGAATCACGAAAAATATTGGAAAAAGTGTATCAATTCCCACAAAGAACATAGAAAACAAACAGAACCAAAGCCACAGTAAGAAAGTATCTCTTAGTCACACAGAGAGCAGAAGACCTACACACAGAAACATTAATGCCCATAAGAATGAAGAGCACCTTCAAGTAAGGTGGAATTTGACATTCACCTTAGTCTATAATCAGTCATTCTTGGAGTCAGGATAAGGGTCTGTAGGATCTTATGAGAGATTTTTAAGTGACTATCCATTCTGCCACAGAAGATTGGCTTCCCTTTTGATAAGTAATGGCAACAACTGTAACAATACTGTAACTTGGAAAAGTTGACTACAAAAGCAAAAGACTAAGTGGCCATTTCATGATGGTTTTATGTGAGAAGCAGAAGATGAATAGATACTGAGGAAATTATTTGTACATCATCACAGCTATAATGATAAAAACACCAAGCTAAAAAACAAAACACATTTCTTGACCAGTAATGTTTAATTTCATGCTGGCTGCATGGATGAATATGTACTCCCTACTATGGTCCTAGAAATTAGCAGTTGCCATGATGTTAATTTCCCTTAATTTCCAGAAAGATTATATTCCACTTCATTGGTACTAATGATAATTACCAAGGACCCAGCCCAGTGAGTTCTGGAATGTGGTTGAACTGGAGTCGTACCGTCATCTTTCCATGACAACCACACATTGATCACAACCCATCTGGGTAGAGTGAGGAAGCACACCATGGCTACATCCACCTTGAAAATGTGATCTGCAAGACATAAAGGGATGGAGGGATATTCCCTGTTTTCAAGAAAGTCCCAGGTAATACTTTATTAACTGAGTCACTTCAGTCAAATTTCAACAATTATGAGGCAAGAATACATATCCCATTGTTTTAGAGAAGTATGCAAATGACATCACTAATGGAAAGTAAGAATCAATATGATAACAGATATAACAAGTCCATAGCTCTGCAGTCTAATAGCTCATACTCTGATCTTAAATAAATGCTGTCCTAGAATTAAATATACCATTGATTTATCCATATTATAATGTGATCTAACAGAAGGGTTTTAGCAATTAGTTTGGTTGTTTCAAATGGAATCAGAATTCTTTATGTTTGCCAATCATAGTGCCTGTTACAAAGAACCATAACAAAAAAATGCAAATATCTGTCACCTTAGAGGTTCTGTACTTATCTGTTTGCTCTAAATTGAAGGCATAACATCATCAGTGTCATGGTTTTGACTCTGGCCAGATTTCAAATACTCACTGAAAGTCGCTTTTCCCCCGCTCCTCTCCCCTCTCTTCTTAAATATGTAATCACAGAAGTGCATACCATTGGCTAGCAGCAGGAAGTCTATCCTGGAGCCGGCTATCATTGGCTTTTTCATAGAACAGCAAAAACTTCTAGTAGTTTCTAACTAAAATCATCTCTGTGGCCCCCTAATACCAAAAATTCAGCCACTTGAACCCATGACAATCAGATTTCACAAGCACTAGCTGCTCTTCTTTTCACAACAACTAGACAATGGCAACTGCAAATGTATTTCTCACTTAAGGCATAAATCTTTCTGCAGCCCTCCATGCCTGACACCTGTTTAGGACAACCATTTTCCAATTATCAATCTGAGGTGCTGCAAAGACACAAAGAAGCTTCTTTTCTCAGCCTCTCCCTCCTTCACCCCTTTTTTGAGGGAAGTTATGCTTCAAGCAGGAAGCTTGAACACATTCTTTCCACTTATATGCACCATTAACTGCAGCTCATTCACAGAACGTATCACCAATTCCTTCATAATCCTTTCTTTCTTAATGGGCATTTACAAATACTTTTCTTTCAACAGTACTATCTTCTGCATCAGTGCAGAAATGCAGGCATTTACCTTTAATTCCCGACTTCAGGAGCATCATGGTACTTAATCATCATAACACGGCTGACACCATCACCAGGTCTTACCATCCGGCAATCTTAAAATGTCTAACCCAGGAACAGAAACAAAACACTGTGACCTTACAGAAATTGCAAGGGTGGAAGAAAAAGATTTGAAAACAATGTAAGAAACACCAAGGAAGAGTTTTAAAGATTTAGGAGGACTAGAGACAAATTGTTTCTGTCAGTTTTCCAAATTTTTTGTTTGTCTGTTTACAGTGAAGGTGAAAAAAGGTCTGAAAATAGACAGCAGTGTAACTCTGCTTAAATATTTTTATACATTTTACCTGCTATGTGAAAGTGTCCTACAAGAAATGGGAATCAAATGATGTGCTTGCTTTCCCTTGTGCCTCACTCTGCTCTGACTGTAAAAATGGTCACTAATGTGTTTGAGTCTACTGATTGCTTTTTGCAGGAAACAAAGAAATCAAATTAAGTTACTATGCACTGAGTAAAAATCTACTCTGTTACTGAGGTTGTTCCAATGAATAGAGAAAGCATGCACTTGAATGGATCATATTATGAAAACTAGTCCACTTAAATGGAACTAATTCCCAAATCTCAAACCAAAACTGAATTATTGCATTATAATGTTTATTGTATTCAATTTTATGGATAAATTTGCCAGATATACATTGTAAAAAACTATCGTATATGATAGCATAACATAAATCAGTCAAATACAATTTGAACAAGGAAAACCAGAAGGATGTGTGATGTCTGTACTGAATTTGTGTATCTTACACACAGGGAGCTTTTCTGATTTTGATTTTCATGAAACTGAAATGTGATTCCAAACATAAAAAGTAGCCAAGTTAAAAAATGTGTTGTGTTGGCCATACTGTACATATAAAGCCTTGGAATTTAAGCTTTAGCTGTTGCAATGCTTAGTTTGGATTAAGAGATGTCACTTCGTAAAGAAAATCATGACACTTCTTCCCCCATACTTTTACTCACCCCATTTCACTACAGTTCAAAAATACTGTCAACTGAGAAAATCAGCATTATTTTATTTGTGTCTTTTGTTCCTTTTTAGAAAACATGAAACCTTCACAAATGCTATGCTGGTGCTGGGGTGGAGGGTGGTACATTATTTGTAAAACAGTGGTTTCTTTAGCATCTAGAGATTTAGTAAATTTACCACAGATACGTTCAGTGGTCACAATTAAATTTATGAACTCAGACAAATCAATCCCCTGGATTCATTTGTAATATTTAGCCTTTTTAATAGTCCATCCTATCCTCCTACATCACACTTCAAATTCCAGAGAATACCTGATATTCTAAAAACACAGGCATGATTACCTTATGTAATGTATTATACCAAGAAAGGAATTATATCAAGAAAGAGAGGTTTTAAGGAAAAGTGAACCTCAGGATTCGAGGGGAAGTCCTGGATTATTAAATCGAGCAACAACATTATAAATTCCTTCATAATTTTTTCTGCTTTATCAAACACAATTGGCTCTTTAGACCAGAGCTGTCAGCTGCTGAGCAAGCTGATTTTCCAGATCCCCTGCAGACCACTTGTACCACACAGAGTACTAATATCCCATGCCAAAGCCATACAATTTTTACTAGAGACACAAACAGGATTGTGACAGTGCTTTGCTGAGCATGACATAGACATGACCTTATGGTAGCAAAGACAGAGCTGGGTGAATGAGAAGAGAATGGAATAATTTGGCAGTAACACAGGTGAAGCTGAGTCTGAGCAATAACATAGGGCACCACTTTCCCTTTCTCTCCATGCAGCAGAGCTACCACAGAAGTGTCACACCAGTGGCTTTGACCTAATGGCTTCTTTTAAGCATATATTTCATAGGGGAATATTTTTAGATCTTCCAAAGGCAGGAGTTACATCCAGAAAATAGAATAAGAGTAAGAAAGACAAAGTAACATTTTGCATGTGCTTGCTCATCTTTTCTGGTTTAGGCCCTTGAGCTTTATAAAGACGAGCAATAAAAGCCAGTGTTGTTGAGTATGCATATCCTGTACAGGATTTTTTAAAGGAAAGTAAATGTCTTTGGTAATGGAAAATAAAAAGAATACAGTCTTGCCTCAGAGTATTTCTAAAATTATTTTACTAGGCTATTTACATTAATATTAGAAAACCAAAAAGGTAATTTTTACATTATTTCCTATGGATCTTCATGGTTTTGTCACCAAAACCTTGCTGATGACATCAGGAATATATTTCTATCACACACCTCTATCACCCAGCTTGCAACACTTTCTGGGGGGCCAGGTGTCTCCAATTTGGAAGAAATTATTAAAATCTGTTCAGCTGGTTCTGCATCAAAGAACTCTGTAATTGCTTGGTTCTAGGGCTTTCTGCCATCTGAGGCTGAAATAGCAACCATCTGTTAAGAATTGCTCCACTGAGTAGTTTTATTCATATTTTGCAGAACAACAACGAGAAAAAAAATCTTTAAAAAACAAAAACCTTCTTAGTTATAGCTTGGTTTGAATGGAGTTCTGAAACACGCATCATCTCATCTTCTTGTCAAGTTTCTGCACTGGTTGATTCTACAGTAGAAAGAATGGTTTCCTTACCATGAAATATTGCTGCTTCATGCTAATAATGACTCACAGGAAAAAGAATAATTGTTTTCTTATTATTCACTAATCAATTCACAAGGTACTGAGAACTCCACAGACTAAATTAAAGAGAGTTCCTGGTCTAGAAAGTACAGGATTTGGAGAATGGTCTTTTCTATAAAACTGTTTCTGTAAAATGATGAATGTTCACATTCTACTGTAGAAGGTCACTTTGTCATTTAGGAAATGGTTTAATTTGAACAACTTGTGCCATCTCAAAGTTAAATGTCTAATCAAAACCTAATCCTCTAAGTTTCTTCTGTAGTCAATACTAAGGCACAAACACATCCACTGAACAATTCACCTTAATGTTCATGTTTAAACTGGAAGAGGTGAATCAGCTTATGGAAGTATGTCTCCATCTATCTGTTTAATATGCTGCAGCAATCCAGCTTTGACAGCCTTTGGACCCTTTCTGTGTGCTCTGCCAATAAAAGGAAGTGCTTAGTTTCTCAAAGTCCTTTTGTATTTTCCCACTTTTATAACTGCTGAGGCCATATACAGATCCTCAATAGAACTTCATTTTTGACACACTAACTTCCATTGCATTTTCAATAGTGAATAACATAATGGCCAGTCTTCGCGAGTGAAGATCCGGGGAAGGTCTTTACAGCCTGCACATTGGATTTTTTAGGTGAGACACAGTGTGCACGGAACTGAGCCCACCCTTTAATCCTAAGGTTCATCTGCCGGGGCCAAGCGAGCTTGGACGGTGGCAGCGAGGTCCTCAGGACGTAGGTGGGTTGCCTTTAAGGGCTAACGAGCTCCATCTGCTCAGGGAGTGTCCCTGACCGGGAATCAAACCCGGGCCTGGGCAGTGACAGCGCCACGCCCTTACCACTAGACCACCAGGGGCTCCCAAAGTGAATACTTATGAAGGAAAGATTATATTAATAAAATTAGTATCATAATGTATATACATACAGAAATATCAATTCTATGATTTCTAGTTTCTGAAAAATGTAAATTTGGGGGTTTGATTTTGCTGGGTTTTTTTTTGTTCTTGGAGAATGAAAGGGAGGTGATACTATCATTCTGTTGCCTAAAACATCTCCTGTCTTGAATGACAGACACATAATACAACTTTTCCCCTTGAAGACTCTAAAAACCAAAATAACAATGTGAGTGGATGGCTTTACAACTGAGGAACAGAGGGACTGAGCAGTGAGTTCACCAAAGCTTCAAAGGATGTCTAGAGAAAAGGCTGGAGTCAACTCTCAATTGAGAGTTGGGCTTTTTCATTCATCTCTACAGGCTCTCCAACTTTTCTGTAGGGCTTCTCTTTGTCAGTTCAATACACAGCTATCAACTTTATCTCCCCACATCTGGAGAAGCCAGCACTCTGCCATCATGTTCCATGTGTCAGGCTCTTAATATGTGGCTTTATTCCCAGTTCTTCAGGTCCAAAATCTCCGAAAGACAATCATGACAGAGATAGTGACTGCTAAATGATCACATTTACAATATTTCAAAGGAAGGGCAAAATGTTGGAATAAAAGCCAGGAGATTGTGGTAGATTAAAATAGAATCATTCTAGCTTTTGTTACTAGGCTTTGTAAATCTTGTGGCCCTAAAATGGAATGTATCATGAAGAACTTGTTAGATACTATTTTTTAACTTAGATATATAAAGTATTTTTACCCCTTCTCACACAATTTCCTCTTATGGAAGCCTTAAGAACAAGTAGGCTGAAGATGTGCTGCAATGACTGCCTGCTTTGACTGTGAGTTTGACTCATTGACACTTTATCCTCTAGTGCATTATTTCAAAGTTAGATAGATGTGAACATAGGAAAATAAGAGCTTCAGTTTTCATTTGTCCTTAATCTGTGCCTCAGTTATTACTGATCCCATAGGAAGACCAACTGACTATATACTGTAAGTGGGTCTCATTCCTAGGCCCAATGATATGGTAACAGTTCATAGAAGTCCTTCATAACCCAACATTTTTACAATGTCTTCCTGTCATATCTTTGCACCATCATTAAGAAATCATTGATTTCATGCAGGGCCTTGGTCAAATGCCAAGCCATTCTCACTCTTCCCTTTCTGCTGCAAGCAACAGGGGATTCAAAGTGACAGAGCATCCAAGAGCTGGGAGGCACCCACAGACAGGATGCATTCCCCTTGGTTGCTACTAAGATGATAATCTTCTCATAGAGGCATATCAAAATGCTGCACTCTCATGCAGAACAGTGGTTGTGTCTCAGTAGAGGGGCAAACAGATATCCATGAGCATGTGTTTTCAATCCATGTGTTTTATGACGTTTGGAAAGTCTATTTTACTGGGGATTGGGGAACTGCTTTATTATAAAGCTTCTCTTGGTAGAGTTCTCCTTACCAGCAGAGTCCAGTGCGCAATTTCTTCCCAGAGCCCTCTGAACAAACAGTCTTTTCTGTCCTGCCCTCACTTCAGGACTCCCAGCCCCTGAGAGTCTGTGAGTTGATGCCCAACTAAAGCAGACCACTCTCAGACAGCCCACTGAGTTGTGTTAGACCCAAGGGTGGACACTTACTGATGCAGACTTTGGTCATCCCACTTCAAGCAAAGTATCCTCTGGAGACTCTACACTAAGCCACATACTTCTTTGTTAATTCATTACTGTCCTTCACTGACCCTTAGATCATTGTGGTAACAGAATTACTGTGACCACGAATGCTGTTTTATGGTAAAAAATAAAACTGGAGCTAAATTGAGTGTGACAGTGACCATAGAGAAGAACAACATTGTTAATGGAGCTCTTGCACTGTTCAGATTCCACAGGCAACACTGGGACTGTAAAACAAGACTTAGTTTGGTTTTATACATAGCAACAACATCAAAACTGACAGAAACAAGGGCTGTGAGATAAAAACATACCAAAACCATGCTTGTGTCAGAAGAGTTTTGACTAATGAACTGAGGACAGGAGGTCTGAAATTATATATTCAGTGCTAAGGTTAGTAGCAGCACTCTAAGTTAGCCAAATCTGATTTTTCAGCTCCATTTTCTGGTGAGGGAGTTGCCTTATTTCTTTGCTGTTTGTAAACTGAGGACATAATACCAGCAAGGAAAACTGAATGGTGGGCACAACATCAGCATCCTCAGTCCAGCCACCTCCAGAACATGGCACTGGGGACGACAGACCCAGGTGGCACCAACAGGTGGTAGAGTGCAAAGCACCGGCATGACTTGTAAGAAGGAATCTCCCACAGCAGTACGGCTGGCTTTGAACCAAGAAGTTGTCAGAGATGTTGCAGTTAATTGGCAGAAGTCACATTAGTGTCCTGGTTTGAATGGCAGAAGTCACATTAGTATCCTGGTTTGAATGAAGATTTCTGTAACCTGAAGGTCTCCATTACGGAAATTTAAAACAATAAGACCTGACACACTGGAAGATGGAAATGAGGCAAGCAAGAACTGAGATGTTAATTACCCTTGTGCATAATGTGTGTGCAAATACTCTTTTCATGTAATTACTTAAATTAGAGAACACTGTAAGCTTACAGTAACAATTGCCAGGATAATAACAAGGTAGCCCTTTACACAGAACCTGGAATAAATACTCCTTTCTTTTCAACAAAGATTTAAGTAGGAGAAGATACATCCAGAAGCAAGCAAAGCAACTGAGCTTGTCAAAGAGGTAGACAAAAAATAGAGAAATTAAAAAATAATTTTTAAAATTTTTAATATTGTGCTGTTAGTATAATCATTAAAAAAAAGGTAAATTCCAACTTCAATAACATCTAGTCATCCATGAACTGTGTTGGAACTGGTATTATCTCTTTTGGGAAGAACAATAATCACAAAGATTCAAACTTGGAAGTATTCACGAAATTCTGCTAAAGAAAATATTTTAGAGAAATACAAAGGAAAAAGAACATGTGAGAGAAGTAACTGTAGTACTCATGATTATGCATACATAAGCTTGTGTGGAAACACTAATACAGAACACTTGTACACTACTATAGATGGTTTAGCTGACATAAAAAACTTCCCAAGGGAGATTTCCAACTCTTAAAAAGTATCCACACCCTTCAGAAAAATTTATCTCAGAATACAGTCAGATTCAAGGAGAAATCCTGTGAAAATAGCGTGCCATACACTGATGTAACTCATCATACACTCATTGGGAGCAAGTGGAGGCATAAGTGAAACTATCTGTATAATTGAGTTTTTCCAGGGTTGTTTTCTTGCTTGCTTGCATGCTTGGTTTTACTCAAAGTGAGGAAAGAATAAACTAGAAGGAAAAGAGTATTCTGATAAGCTGCCTTTGGGAGACCTAAAACTACTTTTCCTTTTTTAACTTTTATTTTCTAGATGTTTGAGCTTTTTGCCCCTCCTATGACTGAACAGGCTTCCACCCTCTGGAGTTGTGGTTCTTCAGTGTCATGATGCCTCCAACCCTTGGCTGCCTGCCTTCTGGAAATATGGCACAGACAAATGACCTGAGAAACTACTTTTTTTTTTCCACTGGAAGAACAAGAGCTGAGGGCACCTGGCTTGAATGACAGGGCTAACAAATTCCTGCAGAATCAAGCAGTATTCAGCAACCCTCCACATCTAGTTAGAACCAGGGATGGCACTGACACAGTAGAAAGCCATCTATCTTCCTTAGAAATCTTTCCACAAATGTTTTTCCAAGAAATACTTCAGGAACCAATACTACATGTGGTAGTGAAAGGTGAAGGGGTTCTTTCTGAGCATGCTTTCCCAAAAGCCTGTAAATGATGTTCATTTTCCTTAGCATACTAGATGATGCCATCTGCTGCTGCACCAGGCCATGAATAAAAGGGCACTGTTTCATCAGTGTTATCACTTCACTTGACTTGATATTCTTAATCTATGACTAGAACTCAAATATGAATAGGGACTAAAGTAAAATATGCCAGTCTGTGCAGGGTCACAGTCTTAAAAATGCTTCCAAACCTTGCAAGAGTTGGTTCTTAAAAATCACACAGGTTTTGCAAGGAAAGTTGCTCTGTTACCACTAGATCCTGTCAAAATAAAGCCAAACCACCAGAAAACACAGTACACTAATCAGATTAGTCCAGTGTCAAGGTTTCTGTGTAAAACTACACAAAATATCAGAACAATGTGGTGCTAATGTGATACTGCTGCTGTTAGTGGTGGTGCCATATGGGTGCTTTATAGTGCCAGTACTGTCATGGCCTTAAAACATGAAGGTTTCATTAACATGTTCCTTGAATCTGTAACCTTATCCCTCAGGGATTTTCTTTCACTCACTGGAAGACTATTTTTTCTATATATGACTGATTTCTCTCATTATTTATTTTAATTAAGCTTATCTCAAAAATGAAAATGAGAAAGTACTCCTGTCCTTAATTATAAGAAGTGTTTACTTGACACTATGTCAGCAGGGAAATATTTTATGGTAACTTAGATTTAGTCTTTTTCTTAAATTTTAATTTTACACTGTCCATGTGCCTTTTCACCTTAAGTCTTTAAGTGTAAGATATTCTGGATAAAACTCCTATTTCTGGTCAGCTGATCAAGGAAACTGTGAACAGCTGAAGAAGCGGAAGTTACTGAGACTCCATATTTCCAGATTAGCTATCGAAAAAATTAAATCTCACAGAATTATGGAAAGAGTTTTGAACTTAAATTTCTTCCTCTTTAGGAATATTGACACTGGGAAGACTTCACTTGCAAATTACATTAAGGATAGAATTTACATTTGCTCTGTAAAGTGCTGGAGATATGCATCATTTTAAATACCCTATAACGTCCAGCATAATGATGCGTTTGTTGTTGGTTCTTATTTCACAAAACCAATAATTCCTGTTATGTCAGCTTTCTTAGTGCAACATATATTAGCACACATGAGCAAGACTTAGTGTTTTGATTGTTTCCTTCTTGACTGTCCTCCTTGATTCATTTTCTTGTTTTCCTATCACAGAAACAGAACAACCAACCCAAATTTCCAGAGACTTAAATATTTACTGTTCTTGGGCAGTTTATTAATCCACATTTTGAGATTTGATTGAACAATATTTAAAGAACAAGTTTAAAGACTTCTGCTAAAATAGATGTACAAAAATGAAACATCACTGCAATGTTGTATTCTTCATATTGACTTCTTACAACCTGTTCCTCACAAATGACACAAACCTCTGATGTTGGAGGTGAGCCCTCATTTTGCTTTCAACTATATGCTTTCCCAAGTGGAATAGGAGAACAGAAAATTTTGTTAACTAAATTACTCCTGAAGAATGGTAGTGGTCTCTTGGTAAGTGGAAATTTGTTAGCAGTTATAACAACTGAGTGGAAGAGGGAGGAGGATATATCTGGGATCTAGAGAGGAAGGTATATTTGGGGTCCTTACTTATATTTTCATTTTTTCAGACTGATGACCTTCCTCTGCATTTCCCTTCAAGTGTAGTGTCAGGGAACCACTACAGGGTGTAAAACCTTTAAGGAAACTATTAAGGAAATAGTTCAAAGGATTCTTTAGATTTACATTTAACAGTCTGCTATATTAATAGCATGATTCACTTTGACTCAAGTGGACTAAATGACATCATCATTATACTGTGGGAGAAAGAAGTTAAGTTTAAGTTGGAAATAATGTTGTTCAGAATCTTATCAGTAATATTTATGAAAGTATTAATGTTACATCAGGGAAAAAAATTGAGCTAAAATCCTGAAGAATGTGTTTTATATTGTAAACTTCCATAAACCATTGGCACAGAGCAGCTTTAGAATTTGGCACAACTGCTTTCTCTCTGAAATGCTGTTTATGGCAAAAGAACAAAAAAATCATATACCATATTTTCTTCTTGTTCTCGGATTTCTTTAATATTGACTGCTATATTTATTGCATACAAATGTGTGTAGATGAATGTGTGAATAATTAGAGAGAAAATGAGTTAATTTATTATTTTAATCTTCATCTAGATTCATTGTTGTCTGAGAAAAACTATCAAGAAATTTTTAAAGAACAAAAGTTATTGTACTTATCTTTTATTTAGTCTTTTTGGAAACAAAGAGGAATTGAAATGAAAGCGGGATATTTTTCGCAGTAACCTGTCCACTGATATATGTACATTTTTTTCTTTAAGAATGAGTAATACAGTCTAATTATAGAGAAATTGATGGCATAGTTATATATATTGATGAAATACAGAAGCAAAATTAATTTATATTCCAGTACCAATTTTTCCAATTTTAGCTGGCATTACACATAGGTTTATGGTATGTACTAATGAATTCCATTGTATTTTCATCATATCTTTAATATGGAGGCACATTTAATAATAATAATAATAAATATAATGGCCAGTCTTCGCGAGCGAAGATCCGGGGGAGGTCTTTACACCTTCCAGCCTGCACATTGGATTTTTTAGGTGAGACACAGTGTGCGCGGAACTGAGCCCACCCTTTAATCCTAAGGTTCATCTGCCGGGGCCAAGCGAGCTTGGACAGTGGCAGCGAGGTCCTCAGGACGTAGATGGATTGCCTTTAAGGGCTAACGAGCTCCATCTGCCCGAGGCACATTTAAATTGCTGAAAACAGCAGTATTACTGTTCCCTTATGAATAGAAGTCAAGATTTTATAATAAATTTGGAAAATAATAGACCTTCAATAATGAAAAATTAGAAGAAAACATTTTTTCAAGACAAACTTTGGAGAATAGATATAAAATAATTTTAAATAAGAACAGTATCATACCAAGGGAAAGCAACAGTAATGATATCTCTCTAGTGTTGTACACTTTGAAATTACTGAAGTGATACATTTATCGTTATAGAAAACATTTCAAATGTTGTGAGTGAAGGGTTAATAACATAATTTGAGTAAACATAATTTTATATTAAAATAATTTTTTATTCTTTTTGGATTAAAATCTCCCTTATTATTTTGATAAAATCTATAGCCTTTATTTTACCAGGTTTTCCATGAAAAAAAAAAGGCAAAAATAGAGAAAATATGGAAATAAATCATAATTCATGGAAGATATATTTTTTTTTTCCTAATAGACACTTTCAAATGATACATTTGTAACATTCTGATAACTGACAAAGGGATTAGCTAGGAGGACAAAATTAGGTGATTTGATTGCAATTGATGGACCTGAAAACTGACACCTTGCTCTCCATTTCAGACACATACATATACACTCTAAGTATATATAAGTGTTCTGTAACTTCAGTTTACTTCTGTTCTTAACTCCAAGTGGCTATTGTCTTTTGGGTGAATGCACCAGCTCCTTTGAGAAGATGTTTATCACTTCCTAATTCAGTGCCATAAACGATCCATGTGCAGTGATACTTATGCTGATACTTATGCTGCTTTAATTTTCAGTGCCTTGTTGTTCTTGCTCAAAGCTTTTTATTTGCCTTAGCTTTTTGCAGTTTTCCTACAGTGGAAATTCATCTCCAATTGCAAAGGTATCTGATATGAGTAGACAATAATTCTGGATCTAGTTTCTGAACATATTTCTCTTGGAGACAGTTATTACTCTCTAATTGAGAAATGTTCTCACTGGTGACAGAAGATCTTAGCAGTAATTTGTTCCTAAGAATTTTACTTTCCTCTTAATTGAAAACTATCTATAAAGTCAATAAACTCTTTAGCCTTCACATTACTGCAACAATGGACTGGAACACAGAAGTTCTGGGAATCAAGTTTAAAAGGAAGTGTGAAAGATAAAAATGTTCACTCTTTTCTCTCTGCCAGTTCTAATGAAATTACAAACTGTCATTTATGGTAACCATGGCACATTTTGTGGAAGATAAAAAATAAATTTATATTTCTGTACAGTTTAATATCTTGATATGCACACTAGATTATTACAAGTTTCTAAGAATTTCTGCAAAGTTCTATGTGCGGGCTAGAGAAATAGGATAGTGCACCAAACAAGGAAAAATGAAATGTGGTTCTCCCACCACATTACTTGAATAAGTTTATTAATGAAGCAAACAACTTTATAGAAAAGACACATAGAACTTTTGTACATTGAAACATCCAGCTCTGAGTCCTGTACAACAGGGACACATTATACACACACCACCTTCTGAAAGGGATGTTAATGGCTTCAGTCATTGAAGTATCTGTCATAGCAGGAGAGACTGAGAGAGTAGAGACTCTTCAGCCCAGACATGAGAAGGCTCAGGGGAACCTTACCCATGTGAATAAATACATGATGGGAAGTGTAAAGAGAGAAGCAGACTCTTCTCAGTGGTGCCCAGTGACAGGACAAGAGACAATGGGAAAAAATTGAAATATAGGAAATTGCATTTACATGTTAGAGAAAGCTTTTGTGCTGTGAGGGTGGTCAAACATTGGAACAAGCTGGTGAGAGAGGTTTTGGAGTCTGTTCTTGAAGATATTCAAACCTAACTGGGCATGGCCATGAGCAAGCAAGTCTGGCTGACCCTGGTCAGAGTGGGGCCAGACTGGCTTGGATGAGCTCCAGAGGTTCTCTGAGGTGACTGAAGGTGATCCAGACTCAGTCACACAGCAGTTCCCTTCATTGATACTGGAGGAGAAGTCTCACTACAACAACTTGTTAAAATTCAGCTGAGATTACCTGTGGTTAAAGTTTCATAGGAAAAATATTTCAAATTCAGTTTTGAATTAAGAATGTCTATTTTTATATAAATTATGCAAGATACCCCTGTTCAGTATATTTCTGATCAGTGCTCAACATATATCTCACAATTCCTGCTTTATATTCTAGTTGGTAGCAATAAGTTTTTAATATTCATAATTAAAAAGAAAATCTTTTAAGTCGCAATCTTGTTTGGTGTAAATTTAAAAAGCTTTTTGTTGATGGGAATGAAAGATTAACAGTAGAATGTTTCCTTTACTAAGAACAGTTTAAAAATAAAATGTAAATAGACTGAGAAATCAAAACCTTAAGAATTATTTGGAAAGATAAAGTTTATAAAACTGGTACAAATTGTTATTTAAATGAAAAAGTATAGCTTAAAAAAATTGTGGAAGATGAGAAGGTGAAAAGAGTGGATGATGCAGTATAATTAGTAGTTTCCTACTTAAAAAAAAAAACAGTTTAGAAAATCATTTATCATGTGTGAATCAAATGTATTTCTTATACACAAAAGTTCAGAATGGATTTTTATATTTTGATGGCTTGTTTCAATATCCAGATTAAAAATTAATATATAAGAGATGTTATATAGCTTTTAGCTACAGTTGCCTTACAGTATATTAATTTTAGATGTGTTAGAAGAGTGTTACAGAAGGATATTTCAAGCTAATAGATTTACCAGCTAACAAAAATAAAACTGCTGTTAGATCATACCAGGATAGAGAAAGTGCAAAGAAAGTAAAATATATTCTAAAAGGAAATGATAACTTTATGTTTAAAATAGAAAATATTTTGGTGGTACGTTTGTCTTTTGATGAAAATGGGCATGATGAAAAGTCCTTTAACTGGCAATATGGGGCTCCTCCCATGTCCTGTCCTGTCCTGTCCTCTCCTTGAACCTGCAAGCACAAACAAACATCTGCTTTCAGATTGCCCGGGAAATGTGATGGGCCTGTGGTCACATTTCAACTGAGCCAAAGCTCATGGGAAGCCAGAATTCCTGTTTCAAGTGCCAATCTTACAACTTTTAGTTGAGGAGATTTTTTAAATCAGCTCAAGCTGCACCACATTGCAACTATTATTCTTATACCACCCTGATGACCCAGGCAGATCCCTCCACGTCACACTGGAAAGTGCTGCATCTGCCCAAGTTTTCATCATCTCTGGTCACGGGCTTTGGACAGTTGCAAAGCACATGCCATGTCCCAGGTCACTTTTTCCCTGTGTCATACTTAAACAAGATAGAGCCTTCCAGAAGAGAAGGTGCGGTTTGAGTACTAGAAATCACTTTGACTTGCTGTGAAAAAGTTCCAGTTAGACCTATGCAGGACTGTAGAGTACCCTTCCTCCCATTTTTCAGGCCAAATTAAAATGTGTAGGGAATATAAAATTGCGCTGAGCTCCTTGATTCTGGTGCTCATCTATAAAGAAATATTAGTACGGAAGGGATCTTCTCACGTGGATGTGAAGTCACATATATCTTTGTTTCTCCGTTTTCTTTCTTGCAAATTGTACTGGTGTTGGTTGCTAAATTTAATAGCAGAAGCCACATGTGTCAAGACTGATCTCATCGGTGTGAGATGTAATCTCACGTTTGGATTTACATTCTTACCGCTGAGCCTGTTGTCAACTGAGAATCCATCACCTTGCTTTGACTAATGTTTTTTTTTAATTTTAGCTAATGTATGTCACAGCTTGCACACTGAGTTATATGCTGGCATGCTCTTGTAGGAGCCAGCACTGCTGTTACCCTGTCAACACCAGGTTTCAGAAGGAATTCCTTTGGTGAGTCTGCCTTCAGTGCTGTGCCCCTCAAATTTTCAGTTCATCCCTGCCGAGGGTTGTCTTGCTGCTTCAATGTCTGTGTGTAAAGCAAGACTTTGATTTCAGTTGTTTTCCTAATGTCTTCCACTTACTGGATTACGTTTTTCTTTAGGGACTGCCTTGGAAGGACATTTGAAAAGATATGTTTTAATAAACACACAAAAGGGGGCAGCAAGAAAGAGGCAGATACTTATACACAAATCTAAGCTAATTTTTCTTCTGCTACTATACCTTTGAAGATACTTCAGTAAAAGATGTTTAGTGAACTATTGTTCCATGCCCTACATTTAAAACTAAAACAATCACAAAACAAGGATTTTAAGAAGACCAGTCTTATCTCCTTAGATAATATTATGATACACTTGGTATTGTTTTATCTATACGGAGTAAAATACTTTAGTTGTTCTAAATGAGTATTTATGGAATATTTTGGACATGTCACAAGAACTGCTAAAGCAGAGGAGGTATTGGGGTGACCTGAATAATTCTACTGAAGCTTTACGACTCTAAAGTAACCTCACATGAGTGCCAATACAGCCTTCATGCCAATCCATACCACACTATCAAGTTATTTTTCTCTCCCTCATCTAATCTAGCTTTCAGCACCTATACCAAAGCCAAACTGCCAGGATGGGAGTCTCAAGGTTGGAGAAGGAGGGGTTGAAAATTACTTGAGCCTAAGAGTATTTTGGCAAGAGGGTGGTAAGATAGATCTTCGTGAGGAATTTACCAAAAGTGCAGGCCATATAGAAGAGACAGGAGGAAATTCTTACTCATATAACAGCCAAACTGTGCTGTAACTTGTAGGTTTCTTTGTGTAAGTGAGAGGAGGCTGTGGCTGAGCATTTATGTAATAGGTAAAATGTAAATGGAGTTCAGTAGAGAACTTTATTTTCCAGACTAATCTGAATTACTGCTGGGAGTTAAACTATGTGTGTCCCATTCTTATATTAAAGAAAGTGAGTAGGAGAAATATAATCTAATCGCTTGCTGATATTTCATAGAGATGGGAGTAGGAAGAGGCTTTAAGTTTCTTCAACTGTTTATTCTACTTTATTTTTCTTCTGAACATGATTCTCTCTTCTCAGGAAAACTGCTGTTTTGGATGCTGTCTTACTGAATCTCTGCCCAGTACTTAAACCAAACTGAATCTGAGCCTTTTCCAGGAAGACTGGGAGGAGATGTGAAAACTGTTTAGAACTAAGATTAAAAAAAATAAATGTGGTGTCTCTGCACTGCTGCTTTCACTTGGGGTATGAACTCAGGTCAGATGGGTCATCCTTACCACAACTCCTGAGAGGATCCAGCCAGGAAAAGTTCATTCTTCTTAGGTTGTCAAAGCTTACACAGGCATTTCATAAGTGACTTGATTCCAAATTTGTAGCTCTTGCTCTATTGTCCTTTAGGGCCAGATTTGGAAGGAACACCTACTAAGCCAGGGAAGGAGGAGGGGAACTCTGACCAGGCAACTTCCTGCCCTGCAGGGAAAACTGACCTCATCTGCCAGAGGAGGGATGGCATTTCTTAAAAGAAGGATTGTGTGATTAGCTAAAACAGAACAAACACAACACCAGATGCATCTTTTTCAATTGCACAAGAAGAGTTAGGAGGACCATGAGGATTCACTAGAATTTCTTGTGTCAAGGAACTGATTAAACTAAACCAGACTAATGAAATAGGTATTAAAACACTTCACTGTTCAAAGGCACAGCATGGCCTGTATATACAAGTTGATTTTGCACAGTACTAGCTTGTGAAATCAAAAGCTAGTATTTTTTTTTGTATTTTATGTATTTTTTTTCTTATTTACTGGCTTAGTCTGTTGATATTTTAGCTTAGATTTATAAAATAGTTAAACTAAATTGTGTTCTTTTCTATGTAAAGATCAAAAGCAAGATGTTTGCTGACAGCAGAAAATATTTACAACTCTTTATGACTAACAAATCTAATATGACCAAGAAAGAGCACTTCTAACCTACCTTGTAAACTATTTTCATTTTCATTTACATTGCGTTAATGAATATAGAAGGATTGAAGGGACACTCACTGTGACAGGATTTGACCTGTGCAATAAAGTTCATTTACGGTGAGATATCCTCTTTTTGAAATTCCATGGTGCATGTGCAGTGTTGAATTTTTCCATAACTCCTCAGACTCTAATGCTGCTGCTGTATGCCTTTGTTTAGTTATGGTAGCACTGACAAGAGGAATATCTCTTTCCAAGTGCCAAAGAAGAGCCACATGGGCTCTCCCTCAAGGGACAAAGAAATGACGAAAGGAGGAGGAAAGGCATAGGGAGGTTTCTGTAGGTGTCATTCCATTATCATTAATGTGAGAAAGTAAGCACACGGGTGTCAGCTGGATGTTTCATAGAGGCAAAGATGTAAGCTCTCTTTCTGCTCTCCCTGTAGAAACACTTTCCAAATCTCTCTAATCCAATAATCTATTTTTGTACTTCTTCTAATTTCTGAGGAAATAGACACAGAGTTCCTCTGAACTGAGGTTGTGTGCAATTAGAGGTTGAAGAAACTTATCTAGACTACGGATTGATGAGTCAGTTATGGATAGCAGCAGTGATTTATGAAACATTCTGGCTAATATCTTAAAGTAACTAATGAACCTGAAGATACCATTAAATTGTTTAAGTGTACCAGTTCTCTCCCACACTACCCACTTGTTATCTTTTTAATACCTTCTTATTCTTCAGCTAAATTAGTGAATTACAAGAAAGTGTCATTCATTTGTACGTTATCAATGAAGAATGACACCTTTTTCCTTTTCTTTCTCGAATGCCTTAGTGTGGCTGAGTCACACTTACATCTGTTTAGTGTCTCAGTAGAGATCATATTATTCATAATTTCAGTTGTTAACACAGACCACTAAATACATTTTTGATGTTTTCAGCAGTTTCCTAAGTCTGGTTAAGAAGAGTTTCCTGCTTCAGAAAGGAGATTTATGCTTCTAAAGGAACAGAACACAATTCTTCCTGATCCCATCCTGATCCCTTTCTATCTTCTCTGTGCATTTCTGAAAAGAGGAATCTGCAGGCATCCTGAGGAATGTTTCTCTACATTTCTGCATTGATTCCCTTTATGTCTGTTTCTGCAGACTGTAGCAAGCAGACAGTTAAAACTCAGAATAAATTAATCTCAACATTACCCCCTGCCTCTCACTGATCTCAGTATCTCAAACAGAATTATTAGTGCAAGAGAACTAATTACTAATGCATTCAAGAACAAAACCTAACACCTCTAGGTTTTATCTTTTATTTTGAAATTAGGGGAACCTGTACTTCTCCCTCAGAGAGTTCTCTCAGAGTTCCTTAATTTTTTGCCTGTAAGTTATCAAAAGGAGGAATCATACTACTAGATCTTACTTTTTTACTACAAAAGGGTTATGATTTCAGCAAGACAGTGGAAACTTTTGGATTTGGAGGACTTCACACAAAAATGGGCTAAATCAAGTGAAAACCAGCTCTAGTGTTAAACATTTATCTGTCGACCTATGACTGTGAAAGTGGCAACACTGCCAAAATAAAGAGCAGGACCTTAGCACTTGATATCAGGGTATACTGTGGGTTTTAGAGTTAACCTCAGCTGCAGCTGCTTTATATAACATACAGTTAAATGGCTTAATATAGAAATAATAATGAATTTTTAATCCTTTTAAGTAGCTTTTCACTGTGGGAAAACTAGTTTTCAACCTAAATGAAGGCTGTTTAAGCTCACACAGTTTTGTCGTTTGATTTTTTTTTTAAGTTGAATTTTCATGTTAATCAGTTGCCAAGTCAATCCAAATTCTTGGTAAATTCAGCTCTTAGAAGCAGTTCTGTCTGTCCCATGAACAGCTATTGACTAAGTTAATTTTCCACACTTTAGGAGTGTTCTTAACTGTATGTCTGATTTTAACAAATAATCTTAGTGTGTTGTTAATATATAGCTTCTTAAAAAAACACCTTACAATTGTGTTACCTTCTTTGTATCTACATTTCCTTGTTTGTAGATATCTGTAGACCTTATACTCCCTTCATCTGAATCAACTATTGATCCCTGCTTTAGAGTTTATGCTGTCCAAGAGGGGCTTGTAATTTTATCCATAATGGGCAAAAAAGAATGAAAGAAGGGTTATGTTTCTCATTTTCTATATATTAGGGGCTGGATGGAAGCACAAGTTGTATGAATATTGCTCGTATCTGTAGATTTTTACATATGGTACTATTCAAATTCTCTTCATGATAAAGACTGTTCCAAATTTTATTGATTTTCTAAATGAGTTCTCTTCTGTCTCTACATGGTATTGAAATCTCCATAAGAATCAGACCAAGCTTCCCTTCTTTCCCAGATCTAACTCACTTCAGGAAAGATAATCAATAATGCTTTCTTCTAGAAGGAAAATGTGTTCATACTACTAAGATGGATTTTGGTTTTTTTCACTTCATGGTTCTATTCTCCTTTGACCGAAGTGAGATTTTTCCTGATTTACTACTAGCAAACAATAAGACTCCTAATTTAATTTTCAATTTAAACAACATTTATCTCTTTTATACCTATATGTGAAGACTTACTATCATATACAGACCAACACGCAGAACACACTATTTGGAAAAACAGTTTGCAGAAGAAATCCCTTACCTGTGAATCGGTCTCTTTCCAAGCTACAAAGATGTAAAATAAGACGAAGAACTATCTGTATTTGGGGGAAGTCTAGTATTTGCTGAGCAGGCAATAAACAGAGCATCAGCATAGCACCAGATACTCTAGGAGGTGCATATGTCCTGCCTGCTCTGCACAGACCTTGTCCTTCTGTGTCAGAAAAAAACACAACAATGGAGTAGGGTCAGAGAAGGATGTTTGAAAGTGTGCAAGAGTTTCTGTACGAGGAACAGCTTATGTAGACTAGGGTTTGTCAAGCTGAAAAAGAGATGACTGAGCTGCTGTATCTGAAGCATGTAAAACTGAGAAGAGATTGGAAGTAATCATTTCATCATTTCTAGCAGAGCTAACTAGCAGCTAACAGGTAGATTAAGACTTCACAAAAGCACACATTTTATATGTCAAATGGGCAAACTAAAAACTACTCACCAAAATTTATCATAGGCAGTTCACTAGTGACTGAATCACATCTGGCAGGTGAGAACCACCAAGTGGTATAGATGTTAATTCCAACTTATTAAATTCTAAGTAGAGTGATACAGTTCCTAGGGAGATATTTGCCTGCACCTGGAAATCAGCACATATTTACATAATTGTCTGATGCTGGGAACTTGGCTTCCTTAGTTACTGCACATATGCTTATCTGGCCTTCGTAGTTCTATTCAGATCCTCAGAACTCTGGATGAAAAAATTTTAAATAAACTCATTAAACATCTTTAAATAGAGGTGGGTTTTGTTGGCTTTTTTTTGGTGGTTTTTTGTTTGTTTGTTTGTTTTGTGGGGTATTTTGTTTGGGTTTTGGTTTTTGTTTGCTTGTTTTGGGTTTTTTTTTGTTCTTCCTTTATTAATTGTCTTCTTTGATAAAAATATTGCATAAAATGAAAGCTTGTCATAAAATGATTGTTTAATCTTGTATATAACCAATTATGTATTAATGTTACAGGTCCAATTTTGAATCATAGTATTTCTTTTAATACTTTCTTTCATCTGCTGGCACTGCTTAATCCAACATATGTCTATGAGCCACTCCTTCTCATGGATGTAAGAGAATCTCTCTTGCTGACTGACATGAGGTCTTTGTTCCTCGCTGGTAAGATGAACTCCTCCCTGGAAGGCAGTATGGATGAAGCCAAAACTCACATTTTTCTTGGTTTTAGTTTTGTTTTGGTTTTGTTTACCCCCTTTCAAGCTCTCTCCCCCCCTCTCCCCACCGGAATTCTCTCTCCTTTACAATTAAGATTTTCCTTAAAACCTTCCATTTGAATAAAGAGGTTTTGCATATGCAGTGGTAGATGAAAACCACTGGAATAGATTTTATGTTTTGTTGAATTCATGTAAATTGGCAGCAGTAACTTTACTAAATAAAACAGTTGTAACTTTTTACCAATAGCACAAAACCACCTTTAGCCACTGGCTCTTAATTTTAGGTATTTTAACAAAGTGTCATCTAATCATTCCGTTAACATTCTGTTAACCTTTCCATGTCTGTAAGTAGCTTCGTCAGTGTACTGAAACCACACTCTGAAATTGTAGCTACAGTTATAAATGACTTTTTGTCTGTCAAACTATTGTAGTGACAAGACAATGACTAGATTCTCTATGGTAAAAGTTGCTTCCAGAAATTTCAAGTTGTTTGATGATTTACTTGGTTTTCCATGAGCGCTTGTATTTCTTATGAAAACGAGAGAAGATGAAGAAATTTCTCTGTTCAAACGAGATCTCCATCAAAATTTATTTAAATAAAAAAAAAAGTTATTTAAATCAAAAATTACTTAAAAATCCTTCATGAATGATGCTTTCTGATGAGCTTTATCAGAATTTCATAGGAACAATGGATGAAAATTGATATGCTAGGATTTATAAATCTGTGACAACTATGAAAGCATTGCATCTAACATGAAGATACACTTGCAATACTGTCATTAGCACATGGAGTATTAAATCAATGCTACACATCTTTTAGTACTTGTCACTGGCATAAATTTGAGAGATGTAGTGAACAAGTTGAGAATTTTCCTTTCCTGCTTTGGAATTTCTTTCTTCACACTGAAATTTTTATTTTCTTGATATCTACCACACAGAAGCTAGAGTACTTTCTTAGGGTGTTTCTTTTACCACCTGAAATTGTAGTTGCCACACTGTATGTAAACGAAAATATTTTACTGGGCTTTTTTGAAGCACAATTATAATACAAGGTAAGGCTTGGCTGCATCCAATTTTTACATTTTCTGCACTATTTAACACAGTTAATTGGTACTGTCAATAGCTCTAATGGAGAGCAATGTTAAAGCTTTGGACTGCAGCATTTTGAGCTTGTTTTTAAGTTTTAGGGTATTTTCCAACTTGTAATGGTGTATTGAAAAGAAAAACAGTACAATAAAAATAGATAGTTATTGTAGCCAGCATCAACAAGCAAGTTTCCATTTTTACTGGATGTGTCTATTTAATTTTATCCTAGCCAAATTAATTGCTCCTTCATTCTCCAGATTCTGAGAAATATAAAGAAATACATGAGAATGAGCTCATTGTGATAATGTACATTACTCGTAGAGATGGCCTAACGTGAGAAAAGTCTGAGCATATGAAGAAAATATAGGCCAAGTCCAAGACTGAAAACCTGGATGAGAAAACATTTTTATTAGAAACATAAATATAGTCTTACAGTCTATTAGCTATTTCTCCATTGAAAAATCTGGTCAGTATCTAATTTTAGAGAGAACAGCACATCTTCAGCTGCTGTAAATTTGTTGGTAAGTTCAATTATTAAATGCAGATCAGGATTTAGTCATGTAACCTGTTCTCTTCAAATGCTTAGAAATTGAATGCCTGTAATAATCACTACCTCTTGTATTTCAGAACTTGGATGCATTTAGTGCTCAAAAAAGCAGAGTCAAACCCAGCTCTGGTTGATATTTAGGGCTAGCACAGGTTTTTTGTCATGCAGTCTTTACCTCTGTGCCTCTCCAACTGTGACTTATGTTGACCTACTAGTTCAAAACAAATGCTAACAAATTAAAAGAACAGTCTGAATGATGGCAGTGGCTAAAGAAGATGATACCACTGCATATTCTTTTCAGATGTCTTTATTTTAAAGGTAAGAAAAATGGTCTCTTTTTTTCCAGCTAGATATAAAATACTTGCTGTTCAAAGCAGCTCATAAGCTGATCTCTTCATCAGTGAATGTCTCTTAGCCATTGCTGAATGTTATACCATCCACCTGAGTAGGTCAATCCACTTGCTCCAAAATGGCTCCTGCCATATTCAGGTTTCCTTAGTGAAAATCAGTTATTCTGAATTTTAAACAAGGTCTTAGCAAATAAATATCTGTTTCCAGAAAGAGCATACCAAAACAGTAGTCAGTAAAACAACAGGTGCTATTTACAGTAGTCAGACTAACATACTAATCTGGGAAAAACCTTATACTGTAAGTGATGATATCAGTTAATGTATCATTTTTACTTCAATGTGTTTATCATATTACAACAGTGACAACATGAGATCATGAACCATTAAAATTATGACTCTAAAAGCCCAGAACATGTTTACATATCTGTAATTGTGAATTAAGTGTGAAAGTAATGCAGAAACATTAAGCGATGTAATATGGCTCGTTAACATCCTACTGAATCTGGACAGGTAACCCCACTGATGACCATAAGAGGAACACAGGAGATTTATATTCCTTGTCAAGGAGTTAGTCAAAAGTGGGGTAAGTTTTTATATCTACAACATGCCTTTTTGCAACAGAAAATTTTTATATACCACTCCCAGCTGCTCAGGAAAACCAAGAGGGTTAATGTACTCTTTTGACTGCTACTAATACAAATTTAATACCCATTCTGATTATGTATGTCTATAGGAATTTTGAATATCTCCATCCCATGAGATTATCAAGAAGCTGAATAATGAAATGGCTGCAAGAACACCTCCTTGTAGTCAGAATTAAAGACCAGACAGCAAAGGAGAGGTTTTATGCAGGTGAAAGTTAATTCCAAAAATTGTTAGTCACTAATCTGGAAATGAGAGTGATGATATGAAATGTAACTCTAATTTTAGTTTTCTGTGGTTGTAAGTCAGAAATCCTGCTCACCTTCTAAGCAGTCTAGAGAATTTCTTAATTGTGAATTATCAAAACAACGACTGTTTGGTGTTCAGTTGAATTCTAATCAACTTAGATTTTTCCTTACTACCTGAAACCAGTTTTTCCTAATTTTTTGGGTATCATATGCATGCTCCACAGGAAAAAAAAAAAAAAAAAAAGAAAAGAAAAAAAAAAAAAATTAGATCTATCTCTATTAGGAAACATTAGAAAATGCAGATACATCTCTGAAAAAAGACACACTAAAAGGGAAAGGAAGCAAAATTCCTTTCTGCCAGTCAAACAGAACTACCATTGCTTCTGTGGGCTTGGGAACGTCATTTCCCACTCCCTTGCTCATGGAGAGGTCATCCTTCCCCAACCCAAAAAATCAATTAATTATTTCTCATCTTATTAGATCTGGCTCGATAGGATAGGCCTGCATGTTTTCTGCTATCATGGATTGTACCATGAGAATTTTCTTTAGATCCTAATGTCTATGGTTAGTCACCTGCCTCTTACTCTAGCTGAGACCCAGTACATTACTGAACCTTAAAACTCCAGCAGCCCTGATTAATTCTGTGGTTCCAAAGAGTGATTTAGATTTGCTCAAAGGCTAAATCAAAATCACATAATGGAAACTTAGGTAAGTAGCTATTATTATTGCAAGAAACAACAATTTTTTTTTTTTTCTAAAACAAACCAACTTTCCGGTAACACTACAGAACAAAAACAAAAACTTTAAAAAAAACAAGGCTCATACACCTTTTCTTTTTTTTTTTTCTTAAAGTCATATAACAACAGAACGCGACCACCCTTCCTTTTTAGCTTTCAGTTTTTTCTCTCAGATCTTTCCCCAAGCTGTCATTTGATGGATCAGCTACTTCATCAGCAGTAATAACTCCATCACCAAACTGAACTCTTTGACCACTTGTGTCTGCCCTATGTCATAGATTCCATTTCAGGTGTGCCAACACAGTCATCTAAATCCATGCTGTCAACATAGAAATCCACTGGGTATTACCTTCTGGTTTTGTTTTAAATTGGAGGGAAGAGGATTTTTAACTATCTTTCTGATAGTAAGATTTAAGCATAGGGCATTTTGTTGATACTTCTGAGAGAAATGTATGTTGGCTTGAGGTAAAAATGAGATTCTCATTTTTACTGAGTGCTTCTTTTACTTTGGCTTTCTAGCTATGTTTTGCTAGTAATGCAAAATCAAATGTTGTTTTTGTTTTCAGTTGAACCAGGGTTTTAAATAAAAAAATGGCCAGTCTTCGCGAGCGAAGATCCGGGGAAGGTCTTTACACCTTCCAGCCTGCGCATTGGATTTTTTAGGTGAGACAGGGTTTTACCTGAAATACAAATCACTGGCACAGAATACTAGGAAATATTTGGAAGACTTGATTAGACCTGAAACTTCCTGATCAGAAGACTGGAGATGGATAAATGAAATTAGAAAAAGAGAAAGTGTTATTAGAATTTGAAATATTGGTTACCTCATGAAAATCAAGCTAATAAGATAACTTTGTCCACTTTTTAACAGGCCTTTCGTATACTAGAACAAAATTAGATACAGACCAGCAGCTTAATGCAGAGCTGAGTTGCTGCAGGATTTTCAGTACAATCCTGAAACTACTCTGAGCCTCTGAAAGCCAGGGGGCCATTCCCTCAGATGAAGTGACAGTAATAAATGCAAGTCTGGCTTTCAACCTGCCTCAAATAATGAGCAAAATCAAGCAATAGGTCACCTCAAATGCTTTCCAGAACTAAATCAGGGAGAAATGCTGTAAATCTACCTCAAATGCAGAAAATTGTACTGTTTTATTACTAATAACAGTTTATAAAATGAAATAGTATTGTTATAATAGTACAATTTAATAGTTTATGGTTCGAAGATTGAAAACAATATCTTTTCCCCTCATTTTTGACAGTATCACCTAATTCCATTAGAAGCAGATCTATGAGGTTATTTTTGTTTGTTGATAACTGCAAAATCAGCATTTTTGTCCTTGACAACCATGCCTTTTTGAATTTAATAACTAGAATAAAATGTTGTCGAGTATGTGCCTGCAGTTCAATTCACATTCAGATTTTTTTTTTTCCTGGGAGAAATTTCATTTACTCGTTCAGATAGATACAGAAATTTAGATTTTTAAGAATGCCTAAAGAATGTAAATATACGATACCCTCATAATTTCATAGGATGTCTCACCAGTCAATAATTTAAATGTAGGGGTAAAAAACCCCAGGTCTACAACTCCTTCAAAAACTGTGATGTAGTGTCCTATCAGAACTACTTTGATGAAAGTATTCTGCTATTAATAACAAGTTCAAGAAAGCTGTACTGCTCATAGGAAAAAATTCTATGCAGAAAACTGAACATCTTATGATGTTTTCAATCAGTTTGTGTCACCTCTGTAGATGCTAAAGATTAATTTATAATTGAATGCCATGGGTTCTTAACTATCTGTAATTGCGTGTGAAATGAAATTCAAGTAATGTCTGATGACTTTGCTTAAGAAAACTCAACTTGGCTGCCATATCATTCTCCCTAACATTTTGTAATATACTATTATATGAACATTTTATATAAAATATTCTAAAATATTTTAAGGTAAGACAGAATATATAGTGCAGATAACTTGGAGAAAATAATTTAAGATCCTAAACTCAACGTTTATTTCTTAACAGAAATATATGGCTTCCACAGTCTGGCAAAACCAGTGACATGCAGATGGAGAAGAGGCTGTCAAGCTGAGTAAGCAAAATGTAAATTTTTCTGCAGCTCTACCAGTGACTTTTCACAATTATTTGAAAAGCATATTCAAAGACTACTATGAATTAAAAGCAGGGAAACACTGTGAGACAAAAAAGTAGATAAGTGGTTTAATTAAAAATTTATCACATAAAAAACCAAACCAGTTTGAAGGACTACAAATTTTTTGTATGGTTTCAATACTGTTTCCCACTGATCACTGTATGAAACACCCCTAAGAGTAAAAGAAAAAACTGGCTTACCACTACTAAAAATAATTCATAATTAGTTGTTAAACATCAAAGGGAAACTGAAGCTACATAGGAAGATAGCATGTTCTTTCTTATCTCCATTATTGTAACCTTACATGTTTCAGAGGACATTGGGTAGTGTTCAAGTTAATAAATAATGAAATATTTTTTTATTTCTTTTTCAGTGTTTTTATGTTTCTGTTTTAACTGATAAACTGGTAGGGAAAAATCTGTTTGGATCCTGTTTTCTATGGTATGTTTCTCAAGCATATTTTGACATTTTTACAATTTAAGTCTTTATAAGTTTTAGCATTGATTGATATGCAATTGAAATGAAGACAAAAATAAAAACAAAATAAGTCTCAGGACCTGAGCTAAAAATGTTTATGATTGTGGTTATGAAAAAAGTGTCTAAGATAATGTAGTACACACAAACTACTTAATACAAATGAAAGTATTTGTTACAAAATTTTAAACCCAGCTTAATGTGGACTGAGAATAGAGTTCCTTATTTGAAGCTATTTTATTTGAAGATGCAGTTTCTATCCAATATTACAATCAAATAGTTAAAAAAATTAATTTTTAATTACAAGAGTAATTTAAAAATATTAAAGTGTGCTTAAACCCAAGGTTTTACAAAATTCTTTTATGAAAGTTTTCTAAGGGTTTCTTCATTTCAGAGTAAAAGCCAACCAAAATAATTTTGGCCTTATTCAGTTGAAAACAAATGCTTAACACAGAGTATGCAGTTTAGCCAGATAAACAACAATAGGAAACACTGGTATGAAATAATTCTTCTTTAAAAAAAAAATGACCCTTCAGTTAGGATTTTGGTCCTAATCCTGTCCTAATTAAAACCAGCGGCAAATATACCATTGCCTTTAATATAAAAGTACCAATAGCTTTATGACATTCTGGTGATACTGGAAAATAAAGCAATGTCCCTACAATCTCTCTGACTGATAAAATGGAAGACACTTGCATAGAACTTTTCTGATGATGCTCAAAAATATTCTTGGTTCTCATTGAAAAAAAAAAATTCACGTTCAGCATAGGCTGAAAGTCCAGAAGTGGAATCAGGACCAAGAGGAAGTGAGAGATCTTGGGGACCTTTTTATGCAACTAAACTCAGATTAACTGTCCAGTAACAATAATAGGCTACATAATCAAAGACTGGGTGACAGTGGAGTATCTTTGATGCCTATTAGCAGAAAATGTCCTGATTTGTAACTTTCTTCCAAAGCATTCTAAAATGTAGCAAGAGGATTTTAAAGACAGAAAGATGTAGGCCAAAGGAAATGACAGGCTACTCTCTTTATTGCCTACAGAATAGGGGTGAGCATGGCCCAGCTTTTGCTCTCCCTGTTCTCTGCTAACCCAACACAGGACAGTCCTGGCCAGGAAGTCATCCAGTGGCATCTGGCTGCTCTGTGTCTGGTTTTTCAGCTGGATTGGATATAGCATCCCATTAATGTAACCTCTGGGTTTGCAGTAGAGAGCCGGGTCGCACATGGCTGGTGAAGGCCACGGGCAAACTGAGGAGCACCCACCTGAGCAGGACATACCCTTTGTCTCCCATGACACCCAATGGTAGCTGAAACAAATTAAACAATCTTTATGAATAAAACAAATTAAAGCAAGGAGCAAGAAACGAGACAGACTAGCAGCTTTTGGTTTTGCCTTGGACCATGGATGATCTTAGCAAAAAATATTGTGTATTATACCTGTGTACTAAGGTATAATACAAAGACATGTTTTAGAAATCAATTCTTGTGAAGAACAAGCAAATATTTTAATTTCAATTTTAAGATGGGTTTACATTCAAAGTACACCATTACTAAAAGGAAACATGTCCCACTCTGTTTTAAAGTGCTTTGATACAGATGAGAGAAAATCCCTTATAGTTTTGGACTAAGTTGGGGATACTCCTGAAATCTGCCTTTATTATACAGTAAAACTTGAGAAAATATTTCAGTTTGACCACTTCTCCATGAAAATGACAGTGTGTAAATCTACACTTCTGGTTAAGGAGGAGAATGTTATAAATGAGCTCTGACAATATAACTTGAAAATTGAAATGTCCAGACATGAGTCTGTACAAGTTGTTTAATCCCTGAGTTTATAGCATTAGTCTTGGCTGGTAATAAAACAGTTGTCTAATATCCTTCTTGACTGATCAAGTCCTTGTGGTAAATTACATAGATATGAGGTTATGCACAAGAACTTCTCAGAATTATAAATCAAATACACTGAAATGGGTTGGGAGGTAGGTAACATGAGGTTTTTTACTACCACATTTTATTCTGGTTATATTCGATTCAGAAGCTCTACATGTCTCGAACAGGCTTAATAAAAGATGCTGATCTTTGTGAGCATTTGAGAAGAGCAATTGTATTTTTATGGTGGATAGGCAATCTAATGGAACAAATGGAAAAATAAATGGAAGGAGTGACATTTACCAAGCTGTATAAGCACATTAAAGATTTTATTTCAATTATTTAGATCAAATAAATTAATTCTAAAAGACAAATGAGCTCTTTGCCATAGTTGGATGAAGTAACATTGTCAAATTAAAAAGTATAGCTTTTATAAAACTGATGTTAACAAAGCTCTAAAAAGTTTAAATTGATGTTTGTTTTGAAACTAAGAAAACCTTTTTCTAACTACACATTTACCTTTTTTACACTAAATTTTTTTTAGTATTAGGAGACATTGAAATGTGTTTTGTTAATTATCTTGGTACTTTCTGGTTTGTATTCACAGATATGGGTTATGCTGTTACATGTAGGAAGTTGTCACCATAAGCTGTGCATATCACAGTTGACAGAAACTCCCTGAAGCCCATTAATACACTTTAATAAGCTGTTCCAGTTACTCCTATTGTACCAAATTCAAAATTGTTCACATGAGAAAATTAAGCAGGTTTTAATCATCCCATGGAAATTACTTGGTCTTTCGGACAGAATTACTTCTGTACAATAAAGGATTTGGGGTGATGATTTCAGTGTGCCAGAGACTTCCAGTAAAGTCTGAGGAAAAGAGGCCACTGAAGTCAATAAACCCTGAATTAGAGTCTTTGAATTTGGTTCATCTCTTATCCCAAGGGTAAAATAACAGTACTCCAAAGTAAATAAGTGGAAGTCATCCTTTAAAATAGAATACAGGGTCAGGAAAAATTATCTTTGGTTCTTCTGTAATGAGTATATCAAGTTTACTCAGAGCTTTATTGCAGGAATAAAGATTAAAACCCAAAAATTCTGCCTTGCTTGTCCTAAGATACAAGCAAATGTGTGTAGTCATTGTGACCTCCTCCATGTCAGCTTTTTGTCTTAATTAGTGTAAAATTTATTTGTCTTATGACAGAACTTTTGTGTCTATGCAAACAAAGTGAGACAGGGGCACCAAAACCGCTGATAGATGGAACTGCCTCACATTTTCTTATTTCTGTTGCCATCCAGAAAAATATTGCTGTGTGCTCAAGAAAATAAATAAGGCTCTAAGGCTGAAGGAAATCAAGAAAAAAATTAAAAATCTAACCATTTACCTGCATATTAGTCACCTTCTCTCTTCTGCTGCCACATACAATGTATAAGTCAAGTTTGCAAACTGCAGTAAGTGAAATATTTTGAGAACAGATCCAGCCTGGATGGTGAATGCGAGTAGGTTCTCCTGCCCTCTCTTTCAAAACAGATAGTGGTTGGTCAACCTTTTCCCATGCCCAGTTGCAACAGGCTCTCCTGCCTTCCAGCCTCCTCCTGAGATGCTGCAGAGGAAGGATATTACTTCAGACTTCCCTTACCCAGCATTTCCCTTCAGCCTCTAGTGGATGAGAAAGCCCCTACGAGCACATCAACTCAGCACAAGCCTTTTCAGGGGATTTAAACTGATTGTGGAGCTGAGACATAAGGTGGAAGGGCAAATACCTTGAACTGGGAAGGCTGGTATCATATACCAGAGATGCAGAAAATCAGACTGGACAGGAGGGGTTTTGGGCAGTGGAGGCAGTATCTCAAGGGCTGGGGCATGGGCTTGAAAACGGATGCAGATCTGGAGCTGTGCAGACTCGGGGGGCGTTTTGTGCCTCAAAGATCAAACTGTGAGCCTGGCAGTTAGTTGTGTATATTGAGTGTTCTTGTAGGGTTGGCTATGGAGAGATGGCAGCTTAAGTGGCAAACTTCATTTACAGTGCCTTTGTATACAAAAACCAGCTTGAGTTAATTCTTGCCACTCAGCCCTTCTCATGGATTTTCCCTGCTCTTGCCTGCACAGCTCAAGGCCTGACAAAAGTTACTGCCATACTGCTAGTAGCCTCAAATAGAAACATTTAATTTATATGGACATCTTAAACAATAGAAGACTTTTAAATTTAATAATTAAACGCAGCTGCATTGTCCATGCCAGGAAAGAATGCCTGCAGCTTGTGATCAACATGGATTCTTAGTGTATAAGCAGTTCTAACTACAGAAACAGTGACTTCTGCAACAAGAGGTCATAAAAGTCATGACTTCCTATTTGTACAGACATTCTCATAATTAACATAAGAAGTTACTTGTGTTCAGACAATGTTTAGAAATATGTATTTGAATCGTTTCTCCCAGAAATCCCCATGAAAAGAATTAATCTTAAATACTTTCAGCTATCCATCTCAGAGCAGCCAGTCTCCATTATTTTACGGAGGTCTTGTGCTTCTCACTGGCCTGTAATTGGTTAGTGTATGTGCGTATTTAACCAGACAAACATTAATTTGAGTATTAAGATGGAAGAGAAAGCGGTCCATGTGTTTGACATTCCTGTCTCTCATATCCTTTCTCCACTGCAGTGATGACTGAGCTCTCACCCAGCAGAACTCTCTTGGTTGGTTTTAGATCAAGCACTCTAGAAGGGAAAATAAAAACCTAAATACTTATATTTTGGCAAATTTGACTTATTCTGTCCATGTCAATTTTTATGTGAAATATGTGTGTCCGGATACAACATTTCTGTGCTGGATGTACATGATTTTAGTTTTCTTGTATTATATATACACATGTGCTATATATTACATATATCTATGTGTTTATGTAAAGTTTTGTATCACTATTGATAAACTCTATTTGACATGAAAATGGTTGCAAAATTCTGTTCTGTTGTCTGTGCAGCTTTTTGATGACAACAACACTAATCATGTTGTCTGCAAATTTTCTGTGTGATTTTGATACCACTCTTGATTTCTTGTTCCCTAGATAGTTTGTGCTAACCAATAATTATTAACAGATTCCATAGAGATGAAGGATTCATGTTCACCTATTTATTGATTTGAGATGGACCTTATTTTTCCATTAACAACATAACTGATTACGTTCCTTCAATCACCTGGACATGATGGAAGTCTTCTAATTGCCACTGTCTTCAAACTCTGCTACAGAAATGCCTTTGAAGGTCTGAGGTGGACCACTAGTATTTTAACCATTCACAAGACTCTCTAGAGCCAGTTTTAATCTCTGTTTCTCTAATTCACTTTAATTTGCTACATTAATTTCTTTAGTAAAGTTGTACATGCTAAATCTGAAAATGCAAAACCTCAAGCTGGCTTAAGGCTGCAAAGTAAGTCTTAGTTTTTTCTTATGATTCAGTGATCACATTTAAAGGTGAGAGTACATTAAGATACCAGAATTTCAGAAACTGAGTTCAGACTGCATAACTTTAAAATGAGTTTTATAAATGAGTATCTCAGCTTTAATATTCAAAAGAACATTTCCATGATTTTGTAAAAAAACTATGAAAATGTGACCCATGTGCTATTCAGAGTTTCAAAACAGTGGAAAACAAATTCAAAAGATTTCAAGCCATTGGGGGCTTTTGTCTGTTGAAGTTTGGGGTCTTGATTAACTATATTTGAAGGCCTGCTTGGGCTGGTAGTACTAGAGCTTGGCTGAGGCAACATGTCCTTTTGAGGCACATGTGTTTGCTTTGGTGTAGTAGAATTCTTATGTAGTTTTCTTTCAGTGTGTGTGGTTTTTAGATGGCTGCAGATGCCTTAGAAAACACAACCTCTATAGTTTACAAAATAAAAAATAAATGAGCTTTGTTTGTGTGTGAATGGTACTTTAAAGATTGTTTTCCAGCAATTAAAAATTGAGTCTGTTGGCCAGAGGGTGTCAGAAGTTCCGTTGTTAGTTGAGAAAATTTTGTTATTCTATCTAATATGTCAGCATTTTTCCTTCAATTACAATGCAATTATAGGGCACTGAGAGGTCAGAAAACATGCACAATATGAAAAGTAGTTATTTTGGCTGATAATGCACTAATTTGACAGGGCAATTGTTTTCCTGCTTGTTCATTGCAATGACTCATCTTCCTTGGTGATTAAAAAAATGTAACTTTCTATTTTAGTGTTACTGAAGATGATTCTGCTCTAACAAGAGTGTCAGGAGTAAATAGCTTTGCCCCTCTGGAAAATACATCACTGGCAAAGAATTCTAAGCAGAGGTGTTGATAAATATGTCACTATTTGGCCTTCTTTCCAACACCTGTCCAGAGATTAGGTAGAATGTAGTTTGTGTTTTGTCACTTACACTACAGATGACTTTGGCCTTCGAGTGTAACTCAATACCTTAAAATACACAGCAGATAAACACTAAATACCAGACTATCAACAATTGTATTCCTAAATGGATTATGAGATGACAGAATACCAATATGATAATCAAGCCTTCACTAAAGGTAGGTATTTTATATACAAGGTAAAAACTGGATGTAATTAAAAGCTATGATTTTCTCTTCTGCCATATCTAGTCAATTTTTTTTGTTTCAGTTGAGTAATAGAGCTTCTCACACCTCATCTCCTAGGTAGCTATTAGAAGTTTGCCACTTTCAATTGCCAGATGTTCCTGTCAACAGCCTGACCCTTCAAAAAATTGAAACTGAGAGGTGTCTCTTGTGATTTCTTCATTTTCCTGTACAGTAGAAATGAGAGAGAGTGATGAGTGGTGTATGGGTCAGAACATCTGAAGGCTATCAATTTACAGCTACCACTTTCATTTGAAATTTGCAGTCTGTACTGGAGTTCTTTGGTATGCCTTAATAATTTCCCCTAAACTATGCATGGATAAATCTAAATTCTACTCCAGCTCAGACTCTGTAGGAAGTGCTCATGTTTTAACTCATAAATCCAGCCCAGGACCCTTTGTTAGTTGCCAGAGCTGTTTGTCCTGTCAGAAAAGGGAGGTAAGTGCAGTTACAGAGAGTGCTGCAGCCAGCAGCCCAACCTACTGCTTTTATTACAAGTTGTTTTGTATCACCTACCCTTGCGTTAAAACTGTTATCAGCCTGGAATAGGCTGCCCATGGAAATGGTGGAATCACAGTTCCTGGAAGTGTTCAAAAGGCTCTTGGATGTGGCTCTTGGTGATATGGTTTAGAGGTGAACTCAGTGGTGCTGGGTTAACAGTTGGACTCGATGACCTTAGAGGTCTTTCCAGCCTGAATAACGATTCCATGACTCTGAGCTGTGTGGAAGTGACTGAGGTTAAATTCTAGCCCAATCTTCTGTTCAGCTGAGTGTTAATAAGGCCAAGAAAAAACGAATAGTGATAACCTAAATGTTCATTTATGTTACCCAGAGGCTTTCTGTCTCCCTGTCCCTTTTTTTCTCCCTAAAATCTACTCTCCTTTTATATGTGGGTAACTATCACATATGTGGTGTATATATCACATCTCTGTGTGTGTGTGTGTGTGTGTGTGTGTATACATATATGTATATGTATATACATATATGTGTGTGTAGGTATATATGTTTGTGTGCATATATAAATGGCTATTTCCATGTTTGTAGTGGATGGTGCCCCTGCCAATGACAAGGGTTGGAACTACAAGATCTTTAAGGTCCTTGCAACCCAAGCCATTCTATGATTCTATTATTCTGTATATGAACAGTGTGTCTAGGTCCATTGAAATCAGCAGAAAGCCTGTCTTTAACTGTGATATATGTTGGGTCAGATTTCACATGCAATGCTCCCATTATTCTAATAAGAAAAGTTTCATTTTAGATACCCTGATTCAACAACATTTTCTAGGGTTGTGTGCACCAAATAGACAGATTGTATTATTTTTCAGAGGGATTTTTGTGAAATTGTTATGAGATTTGCAACCCTATTTCTTGTCTAGTGCTGAATAAATTAGCAGCTTTGGTTTATTAGACACTCTGGTGTTTCAGTTCTTCTTTTCCATACTCCAGACAGTAGCTCTCAAATATATTAATACTTCACCTTAATTGGGGGTACTTACTTCACTGTAAATTAGAGTTGATGGAACTGTAGCAGCAGAACATGTGCTCTCAGGTATTTTAAAATACAGCTGTAAAACAATAACTTTATTTGCTTGGAAGAATAAAATGGGTCTGAAAAATTATCTGGAAAAGAGGAATTTTATAGGATGACTTTATTTCTGACATCAATACTAGATTTTGGAGTTCAGATTTAAGAAGTCAGCTTATCTCATGGAGTAGCACAGACCAGGACTGGACATTACCCAGAAATTTGGCTAACCTCCACAACTGTCAGAAATCTTACGATGTTTTTAGAAGAAGTTACAAGAAAACAGATATTGCCTGCTTTTAGTTGCATGGCTTCATTCTTTTCCATATAACTTGATGCACGTACAGACACAGATACAGACATTTTGATTTTAGAAGATTTTAGTGATATAAAAAAGTTCTGCAATTTAAATATATTACAAACCTTTAGACATAACATTAAATGGTGTTTTCATTTTATAGGCAGGAATAGTTATGCTGGACTCAGGTACAAACACTGTGTAATATGGATCTCAATATAGAAATGATGATCAAAAGATAGATGTGGTTCTCAAAATAGCAAAATACCTATGATTTTTTAATTCTTATTTTCTGGAACAGCAATAAAGAATAATGAAAATTTTTTTAATTCAGCATGTGATTTAGAAAAATGCACTTCAAAATATAATGAAGTTCTTCCAGGTAATGTCTTTTAATAGCCTCAGGACTCAGCATGTGATTTTGTATCATGTGAATTCTAAAATTAAGTACAAGGTAAAGAGATATTTTGGGTCATAATTTTACTGCAAAGTACAGACACATTCTTTGTTTAGCCCAATAAGCATAAACTCAAACAAAACTATTCCCTTTCTAGAAGAACAAACTAATCTTAGGAAGTATGGTTTTTATGTTAAAAATGCTCTTGCTTTTTCTTGAAATGAAAATAATAATTAAAAAAAAAGGTAGTAGGTCTAATGCTGAAATGCTTGTGAGAGGTGGAGTCCAAGACATTAATCTAGATCCATCACCACTTCTCTGTACCCACACTTATGATAGGTTTTATACTGGTGAAATCTGCATAGCAGCTTTAGGTTGCCTTGTGTGATGTTCCTGAAGCTAGAAATATAACAATGATTGACATATAGACAAACATCAAGTGTGTTTTCTGTCCTTGAATTAGAGGTCTGGAAGAACTGACAAATATTGAAACACCAAATATTGATAACAGGTATGAGTATGTGATATAGAGATAAAGGGATGTTTTATATCCTGGCACTTCATATTGTGCTGGTGATTGTGATTATTTGCATGCTCAAAGTCTTGGATGTTTCTCAGATTGACAGCTTGAAAAGTTCCTTTTAGAAGTATAGAGTTGGCACCAACATTCAATATAAACATTTCAAAAATATTTACATATTCATGTCAATACTTAAGGTATGAACAAAACATTTTTCATCTCATTGTAGGAGTTTCTGAATTTATGTGAGAGCCCCTGCATTCCTCCCATAAAAAGAGCAAACAGTGATCTCTTGTCCTTTGTAGCAATGGGCAAAGGGTGACTTTAGCAGGTGTTCAAACAGAGCAGTGGTGAGGTGCAGAGAAGTAACTCTTCATGAAACATAGTGGACAGAAGAGAGTTTTAGGGCTTTTAGAAGGCAATGGATATTCTGTTGGGTGTAGTATTTTGTTATTTTCTTCCTTCACTGTTGTATTTATTCAGTATCTTATTATGGCCTTTAGGTCACCTAACATACTGTGTGGAAATGAGTAAGTAACATTGTTGAATAAATATATATATTCATAAAAAGTGCTCAAGACTGCAAAATCAGACATTTTGCTTACCTCAGAAAGGGACCTCCATGAAATCTCATAAACCATGAAAAGCAGACAGTCGGCTTTTGTGGCATCCACAGTCCTTTTCCCCAGATAAAGGCACTTCTTTTGAGCATGTAAATCTTCAGTACATAACCAGCTTCAGATCTGAAAAATTCCTTCCATCAACTAACACATTGCTTTTCTTTCTGTACTGGCTACTGCCAGATTGACAACTTTTTTTTTTTTCCTTTTATTTTTTTTTTCCTTTTATTTTTTTTTTTTTGTTTCCTGGAGATGAGCTGTTTTGGCTAATTTTTTTTTTCTTGGCATATGCAAACTCATGGCTGTCAATCTTGCCTTTTCTTAGGTTATATGTTCTACAGTTGAATAAGGTGTTAGTATAAATTTAACTGACAATTACATTATTGCTTCCTTTCTAATTTCAAGTGCAACATTATCAGTCTTGGGATTTTTATTCACTATATTCAAAACATGTGGTTGCAATTTTCAATGAAGACTTTTGAACACCTCCAGTTCAGGTTATCATCTTCTCTTAGGATGATTGTGTGGAGATAAAACACAGATGAATATAGATGATCATGTGATTTAGTGTACAGTATTTATATGTTGCCATTACTGCTTTTGTAACCATTTGATTTTAATCCTGCTGTCTAATCCTCACTTTATCTGGCTTTTTATTATTACTGTTTGATGTTTTCTGTGCATAACCACTTAGGGAAAAATGTTCTTAAAAAGAAAACCAAGTACTCTCCACAAGTGTAAGAATGTTAGTACAAGTATCGCTACCTCTTTGTAAAAAACAGGAAAATGCAAGAAATACCTTTTCTTACCCACATTCTCATTTGCAAAGAAACATGGATGTGCCATCTACTACCACTGTTTATTGCCAACTAGTTGCAATGTACACAATATACTAGACACAATTAAGACAACTGAGGAAAAGGAATTAAAATAGATGTTTTCCTGCCCTGCTGCTGTTGAGGCTGACACAGCTGGTAGAGCTGCTAAGGCCATTTTTGTCGATGAAGGAACATGACTTTTGCCATTTGTGCTTTCTCTGAGGTGTACGCCCATACCTTTGAGCATCTCCATGCCAGTATGAGCTCACCCAGCCTGTGGTTATGTCCTGTTCCCAAGGGGCAGGAAGACAGCTTGAGTCTTGCCCTCCTTTCTCCTGCATGCCCTGCACCCCGTCTGCCACCACACAGACCATTGTATCAGCAAGGGTTGAACATTCAACAATACATGATAAGGAGGTGCCAGGATGCGTGATGGGGGACAGTTATGATGGTTATACAAATACAAAGCTCTTTTCCCCATGTCCCTCCCACTCCTATGCCTTCCATACTCCTCTTAAGCACCAGTCACAGAATAGAGTCCTTCTGTAGTTGGTTTAACACCACTGAAAATAACAGAAGATATAATTTCTGCACACTGACCATGATGCTGTGTTCCAGGCTCACATTTTGAGACAGTACTTCATGACAAAACTTCCATCGCCTAAGGATATTGTGCCCTTATTTCTGGCACTACAAGTCACTGCCTAACAGATGTTGAAATCTATGGGGATCTTTGTGGTTATGAAACCAGCCCCTACAGCAGTACAGATTTCTCCCAACACAACGTTTTGCACTAAGACAATATTGAAGAGCAGTTTTCACACCTGAAAGGAAGGGAGAGATATAAATTACCTCTGGCAAACAGGGATTAGCCAACACATTTTAAAGGAGAGGGCTGTAGTGTGACATTAAAAAAAACCCTTGCATGGGCCTGTCATAGGAACTGTCACCCACTGTCAGCTACAGTTATTTTCAGGGTTATACAAGTGTTGATCTTGCAAATACATTACGAGAAGTAAAGGTGTCAATAGCTTCTTATGCTTGGTTCTAGATATCACATGGACTAGTGCTGCTATTTCCTCACTCGTTCAAGTACTGTTGTTTGCTTATATCTATATGTTGAACAAAACATAAGACAAGTCAGATCCCAAAAAGGAAAATATCATGACTGCCTACTTCAGAAATATTCCTGCAGTCAATTCAGCTCTCCTTCCTTCTTACTAAAGAGTACTGGAATTCTCCTTGTCATGCTTTAGCTGTTCAGAGATGTTAAGCAGTGAGACTGTCTGTATAATCCACAATCCAACAAAGTGATTCAATGGCTCTTGAGATTGCTGTAACTAGTGTAACTTGTCACATCCTTAAAGATCTTATCATGATTTTTTTGTCATTGCTCTCCTTATTTTTCCAGTTATCTGGAATCATCCTAATGTCTAAAGGCTCAGTCAGGATTAAGTTTGTAATGTGTTGTACATTCTGTACAGGCACAGAATAATGTGTGTATCTGACTGTTTACATGATCCTAATGCCTCTTGCTGGAGACTGAATTCCTGACCTGGAGCACTTTCTTTCTAAAACTAAATATAAAATCCTAACTTTTATGTAAATAAATTAAAAATCCTAGGTCTTCTAGTACCAAATATCTAAACTTCAAGATTTTGAAATTGTAAGACTGCATTGTGTGTCTTCTTTAAAATACCAGGTGACCATTTTATTTGTATGTTTGTATGTTTTCCCTTACTTAATTTGTTTCCGGAACAAAAGTTTTAGGGATTTTTTGGTGGTGTTTTTTTTTTTTTTTAACCTTTCAGATCATCTAAGACCTTATTGTTATTTTCTCAGCACAGCAACTGTTGAAACAAGATCAATGGCCTATTTGTAGGATATATGTAAAGTCCTCCTTTTCTAATAGGTCAAGGAGAGGTATTCAGAGAAATGGAAGTACAGAGAAGGGGGCTTCCATCGTGTCATGCTTGCTGCAGAGGGATCTACAGGTCTTGAATCCTCTTAGGTGTTTGGTGTGGGTGGAAGATAAAAACATCTTAAAGTAAGCTTTGTGGTGGCTGTCCTCTCAAATTAAAATGGAGAGGTGGTATCTTGAAACTGTGAAGTATTAGAAAAGCTTGTGCTCCACTGAGGTGTTGTGGAATAGGACAGGTAGGAGTTGATGGAGAACATCATGATCGAATAATTTTGTCATGACTTGTAAAAGAAACAGAACATTTCCTGCAGGTAACAAATTTCAATTTGAAATTCTATTCTGTTTCCTGTCTTTATGTGAATTGATACTACAGGACCTGCTTTTGCAACTTTCAGAGCATATCCCATGCAAGATGGACATTACTGGAATCCCAGAGAGGTCAAGAAAGTTCTTTATACAGATTAGCTGAGGTTCAGAATGGTATTTGACAAGCAGCATCATCCCTTTCAATAGGATGCTTAAGAGTGACATAGTTGGAAATGTAGTATCAAATATTTTTTATTTCTTTAAAGCCACTTAATATTCTAAAATATTGGATCTTCTATTGACATCATTCTGCCATGTTATTGAAAAATGGCAAACTAAATTACCAGCAAGCTCATTTATTTGTATTTTTCCCCCAAACAAATCAGCATCATTTATTTATTTGTAATTTCATTATATTATTTTTTGGCTTTTCTTACATATACAGCTATGATTTATTACCTTTCTTATTAAAAGTAAAGAAATATTTTCTTGATAATATTTAAGTCTCCATTTATCAATAAAACATAAATATGTTTTTGACATTTTTATTTTATTTTTAGTGGGATATAGTTTATAGCTTTTTAAATTTATTCCTCTTGATATTTCTCATCCTTCTTCATCAACAGGGTTTCACTGTGAATTTCAGTGTCTTTGTTGTCTATAGTTCTTAATGTGTTTGGATTTTAAAATATTTTCTATACTTAATCTTCAGAAGTCTATGAGAAAAGCAGATGGCCACTGCCTCTGAAAACCAGACATTTAACTTCAGATTTGTATCACTGACCTTTAGCAGACATTACATCTTTAATTTTGGTAGAAAAAAATTATGTAAATGTGATGCTGTGTAGTTTAGTCCTTATTTTTTATGTTTATTGACTGCTATTTTCTCTGTTCAATCTGGGACCCACTCTCTTACTTTTCTTGTAGAATAAGAGTTAAAATTGTTGGGACCACAAAAAAAGCTCCATAAAAACCAAAGTCATCAGTGCATTTCTAGTTCAGGTTTTCCTAGAAAAACAACAATGTTCACTGTACTCTCTCACCTTATTCTTCCTGCTATTTCCCATTAACTGAAATGAAAGCAGTTCTCTCTTATACTGTAAATAATTTTCACAGAAATATATACTTGGTATACAAACCATTTAGTGGGGATCTTTTTCCCTAGCTTTGAAGGTGTTTTAGATAGTGTTACAGCCCAGGAGCAGTTCTTGGGACTACATCTTTACTAGTGAATAAAATATTGCCAAATACATTGAACTACTCAGACATTGAAACTCCATCATCCATACCCCTAAATTCCTGGAGTGGTCTCCAGAACAATCACAGCCATGACCAACTAGTTCCAGGTGTAATTTAGGACTCAGCACAGGCCAGGAACTATTCTCAGTGGGCAGTTTGGATACAGCCAACCATATTTTGAAAGGAAACAGAATTTAGTATGGGCAAGGATTATTCCATGCCAAGTACCAAGATATACTAGTGGCTGTTTCTAATGAAAAACAGACTTTTTCCTGAGATGTACTTTTTATTACTATTTCAGAGATATTAATGTTTTGTAAATGATCCTTCCTGTTCTCTGATATCTAATTTAAGATCTGTGCTCTGTTATGATGATACAATTGCCTGCAAGTCAACAAATAAAGAGCACATATTCTTACATGCATGCCAGTTAACTGTGAGGTGTTACAGAGGTCAGAGGGCCTGAAATATGTCTCATGCTTAGAGAAACAGTTGAAGAAATGATGAGGAGAAAAGCAGGAGGTATTCACCTTTCTGTAGACATAAAGGAGCCCAGTAAAGCTATGCTAATTAATAGCTGCACTTCAACTTTGTTGCAGCTTTATTTGTGATGCAGAGTTGCTTTATTCTTTGTGAAGTGGAACATATCTATAATCATGGGATACTACATGAGAATGAATGTTTTTACTGTGACCTTTTAAATGGGAACAGCCTTAAGTCAGTATGCATTGAAAAATGTTTCTGGTGAACTTCAAGAGTTTCTGAGAAACAAACATTATCTGGATGATACTTTGGCTGAGTGGCCGATTAACTAGCAAAATCCTACTGCTGATGTTACTGTATTGTCAATATTTTGAAGTTAAAAAACTTTAATGAATATTTTGAACAACAAAGTTACTATTTTACACTTAATATTTAATTACTATTTAAATTATCCAATTATTAAATCAATACTAAGTATATAATATTTAATCATATTTAGCAATTTTATGTTGAAGATTGAAATTCAACAGAATCTTAAAACTATGCCATTGCAGTTGCAATTGCATTGGCACTATAAAATCTTGTATTCCAAGTTCAACTTCCATGTAGTAACACACAACACTTATACTGAACCAGTTTTAACTGCAAAATTATTTACAGCACCTTCATGAACCTACAGGATTTACCTGCATAACAGTTGGCAAAATGTTTTACTATTGTGAAAACTTTGATTGTAAAATGTCAAGGACATGATCTTACACTGTCTGGCATTACCCATAATTGTCACTCTTCATGTCTCAGGTAACATATTTGGAATAGCACCAATGTAAATAATCAATGAATACAAAAACCAGGATATGATCATGTTTGCTTGAGAAACATCTATAAAAATTAGGAGCAGCATCTTTTTAAGAGAAAGAGACACTTGTGTTGCACGAGTGTCCTGGTTTAGGAATGGTATTTCCCAATTTAGTACTCCCACTAGAAAGGAAACCATAAACTGCTCCCCTCCCCCCTCCAGGGGGAGACACAAAAGGCAGGGATCATGGGTTGAGATAAGAACAATTTACTGGAAATTGCAATGAGATAAGAAAATGAAGATTAACAGCAACAATACTAATAACAACAGTGTAAAAAAGAGAGGGTGATTTACCTGCAAAATGCTCACCAACCTGAGACATTGAGCAGTGTCAGATACACTCTGTGCCTGTCACACTTGCTTCCCCAATCTGACAGGGACTCCCCTCCTTCCAGAAGTGAGAGAGTCCCTTTTCCCAATCCCTGGCAGAGGTGTAATGTGGTACTGAATAACACACTGTCTTGGACATGCCCTGCCCTCCTGATGGGCCAGAACCAGGACAACGGGGCTTGAGTCAACTGGCACACTCACTCCAAATATGTAATGGCTCTCGAGAAAGCAGAGAACCTGAACAAGAGTAAATGGTGTAGTCCTTCCTGGTCTGTGACATTACTGCTATTTCTGTCCCATGAACAATAAATATACGATGTCTGATTACTTTTCTTGATTTCTTTTTTATCTTAATCTGATACCCAAATAAGTGGTGACTAAGAAGTAAAGAATTAAATATTTCATGGAAAATAAAGGCAAAGTTGAGACATTGCTCATGATATGGCACCAAGGCATCACCAAAACAAGGCGTTAAATTTACAGTGCTGGCTAGGATCTATACCAAAGTTGACATTTTTCTTAATGTTATTTTCTATCATCATATCATAACAGTGATTTATCCACTACCATTGTCACCTCTGTCTCTCTTACTCTCATCAGCAGAGATGCAGCTGACACCAGATCAAGCACAAGAGTCACTGTTGTTGCCTCTCACAATGCAAGACTCCTGTGGTCAGTAATCAGAAATAACATTTATAACAAAGGTCATTTCTGCTGCAATAGTCATGTTCCTGCCAACAGTTCTCATCTGAGAAAGACATAAAAAATATTATCATTTGACAACGGGTCACATTTCACCTTACTAGAAAGGGAAATCTTCCTGATAAAGAGAAACAAGTGACATGGCAGATTGCCAGGGATTTATCCTCAAGGTAATGAAGAAATTGAATTCTTAACAGACACTTACAAATTAGTTATAAATGGGTAAGCTGGGAGGTGAACAGTTGTAACTCTTTACCGCACACTTCCTGTAAGTCTGCAGAGTTAAGTACCACTGACCTGTTCCAAAGCTGATTGCTGAATTACTGACCAGGAAAGGGAGATAAATAACTAAATGATGCTGATAGGTGCCTATACTGCCAAGATGACATGTACCAACACAAGTGATAGAAACCCAACAGCCAAACACAAACACAAAACCCCCCAGAACAGGTAAAAAACCCAGCCCAAGCAGAAAATAATAAACAAAAAGCCTTAGTGGTTTGAAACGTTAAATGTGGCTCATCAGTAGAATCTGAAAACCTGGAATTTTGTGAAAAGTGGAATTGGTGTTGGAGTTAAGTTTCAAGACAGGTGATGAGAAGCTTTTGTACAGACTGATAAAGTAATGGTTTGTTCTTCTGTTCCCTAAAAGTGGGATGAAATAATTTTGGGAGACTCACAACCATGAAAACATTTACCTCATCTTCTTGACCACAAGTTACCCAGCAGCAGATTTTGTTTAACAGATCTGACAAAGTACGACTCAAAGGGATCAGCAATTGTTATACAGAACATAACATAGTTACACAAAACTTTATAATCCTAATCGTAGTTGCTTGTTCCCTTATCAAAGATTACATGCTTTGTGTTTCAAATTAGAAGAGTTTTGCTAACATGGGCAATGTGTCAGTGTCTGTTGTTCAAAAGTAGAGGACGTTTTGTTGGTATTTCATTGTGCTTAACCCAAAAGATTCCTGATTCTGGATGTGTGAGGCAGAGCACTGAGCATTGCTGTCCAGCTGTTAGTACTGCCTTTTGCTACAGTTCCACTTTTGCTTGCAGGATGGACTTGAATTTAATTTAATCTTTATTTCTTAACTTTGCAGAAACACACTTTCTCAGCTGCTCTGGCTTCATGTTGCTGCTAGATGTGAAGGAGGGAAAGGGAATATATCTCCTCTTCTATCGCCCAGCAAATATTTGTCTTTGCTTCTACTGCTGTGGGCAGTAGATTTTCTGGCTGTACAATGCAAACACTAACTCAAAGTCAATGAAAGATCATTACTACATCATTCCTCAAGAGCTTTCTTTAGGCATAACTTTGTAATAAGCTCTCATTTGTACACCTGGAAGTAAAATTAGTTTCACATACTAGTTATTTCTGTTCTATTTCTGTATTTCATTGTTTCTAACACTCATATTTAAATGACAAGAGACTAATTCCAGGCAAATGACCGAAATATATCCTTAAATATTTATTTAATGCAATGAAATAACAGACTTTTTTAGTTTCCAGTTATATTGCAAATGAATCAGAAAGTTTTAAATGGTCACTTTATTGAAAACACCCTTAGAAAGAGAAATCCAATGGGTTTTACCTGTTGAAAGCTAAATGATTTAGAAATTTTACTTTAACACAAGGTGTATTCAGAACATAGAGCTAATTTCACTCTTTTAGGACTGGAAAGTGCTTGAGTACCTAATAAAAAGTTTCTGTGAAATAGGTCAGGTCATAGATAGGTGCAATTATAGCACAAAATTCTGAAAAAAACCACCTAATTTTAAAATTAGAAACTAAAACAGTATTCAACAGTGTTTGCATATTACGTAGTATTTTCTAAGTTTTAATTTCTTTTCATTAAATTATTTGACACTTGTCTGAATCCAGCATAAAAAGGAATACTTAATCTAAATGAAGGTACTATAACATATATTAGTAATTTTATTGCCATACAAACATTAAATGAAAACAACTTGTCTTTCCTAGTTTCCAGGTTTCCTGTTGTGCGTTCTTATTTTATCCTCGGTGGGAATGGCGAGGTCTTTGCTAATGTATCATACAACCCCATTTATTTTGATTCCTTCTCTAGTAATTTTTCCCAATATAGCCTAGTCGGCACCTTCATTCTTTCTCTTATGCCATATCAACTTTCTCCTTTTGACTTTCAAAAGGAGGCAGTACCTAACCCTGCATTTGAAAACACATTGAGATGTCCTAGCTCTCTGTGTACTTAAAGTCAAGATTCTGTACACTTAATGCAATGATGGCCCAGTGCGGATTCAAGGTTGCTCCCGAGTTCTTCAGTGGTCTGAATCTTTCCCATGTCAGACATATTATTTTCTAATTATGATTGACAAGAGATTATTTTACATCCTAATAAATAGTATCTTGTACTCAAGTATACATGTATTTTTTCATTCTACTCTTGACCAACCAAAACATCTAGGATCCCAGTAATTCTGCTACTTAAAAGAACTTTGTGCATAAAAATACGCACAGGGGAGTAAGAGTTTCTCTCTTACATGATGTAGAAGGGATGTAGGTGTAAACGATAACGGTGAGAATTTTTAAATAGGAAAGAGGTGGTTTGCAAAAGAGCCAAATACAATAAATGTTGAGGCACAAATGTCAAGGTACAAAATTTATGTAATGGGAAAAGGTATTTTGAAGATATTGCTATTGAAGACCTTGTGGGAAAGACATACTTAGATAGTTTGTCCTCCAAACTTCTCAGAGGAAATCCTGACAAATATTTCAAATGAAAGGTTTAAGATAGCCTGCAGCTATTCCCCAAAGTCTTATATAAGCCTTACTAGGTTAGGTAAAGAATTAAGACTTATTCAACTGTTGCCAGTTATCATCTTTGTGTAATTGATTCAGTGTGTGAACCAAGTTCATATCTCATCAATAGCTGAAGTTAACTGCAAGTTGCTTGGCCTTTCAAGTGTCTCAAACACACAATCATTTAATAGCTCCTACAACAGCTATCCCTTAATGCACAACCATTTTCTCCTTAAAAACAGAGATTACTGAAAAATATGCCATTGAAGACAAAGGGAATTTTTAGGGCTTGTTAACTTTCAATTGTATGGAAAGAAGAAAAGAATTGATACAGCAGCTGCAATTTTTTCAATAGTAGATCCAATGCAGTCTTGAAAAAAACTATATTGATACATATTTGTTATTTACAAATCATTTAATATTGTGCCATTCATTTAGTATCATAATACCCTTATAAGAAAATTCATAACTTCAGTAGCTGAAGTTGTTTATTATGGATGGTAATTGAAAAGAACAAAACTTTAAAATGATAGATATATATAAAAAACCTCTGCTTACAAATATATTTATTCTTTATTAAAAATACTATAACTGTAAAATATTGCCTTTATAGAAGGGAAGAGATTGGTGGTAAAAGATTTTTTTTTTTTCTATTCTCATGATGTCTGATCTGGCTAGTACTTGTTATTTTGGAAGGAATTTTCTTCTACTATATGACAGTTCACATTCATTTGTTTTTAAGTTTATATACAAGCTAATTTCAGGACTTCATGTAAAGGAAAATGCACTAGTAATAATGCTTCCATCACTAAATCTTGTGTTATGTATTTTTCTGAGTTTTATTTGTTTTAATAATTAGGTTTTTTTGTAATGCTCTCCTTTGTTTAAATCTCAGTATTCTGTCACTCTCTTAGAGTTCAGACCTATTATGCACAGCACTAAATATGTATTCTAGTCATCATGCATTTCAGATGAGTGCAATATGATGAAGTTCAGTTCCATAAAAAAGTGATAAAACTGCTAATCACTTCAGGAGTGAACCTTAGGCAATATGTACTTTTTCTACATGAAACTATGTCAGTAAGCTGAGGATGTGTGTCATGGGTGCCTGTCCTTAAAAATTGAAGGTGTTCAAGAAGAATGTATTTGGTGGTCAAGAACCTGGGTTGCTCCCATTTAAATCAAGTAGTTCCTTCATAACAGAATTCTTGTAAGTGTAACTTAATTGTGTATAACACAGATCAGTGACAAGATGCTACGATTTTGAATTTTAATCTACAGTAGTTTCTGGAAACCAGACTAGTTCATTTCCAGATGGGATCCAAATGATCAGGGCTCAGACCCTGATTGTGTCACAAACTACATCTGTGATATCAAGTGGTTCAGTCTTTCTGTATCTCAGTTCTCAACCTGTAAACGCAATCAGTAAAGATATTTCCATCTATTTTCTGTCCTGCCTGTTAACTCTGAAAGTTGGTGGTTTTGTTTTTGTTTGTTTGTTTGGGGGGTTGGTTGGTTGGTTGGTTGGTTGGTTTTGGTTAGTTTTTGGTTTGGTTTTTTTAATCTATTCCTCATTTTACTTAATAATATTGTAAAGAATAATGTAGCATTGTTGTAAACTGATGCCTAACATTTGCTTACTCTAAATGTTAGATTTCCTTTGTCATGCTATCTTCCTAAGGTTTAAAAGTTAGTTTATCACTCAGACCAGCTGAGTCATAAAGAACTACTTTGAATCAGTGGTTCAAAGATCCTCACCCTAAAGGCCCACCAGCTAGCAGGAAAATAACTGTGGCCCAGAGGAAAAAAAGAACAAGGAAGATCAGGAAGCTCTTATCCTATATCTTTAAGAAACCCCAAGGTAGTACACATTTTTTCTCAAAAAAGGTCACAAAATTTTTATTCTTCAGTTAAAGAAACCCTCAGATATATAAAAATATGCATTCCCATTTCTCAAAACTCCCACATACAGTGATTGTCACATAAGAACAATGGAATTCTGCACAGCACTGTATGCACTAGTCTCCCAGGTTCTATGAACATAAAATTTCTGGAATTAAACATATAGTAAAGCACACTAGTTGACATTTGTGCAGCTGAATTGAATTCTGAACAAGCATTCAGAAAGTCTGCAAGCCAAGTCCTGCTTACACATCTTTGAAAATTTCAAATATAATTCATAGAGGGTAAGTGGTCAGGAATGGAAGATGAGAGAAAGAAACTAACAGCTTTATGATAGAAATGCTGGATGTTTAACAAAGTGTCTCCTAATCACCAACTTCAGATGTAGACAATTCAGCCCAGAGGATCAATGATTTTCATACAGAATTTTCTGTCTGCCAATGGCTAGAATTCTCCAGGTGTGCTTAAATTTGGAAACAGACATCTAGTAATTGTTCATGCTTTGAATAAAGACATTACTTGGTAATAAAATCTTTATAAACATCACTTAATCACCCACAAAATAGGCCAATGACCTAATGCTATAATTTACATTTTAAATTTAAAAATTTGACCAGAAGGTTGTTTTCTATTTAACATATGTTTAGCTTGGGTGGGCAGATGGGGTCCAGCCTTGTTAAACCAAAAATACTATATACCTTTGGGTTTACTCAATAGAAAGAAAAGCAGAATAGAGTATTAAAGTACTGATTGATGAAAGTATTTGACATTAGCTCATGCAGTATGACTACTACTTCTACCTTGGGACTGCACTCCTCTGCAAAGGGAGGTGTAAAGGCATTATATGAGTGAAGTTATAAATTGAGCATGAAACTGGTGCATTGGTTTTGCGTTGGCTGCCTGCATATGGGTGAACATTTAACAGACTCATGTGGGCTATAATTAGTACCTGCTAGTTCCACGTTGCATTTAGTGAATGGATGTAGCAAGGTGATGCTGGAGAGCAACTTCCTTCTTAGTGATTCAAACACTCTCTAGAGGTGCTACTTTCGCTTCTCTTCCCCTCCCATTGTCTAAACAAGGGGTTCTTGCCTCTAACTTTTGTCACCTCCTATACCTAAAGTCAAAATACAAGGTCACACTGACTAAAACTCCACTTCTGAATTAAAAAAAACTCAAATCACTTGCAATAATATTTTTCTTTTAGTTTAGGTTGAACGATTTAAAGCCAGTTTCTCATGGCTCGGAAGTCAAATTCCTGTTTCATTTCTATTGTTGAGAGGTTAGAGAGGAAAAAAATGAATGATAAGAGTTGGTATTCTGTCAGCAAAATGAAAAAACTAACTTATATTCAGAAAGATTCTGTCATTATAATTAGGTGGAAGAAAGGTAACCATCTGGCAAACTTGTAACTTTTTTACCAAAGCTTCCTTTTAGCCTCTTCATTTAAACTCTTACAGGACACATCAAAGCTAAAACGCCCCGTCTCTGGTTGTTGTTGTTGCTGCTGTTTATCATTATTACTATTGTTATTGTTAACGTTGTTCCTGTTATTATTACTGAGGGAGAAAGTGAATAATAAGTGACAGATTTGTTTTCCTGAAAGTCAGAGCACCTGAAATAATGACTGTAGACAGAGGCAAGTTCAAGCACCCTTCATGTTTCCAGAGTTTTGATTCTGAAAGAAAGGACACATAATCCGCAGTAGGGAGCTTTTACTATCAAACTGAAGTGTTTTAGCAGGGAAGACATACACAGTATGGATAGATATGCAATATTTTCTTTAGAAGAACACCTCAAAATATTTCATTCCAGAAAAATTGGAACTGAAATTTTAAAAAAACATCTCACTGGAGCTTCATAAACTCAAGTTGCAGGGCTCCAACAGAATAAGGCAGCTTTGGGTATCTTCACAACTTCAGTCTGCAAAGTCGTAGCAGACGATTTTCAAGTCTTCCTTCATAATATAGTCGAATTGCTATATTCCTTTTCCAATACACATTTTCTCACAGGAAGATCTTCAATTGAAAATCTAAGAATTTAGAGGTAGTCAAGTACACTGCAGTCATCTTCTGCACTGCTGGAAAGACATCATCCCAGATTTTAAAGTTCTCAAAATAGATACAGCTTTACAAATAAATTCTCTTACTTCCATGTCCTTGTCTTCCTCTCTTGTTTTGTATACATCAGAAAAGTACCTGACATAAATCAACTCCCTATGTATTTTAAAGGAAAATTATCCACTACAACTTAGCAAAAGTAAGAAAAATTATCTTTTATAACCTGTCATACTCTAGCAGTTACAATGACTGCATTTTCATGTTGGATTTCACAGTTTGAAGCAGCAGAAGTTTATTGTTAAGCACTGGCTCAACCCTGACACTTTTTTTAAAAATACTTAATGCTAAATTCACTTACTCCTTTGCATGACAGTAGCATCTGGAGAGTTTTTCTGTTTGTTAAGTAGCTAGGATGACTAGTTTTCCACTTCTGGAAAATGTTACTTTCAGGGAGGTAAAGGATTTACAATTAAGGAAACAAAAAAGCCAAAAATTACAGTACCATGAGCATGACATCTCTGTCTGAGAGTCCTAATTGCCAGACACAGAAATACTGGTTTCCAGACCACATCAAAACAAATGAGAAAATATCATTAAATATAAGTTTGGAATCATCATTTTCCTGTAAAATGTTGTATATTTTTACCAATCTGACAATGTGAGGATGTCATGGAGTGTAAGCAGAGCTTGCTAGAGTAGGAACAGGTGGCCCCAAATTCAACAGAAAAATAAGAATTCAGCAGTCTTGCTAAATCTGTATAAATTTAACAAATACTAAGGGAAAGAAGAAATAAGTAAAAGGAAAATGTAATAAAAAATCTGTCTGCTGAATGTTTAGTGTCTGGCCCTGGACCCAGGCCCACTAGGACATGCCCTCTGCAGGCTGGGGCATGCAGCAGTAAGGTCCTTATCTGCTCTCTGGAATGTTTCTGGATTTTATCCATCCAGTTTTTAATACCAAATTTGTGAAAAATCCAGGAAATCTCAAGCCATCCATTTCTGAACAATATATGTTTTCATTAAACACATAGTTGCTAGCCCTGGGCAAGTGGGAATATAAATGTCCAAATGAAAACCAATGCTCTATGGTGCAGCGACATGAGATACTGCAAACCTGGCACTTTCAGTGCTGCTGTACAGAAACCCACAGTAGCTATTTAGGAAATGAAAACAAACCAAAGAAGCAAATGCTTTAGAGCTTTCAGACCAAGTTGCTTTAGAGACATAGGACTTAAAAAATAATAATAAAATTATAGGAGAAATGTTACTGTGTAAATTTCTCCACTGTCCTGAAAAAAAAGAGGTCCACCTGCTGCTAGAGACATCCTCTGTCAAAACAATGTAGAAGTCTTTATAGAAATAAAATCCTAAAATAAACTTCTTATCCCTCCACAAAATAGAGAGGGTTTTTTTGCTCTTAGGACTTGGTTCTGTTACTCAGCTTTTTATCCATGTGAAACAGACACATAAAACACAGGAGCTAATTAAAAACTCACCTACCTTAAGGAGAGGATGGAGGCCACCTCAATACAGACATCTCAGATATGAGAGATATCTATCTGTGAGATAGATACCTACCGATATGTAGGTAGCTATGTATCTGCTATGTGACTCAGAATTACAGCCTGTGCAAATCCAGTCAGTCAGCAGTGAGAGATACTCAGCTGATCAGCCAGGGTTTTCTGATTCTCAGTGCCTTGACTTGCCCAGGACTCTTCTTGTTTGATCCCCATTGATCTGTAGCAATCATCTGTCTCTTGTGGAAATGCTTACGTGTAAACACCTGAAGATAACATCCGTCATTATTGTACAGAAACTACCCTTCTTTTCAGACCCCACTGGATTTCTTTATTCTTTAGTCTTTTGTGCAAACTTCAAAGGCCTGTGTGTAGCCTTGTAGCTGGTGAGTTTCTCAGCAATGGACTGCTTTCAACTTTACACTTGCCAAGATAAAACAAGGAAAGTGGTGCCAGATTTGAAGGCAAAAGGATCTGACTGCTCAGTGGTGCAACTCTTCTATTGTACATATAGTTAAAGGGCCCCACTGCTGTCATGTTGTAGACAATGGATCAGCTAATGAGACTGTCTGTGACAGCAAAGAGCTCTTTCTCAACACTCAGCTAGTTTTATGGCCTAAGTGCAATAAATGCTCACTCTAATTCTGCAATGTTTTCCAAGAATAAAGGTAGCCACAATTTACAAATGTAGTCTCTAATTTTATTATTTGATAATAAAATCTGGCAAAACGCTTTACCTCCTTTTACTGGACAATGACTTTCAGAAGCTGAAAATGCTGTGAGAAATTCAAATTGGAGGTTGGAAATTAATTATAAACATGAGATCAGGACTGAACTGGGTAAACTGAATCGCTTGCTTACAGAACAGTTAATAATTTTCACAAATTTTTCATTGAAAACAACCATTTTGTGTCTTCACAGGCTGGTTCAATAATTCTGCTGTCATGAGTACAATTATTAAATAAACATAAGAGAATAAAGGAGAGAATAAGAGAATGAATTTGCCAGCTGGAAGCCTTAACAAAATGATATTCGATGACCTCAGGAATCACTCCGTACAATTGAACCCTGTCTATTCTTGGCAATATGTTCACAATAAGTGTAATTGACTGCTCCTCTCTGAACTTTGGGACTACATGGAACTGATCTGTCTGTGAAGATTAGTCTTTGTAATGTCTTTGCTTACGTGAGGTCTTTATTACCCTGTGGCTAGTGCATAGGCTACAGCCTACTTTAGAAATGATTTACATATTTTGTTATCAAGAATTTAGCTGGTATGGCTGTTGTGGTGACATTCTCTTTCTTTCCCCTCCCTCTTTTTTCTCCTTGTTCTTCTGTCTGACTCTACTTGCACATACTTTTCTTAGCACATAGTAATTTCATGCTTTTTTAAATCTTTGTGGGTTTTTTAAAATGCATATATTCTGAGGTGAGTTGGATGCATTTTGATATCAGTGACTTTACAAAATACAGTACACACCCTCTAGATAAAGGTTCTTTTTCAAGTTTTCTTTGGATTAAGGCATTTTCAAAGCAGAAATTAGGTGATAGACTAAAGGAACAAGAAATAAATATTTCTGCATGTAATCAACTTCCAACTACTGCAAAATATGCACAAAATGTTCCCTAAAAGAGTACTGAAAATCAAGGCAACAGTCAGTTTTCCTTCAGGTGTTGGATATCTCTCTGTTAGCAAGCAGAGTAAACTGATAGCAATGGCTATGCTTATATAGGGAAAACAGTCACTGGTCTATTGAAAGGTGTCTCTGTCCACAGCAGGAGGGATAAAACTTGTTGGTCCCTTCCAAGCCAAGCCATTCCATTATTATTATATTCTATGATATACTTACGTATGCAAACTCAGGATATTTTAGAAAAAGAGACAGTCTACATCAATTATGACAATGAATTACAAATATATGTAAAAATCCATCAAGGTTTTTCTGAAGGCATTCAATTGAAGTTCTAACAAACTTTACAGTTAGAAGCAATACTAATTTATAGTGTAACTCTGAGTTGACTCCATACCCAGGAACTTCCTCCATCCCATAAGAAGTGAAACAAATCTTATTATATTTCACGTTGATACAAAACCCACTTCTTTCGTTTTGGCTTCCCAAATAGGAAAATGAAAATTAATATAGTAATTTTCTATACAAGGAATAAGTCCAGGAAGGGACTGAGATGTGTATCTCATGAAGAAAAATGGCATAGAAACCACAGTCTCACATAGGCCTGAGTTCATCTCACCAACTGCATGGCCCGAGTATCCCAAACAGGCATCACGCAGACCCACATGATTTTATTTAACTGGTGAGAAGATGGAGGTCACCTCTAGAGACCAATTTAGATGGTGTGTGGGCTGCAAGTGCAAATCAACATGATTTGTGACTGAGGATACTGAGGAAGTGATCTGCTCCTGCATCTGTACCAGCTGCAGCTTTCCCAGGGCTGATGCTTTCCAGTTTCAGTTTCAGTAAATTGCATTGCTGTAACCAAAATGGAACATGATGAAGAAGTGAATTATCATTGTTGGCATTGAGTCAGAGAAGACCGGATGCTATCCTGAAGCCAGTGGGACATAGTAGTGAACATTTCTTGCAAACCCTAAAATGTAAGAACATTATCAGTCATAAATCATCTACATTAGCACTTTGTCAGCTAAGTATCTACAAAGTAGGTCACACAAACCCAAAGAAAATCCAAAATCATCAATTACCTAGCTAGTATTCCACTGATTTGTTTCTAAAACTTGTCCCCAAGAGCTTACTGAATTTGAGATGTTTATATTCATCTCTCTTTTTTTTCAATTTAATAAAAGAATTTCCCAGAACATTTGACTTCCATCTTTGTCATGGTAAAATACTTCCCCAAAGTTATTTTCAACTTCAAATGAATATAAAGTACTAGTGCGAGGATGAGTTAAGATCTTCATTTCAGAGCTAGAGATATCAAAAGAATATGTTCATTTTTTAGAACTTTTCTATTCTCTGATGCCTTACTGTTAAAAAAGATGCCAGCATTCAGTGTCCTTTCATCTACCTTAATGGAGGAGGTGAGTCACATAGGGCACCTAGCCTCCAACTGCTGCTCCAGAACAATGCAGTTCTCCTGTAGGACCTGTCACCTGTGACACCTTGTTCAGCTACCTTAGGATGTCTCAAATGGCACCAGAAGCCTTTGTTTGCGCAACTGCATTGAGTCTTTCATGATACAGTCCTTCCTGTCCTTCAGGGAAAGAAGTAGGACATGTTTGTTCTACGAATCTTTTTTTGATTGATCTCAAAATAACTCCTGAGAATTAGCCTTTTTAACAGAGGTTTCATTTTTCTAGGATGATATGTCCTCTTGTAAGACCAAGTAGCCTTTGAGAACCACCCTTTGATGAGGGTTCATTTTCTGCACTGTGTAACAGTAGGCTGAAAATTGATTGTTTTTATGAGCGGATTAATAAAGACTGTAACAAAATAATAGAGAGAACACAGGTGAGAAATATTACACTGATGATGTGGATGATTATGATTAGATTTATTGCTAGTATAATCTAAATATTGTCATTGCAGCATATAATATAAGCAGGTCTAAAGGGTTGTAATATAAGCAGGTTCAGCTAGAAATGTCCAGGTTTACAATCTTTGGCCTTGCAGAATTCGCAATAACAAAGCAACAAAGCATCTATATTGATACTCAGGGATTTTATCTCTGTACGTGACCAGATCTTAGTGCTTTTACTCACCTGTCCAAAAGTGAGTGTTCCCCTTCTTTAGGTTAGATGTACCCTGAAGATGTCCCTGCTGGGGGGTGATCAACCTGGAAGCCGCTGGCAACCTCAGGAGACCAGTGTGCCCAGTTGGCCCAGTCTCCAGTAGAATTTTATATCCCTTTTCAGGCCTGTGTGTACCAAAGCCAATCCAACCATCGCAGCTCTCGCAACCTGCAATGCATCCCTTATGCAAGCACCCACAGAGTTCCTCCTGCAATGCCCACCTGATGTTCTGATCTTAGGACAAATCATATTGCCCCTTAGAGACAGTAAAAAGGGAGAGAGTGTGTGGGGGAACAGGATGCACTCAAAGAGCTGATTATCTTTCCTTGCTATCACAATGACCTGATTTCCAAGGCACTGAGGACTTGGACAGTCTTTGGGTGACATTTTTAGAATTTGTCTTAAACTTACCAATGTATGACTTGTTTAAAAATAGCCAACCATGAGATGCACATTTTCCCATGGAATCTGCCTGCAGTTTTATAAACCACAGGTATTGAAGCATATTGATATTGGGACTGACTCCAGTTGTTTTCATACCTTTTAGAAGAATGTGAACTCTTCAAAGCAGATCCCGGATGTAATCTGTCCTTTCAGGTTAGTGTGACTCTGGTGCTGTCAATGAAGCTGTCCCAACTCCTGCATCATGCTGACTCAGTTCACCCAAATAAAGCTTTTGGTGATTGTTTCTACATTCCAGGTCATTTCCAGCTACTGCATTACATTGTTTTTAAATATTATTTTTTATTTTAGGGCTTTAAAAATGAATATATTTTTATAAATCTTAAGAAACCCTTCAAAACTCTAAAGATTTCCAGAATGCTTAGACTTGCTGCCTAGTCAGTGTCAGTCCTTTGCTTGTCTTGAATTTGATATGGCTGGTGTCTTGCTGGTTCTTTCTTTGCTCCATTATAGCCTTTTGTCAGAAGGAAAACAGTACATGAAAAATCTAGAGATGATACTATAATATAGTTATAAGGATTATTGTATAATTTAATTAAAAATATCTGTGAGTTTTTCTAGTGACACTTTAAATTAGTCTTGTCATATTCTGTCTATTAGAAATAGGTTCTTCTAAATCTATTCTTATAACTTTGTTAATCTGTACTTGAGTGTCCAAAAATTATTTGGCTCTTTTGTCAGTTGAACATTTTGGTCCTAATGATGAGGGTATTCTCAAGACACTTCGACTCTCCCAGCTGATGTCAGCCAACAGGCACATAGGTCAGCCAGAAAGCTGTTTGAGGATACACACAGAAAAAAAAGCAAAAATGGGGAAAAATTAAACACAGAGAGCATCATGGGCCATATGCCTTCCAGTTAAAGTAAGGTTCCACCTAAGGAAAAAAAAAAGTAAGGCTTTAAGTTTAACAATAATTATACCATCTCTTTTGACACCACTTTTATAGCAACAAATGTAAAAAAGAGCTGTTGTAACATTGGATCAAAATGCTTTTTTTCTCCAAAGTAGTGGTCACCTCAACCACTTCAAGCAGTTATCCCACCTTAGGCAGTAGCTCTCAAACAAGAGATTGTTTTGAACACTTTTATTTACACCAGCTTGCCTACAACTCTTGCAGCTTCACTGCTGAGAGAGATTTAAAGGAAATAAAAACCAAAAGAGGCCTTCTTCAGTGTGCTGGTTATTGTCTTGCCAAATCAGCCATCTGTGTACAGAGCCAGTCTTTGTGTCACTTGTGGCCTTTCCTTGGCTTCTGCTCAGAGAGCTTAGGAACTGTTTGTTGTTTAATAGAGCCCTCAGAGATTATTCTTGGAGAGAGTTATTTCTGTAAACCAGAATGAACTGACTGGAAATTCTTTTCCAAAGCCTTGAAATAGGAGCAATTGGATGCACTCTTCCCCTAATAAATATTCACTGGGAAACAGCAAACTGAATTCGAGGTCTACACTCCCAAATTTTTGTTTCCTATTCATCAATTTATCACACTCAGGGACACTGTCTGATGTATATGCAAAGAGTTCTCAAGTGAATCGATGTCATCACAATATGAAGGTTACTCACTGTCTTGCAGAGTTAGGTCAACGTTAGGGAGCAAATTTCTGTGTCAAAAATAGTAGTTCTGGCAACTTAGCTAGATTTTGTGTTTGAGACACTGCATGGTCATACATATAAACATGAGTATTTACAATTGCTGTATATTTGGAAGTTAAGCATTGGAGATTTTTCCTTTTTTGTCTATGTAAGGTAGAAGTATATTGTACAGAATGGGGAAAATAACTGTTTGGGCTAAAAATAAACATGTTTTGATGATTTATCTTTGGGAGAAAATTTTTAAATAATTGTAATTTTCAAAATGCAAATTCTTAAAAATTCAGAACTGAAATGCTTTCCCAAATATCAATGATAAGTTTTCTGAATTTTCTCCTTCTTTAACTGAATTTATTCTCCCAGAATTAACTTTAAATCAAAAAATAATTTCCATCTTTGAAATTTAAGATTTATAATAAGGAACTTTGTGCTGAATACAAAACTAAATGGCGGCGTTGCTAATCTGCACACACTGAATCAATAGAAGAGTTTTTTGATTTTATGTTTTACTGTCAAAAAATAAATACAGGCAAATTATTCCTATTACATTAATATTTGTATTTGTAGCATTAATTTTATTTGTGAAATCTTATTAATGCTCTGCACTTTAGTGAGCTGACAGTTAGAGAAAGAGTTGTATCTCCACATCTAAAACAGGGCACAGCTGCAGAGCTGGCCCTGAGCAAATCAGGTGGGGAATTGAAACTTTCATAGGTGCTTTAATTACTCAGTTATACTCACCTCCAAGCATCTGCAGTGCTACTCCACTATCACAAACACAGTTCAGTGTCCAAAATAGAGATTTTCAAAACCCTGGTCAATTGTTTCTCCCTGTGAAAATGCCAGTAGAATACCTATAAGTCAAACACTGCAGTCCCGATCCTTACCCTTTGTGGAGTCATCCCTTTAAGTTGTCATGAGTTGTCCTGAAGTTATGTTAAATTTTCATAGAGTCCAGGGCGAGTGATAAAGCAGATATCCCAATAAGTAAAAGGATCAGAGTTGTAAGCAATCAGACTGCTGAATGAAGGTAAGTTTTTATGTCCTTTATATTTTTGTTTTGCAAGGTATTGGGGTACACATAGGATGAAACAAAACTTAGCAGAAGCATTGACAACAGAATAGAGACTTCTAAAATTAGTTAAAATTGTGAATCAAAGCACGTTTCAATAGATCAGCTTTGTCTGAACTCATATAGTAGGAAATGTTTTGTTATTTAGATATCATTTAGGTTTTTGGGGTAATTCTAGCAGACAATAAATATTCACCAGTAAAAATCAATATTAAGTATTTTTCAGTGACATTCATAAACATATTGATGAAATGCGTGGTCCATAGATCTTTAACTGCATAATTTCCAACAAGTAATTTAAGCAATCAAATTTCAAAAGTCAGTCCTCTGTGTATGTCTAAATGAGGTTGGATTTTCACATCTTATTTTCATTCTCAGACACTCACCTGATCATCCTCAAATATCTCCAAAACATACTTTTGTCACAGCCTTATCTTTTCAATGTAAATCCGAGATGTATTGCAGTATCTGGCAGGACTTTTTAAGGTTGTTTGATTCTCAGTTTAGTTAATAATGCTTTATACTTCTGCATTTTTTTTTTGCTGATCCATTCTATTTCTAAAATATGCTGCAAGAAATATTTATTATTTGACCCAGCCTGAATTTGTCTTGAGTCCTGGAAAATGTTCAGCTGAAGCTACCAGAATGCCACAGAACACGCTGGAAAAAGAAAACTTTCTTCCCCATAAATGTCAGTAAAGACATTTCAGAATAACAAAACAAACATGATATAAGCATTCTGGGGTCTTATTTGTTCATATTACTCAAAAGATTCCTCAGTTGCTCTATTTGTGAAAATATACTAAAACCACTGGGAAAATAGGCATAAATGCCTTCAGAGGCCATGGAACAGATGGAGTGATGCTGGATCAAAGGGATACAAACACTTTCCCTCAGTTTCTCACCAGCTGAGACTCTTTCATTTTCAGCAGACTTACAATCTTTTGGGCAGGGTATTGACTTCTTGTCCTTACTCTTTGGGGACACACAGTATGGGTCCTAGTCTGTTTTTACTAGTGTAGACATAGCTGCAAAATCCAGGATTTAACATCCAGGTGGTGTGGATTGGATCTGGCAGCAACTGGAAACCCAAACAGTGTAAAGGAGTGAGGAACCCGAGCGCCCAAGGACAGTGCAGCTGAAAGTCCAACAGATTTTCTTCAGGAGGCAAAGAAACATGAAGCTGGTGAAATTACAGCTGCTGAGAAATAAAGGAATCTGGAGTAGTTAGAGTGAGCTACTTTTTTGTTCTTTCCTCTCTTTTTCTCCCTGAATCTTGTGGCCCATTTGGTGAAGACAGAGGGTATGAAAGTTGGAGTGGAATCTACTTGAGCTATAGGTTGTTTGGCCAACAGCCCCTTTCCATGCTCAAGTCTGAATGACTAAGAAGCCTAAAATGGCAACTGCAACTTGAAATGTGCCATCAAAAGCCATACCCTAGCCTCCATCTTTGATATCTATCATGTGGTCTACAGGGAGAAACCTTAACAAGAACACAGTAGTCCTGTTGGTGGCAAATGCTGAATAAACACAACCCTCTGCCATGATAATCATTCCCAGTTTTCCTACTACATGGGACCCACCTCCTTTCAGCACCAGCAATTCTTTTTGCCTCAGTGGCACAAGGAAGCTCTTTGTGCCATCTCAAGCTCATTTTCCCATGGGTCTCTTACGTGGGACTCCCAGGAGAGTTAAAACAAACACTTTGTTCACATAGATCTCAGCAGAAACCCTGAATTAGACCATACTTCTGTGGCTTCAGTGCAACATAAATATATTCTAATGATTTATCATGTACTTGCTTTTTCATTTCACATAAATAGAGAAGAACATTTGGAAGCACACTTTCTCAATGTTAATATAAAATCCAGATGTCTGTTTTGCCAGCCTACTGCCTTGCTCTAGGTGCTTAAATATTCTGGTTTTCTGACCAATGATGAGTTATTTAAGGGAACAACATGTGTGTGCATGAGATTGTAAGCAGCACTGCAGCTGCTACAGCACCAGGTTCAAGATATGCACAGATGAATGATTTCAAGTCTCAAGAATAAAAAGTAACCAGCCACTGGCATTGGTATTTCATGGAACTGTGGATACATCAACTAATAATATGCAAACAGGTGGTCATACATGAATATGCTACTGTTATTTATCTTTAACCCCCTACATGGGGATTTACCTTCACATTTCATCAAGCACTGCTGCACTGAAATAAAGCAGTGTAGCCTTCGCAAGCCTTGCCTTTTCTGCCAGTCATCTCCAGGCCTTGGGGCAACTCCTGTTGTTGCATAAGTTTCATCAGAATGGCATAAACCTACATTAGACCATTCCAAGCAAGAGTCAGTTTGCTCTAAGTTTCCTGTGGCAATGTTAAGTTGTACATTTTGTGAGTAAATTGTTACTAATTTTTCATGCAATGGTCCAGTTCTGATGATTTTTTCTTGGAGAGAGTAATGCTGTTGATGGTTCAAACGAGAATTTTCCTGTGGGGTAGGGATGAAAGCTATTTACCATGCAATTTCTGAATAATTCATTCTCAAGAAATAGGATTTCCTCTCAAGGTTGCTGACTGCACAGTAGCCACCAAGACCAGTGCCAGTAAGTACAAACATCTCTACTGACTTGGAGGTACCAACTATGGCAGTTTAAAATGAACTTTACATGACAGTTGTATAAGGTGACTGTTCTGACATACTGCTCTTGACACAAACACATGACCTTCACAGAGTGTGTTAAGGAAAAGCTGAGTACTGCAGTCCAATATTCCTCCATTCCTATTTGGAATGGATGCTGAAGCAACTTGATCTTGGTCTCAGAGAAAATATTTATTCAGCAGTGCACCATATGAGGAAAGTTATGCAATATCTTATATCTGAAGATATATTGTCAACACACTGCCAAATTCTAATCTTAGATATGTGTGGAAAAACTCATACTCCATCAAGTGAATTAGTCAAAACTAATTGGTAGAAAAGACAGTAGGCTTTAGTACATTGGTGTCAGATTTGCACATATATATCTGAAGAGAGGAATGAATTTGCAAATACAGGGCCAAATTGAAGATTTCCCACTGATTTCTCTGGGTTTTGCTTCACGCTGTAAAGTAATGTCAGGGCCAAATGACATGTGCTTAGCAAAGACTGTGTAATGGAGAATACATCCACTGTTCTAACAAGCATTTTTCAAAAGTAGTTATCATTTTTTTGCTTTTGTCACATAAAAATTTTTCCTGAAAGAATTTTGCCAAAGTGATACTTAATTCCAAAGCTATACCCACTCCAATTAAACCAATACTGGCTTAATCCAATTGTTATGCTGGATTTAGGTCAGTGCTAGTCAGTGCAGATAATGCCTTAAAAAAGCTAGTTACATAGGTAACAGGAGTAGGATTTTTCTCTTTTCCTCAGTGATGGAATTGAAACTTTGATTTTAAGAAGCAAGTAGCTTTCAGTAAAATTTTTATAAAAATATTCCAGAATCTATCTGAAATAACTTACAAGAAGAGATTATAAATTTTATTTCTAATAGAATGAAAAATGTTGTTACAGACTTTATTTTCTGGCTTTACAAATTGTATTTAAATTTCTGATTAAGAGCATTTGAAAAAATCTGCTCTGTGACAGGATCTGCAATTCTTTTAGTGCATATGCAAAAGTGGGAGAGAGCCATATTAGAGAAGCTTAGAGCTTACCTTGTTATCTAGTCAGCTCATTGTTCAACAGTGGTCAGAAAAGCAAATCAAATATTGGAACAGAACAGAAAAGAAAATAAAACAGGAATGATAAACCTTCTGCCACTGTACAATGTTATGAGGCTCTTATATCTTGAATTCTGACTGTATTTTTGTTTTATCCATTAAAAAGAGAATACAATAGCAGCTGAAAGAGGAAGAGGACGTAAAAAAGAGGAGGACAAGAAGAGTGATTAAAGATTTGGAGTAATATCTGTACAAGAACTGAGGAAGGAACCTGTTATAAACAAGAGATAAAGGAAGTAATATATCATTCATTAAAATAATAGGTGGTGTAGAGCAGAGAATGATTTTTCACTGTCTTTGTCCTTCCTGCACAAGACGGTGTAAAAATATCCTTAGCCAGGAGCTTTGGAAATATTAAAAATTCAAATGATTTAAAATATGCAATTTGAAAAAGTACTGGGAGAAGTCTACAGTCATTAAATAAAAGATGCTGCATCTGAACGAAGTTCCTGATCAATATTCATTGACATCATCCTTACATTCTGGACCTGCTTTTATCTCTTTTCTTAAACTTTGACTGCTGCATAAGGGTTCTTCTACAGAAAAGTAGAATACAGGAAGGATTTTGCCTGCAAATGTCAGTTGTCCAGAGGAGGGAGAAGGGTTGTAGTCTTCATGAGAAATGACACAAAGTGCTAGACCACCATTGCAGTGTCAATTTAGTTTAAATGAAAAGTTAAAAGCAGGAAAGAAAGACAAAAATAAAACAACACAGAAGGCTTGATAAAACAGACATAGAAATCTTTATTTAAAAGATGGTTTCTTAAAGGATAAAGCTTTATCATATTACTCCTCATTTTTCAGTCTCTGCAACAGGACTAAACAGTACATGTGGGATTATTGCATGTTTTACTCATAATTCACTAAGCAATAATGTTATGCCCCAAGTTTGCAATGCTTGCTGATCTCAGGAAAGATTACTTGTAAAGTTTGTCTGTGCAATGTTTTGGTCAGTGTGGCTGGATACTCCCTTCTGTGCTGAGAGCACTCAAACCACAAGCTAAGTACCACCCACAGCTGCTTATAGCAAAACTCATGGGTTGAAGGTCTTTGACTGTGCCCTCAGTCAAAGAGCACTGAGCAGGACAGCTGCCATCACTTAAGTGGAAATTCATGTGGGATTTAAGTTGCTGTGGGCTTCCAGGTCTTAGTTTCCTTTTTCCATCTGAGGTTCTAAGTCCTGTCACTTGCTAGCATGATTTTCAAAGGCCTAGAGGCTGCTTCAGCTCCAGTAGGACTGTGTGAAATAGTGCTGTTCCTCATCTAGGGCAATACATGTGAGCAATGCATCTGCTTGAAACAGAATGGCTGCCATCCTATCTGGTTTGACCCCTTCTAATACCAGATTGCCCATACACCTCAACAAATAACTTTGAAAAATATTAGTTGAGATACATTTGCAAAAACAGTCACACAGTTTTTCCAGCTACAGAGATTCAAAGTACTATGCATGATTACAGCATGATTTTTGAGACAATTAATAACAACTCATTTATTTTTATATTATTCCTCAAGTTTTCAAATGTAATTGAATCAGTCCTTTCATATTCCAATGTAACATTACTTGTGTCAATGTGATATCTATTTGGAAAAATTGTTCTTTCAATTTAGATGAAAAAACAGTGGTTAGTGAACTTTTCTCATCCCTTCATTCGTTATAAACTCAGTATAAATTTAGCCTTTTGACTCCAATTAGAGCTTTGAGATTTCTTGGGAACAGATGACATATTTACAACCCAATATGTTTGTCTCATCCATCTGTTCTCTGCTGGTAGGTTGTAAATTATTAAGACACATGCTGCCATATCTTTGTATGTGCAGAAAAGGACCGCGTGTGGGTACAGGTTCCTACTCTAATTTGTATTTAGATTCTTCCATTGTGTGAAAGCTATACAATAATAATACATGGATGGCTTTTTAATCTTCTCAAAACACACTTATTTCAGTCTCACCGAGGGTCACCTCAGCAATGGAGAGTCATAGTAAAAAGGCAACAAGTACTTCAGACTGAAGCAATGTCAGACACAAAGTGCCAGACTCAGGAAACTGGTAGATCCCAACCAGTTATAAAAGTCGGAGAAGTAAAGGACCTGATTAGACATGAAATACATTTAGTGACAGTGACATCTTCAGTAAATAATTTAGTGGGAAAATAACTTTTTAAGCTTGCACAGATAATTCCAATCACAAACTAAATGCCTATAGGAATAGCCATCAAGCCAAAAAATATATTTTTTTCATCAAAAAAAAATTGTTTCAGTGTAATGTATGTCACTTTGAACTGCTGTAGTTTATGTGAACTCTGCTGTAATCAATTTTCTTTGAGAATTCTCCATTTATCAAGTTTCTTTTACAAACTACAGTTACATGGCTGGTGGTGTGGACAGTTTGAAGTTCAAAAGCAAACCTGAGGGAATAGCAAAGGTGTAGAATGATTGTGCTGTAGATGCAGTTCTAACTGCAAAAGACTGAGAAGGCTAAAATAGCAATGCAGGTTTTATGGAAATCAAACAAAAAGTTAAAGAATGTGTTAACCACCATAGGAAAGATTATTAAGAAGTCAAAGGATGATATTGTTGACAAGGCATACCAAGCCAGACAATATTTGTCCATAACTGATAAGGAAAGAGGGGTTAGAAATTAGAGAAGCTTAAGCATCTATTTTTACTATTTTACTTAATACAAACAAGGACTGGGCCATGGTTAACATAACCCCATTATTAAAAAAGTGTTCTAGGGATTTACTTAGAAATTGTATATCAATGTATTTAGCCTCATATGGGACAAAAGTGTTTCATGAGATCAAATACAGATACCCTTGGAAAAATCGACAGCCTGAGAACAGCCACATGCTCTCAGGAAGTGGAGATCATGCTTGAGCTGGTTGGAATTCCTGGAGGATATTATTACTGCAGAGGTGCGGGTTGATTTGCTAGAGTAGCAAACAAAAACAACAGCATTTGCACTGTGGTTATTCAGATATTTTGATCATATAAACATGCTAGAACTTTAAACTGATAAGGATTAATGTTCTTTGCTTTAAGGACAAGTGAAACTAATTAATGAAATTAAAGTTTTTTCTTGAAGTCTTTTGGATTAATATTTTTTGAACCATTATCAGACCTAAACTTTGCATTTAGGATTCCTTGGATATTGTAAGATTGGACACAATGAAAAAAAATACTCCTGAATACTCCCATTTCTGCATTATTATGACAAAGAGAAGTGCAAAAGAAACAGGAAGCAAAAAGAAAAAAACATTTCAGAGTTTCTCTAAACTGTATTCTGTCAGCTAAGAGAGCAAGCAGACCATTTCGTATCTCTAGTCTGCTACAGTAAATGGAACTTTTATTTGCTTTGCTTAGTTAGTGAACATGAGCAATGCTTAGTACAGGCTTAGCAATTCTTTGCAATGCTCTTGTGTAAATATGTTTAAGGCTAGAATCACTTTGAGATTAATTGTTTTGGGTTTGGTTTAGCGCACCAGATTACAGCTGACCTACTGGGATCAACTGGTTTCTTTTTGACTGCCAGTGGTGAAAAGTATTCAGGAAAGATTTAGGTGAGCACACAGAGAATACTAAAGTTACTGTTCCAAGGAGAACTTCTTCAGGACCTATAAACTTTGCAACTTGGATGACTGTTTAGATTTCATGACCACCATAAAATTCCCAGATTGCGTGGGTTAGACAAAAGAGTCAGTTAGCAAAATGAACAGCTGTCAAATGAAAGCTTTCCAACAAATCTTAAGGAAAGAGCTTTAACAATCAAATCAGTTCAAGGGTAAATTATTTTGAGTGACATGAGATTACAATAAGTTAAAGTAATAGCTAAATTCTCAAAACAAATATATCCCAAGTTATTCTGTAAAGTTCAAGAACCCTTTATGTATTGACAATACTGGAGATTGTTACTCTAGTAGTGAAAAAGACATGTAATGGGAAGACTTTAAGCTGTACATCCTAAAATTTTCAGGTTTGAAATGAAAAAAAAAACATAAAAAAGAAAATCTACAGATAATGTTTGCCCTCAATATTTATTTTAAACTCCTGCAGTGAAGCCTCTATTCATAACAGAAAATTAGGGCTGCTGTTCTCCCTTAAAGAACATAGGACAAGAGGTCACAAAATCTCCCTTACCTTTACATAAAAAATTACAATTTATGTTATAACATGAAACAAAACAGAAGACAGAAAATTATTTTCTTTCTCTGACTGCTATCAAGACATCATCAGGAAAATCAATCCCATCTCTGTCTCCCAGACTTTTGGGCTTCTCTGAATGAATTGTCTCCCACACATCTCTGTCAAACCACTCTTAGTCTTACTAGGGAAAACAAGTGACTGTGAGGACAAGAAACATTTTTGGTCTCTTCTTTGATGGTGTAGACTGGGTATTGGTGTGTGCCAAATGGGAGCAGCACTATCCCTAAGGCTTTGGTGAAGGTTTTGGATGAATGCTGCAGCTGCTGTGGAAGTTGTCATAATCATCAGCCTTAGTCTTAGTCATTGTGAAATCTCACTGAAACTCACTCTCTCTGCAGACACAAAATCTAGGGGTAAACGCCTATATTCATTAGCTATTTTGCTAAGTTTTAGAGATGGAATTGTGACTGCTAATGATTCTTATTTCCAATTGAGTTGCTGAAATGTTCCCCAGATTTTCGATTTAGCATAGATTTGTTTTTTTGGCCTCGAATATGTTGAAATAGCTAAGCTTGTTAAAAGTAGATGTTAGTCCAGATGGAATTGAAAACAGATTTCTGAGGCAAGGAGTCTAAAGTAACAAATTATTGACACATTTCATTACTTCTACTGCAGTCTAAAATATTGGACAAATCACTAATATAAATTCACAGTTTAGACAGTTTTTGGAACAAAGGGAGGCCATGAATTCTTTATGGTCAAACATGATATCTAATCACTCAAATAACACTGCTTTGCTTAAAACTGCAGATGTCATTTTTGGATTAGATTTTATATTAGGGTTTTTTTGATGAGCAAAATTTGGATTATTTCTTTTGTTATGTGAATTATCCCGCATTACAATCTGACATCTATTGCTGTGGGGTGGGAATCTACAGAAAACTTGGCTTCAGTCCTACTGCTCTAATGGCTTAATTGTTATTTAGAGTAGAAAATGTCAATGTCGAGAGATCAAAGCCTTCTCAAAACTAAAATGAATTCCTTGGATACTCCAGAGGTTTGTATCCACATTGGATCATATTATCTACAAGTCTTGCAATAATCATTTTATGCCTGTCTAGAAACACAGAGCAGATGCAGGTTTCCCCTTTTCTTAATGTCCTTGTGTATCCAGCACCATGAGAGGCTGGCTTAGTTGTGCAGTCCATTTACATAATTTTCAGTGCCCAGCACATTTCATACTGTTTTATTAACCCATTCAAGAGCTCACCTTATAATGACCAAAAAATGGTGAGAAATTCAGGATACTGTCTAGACAACATAGAACAACACCAGATTTTTTTTTTTTTTTTTTTTTTTTTTTTTTTTTTGGAATGGGTGTCCTTTTTTCATTGAATGAAGGGGAAGATTTTCAGGAGGCTATAGTGAGATTTGTGCTTTCCTAATTATGAAAAAATTAATTTCCATATGGGGTGCTTGATTGAAGGTGTGTTTGGAATCAAGCCAGAGACAAAAACAAAAGGAGTATACAGGAAGAAAGACTTCTTGCACCACCTGGAAGAGAATTCCTGCTGCTTCTCATAGTTTGCCATGTCATTTTGAGAGCTTCAGGATGAAGAGCAGGAAGTTGACTGCCATTTTATGGCTTGAATAAATTTTGTTTGCTTTCAAGTCATGTGTTATTTTTGGAAGAGCTTGAGGAAAACAGTGTTTTTCCTTGGGATGTTACTGAAAAAGATACATAATCAAAAAATACTCAATTTTACCATTAAATTCTTTACAAGACACTTGATCACAGTAAGGAATATTTCCTTTTCTCAGCTTATCTTTCAGCTTATCACTTCTTCCTTGATGCAATTGTGTTTCTAGAAGAGCTGGACTAGTTGCTATCTTGTATGACAGAGCAACTAAATAGGAGTACACTTTCAGACACTTAATCATGTTCTTAAATTACCTAAAATATAGAGGAAAGGGGGAGGAATTACAAATTTTCCCACAATTTTATTTTTGGAAAACTAATATTTTAGAATAAGTAATTATTTTAGAATAATAATAATTATTGTTTCTTATTTATATTTAACTGTTGATTTCCTTGGTGAAATTTAGGGCTGGAAAGGGCTATAAAGAAAAGCAGAATTCTTTCACTAGCATACCAAAATATAAGGACCTTACATTAGAAACCCAAACACTTCATTCTGAGGTTTTCAGTGGAACCACAAATATTTCTAAAAGGAAATCCTCCTTCCCTGAATATTTCTTTTTAATAGCAAATCTGCAAAAAAACATGTTTTATAAAGTATATCAGTATATTTTGATAGTTGGCTGTAGTGAAAGAATTTTTAGTTAATTTTTTTTTAAACAGCTCAGTTAATGACATCATTCACCTTTTTAGAGTTAGAAACTTTAAAAATAAAATCTAGAATAAGTGTTATTAATCCTTTACAAGCTAATATGCTTCATGATATCAGTAGAAATTTTATATAAAATTGGCCAAGCCTGTGAAGTATGAAAATATAACTTTCATCAAAATAAGTATTTTGGAGAAAGGCAATCAATGTAGATTATTAACATTCTAGGGGTTAATGTTGAGCAAAGTGGACAACAGTAGAACTACCATAGCAAGGAATAAAGGATATGAAGGAATATTTTTCCAAACTTGGTAGAAAGATCCTTATGAACATAAAAAATACCCATGTAATCTGTAGACATACTATTCTTTTCACTGAAATTATTTGCAATACCAGTTACTAAAGATGGAAAAATAGCATAAGAGTTTCACTGCGGGGTATGAATCAATTTCTATTTCATGTCCTACTTTGTGTATATTCATTGAGTATCGCCAAACCAATAAACAACCAGTTCACAACAGTTTGATTCCTGTTTTTTCTGTAAGTAATATGCTGTCCAGCATATTAAAAAAGCTAAGAAAATGCAGCCTGACACAATGAAAGGGAATTCTGCTGATATGAGTTCTGACACTCAAAAATTAAAGAGAGCTAATTGCTATTGCTTAATTTTATCCAGCTTGAGGGGCAATAATTTTTGAAGAGTCATGAATAAAAAATAAGGTTATTCAGCTAAGGGATGAAGCAGTTAAGAAATAATTTAAGTTAGAATTATTTTGCATTATCTCCTGAGACATAGTTTGTATATTCTGTCACATGTATTTTCTGTACACAGAGACATGCATGGGAAATATGTTTGCATGTAAGAGACTGCTGCCTGAATATGGTATTACTTATTGTAGGCCACCCACAACAGAGCTGTGCTGAAGTAACTCTTCGCTACCAGCAATGATTCTGTTAACCTTTGATTAAACACAGGAATTTAAACTATGAAAAGGTCTGAAATCTGACACAGTCCTTTGACACCTCGATGTCTGTCATTAAAGATAATCCTGCATTAGGTGCTGATTTCTGAAAATAGAATTAAACTACTTCAGTTTTCAATCTTAACCCTTCCATATTACAGATGTAACCCTGCTGTGTTAGGAGACTTCCTGAAATTACAGTTTCTCCTTTCAAGTCTGTGTGTTTGAGAAGGAGCTTTGCAGGGAGCACAGGGGACAACAAACACAAACTGGGCAGGTCCACCACTGGCAAATGAAATGACTGTCTGGGTTGTAGTAATGAGTAGACAGAAAAGCCATCCAGGACTTCAGAGTCTGATCATGCCCGCCTTTTCCTTCACTTTTTCTACTTCCTACAGAATGAGACATTGAGTCAGAAAGACAGACAGCATGTTGGTTGATGGTTTTGTTCTTTTCTTAATCTTTTCTTTGTCTGATCATCATCAATACCGTGCCACTATTTTTAACTTCATCTCTGTGGAGGTTGTGCTCCATCTTTTACCATTGTTTCTAGTCAGTGGATGGAAGCCCTGGGATGATCTGAAAGGCCTGCACCCTCAGATATACTTTTACCCCTTTTCATTGCTACATTTTTTTCTCCTCTTCCACAACTCTGTTTATCCAAGTTCCTAAGAAAACCTCAGTGGGAATCTCCCAATATTCCCTCAGCCTGCTGTTCTTTTACTCTGTGCAACATTAAACGCTGGCAAGAAGCGACAGGTTCTCATTTTGCAGTAGTTGTCTCTCACCTGAACATACAAAGTAAAATAAAGGACTCTAAAATAAAATTAAAAAGAAGCAAAACTCAGCAGCAGATTTCCATTGGAAAATAATGTGTGGTGATCCAAAGTTCTTAACCTGTGAAATATGAGAAAGTCTTTGGATTTATACTGTTCTTGAGAAAATGCCCATCAGTTTTTCGGGTAGGTCATGTACTCCAGCTGAGCTGGAATATGCAGGCTCCTGGCTGAGAATAGCCCAGGCACTGACTATTCTGCAGAGACAGCCCTTACACCCTTAATCACCAGCAATGCCGTTGATGAGCGGGACATCACCCCACAAAGGGCCTGACCTTGGAAGTATGTTAATAGTCCAACCTGAGCAAAGAAAACCCAGGCCAACAACAGAAGATTTCTCTTGAGGTTGAGCAAGAACAGTCCCCAAACTCCTCAGGTGCCCTCCTCAGCCTTCTCCCAGATGCCCCTAGATGGTCTCTCCCGGGTGCCCCTAGGTGCCCACCAGTCTTTCCAAGTCCCTGGCAAACAATTAGATAACTTTTAAAGAGAGAACTCTTTCTCTTTCTTCTTCTCCAGCAGAAGCTTTTCAATCTGCTATGTCAACCTGTACTTTCTTGGCAGTGCACATAGGATGTTCCCAGCCCCCAGCTACTCACAGCAAACTGAAAGAGGGAAATAAGAGGATTTGTGTTGTTTTCTTTAAGCTACATGATACATGAAGCCTGAAAAGGATGACTTGGTCCTTGACAAGCCTTCAAGTGGCACCTGCTTAAGTGTCCCTGTAGTGCAGCTACAGTTTCCTAAAACTAAAGCCTGTCCTGCATATCTCTCTCTAGCCAAATTTCTGGTTCGTCCACATAGGTGTCATATGAAGGAACAATAAAAAAGTTTCAAAATTATTAGTTGCAACATGGCTGCTGAAAGTTTCAGTATGAATGGAGCCATTTCAGGAACATGCCCATATTAATGTTTTAAAGCATTTCCATATGTACTTTCTAGGAGGAAAAAAACCAAAAAGAAAAAGAAAAAAGTAAGACAACCTAAGGAAACTTCAGTTTAAATGTGATCAATGCAAATAAGTAAAATTAGCAAGAGTTGAAAAGATTGCCTCAGGGATGTGACCTTTATGGAAGAAGGAAGGTAAAATCTTACCCTTTTCAGGGAAGCTCATTTTACAGTACCAAAAAGGGCATTTCACTTTGGCAGGGTCCTGCTGCTTGCGTATTAGAACTGCTTTTTGTGCAACCATTGTTTCTGATAACAGTGTGCAGAGCACTGATGGGAGGGAAATACTTCGGGATGTACAGAGTAACCTGGTATTTCCTGGTGGAAGACCAAGTTTATCCCTTCCATGACACTAATCACATAACTCACTCACTGAGCACTAAAGATTTCTCTTACAAATTAAATCTGTTTGAAATCCATTCAGTGTTTGGGCATGTTTGGTATGTTGTTGCCCATGTTCCTTCCTGGATAATAGTTTAATATGGTGATTTGCATGCTAACAGGAGAGTCAGACAGGTGCAAGCATGAATGAAGTTTCTCTACCTTGTCACTGATGATGCAGGAATCTCATGGACTCCAAAATCCTCATTTTCCCTCTCTTTCTATTTTGTATAAAAGCCTCATTGAGTGTTGCTTCTGGAAAAGTGATTACAGAAAGAAATAAAGCCAACTACCCTTCCCTGACTTCATTTTTGTGAAGAAAAGAGAATGTTTAATTTTGTTTTGTTTTTATTTACATTATGTTCCAGATTAAAGGTCATGAATTCAGGATCCATTCTGAACCTACCCTAGAGTTCTGGGAGCTAAAGACATCAAGAGACACATTGTTAAAACCTGAAAAGAAGGTATGAATGGGGGACAATTCAGTCCCTATTGAAGCAGTTTGACTGTCCATACAATCACAAGTGCTGGTACTTTGGAAAGCCTTACATTGACTTTACTATCTAGCTTCCCTTGCTTTTAGTAGGAGTAGGACATTCATCTTCTTTTATCCACTAGCTGTGACATGCTCTGAAAGTGCTTGTTCCTGGATATGCTCTTAAAGGGGTAGACAACTCAAAAATATCCCATTTAAGAAATCTGTGGCAGTAAATACAAAACTGGGTTCTCCACAACTTGCTGGCACCCAGGTTTTTTAAAGATCAGCAAACTGATGTGTAGAACCATATCTGCAAAACTTTTCATTTATAAGTGGAAATGTCTATCTAGACACAAGCATGTGAAATAATAATGCTGATTTGGCCCCTTCAGGGTATGTGATAGTGATCCCTAGAAGGGTTGTTTGTGTTAGCATGGGATGTGGTGTCTGAGCTCCATCATGGCCAGAGCTCCATCTGACCCAAAGAAGATGAGAGGAAGCACATGGGACCCATTTTCATCATAAGTCTCCCAGCTTCCAGGGCACAGCTACCATGAAAATTAATTTTTTTAAAATTTAATTGCAATTAAACTGATATTCAAATCCTGCTTTTTCTCAGCACACCTATTCCGTAAGCCTATGTTTCTTAACAGCCAAGGCTCTGAGGCTGAAATCTTCACTGCTTGTGTAATACAGTGCCAGCTCCTCCATAATGTACCACAGGCACCATGCAAAACTGACGGAGCCCCACCTGGGAAGTCATGAAAAGGTTGTTTGTCTATAGTACTTGTGTCTAATGGGTAACGAAATTGCCTCTGGCTTTGTTTCATCTGCATTCATTTTCATTTGTTTGGAACTGCTAAGTTGGCTGCTTTTGAAACCCAAAGGGAACAAAAGGGCAAGAACAACTGGGTTTCTCCAGCTTTCTAAATATTGATTTACTTCTGTTTTCTGTAAGAAATGTCATGGAATCCTGGTAATATCTAAGGTTATCTGTGACCTTGTGACCTGTAAATCATAACCTCAGTGCAACTCTGATTCAAACACTGGAAAGTGAAAGGTCAGAGAAACAAGATAGCTTATGTATGGTAACATAAGGATTAGCAGTTTGGGCTGCTCTGAAGATATTAATTTGGACTGTCCTGTGGCAAATATCACTCAGGTACACTTAAGGGGAAAAAAAGAATTATTGAACTCTTGAAAAACACAGTATTTTTTGGATTGCTGAATATAATTCCAGACTAAATAAAGGCACTGAAATGAGCAGATTAATTGGGGAGTTAAAAATAGAAAATTATAAGGATGTATTTTCATTTCCCAATGAATTATTCATCACAAGTAAAAAACCCTATTGCAATGTGATTCTTGGACCATCAGATAAAACCTGTGAGAGAGTAACTAAAGACAGTCAGGATAATGCATTATGCATAAGTTGGTTAAATTCAGATTCGAAGAAGAAATTGAGTTTTTGCATTTACAACTGCTGAACATTTGTCTTGAAGAGTCTTTTATGTGTTCTTTCTTTCAAAAATTGTTCAATTCCTATCTCAAACTACATCTTTCTTTTCTTTGCTTTTTCCTTAGGCCTCCTGATATGTGTAGTCCACATACATATCTCTTGTCTATTCAAAAATGTAGTAAATACAACATCATTTTTTAGAGTGGTTTTATGTGGTTCCCCTTTCTCCATCACCTGTGGTTTTTTTAGCAACTTTTAACTCTGCAAATACAATTGTTTTCCCTAGGAAAGGTCTAAACTCCTATAAAACCAGTGTATTATTAATCCATTTAGGATAAGCTCAAGGCAGTGGGAGTTTAGTACTTTTAAAACTCAAAGCATGTACCTAAATATAGATGTTGTTTTGACCACCTATGCTGGACATTCTGACCATTTTTATTAATCCCTTCAGTTTCCTTTTCTTAGATCTGTCATTGCATGTTTAGTTGATTCTGGGGAAGAGCTCATCTTTGGAAAAGCTTCACTTTGGACCCCAGGTGGCAGTAGATAGCAGAAAGGTCGGGAATAAGGGCTCCTCTGCACCTTCAAGTGAGCTGTCAGGATAGCTTGATTTGTTCTAGGATGAACGTTCTTTATTGCTTTCTCCACACATCCAATAACTATACCTAAACTACATGTTTTATATGTTATATCTATTTGCAATGAAAATATAAACATTTTTGATTTTTTTTTCTCTCTCTGAGCTCTTACATGTGTAAAATCTCAACCTGAACAGGTTAGTCACCTTATAAATCTCTTTAATTTATAGTATTATCTATTGACTTGCATTTAATCTATTTTAGATTAGATCAAACTGAGGCAGTTTTTCTAATCTAGTCTCAAGGCTGTGGGGTAGCTCACAGTGGTTGGAAAGGAGATTCAGAAGTTGCTGGTGTCGAGCGAATTTGCACAAGTCACACAACCAAAAAGAAGCAGTGAGAGAGATGCTGGCTCCAGCCTAAATCTCTGTTCATAAACCCGTAGTCACAGTCACAGATGCAAATTCATTTTACACTGTTTTGAGTAAAACTGCTCTTGCTTGTAAACTTATTTTGCAAAACAAACTCTAACATATTTGTTATTTTTTCCCAAAGCCTTGAAAACTCCAAATGAGTACCAAAGATTTTGTAACATGCTAGAAGCAAGGGACACTAGACACAACTCCACCTTCATGTTTAGACAACTCTCTGTCTGCTCCTGTAGCAAAATTAGAATTGGTTTCTTAATCTAATAGACAGAATAAATTAGTGGCTAATGTGACTGTAATTCTCAAAAAATATTGACATGTATTTGTATCATCTTCATCTTGTGACCAGGCAGTCTAAACAGTTCAGCCCCTTCACTCCAGAGTGTGCACTGGAGTGAAGCAGAGACATCACCCCATGAGAAACTGCTGGGCCATGCTTCTCTCTCTTCTTGGGACAGGGAACTATTCCAGGAGAAACAGGTAGGAGGGGAACATGAGGGCTTGATGACACGTCCAGTACTTGGTACAGATAGCCCTAGTGCAGCTTGCAGCCGGAGAGATTTGGGAAGCTGCTGGTCAGGACGCAGGGATGGGCCAGAATCTGTGGGACCCAGGACCTGCACTGATGTTGCTCCAAGGAGTTCCAGATTTCCTGAATGGACTGAATGAAACCCCTAAAAAAGGACAGTATTGGTGCCTGGCGGTGTGATACTCCACATGAAAGCAGAGCAGAAGGTGGCGACAAGAACCACTGCATTAGTTCAGCAGAGCTTTGTTGGGGGATTTTACAGAACAAATAGCACTAAGCGAAGCTATCAAAAAGAGATTAAATAATCCTCTCTGGTGGATGAAAGATGAAATCCAAACCAGAGGTGTTTAAATCAATGAAGGAAAGAAAACAAAAAAAAAAGTAAACAAAAATTTGCTTTAAAAGAAGAAGAGAAAAACATACATCCAGGAGTTCTGCTCCATTACTCAAAAGAAAACAAACCAGTGATTCAACAATGCAGCTAAGTGAGTTCAGGTCTGAGATGTGCTATTTCCTTTCAGGCAGACAATGATTCTAACTATAAGCATTAGAGGGCTGCAGTAGGATGGAGATCCACAACTTTTAGTGGAAAAGTAAACATTATCCAATGTTGATTTATCTATTGATGGATTTGTGTCTCATGCTAAAAGTATGAACTGTTTCTCAAGCTGCATGTTACCAAAAATTCCTCTAAGACTGCTTTTAAAGTATTGATTTATTTTACCAGATGTCAGTGTACCTCCACTGAACTGTAAATAATAAATAAAAGCAGAAAGTAAAAGGGAGACACTGATTCTTTTAGGCTTTGAAAAATTAATTGAATGCTAATTATCCTCTAATAAATATACTAACAGATTCCTCTGCCAAATTGTTCTTCATTTTCCTTCTTTTTCAGTGCTTTCATCTTTGTCATTTCTCCATATAGTTTTTGTCAGACTGACTATTTTCTTTTGCCAACTTTGCCTTCAGCTTCCTTATTTGATTCCTTTGCAGGAATCAGCTATTTTATTCTATAATACCCATTTCTCAGCTATTTTATTCTATAATACCCATTTCCTCACTCTTCCACAATCCATTTCAGTATATTAAGAAGCTTCATTTTTCCTTTCAGTTTTTTTCCCCTGTGTTTCCTACTGTGTTGAAGAAACTGCCTATGAGTTATTCTTCTGGGGTCCTTTTAGGGTTGACCTGGCAAAGCACCTATTTCCTATTTGAGTTGAAAAAAGGTCCTCTGTGTGCCTATGGGCCTGTTTTTCTGTCCACGGTCTTGCAGAGCAAATGGCAAGAAATGTTTCTTCCCCATGGTTTGGTGGGGGACTTTTCTCTTCCCATAGGTGATGCTGTTGTTGTGAATAAAAATATCTACAGACCTTCTGTTAAATGTGGTGCTTGCCTCCTGTGACTACTTCCAGGCAGCAGAAAGCAAACACTGCCAGCAGTCTAAAAGGAGGAACAGGGGCACTATTAAAGTGAGAGAAAGATGGGAATCTCAGAAAGGAAATTTATGGTAACACTTCAGGATTCAAGATTCTCTCTACCAAAACACAGAACTGGTGTCTAGGCCTTCATGTACCTTAATATATCATTTGGGGGTCATATTTATGGTATATAACCATTCTTCAGTATTCTTGAACTCACTAGTTCAGAAAACTACACAGACCATTTATAAAGTCTGCTTAAAACAGAAATTTTAGCTAGTGGAAGAACGAGGGCTCTAATTTCGCTAGATTGGACGGGCATAGGTTCTATTTCATCAGCAGCACTTAAAACACAACAGAATGCAGAATTTTCTAGAGGAACTTTTCCATTTTTACAGGACTTGCTCCACAGCTAACTTGACATAACCATAAGTATGTCTTCTCAAAGATCCATACCAAATTTCTCTCCATGTAAAACTTCTGGAGGCACAAGGAAAAACAAATCCCCCAAGGTGTACAAAAGCAAGTAATACCCCCAGATTTCTGCTCATATGAGAAAGAGCTGGGAAGAGGGGTTTTGGACACTCCTAGAGGAGAAGGGAGTTCCCTCACTGTTCGACAGTTGTGGCACAGTAAATATGAAACTGCTATGTCTCACAGGTAATCCCCTCCTTTCAACTCCTCCCTGTCTGTCTTTTCCCTCTCTACATTACAGTTCCATATCCCTGTCTTCTCTCCTTCCTGCTCTTGCTCCTTGGTATTTGCACTTCTAATTAATTTCATTTTTGGTGCTTTTTGGATTTTTTTTTTTGCCTGATCTGGGATTACATGTCCTTTAGATAGAATTTAGGAGAGGTCATTTTGATTGGCTGTGTCAAATTTTCTTCAGACATATGGATTTGTGTGGATATTTGTATCTCTGTGCACACCTGAGGTCAGAGTCAGGCAACAGCAGCAGCATCAGCTGTATTCAGGGATTACAGCCTCTCTCTTCAAGCAGTCCAGCTCCTGTAAAAGCTGGTAGGTAGGAATGCCTTTTGGCACAACTGTAGCGCATTCTGGTTGCAAATTGTGCTTGATCCTACCTAGAGAGTTAAGCTCTTGCTGTGCTTGCTGTTTCAGGTTTTTCTCAGCAAAGGAGAAGTGGATGCTGTGACAATCCCAAACGAGGTTACTTGAGGCATGGTCAGAGCTGTGGTTTGAGCTGCAGGTCTGCAGAGAAGAAAGTTGTTATTATAACTGGAAGAGTTCTTTAAAGAATAGTGTCTGATGAGCCTGTTTTACAGGTGACTATAAATGTAGATGACTTACCTACTCAACAGGCCAGTACTGGATGTTAGGGTACTTAGCAAAGTGTGCATTTAAATTACATCTCCAGCCTCAGAAGAGAATAAAAATTAAGGATCTATATGCTATTGAAAACACATCTATTGCTTTGTAAAAATTTTGTGTATTCTTATTTTATGAATCAGGAAAAAATTATCTGTGAAGGGTAAATAGTAAAGTTACTATTACCATTGACCATTGAAATTTTAGTATCTTTCAAGGCAAGCAACACTTTAATATAATGTATATATATAACATTTTAATATAAATCAACTCCAGAAAGACAATTTTAATGAATTGCAACTCTTCAAATCATGCAGTACATATACATTCAACTTAAGGAGCAAAATGTGCTTTTGTATATGTAGTTCCTTACAACTGTTGATTTGAAAAGCCAGGTTGCTCTGAACGAACAAGTCCAATTGAGCAAAAATTCTTGAGAAAATGAGAATAAATTGACTACAAAGATATGTTAAAACTGATCACTGTAGTGTTAAAAGGCATAAAAATGGAGCAAGAGGCATTTCTCGGTAAGAGATAACAGGAGATTTGTCACTGTCATTCAACATGATTGAATGGATGATAGAAGAACACTTCATAAGGCAAAGAAAACATCACACTTCATTTTGTATCTTTGCCTGTGGAATTAAAGAAATCTTTTATTTTAAAGTTTGATAGAGAGCTGTATGATTTAAACTTAAAATAAAAAATATAGTCACATGATTTTATCAAGGAAACTGAATAAAAAATACTGAAATATGTATTTGAAAAGTTAGAAATAATAATCACTGGGCAAAGTCTGATTAGAGTTCCTCTTTTTCTAAGCTTTATCTAAATTTATTAATATTTCTTACAAAGAGTGACATTGGTTTTTAAAATGTTACCAGCCTGTAACAGAAAGTTGTACTAGAAACAAAGCAAATCACAGACTCCACATGTTTTAAAATGTTTTATTATAAAGGATAGGAAACAAAATCCACATTTTTTTCAAACCCAGATAAATAAACAGTAAATACCATGCCTTTATTTTAAATGTGTTTTGTCTTTCGCAATAGGATCTGCAAAAATGGCATTCTTAACTTGGAGACCTGCAAAGGTATATCTTCTGAGAATGTGACTGAAGACTGACCACATATTTTGCATACAAATGAAGGCCATTAAAAAAACCTTCTGGAAACTGGAACAAAACAGCTCTATGAGAAAGTGCTGAGTGAAGAGTAGTTCGGTAACTTATTCAGCAGAAAACTTCAAATTAACCCTTAGTCAAGATTATTTCAAATATATATATAAATATATACAACTACACAAGAAAACTTCCCACTTGAAACCAAACAAACATCAAATTGTAACAAAACCAGAGAACCTTGTCGGGCTTTGTGATCTTTAAGAAGGGATGCTTAAAAAAAAAGCCAAGTTTTTTTTTTCCTCTATTCCATAGAAATAAACTACTAAAGAAAAAAAAAAGGCAAAAAAATAAGGGGGAAAAAAAGATATTCTGCTATCATCATCTTTTGAAAAAGAATCAGATCTTTGTTGCGCCTGATCTTGGAAACAGTTTAATGAATGAAACAAAGCAACAAACTGGTGAGCAAATACCTCACTACATGCAGATTTTACATTACACATTGGTCCCAATTTCCTTGATGAGAATATTACTTTTGATTTCAGTGGGAATAGGGTAAACTTTTTCATTTCATATCTAGCAGAAGTAGAATGACTGCAAGCTGCTTTCCCAAATAGACTTTATTCCTGTGACTAAATCACAAAGGACTGTAAATAGAGTTGTCTTTATACCCTCAATAGGCCATCCAACTACTTTGTTGTTTGTTATTAAAAGAATTTTATCTTTTCCAATAGTCCCACACTTCTGCAGCATTTTAATAGAACAAAATTACTTGTTAGCAAACTGTAAGCAGTCATCTGAAGTTCTTTTAATATTTATACCCTTTTGAGGCTTTTCACCCTTTGCATAGGGTCAAGGCTGCCTGTACAAATTTAATGACTGTTACAGGAAGTATAAACATGCTATTTACAAGTTCACAATTCTTTATTTTTTATACAGTTCTGATGAGTATTTTTCATACCTGTAGCCTAAGCACTGTGTAGAACTGACATGCTTCAGATATTCACAAAAAATGTAATAAGAAAGTAAAGTAATTAAGGATAAATTGTGCACATGCAAGGATACTGTAAAATGAATCCATTGCATTAAGCTATGCATTTATGTAATTTTTATATACCCTAACAGTTTGCCTTCCTATGTACTTCTGATGAAAAAATTCCATGCAAAATCCCATATTTTCTTTAAGATAATATTTCACATTCTTTTAACCTTCCATTAATTATTCTACATGATATTCACACTGCTTTTAATGAAAGAAAGGAAAAGTCTCAAAACACAGCTACTTTTGTTATCACACTATAAATCCTAGCTCAGGGATAATGCCAATTATCTGATTTACCTCTACAGAGCAACTGAAGAATTTATGCTTATTATCCTTATCATTATTTATAAGTTTGACTCAGTTTATTTATGAGAAACATGTCCTTAAAGGATTTAATGAAGAATAATATTCACAGAAATAATTTGACTCTAGGATTAACATAAATCCATCCACTATTCAAACTCAGTTCATTTAAGAAAAACAATATTCGAAGTGGTCATTTGAGTGCTTACAATGAGTTTTAATGAAGGTGTCTCTGTAATCCTTTTTTGTGGGTATAATGTTGTCATTTCGCTGCTGAATAACATTCTGCTCAATAGACCATGGCTGATATGCTTCAGTTCTTCAAATTCTGATGTTGTTGATTTAACAAAAAAAAAAATACATCCACTGAAAAGCACCAAGTTTAGGAAGAATAGCCAAATCCAGTTCGTTAGAAAACCATTTCTGCCACCTTCTTCTAAACCAATCCTTCCCCTGTCATCAAAACATGGGGTGACTCTTCGGGAGTATTTGCAGGTTATGGAGTAATAACAAAGTGACTTTGCATCATCCTTACATTTTGCTTTCAAGAAGCCCTTCACCTTTTACCTTGAGATTGTGAAGTGTTGCTGCTGAGGGCAGTGCCATCCTGGCTTGTTCTGGGACCCACAGTTTAATGCCTTTAGAAGTCCAAGGGCCGAATCATCATGGTGGTGGAGCGCAAGGAGTAGCTGGGGCCTTTGAAGTAATGCCACTTGATGCCATTGAGCTTTCCATGGTTTTGTCCAGCTGTGTAGAACATCCCATTGAGATTGGAGGGGCCACAGGCATCAAACCACCACCCTGAAATCATTAAGACAAAAAAATTAAACTGCAACTGCACTAATAATTTTTGGTTTATAGCTTTAGCTGATTATCAAATTCTGGTCTCATAAATAGCCCTGGTGTGGGGGGTGTGCTGCTTTCATATTTTCCTTTTTTGCTCTTTTGTGCTATTCTGTAGTCAGCAGTGCTGGAGAATGCACATTTGTATTTACAGAATTGCAAAAGTAATTACATCCCAACTCGTTCTAGTTTTATCTGCAGTATGTGAAGCAAAAACAAGAACATCAAAGACAAATAAACTGCTTTTCATATTTAGACAGTATTGCAGTTTTCATTTAAACCTCAGAAAAAGACGATAATTCAAAATTATTTTGGATAATTTCACTTGTTAGGTTATTTTGAGTATAAACATGATTTAATTTTATTTACCAATTCTTTTCTGTTGCTTTATTTGTGATTGTTCAACTGCTCAGTTGGCTTTGCTCCCAAGTTAGATCTTTTCAGTCACTGGATTGTGAGAATGGTGGTGCTGCCCTGTCACAGTTACTACAATACTGTTGTAATAGACAATCAGCATTTAAAATTGTGTGTAGGGAGAGATGTAGATACTTTCTTTAAGATTGTGATAAATTTATAAGCAAGACTCAGCAAAAGAATGGAAGGACTGAGTGAAGAAGACAATTGCAACACTGTAGGATGCTGATAGAATAACAGTGTGCAGGGGTAGATGATATATCTGATTACCTGTGTGTGCATGCATTTAGGTGAGAGTGTGGCCCCCTTCAATCAGAGGACAGGACAATGACATTCAATTCTTAGTCTTATGATTTTGAATGTCAAAACTTGTATTAAATTTTGAACCTTCTACTCTTGATCTTGAAATGCACCAAATGCTCCTTATTTACATGTCTATAGGTGGGCAAAAATTTCTGGCTACTCGACTAACACTGATGACAATATATTAAAACTGTTACTGATTTATATCTAAGTTAGGCTTAGAAAATCGTTAACTGCCTTTTCTTCTCCCCTGTGTACCTGCTATTTCACAGCAAGATGCAGCTTCCTACACATTAAGCCATTGAATTCTATGAAATTACATATATTTTATTATACTGGAAAGACAGGGCAAGAAGAGTCTTACCCAGATGTTTGTGATTCCAGTTCACCACTCCAGCAGCTACATTGCAAGCTTGTTCTGTTTTTAGAAAAAAACCCAGAACCTTGCTTTGGGAGGGCAAACTAGCAATCTGATTTAAAAAATGGCCCTGTGAACAGCTGCATGGGCACAGCTGAAGGAGTAGTAAACTGAGTAGTTAGGATAAAAAAGAAGTGTAACAGCTCTGGAACATTTATGTGACTGAATGTAAAAAATTTAGACTTGCTAATAGTTTTAAACTCTCAGTAAAAAAAGGCATCTCACCTTCAGACTTCTGCAGTGAAGATATGCATGTATGCCTTTAACCAGCTGAGAAAAAGAAGTCAGTGGTGAATCTTTAGACCTTTTTTAAATTTTGCTTTAACATGAAATGAGTCAGTGAACTCTCTTGTCTCTCTCTCCAAGATCTTTTCTTATTAAGGTGAATTTTAAATTGCCATGGGAGCTAGAGTTTTTAACAAAAACTCCAAATAACATGAAACTTGGCAACATCAAGATTACAGAACACAAACTGACAAAGATAAACTAGGTGACATGCTGACTCCACTGAACTAGTGGGAGTTTTGTTGGATATCTTGTTGGGAATAGAATTTTCTCTCCTACACCTTTCAGAGTATCTATGTAATGTAAAAGAAAGATGCTTAGTTTAGACTGAGAAAGGCAGACTGAATTCCCAGACTGAAAAGAGCTAATATTCCCAATGTCAAAAACGTATTAACCTCAGTGGCTAGGAGTTCTGTTTGTCAGAAAAACTTCTTTCTTTTTTTTTTTTTCATAGTAAGACCTTTGTTTTTTTGAGTCTTTAGCCCGGGTTTTATGTGTCTTTCCATGTAATATAGTTGTACTGAACATTTGTGTCATGGATAGAGACAAATAAGAGCATAAAAATCAGGTGGCAACTTTTGCTTTTGGTAGGTAAATGCCATTTTATTTAAAAAAAGTTATTTCAGCCTGCACATCACAGGATTATGATCTTCTCAGGACCCTTTGTAAATCATTTTCAAACAGTACTGGTAGTGGCAAACTGACCATCTAATGAGTGCCTACTTAATTCTGCAGCTGTCACTGTGGAATCGAATGGACAATTTTAAATTTCCAGTGTGTTTCCTACTCTGACTTCTGGAAATGGAATTAAACTGTGAGGAACTCCTTTTAGAAAATGTGCACAGTCCTAGGGAATTATCTGATTCCCTCAGTGGTTAACCTTTTATCTACCTATAACGAAAGCATTATGTGAAGGTATTTTAAACTATGGGTTATTACTATGGACAAGATATTGACCATGTTTAGCCTTTGGGTCCGGTGTTTACTCTGTCATTTGTATTCAGATACATGTAATTTATGTTTCTAGTCTTGTATTTCCTTAGACTTTGGATAATACTTAGGGTTTTCTTTTTTCAGAAGTAGCACTTCATAATGAAATCTTTAGGGAAGAATCTATGCCAGATAAATTCTGACAATCTTCTCTTTTGGTACAGTTGACCTCCCTTTGATTACAATGTTATACTTACGGGGGCAATAACCAAAGAAAGGGAAAGATGTACAGCTGATGTTTTACTGTAACCATAGCATAATCTTGCAGAAATGTAAGACAAAGTTAAACAGAGAAATCCTAACCCTCATTTCTCAAAGCTGGAACCCAGATGCACCTGGGTTCTGTTCACGGTGTTGGGATGAAGAGATGACAAGCTGAGTTAGTTACCATTTCATCCTAAAGGAACAAGAATAGCTCCATAAATGGCCTTTTTGAACATGGAGGTTTTTAGTGATGCCTTACAAAATCTATGTAAAAAATTGAATGAGCTGAAGAAACACATAATTTTATGAAACATTTGTGAGGACTTGTACAAATCTCTCACCATAGATTTCTTCTAAATAAACACTTCTTTCAAAGTGTGTTTGAATGAGAATATTTTTTCCTACTATACTGCTCTTGTTAGTGAGATTGTATTAATTTTTTAAAGATGATTCCTAATATTACATTAACAATTTTAGTTTTCTTTCTTGCTGTCTTTTTTTTTTTTTAATATAAGCGAGGTGGGTTTCTTGTTTTGTTTTCTGATGGGATTTTTTTCTCCATATGGTTATTTCTCTCCATGCTCCCCTGCATCCTCTGATAGGTCATCTTTCCCTATAAGGTCTCAGATTATCACAAGGCTTCCCACTGCATATCTCAACACCAAATCAATATCTTTGAATGGATGCTCAATTGGTTAGAAATGGTGCTAAATAACACCAAGGTAGTGGTTTCGATCCCCATACACTTAAGAGCTGGACTTGATGATCCTTATGGGTCCCTTCTAACTCAGAATATTTCATGAAACCTGTGAATGGATGCACAGGAAATGTCTGTTTCAGATGCTTTTTATATTAAGGGAAAGAGGAACAGAAGCAGTGACTTTCTTGGTAGCTATGAGGAAGCGGGGGAACACAAAACAGAGGTTTCTGAAAGGGATACCTGCAGCACTGCCACTGCAGAACAACCAAATGAAGAAGCTCCAGAGCTGTGACAGTTTGACCCAAGAAAAGACACTTGGTAACTGTGGGGGAGCCCAGCTGGTTCTGGGCTCTCTGTAAGCTGAGATAACGAAGATGGAACGCCTACACCTGGCAGAGGGTCAGCTACAGACAGAAAGGACTGTGACACAAAATGGGTTTCCTGTCAAGAATGCTGACCAATTGTGTTCAGGCATGTGTGGCTGTGTGTCCAATCCTGAGTTATTATGTTAATAGCAAACCAGTGGTGCATGTACATGTGTCACCTAGAACTGTACAAAAGTAGCTGCACTGTTGTAATAAAGCTGCTGGTATCCTGAAGCTGTGTCGTGTACCACCCCAGCCACGACAGGTAACTAGATGTTGGCTTATTCCCTCGAGTTCACAGGATTTTCCTCATATGAAGAATCCTGTTTATTTTTCACTACAAGGTAATGGCTTTCCCAAATAAGTATAAAGTCTTCTCTGAATAGCAGTAAGATTTTAACATGGAACATAATTTTTGGCAATAATTTCCATAGGATATTTTAATCAGGCATGAGAATCACGAAGAGTGGGTATTATAAGAAATAATAATAGAAGCCAGATTTTAAAGTGACTAATGAAGTAGTAAAGAGAAGGTTTTTATGGGAAAGTTAAGAGAGTTTTTATTCAGAAACAGAGGTATTTTCTTCGAGTTGTTGTCATTACAAAGTCACTAATTGCTTATTTGAACTGACGGTCAGTTCATTTTTTTTATAGGTTACCTACCTCTAATAATTTGTGTAGTGCCAGCAGTACTCTCTCTGTTTGCAATAAAAATCCCTAGATCATAAAATATATCATCCAGACAAAATGTAATTTCAATTATACATTGATAAGTTGTTTAAAAGTTCAGCTACACAAATAAATAGGAATCCTCACTGTAGACAGATGCTCTTCTGGAGCAGTTAAAGTATACTCACTGCTTGTGGACACTTGTGGTTTGGTCTTTAATTAGTGTTGCTATTACCAATGAGTATTTGTTAAATTACATATCAGGTCTTTTCATTAAATAAACATATTTTGAATGCTTAAGCCACCTATGCCAGGTAGTTGAGCTCCACTGATCTGCCTGTACTATGTATTTGGGTGAATATGAGTGTATATTGAAATAATTTCCATAAACTCTTGCAAAAAATACCTTAAAAAAGTAGCATTGCTCTGTTATACGGGCTTTCTTAAGTGGTAATTATAACTTTTGCATGATAGAATCTTCTTTGTTAAAAGCAACATAAAAAATGCTTTTGTGTGCCAAAGCTAACAGTTTTGCTTTTTTGGCTTGTTGTTTAAATTGTAGTTAAGCATACATGCATGTGAAAATCTTTGTTAGTAACCTAATGCTCATCAATTACATGAAATGAGGGCACTGTAAATCCTGCATGTGCTGGGAACAGGGTAGTGATCATTCAGGTTTGATGGGAGGTTCTCAGTAGCCTTTTATGTAGTAAAAGAATAGGTGTCTAAACACTGCACATTTGCTGTCAGACCCTTTCCTCACACATCTATTCTCCCTCCCGAGTACTGGAGACACTGAATGTCTCCAAATGCAGTAAGACCAATACAGGTCATTCAATAAGATCCAAAATGTGTTTGAATGGTACACTTGGATGGGTTTATGGGATAAATGGATCCTATGAAAAGCCAATATTTATTTGTAGCCTTTGAGTTTGTCCATAAAATTTAGTACATTTGGTAACAAAGCCAATAAGAACAATTTCTAATGCAAAAATATTGAAATAGTTCTCAATGATCATAAGACATAACTTATTTTAGGAAAGACTTTAATGTTTCTGACATTCTATATTTTAAAGAATTTAGTTTATAATACTAAGGATCTGCTTGACTTTGCATTGATAACTTCTCAGCTAGAAGACTGGGTAAAGTTTTGGATGACACCTCAAGCTATTTGTGGAGCCACAGGACAGGCTCCAAAAGAGGAAATGTAAGAGGAAAGATTTAGGCTTGTTTAGTCCAGAATTCAAAAACAGATTGTCAACAATCTCCAATTAAAAAAAACCTTCCAAAGGAATGCAGAGAAATGGTCTATGCTTTCCATTGATGAAGGATAGAATGAGATGGAAAACATTTAAATTATCATAGAATCAGTTAGTCAACAGGCTAACTTCTTATATTGTATAGATAAACTCAGTAACAGATTTTATTATGAGAATGAATATCACTGGAAATCTTGAAGGTGAACAGAAAGATAGAAATAAATAGATAGAGAAACATCTATCTTAGAAAGGGACTAAAAGACCTCTGGAAGTAATTTCTAGGTCTAGGTACTCCTTAGAGCATTGGATTGACAAGACTACCAGTCTGACTTAATAGATGAGGAATCCATTGGAAAAGCCCCTGAGATTCAGTATACTGGGAACATATTCAAGGGAGGTTTAATTTATCTGCATTTTTCTTAGACCCATACTGACTGCTTTCAGAGACAGGAGACTGTATTTGGATGGGACTTTGCTTTCGGTAAAATAAAGAAAAAAACATTTATTTCAGCAATTTTATGCTGCTTCAAACCTGGCAAGACATCTAGAAAGTCTCCCTATCTTTTTGTCAAACTATTTTAGGGATCAGACCTGAAGCAAGGTAAATGCCTGTGTGAACATCTCAGACTGCAGTCAATGCCAAATGAAGAAAATCACCTTAAAACTCTTTCACTATGAGCCAAGTTACTGTAAGTCACTTTCCAGTGATTGAAAGCAATTGCACAGTTTGGGGCTCAGCTGAGTGGTGAGCAAATGGACAAGAACTTGGCCCATGAATTTGATCCTGAGATGTTAAATGTTAAGTGCTGTAGTGGTAAAGGCGCGGCGCTATCACCGCGGAGACCCGGGTTCGATTCCCGGTCAGGGCCACTCCCGGGCAGGTGGGGCTCGTTAGCCCTTAAAGGCAACCCACCTACGTCCTAAGGACCTCGCTGCCACCGTCCAAGCTCGCTTGGCCCCGGCAGATGAACCTTAGGATTAAAGGGTGAGCTCAGTTCCGCGCACACTGTGTCTCACCTAAAAAATCCAATGCGCAGGCTGGAAGGTGTAAAGACCTTCCCTGGATCTTCACTCGTGAAGACTGGTCATTATTATTAGAAATCTATATGAAGTGCTTTGGGCTTCCACTCATTGCTTCATTCTGGTGACAGTTTGTTGCATTTTTAAAGCTGTTTCTTGCAAAAAAAACCATGTATGTAACTTACGAGAGTACTCTTTCAAACAAGTCTTGGAATTATGTGTGGATATATATATATATATAACCATTTGCTCAGTTTACTGGCCTGAGATATTAAACCAATGAAGAAATTCTTTGAATAAATATAATTTGTCTTTAAAGTAAAACAAGCATACTTAGTTTAATTTTTCCAAGGCACAAAAAAGCAGCTAAAACATGTAAATAACTTGAAAGTTTACAGAGACTAAGAATACAGCTCATGCATGTACTTTTGAAGCCATTCCCTAAAATCAATATTAAGAGAATTTCAAGTAGCATAGTAAGGCTTTTGAAAGGACGAGAAAGACACACACACACAACTCCGTTGGTGCTTCTGTATTAATCTCCCAGTATTTAATTTTTGATTCCAGGAAAGAGGGAGGAGATAAAGGAGGAGAGAGAATAATAGTTATGATATAGACCAAATAAAACTGACAACTAACAAGATCACAGAGAGAAATGTGTGTTTTCCTTACATTTTATTTTCAGTCTTGATTATAACCATATCACGGTCTTAAGCTTCAGCTTATCTCAGCCTTTATTCCTGACATAAATAAATTCAGTTCACCTCATAGAGATAACAGGCTCACCCAAACCGTCAAGATAGCTAGAAACCTGCCTGCAGATTTCATATCATTCATCATTACAGAGCTCTTTGTGATGATGCCAAAACTAACAGAGTCTGATATCTTTTGGAGAAAAAAAAATTAGTTTTCCAAAACCTGTTATCATTGCTACTTTTATTAATTAGTCTTTGTCTGGTACAAAACTGAAATATACTCACTAAAAAAATGTTTTGTTATTTAATTCAATTTCTGATATTCCTTAAGGAATGAGAAAGTCTTTTCAAGAAGCAGATCATAGCAGGGTGTTTGAGAACTCTAACTTGATTAAAGTCTTTCTCTTCTTGAAGAACTACAAATTACTCAATGCTGTACACCCTGGACTAGTACTCAGAGTCTTGTTCACAAGAGTAGACTTATCCGTCTCCAAAGGTTAGTTCCACCTCTTTTTACTATGCAGTGATTTCCTATATTTGTGATTTCCTCAGCCTCTGGTACTTCTCCCTTTCTTCCTTATTCATTTCATTTGTTACCAGTATATTCCCATATGTGGTTTTCTGGTGAGTTTACAGGACTGCTACAGCAATACATGTGACCCTTGTGGAATGGTTGTTCAATAGCAGACTGACCTTAGTGGGGCATTGACCTGCCATAGAAGTCAGAGCAGGAAAATAAACAAATCACTCTTCTCCCAGAATTAACTGTCTGGGAGAAGAGGTATTTCCAGGGAGCCCAGATACACGAACGAGTCTGCACTTCAGCACAGACACAACTCATACTCAGGAGCTTCCCACTAGACTCTGGACTGCCCTGGAAATAACACTCTTTGATTTAGCATGGACTCTAAAGGGAAAGGTCAACAGTTTTAATTAAAATAAACTGTTGACACTCTTATCCTCTGTCTGTCTCCAGAATTATCTGATTAGCTTTTTTTTTTTTTTTTTTTTTTTTTTGGTAATAGAAATAAAAAGGTACTTTCTGATCTCCAGTATATGGTAAGAAGTTTTCCATGATGACTTTTAATAAGATATCACTAGAGGAAGTTAGGGAAATTCGAAAAATTGGCTCCTTAAAGACTTTCCCATCTGGGTCATTTTCAATTAGCAAAAGAGAATGAGGAGCTAGGTTGTGCATTTCATAGAAATTCTCAGTGATGGGAACCCAACTTCTGTTAGCAGGTGATAGCTTTGGAGGCTCATATGTGTCTGAATATGACCTGAGCTCGATTCAGAGTGCCAGTAACCACAAATAATACTGGTTTAACAATCAGATCCAAGAGAGTGAAAAATTTGCATGCTATAGGATCTTTTCCAGGAAAGTTAGAAATCACTGAAAGTCTCCAAAGAAGATCAGATGTGAAGATAAGAAAGGGCCATTCTTGGTCATACAGTCAATGAACCAAAAAATCCAAATTTAAGCTTTCTGCTACAGTGTGATATTCTAGACATAAAAATGAGCTTGCCCATATAGGGACTGGGAATAAGTATCATTTTCCAGAGCAAGTTCTCACTCTTAGGTTAGAGCTTTAAGTGTCTGTATGGGGAGATAATCTCATATATTCCTCCTCTGCTCTGGAGGGAGAAAATATCAGTCATATACAGTACACTTGCTGGCAGCCTGATTGAGTTAGTGCTTTAAACTGTCCCAGTATACCTTGTCTGTGCTCTTCCCCACCTCGACTATTCTTTCTTCCCTTCTGCAGTTTGACTCAGCTCACTAAGGATACCAGTTTAAATCTTTCAGATTAAAACAGATGGTTGCAGGTCTAGTTTTTCACAGATGAGTGAATTAGTCACTCCATTAACTGTGTCTTTATGTATTATGCTCATATAACACAGAGAGTTTAAACATTATAATTATTTCAATAACAGAATCACATCTTTAAGTGAAATAGATACTATATTAAAAGCCTAGATGCTGATTGTTTTTAAACTTTACCCTATAACATCTAATTCTCTACATCTTTTCTCTTCTTTTTCTGATTGATTTTGCCATTTCTCACAAGTGTCTTCTCTCTTAGCTTCTTCTCTTTTATTTTTCCTTTCTTGCCTAAACAATGACACTAACTTACGTTTTCCCTTTGACATTGTTGCAACAGCTTCAATGCAGAATCTGGAGATTTTGGCACTACCACAATATATGTATAGAAAAGAGTAGAAGTAATAACAGTAAAAAGGAATTGTCACTCAGAATTTATGCATCTGTGAATACAACTTTATCCATTGGTTGCTTTAGGAAAATAGTTGATTCCTATTAATGTACCACAGATTTTCAGTTGTACTCACCTCCAGTCAACATGAGAGCACATTTACACATGCAGTTGTCATTGTCAGCATCTTTTGTACTGAATTCAGCACCATGTAAGATCAGGCTGCTCTGTTTTCCAGCAGTTCCACTGTGACCTTTCAAATAAAGTCTGAAATAGCAAGAGGAAACAATCAGTGTCACCAAAGTAAAAAAGAAAGATAAGAGATACAGATCTTTTTCCATATCACGTGGATTCCACTTCAGAAATCTCTTGTGTTTTGGCTCAATCTCTTTGTTGTTTCAGGTGTAAAATGGGGGCAATCAGGACTCTTTAATTTATCTGTAGTAGCACATTGTCCTTGTCCCAGAGCAGAACTGAGCTCAAGGAATCTGAACTGGAAAATGCAGCAAAGGAGAGGGATTGAGAGACAGAGGAGTGAGGAGAAATGCCCAGAGATCTGGAGTACATTGACAGAATAATTGAATACTTGAGAAGCTGGTCTCTTTACTGTGGCACGGAAACAGCACTCCCAGTTAACAGCAGTTCTGTTATTAATCCCTGGGCTCGAAAAAGATTTTAGCAGTCTCAGAATTTTTAATTCCACCATTCACAGAACAAGCCAGGAATCCAGTTCTGCCAAATCTGTCTCTGAGTGATGAATGGAGAATAACTTAGAGTTCAAGCCACAAAAGTCTTCATAATTTGCAATGTTAAATATCCCATTTCTTAAGGAGGCTTGGCAACTAGTTGAAACCACAACCATGAGCTAGGAGCTCAAGTTCAGGTGCCAGCAGCAAAACATGAGGGGAGAAGGGAGGAGAGGAGAGAAGAGAAAAGGAGGGGAGAGGAGGGGATGGGAGGAAAGGTTAAAGACTGTGGTTTCCCCTGCCTCTACTTAAGCAGCTCCATGAAACAGACATCAATGGGAGATAGATGCTAACAGAAAAAAACCTATTTCCAGTATATAGCTACCTGCATCAGATATGTGATCAGTATGTTCTCTTTTTTTTTTCATAAAACATTACTGGAGGAGGAAGATATCCTTTGCCATAATAGCTTCATATACAGGAAGGAAGAGACAGGATCTCAGTGAAGAAATATGAAGCCATAATCCTTATATCTCTGGAGCGAGCCATAGCCACTGGAGCAAACATGAGGGGAAGATACACCCCTCACCTATCTCACTGAACCTCTACAGGCAGGAATAAATGAGCCCCAGAGATAACCAAGAATATGATTTTGTATACAGTGGGATAGACTTCTTCTCTGAAGAGAAAGTGAGAAACATCAGTTTTGTTTCTTCTAGGGTTATTGAAAAGGGACAAATATATCTTTTAAATCTTACATGCAAAAGGTGTAAGGAGTCATGAGAGCAGAAACAGGACTTAAATGTGTAAAGCAGGAGAGATGTCTGCTTCTCTCAGTGATTTACAGCTGGAGTGCTATGCTAGAAAATACTTTCCCAACTTCTCTCACACTGAACAAGGAGAGCAGTTGTGAGTCATTGACTGATGCTACCTCTTTGTTGTTGTATTTTTATCCAAATACTTTGTATGACTAAAAAAGTAAATACCTTTACCAGAGTTTCATTCATCCATTTGTTTAGATGGAAGACAGGTACTTTGTTGCAAAGTGGTCGGATTATTAACAGCAGGAATAAAGACTATCCCTAACCTCTTTTAGCCTGCAGCTGTAGTTAAGTCATTGACATTTTTCTGAGACGAGAAGGAGAGTCTGTCCCCCAGACTCTCCCCCTGACAGGTTTAAATAAAACCCAGTTCTCCCACAGAATTCTGGGACTGGAATTCTGCTTATAAGAGCAAAGGCATCCTATGATGGCTTTCCTTAATCGAGTGCATGGCTCCTGGTTTATGTTGGTTTAGTTTTGGGGTTGCTTTTGTCTTGCATGCATCTGTGGTTGGGTATAAGATCCAAACAAAGCCAATTGGATTAAACTTGTCAGGGAAACTCATAACAGAAAAGTCTTTTCTGTATATCCAGTGAGGTTATTGAGTCCTCTCAAAGCATGAAGGCACAGAACCAGCACTTGGCACCCTAGAGAGTCTAAGATTAATACTTGCAGACTGACTTTAACTTCACTTAATTTTTGCAAATTTATTCCTATGTGTCCTTTCTCCATCTTTAAAAATGGAGACAGTAGATGCTAAACATGAACATTTTAAAATAAAAAATATTAAGAAAAGGGCTATCCTTCTAAAGTAGTTACACTGCCTACCTTGCCTACCTTAATTTGATTTTAATTTTGAATATTACCTGAGTGAGACTGATGATTACATACCTTTGGACTTAATCCTTAGAGAAATTTTTGTATATAGATAACTACACACACATAAACATATAACATTTTTTTGATTAAATACAAGTACCATGCATAGTCAAATACCTTTGGATAGCACCAGAATAGATAGGGTAAAGTGTGAGCCTCAATAAAAGACTTTGAAAGTTCTCAGTATTTCAACAAGGAACAACCAAGGAACAGGAATCCATGAAGATCATTACCCAATCATAGTGGAAATTAGCCTGTAATGACCATGTTACTCTAGATGCTTGTCTTAGACAAAATTAACCTAAGATCTGTCTTTTGTTTTATACAAGTGAAAGACTGGAACTGGTCCCATCTTCATCCATTGGACTTTGGCCTTGTTTTGCAAGTTGTGCCTATTTTTTTGCACAACAAAATAAATTTCCCTGAGGTTGTGTTGATAGAAAAATTACTTTGCCACATGATATCTATGATCTGATTTGAAATGGCCATATAAGCTCATTATATTTGCAACACTAATGCTCACAGAAGTCTCATAAAGTCCATATAAAAAGCAAATGTTGTTTACTTAAATAAGAAAGACAAGGTTAGCCAGACCTTTTTATTAGCAATAACATTATAAAACTCACTTAGTCCAATAAAAAAATGATTTGTACAATCTAAGAAAGCTTAAAGAAACAAAGAAATACACAATACTTGGTATTCAATGTTTTCCCCAAAGAGGTAGGGCATTAGGATTACTTACAAACTCTTTATTTGCCATGATATTTTACAAACATTCCACTCATCACAGATTTAGGTCTTCCCAGTTATGTTTGACTTTCCCTCAACACCATTTGTCTAGTATGTCTCCAGTGACTTTAAAAGGATAAAGATTAGCTTAGCTCAGCTCTGAACTCTGGTAGGCTTACTGTACTGAGCAGCATGCAGATGAAGCACAGGGTGAAACAGTAATTCTATTTCTTTGGGCTTTTCTCCTGAATTTACATTGTCAATAGTTAGTTTAAAATGACACTGCAAAGTTGTCACTACTTTACACCAGAATCAGATCTCAATCAAAACTTCAAATTGGTCCTGAAGCAATTGGTTCTTCTTGTTCTGAGCTTCTGTTCAAGTCATATGGGTCTAAACTAGGCTGGCTTGAGTTAGCAATTCTGCATAGCACTGGGGTAATTGATGAGCTTGTTAGCTCCCAGGAGCTGTAGATATCTTACCACTTGGACTCAGCTAATTTTTCAGTATTTTCAGATTGGTAAAACGAACCTTTAAAAGAAATTTTGAATAACTACCAGGACATAATTTCCTTCCCTTAGAAAAGATAGCAATTCAGGGTTGAGTTCCTCTTGATTTTTCTTGAAGGATACAAAGGAAGTTTAGAATAAAAAGCGATTAATTACAATTAAAGTTCAAAAACCATTTTCAGGATTACATCTCCAGTCTTTCCACTTGCTCACAGCCAGGAAATTCTGAAGATCAAAGAAAGAAGGGGAAAGGCTGCTCAAATTTACACAATAGGCAGGAAAAGTAAATTCATTCTCATATAAGCAAGAACAAATCTACTTTGTATACAGTGGAATTAAAAAAGCAACAAATAAGCAATAGCAAGTAAATTATGAGTAAATAGGAGTGAGAGAAACAGTACATTTGTATATTAAGTTTTGGGGACTTCTGATGATATCTCTAAGAAATTCTAAAATCCCTATGAGGAATAGAGCAGCTGGCAGCATTCATTTAGAAACTAGAAAATTTCTTAGTTGTAGTACTTAAGAAGAAACAGTACATTTTAAAAAATACTGTAGCTGTTATCTCTTATCTAGTATGGATGTCAGAAATACCCTCTACATTTTATTCTTGTGATATTATAGCAATGGCAGCTTGGGATTTCACAAATTTTGAGGAAAAACTCTCTTAAGAATGTTTTTCTTTTCCCCATTCCTACTCCATGGTACAACTTGACTATCTGGAGTCCCTTGAAATAAAATTAAGATATGGTGTGCAGAAATAATTGATCTAAAAATATCACATAAACAACTGCAAGGCATCCTGAAAAGGCATTTCAAATTTAAAAGAAAAATTTTTCCTTTTGAAGTGATTAGATGACCTGGAATTCTTTCAAATATATACAGCTTAGCTGTTTTGAAACCATGTTTAAAGAGTTTAACAGATAAACCTGGGGTAATTATAAATAAATTACAAAAAAAAAAATGTATAGTTCTGCAATATGCAGCTATGAAAATTGCAACATACAGAATAAGAAGTAAATGCAATCATAAACCCACGTGAAAAAGTTGCATGCTAAATCTCACTAAAAGTGTAGGAAATAGTTTCTGATGCAATGCTTCAATGCTTACACATAGACTATCTCTCCTTAGAATTTCTGTTTTGTTTTTTTTTTTTTCTTTTACTAGAACTACTGAGATGTTTGGTAGACACAGTATTTAATATTAGGGTTTTTTTCCTCTATATTTTTTCTGTTAGTCATTAGAGATCACTCAGTCCTTTATTTAAAGCAGACCCTTAATGAAACAGCTAAGAAGTTCTATATGTAGCTTTGTTGGTGAGTATTACTTATTTTGTCTGTAAACAAACAAAAAATACACTAACTTACTGTAAACATTAACAATCATCATTAAGGGATGTAGAGAACCATCTCAACTACTTCAGTGTGCATGGTCTTGAGTATCTTATGAGTTAAGATAAGATCCAATTTCACCATTGCCATAGTACTAAAAATCTGAGCACAGATCTTCATGACTGGACTTCATATAAACATGAGTAATGACCTAATGTTCTTAACCATTAAATAGAGAGAAACAGATATATTGAAGTAGCTTTTAAAAGTTTCAGCCTGATGAATGGAGAGGGACACATCAAAGCCTGCCTTTGGGAAATAGTGTAGAAGGATATCTCCAAACTCCCAATTTCCTCTTGTCTATCTCTGCACACTAAAATATCCCGCCTGCTCATTCCATATGGCAGAAGAGAATCCCAAATTCTGATCGTTCCTCAAAGGAGGGTTTGTTAATTTTGATGGAAAGGGTCGTGGAATAAAATGGATGCATGTGGATCAGAATCCTATGCCCAGAATTTTCTTTTCTGAGCCCTCTCCTCACTGAGTTTCTATTTCTTCCTATCTTCAGTAGGAATGGAGGGCCCCTACATCACAGCCCTGCTTCTAACCTACTGGTCAACGCCTACACCCGGTGTGTGTGAATAGTCCTACATAGATAAGCATGGACAAATATAAACTCACACTGACTGTCCTCCGTGTTAGAACTGTGAAAGGCACCTTTGTTTTTAAAACCCATGTAACTGCCATTGTTTTGTCCTCTAGTTTGGAAATTTTTGAAGTTGAGGAAGGATTTAACTTGTATCTTTCATCTGGTTCACACTTGCCATTAAACTTTAGATAGCTTCAATTTCTGAAATGAAACCCACTCCTAAAGATGCTGAATTTGGTAGTTTTATGAATTATTGGGTTAGCCGAATAATTCCATTTGTAATGAAATTTAAATTTCGGAGATTAAGTCCCTCTGTAAACTAATGCCTACTGGACTGCAACCGTTTAGGAGTACCCAGGATGAGATTATCCTCAGGATACTCTTAATTCTAGACATTATTGTAATAATATTAAATAAGAAACAAAAGAAATCACAAGACCTAAAACACCCTCAAAAGCAGATATCAGCTTCATTTTAAGTTCAGATTTTGTTGTTGGTTTTTTTTTCCTCAAAAAGTCTTTGATTAATTATTTAGGAATCAAAAATCCTTTTTATCAATTAATAAACAAAATGTCTACATTAAATATCATTAACTCCTTATAAAATTTCCCAATTAGCCTTTTTCTGAACATATTGCAAAATCGCAAGAAATATCTGAATAGTTGTCCATGAATAACAAAAGCACCTCTGTAACAAAGGTATATTCCAAATACTTCATGATAGATAATGTGTTGTGAACAGGAGAAAAATGTCTAAATAATCACTCTAGAGAAACACTGCTGTTGCTGAGGTTGAAACTAAAATGTGTGCCAAAATCCTGTTAAACATGGAACTAAATATAATGTGATAACTCACTGGGAATCCTAACCCTGGTATTCAACTTTTTCATCACTTAATACTCCCACTAAAGGACAAAGGAAAACATCCCTTGTGTTTTGTAATTTTTTAAATCAGTGCAAAAACCATCTCCTTGTGGGAGATAGAGCATTAGCCATCTGTGGTGAACTAGGAGGTCCCTGTGAGTTTGAACTGTGCTAGATTGTAGAGTAGAAGGTATCACAGTTGGTGCTTTTGTCCAGATTACAGCAAGATTGCCCAGGCACCCATTTGTATCTTTTTTAATTTGTTAAGAAATAAAACTTCTTCTTAAACATAACTTTTTTTTTTTTTTTTTTTTTGATAGGAGAGTGAAATATTTAGATTTTGTTAGGGAACAGTTTCTAGCTTATTTAACTGATTTGCAAGAAAAATTTACCACCTTTATCACTTCCTGTCTTTGAATGAATGACTGATGTTAACAGTACCAAAGAGAATAAGCAAGAGAATGTCACAGTTGGTGTCTGACTGGAGAAAAACAGCAATATCAACCATATAATTAATTTTTCTACTCCTATCTTTAGCCTAGATTTGAGAAACAGTGTACATGGTAAATTCATGGACTCTTTATTTAACTTTATTGTATTCTTAATAGAGTTTTAACTGCAAACAGTAGTTCTGCAAACTGTTGAAAACCTGAATAATGCAGTAAGTAGCTCTGACAACTTGAACAGATTTTAATTTGGTTCTTAATATTCTTGCTGCCCACACATGAAAATAATATCCTTCCACATTTCCTTTAGAAAAATGTAAGACAAAATGACCTCTGTATTTCTCCTCTGCTGCTCTGTAGCAATGACTCAGTGCTGTAATTATTGTCTGACATTACTGCAGCTCCTTGCCCATTCTCCTGTTGAGACAAGTGAAATGTGCCAACCAAGAAAATATTAATTCAATATATCTAGAGTAAGAACACATATCTTCCAATTTTAAAGAAGAAATGTTAATATAAAATACAGCAATAAACAAATATGATCACTTTTCCTTTAGAATTGATTCAGTGCAGCCTGTCTACGGGACAACAAATGCTATATAGTAGACAGATCCTTCCCTGGGACTGCACACTGTTAACAGAAAAATATGTTTTTTCTCAAAGAGCTCATGCTAATTTCATCTTGTGTCTGAACTGTACACCTCACAGGTCAAAGAAGAAAAATATGTTTACATTTGGACAGAGAACAAGCAAAAAAAACCAGCCATGAATAAGAAACACATCTACACATTACAGCCAGATATACAATAGTCTAGTGAACCTCGATGTTGTACTGAATGTGAGTTTATACAAATAGTACAACAAATTAGCTTTTTCTATATTAAGTTTGATTAATAATGGACTAAAGCACTATACTGATTGGTAACAGGTAAATACTGAGTAGGGATAATTAAAAGACATCAGGATTTACTGTCAGGGGAATTTTTCCTACCATAAGACAAATATCCTCTCATCATGCTGTATGCAGACAAATGGTGCTTTGTCACAGTTTACAAAAAATGTTTAAAAATATGTTTGTTCTGGACAGTGTACAGGCAAACATATGCTTCTACTACTTGAAATACATGCTACAGAAGCCACAGAAACAGTCACTGTGGCAGTGTGAGCTGCTAGGTTTGCAGCTGATGTCAGTAACATAGTGCTGATGGAGAGGAAACATACGGTAAAGCTGGATTTTGCTGCTAACAGGGACAGAAACATATTTAAGGCTACTATCACAATGATGTGTTGAACAGAAATAATTCCCTCTACTCTAATCTGTCACCAAACGCAGCACAGAACAGATACATTAATCTGCTACTACCATTTTCTGTTAAATCTATTTTTCAACGCAATACTTATTAAAACAAAATCACCCAACAATGTTTTCTTTCATGGAAATCTGAAATGAAACCTTTCAGTAATTAATTACTTTTTTTTTATTAAAGGAAAGTTAAAATCTTACTACAGAAAAAAAAAACCTCTCTCACCAGCTATATAAGTGCTGAGGTTTCCTGTTGTTACAGAAACTACCACTTTTATCCTGATTCATTGCTCTATAAACCGTAATATGTTAATTTAGAAAGTATAGGGGCTGAATTAATTTCAAGCTGGAAATAACTAGAGATGATCAATGTTTTAGACAGACATATAAACACTGAGCATATCCTAAGTGATAATGCAAATTGTTTTGATATCACTGAAGATGGATGAGCTTCTTAAAAAATAAAATACAAAATTAAAACTTATCTGAACTTTTGCCCAAGACACAGACAAAGCCAAGGTTAGAGAAATTTGGTTAACTTAAAATGCAACCTAAAATGAAAAAGTATTTTTCTCCCTACTAAAAAACACTTCCTGGATTTGGCTGAAGCCAATGGCACAAATGCCAAAATTGATTCTTAAGGGATTTTTCAGCACAGAACTACAGGACTCTCCAGAAAAACTCATACTTTAAAAGTTTTTAAGGCTTATACAAGTAATCAGACCTTCTGCTGCTTATCTGTTCGGAATTGCTGAACCTTGTGATGTTTGTATATCTTTATTTAAGGATCTGTTTTACAGACATTGAAGCTAGTGGAAAAGTTCAGTGAACATTGGTTGGAAATTTGATTTATCTTTAAATTGATTAATCTCCTTTGAAAATCTAGTAAAAGAGACCCATACAACTCCAGTAAAATTTAACTTAATACTTCTTCCAAAATATGCTTGGAAGTTCCAAAAGTCTCATAAATATAGTTTGCTGAAATCCATGCAGATATATTGTAATAGTGGATTTCATAAATCCATGCTTTAGTTGTACTGAGGGTGACATTAATTACCCACTGTCATCCACATAGGTTATACATTATCCTAATTAACTGTTTTAGATAAAATGGAAATGGAAAACTTCATGTATCAACATGCTGTTTGTGCTGACTTTTATCCTGATGGCTACTGTAGAGATACTGGATTCTTGTTACCACACAGTGCCATTGAAAAATATCATTTACAAGCCACAGTGAAATATTTATCACATGGTTCACTTAATTGAAAGTAATTAATCATAAGTAAAACTTACAAATATCATAGATAGATTTTAGTTAAAAATTTATATAAATCTTACTGGTACAAGTTGGTGTTTGGAAATTAATGTGTCTAAAGAGTATATAGCCAATGCGGTTTGGGGGAGGAATGTCAGGGGTTTGACTTGGGTTTCTTGTGGGGTGTTTGGTTGCTTTTTTTATTTCTTTGTAAAGAGTGTGCTGGAAATATGACTGAAATTAGTTATAGTTGTGCTCTAAGAATGTTGAGTACCACAAGTCCATCTTTATTGTTGAATTACGTTAATTAAAACTTCAGTATGTTACATGTTACTGTTTTCAATTAGAAGAATAAATCTGTGATGACATTTAAATGTTTTCTTTTCCATTTAGAAAGATATAAAAGAGTATGTATATATGTACATGTCTATCTCTTGAGGTTCCATAGGTTTTATATTTATCTTATTTTACCACATTTTATTTTTTAAATTAATAAACAATATAAATAACTTTCAAAGTTGACATAGTTTTTCATTTTGTCTGGGTACTGGACCCTCACTGTTTTCTCAATTGTGGAGGTTCAGCCAAATGTTTATACAGTTTTGCAGAGAACTGAAGTCTATCTGAAACAACTCACTATTCCAAGGACTCAATGTACATTTCAGAGAAGAAATTGATGTGATAGTTTAATTGATATTGTCCCCCCCTTAATATTAGACTATTTCCCTAAAGTTCCATGGTCATGATAACATCTCAGGTCACAGATCAGGCAGCGAGATAACTAAGCCTTAAGCACTCCTGTCTGGCAGGAGAAACAGATGAAGAGTAGTACATAGTGCCACAAAATATTTTCTGAGAGCGAGTGGTAAGACCCAGATAAGTGAAGAGCAGAAAAGTAAGAGAAAAACTAGGGACCGGCACTGAGATGATGTCTTTAGATTCCAAAGACTTCGCATAAACCAAAATGAATATCTTTGAAATAACCAAAAATGTCACTGACGTTGAATTATCTCCTATAAGGAGTCAGCTCTTCTGATTCACTTTATGGAAATACTTACACTTCTGCACAGTGAAAGTAAGATGTCATCATTCTGTGCAAGAATCATGCCTGCTTCACACAGGCTTATATTGCTTGGAGTTGTGTGTACAATCTAAAGCTGCTGTCTAAAAGAGCACTCAGAGGCACACTACCTGAAAAAATCACTTGCTTGAAATAGGAGCACTGACCTTTGTTTTTACCCAGTTGAATGCTGAATGTGGTGTAACATGTATTCACCATTAAGGAATTATCTAAATACTGAGTTGGACAAAATATCTAGATTACAGGACATTTCTCCTCATATTTCCACTGGCACAATAGTTAATTGAAACTGTGTAAGGTATCTTTCAAATATCATAGACTGAATAGATAAGTTTAGCTTGGAAAATACCTTTAAGATAATGGAGTTCAATCATTAACCCAGCATTACCAGGTCTACCACTAAACCATGTTCCTAAGCACCACATCTAAACATTTTATAAATATCTCCAGGGATGGCAACTCAACCAGTTCCCTGGGCAGCCAGTTCCAAGGCTTGACAACCCTTTCCACGAAGAAATTATTCATAATATCCAATCTAAAACTCCCCTGGAGCAGCTTGTGGCCATTTCATCTTGTCACTTGTTATCAGGGAGAAGAGACCAATCCCCACCTGGCTACATCCTCCTTTCAAGTAGTTGTAGAGAGTGGCAAGGTCTCCCCTGAGCCTCATTTTCTCCAGGTTAAACTACTTCAGCTGCCTCAGCCACTACCCATGAAACTTGTGCTTGAGATCCTCCAGCAGCTTCACTGCCATTCATTGGACATGTTGCAACAATCTGTGGGGGTTTTGTTGGTTTGGGGTTTTTTTTTCTCCTTTAGAAGAGTTTGAACATGAGTAAATTAATCGTTATTGATAAAAGTGGAAATAGCCTGCAATTAATATTTCATCAATTTGGTTTGATTATTTATACTTTATTGCTTGCTAGTAGTGCAATCTTCTTTTACAATTGTGCTCCTTTGGACATTTGCAGATTCTGTTTTTGAATTTTTTTCCAGTGTTAATGACCTAATGACCCTATCAAATCATACTGCAGTATTGCTATAATGTGGGTGGAATGGAATGGGTTTGCAGCTGCCAACAGACTACAATTTAAAGAAATAGCTTAATGAATAACACATTAAAATAAATATTTTGGGTTCTGCATGAGATTTTCAAGATTTATGCTGGGATTCATGTCAAGAGATGTGTGCTTCCTGCTGCATGACTCTCAGGGAAAACTACAGGGATGTTTTGGGGGATATTATTTTCAAAGCAAAACATTAATCAGGATTTTCATTCACTTACCTATGTTGGAACCTGCTTAATCCTGGTGAATAAGCCAATTCACATTATGAATTTCTACTAATAGATTAAAGGGCTTTATCTGGTGGCTGTGTACTCAGACTCATGACATCAATAAACAGCAAGGGATGCTGAAGAATCACTTTGGAGTGGAGATGACAGGAAATGCAATAAATTCCAAATTAGAAACAATGTAAGGTAGTATTAATGTCAACATAATTGTTATGACCTCTTTCTGAACCTAATATTTTTATTTTTTTTTACAGTTTGATGTCATCTTAAAGAGTGTGCAGTCATAATGAAACAAGAGTGATTTGACCTTCAGTGAGAACTCTGGTGGCCCTGTCTCAACAAAGTATTTATTATATGCTTAAATTAAAAAAAAATTGCCTAAGTACATTGCTGAATGAGAGCCTAAGTATACTTAAAAAAAAATTTAAAAAATTGAGGAGGGGAAAGAGGAGATAAGTGGGGAAGAGAAAGCCAAGGCTTCTCTTATTCATATTATATAATTCACACCAGTAATATTAGTTTTTTTGATCAAAGGTTTATGATATTGAAAACAGCACGTAGACCAAAAGTACTTATATACACAAGCATGTCCCACCTTCAGCCTGAATAATATGCAATAGGTCTGGTTTGATACCTTTAGTCATCAGTGGCTGTATCATACAACATGCTACATTTATCCTCTGCCCTTTATCTCCATTATCACACAAAGGTTAAGCTTTCATAATAAGGGTAAGTGTCTACGAAAAGGTAACAAATTTTATAAGTGACTGATGCACAGAGAGTTTCTGTGAAATGTTTATAGCTATTTGAAAAATAAATATTGGCTTCAGTGTTTGCTTGGTTTTCTTAATGCAAAATTAAGTTTAAAAAATGCCAAAATGAGTTATGTGGCACTAAGACCTTGGTAGAAAAATATAAACAGACTATTAAAACATATTTCAACTCCCTTGGCGTCATTTGTGGCCGATAAACAGTCATATATGAGTGAAAGGTTCACTGACTGTCACCCATTTATGATCCAAGTTCTTTGCTGGTGCCACACTGACCAGGCTAACAGGGATCAGCATGTTTTACATGCTTTTTTCCCCCTAAGAACCCAGGTCATGACCTCACAAGACCTGTGATTCACAATAATGACTTCTTTGGTTCAAATGGCATTGAGATTGGTGCAAAGAGGCTTTACTTCAGTGCAACTGAATTATAATGCTGAATAAAAGGAAACAAAACACAAACAGTGCACATGCACTTAGGTCAAGTGTGGTGAGATGTTCCAGCACTGATTTAAAATTGAAAACACTTCAGCCTCTGGGATCTGATGGAAAAGAAAACTAGAAACCAAACTCTGTATGGTACCAGGCACTTGTTTTTCTTTTTCTAATTAGGCTTTCATAGTTATTGAGTATCTCCTTCTTGCAGAACTTTCAGACTAACCAAACAATAAAAACTACACTGCACTGGATATTGCAATAATTCTGTGCTTTCATGTTCAAAGTTGTTATCTGTTTGTAGGTTTATGTAAATTAGTAGCTTTTTAGACATGGTGTATACCTCTACTTTGTGATCTAACTCATCTACTGCATTGCTGCTGTGAACCAAATAATGAACAATATCACTCTTTATTGATATTAAAGAGAGAGACAGCAAAATCAAGTATGTTTCCACTTGACAGGAAAAAAAAAGACAAATAAAAACAAACCACAAAACCAAATCAACAAAAAATTCTTAAAAATTGATGCAATTAATGACTATGGAAACATCTGGGATGATCCCTTTCCAAAATTCTCTCTAGGCCCCCGGGTACACTTTACTTTTTGACTCATGAAAGAATCAAACTTACAGAAAATACCACATCACTTTGCTGGTATTAATCTGAAAATATAGTGAAAAAAAGTGTTCTCAGGATCAGGCTCTAGAAACCTTGCCAACAGAGCTGTTAATGATAAAAAGAGGTGAAAAAAGCCCTGGGGCTGGTTGTCTGGGATGCTGGTAACAGACTTCAGAGACTTTTAACCATGTACATACTAGATTAAATAGGGGTCACTCTAAGAATTTCTGCATGTGTTTTTCAGGCAGATGAAAGCTTTCTCTGTCAGTACTCTGAGCAGACATGAGCTCATTCTGCCCACACTCCATCCTGGCTGGAAGCTGTACTGTCGTAACAAGAGTGACACTGAACCTACTCAGGGGCAGGATGCTTGGGCTCGATGCCACATTGACAGGTCTACCCAGCTTCTGTTTGGCTCAGAGGGTAGGCTGAGAGTCAACAGCTAAAGGGGCACAGACAGCACACATCTCTGTTAGAAATTGTAAAGGGGGCCTACCAGTCTCATACTTCTGCACTGTGGAGTATTTAAGTTTCAATTTTTGGCTAATTGTGAAAATTGTGGAAATTGAGAATGATACAATCAGGGAATCTGCATTAAAGAAACTATTCCAATGCAGAAATATTTTGTATTTTTACTGAGAAACTTTTTTCCTTGTTCTGCATTTTACTTTTGCCTTAGCCTTTCATTTTGCACCCTTAAACTTATAGATGCATTATACTGCAATCCTAAATTGTAAGCATATTGATTAGCAAACATTAATGAAACTCTCACACTATGATGCTATATTTATCTGATATCCTTACATATATCCCTTACACTTTGTACACAAATTTTCACTATGCTAACCTACATTCTCATAATTACTACGAGTTGCAGAGAGTTTTAACGCTTATGTTATACAAGAATTAGGTGAACTTAAACAGTGAAAAAGTTACAAGAAAATTATTGTAACATTAAATATTAAAACTTTTTTTTTTAATAGAAGTTGAAGCAAATATCACATCACATATGTCCCTGTGATAAATAGTCTGAATTTAATGCCATATGTTCTTGGATATGTCTGAATATTCTACACATAATAGTTTTGACCAAAAAAAAATTCCTCACAAGATCTTTTTATTCAGGAACTCTTTCATGTCAAAGCCCAGTAGAGAGGAAGAAACAATGTTACTGGATTCTGTGCTAAATTCTACACTAACAAAAACATCAGTAGGTTTAAGTTCTTTGTGAATGCTTTGACAGAAGTTAAAGAAACATAGCTTTTCTCGGTAAGGAGAGCTGGTAAAACTGGGAGCTCTTACCTTGGGACAGTGAAGTCCCTTCACAACAGGATTATATAAATTTCTTAAAAGTACTTCTTTGGCATTCTTAATGCATAAAGCAACAGAGGCTTAAAAGAGAGCAACACTCAACAAGGAGATCAATAATGTAGATTAAAGATAATAAAAACAAGATGAGAGAAGTAATTTTGAATTGGAGAATGAAAAATTGGCAAATACCTTATTAAAGTCTGTGCAGCTTTCTCTTAGATGCCACATCATACTCTGTCTGCCCCTGTTAGCTGGGGCACAGCTGGTGAAATTTCCACTGAGCTATAATATGTAACAAGTATGATCACTACCACCTTTCTATTGACAATTTTTCTGCCAGTACTTTCATACATTAAAGAGTTCTCTCAGGCTTGTGTGCCCTCAGCAAGGATTCCACTACCCTGTTCTTGTTTCAAATGATATTGTTCCCACATAAACCTACTACTTTTTTTTTTCTGTAGAGATCCTCACTAGATAGTAAGTTGTTCAGCTACTAGTGACTGATACTCTTCACTTTTCATGTAACAATTTATTAATCTGAGTGACTACCTACCATGGAGGAGTTGTGGGTTTTACTGACTCAACAACACAAAACTTCCTTCACAATACCATAACCAGCAACATGTGTCCTGCTGCAAAAATATTGTTCAGGATTCACTGATCCTCAAAGGGAGTACAAATATAAGTCTGTAGTAGAAAAGAACTCACTACTTCATAACATATAACTTAATAAAAGCCTAGTTAATTCAAAATGAGACATGGAGGAGGGAGCATAGCCTTAGAAATCCCTCTCCCACCTCACTGAAAATATTCATTCAGTGAATTCTTCCTGTCACAGTAACAGTATCAGAGCTTCGACCAGCCTGTTTCTTTGCAGCACGGATTGCTGCTTTCTCCTGGGAGGCAACAGCTGTGGTCTGGATACCCTCTGGCAAATGAATGCATTAACCTGGAGTCTTTAGTTTCTTTTCCAAGTAAGACAAGACATTGTCTCCTACCTTCAGGCTGTGAACTGTGAATTGTCAGTGGATATAAATGGATGCCTTGCTATTTTCAGAATTTCCTAATGGTTAACTCTAGGCAGCTCTCTGCTCTGCATGTTGCCTGATTTGGCTTCTGTCTAAGGAGCTTATCTCTCTCCAGGCATGCACAGAGGATCCAGTGTCTCAGATAGGGTCCTGCAGTCTGTTCCTAGGGTTTAACAGCTTTAATGTTAGCACTGAAAATCTTTATCTTACCTACCTGTAGGAAAACAAGTCTGCCTTGTGATTAATCACTTCAATTCATTAAATCCAGGTTGATGCTTAAGACTAGAAAATTGTTACAAAATATCTTTTTCTTTGCCTCAAGTAATCAGTAGTTTGAATGGAAGTTTATTTTATTGTAGATAAGTTTTATGGGAAATTAAGATGCTTTTGTTCTTGCTCATATATTTTGCTTTTCTTAAAAAATGAATCTAGGAGTCTGGAGGAGGAGATAATGACATGCCCACTATGTTCCATAGTGATTGCTGTAGTGGAACATATTGGAAAACAAGCTTCTTTCCAGATATGTGGTTGAAAAGCCCTAAAATGTCAAAGGAAAGAAAAGTTTCTAGAAACATAAAAGCATAATCAAATTTAATTATTGAAAGTTTCTTAACAATAGCCTAGAAAAAGCTACTGGAGGGTGGTTTCTTCCAGCACATGAAACTGAATATATGGAGAAGAATTATCCAGTTTTCATGAAGGAAATATATCAATTTGGAGAAGATAATTGAAAATTAACCAGTTGAGGGAAAAGGATAGAGAAAATCAAGACTGAAGACATCTACAGTTTGGAGACAGCTTGAAAAAGATCTGGTAATGGAAATAGATAACATATATCTACCTTTTATTGATGAATAAGTAGATACACAAAAATGGTTAGGCCATTGTTACAGCAGATAAATTCTGAGTGTGACCTACACTAGAGGTTTTGCTTTCCTCTTTGGAAACAAGGCTGCTGTACAAACAACTGTATACACCTTGTAAAGCTTTTATATGAGTTTATTTCCTCCATATCTTAGATAATCATAACTTAAGGAGTTCAGCATTATTTATGACTAAAATAAAACATTTTTAAGCAGATATTTTCTGATAAATCACATTTTTTCTGGGCTGACCTTGTATATATGAATCCTTTACAGTGTTCAGTATCATAATACAATCATAGAATCATAGCACCACAGAAGTTTGTATTAGAAGGGATCTTTAAAGGTCATCTAGTCCAAGCCCCTCCTAGTAAGTAGGGACATCTTCAAACAAATCAGGTTGCTTGGAGCCCTGTTCCACCCGAACATTTCCAGGGATGTGGCATCTACCACCATTTTGTTCTGGTATTTCACCACCCTCATTGTAAAAAATTTCTTCCTTATATCTAGCCTATATCTACCCTCTTTTAGTTTAAAACCAATATCTCTTGTCTTATGACAACATGCCCTACTAAAAACTCTGTCCCTGTTTTTCTTAAGTACTGAAAGGTTCTCTAAGATCTCCCTCGAGCCTTTGCTTCTCCAGGCTGAACAATCCCAGCTCCCTCAGCCTTGCCTTCACAGGAGCGGGGTTTCAGACTGTGATTTTCTTGATTGCCTTTCTCTGGACTTACTCCAACAGGTCCATGTTTTTCCTGTGCTGAGGAACCCCTGACTGGATGCAACACTCCAGGTGGGGTCTCACAACAACAGAGTAGAGGGGCAGAATTACCTTCCTCTACAACAATCATCAGGTTCCCTTTGTTGCCTCATTCTCTAATTCTTATCCATAAGCTTTCAACCTGCTTGTGGCTGTTCTTCAGGAACAACTCTTCACATTTACTGATGTAGAGGGTAATGCCTCCATACCTCCTCCTTGCCTGTCCCTTCTGAACAGCCTGTAGTCACTGATAGCCACACTCTAGTCAGGGGATTCATCCCAGCCAGTTTCAGTAATAGCAACTAATTCTTAGCTTTCCAGCAGCAGGGTGGCTTCCAACTCCTCCTGGGTGTTGGCCATGCCATGGGCACTGGTGTAAAGGCACTTCAGCTGGGCTGTCAGCTGTGTTACCTTCTTAGAGGAATAACCCTTAATTCCTCTGAATTCTTCACTGGTGTTTGTCTCTTGGTTCCTATTACCTCAAGAGCCCCTGGCTCCTCTTCTTAAGACTTCAGCTTCTACAGTGTAACCATCATGTCTCACTGCATTCTCAGTATATTCCATAACAAAGAAGAAGAAAACCTCTGTTCCTGCTTCAGCACAGTCACGGCTATTGTATATTGAACTATAAATGAATTTTATGTAGTTAGAGGTGGGAAATGATTAGCTGTGGATGGATAGTATATATAGGGATTTATGTGGATTAAGTAAAATTTGTTTTATTCCTAAATTCTATAAGTACATTTACATTGACTTTCAGTCACAGAAGTCATTATATTTCATTTCTGCTTACATTTAGAGATAGTGCATGGACTGCCAGTGAGTTTTAGTCACTGATATAATATAGCAACACTGGCCTCAATCCAGAAAGATCACTGGTTAATGGGCATCAAATTGAATCCCTGCACTTCTAGTAGTTAGACTTCATGGAACATTACAAGGTTGATAATGTTGTTGAATAAAATAAAATAATCTAAGCCAGATATTTATATATACAGGGAAATACTAAATCTTTTCTTCCATATTATCCATTTTTTACCATTGGTATAAAATATATGAAGTATATTTTCAAATCATAGAAAGTATGTATATCAGAGATATCATTCTGTCTCTGAATAGGATTGTTCATAAATATTTCCTCTGAAACAGACTTCCAAATTGAATTTCAAGCTTCCAAAGAAAAGTGAATTACTCTGGGCTTAAATTTTTTCACCATGTCTATTTTTTAAATTATTCTGTAATTTTAATATTTGGTGGGAAAAGTGCTGGGGTTTGGGCACAGGACTGGGTCTCAAGAGGATCTGTGTTTATTGTTTTTGCTTTGCTACAGATTTCCTATGTGTTCCCCAGTGTACTTTTTCTTCCTCATTTGAGAATAGATCCTTTGAAGGCTTACTGTGGTACAAACAACACAGAAGAAGCTAAGCAGATGGCTCAAAAAACTTACAAGTCAGCATGATTCCCTGTTTTACCTAAAAAACTTAAGTGACACAAGAATAAAGTGTTATTTACAGCAAATATATCATTGAAAAGCCTGGTTAATAAAGAACCACACCAATATGTAAAAATGAGATACTGTACACTGAGGAAGTGACAATGGCCTGTTTATGTCCTGCTTCTGAAACAGCAATACTATGTGGAATATGTTTTTTAATTAAAGATACATAAAACCAGCTGCCACCATAAAAGTTGTACTGGCAAATAATACTTACTTTACTATCTATTAGAGCATTTTCATCAGTACAACTTAAAAGACTGAACGAACAAATATTTTCTTTTCTACTTTACAGAAATATGTGAGAATTTTTTACAATAAATTCCATCATTAGTTCAATAATAGTGATCAAATAACTCAATAGCCTCCAACTTAAAAACAAATCAAAGATTAATATTACATCAAGGCTTCTGATGTCAGATTACCTACCTAATTTGCCTAAGAAAAAAGAGAGAAATAATACTATTGCTGAAACTAAATATACAAACTTTTAATCAAACAAGACCTTAAAGTCCAACACTATACTCAGTGAACTAAATATTCTCTGCTACCAGATCTCATAAAATTTAATGACTGTTCATTTACATTGAACAACTGATTTGGTTTTCCAAAGCAAAGTCTGAAGAGCCACTGCATACACCTGATTCTTCTCTACATGACTATTACTCTCCTGTCAACTTGTCTCTTGAGTGCTCTGCTAAAAATGTATCTGTGCTCTCTTTCACTTTCTCATAAAATTTTGTAATCACTTTCTCATGCTGGTTCCAACATAAAGTCTGTTCTCCTTAATTTTAACTATCAAAGGTCAGCCACCACCTTAAGTCCATGATTCACTCACAGATGATGTTCAAGTTAGGATGTTCGCTGTCCATCATCAGATTTCACCTATACCTACAGCAATCACAAAGTCTTGATCAGCTGAGCAGCACAGTCTCATAATTTAATTATGTTTCTCTATGGATAGGACCAAAGTTAGTGAGTCACTGCAGCAGCAGAAAGCTTTTCTAAATAAAAGAGTGACTAAATACCAGAATATATTGTCATAATGAGGTATCTATTCAACCTCCCTGAGGGTTCTGTGGTACAAATAGCTCAGCCAATTAAAAATTGTAATTCCCCCATTCTCCATCGCATTTTTTGTTTGGAAATGTGTCACCTGTATTATGAGTAGCAAAACCAGATGTATGTGCAGGCTGAAATTACTAATGCTGAAAATTCAGCATCAGTATATCTGTTTTCATTAACTAATATGTTGGATTATGAACTGTGGTGCCTGAAATCCCAACACATGGTTACTCTTCCTGTTTAATTCTCCAGGGTCTGAGGACACAGGTCAGAGCATCAGTGTGTCATAGCTGTATAGCTCCTGTGAACATCAAACAATGTCAACAGACTATCAAGAGCGGGCTAGGCAGAGTCTACACAGGAAAAGAGAAGAGGTTGTGGGTCTTCTAGGATTCTCTTTCAACTAATTTTTTTATAGTTCTATGAATAATTCTTAATTAAATTAAGAAACACTTAACTAAATGGGAGATCTGCAAGATGACTCTTCTTACTCTATGTAGATTTTACTTGCCACAGTGTAAGATTGCAAAGAAATTCACAGATATTTTCATCATATTTACAGACAACCTCTGTGTAATCATCCTGTGAAAATAAAAAAACTAAGGATGTTCTAAAAGAAATTAATCATTTAGATACTGTTATTGAAGCTTTCACATGTGGTGCAACATTGATTTTCCTGTTCAGTTATCATTTAGCATTACACATTTACTGCTTCAGTATTCACCTTCTCAACCCGACCTTCCTCCCTGTCATCATCTGGGATAAATAGATTTTATTTTGCATTCCCAGCAAACCTTTTGGAGCTGTCTCATTTAGAAAGAGAAAATTTAAACTTACATATGTTCAGCATTACCCTTTTTAATCATAGATTCTGTAGGCTAATAAAAAGTAGTAAAGAGAATACAAACAGCCCAGAGAAAAAACAGAACCCTTCTGAAATCACCAATTGGGAGTTATCCAGACTGAATCAAACTTTCTGTAAGGTTGGGGCTGGATTTTGGAAAAACAGTATGAAAATGATTTTCCATATTTTCTCAAGCAAATTTTATCACTTCATGTTTAGTGTTTCTTTTGTTGGTGGTGTTTTTTTTTTAATTTACTATATTCAAATATGAGATCTGGAACCTTATGTTTTTTTCATGTCTTTCAAATGTACAAGGTACTGCCATAGCATAAATTAAAGATGTTCCACTTCTTGAGCTTTTCCTTTTATTTCAATGCCCTTTCTCCATTTCAGATCTCCTTGATCCACTGTCCAGCTACCTTAGAAACTTGTCTCTTTACTGGTTATTATTACTTAGTGAACTTATACTATTTGAATGTAATGTGAGTAGTCAGCCTACAATTACTTATTTTTGCTAACAGAAACATTTAATGTGGTTCATCATAAGAAAATCCTAAGAGCTTCCAAAATAGGAAAGTACCTAGTTTGTTTGGCAAAACTATTTCAAATAACAGCAACTAAAGTTTTGTAAAGGTATGCAGTTTTGCGTTTGAGGCACTGAAAGCAAACATGGCAAACGCCCGACAATTGTGAAGGAAAAGCACTCAGAGCAGGAGTTTGGGAACTGTGGTTTTCAACTTCAGAGGAATCATTTAAATCCTTCATGGCAGCTCCTCAGATAAAGGGAAAACAGCATTCTCTGAAGGGTGGCCAGCTATTTAGGACTCAGTAATCAGGTTTTTATTCAGCCAGCCTTCTGGAGTTGCTTCTATCACAGATAGTGATGCTGGCAAGCAAAATAAAGAGTTTTTATGTCATAGGATGCATTCTTGTAATAACGGATACTCCTTTCTTTATGTAGGAGCTAAACTCTTACTGATGCTTCTAAATGTAGCTTTTGCACTTCTATACCATGTAGTACTGCCCTGTGAGAAACCCCAGAGGGGCACTGCTTTGTGTCCCACCTGGGCAGAGCCCTGTCAGCAGAAAGAGCAAATTGCTCTCACTTCCATTTCTCTGGGGCCTTGGGGGAAGGGATGCAACCAGCATTTCTGAGAATCATGTTACTTGAATTTAAAGATCTGAATACCAACCTAGTTCCACATGCTATGACTTGAATGTTTGGGTTTACAATATATTTGTTTCTCTCCTAAATCTTATGCTAACTAGATGTGCTGTAATAAATAATTTGGATATATTTATGGGTTTCATTCTCTTTTTTCAGCGTTGTACTGTCTGTTCAGATGAAGCAATGATTAAAGAAAAATTAAATCAGCTACTTAAATCATCCAAACTTCCTGTATCTTCAAGTTGTTCCTTTTTTGTTTGTTCGTTTGGTTGGTGTTTTTTTGTTTTGTTTGTTTGTTTTGTTGTTTTTAAATAAGCTGATTTAAGTTTCCTACATTTTTATCTTAAAAAAAATAGGGGACAAAATATTATTGAAAAAAGTTTTGTATATTATTCCCTCAAAAGAGGATCCACTATTCTGTTTTTCCTCTTCATTTACACTGAATTTTTAGTCTGGAAATATCAGATGGTTTAACAGTATTTTTGGTCTTCTATCCCAGTGTCCATTGTTTCAGTTTAATGCTTCTGAGGTAGAAATCCTTTATGTTGTAATGCACAATCCTAACATTTTGCTATTCAATTAATATTCAGTTCTGATAGTAAAAGTTACACAATTTTTAGCAGTTCTACCAGCCAACAAGATCCCTTGTTCTCAGATGTGTTAGGTTTATTCAATCTTCCCATCAGTGAGAAAACTTATTTCTATTTTGTTTTTACTCTCTACTCACTTTTGATGAAAATCAGTATCATATTGTTATCCTTTCTCGTATTTAACAAGTGAACAATGAACAATATTTATCACTCAGCAGAGTCAAAAAAATTTCAACAGATTCTTACCTGTAATTCTGTTTTTCATTTCCTATGTGAAATCTGTCATACTGTGAGTATGCCCGGTTTCCTTCCCAGTCCATTAATTCAATTCTTAGAGAATATTGCCTTTGACTTGTTATTGCAAAGATAAATTCATTTCCCAGCCAATGTTCACCTGATGGGCTACCAAAACCCTAGAAAAAAAGTTGGCAAAATAACTAGATGCAATTATTGTAATTGGTAGAACCTTTATACAATAATAAAACAACCAGTATGTTTTATCTGCACATTCTAACTACTGTCATAGCTTTCTGTGCTGTGGTTAAACTGTCTCTAAAAGGACTCTACTAATATGTAAGATGTAGGAATGTCATGCAGTTCAACTGATATTTTGGAGAGCAGTTGAGGTTATCAGTTGAAAATAATTTTCCAGTTACATGATACTAATAGTATGATGTATTTGCACATCCTTCAGTGTGAATACTGGACATAGTCATATTCTATAATACATTTCATATGGTGTCAAACCTAGTTATTATTAAGATAATCAAGTCAAAACAGAATTCTTCTATTCATTATAAAAGATTAAATTAAGCTTAAGTTATACACCAAATTCAAGCTAGTTGTGGGTGATAGCTCATGTCTTAATCTTTAAAGGACAATGGACAATACCTTTCCTGTCAGGTATCTGCCACAACTAAAGGAGGGAAGTTTGTAGTTTAAAATTCTCTTCTGTATATAAGACCTACTGGACAGGTTAGTGCCTGTTCCTATACACCATCCTAAAGCACAGGAGAGGGTACTGTAACTTTATTTTCTAAAAATGAAAAATAACAAAGAGTAGAATATTTAAGGTACTTAGCTCTCCTCACATTTCATATATTCAGATGATCTTATTTCCAGTTAGGGAAAATGGAAACATGGAAAAATAATAATGAAAGAAAAAGTATAATCAATTTTCAAAATGTATTCCTAGACCTATATTTTTATGCATTTCCCAGGTCTTAAAGTTGTTTGAATTGTAGTGAATATTTTGCTACATTAAAGTTTTATTTAATGTCATTAATTTATTTACTTTATATTAGAATTGTTTTTCTTCATAAACTATTAGTTCATACCTGAGAACTCCTGGTTCCATTTCTCATTTTCCTTTTCTTTCTCTTTAAATAGTAAAAATTATTTTAAACCATAATCTTTACTTGTGAAGAACTATTCCAACATGACTGTTCTTATTCATATTTCTTAAGATAGGAAAAATGGAATGAGAAATCTTCTGATTTGCTTATAATGATGTTCCAGGAGTGTTTTAGAAGACCTTGTGGAAATTTCAAATCAAATGAAAGATTGGATTATATCCAGAAAGTACATATTTTAAAAGGGTTAAAATAAGGAGATTTCCTTGGGACTAAAGGTTAGACAAAGAGAAATGTGGCTGTGGGACCCATTGGCAAGACATTGATCTTCTCTATATAATGTTTCAGTCACTCATAACATGAGATGAAAACATTGAAAGTAGAACCCTCTCTCTCTTTTTTTCATAATTGCATTGCTCTGGCTCCAGACCTGATTAGTTGCATTTATTGAGGATGAAATCCTGCTCCCCAGAGGCCATGTACAGTTAATACTCACTTAGCCAACCCATAGGTATATTAGCTTCAAACATCTAAAGAAATTTAATTTAAAAAATTTAGAAACTTAGAAGTTTGATTGGACCAAAAAATAAAAAAAAAATTGAGGGATTTTTGTTACTGCTGTTGTTTCTCCAGGGAATTACATTAGAAAGTACTTTCCTCAGGAGTCATTTTTGTTTTCACTGCCCTACCTAAGCTAATAACAATATTTGGTGACTCACTGATACTAGAGGCTGAGAAGACATGCCATGTTTGGCTACTCTGAGTACATTAGTTTATGTTTTGAGTAAGCATCTCTGCTATTTTGGCTCAAAGACCATCAACTGATCCCCACGGACAAAATGTTTAATCTTCAAGAATTGAAATTCAGTTATCTGTGGTAAGTCTGAGAGAAGTCTCAAACTGAAATATGGGAGGATACTATTAGTTGGCTTTTTCCTTTACGTTATTTCATTATATCCCCTTTCTCAAGAAGATTATTTCCTACACGAGTCTCTGCAAATACTGGCTGTAGCTAATACTGGTGATATCATGCTTTGAACACGTCTATCTTCCAGTGTGAGCTCCTGCTCCTCAAGCTTTTCCATTATGATGCTTCTGTTATCTTTCACCTAGTTCTTTGATGTAATTCACATGCATATTTGGCTTTACACGTCCTTAAAATACAAAAGCTGGTTCCTCACCTGTATGAACCCTGTCTACAGATGACATAACCTTCTGTAGTTATAACTCTTTTCTATCTGTTATTTTGATTCTTTATATCTTCTTGCCTTGTCTCTCTACCCTGTGACTCACACATGGCATCTCCTGTTCCAGCATCTTTGGCAGTGTAATATCACAGCAATCAGTGGTTTGTCTCTGACATCTTCAAGCACTGCTGGTCACTGCCACTTGTTTCAGAGGAAGGCAAAATATGCTCTGCATTACTACCTAACGGGAAGTTTGTTTCCCTAAAATGCAGAAAGTAGAAGTGGAACACAGTTGTTCATATATCAGTCAAAGTAGATTTCTTTGCAGTCTACAAGGGTTTTATTCACAAAATATATATAATTATTATCATCATCATCAACTGTCTTTCTTTAAAGGAAGATTTTCAGGAAATTATCTCTCCCTTTTTCCCAGAGCTGGAAAGCTGAAGGGACTCCCCTTTGAACTGTGGCTTTGTTGAATTGTACATGGCTTATCTTATTTGGATTACAGCCTATTCAGCATGTAATACATGTGGATTTTTTAACATTATGTGTTCCCATATGTATTCTATAGAAACTCCAGACACCATATATAATTATTCTGAAATAATAATTTTTATTCTTCTCATTTACACTTCCATCTCCCTTTCCACACCTGTTATTACACTAAGATGAAAATCTATCACTAGGTGGCTTGCTCTCCTGACCTGAGGAAATGAAGCTTCAGCAACAGGGAACAGAAGGAATATAGAAAGGAATATTAAAAATTCTGAGGAAAGCCACCACATTAGTTATGAAAAACTGAATCTTACTATAAGTGGCTACAATACCGAAACTAAGTTAGAAATGCAACCAAGGCAGTAAGCGGGATATAAAACACAGCTCTGAAGAAAGGAACGTTCCTAAGGAGAGGTAATGTACTTTATTAAACACCTAATATGGCTAGAAAGAAATAAACAAACAAACAGGCACTCAAAGCTTTCATAGATCTAAACCAGAGAGAAACAGTACATTTCTGTAAGCAGAGTTGGCAACAATTTCTTCAGGTATAATTTTATTATGCCAAACTCAACTGTTTCCAACCTGTATTTAGTCTGCAGTTTACTGCCTATATTTCAGAGCTGAAGAAAGACTTGCATGCATGCTGGGTTTTTCCAGTTACTTTGACTGACTTAATAACAACAGAACTCTGCTTTTTTATATCTTACTTAGACTGTCTCTACTACAAGAACACTAGTACTTGACTGAGATATGTAAGCTTTTGTTTGCAGAACAGAATGATGAAATATTAGCCAACCACACCCCTCCCCCCCCAAAAACTATTTAATTTTGGGTTCCCATTTCCAACGCATAAGCTGCCAAAGAAAGCAGTTGTGCTTGGTTCTTCCAATTTACCTTCAAGATCTTTAGCTTCCAAAGTACATTTTAGAATTTTGTCTTCAAATACAAAATATTTTTTTCTTTTCTAAGCCATAAAATTTTTTTGTGCAATACTTTTTGAACACTTTTGAGCTTGGGTTAAAAATCACACAAACTTGAAGTTCAACGAGGTTTCAGGAGAACTGGTGTCTGTGATTGGAGAAAGGCTGAAGTAGAAGCTCAGCAGTTGCCTACAAGGACATGCAGAGCAGCTGGCCAAGTGCAGATGCTGAGCATGTATTGCCTCAGAGGATCCTTAGACATCTGGGAGAGATTTGAGGGACATAAAAGGGGAGCTTAAGTTCTGCCACAGAGAATCTTGGAAAATAATAGGGATTCAGGAGACTATTAGTAATAAGAATGGGAGTTCTATGTGGGACACAGGACAAAAATCCACAGAAAACTAGACATCATTAATTCTGCTGTTCATGAGAGAATTCAGTAATCGTTCCTTAATTAAAATTCAGTAATGAAATCCAAGCATTTTAGTTTACACTATACCATTTAAGTTTATACTTCTGCTCAAATCTGTGGGACCCCAAGTGATAAGATGCCCACAGCCTTGCCTAAGACCATTCTTGTCATTTTCTTTGGATAATAAGTTTGGTTTTGAGAATGCCTTAGGGTACAGAGTTAAATCTTAAAACTTAACATTAGAAGTCACCTATTGCAGACTCATAGTTGTCATTAAATGTTTTTATTTCCCAGTACACATATACTGTCAACACACTCATTGGTTTTTGCATTCATATCATTATAGTAAATACTTCCAAAATTATTTGTGTTAAAGTTTTGTGCCTAAACTCAAGGAAGCACATGAGGTGATCCAAGTTAGCCTCAGCTATCAATCCACTAGGAAAAGAAACATTTGTATTTCATGAATGTGTTTGCAGTTAACTATATTTTAAGTCCCTCTGAAACCCAGTGAGTTGTAAACACTGTTCCAAAATTGTATTTCAAATTACTAAGAGACACTATTTTGTCATTATGTTTCTATATTTTGTTCCTTATATGTTTCCAAATAGAGAGAATAATTCTTTAAACTTTAGATTTTTTTCCAAAAATAGTCAATTTTACTTTTCCCTAGAAGTTTGCATAATATTTTGGGATGACTGGCACATCAGAGGTTTTAAGTTCCCAAAAGTTTAATATAATAGAGAAAGGTCAGAAATTTCCAAAAGTTCTCAGAATTCTCCTCCATTTTCCTCACTAGCACTCTACAGAAGCTGGGAGAATAGAGTAGGGAAATATGCTCACATTATAATAATATGTTGTCTTAACTGTCCCCTACTAGTCACAAATAGAATACAGAAATCTTTGTGCTGATCTAACATAGATTATTATAATGGTTCATTTTATTCTTCATGTACAGAAAACATTTATATTTTTGATGCTGAAAATTGCATCAAGATCATATTTTGGCAAAGTTTGATCTGAAACAAGATATAAAAATAATCAACAACTAGTAATTTTTTTTCCCCAGACTTTTTCAGTAAGGAATCATAAGGTGATGTTTTGTATTACATTTAGAGTAGGTTGTTCTTGTAGATGTGATAACATTTGTTTTCAGAAGAAAAAAACCCCCATAATATAGAATATACTGACAATTTTAAAATTATTTATGTGCTACAATGAAACAAAGGGGTTTTCTGATTTTTTTTTAAATATATAATAAATTCTGTAAATCCTGACATAATGCCCAACTTTTCTGAAAACAAAATTATATATAAACGTAATTTGTTATCCTTTTTGTACAGATGACAGTACTTCAAACCAGGAATCAAAGACAAAAACACATGATTATACAATATTTACTCTAGATGACATCTGAGTTCTACATCAGTTCATTTCCAATTGCATGGTGATTACCAGAATCAAAATTTCTAAAGCAGTCATGAAAAACAAAGAAATAGAATTCAATGCTGGTTTTAAAAATGCCCTTAAGAATTTACAAAGTTGATTCTTATTCAAAAATAATAAGCAGGGTGCAAAAGAATTTTATTAGCTTTGGCAAAATCTGAGAGGGTATTCTGCTTGAATCATGTTGCTCCAGATTCATTAAACAATTATCTCTCTTGCTTTATTTATTTTGTCTGATAAAACTTACAGGAAGCTTTGACTTTTTATAGACAAAACAAAATTGAAACCAGACACAGTCAATATATCCTATGGGTTCATCTTCTGTCAGGCAATTCACTGAATAAAGCAGATAATAATTCAGTGTTTTACAGCAGCAATGACTTTCCAGAAGCCATAAAGAATATTCAGCTCCTTTTGCCTTAGCTGAGAATGTGGAATGGATTTTGTTTAAGAAGACAATTTCTAGAAAAGGTTTGTATACTTTTTTGAATACTTGTATAATTTCATTTCCATCACACTGAATTATTCATTATGTTATTTGAAATAAAGATGTGGTCATAGAAATTATTTTAATTTCCTCAGACAACAAATGTGTTAAATAATGCTAATTTACAAGAATATGGGAAAACAATGCTAAATATTCAGACTTTTCTTTTACTAGAAAATTCTAACAAATGTTTGTTGACAAGTTTTAAAAAAAATGTTTAGATTGAATCCAGAGGTACCTTCTCAAAAGACTAAAACAAAAACTAAGCTATTGTCAGTTTAAATGAAGACCTAAATGTCTGTCTAATCATCCCAAATTTGAAAGATGTCTCAAAACATTGTTCATAACCTGCATCAATTCAGGCTGTTGCACTTCATTCTAGACCAAATATGTTAGTAGACATACAGAAATTAGGTTCACTTTTTACTTTTTCCTTCTCAAACATACACACTGTATCATTAGAGCAAAATTCCCGATGCAGAAGAGTCACAGTGACAGAATGCAGGTTTGAAATGCAAACCTTGCACAAAGGTTACCTCTGGCTAGGCAATGGGCCCAAAACAGCTCAGTTTTCTACATACGTATCCTACATGTAAAACAACTAGTACACCTTCCTCAGGCCTGGATTTCAATCTAACTTCCTTACCATTTAACTGAAAATAAGAGAGAATTTATTGTTGAGATAAGTTACATTGAGAGCCTCTCTCCCAAACCACCTTTTCCACTCTAGGACAACTGAATCCTAGGAATGTACAGACACTTAGTGTGGCTCCTAATAAGAGCCAGGGATATAAGTGTGTTTCAAGTAAAAGAAAATTAATTTTTTTAATATCACCTAAGAAAAAAAAATGAGCTTAAAATAACTTAAGCTTAAGATAACTGGTTTAGTATTTGCAAAGAAATCAGTGGTATATTTTAGGGCTAAAAATTTTAAATGTAAGGAAAAAGTTTTTAAAAAGGGTATCTTTGTTTCATTTCTTGCAAAAAAATACTTTGGAGAGGTAGAACTTAATTCTCTTTTCCAAATACACCGATTAATCCCAAACAGCAAAGATGAATATGACTAGGAGCATAGATCCTGAAGCAAAGACCGGGCGTCTGATTATGAGTTTGAGCAGGGACTTGAATTTCAGTCCCATAATCTGTCTAAATAAAACAAGCATCAGACTTATGGGCTGCCCTTGAATCTTTTCTTTGGCTCAGCTGCTACACTAAACACTTGAACAAGAATAGAAGATGACTGATGTCAGAGTCAAAAAGTTACAGTTCTAATTCAACATGAGCTCCAAAGTGAAGAGCTGCTCCAGCAAGTGCCAAATGGAGCAGATCAGAGAGGAGATGCTCCTCCCTGAGGAGAATGCTCTTCCATGATGAGAGCACACAACTGTCATTTGGGAAGACCTCTGCTACAATTCTACTAAATTTTCAAGTCACAAATCTTAAGAACAACCTCACAGAATCTCAGCTGGCTCTTCTGAAACAGTGTTTCCATCTTTTGGTTAGAAAGATTCTTTAATAACGTTAATTTTTTTCATGGTGCTCTACTGCTCTACAGGCTTTCAGCATAATGAGGCTAAATCTTGATATCATTACAAAAAACTTATTTTGCAACAGTCTTTGGAAGACTATGTGAGTCCTATCAGCATACAATTAATGGTGTTAAATTGAAGCATTGGTGGCAAAGTAGGCACAAGTGTCAACACAACACCTGAAACTGTAATTATCCAGTAATGTTTGCATAGGAAAGGCTGTGCTGAGTTTAAAACACATTTAAAACACAACTGTGCTCCAACACAACATTTTGTTTGATTTTACATCCAATTGTATTCTCCAAAATAAAAAAGATGCTTCCTTGTGTAGTAACATCTCTGGTGCCCAGTCTGGTGATCCAACCCTCTCTGAATCACATATTGTTTCATTCTTACTACCTTAGATCATTCTGTTGAAATGCACACTGTAGATTAAGCCTTGCTCAGTACCACAAGACTCTCATGAGCATATTTTCATAAAACTGAATATAGTCTCTCACCACCTTGATATCATGCCTATCTCTACTGGACATGCTGGATTTAGATCTCAGGAGAAGCAGAGAACATGCTGACTATTTTTATAGCACTGATGAAAGCGACAATTATCTGAGTAACAGTTTCAGTCAGAAGAGCCTTTTCATTAAATTAGCATGACATGCCACTCTTTATCATGGAAGGGAGGGTCTCTATGAAAGGCGTTACTCACATAATATCTTAATACACATTCCATTCACCAAAAATCATTTCCTTATATCCAAATTACTTGGTAAATGTGTGAAAGAAAGAAATTACTTCCATATCATTTACCCTAGTCCCTTGAAGTAAATGATTTTTTTCAGATGTAAGAAACTTAAGAAACTAATAAGAAATGTATTTGTTGTTGTATGTAATAGAATTATGCATGTCTTAAGTGTGGTTTTTTATCTCCTTGAACTCATAACTCACTCTAATAAGCTATTCAGTCAACACATTAGTTCAACACCACCACCACTCCCAACCTATCTGGTTTGCTTACACTACAGAAGCAACGTAACTTCTATCTTTTCCAAAGACGTGCATTTCCTAGCTTTTGCCTTTCTCACAGGTCAATCCTATTCTCAAATCCTTCACTTTCGCAGGAGGGACCATGCTGTTATTGCAAGGCACTTTACAAACTACTTCATGTTACTGGCAGGGAAAAAACATGAAGCTGTTCCTGCTGAAGAAATTATGGGATTCATCTCCAGCTACTAGCTAGATGCATGGATGTAGTACAGATAGTTTTATGAAAGTTCTCCTCCTTCTGGAAAACTTTTTGTATTCCTTTGCTATTCCCAGGTTGTCATCAAAATGCCTCCCCAAGTTCTTTGAACCAATAACTCTACCTCACAAGTGTTTCACTAAGCCACAGAGGGAAAAAGAAGCTATGAAGAACAATACTTACTGCTCTGCTCAGCATAAGAAAGCAAATAAGAAAAGATTCTATGTTAACAGGTCTAAAACCAAAGCAACTCTGTGCAAACTGCCATTTGAGAATGGCCCATTACCCCTCACTGCTTGGGCATTATACATAGATGTCATTTGGGTCACACCGAAACTCCAATAAAATTTAGTGACGAGGATCTTGTGTAACAAAACTGTTCACACGCACAGGCCGTGGCCCTGTTCAATGTGCTAGTACAGGTATGACCTAGTAGTTGAGAAAGAAGGAATGAGTCAAGTAGAAGGAGGATCCCCATCCACTGGGTCCCTCCTGTTCAAACACTAAAGCTCTCATTAGAAGGAAGACATGGGTTCTTATTATAAAATATAATTAGCTATCTATCAAGAACAGCTGCATATGTTTGCACTTGGAGTAGTCCTTCCCAGCCAAAAAATTCAGGAGCAATAACAGTGAAAGTGAAAATTTATGTCCATGTTAGATCAATCAACAGTCATACTTTAAGTTTTACATATCTGACCATATGTACATTAAGTGTAGTATTTTGTTGCTTTGCCTTTATTTCTCTCTATTACTGTTCGTGACCTAAAACTAAACGACTTGAATATAGCCCATTCCAAAATCAATGGAGGAAACCTCTTACCATAAAACCACTACTGGCCTGTTGGTAGCGAGGAATCTCTCTCTAGTATTTGTGTGTACATTTTCACATGGTGATAAAAGTTTCCTAATTTAAAATTCCTGTCAAAATCACAAATCATTAACTGAAAAGCTGATGAGTGTTTTAGTTCCTGTGAACAACAACAGCATCTTCTTAAATCTCCCTAACAAAAGTTATGTGAAGCTAGTTTCAGTGGCTATTTCAGTACTTGACAGCCTGTGAACCCAGGAGCTGCATCATATGCTTGCAGTGGAATGTATTTTTTAGCTCCCTGCAATCTCTTTTCTTTAGTCTTGAGGAAAAAGTTTGGCATGAATAAAGATCAAAAAAAATGAGCTTTTCACAAACTCATTTAATGTGGAATAGAGGCAGAAAGATCGGTGCTACCACCTTTAGAGCTGTTTGATACGATTTGAGTCCCCTTTTAAAGAACACGGGAATATGGCTGTCAGTGTAAGAAGTGTGAAGATTTTGTGGCCATAACAATGCATAACATACTTTAAAGAGTTATAATCTAGAAAATTATTAAAAATTAATTCAGAATATTTAACTTTAAAAACCCTGAGAATTATGGAAGATATTGCTTCCACAATATGAGCTTTGAAATTATGAACAAATTTATTTTTTTCTGTCAAGAACATTCTCCTCAGCCAAGTCATATGGTTTAAGTAATTTTTGTTTTAAAAAAACCACCCACACCTGAAGTTGCTTTGCAGTAAAATAGTGGAACCAGAATCAAGAAACCTACCAAAAAAATTTCTAAAATATGCCTTGTGCATTTTAATGCAGACATCCTCTCCCTTGAAAAAGAAAGTGATGAGAATCATAATCTAATGACTGAAAGAGTTTGGAGTTCTGTCTGTAGTTGTTTGATTCTTCAAGTATTTGGGGAGAAAAAAAGAACCTGGACACTATTTTTAAATGGATAAAACTACAACAGAGAAATGTGCATCATCAATTAATGCTCCAAAAGGGAACAGTACAACAGCTTGAGGTTTTGTCTCTTTGTTCAAGTCGAACACAATATTAACTTCGCAAAATGGTGAAAACCTATTTTGAATGAGAAAAATATGCAACTTAGTGTTGTTACTGAAGCAATAAAGAACAAAAAATACTGTCAGAGTTTAAAGGCAAGAAAAGTGGGCAGGAAGAATGATAACAAAACTGAAAAATGGACCTGAAACTTTCACAAGAGAAAATAAAATAAGGCTTAAAAGAGATGGAGTAAAAAGCATTAAGAGACCATATTCTAAAACAGGAGTTTATCACTTTGCAAATAAAAATTAAATACAACCTCTGGAAATTTTCAGAATTAACTGAACAATGGCACTAAGAAATAAAATCTTTGTTGGAATGATAGCTCTTATTATGTATAGTTCAGGAATGTAGGATTTGCAAGGAGTAGTGGGATGAAAACATGGTCACCAAAAGCCTGACTGCAACAAACAAGGTCTTCCAGAAAATGAGTGGGACCTATGTCCAAACTAGAGCTTGCTCACAGAAGTGAACTGTAGGAAATATGTCAAAAAGGGTAAAAACTATCATGCCTAGAAGGAAGTGAAAGACTTACAGTCCAAAGAGGTGTTCAGCTGTCTTTTAAGTAAGCAGAAGACACAGATCTCAAAACTTGACATACTAGCTAAAATTTACTGAGGCTCAGAGGAAAGTCAGATTGTTCCAGATAACATAATATAAATACCCACTAGAATTGCATCCAAAAATACTTCCTGAGAAAGTTCTGGTGACTACCTATGTGGTCTGGCTCTCAGTCAGTGAAGAATTTAAGCTATAGAAGAGCATTGGTGCTATGGAGACAGCCATCAGTTTGACAAAACAACTTAAAGGAGAAGAGAAAAAGAAGAAACCCCAACAGAAATGGAAGTGGGTTTGTAGCTCTTCTGGATATCGTGCTCTTTAAGCACACATAAATGCTATATTGATGACTTCTGAAACAAGTTGGCAGCAGACTTTTTTAAAGCACTGAACTGTTGCTGGACTCTTAGATGTTAATCAGGAACATGAAATGAAAAGAATGTGGAATTTACCACTGAACATCATTCTTGCCACTAAGAAATCAAATGAAAGGACAGCTGCTGGTCAGAAAGGTAGGAGGTTGTTGCATAAAGCTTACAAATTCAGTTTGGAGTCTACTATGTACAAGTGATCCTAATCTAGCTCATGACATTAAGAATAACCAAAAAAAGTGATAGCTTTCTTTCATCAGTGAAAGGAAAATAGCAATACTATAGCAATTAAGACAGGCAGCACAATTAAATACTGACATTCAGGAAAAAAAACTGGCTAGACAAAGGATTGTTGTGAGCTGGCCAAGGCACGCAATTTCAAATACCTATTGAGAGTTCTTATCCAATGACAGAAAGCAAGAAAGTAATTTTAAGGGTCTGAGGAAGCCCCCAACAGACTTGACCCCTATGAAGCCCCCCTAAGAAGCTGATAGTAAATGTTGGGCTATCAAGTGTGGAATAAATACTGTGAATTTCATGGGAATTATTAAGCTAGACATGCTAAAAGGCTAGAGAATAGGGAATCTAACACTCCATCACCTAATCTGGCAAAAATGGAGACAGTCACTGGGAAAGGTGCATTCATCCAAGAACTGAAAACTGGCAAATTATCAAGAAGTTTTGATAGCCAAGTTAGCACATGAACTAATAATTTACTTAGATTTCATCATTGCTAATGACTGCTTAATAAGTGCCAGAAATTGTGTCTTAGAAAGTAAGCTTGTGGAAAACCCCCCTTCTAAAAGGGTTTTAGATTTGCAGATGGCAAGCAATAGTTTTTTAAAATTATATTCTCCTCAGGAGATCAAAACTCTTAATAGTGTTTTATTTCCCTCCTCAGGCGAGGAAATATGAAAAATGGTTGAAACTTGCTTCAGGGTTGAAGCTTGCTTCAGTGTGATCTTACCTACTGTTACAGAAATTATTCACTGTTCCACTTCATTTTTTTTCCAATAAGCAACAAACAGTATAACAGAAAATTCATTGCGAAGTGTGGCAGAACAGATGTAGTAGATTCTGATAAGAAAAGGATGGGAAGATGAATTTAAGGTGTTTCCTCTAAATTTATTCCAATTACTGTTGAATGTACAAAACTGAAATGGCTCAAGAGATTTCATAGTCAGAAATTAGTTCAGAGATGCAAATTACACTGCACAGTACCAGACTAATAACAAAACTGAAGAATACTGGTAAGTACAAATGCCCCTAAGCAAGAAGGTGGCATAACCAATCATTCATAACAGTAAATCTTCAGAAAAGGTTTTGTATTTATTACTACTGGTTTAGATACCAGAGAAAGTGTAACTTTATTTTCCAGAGTGGAGATTGAATGCCAGTGAAAATAGAGTCAAAAGAACAATGAGGAAAAATTAGTGCCACTGTTGCTATAGTAGCACTGACTTTGTGGTGTTGACTGTGTGATTTACGTGTGGATGGAGTTGTGTGCTTCCTACTTTCAAAAGATTTATGGCTACTTTATCTCTGATTTAATGTACTTGTTGTGTTGGTGTCTGGAATAGGAATTGAAGTACTTCCATGTAAGCTGAAAGCACCAGCATGAAACTCCATCAAAGACAATGACTGCCTTGTTTTCAGGTGATTCTTGTAATCAGCACTGCTGTCACTCATCCTTGGAGAGACTATGTGCATCCTTTCCAAGTAAGGATCTCATCCTAGAGTCAGAGCGTATCTGAACGGCCTCCTGAAACTGGAACAGTCAATAAATTGTGAGGGCTCTAGTGGTAGAGCTGGTTGGTGGCCTGAAATCCTGTCCAGCTCAGAAACTGGCAATCAGTACTTTCTTGTAACTGAAAAACTTCAACAATTTTCCAATTTCTTTTCCAGTAAGAACTAAATGCACTGAAAATAAAAGAAGCATCAGAGGCTTACTATTGCTGTAATTATATAATGATGAAATTATTAGATACAAGCACAAAGAGAAGATCTTAACAAATCTGGAAAGCCGTGTCTGAACTACAGGCTGAGAGAATGCATGTTAAATTCAACCACTTCAAGTAAGATCAGGTACCGTTGTGTCCCCCACCACACAAACCAGTTTCCACGGGAAGAAACACCGGCAAGGAGAGGGGATGTGGTCCAATAGACTCCATGTACCCTTTCTGAACAATCAAGGAATTAAATCAGTAGTGTTATTGCCTTGAAGCTCAGACACTGTCACATATTCCAGTAATACACAGAATGTCCATTAGCCTCTATCACTCAACATTCAATATTTGGTGTTATATGATAACTACTGAAGGGGGCCTAAGATAGTTACTTGGGTAAATGGTTCATAGAAATAGAGCAAGCCTAAATCCCATCTTGTTTCATGACTTATAGGATAAGATATCAATAAAAGTCCAAAACCAGATCCTTTTAATTTCATAGAAGCAAATGATGCCTTAGAATATTGTATCATTCCTAAAGAGAAGCAAAACTAGTTCAGACTGCTTGAACTAGTAAAATCAATGTAATCTAATCCTGAACAGGCTCACACTATTGTAGAGGAAAATTAGAGGAAAATCTCTGACTACATGAAGAGATATATATGAAAAAGGCCATGTGGGATAACTTTAAAAGGGCTGTATTTATATAACTGAGAAGAAAAAGCACAAGAGATAGAAACAGAAAATCTCAATTATTGTGATATGTTTAAATTGAAAATGTCCATATGTAGCAAATTACTTGGCTGCATCTTCAACCTTAGCTGATCTTCAATTTTGTTTCCCCAAAATAAATTAATGTTTTATATTTTATTTGAAAATCAAGTAAAACAGTTTTAAAGTTTTCTGCTAGATTAAAACATTAAGAATTCTAAAAAAAGTTTCCAGTTTTGCAATTCTATTTAAAAATATCTTTTGTCATTTTAACATTACTTTTAGTTGACATATACTATGAAACAGACTATATCCTCTAGCTATCCATAGGAGCAGGGGTCTGATCCAAATGATTATTTTTTTATAATTTATATTTTCAAGTAATTAAAAAATATTAAAAAGAAAGCATCTATAAAATCCAAAATTAGATTTAGCTTCAATAATATATTGGGTTTATTTCTGAAATTGTAAGTTCTGTAACAGAATTTTTTCCAATAGAAATTTCTACTGAATTGAACTTGTGTTTTTAAAGAAAAAAAAAATTTAAAACGCTTTCTTCATTTCATGCTTTTTGAAAACTGTAGAAAAAAGACATTCCTCTGCCAGGCTGATAACACAGTACTGAGAATTTCACTACAAATATCATTGTAGTCCAAGCCACTCCTCAGGGACTCAGAGAAAGGAGTTCCATCAGAAAGTATGAACAGGCAGCAAATGAAAAAAATGAGAAATTATTTAGATTGAAGTAAAATTTTTTTGAGTTGGCAAAGGGATAAGAGGCTGCTTGAAGTCATGTCATATTTAATTTGGTAACTTATTTATTTTCTCATAATACTATTGGAAGTATCAACATTTCCAGTACATGAACTTGATTGGCAGACGTGTTGTATGACTTGGGATAAATCCCAGTAAAAATTTTCATTCCTATCTGAGGTACTCCAAGTTCCGAAGGAGTTCCCCTCAGCTGAAAACATCCAGGCATTAGGAACATCATCACATGCCTATTATCTCTTAACATTACAGCAAGTCCAGAGACAAATGGCTGCATTTTGGCCTCATCTCATTTTTTTGTATCTCAGTTTCTGACCTCAAAGAAATTCTAAGTCATGGGAAACAATACTCAACTAATTGAGTAAAAAGCATTTTCAAAAGTAACAGACATGACAAAAGGTAGCTCATAAAAACTGCAGGACCATGCCACATCACTATAGGCAGAACTATCTACCTAAGACAATAGGAAGTAGTATTTGAAATCTGACACTTGTACGAATTGTACAGCTATTGCACATATTTCATCTTACCATTTTGTATTCTTTCCAGCTTTTCTGAAAATCCACACTCCCATCTTCTCGGTGCTGTATAACTGTCCATCCTCCTCCTGCAATTTCCATATTGCAAAAGACCTATGCAGTAAATAAATAAATAAATAAATAAATAAATAAATTGAGACACCACACCACCACCACCCCCCAAAAAAAAAACCAAACAAGAAACAAGCTTGTATTGGAACCCTGTCATCTTAAGGTGTGTGGGGGGGGAAAGTGTTTGTGCATAACAGAATTAAGGAAGCATGTTTTCCTATGGATTCATGCCCTATGCCCTCAATGGTATCCTCAGTCACTTGATCACAACCTTTATGTTTAATATTAGTTCTTCCAGTAACGTCCTTTCAGAACATTACCCAAGAACATTTCCACATCATTCCCCTCCACATCTTCAGCTTTCCCTTTTCCATTCCCTCCATGCTTCTTTTCTGTTTTCTATCCTGCAGTGGACTAGAGAACCATATTCTACCCTCAGGAAAAACCATTCCAAATATCTCCTACTCATAAGCACTGTCACAGTAACACTATGCAAGTGGTTTTTTTAATTGTACCAGGCATGCCAAGTGAAGTCCTTGTGAAGGTATGGTAAGGAAACAGAATACTGAGCAGTGTAAGCACGTGAACTCGATTTAGGGTAACCACAAGAAAACCCACAATTTTCTAGACAAACATTGTGGCCCTATTCCTTCTTCAGGGAAGACACTGTGAGTCAAAACATTTATCTACAGGATTTAATTTCTTCAGTCTGATCTACAATGAGAATTTCTAAATTATGGATTTACTATAATTATAAGCCATTGAAAGCTCCCATGAATCGACTGCCAATTTTTAAAGCATTAAATCCTCAACAGTATTAAGACTGTTAATTTTAAAGACAAACACAAATTATGTGAGTTTCATAATAAAATATAATAAAATACCTATAAAAGGACTTTGAAGTTTTCTGAATAATACATCAAATTGTGAAAGTGAAATTGAAAGTGAAAACTACACAGTGAAAGAAAGGTTTGCCAGGAGCACATTTTTTACTAGCCATCATTGTGTGGTCTGGCACTTTCAACAGTGGTAGACAGAAACACCTGCTGTATTAACAGGAGTTCCAAGTTGATTATAGATGTTCACTGTGCGTAGCTCTAGCCTTGTCTGTCCCAGGCAAGGTCAAGGCACTCAGCCATTAAACACCATTTAACCTTCTATTAGAAAAGGATGAAGAAAAGTGACTTTGAATTTGCATGTATATCTAGATTCTGAGTTTATTATTAATAAAATAACCTGATTCAGATTAAAAGACCATCCAAAATATTCCACTCTTGCCTTTTCTTAAATGCATGAGTAAAAATTCTCAAACTCCTAAAAGGCAAATATGGGATTTTTTTCCTACTTATTTTAGTTTCATGAACTGAACTATTGAAAACTTTATAATAACCGTTTAGAGATAAGCTCAATTTTAAAGTGAGTAAACAGAAGGCAGAGAGTTACCACAAATTGCATTTTAAGTCTACGCTAAGGCATCAAAAGTCTACATTGTTGTCATGGAGCAACAAGCTCGAGACCAGCCATTTGAGGTTCAGGGAATGAATTTCTGTTATGGAAAACCTGAGTCTGATGGTAACCATGTCAGGATGCTGGTTTTCATAGTATAAGGGGCTAGCATACTTTTAATGTGTTAAAATTCTGTCAGGTATGCTCAAAGAGACCATTGACACTAATTTCGTAGGAAGTCCACAAGCAGAAAGTAGAGGGGTAGGAATCGAAGGCCGCATTCATGGCAACAGTGGTTGTTGTTTTGCAGAGTCATAAAAACTCAGAATATATAGACCTCACTAGCAATTGATAACATTTTCAGTGCAGTGCACCCAGAAGTTGGTAAAAGTCATGCTTGTGGGAGCATTAGAGGGGACAGTGAGAGAGTCAATACACTGATCGAAGGGGCGATGCGGAGGTTCCACGTACAGTCAGAGCATCACCCCTGCCCTACTTCTGCTCCCAGAGGTGACATGGTTCCTTCAACTCCAAAATGGTGGTAACCTCACTCCCACTGCTCCCATGCTCATCAGAAGCCTCTGCTTCCCCTGTAGCTGACTCCATCCTTGCAGGGGACTGAGAGGACTCTTCTTACCTTTGCTTTCCCTATTGCTCAGGGACAATCATTTGTCCACATTATCAGGCATTGCACATGCACACATCAAAGTAAACAAACTAATTAGCTTAATAGTTAGTTCTATTTTTTTCTCTTTCCATATCAAAAATATGGAATATTATTAAGATTCTTTTAAACAGAAATTAGTCACTAATTTTTGATGCAGGCCTGGAAGACTAATAAACTAAATTAATTAACTGTTGAGTCTAGGAACATGAAACAAAAATTGTAGTCTAAATTTTTAAGCATATAAAAATGAGACATATAAATGGTAGGGAGCTGTAAGCATTAAGGATAGTTTTCTATGAATATATGAATGTAAAATCAACAACACTGAACTGACAGTAGAAAATCAACAACATTAGAACTGACAGTAACATTTTTATAGATGACAAAGGTACTTTCTATTGAATATGAGGATTCTAGTTAGTAACCCTTAGGAAATATAAAATAAAATGAAGGTATATTTTTGTGACCTGAATGAGATAGTTGCTGGTGGCTGAGAGTGTTACAGAAGGTAACAGTATATTAGGCCTCTTCAGACATGTCAGGTTTGTGCATTGCATCATGGTAATCCAGATAACTAAGCTGGCTTTAAACAAGCAAGTATGTGTCCGTCATGGAGTACCTATCAGGGTATTAGAGCAATCTAACTGTGTCTGCATAGTGCTACCTCTGGGGTAATTAGTCCTGGCACAGTGCTGAGTTGATACAATTTTGAAGCTATCTCAGCTGGAGTTAGTTCAGCTATCTGCACAGCACTACCTTGAAGAATGTTAAAATAACCCTAATGTCTGAAAAAAACATCTGTTAAAGCAATCACACTTCTCAGCTGACTAACATGAACATGCCTGGAATCAGCTCTTGCTGTGTTATCACTAGGGCAAGACAGAAACAGGTGGAAGCAGAAATGCCCTCAACACACAGAGACACACACACTCACATTTTCTTGCTAAAACAGGAACCATCCAGGAAAACATAATGCAATTATATCAGCTGAGTTGTGTTATCTCTATTGATTGATAGCAGTGTCTGTAAACAGGGATACAGGGTAAACACAGGGTGGCTTCCATTGTGTCACTGTCCTTATAATACCAGTCAAGTGGGTTTAAGGAAATACACCAGAAGCATCAATGTCACAGTGCTTTCAGATAACTGCTGGTTTTAATTGCAATCCAGCTTCTGGACATGGTATACAAACTTCAGTAAGGCTAGGAAAAGCTACTGCCAATTGGTATATGCAAATTGGACATAGATGTTACCTCTCTTTTCTGAGTGGAACAGCTTCTGCAGAACTGCTTTAATTTTTCTTGTCCGGGTCAGTAACACTTAAAGGGATTTCTGTATTTTATGTCATGTCAATTATTTTTCCATTCATATTCACCAGAATTATATTGATCTTGGCCCATAGAACTCTTCCACTTTCCTTGGTAAACTGTAACGCCTTGACATTTATAGCTTTCCAAAGGCCTCTAATAGTACCAAATTCAGTTTAGAAATACGTTTTACATATCTTAATATGATCATAAACTTACTATAAACAAGAACATTGGTAATATTTGTTACAGTCTTTTTCTGTTTGCAGAGTCACCATTTTACTGCAGTAAGAATAAATTCACCAGCCAGAAGGGGTTCCCTCCCTCCTGTTTGGTCCACTTTATGGACGCTACTGTATTTCACTCTCCCAGGTAATCAGCCTTTAGCCTCGGTGGCTGCTCCCAATAGTACCCTGTCAACAGGACAGCCAGCCTTCCTCCGTGGATGAGTTAGGCTTAGGTTATCCTCTCATGTTTCTAACTTTTAACTGACTCAGATATCTTATCAAAAAAAGCCTTCAAAAGACTAGTCTCCTTTACAGACTGATGTTTCATTTTCATTGAAAAAAAACCACCCAAGGCTCTTTTTGGAGAAGAACGGGATTATAAATGCTTCATCCTTTCAAGCAGTGCTAACACTCAGAATATTGGTCTCTTTACAGACAAAAACACTCTTCCCTATTCCCTACAACAGAAGCAGGATTTTTGTAAATCCTTATCTTTAAAAACTACTCATTCTGCTATTTCTTTCCCAGTGCTACCAGATAATCCTCCCCCATCAGCTTCCTCATTATCGCACTTTACAAATTGTCTTCTCAATTTTATCACAGATTTATTTGCAGTCATAGCCCAGTTCAACTGAGCTTGCCAAGTGGGAGGAAGTGAGTCAACTATTGAGTATATGTTGGAACTTAGGAAGAATTCTCTGTCAGCAGGAAAGAAGAATGTCTGGAATAATACATTTAGTACATTTAGTAATGATTGTAGTAATCTATTTTATTTTCTTTTTAAAGACTGAATATAACCCAATTTATTTATACCAGTACAATGCTTTGCAGAATAAGAACTTGAATGAAGTCTCCAAATGCTCTAAGTCCAGAGCAACATCATATTAACAAAGAAGAAAATAAACCAAGTCTTTACCTTTTTAGGATCTGACACATTGTTAATATAAATAGTGTAGACCCCACTTTTGTTAAAACCAGATTGGTATACATCTGCACAGTCTCTGAAAGGCTTTTCTTCTTCCTTTTTTGCATTCTTTAGTAAAACTGCAAAACATAAAACATGATAATATAAGTTACAACAACACTCAAACATTTCTGTATCTAGGAATTGTGTATCTGTATCCACTTTTGCACACTGTATTCTTTTTCTACACAGTAATAATTGTATTGTGGTCCTTATAAAGTTTGTGTATTTGATAAGTTTTAGTAAAGAACTAGCAAGAAACTTTTGGTAGTAGAGTAGGCACCAGAAGTAAGTCATGATATAAATAGCTAAACAGAGCATCCTGCCCACTGAGAGGTGAATACAGTGAGTTTTGAGTGCAAAGGTCTGTGCCCCTGAAGGTGTTGCCTCTGACTCAAGATGTATGTGTGAGGTTGACAAAGAATGTCCCAGAGATGGCACATGGAGGTGAAAAACTTGTTCAGTGTTGTGATCTGACACATACCTAAGACAATGCAGACCTTGTAAGGAGAGAGTTTGTGCCCTTCACGAAGTAATACCTTTTAGCAGCGTAGGAGCTTGGGGCAAGGCAGCTGCTCACTTACATTTAGTTTTTGGAAGGGAATAGCTTAACTCTTTTCATACCTACTTGCATAAAATTTGCTAGATATAGTTAGTGGAAAAAAAAGAAAAATCAGCGCTACTGAAGTCAGATGTTTTAAGTCAAGATTTATAGAATTTATTTTTGGCTCAGCACAGGAGAACAGATCATGGTAGAACACCAGTGTAGATCTAGATACTGTATGTTATAGGCAGACCACCTCTATGAGTCTGGGCTGAGAAATCAGGAGAGTAAAATGTCAAGGATCCCAGTCTTGAACAACCAGGAGATTCCCTGTCGAAGGAGTAAAACTTGAGAGTGTTCCTTCACTTTCACAAACAAAAGTTGCATGACCCCACACAGTGCTGAAGGATATGATTTCATTCCAAACACATACTTTGAGCACATCAGTATTCCCATGAAAGTCCATCAGTCTACTCAGATTCTTAAAATTAAACATGTCCTTAAGTGTTGTGCAGGGTTCGGGCCAGCACTTCATTAATCCTTACAATACAGAAACAATATTTAAGTCCTCCAGACACACTCATCGTCTGGTGACAGACACATCTTGTTCATTTTTGGCTTGAAAGTGTGAATTATAGGTGAAAAAGGGACTACACCTTATTCACTCTCAATGAAGTGGTCAGTGCTGCAAAAGTGGTGTTTAATGACACTGATGTGCAACAAAGCAAAGGCCCTGCTCGGCATGTGGGACTACCCAGGCCTCAGATGGTGTGCAATAAGGCCGAGGGTTTATAGTTTGATGTACTCTCTTCCCTTTGATTACCTCAAAGCAATATTTTAGGATGGCAAATTCCTCCCAGATCAATTAGCATTAATATAATTTCACAGATGGGGAAACTGAGGAAAAGTAAGGTTAAACACTTTGACTCAGTCATTTTGTGAAAAGGTGAAAATAGAAAATAGTGAAAAATTCAATCCTGACTGTAAGACTGTATTGATCTCTAGGTAGGCATTTTACACAAAAATCACATTACTCTTTCCCTTTTATGAGTATTGTATTGTTCCTTTAAAATTTTATTTTAGCAAACAAAAATCCCTTACTTCTCCCTTTCCTTGTATTTGTTGCATATTTATTATTTTTATTCAAGATCATCAATACAATAAAACTTGGTTCACATATTTGCATACGAACTTCAACTGGAAAATCAATGGCTTGAAACTTGGCCGTATTTTGAAAAGGTACTGCTGGTAACACAGTAGATGTCACATTTCCCTGTGAGATGGCAGGGAGTGAGGTCCTCAGCAAGGTGCACATCAACAATGCACTCTCAAAGGTGCCATTTTTTTAGATAAGATATAGAACTGAGGTCTTTGTGATTTGTGTTAACTATAGACTTCACGGTACTTTCTGTAAGCAGATGGTGTTAATATCAGTGGCCAAAATCCAACCTGAATAATTACTTGGGGCTGGAGCCAAAGCCTAGAGGAGTTAAAGCAAAGCCCCTCATTGATTTCAGAGGGCTTTAGAATAGATCCACTCTTCCTGGCCTGAATTTCTCTAATGCTGTTGTTTCAACTGCAGACATTAGTCTCTCCTGTCTAAAGAATATATTTAGTTGTGCAGAGGCAGCATTCATTTCCTTCAGTCTTAAAGTACTTATATTTTATTAGCTGTGTGTAGAGAGATTATCTTACCTCTATTTAACTGTTATACACACATTGGAAACCACTTGGAAGTAACTACTTAAGAGTCAATCAAGGAAATTTGAATTTGGCTTGTTTTTAAGTGAAAGTTAGACAATAGAAATCATGACTATATTCTAAAGTTCATATTATTAAAATGTCAAAAAAGTAAGATTTGAATATCAGAGAAAATAGCTTTGAAAATAATTTTCTAAAGAGATGGATCTCTAGGAACCATCCTTAGAAATAATTTCCTCATGCTTAAAGGCTAAAAAAAACACAATAAAAGTGATGTTTGTCTGAGACACAAAGGTGAAAAGCACAGATAAATGTCTTAGATATACCCAGTTCTTTCTATTCTTTCTCTTAGTATCAGACAGCTGAAGTAGCTGAGATCACAGAGAGCAGATGTGTAATTTCCTAAAATCTAAGCAACTCAATACCTGTTGTTTTTACACCACGGGTTTTATTCAGGGAACCATTGTAGCCAGAACATGGCTTTCCTTGGGTGCCTCTCATCCCTCTCTCAGGAGCTGGTGCTCACAGTGGAAGAAAAGACCAGCTCCTTCGCGAGGAGCTGCACAATTACAGATTGTGACACAGTATATTAAGCATGACCAGCACAAAGTTCAGTTTTTCTTAATACATCACACTGTAATTTGCAAGAACAGCCCAAAGTTGTCAGAAAATTAAAACTCAGGAATGTTTCTGGTAATGTTCTTTCAGAATAAAAAATATTTTCTCTGAGGTTTACTATTGTTTTTCTAACTTAATATTCCATACAATTTCCCAATCACTTTTACCTACTATAGCTCCAGACTGTTTTTTTCTAAAACATTACATAGACCTTGAATCCTTTATACATTAAGTGAAGTCCCTGAGTGATATATTGGCTCACACATGGTAGATGTGTAAGTAAATTTCTAAAAAAGTAAGAAAGTCCAAATTAAGTAGTTCTAAAGCAAAATACGCAGCCATTACATTTCTTTGTCAGCTTCAAGATCTTATTGACTTTATACAAATTTCTAATGTTAGATTAGCTGTTTTCAAATACAATGCTTATGCCAGAGTTTTATGTACCTGAAGAAAAAGATAAGTCTATGTCAAGCAAAATAATACTTTTAAACTGAATGCTTAGCCAAAATTTCGAACCCTTGAGAGCTTTTTTTATTGCCTTTCCTGGATGAATAAACTGGTGATGAAGTCATGGTCCTTTGAAGCAATGATGTCTATGTGGAAATTCCTGTTTTCTTGAAGAGAAGGAACATTAACAAGAAAAATAATTTCTTTGATTGCATTTCCAAAAGTCTTCTGGTTAATTTTTAGCTCAGTAACTTTCTCCTTGGGCTACACTACCTGTGTCACTCTACTTGATGTGAATTGCTTCTTTCAGTTATCAGCCTTTTAGCTGTTTCTTTTCCTCAGTGCCCTGGATGATGACTGGAGTCCATGTAGCACAGCAAGTACCATCCATAACTGCTTGGGCCCCATTGACACACAGGAGGCCAAATCAATGAGGTCTCTGCTGACCCACAGGCTGTGAACTGCCAGGGCTGAGCAGCTGTTCTGCTGCACCTGCTTACAGGTTATTAACTTCCAGCAGAAAGCCAGGGTCACCACCTCAGGTTGTAGCCTCTGAGAAAGGTTTACTTTTTCTTGCAAGTGAGAGAGCTCAGATATATATAGCCTTTTCCCAAATCAAGAGACATGGAAATTTATCTGGCTATTAGGTATGTGTGTCTCTGTGTAGGGTGAGACTATATCTGCTGTAAGTTGTAAAATTAGGTCAGTTGTGAATTAGTTTACTAATTCCTTACATCTATCACAAATGATGTTTGCTTTTCTTCCCAGGTTTAAAAAAATACAAACTGACTGCTAAGAATAAATGGCTTCTGAAATATTTAGTAATCTAATGTTCTTTTCTAGGAATACAAAATTAAAAACATACAATATCTATCTTTTTTCCTAGCTATATGAAAATTATCTCATCTCAGCTAGGAAAAAATATTAAAATAACAGACTTCATTTTTTTTTTAAATTGAGATTTCTGACTGTTTTTGAGAAAATTAAGTGGTTATCCTATTGCTTTTCAACTCTGCATCAGATATTCGGTGAATGAATAGTACAGTTTGTCTGTAAGCAATAAAGAATATTAAACTGCAGTTCATTATGTTGGCTGAATCAACAAAATCACCTTCATACTTACTAAATAATTTGAGATCTGAATTGCCATGTTTGTGAAATCAGTTGAGATTGAGTTAATCACCAGAGTCTTACGTCCTTTAGTGATCCTGCCAGCAAATGAAAGGCAGCTGTTGGTTTTTCTGAGCAATAGTGACTTATTTGGACAGATATGCAGAGCTTTCTCTAGTGTCTTAGTGAATTATTATATTTTCATTGTTTTAATGTTTTATTTACATAAATCTAATTTTCTTATAGAATTTAATAATCACTACACATACCAAAAGGCACTTAAAAAAAAATTCTTCATGCTTTTGAAGCAAGAAAGGAAAAGTCTTTCTCTATATCTTGTTGGCAAATATAATTGAATTGAGTTTTAGCTGCTCTATCAAAAGCATATGAGGTAAAAATTTATGTCCTGAGCTAAACAACTTATAAAAAATCAAAAAGGAGAAGGTTGTAAATTGATGGTTTTTACCTACAGCTCTAACATCCCAGAACAGGGTCATTCAAGGACTACCAAATGGCAGTTTCTGTCTAGATCCAGACTGCAAATAAATTTTGCCTGGATCTTGTCATGGTTCCAGACACATGCTGGGGAATCCTACATTTCTGTAGGAGATCCTGTGTCTTTGACCTCTTTCCCAGCCATTTGGGTGCAGCTGCTGTGCACCAACAGAATTCCAGTTATGATGGCAAGCAGCGTCTAGTTTGTGAAGAATCAAATCCAGAACAGTTTGCTAATGTTATCAAAAGGATGTCAGTCAAATACCCCCAGTGAAGAGGCCTGGAACATTGCCCAAACATGTATACATGTTCCCAGACTTAGCATCAGGAAGCACAAACAGATCTGACAAGATTATTTTTGTTTTGAGGAGGAAAAATATGCAGACTTACAGTTTTTGCTGACTTACAGCCTGAGGTATAGTCTGTTTTTTCAGTGTCCTAATCTTGCATATACCAACCTCCACTTGAGAACAAACATTAAACTGCAGACTAATAGCTGACTGTGACACCCAACTATTCCCCCCATAAAGATAACTCTATGACAACACTTTTGTGCTGCAGATGTCACACAAATTACAGGGAAAGGCAGGAACCTGAAGGCTGATTTCAATTCAAATATGTTCTCCAGATAACTACAGTGATGCCTACAAACCGAAATGACAGCAGTCTAAGAGCACATTTGTGCCTTTCAAAAAGGACTTGAAAGAATGATTTCTGGATTCAAGTACACGTTACATAGTCTCTGTTTTCCCTCTCCAAAACATATTTCTGGATTATTAAAGCTACCACCATCACTCAATATAACCAATGTGAAAATTAATTAGAGAATTACAATCCACTGATATGTATGAAAAAAAAAAAAGTTTTTTATTATTGATAAAACATCAGGAACTTTTAACATCTAGCTAGTGAAGCAAAATTTTTAATCTGAACTTACATGCATTTACTACCCAAATCTAAATAATTGTAAAACAAATTACCACCACCTGATCCAAAACTTTCTCTAATATCAACTTTATTTCCTCCTGTACTAATACTATGTTTTATTTTCATCTTCATAAAGTCTGAGTATCATCTTTAGGAAAAAAAAAAGTGGAGGGATATTAATAAGAAGGTTGCTTCTACATGTCTTGGAGTCCAGAAGTCTTCTCAGATAAGTTGTTGTGCATGCTTCTGTACTCACATTTGTTTATTAGGGAGGAGAGAGGAAGTTTAGAACTGGAGTTTGGACATGCATTTTCCTTCCAACAAAGTATACATTCACCAAAATGCGTTTCAAAGTAATATTGCTTTGTGAGACTGCTCTGAATATGACAAACAGAGATGGCCAATGGCAAATTGGATAAGAAAAATTCATTTTGGAATAGAATATTTCTGTTCTGGGAACTATTGTTCCATAATCAAATTTATAGATTATAAATTTGCAGATTCTAGTTTATAAAACTGTATTATCAAGGCCCCCATTGTTCCCAAATAAAGTTATGAGAGTAGCTATACCAGGATAAACTGCCACTCCAGCCCCTCCAGTGTCCCATCTCCTGCATCAGGGCTCTAGAAGTCATGGGGCTTCCTCACAGGACTTGATCTTTCAACCTATTCTGGTTTTTTTGTTCTTACGCCCTCATAATTACTTATTTTCTCATAATTTTCTTTTCCTTTATGCCTTTCCCTCCTCAGGAGGGCTCTAAGATTTTGCAAGAGCTTGACTAACACCTGGCCCAAAAAATATTCTTCAATAGGGACAGATGTCCAAGGCAGATGACTGGAGAACAGCATAAATTCAGGAAAGCATATCCAGGAATTTACAGCATAAGCACTTCCTCTGCCAGATGTAATATCTGCATATTTAGTAGGCTTTGAAAGAATTTTCTTCCATTAATTTTTCCAGTTGCATTTTTGAAGCCACATTAATTTTAAACATCCAGTGTCCCACTCCAAGGAACTCCATACACGTGCCATGTGGAGGACAATCTCCTACTGCTAGCTTTTAACCAGAGGGTTTCATCTGGTGACCCTTCATTCTTAGATGAAAGCAAGCACTGCCTACAATTTCTACTGCTTTCACCTTCTATTATTATTTATACTGCTTGAAGTATCCCTCATATCCTTAATTAATGCTATTTCACATATTCAATCATCTGTCTTTGTAGCTTTTTTTATCATGTGAGATGTGTGTTCCAATACTTTATACAGTATTTGAGTACATCATGAATTATGTGGTACAAATGTTTTTCTGATTTCATGTCTATTCTGTTGTAACAATTTGTAAAATACTATTTTTATTTTGACCATTAATAAGCAAGTAGCACCTCCCATGTCTTTCATTTAGGATTTCCTTGGGAGCTTACCTTGAACATACATTGGTATTTTAGAAAATAGGAGAAAATAGAACTTTAGAATTCCTTCCTCAGGCGCATTAATTTCTGAATGGTTAGAATGGAAAATGGAAAATGCTGGCCTTCATTTAGATGTTCAGACTATGACAATATAAGTGTATATATATGTATATATATATATATATATGAACATTTTTAATGTTGAAGGGAACACTCAGTCTTAACTCCAGACACAGTGCAATGACAGCGTAACTTACAGGAGCAGTGCTGTTCTTGCTGTATTTGTTGGCTGTAAACTGGTTCCATAGGCACAAAATGTATCAGCCAATAGGAGATCTGACAGAAAGTGTTTGAGTTTGGTGTAGGGAGGAAGCAGGGAGGAAAGCTTGGGGGGTTTTGTTTGGTTGCTTGCTTGTTTTGTTGTTGTTTTGTTTCTTTGTTTATTATACAAGTTTATTATTCTGCTGGAGAAGCTCACCGACCTTGATTCACCCTGTGACCCTACAACCCCTGGACTGAATGGAGAAGTGGAAGGATATTGTTTCAAGGAGAAATGACAAAAGCAAAAGTAGTCCCTTTGCCCTCAAACCCTGGCCCTTAATGGGAACTCACTGCATGTGGGAGGCCCAAAGAGGTGTACAAACCTCACTTAAGTACAATCCAACATAACTACCAGGCCACTCTGAAATGCAATTAGTAAGGCTACAATGATTCTACCCAGCCTATGATCTAGTCCAGTATCAGATTTGTTAGGAACACGAAGGTTCATTACATACAAGAATTTCAGATCAATATTTTTAACATAAGGAAAAAAGAGAAAAGTTGTAGCCAATTAGATGTCTCACATTAACATTTATAGATATGTTTTAGCAGTTAATAGAACATTACTTTGCCCTCCCACACAGCCTCTAAGAGTCTGCAGTAAGAAAGGTAAACAATTGCATAACAAGAGCACTCAAGCTATCCAACTACTTATTAAATAAATCATTTAAAGCAGAATTCCCCCTCCTGTAGTGCTGCAGGAATTAATTCAGTCTTGGAAAACGACACTAACATAGTGAGCTTTCACCCTCTCCAGGGCATAATTATTTAATACCTAATAAATTATCAACAGTTATCAAGTTTGTTTCCCAATAAATCCAGCCTTAGTGACTGGCCAGAACAATAATACTTGGAATCACTGAGCATTTGAAAGACATCACTTAGGAATACCATAAAGTGGTCCTCATTAGTGAGCTGAAATAGAATGCCTTATGGCCCATTTACAAAGAGATAAAGACACTTAATTATCCAGCTGCAATACAGTTCCTTGAGAGTTTCTGCTTGAGACAGCAATTTTGTGAGTAACTACCCATTTACTGAGAGGAGAACTAAAGAAGTCTTTCACAAACTGCTACAAGGAGATTAAGTTGCTGGCTTTGTTTAATAATTCTAGTGTCCGTATTTCTTTAATTGATTTATATTTTTCCACACAGGCACCCTAATGTGCATTTAATATTTCCAGCTGAAGAATAGTATGCATACAAAGAAATTTTTCACTAACAAGCCATTTGGGTGAAACCAAGAGTGTTGTTAGTAGGTTTATATATGCTGATATTCTCTGTAATGACTTTGGTGTGAGTGAACAATACTAGTTTCAGAAAGTAGAGTGAAGAGGGATTTGGCACTAACCTACACTGTAGGAAAGAGGGTGAGTGATTGTAATATCAACAATCAAGAATTTGAATGTAAAAATATATACAGAAAACATTATGTTTTTCAGTATTAATAAATATTGACCTCCTGCTGTGATCTTCAGCAAGTTAATTGGGATAAAATATCAGAATCCCCAAATTCTGTTTTGAAAAATTTAAATATTTTCCATTGACATAAATTTCAGATGCTGCACATTCAAATAGACTTATTTCAGTATTGAAACTCTATTAAACTGCATTCTAGCTTGATATACCTAATACACTTTGATGCATTTTATTATAAAGCATAGCTTTGAAATTAAGGTATTCTTGCCTAAGCAGGGTAGGAAAATACTTTTATTTTTAAATCATGATGATTTGGAATTAATGTTATTTTTTCAGTGTTAGAAAAAAACAATAAAAAATGAATCTGTCCCAACATAAATATTGATCATGTAAATATTAGCACACATCACCATTTAGCAGATAATATGGAGAAAAAGGATATTTGCAGATGGATAGGTCACCTCATAGTAAAACAACTCACTTCACAAAAGTGACATTTTTGACTTTAAAGGAAGTCCTGATCCGAACTCTAAAGCCACCGAAAATCTTAGGTGAGTCAGGCAAGACTGACACCCAAAAAAACTCCTACTTGAGCTTTCTGAGCTTCTCTGAAAAATGTGTATCAATACAGACAGTCTCCAGGAGAATCAAGAAATCTATAGTACCTGAACAGAAAAAAACAAGTAACTGACAGTAAAGCTGGTGTTGATGTATATGTTTAACTGACCATCTACACAGCTGTCCAAAGCCAGCCTGGCTCCTGACTGCAGCCCTGCAGTACTTTCCAGTTCAATGGGTCTCTTTCCTCAATAGAATCGAGCTACAGCAAGGATAAGGGGACCTCTCTTCCATGACAATGAGTACAAAATAACAATTCAGTTTTTCCACAGCTTTCAAAATATAAATAAGAGCAAATCGTACGGTGGAATGCATCTTTATAATAGTGAGCTTTATGGACGGATGCTTTCTGATCGTGATTTTCTGATTTCTTTTTAATTTAAAGGTATTTTTGTTATCACTTTAGGATATCTTAATAAAAATGAAACTCCATGCTCATAAAATCTCTAAAGCAGGAAGAAGTAGAGAGACACTGAGCAAATGGATGTTTTCTATATTCTTGAACACATACTATCAAGCTGAGTTGAAGCTATCTGCTTTGACATCCTTGGAGATCAAAGTAGGACTTCGTGACTGAAAATAATAAGTATGGAACACCAGATGACTTCAGTGCATTAGATGAGGTTTTGTTTAAAGCTCTAGTGTTGTCACTTTATCAACTCTGGGCTTTTTTGATTCATTCATAATTAAGAAAAAATTAAAAAAAAATAATAAATGAAAAGCATCATTTTTTTATTACATTGCATTACGTTATAAAATATTAGTAACAAAAATGTATGTTCTGGTATAAGAAAAAATTAGAAGTCACTTCATTTTTGCACTCTTTTCTTAAAACCATGTTTCAAGCACAATTCTCAGCCATATCAAGCCTACAGCTTTCAACCAAAGTTGTTAAGAAACTTCTGTACATCTAGCAAAATCTTATTTTTTTGATTCTACGCTTCAGAACAAAAATAAAGAAGTGACTGATACGATGTACTCTGGGTTTCTGCCTCACCAGTTATGTCTCATCATATTGAAAGAAACCTTAACAACGTCAAGGATGAGGTACAAAGAGGAGGCATGTGCTTAAGGAATGAAAAGATATTGTTAGGGAAATGGTCCCAGATGAAACACACTGTCACCTCAGAATATATCTCAGATGAGTACCAATGTTATTCTTTCCATGAACAGAAGAAAAATGATCAAGACCTGTATCACACAACCTTGCTTTTCTACACTGCTGTCTAAAATATATTGGATTTAAATAACCTCATTGTTGTGTTCCAATATATGGCTGAATCAATATAATATAGAAAATTTGTCTTATTGGACACAGTCCAAATATTAAGATTTAAAACCACTCTTCTATTTTTCTGTCCTGTATTCCCACTTGGATTTCTTTTTTATGTTTGTTTTGTTTTGTTTTTTAAATACTAGATCATATTATAAAAGGTGTCTTTGAAGTCTGTCTAATGAAGTAGGGCAGCATCACTGCTGGGGTAATTCTGCTTCTGTCAATGGAGCTTCCCTTGTGTCTGTAACCTTCAGGTCATTTCTTTGAAGTTACCATTCTATTCTCACTCTTTTCACTTCAGCATAAATTTTAACTTCAAAACAGCTTCAGTCTAAGAAGGGGAACAAACTACTTACTGTTTATTTTTTTGTGAATAAATTAATTGTTATGCCTTTCAAAAGCATGAATTCTATTCAAATAAACTTTTAGATGTATTTGCTTGTCGTACTCATAAACCAGGAGATTTGTACATTTTCTGAAATGCCAAACCCACTAACCATGTTATTTACTTAATGAACTCAATTAGCACTTCAGGGGAGGTAAAATCCTAGCATATTTGTGTATCATTTTGAGAATTAAGCTTAGCTTCTTGACAGCATTCAAGAGGAAGATAATGCTTCATTTCTCTTTTACTAGGAGGTCATGAAACCAGACATTCATAACAAAACTTTCTCTACTGTTGCGTTAGTTTTCTGAAGTGTATAAATTATGGACAAACAAAAGTAACCAAAAAAAGTGGAACGGGAAAATCAGTTTGTGGTTAAATGTACTTTCCCATTGAATTTTACATTCCCTTATCCTTTGGGTAGGAGTACTTGGGCAATTATCATAAGTTATGCAAATTAATGTTAACACAATAGAAACTCAATCCATTTTCTTATAGTGGAATAAAAATACAATGTATTTGAAAATATATGTGAGGTTTTTTTGGGATCGTTTGTGATATTGGCTTGAAGCACAATCTCTTACTGGACCAATATGCTTTCCAAACTAATTGTTTTGGACTTGTATACACACCTTTGATGATATTATCTATTGTTTTACATAATTTATAGTGTATACTTTGTTCTGGAGTTGATGGGTTTTTTGAGTAATATTCATGTGACTCTCTACTTAGCACTGCATATCCTTTCATAAGTAATTTCTCTGATGTGGAAGCTTAGAAAGTCCATCACTAAACTATTTACCATGTTGCAGATGTATTGTTTGACAGTGACAGTAATGTACTTTATCAATCCTAAGACAAATAATATTCAAAGTATATGAGGAATGAACAGTTTAAAGAAAACCATAATCACAAAATCTTTTATGACCTTTGCTAAGAATAGTGTGATTTTCTGTTCAATTCTTATCTGTTATAGGTGAAGAACTACAGTCTTGGAAATAGTCATGCCACATCTCTATGGTGATTAATTAGACCTTCACATCAACCATTCTATTTCTTCATCTTTTGTTGGGGAAAAGTATAATTTTCGTACATCCATCTATATTGTAATTTGAAAATTACTTCATCTATAAAAAGTTATTTTTAATATTCACCATACTGAACAACCATTTCATTTGTAAGGGTAGTGTCTGAAGGTGCTGCTAGTTTAGAAATTCTACTATGAAAATTTATCAGCAGCTGCTGCCAAGGTTGTTGCCCTTGCCTAAAATATACACAGCCAATTTGATAAGTTATGTAGCCACAGACACAGCCCAAGGCAGAGACATGTGAGTCCCCAGAGTATCCTGCATTTATTTGACTCTTTGTAGGCTTTGTGACCTATTACAGTGTCTATTGTAAGGATTTCATGCAACCGAAACTCTAGAATCAGAATCACTCACACTGGGAGAGAGGTGGGTGGTATTTTGGAAACTGAACTCACAAACAATTCCAAGTTTTACAGGTGGTCCCCATCCCAAAACTGGTTAGTACCAAAACTGACACTGAAAATAGGATGTGGATTTTCTATTTAGGTCCATCTATATTTTAAAAGATTATCCTTTGTATGGCTTTTTTTTTTTTTTTTGGTGGTGTTTGGTTTTTTGGGTTTTTTTTGGTTGTTTTGTTTTGGTTTTTTCCCTTCCCAATTGCCTTTGTATCCTTCAGAAATTCTCCTAATATTTGCCTAGCCACAGTGGAAGCACTAAAGCAGACTTCTTAGGGTTGTCATCCAGTTCTCGGTGCTATGTTAGCAAAGCTCCTTATAATGTTAAACTACGCAAAAGCAGTTTCTATTCAACCCTTTGTCTCTACACTATTCAGCTATATTATTCACAGGTTCCTAGCAGGCAAACTTGTGATAGTTTCCCAAATTATTCAAATCAATCTAAAAATAAGTCTTCTGATATGATTATGTCATTACTGGATGAAATATATCTCATGTTTTGTAATCAAAAAACAATGATTATCACCAAATTGTTTTCAAATTAATTCATTTAGCTGTATTATTACTTTTTTCAGTTTCACAATTTGGAAAATCCAGAATACTATGATTTATGAGAAGAATATAATAAATTTCCTGTCTGAGACTTATCTTGGGAGAGAATTTTTGGTTTCTTGATATGGCTAATCTTTTTTAAAAATGTATAGGCATACATGTAATATAAAATATATTTACTTACATTTTTATTTTATGGTTGAAAATCCAATAGAAGTACGTAAAGCCACTCATCTTTGACAACCTGGCCTTCTAGACTTCATACCTGACTTAGGTTGTGCTTTCTTTCAAAGACAAGTGTCCCTAGTTAAAAACCCAAAGTTCTTAAAGGGACTCATTTTTTGTAGCTCTGCAGCTTTCTAATAATTAAAAAATCTTTATCAATCTTAATGATATCTAGTAACCCTGCACCTAAATGAATAAAGTCCTGACTTTTATCAATGGAAAATATTTCTCAGTGTTAACTGGCTGTTCCTTTTCTCCCTACCATTAGTTATTTTGTTTACTTCCATAACAGCATCCCACACACCTTCTTTCCTATCTAAAAGTTCTGTATGTTACAGCTCTCTCTCCTCATACAAGAATTGTTACAGGTCTCTAATTTTTCCCTGGTTCTATTCTTTTCTGGTCCATTTTCATTTCTACTATATCACTTATGGAATTAGATGACTGAGATTTACTGAAGTATAAGACAGAAGGGATGCCACTGATTTATGCGTCACATTTTGTTATTCTCCCTCTCCCAAGAAACACCAGCTCTCACAGAACATTTTTTATTTAGAACATTAGTGCGCACACGTCAAGACTTGTGTTAGACTGTCTAAACTTCATATTTTGGTGTGAATTTAGAAGAGTATCCCCAGTGTTACTTCCCAGCATGCATGTATTTCCATCTTCAACATATATATTTGCACAGACTGAAGTTGGCTTTAATTTTTGGCACAACCAAATCCTTTAGTATTTAGTCTTCATTAGAGCTATGTTGTGCTCCAGGATAATATTATTATTTTAACTTCAGCTATCTGACTCCTTTTTCAGCTGTGAACGTACCTATCAAAAAATGTTGGTCAGCTAGATTTAATCAGACAATAACTGGAAACCTTTCTACAATTATTTCTCTTTAAATTATTCTCTTTAAATAAAAAAGGTATCCAAGGAAAATTCTGAGCATAATACACAAAAGGTAATGGAGTCCAAAATCAAGGGTCTTAGTTAGGCTATTAATTTATATTTAGGCATATAACTGTGCTAAGCATCCTTTGCTCCACAGTTCCTCAGAAGTTAAAAAGACTGTTGAAAACTCAGGTTTTCAGGCACTGAATTAGTACCCAGGAGCCCATTTTGAAACATCCATTTCTGTATTCCTCATTCACAGTTTTTATAAGAAGAAGTTGGGGAAATGAAGTTCAGGAAAAATGTTGGTTTCTCTGTTGTTTTTTCCTTAAATCAAGTTCCAAATTTCCAAATCTTTTTAACCTTAAAAACAACTTGCAGTATATCCCTGTATGAGAATAATATATCTTTCATTTTGATATTGATTTTAAAACACTCCTGAGCTTTATTAGACCACTCGGGACACAGCCTTGCCAGGTTTCTTTGCCAAAAAAACATAAAACATAATAAAGGCTTTGCATTGCATCACAATGTTTCTCTACTGATATGAGAACAGCCTACTAGAGACATGTTATTTAATTCAAAATGCTAGGGAACTATATAGCAGAATGAGCAGAAGGGAACATTTAGAATGAACATGAGAGGGGAAAAAAGTTGGGTTTTTTTAAAAAGTAGTCTATCAACATGGGCTCAAGCATGCAACACTTCCAAAGGAAGAGATGTAATCCTCATCACTGGAGCAGTTTAAATTTAAGCCACACAAGTTGCATGGGAATATAGAGCAGAGAGAAAACCCACACTGCCTTGAGTTGAATGGTTTGAATGATCTAGGGCATCTTCTGCCTCTTACACAGAGCATTGAATAATGACAAAGGTGACAAGTTTTCAATGGATGGGATGGTCTGATTATTTGATGGTTTTGTTTGTGGATTTTGGGGGTTTTTTGTTTGTTTGTTTTTAGATAATTTATGGCACTTAGAGAAAATGACAGTGATCAAATATACTGGGCTCTTTGGACTACTGATACTTAACCTCTTATCGACCTTCTTCATCCATGCTTCCACACTCTCTGAATGACTATCACAACTTGCACAACTGCAGTTTCTCTCTAAGTTTACTCTGTACCCTTTCTCAGAAGGGTTTTTATATTGTCATTTCTGTATGACTTTGCCTTGTTTTTCATAGTTACTAATTTATTCTTCCCCTTCCTAATGCCTCATTTCCATTCTTTACAGTGGTCTCCATTCATTCATCTCCCTTGAACAGTTCTGTTGAAAGGAATTTCTTTCCCAAGACACTCTGCAATGTCTCTGGTATTTGAAAATTGAAATTCTACCTGAGTTTCTGTCTATGTTGCTAGAAGAAAACTGTTTACCAAGAAAGGTATACTTGAAGAGAATTGTCCTAGAGTCTTTGTCAACACTTTCTCTCAAAGGATGTTATTTCTATTTTTATTCTTTTGAGTTTTGAGGCATAACAGAACTAGTACTAGTAGTGCTTGCAACAGAATGTCCCATAGCAAATTACTGTGCCTCAATTTAAAGAATCCAGACAAGCAAAGTGAAGAAACAGCAAAGAAAGGAATGTAAGCAGCCAAGCAAACAAAGAAGGGGTATTACAGAACCAGGTGTATTGTCTTAAAGAAGTTCATAAAGCAGTCACTCGGAACTCTGGGGTCTCCAGGCAGAAAAGACCCCCAGAGACACTCAGTGAAGCTCCTCAGAGACCTTATAAGTCTTCATATATATGTTAATAAGTGTTGGGAAATGTCATGAATATGTAACAGGATGGTGAGAAACAAAAATGAATAATCATAGCATGCAAACATATAAATTGTAGCTGAGATGTCATGGTGTGCACTTTGACAAAATGATTACCAGTACACCTGGTTCACAGAGTAAATAATGTCTGACTTCTAAACAAACAGTCTGAGAGGGTTTTCTTGAGTGCCAATTTTAGACAACAGTTTGGAATGTGCCTGATACACAAACAAAACACAGCAAAGCAGAAGACAGAAAAATTATCCCTTATTATAACTAAAATCTCATTCAAGTGAAGATATTTATATTTTGGATGTCTTCCTACAGCACGGTAAGTGCCTAAATCTGAGGTCATCAACATTAGAATCCATATATATGTAAAAAATTCTGAGTTACTTTGTTTTGTTTTTTATCATGTTCTCTCCATTGATTGTATGGGAAGACTAGAGTAAATGAGGCATAGCATCTGTAAAATTAACATCCACCATCGGTTGTATTACTCCCAGCAGAAGGAGACAGATACTCAGAGCAACAAATCAATATGGCTAATATGAAGTCAATGGAATTATGGCCTAGCTATGGACAAAGTAAAATAACTCAATGACATTAAATTAAAAAATCAAATATGGCTGTTAGTATAAGGGTCAGCCTCAGCAAAAACTCTCTTTGATTTGTGGGCTTTCATCAGCTCTTTTGTCCTCAACTAAATGTCTTTTTCTTTCTTGGAATAAGCTCATTAATAAACTTTCCTTAAGGAATAAGCCTTTGCAGAAATTCAGGACTTACTTCAGAGGAAATTTCCTAGTACTTCTAATGTTTTTTTAATGATATTTTCTTACCTCCTTCCTTGGAGCAGAGGGTGATCAAAGTGTGAACTGTATCCATCAATTCAAGTTGCTGTTTCTGTAGGACACTGTTATTGCTTGTTGCCTTGTTTAACTGCTTCTCTAGTTCCTGGATTATGTAGCTTTGTCGTGTGACTAAGCTTTGTAGGTTCTCTTTTTCCTCCTTCAAAGTGGCCAGCTCCTCTTTGTGCCTTTCTTCCATTTCCAAAATTCTGTGCTCAAGAAAGCTAAAATGAAATCAAACAAATAGTAGGTGTTATTTCAAGCCAAAATAGTTAAGAATACAAAATACAGAACTTTTTTTCTGAGGTATAATTCACTACCTAACTCAATAATTCTAAATATATCACATCTAGTAACTCAGCCCACTGATTTTCTCTGTCAAGCAGCCAAATACGACTGGTATCTAAGATTCCATTTTGTGATGCTTGAGTGCTATAGTGCTTAAAGTGCATGTAACTGCATATGGAGGTGTTACTCTTATCTAAGGACATGAGCATATGGCCAGTAACACAGAATCACAGAATCATAGAATCACAGAATATGTTGAGTTGGAAGGGACCCACATACTCGTATGTAAAACCTCAGACACAAAAGCCTAAGATAGGCAGAGGAGGGAGAAGAGCAGGGCATTGAAGAGCAATATGGATGGGCCAATATGACATGAGACAAAAATCAGGGGCAAAATGAGAAAGAGCTTGTGAAGGGTCTTGCCACTGAATGGAGGACAAGCACTGGGAGTTATGAAGGACCATCAAGAGATATGGAACCCATAATGAAAGTACCAGTTGATGTGGTCTGTGAAGCTGGGATAAGAATTGCACTCCAGATGAGTGGTAGCTTCTTTCACATTAAGAATAGTACTGTTTTCTCAAAAGGTAAACACAAAATTTGCATTTTAATGTAAGATTCCCTTGTTTTCCTTGGGTCTAGGTATGTATTCCTCTACACACCCCAACGATCTTTTATTATTCCACAAAAGGCTCCTCAGACAGAAAACTGTTGAGCATCGTACTACACAACCTTATTACATCAATTTTTTATAAATAATTTTACACATGCATAGAAACACTTTCTCTGGATTAATATTCTTTTTCTACTACCCTCTCTGTCCTGTGCTGAACTGTACAATTTACAAAGATCAAAGACATATTTATCTATATCTAAAAGAATAGAGGTGCTGTAAACAGAAAGGACAGCTAATATCTGTCAAAAGTGAACAAAAAGTTTTTTCATGACAGTGCTTTGATGCTGTGGTGGGAGTTTAGCAGAAAAATTTTATTAATATTAGATAAAGAAAGTAATTCAATCTCTCTTCTACTTTCTCTTCAGGGATTCTACTGTATACTCCAAAAGAGGTGTTTCTCATGCCCACAAACCAACTGGTGGTTACAAACTTGCCAGCAAACTGCTTCCTCTTCAAGTCAGTCTTAGGTTTTATTTATTTGCACTCTCCCTCCACCTTTGTTTTTACTTCTGGATAATAGATCAGTGGCAAAATGCCTGCATAATTTCAGGTCATTTAAGCTAACTGAAGAATATAATAAAATCCATATGGAGTTGTTTTTACTCGGTATCATAGGGCCTTAATATGAGCTGTTACAGATGATAACAATGCAAACATTGAATTCAGGTTCTGGATTTGCTATGCAAGCTAGAGTAAGATCAAACTTCTTTTGTTTGTTTATTTGTTTCAAAAACCCAAACAAACAAAACCCCCACAAACCAAGCAGCAAATATTTTTTTGTCCTGAAATATTATAAATGTGGGATTTACAAAGATACTGAAGTAAACATACTTTGTAATATCAACATATCTAGTTCTGTGAGGAACAGAAGCATCTGGGTAAAGGGAGTAAAATAAAAGAAAAGATGGGAAGGGCATTTTTCATGGGGTGCGAAACACAAAGGGGAACATGATATCCCATTTTAAAAGGCTCGTTAATTAGTAAAAAAAGCATAACAAGACTTGGGAATGAGTTGGTAGAAAGTTACAATCTGAAACAAAGTATGGATTTTGAAGCCAAAGACTATAAATTATTTTAACACCTAATCAGACCTGTGGCTGATTTTTTTCATCACTTCTAACATAAAACACCATGTTCTAGATTCACACAGGTTTTTTTGAGAATATTTGTGTGAGACTTTTGGAGCTTTGTTATGCAGAAGGTCAGATGTAGTTTAGTTAGGCAGAAGGGGTCAAAAATGTTCAGATGGATTTGGTTTTAGTCAAAAAGTATTATTTGAAAAAAAAGTGTTCCATTTGATATTTATCAGTTCTATCCACTTCTTTCCACTTTTTTAAAAGAAATTATTGAAATCCTCATTATTACTCTAGATTTTAACTTTTCTAATAGACTACTTATATCAATGCACTTGGCATAGGAACAAGGTGGGTCCTGGGCACAGTCTGTAATAGAATGGGTGCTAGGTGGGACCACATCCCAATCTGACAGCTCACAGTCCACTGAAATGTTGTGTATTATCAGTGTAAGAGAATATACCATTCTGGAACCTAGAATATAGCTTTAGAGTTATATAGTAAGAAAAGACAAAAAAGTTCCCTTTATTTTTGTCCGTATTTTAGTACAGTACAATGTATTTCCTTAATTCCACAATATTCTATTTGCATGTCCACAACTAAATGATTTCCATATCTGAATGATTTCATGTGAAAGAAAGAGCCTTTGACAGCCACAATTTATGCACTGCATTATTTATTTCCCCCTGTGGCTTTCCTAAGACCACAGTAAATGAACCCATGGTGATGACAGTCTTATTTGCAGCAGCACTGGCCATGTAGAGCAAGAAGGAAGAAGCTGACAATGTTTAGAGCTTCACAGCTTGGCATCTACACAGACAGACAGCAAGCAGATGTTTTACAGCTCTAGTAATAGTACATCCTAACATTTCTGAGTGGTGTGTCAACATGTGGTGGAAAGATGGAAGTGTCACAGCATTTGGTTCCTTTACAGTTTGTTGTGTAGATTACAAGTCCTGTTATTATAAACTGCAAAACTAAGCTATTTTCAGGAATGCATATGCATTTATGCAATGAGCTTTCTATATCCATAAATCTATATCAGATAAAAGTAAGTCCTGAGAATAGGACCACTCCCTGTATTCCTGGGAAAAGTCCAAAATATTCATTTTGTTTTACAAAGAATCAATGAGAAACCTTTGGTCAAAGCTCCAAATGAACAAAAGGAAAGTCTTCACATAGATCAGGGATTTCTGAACTGGCCTGTTCCAAAAGGAAGAAATCCTTAAACAGCGTGAGAAAAGCTGCTCTTAGGGCTTTTGTCTCCAATGTGGCCAGAATTTTTCATTGGTATTGTTACATTAATACTTGCTATAGCTCATTTAAATAAAAAAAAAAAAAAAAAAAAAAGTTCTAGGAATCTCATAAAAAAAATCTTGGAACAGATTGAAACTGATTACAAAGATATTTAGCTATTCTTTTTAACAGTTGCAAGACCACTATGTTGTCTCTTTTCTGTGAGATCAGACAACTTCTAATAGATAACTGCCATGAAGAAGTAACTTTGTTGAGTGCTTAGTAGTTATATTTTCTCAATTTTTTAAAGAAGCATTGTGAAGACGGAGTTAAAATGAAAATATTTCTTCTAGCTTTCATTAATGACTATTGCTGACACAAAATATTAAAGTAAACAAAAAGAAAGTTGTCCCTATGTCAATGAATCAAAAAATCTGTAAAGGCTGACTGAAACATACTTTTATAACACTTTCCATAAAAATTTATCGTTCTTTTTTGCAGTAAGTATGCCTTTCCCACACACCTAAAATTCCTATATGTTTCCAATATGTTTGAAATTTACAGATGTTTGAAAATATTACTGATTTAGACAGATGAAACTGTCATGAAAACTACAAAAAAAAAAAAGAAATCACTAGAAGCATCATATAAATACACATTATATATATGTATAAAGACATGCATATATATGTGGGGTTTATATTTGTCGTCTTTAGTCTGGGGAAATAAATCAGTCTTTTGGGGAACAGAATGAAGTTTTGAAGAAAAAATATTATTAACATGAGTAAATACCAATATTATCCATTGGACAATGACTCTTTGGAGTCACTATCTAGAAGACAAACTAAAACCAAACACGCACATGCACACCCCAAACCCAGGCAAATTTAATTTTCCTAAAAAATAACTATGTCTCAATGCCTAATGTAGTGATTTTGGTGGGGCTAGGAATCTGTTTTTGACCATACAAATAATGTCTCGACTTTGTCAGGATATAAGCCCATGGAATGCCTGGTGCAACTGTGCTATGTCCAACTGATTCAGAAAAAGCCCTCTAATAATGCTGGAGAGGGTAGAACACCCAAACAGAAGTCTAAGAATGACTTCCAGTAAAAGCTGTTGTCATTTTGAAAGGTGATGAAGTAGAACATATAGGAAGCACTCTGGTAGCTGTCCAGGGAGGAAGGAAAGTCTGGTTTAGACAATTTGCCTTATAAGGTAGGTAGTTTATTCACTAATCCGTTCCAGACCACAGGAGTTTAAGAGATTTTTTTAATCTTTGTTTTCAGAGGCCTCAGTTTAGACATGTGAGAACAGGATATAGATCAGATCTTAGACATGGACATCTTTCTCACTAAAATAATCTTTTAAAAAATCAAGATGTATTAAATATACAGATAAAACATATACTTGGTTGAACTATTCAATAGATAAAAAATATCAGGCTAGAAAAATGTTATTTGTCCATAAATATGTGGGTTTCTTTTACTGTATATGTATGGGAAGACAAACATGTTTGTCTGATTTCAATGTTTATTTTTGAGTGCAAGAACATTATTCTCTCATGGAGACAGCTTCTTTGTGCTTCCTTTTAGATAAGTGAATTTTTCCCTGTATTGTTAGGTGTTGATCACTCATACTTACCTTGGTGGTCTGATATTGTTTGATCAGTTTAAAGAAATATGAAAATATGTGTCCCCATATTTCTCAAGGCAAAGGAAGTAACTGGAAAAGTAAAGTAATCCAAAATTCCATTATACTTTCCCTCATTTGTTTCGTTTTAGTAAATAAAGAGGGTTTTTTACACTTGCATATTGAAACAAATGACACACTGTAAGTTAAATGCAGCTGGTACACTCTGGGGGAAAAAAATGGGGCTTATAAGCCCTTAAGCAGGGAAGTCTTTCAAGAATAAATCAAAATAAGATCTAGAAAGCTCTTGTGGGAGAAAAAAATGGCAATGGAAGAAACCATCATTTACGTTATAGTGGGTGGGAACCCACAAAACTAAATTATTTATGGCATGAGAGCACTCAATAGAAACATGATTCTAGGGTAAATGTGACTCTACTTATGCCATGGAAAATCTTTCACTTCAGTGGATAAAAAGAAAAAAAATTAGACCCTCTTCCCAGCACAGACAGGAAGTAAAAAGAGAAGCCAAGAATAGACATATTTCTAGTCTAAAGAGCATGCACTGGTCCCTTGTTGATAGGCAGTGTTTGTTTTATTTAATGATAATATACAAGTTATTATAGCACCTCACTGATGAGTTATTGTTACTATAAGAGTTTGCATTACTTTCATTCAAAATCCAGTTCTTAGAAAGTGACTAGACTGGTTTTTTTAATTTTATATAGAGGAATTTTAGCACAGAAAAAGAAATTATCAGCTCACAGTACACCATCTGTGCAATTATTCTTGCAATGACAATAGTTCCTACAGTAGTTCCCACTGTGGTATAAATCTACTGCTAAAGAAAGGCCCTTTCCAAAAAAGCTTACAGTCCATGTAGGTAATGTGAATAAAATATTTTATTGATGTGAAAGTGATATGGAGAGGGATTAAGAGAATTTAACTGCAAATAGCTACTAAACATAGCCCAATGGGTAATCTGTAAATACTGTTTAAATTTAAACAAGCTAAAATCACTGGGATTTCCACAAACCTAGTATCTGCTGAGGTCACCAAGATTTGTCTCACAGTGAACGTGACACACACATAACTGATTTCAAGATCAGGACCTGCAAGACCAAGACTACACAGTTCTTTATTAGGAACAGATGATGATACAAGAGCTGATGATCTATATTTTAGTGTAATCATAACACTACCCTCTCCCTAATTTTATCACTCCCAAGGAGAGTGTAAAAGAACCTACACAGTGCATGCCAGGTTCTTGCTTCATTGCAAGATGGAATTCCACATGCTGTTGCATTTATCCACATATACCCATACCTCTGAGAGAAAGAATAAGGTGTGCTTTTTAAAATAGTCCTCCTTTTCATCTGACTTTTCACGGACCATTTCATCATGATGTCAGCCAAGTCAAAGGTCAACTCAAGTAAATCTTATTTGTTTACTGACATGAAGGCTTTATACTCTGATACATTACTAAGGTAAAAAAATAAATTCAAATTATTAATTATACAAGATTCAGTCTCTTGAGCAGCCAACAAAATTTTCTTGTTAACCAGATTTCAGTGGATAAAAGTACAAATATTTATAAACTTAACTAATGCTTGGATTAATCCCAATTTGATACAGATTTGTAAAATATGTAGAATGAACTGCCTCCTGCCCATACCCACCCTCTCCGTGGATTACAGGGAGAGCCCACATAAATATATTAGGTGAATTATTTAGTTTTGAGATGGCTGAAGTCAAAGCTAATCCCATGCTAGTTTATTTATATTTCCAGTTGTTTAAGGGACATCTATGGAGTTTAAGAGTTTTCAGTGTAATCCAACTTGTCCAGAATTATATTTGTTGGAATTATTTGTTATGAACAGTTGTTAGATTAAACACATTAAATTGATTTTCACAATCACTAGCAATAGTGACTGCTTTGCAACTAGATGCACTTAACAAATACATTTCTTTGTAACAGTATTTTCTATTTTTTACCATTACCTGGATTTTGCCTTCTTTATTCTGTAGCTCCTTGCCCACCTTGGTGTTAGTCTGCCTCATATATAGCCCTGAGCAAGGTTTTTCTGCCTCAGTTGCTGATTCTTGTCCAGCAGCACAGGGGTCCCACTTCACTTTTTGACAAACTGGTTGATCTCAATTGAAACAGTCCTCTAAAACTTGTATCAGATGCTTCAGTATCTGCCTCATGTTTAAAGCTCTTTACCTTATTTCATTGTCAATGTAGACAGAGGAAATAGAAACCACAGTCGTAGTCAGACTGACCTCAAGGTTATTCTTTCTAGAAGGGAGCCAAGAGTGAGGCTGTGGAGTGAAAGCCCTCCGTGTCCTCCCTGCTCACACCTGTCCACTACAGAGGCTGCATACATTGAATCTCTCAAAGGGCAGTCAGGAAGGGGAATGGCTTTTCCCACTGTACTGGGTGCCAGTGCCCAGGTGCTGGCAGCAGGAGTTGTGAGGCAGCCCCTGTGAGAGAAACAGTGCTGCAGGCACCAAGATGAGAGAAGAGGAGGAAAGGAGGCACTGGAGCAGATAGAACCCTGCAGCCTGTGGGAAAGACCATGGTGGAGCAGATTATTTTCCAGGTGATGTCCAAAAGTAGGCTGCAGGCTGCAGAGAGCCCATGTGGAGCAGCCTGTGGGAAAGAACCATGCTGAAGAAAGGAAAGAACATGAGGAAGAAGAAGGAGAAGCAAAGGGTTGTGCACTATTCACAACCCTCATTCCTCATTCCTCTGCATGGCTCATGGGGGAGATAGAAGAGTCAGGAGTAAACCTGATCCTGGGAAAAAGGGGAGGTAGGGGTGAAAGGTCTTTTTGGCTTTGTTTCTGTTTCTCACCATCCTATGCTGTTATTAATTGGCAGTAAATAAGGCTGTTTTACTCATGACAGTAACTGATGAGTGATCTCCCTGACTTTATCTTGACCACGAGCTTTTTCTTCATATTTTCTCCCCATTCTGATGATGAGGGGCACTGAGAGAGTGGCTGGGTGGGCGTCTGGCAGCCAGACAGGGTCAACCCACCACACATGCTCTCTGACATACTGAATTGCCAAGTCCAGTGACTTCAGGTGCCACAAAAAGGGAACACTGGAACTGCTTCTTGACACTTTACTATTCAAAAAAAGTTGTGCTGATAAACATTTTTTCATCAGCTTCAACATAAACTCCGAATGTTTACCACTGATTTATTCTTTAAATGGAGTATGGCTACAAGTATGCTAATACAATTGAGTCTAAAAGGAGAGAGATCTCCTTCTACTTGTCATATATTTGTATCCATTAAAATCAGAGATGAACTACTGAATATTTTCTGTTTCTTATGGACTTAAAGACAGTTGAAAATTTCATCATTTTGTATTAATATTTTTCTACTTGAAAGTGCTCATAAAAGTTATCCCTATCCTTTTTGGTAGCAGGAACTGTGGTCATATGACCCAGTTGTCATGAAGCAAACTAAGATGTGAACTTACAGTGAACATGAAAAGCGGTAAAAATCAGCTTACATTTATCATACAGGAGCTAACATAGTGTAAGTTCACACCTTTTGGTCTTTTAGCCATTTCATAAACATTACATCTGCTTTCCACTTACAATATTTGCTTCTTTCATACCATCAGTTACTTAGAAGAAAGTATGCACAGATTACCTTGTAATGAACAGAGAGTGAAAAGACTCATTCTTACCTGTTTTTCTCATGAATTTTTAGGATTTCATGTGTCTGTTGTAGCAGTTGTTTTTCTAGCTTGTACGTTGACAGTGAATTTTCCAGTAACTGAATTTCAAGTCTGGATGTTTGATTTAGCACCTTAAGGATAAATTAAAAACATTAATGTTTATATTGTCCTTGTTGTTTTGTCATAGCAGCATAATGCAACCATTTCATTCTGATTCAGTGATTTTCAAAAAGTGTTTCTATATCCTTTTTTAACCTCAGTCACTCAGCTGGTGCAAATGAACTCAATCAAGCTACACTGATATATACCAGCTGATGGTCTGGCAACCTGTTTACAGTAGAATACTAGACCAGCAGAAAAAGGCAAGGTGACTGCCAAATAAGCTTCATTTCAATGGAAAGAACAAGAGGCTTGCCTCAAACATGCATTCCTACAAAGCATGCTTAAACAAGAAAAGTGCAGGAGTACTTGGACTGAAGCCAAAGTGTTGCCTCTGCTGTTCTGCAAATAAAACTCCTACTTTAGCTTTCCCCTGAGTTCTCCCTTTTGCAGTGTTGGTAGAAATCTGGTGTCTGTATATGTGATCACTACTTGTACTCTTGCACAGACTTTTAAGGTGAACACTGTGATCCTAAACATTGCTTTATACAATTCTCTTTCACTTTAGTGGTGCATCAGCACAAGTATCAGCAGCACAAGTTTCAAAAAGTACATCAGACCAAAAGAAGACTTAACTAGATGAAAGAGGATAGATTCTATCAAAAATAGTTCAAAAGCAGAAATAGCAGAGTGTTTTCAAGAGTGCAAACAAAAATACTAAGTAATGTTAGTTGATTTTTTGGGGTTATTGTCATTCATTACACAGAGTCTGAAGGAGTGTGTAAATAGTTTTTGTGGATATGTGTGCACACAACACCTGAGATGCAATCACTTCTGAAAAATTATGTCTCTTTAATGGAATTTATCAGACCTTTCTTGGAAACGAATTAATCATCATCATCATAGGATTTTGCATAACATTTTCTCATGCATAGATTCATAGAATAGTTTGATTTGGAAAGGACTTTAAAGGTCATTCAGTCCAATCCTTCAAGAATAATCAAGGATGTCAACTAGATCAGGTTTCTCAGACACCGATCAATGTGACCTTGAATGTTTCCAGAGATGGAGTACCTACTAGCTCTCTGGGCAACCTGTTCCAGTATTTCATCCCCTTCACGGTAAAAAACCTTCTTTCTTTAATCTAAATTCACCCTCCTTCAGTTTAAAACCCTTGTTCTCTCACAACAGCCCCTGTTAAATAATTTGTCCCTATCTTTCTTGGAGGTCCATTAAAGCACTATAAGTCTGCAGTAAGATCCCCTAGAGCCTTCTCTTCTCCAGGCTGAACAATCCCAACTCTCTCAATTTGTCTTCATAGGAGAGATGCTCCAGTCCTCTCATCATCTTCATGGCCCTCCTCTGGACCCACTCCAAGAGGTCCATGTCTTTCCTTTGCTGAGGACCCCATAGCATTCCTGACAGGAATTTGCTACACGACATAAAATAATGAGAATGGCTCTCAAGCTCAGTTCAGTACCTTATTTTTGTTTGAAATCACTGACATTCACAGAGCAACATGAGCTGTTCTTTCTCAAGAGTACAGAAGTTGAAAAATTTAGAGAGTATAAATATGGAGCTGTTACGTTTTTCAAGATGGGTACAAAAGTGGAAGCACCAGGACACATCACAACAGTTTCAGAAGGACCTGGCAGAAATTGAAGTGACCTTGAAGTGAGTCCTCAAAGGAAAAGTGAGACAGAGGCAATGTACATTTTGTCCCTTACCTTCTTAAAGGGGGAAACCGTGAATTAGTACTCAACATTCACACCTATGGAGTCCTTTTTGGACGTAAGAAGAGTTCCTATGCTTCCTTTACTGAATATATGATATTACAGTTAGTAGATATTCAACTTTTATGTTAACAATTAGATATTATGCTGATACTGGGTTAAAGATTTTTCCCAACATTTTTATAATCAATATACTATGTTTAGAGATCTGTGGTAATTTGAGATCACCATGCTTGTAAGTCAATATTGATCTATTATCCAAGATGTAGCAGAAGAGGTGCAGGAAACATGTGTAAGACACGTGTGTTTCTTTCTCATAATTACTGTTATTTCTCAATGTACTTTAATGTGAGTGCATAAAAAATTGATAATGATATTGTAAAGATAAGTAAGGAAATTAAAACAGAAAATAAAATCTTTCAAGAAAAACATATGGTAGAAGAATAAACAAGCTGCTACCACACTACATGCTATGAAAATCATTAGGAAGTCAGCAAAAATAAGGACAAAAATATGCACCTTAAAACAATAAAAGCACTAAAAAAGCAAAAAGTACCTATCTTTGCATAACTTAAATCACAATAGTGATTGTAGTGCCAGGAATTATATGGAGATTGTTCTTTAAATTCATGTGATTTTATACAATTTTATTGTAATAGAAAATACACAGGGTTTTATAAAGAAACTGATGCTTGTCCCTCTCCACAGTCTAAAAGCTGCAAACATACTCTACCTTTCAAATGGCTGGAAACAACTTGCAGAAAATAAACAAACTTTCTTGGAATAGTAAAGCAACAAACAAAAATGAAGATCAAAGGCTTTGATTGAGCCTGAAGGTCATTATTTAGCTTGACACTTGTATCATTCACAATTGGTAGCTGAGCTGTTTATTGAAAGTCTAATGGTGATTTAGTTTCCTGGATAGTTCTGCCTTTCTTACACACAAAACAGAACTAAATATTACTAACCAAATGAAATCAAAAGGAAAACACATAACAAGGGTCAATCATCACTGCTGTTGCTACCAAGAATCAGAGTGTGTAATGTTTCTTGGAGTCCTGTGTTGAAATGTTTTGTGTGGTGATGCATTAGAAAGGAAAGAGAATTGGAAACATTCTCTGTAATTAACAGCTTTTACAAAGCCACTCTGGGAACATACCTGGGTTTCAACATCCGTAAGTTTTCTTGTCTGCTCTGCTGTCTGGCTGAGGAGGCTGGTCCCTATCTCGAGCATGGTGGCAGTGTGATTCTGCACAGCATTCTGCTGCAACTGCACCATCTCTGATTTCATGTTTTCCACAATGTAGTTCTCAAGCTGTAAAAGAGAAAAGGTTGTAACTGTAGTATTTTTACCTGTTTAGGCATTCTGGTGATGTCAGGATGCATAGCTGACATTCTTGTCAAAAGTGAAAATTCTAATATTTTCAGGGAGACCCCAAGTTTCATTTGACCCTATGACTGTTGGGATAGGGACCTGACTATACTCTCCTTTCAGTCCCAGAGTCCCAATGTTTTTCCAAGTATCATGGCCTGCTGGCATGAGCCGGAGCAGGCCTTGCCTGACCCCATTTGCATCACAGCAGCTCCAAAATGAACCCCTAAAAGAGCAAAGCACACCACAGGGAAACACCAAGCCCTACCTGTACATAACTTACATGTAAGTCCTTCCTAGAAGAGATACTACCATATCCTACCTTCCTTGTTTTGTTGTGTCTGTCTCACAGTCATTCAGCAACATGATTTTTATTTGGTTGGATCCCCACAAAGATTTTCACAAACTCAGAGATGAAGGCAGCTTAGTTTAACTGTGACCAAAAAATTGTAAAGAAATGGAGACACAGTCATGTCAATAAAAGAAGGAAGCTGTTGCCCAAACAATATAGAAAGTTGGTTTGCTCCTCTGCTTTTGTTGTCTTGATATTGGTTTTGGCAGTCTGTTGAACAGAATCTGAACCAGGACCCTTTGAATAAACTGAGTGCCCCAGAGAGGGGCACTTTTTGTTATGATTTGTTTTAATTAACATAGGGCAGGATTGTTACCTTCTAGTTGATTGGGTTTTTGCCCTGTCACAGCAGACCATAAACCCAGAGCTAGCATACAGGATGATGAGACTGTTTCTTACACAAGCATTGTTCTGGCTTGATGTGCTTCAAAAAGTACTAATATAAAGAAAGATGGCCCAGAATATAATTTTCAGTACTCCACTGACATCAGCTGGAGTTCAGCCAGTTTTCACCCAGTGAAGATTTGGTCCTCAGTTTCATTTTGTGACCAAACATGTTTTTTTGTGGTTAGCTGATTCCAGACTTTAGCAACCACTGTTTTGCCTAACACATTTAATCACACTGGACCTGCTTCTGTAGCAGTAAGCATATTTTACTGTGAAACGTTAGCTGCACAACTAAATAGTAAGAACCAGATGGAGTTGATTTAAAGACTGAAAAAAGGACCAGTAGTCAGATATACCGTGTGATTAATAAGAAGGGCTGCTTTCATCTTATCTATAAGCATACCTGTGCTTAGGGGTCATTATTTTTAGATGTTCTAATGAGCCACTTCAGCAGAGCTCACAAAATACTTATTACAGGTTTGATCATTTTTGGCCACCTACTAGTTTTATAAACACTTTTACTAAGAAAGACACTGCCACAATGTAAAATATTTTCTGTTTAAGACAGTTATTGATGTTTTATTTGTCTGTTTGTTTGTTTGTTGACTCCAGTTTGAAGAAGCAATATCCATGATGGTCAAAACTAAAGTGGATGTCTTACAATTCCATACAATCAAAAAATTTTATTGAATTGACAGGTAACCACTATGGGATGGAAACCTGTAGAGTGTTTTAAGAGGTTGGTAAAATTTATTTTTGAATACTCGGATAAATATTTAGATGAGATTCAACAGCCAAGGAAAACTGTCTGTTCCAAATTAATGTCTGCAATGGATGTCATCATTTTCCACTCAGTGTAACTTTAGTGTTCTGATTTAGCTAATTACTGTGAGACAAGTGTTATAGATATTGAACTAGTTCAAGGAAGATTTTACATTTCCATCTCATTTCTATACCATGCTTTTATGATCAGAAGTATTTTACCGGTATACCTCTTTCTCACAAGATAATGTATTTTTATACACCCTTTGCTGCTTGTTTTCTAGGTAGTAATGATTTTAATTTTTTTAATCCCTGGATTGTAAATAAGCTCTATGAATGAGCTCCAGAAACTGCATGGTTGTCCTTTACCATATCCAAGTCCAGAATATGGAGGTTGATTCTGAAACATCTGAACAAGAAGTTTGAATTTCTCCCACAGATTTCACTTCATAATGAAACAGGGCTCTCCAGTCACGGTACTGCTCCTGATGAGCTACCAACACACACATTTCCTCACATCCAATGTGAGGAATATGGTATGTCTATGGTGTGGCTGTTCATTGCTTTATTTGTTAGTCTGCAGCTTTCTGAAACTGCCTTGCTGTACATGGGCCACGCTGTGCATGTGTGTAATGAAGCCCTGTGAAAACCCATGCAAAAATGTGGTAATTACATTTATTATGCATCAGAAATCATAAATTGGATGTTTTCATGTATCAATTAAAAAAAAGATAGGACATTTATATTTATAAGTTTTTGTGGGGTTTTTTGCCTGTTACTTTACTCACGTTGTAGAAAGGATTGCAATGGAAAGATCTAATTGCAATGGTGTGGAGCTAGAGCAGTTTTGAGTAGCAAGAACAAGGCATAGATTGAGGTATATTGGATAACTCATTCATTTAATTATTGCCATCTAACAGTCCTCAATTGCTACAGTCCCCATCGTATCCAGTCTTGGGCAATTGCCCTTGGTTACTCACCCCTAAAACAGTCTCAGGTTGAATCTGAGACTGACTCATTATAAAAACAAAACTGACTTTCCTGCTTCAGAATTACTCATTAAATGCTTTTGTAAATATTTGGTGTTCTGTATATGGCCACTATAGTTTCTGTGAGCACATCTCTGGAGTATCAAGAGTTATTCACGCAGTCAAAGAAGGGCTGAAATAATGTAGAGGTTCTCTTACATTAATTTCCCTGCCTTAATTCACCCACTTCTTTTGGTTTGCTCAGCAGATTTATTGGTTGTAATACTGACCCTGGTAAAATAATGCCAAAATTCCCATTGAGTTCAATAGGCCAAGATTTCACCTATTATTTTTACTGCAGGAAGCCAACATTTAACAGGTTCATTATGACCAAGCATAGAGTTTCTTCTAAAGCTTTCCCTTCTTTGGAGACATTATATTAAGTGCACTGAAGTGAGCTTTCTTTGTAGTTAATTAAGAGCAATAGCATCTATTTAACAGGTGAAACAAGGATCCTTGCAGGGTGGTTTCACAGAAAATGTGAGCAAAAACCTACTCACAGAAGTAAATTCAAGAACATTTAGGGGTTTAAGCCATGTTTAGGACTCTTTCTTCCTATAAGTAAATTAAATTCAGTTTGTTCAGACACTCCAAATTAAGCATTAAATTTATAATGCATGACAATATACTCTTTTCAGTGAATCTACTTTTCACATTTCAATTTTCAAATCCTTATATTACTGTATCTACTTGTTTCAATTACTTTTTTTTTTTTTTTGCAAAAGCAAAACAGAATTCTTTTCTTCATTCTTTTCCCCCCATCTCACCACTCCCACTATAGGGCTTTCGATAGTACATTGACATCCTTGTTATTAATTTGGCTGCATCTGCTTTCAGTAAGGTTCATTACATTGCATGGGAGTTTTGGGTAATGTCGAATTACCAGTGGGATACATAAGACCATTATAACATTCTCAGAAATAAAACTGTCAGAAGTTTCAGTGTTATTGGTTAATAAACATTCCAGAGGATTATACATTAAAAGTATCTTGCTTTTTATGGGCAATGTTTATTGAATAATCTTCATAGAAACCACCCAAACACTAATAGAACTATTAAAATGGAAACAGTAACTCAGGGTCTAAGTAAATGATAAGGGTCTGTGGCAGATGGCTGATAAATAAAATAAGAGCTTTTTCTTTTACTTTGATCAAATGATGTTGGTCCCAGGTTGTTAAGAACTCCTATGATATCCAGATGATATGAAGTTTTTCATCCAGTCCTTTAGAACAAGAATGTAAGTTAAAGTAACAACAGACTGTTCTACCTCAACTACCACAGGCTGCACATCATTCCAAATTTTGGCTGAACAATGATCAGTGTTATTTTGTAAGGGCATTTTTGTGTTGTCTTGCTTTGTATACATGAATATGTACTAGTAATGTTATATCACAACACAGCCAGTGAAAGTTCAATTCTTCTTTCTGTGTTTTTCTGTTCAAGGGAGGGTCATACCTCCCCACACTGACAAACAGCTCTGGGGAGTGAGATATAAAGGTGACATTTGATGTATTTTATAAATGAAACAGCCCTATTGGGAATAACACATAGAATACCACAGAAATTTTTTGACTTTTATAGTAGCAAAAAGGGGCTAGGAAGGACTTTATCACTTAGAAAAGAGATTTTTTTTTTTTGTGTGTATTCAAAAAGCCATCATTGCATTCATTTAAAAATATAACATATTCTACAAACTATTTGTCAATGAGAAAATATTGATAAAATTAAAAATTTACAATGGTGCGGCTTTCTCATATTACAGATCCATTAAGTAGAGAACAACCAGAACACATCTTTCCACTATTTTTGACTGTATATGATCATTGTGAATCAGGGAAAACAGATGGAACATAAAGGTAATGGATAATGCATAAATGCTTAAACACTAATCTGCACGACATTTGAAACAGCCTTACCTGATTACCTACATTAAGATGATGCAGGATGTGTGCTGACAATTTCAGTAAAGTTATGAAATCAACCTTGCTAAGCTAAAGTGTAAACTTTAAGTGACTGCTACGCAAACTGGACTCACAGAAAGCCGTGCTGGGATATGTGGTATATGAGGCTCTCACACATAAATCTTTTGTTCTGAAATATACTAGTTATGAAATATATTGCTTATGAAATATATGTGTGGGTTTCAATTCTAAGAGGAACCAGAAAAGTAATCCAGCAACTCTATATGTAGGCAAACATTTTTGAGGAAAGTTGGCTATAGAAACTTTGTATTTTTTTCTTTCTATTTTTTTAACAATTCAATATAACCAGATTTCTAACCTTAAGGCAGCAAGAAAATAAGCCTGTTAGCTCTTCATTTGTACATTAATAATAGTTATTATTTTCATAATGCTTTCACAATTAGTTATTCTGTTCTTGTTTTTTCAATTTTATAGTTTTCTGTAATATTACAAGTCACCATTTTGATTTCTTAGTTAAATATCTTTATATCTTTACCCTAAATAAAAATACTGAGGTTTTCCAAATTGTGTTCCTGACAGAGAAACAACGACTTGTAGAGTGTATATATCTTCCTGAACTACCTCATGCTGAAACAAATATATACATTTCTGAAATAAAACATTGGATTGTTTTTTCCAAACCAAATGTTCCAAACACATCAAAGATATTTTTCCTTAAATCCTTGAATCCTTGAATGTCTGAATCTTTGGCATTTTGTATGTTTACTGTCTGGAAAAGTATAATTAAAGAGATGCAATTTCACTGTGACTGCTGAAATCAGAGCTGCATTGTCCTCATGCCACAACCAAACACTGATTCAGCCCCAGCTCACTGATACTGAGATTAACAATTCAGTTGAATTCCAATATACTCATGACACTTGTCCTCGTGGCGGTTGCAGCTTGGTTTCATAGCAAACTTCAGTGAAATGAGTGTGATATGAATGTAGAAGAAGCTTTCAGCTAGTTAAAAAAAAAAAGATAAAAACACATACCCCTCCTCCCCCCAAGGAACCAAAAAGGTTTACCTCTTTGAAATTTTTCAGAAGTAATCAAAAATAACAGTTGTAAGAAATTATTTCAAAATACATGAGGTAATCTTTCTGCTGCATTCAGCATCAGTATAATGTCTGTAGCAGTTTTGTTTCCAATTCTGAATGTTGCAATTCAGTAAAGAGGTACATTATTTGGGAAAGTGTAGGGAAGACAAAGAGTGGTCATAAACCTAGAAAACTGAAAGATTTAGAAATGTTTAGCTTACTAAGAAGACTAGCAATAAAATAGTTTACTCATTAATGGCCAGTCTTTGCGAGCGAAGATCCGGGGAAGGTCTTTACACCTTCCAGCCTGCGCATTGGATTTTTTAGGTGAGACACAGTGTGCGCGGAACTGAGCCCACCCTTTAATCCTAAGGTTCATCTGCTGGGGCCAAGCGAGCTTGGATGGTGGCAGCGAGGTCCTCAGGATGTAGATGGATTGCCTACAGGGCTAACGAGCTCCATCTGCCCGGGGAGTGTCCCTGACCGGGAATCGAACCCGGGCCTCGGTGGTGACAGCGCCACGCCCTTACCACTAGACCACCAGGGGCTCCCAAAAATAGTTTACTAGAAGGACATAAAACTGCAATATGAAAGTGAATAACCTGTCTTCCACATCCATGAAGCTTCAGTAACTGAAGTTTATTTTTAGGTGAAAAGTTAAAAAACATTTTTAAAAAACACTACAGGTAACAAAATACTGATAGGGATTCTTCTTTGGGCAGACTGTGAGAAGTCCATTGCTGTGGAGGATGAGTAGAGAACACTTTAGGTAAAGATCAGGCCAACTATATAGTATTCTATAGTTCTTTTTAGTTGTATTTTTTTCATTTTTCTCAGGATTTTTTTCACTTTGCTTCAGACCTAAGTTTGTGGACTTATTATTTGGAATCAAATTCTATAGTAAAATCTCCTTTTAACTGAGTAAAGGTTTGGAAAGCTCATCTCCTAATGAAACTTTTAAAAGAAAGTCGATAAAAAAGAGGAGTCTCCTGAACTAAAACCACAAAAAAAAAAAACTAAACCCACAAAAAACAACCAACACTACCAAAGAATCCCACAAACCAGCAAACAACACATACTGATATAAATAAAAGAAACTGTTCTGAATAGATCAAATCAGCAAAATGAGGAAATTCACTGAGGAAGCTTCTGAACGTACCTCCATAAGGAGGCATTCTGCAGAACCATGTGAGAAATTATTGTATAAACCAGCTGTGCAATTGTAAATTGGCAATAATTTCTTGAACCCAATTTGCTTTTTTTTTTAAGGCTACTTTAGCAACTACAATGTCTGAAAATCAATCAATTTGTGGATATCCAAGCTTGTGTCAGTGGTGGCTTGGTATCTCCATACCATGTTATGTTATGCAGTAAAGTACATAAAATGTAATAGGCAATAACAGATAATAATGATGGAGGAGTATGATGTATGGCATCCCACTGGAATCTTAGGAAACTGGAAGAAAAAATATTTTTTTTTATTACTTACTGTACTTTATCATAAATAGAAATAATCCTTGATACACCAGTCAAGACAAGGTACAGGCAATACACAGTTCTTTGTTTCAAGATATTAATATATCCCCAGTTAGTTTTGCCCAACAGCATAAAAAGTAGATGGAAGCAAGAAGGCTGAGTTACGGTTCCTCATGAAGTATGTGGTGAGAAACCTTTCCAATTTGTTTTTGAAGTTTTACATCATTCTAAAAACTAAGCCACTTCTAGATGTAAAATTCACAAAATCTATACAAATGAAATTCATTTGTCATTTCAAATTTAATTAATTAGAGTTATTGCAAAAGTATAAAAATATTTAAGAGTAAATTTCAATTACTTTTGCATGAATATTAGATCTCCTGGTTTTTCAACCTTAGGGCTTAATAAAGTCAATAAGCAGCATAACTGAGAATCACATCAAACATGATTAAATGGTCCCATAAGGAAGCTACTTATAATAAGTAAATCATAACAATGTGTTCTCATATTCTACTGATTAGTTATATTTCTGGTTCAAAGAATTATCCAGTTTATTGTTAACATTTGCAAATTATATTACAGTGTGAATCGTATTTTCTTTCTGGATGTAACTTTCTAAACCACTTAATTCTATAAACTAAATTCTATGATACAGTTGACTGAAAACATGAACCATCCCCAATATACACTTGAGGGCAACACATAATCATAGCAAATATGGCATCTGTGTTATTACCCTAAACAAATTAACATCTGTGGGGATTTTTTAAAAAATAATTTCCTAATAAAGTGTGGAACTAACAAGTTTTCTTTGGCAAAGATATTTTTGGTGAGAATGACTTTTCAGAATTACTAATTTTGGAACAGCTTCTATGTAGAAGAGTATCTAGACACCTTTTGGCTCATTCCTAGAGAATGAATGCACATATGACTTATAATCAGAATTAGTTCCACTGAAATATCTCCTCACTACATTACTTATAGTTTTTGAAAAATGTAATCTTAAACTGCATAAATAGTTCTGGTTGCTATATTGCTCTGCCAGCTTATATCTAAACTTTCAGTGAACCTGGGAAGATGTTGTATAGTTTGGAATCTATGTGTATTATAATAGGTAGTATAAGGATTTAACATTGTATTACCTAATCTATTTTAATTCTGCTTGGTTTCTTACACACTTCACTATGACATATGAGCAGATTTTTGGTATTCTCTGTATGAAAACACTTTTCCAAGAAAGGTTGTGAAATAAACACTCAGTGGTATTATGTTCTATTCTTTGCACAAGTTTCTGTTTATATTATATATATATTTATATCACAGAAGGTGAATCTCTTTATTCTTGCCATGTGTTCTGCCTTCAGCTCTTAAGTTCTCTATTTTATGATCTCCCTGATGAAGAATTCATGAATTCTTTTTTATTGCCATTTGTTTACAATAATCTACAGTCCTAACTTGGAATCTTTTTTGAAAGCATAAATCGGAAGTTTAGATGCACTGAAACCACTGAAAATACTGCAATTTCAGTACATATGGGTCTACAGGATAACAAGGCCATCCCCTGGGCCATAAAACAATTTCCCCACTCTTCCAGGCAAGTACTAATTTTTACCTTGATCCCAGAGAGATCCACAAAACATTCACTCCAGGCATCCCACCAATCTTAAAACACTCATTGAAACTCATGACCTGTGCACTGTGTACTCACATCCTACATGTGTGTGCTTCTATTATAAATAATCTAGTCGTGGGGAGAACTGAAAGTGATCTCATGTCTTTTCCTAGGTGACAGGAAATAATGAAAGTTTCCTCAAGTTTCATTGTTGCCAGAAATGTAAATCTTATTATGGACTCCCTGTCCGTGATGCCTATGATGTTTCACTGGCACTTGGTAAGTACTGAACCAGTGTTTTGTCTTGTTTAAAAAATTTATGAAGTGCAGGAATGGTAATCCTTGTGTCCATAATTAGTGTTTATGCAGCCAGCTTTAACTCAGAACACAGGGAAAAAAAGAAACAGGATATATCTGCATGGACAGCATGGTTCATGGTCTGCTTGAGGGCAGAGCATCCTGCTACCAACTTCTGACTCTCAGTGAAGCTCTTGACAAGCTAAAGCAGCTGAGTAGACAAGGTATTTGTGAGCAGACAAGGTATTTGTGAGCAGATGAGATCCCTCACCTCAACACATTCTGTTTAGTGAAAAATGTTTAAAAGAATCCTATTTACACTACACAGAATGCTAATATTTTAATCAAGATCCCAGTCCTTTTCTCCTCCTCTCCCTTGCCTAAAAATGTCAAATATTATTTTGTTATGCTTTATGTCTTGCATTCAGCATTTGTCTACAACAACATGGTTCCAGTTTATATTGAAGAAAGCTGTTCTTGTCCATTAGTACCTAATATAGCAAAGAGAAAAGTATCTATGTGCTATAAAATCCATTCCCCTGCAGAACTTGGGGAGGCAAAAATCTGAAGTCTGCTGAACTACTTTAGTCTATCAGGAATTAGTATCTAGACAAGGGTTTATATATTCTCACACACAGTATTTATGTACAGAGACTTACATGACTTTATACATAATAACTGTCTTAAATTATGGGTTATAATGTAGGCAGGCAGCAATGTTATTTATGTCCTATAAAGTTTGGCTATATTTATGATTCTTAACTTTTACTACTATAATCTAAGGACAAGTAGCTTAATGATAGATGTTCTGGATATGTGACAATATTTGCCTTAGTTTTAATACAGACATTAAAAAATTATATTGATACATCTCTTCTGGAATCACTTTATAATTTTAAGGTACAAATATATTAAATTTCCAAGAATATCTGTAGTAGTAAACTAAGAACTTCAGTTTCCCACAGCACTATAAAAATGTTAACTGCTAGTACAAACCCTAACACCTTTTCTTCCTGTTCATGAAATTCTATATATACCCATTAATCTCTAAGTGCCTCCAGACATACCTATAATTCTCAGCATTATAATGAATGTGTAACTCTGTATACTGGGGAGATGGTCCTGCCAAAATATTAGTAGCCCTCAGAAAATTGGTTTCTTCCTGTGCTAATGGATCTGATTGCTTTAATACATGTCAAACAGTCTGTTAAACTACATAAATAAATGTCTTGCCAAATACTCCCTTCCAAACACTATTAAAATTATAAAAACGCATAAAAATCCCAGATTGAAACTGTCACATATTCAATACACATGTGCAACTATTTACATATGCACATACATGTATGCATATATAAAATAAGGATGAGTAATTCCCCCAAATAGATTATAAAACTCCATTTTCCAAGCAGTAGTGGAAAGACCTGAAGTTCGCTAAACCATATAATGAAATATCAGGTAGTCAAATTAGCCTGCTGAAGAGACTAAAAAACTTAATAAGATAAAAGTGCTTTGGTTTATCTGAAATGGTATAGTTCAAGATATATATCCTTTTATGGCTTTAATAATTGTATAGAATGATAAACTCTTTTTTTTTTATAGGAAATATGAGAGCAGTCAAAGCATATAAAGACAATTCTGGTCCCTCTTTTCATTACAATCCTCTGTAGACTTTGAAAGGGAGTAATCACATATCCTTTTAGTAAATGTGTTTTGACTCAATCAGCTTCATCCCCAGTTGTTGGAGGGAGATTCAGGTTATGATTATGGGGATCCGTTCCTTGCTGTGAGTTTACTTCTTGAATGCTTGAATTGCTAAGTGAGAAATGTAGAAGAACTACATGTTTCTCTAGAGAACTCATATACTGGGAATAAGTATTATCCTTTCCATTAATTGCTGAAGGAATAAGCATAAATACTGGGGTTGCAATGACGAGTAGCAGAATCTGGCTGTTATGCACTTAGCACTGATCACAAACTCAGCAGTAATGACAAGAAAATTGGACTGAAAATCTCTTATTTTAATTCTGTAGGAAAAAACATTCTAAATATATTTAAATGTAGGGTAAATTGAAAACTTAAATCTTCTGGAGGTATTCCTCACTTAAGTCACAGTAAAGATAAGAGAAATGAAAAGGAATGATGGAAGACTCTTTGTCCTAAAGCCCTACTTTAGTAGCAATATTTTTTCCTGGTTTGTTTGCTTGTTTTTTTTTTTCTAGGACCTGGCAAGAATATTCCCTCCTACTTCAGCTTATCACAATCCCAGCTCTTCCTGGAAGTCAATGTTATTGTAAGGCATTCCTTTGTAAGTCATGAAATCATGAGCTAAAGTAGGGAAGCTTTCAGTCTTCAATTTCATGTCTGCTAACTTGTTGTCAGTAGTCTCTCTTTCTATGGCTGATGCACAGTTCCTATTGGTGCTCTTAACAAAGATGGCACAAATAAATTCATAGATGAACAACTACTATGTCTGTCCATAAATACACGTGCAAAACAACGGATGTAGCACATGATAGAGGAAGAGGGGTATAAATTAGAAATGGATTGGTAGACAAAGAGATGGGTAGTTTTTATGTTGCAAATTGAAAGTATATCTGGTTTTATAAGGGAAAACAAAAGCCACCAGGTATATATTTGCAAATGTTATGCTGGCTTAAAATCCAGCTTAAAAGCAACTATATATGAATGGAAGATTCATGCTTGCTCAATATAAATTAAAACATTATACTAATAGTGAAGCAAAATGGTTTTCATTATTTTCTAATAGCAAGAAATTGGTCAGATGTCTTTGATGTGTCCTTCAGACAATCTAAATATGAATTTATTTCTGGTGATCCCAGGCATACTGGTACCCGTGGCTGCTCCCACATTCCCAGGGAAGCGACAGGGTGGCTGTCACACTCACTCTGTCACTGATTAAGTTGCTACTTTTGTTTGCAAATTTTCACACAGTGTCCCTGTGCCCAAAGTGATAACAATCACAGTCATTTCCGATTCGTAATCCAAGAACATGTCCAGGCCCTTGCCCTGACAGACCTTCAGAGTTCACAAATATGAAGTGACAGCCCTTCTGGCATGATTAATGTAGTGAAAACACAGAGCAATGAGTCCAAGATGAGACACACCAGTTAGACCAAGTCTGTCCTTCACTCAGATCTTATATGAATTCTTAGCATTTATCACTGGTTTTGCTCTCTTGTTCTTCCTTCTACAATACTTTTAATTTTACAATAAATCCCAAGTAGGTCATGCATAACAATAAGACTAATGTTTTCTTGCCAAGTAAAACCACATTCAGAAGGGTGGTTTTGTAATAACTCAGAAGCATTTATAGTGTAATAAAAAATACATTGAACAAACCAACATATCAGAATAACAAGACTATTAAATAAAATGAAAATATCCCAGGCCTTCAAAACATGCTGTAATTCTTCAGAATCAGAAATGACCAGGGCTCAAAATCAAATACAGATATTCCTAAACTTTAAAGTATTCAGATTCAGGATTTTGGTTCAGTCTCATTTTTATAATGATAGCCATGTGGTACTGTTCTTCTCCTTTGTGGATAAGGAAAAAATATGTGTTCTACTGACTTTGTAGTTGCTGTACATAAATGAAGACTTTCAGGTCATTAGTTTAACCACATGTGCAGAACATATAGGAATTAGGATAACATTTCTCACGACTACAGCTATTTGATGGAAAGAAGAATTGGCATCAATAATGCTCATATCTATCACACTTTGTACTATAATAGTAAAGAACAAAGTGTTTGTGAATCCCAAGGAAAGTTTGGCAGCTGTTTCACTGAGATGTAGGTAGCAATCATGTTAATAGTTATACATTCTGCCCATTAGCTGGCAATAATGTTCATGTCCTGTAGTCAAAACATTATAGCACGGCAATTTCTTCATTACTGGAAACAGATGAAAAATCCTGTTAGGCACAAAAGGAATGCTGTGGCTGTGACTCTGTCATACTTGTATCTATTGCTCCCAGAGGACCCAAGGAAACTATATCAGTTACTGCAGACAGAGTACATTTGAATCCCACTCTCACCTGCAAACCCCTGTGCACAGAGCACAGAAAATATAAACCATGAAAAATTCAAGAATAAATGTTCTGAGACAGGTGTTCTCTTATTCAGGACACAGGTTTTCCATCCCTTGTATTGAAACTGATGGAAACAGATGAAGTCTGTGCCACGCCTGAAGGTTTGATCTGATGAAGCTTGTGTAGGGGTGACAAGAATGATAGAGCTGACTGAGCTATACAAGTAACAGGCCAGGGTGGGGGGTAACAGGCCAGAAAACCCCTGATTCCCCAATGTATCCCTGTCTCATATGTATCAAATTAATTCCATTAAGGTAATGCTATGTTTTCCTTTCCATGAGGTCAAATAATATGGGCTTAGGACACATAAAGATTTTTTTGTGGGAAAAAACCCCATATGAATCTCTATTGGGATGACACAGAAAGGTTAGATAAAGCCTAGAATCCAGACATGTTAAAGTCAATGAAAGTCTTGCAATTACCCACAATTTGGCTAGGATTTCACTCCTGAGACTTCACTTTTCTTTTGACTTTCAGCTACAGAGCAGGTAAAAATGTCTTCCCAAAGCCAACAGGAAATGCTATTATTTTATTTTTAAATAGCTGTTTGCAATGCTAATCTGCTCTAAAATCAAACATTGGGGTTTGTCCTTTTACTGTAAACCTATTAACCTGCTATTCAAGATTATTTTCTTGTGAAAAGTGTGCTGCTAACATTAGTGCAAGTGTGCACATAGGGATTATTAACCATTATTACATTTGGACTAAACTGCTAACTTGTAGACATGAAAAGAAAGCTAAAACACAAATGCTTCTGTTCCATTTGAAATAAATTACCATGCTACCTCAAATTCCCAGCAGGAAAAGGGAAGAAGGGATGTAAATTTCTGCACAGTGTATAGAAAGTTTAATGGATTTCTGTGCGATAAGAGTGGAAGTAGCGGCGTGGTTCATGTTGTCGGTGTGATGACAAAAAAGCAGGATAGCAGGATTTCATTCCTTTCTTTGTAAGTGGACTGCAAGACCACCACAAAGATATTTTCTTTAAAAAGAAGAATACAGGAAGGATTATGTAAAATGAGCAAAAGCTGCAGAGTTCCAGTTGAGAACTGAACTTCCTGAAAGGTCAGGTGTTGGGGTTTTGTTTGAAGCTTATCTTTTTGCCTCTCTGCAGTTCAAGAGCAGATCTTTCACAGCTGGGCAGCAGCAAGATCTCTGCATTCACACCACCCCAAAGAAAGGGGCATTCCAAGCAGACCTGCAGTCAACTGCTGCCACATAAGAGAAGGTCAAGGCATGAAAGCACCTTTTTCACCATCATCCACAAACCTGTGTCATGTGGGACTAGAGGGTCAGCTGGAACATTACAACAACTTGGATGATCTGAATGACTTTACCAGGTAGGACCTCTTCTACTTAAAAAAAAAAAAAAAAAAAATTAAAAAATCATGAATGTACGACAAAACTCTGCTCTAGATGAACTTTCCTTATCCAAACTTACAGCTTTGCGTTTAGAAAATGTGAATTTTCGTCCTTTCCCTCACATTCTTGTTAACACCTGTGTTAGTCTCTGTTACTGCAAGTTACCCCTTTACCTCAGATGGCTGCACAGTTTTCACTACTGAACCACCTTCGTGAGCAAAAGCAGATTTTTGTGAGTAGTATAAAGAAATCCCTCTAACTGTACTACTAGAATTCCCCACAGATTTATTTTTGGACATTACAATAATGTAAGAGAAAAGTAGCCTAGCTTTTTTCTCTTGTCTCAGCTCCCATAAATTCAGGGCAGATCAGGGATTCATTTAGTCCTGCTTGAATACAGTGCATTCATAATCCTGTTTCTATTTACGTTATGCAGAAGGGATATGGACTCTGGATCACTGGTGGTTGGAGTTGATTATTCCCAAGATGGTTCAAAACAAAGGCTTAAGCTATTCCCTACTTTCCTGGTGGTGACAGTGTTCTCATGTATGTGACAGTAAATTCTGTAATATACAAGAAGTAGAGTCTGTTCCCATCCTACCAGAAAAGGTTGTGTCCACCAGATGAATTTATCGGTTAAAAAAGAAGTTGACACTAATAACTCATCTGCTGCTAAAATTAAGCGTGTGAGTCCCCGATTAATATTCACAACTATAAAACACATTGAAATATAAGGAGTGTCTAAAACACAAGTGATGTTTGCACTTATAGCTTCCCGGCTTCTGTGAGCTTTCCACAATGCTGCTAGCTTGTCTGACAAGAAGTCTCTGATATACCTGTGAAATAATAAGGTAAAACACGGGCTGTCCCAGTAATTTTCCTTCATATGGCAGCTCTAATTTCCTTTTTTAAATAATATGTTAACACCTTATTTCTGAAGATAGCTCTGTGTGAACTATCAAAATCACAGAGCTGTACTTATATTACAAATAATTGTTGATAGAAGAAAGGTTTCCTACCAATTTTTTCTTGCTCCAGTGCTGTTTTGTATTGGTTAGTAAACAAATATTCTCGTAAATGTGAATAGAACTCTTCTGTGCATGATTCAAGCATGATGCCAGCCTCCTTGCCCACTTACTGACAAGATGCTTCAGACAAACTAAGATTAAATTTAAAAGGTTGAAGTGACCAGTCACACATACGAAGAACAGCTCAATGGTGGATGTGTTTCATTGCCATGTTTAAGAAAGGTGAAGGGTCTTGGCACAGACTACACTGTAGATCAGCTGAACCAGCACAAAGAAGAATGTTTGAATCCTTTAGTGCAATAGATCTTCATAATCCCCATTTTTTAGCACATGGTTCACAAAGCCAGAGTTGTAAGAAGGATTTTTAATATAAACTGGCTTTCTGAGACCTGAAAAGTTAATCAGATTGGTATTTAATTTTATTTCTTTTATACTTAAAGCCTATTCTACTCACACATGAACTGTAAAGCTCCTATTGAGAAGAGTGAGATGAATGCTAAAAATGGAATATACAGTATATAATTAACTCTAGTGGACCAGGAATTGGATGGATATACTTTGGGAAATAATCCTGAGCTTTCAAGGAAGAAAATAGATGATCAAATAGTCTTATTCAATCTGTAATTCCTAGGATACTGTGAATAAATATCCTTTGGTAACTCAGCAAAATGATTGCTTAATAGCAAATCATAGAATCATGGAATGTTTTGGGTTGGAAAGCACCTTAAAGATCATATAGTTCCAACCCCACTGCCATGGGCAGGGGCACTTCCCACTAGACTAGGTTGCTTAGAGATCAATCCAACCTGGCCTTGAACAATTCCAGAAATGGGGTATCCACAGATTCTCAGGACAGTTCCAGTGTCTCACCACTCTCACAGTAAAGAATTTCTTCCCAATATCCAATCTAACCCTGCCCTCTTCCAATTTAAATCCATTCCTCCTCATCCTATCATGACAGTTCCTGATGAAGAGCCACTCCATCTTCCTTGTAGGCCCGCTTCAGGTACTGGAAGGATTAATGATTTAATTAAGATTGCTTAATAATAAATGGAGTGACTTTTAATTGCTGTAAGTATCCTTATATATTAGTTTTATGTAAAATCAGATATAAACACAAAAAGTCACCGTATATTGTCCCTTACTTGGATGATTTTAAATTATTTTAAAGTTACAGGTTATTTAAAAATAAAACTAAGGTTTCTGATCAGAAACTTATGTGAGAAAAATACATTGAAATTCAAAGTGCAGGTCAGTCTTTCTGCTAGAAATAGTTTATTTCACTTAAAAAGAAAAGAACATGTAATAAAACATCAGACCTGATGACAAAACCTGACAGCTGTACTTCATTGCATTTATGTTAACATTCAAAATCAGATTAAATTAGGCATTTTAACTATCCTCCTGATTTTATTTAAAACTGCATTTGCTTTTTAAATTTAGTGAAACTTTCATACCATTAAAGGGCAAGTTAGTTAGTTCATTAAATTAAATTTAAATTCATACAGTTTTTCCAGCATAAATAAATAATCCAAATATTCTTATCCAGATTGAATGTGATGTTCAGTTAAGGGAATAGAACATTCTGTAATAATTTAAAACCACACACTGACTTGAAATATTTTTATAAGACAATGCCAACTTAAAGTCAACCGTCTCTTGAGCCCTTTTTTAACTTATTTACACTCTTTCCAAGTAATACCAACAATAATATGTAAATAAGTGCTGAGAGAAAGAAGGTATTTCTGGTAATTTTGTTTGGTTTTCATAGTTAATGACATTTTGTCTCTGTTTAAATTTTACTCATTTAACTGTGCCCAAGAAGGGCCATAAATAAAGCCAAGATGATAATGTCAGTCTACACGTAAGCCCAACACTTCCCATATCCACTCAACTTGCATACAAAGAGAGACATTAATATAATTTATTATTTCTGTTCTTTGAATAAGAGGCAGGACTTCTCAGCCTCTTCTCAGAGCATTGCATACATGTATAGACAATATTATCATGTGCATATATGAGTGTACTGGTACATTCTTATAATGATTGAAATTGTGAGCATGTTTTATGCACTCACCTGTCATGGAGATCTCAGTACAGGATCAGGGCATATGAACTGAACTGAAGCCAGTAAATTATTTCATCAAAACTCTCTGAAATCTAGTAAATGGAAATGCCTTTGACTGTGCTGATCTGTGTTGTACTTTACAAGTGAGATGATTATGATGGGATCTCCTGACCATTAATAACTCTTTGAGTCATGCAGGTAAACCATAGGAGTCTTTCTCCTTTTTCATTCTTAGTTACTTGCATAAATGGTCTAATTGTAATCTCAATAAAGACAATGGCTCAAACAGTGTCTTTGTGGTGGTGGCGGTTTTCTTCCTGTTGGTGATCTACTCTTTTACAAGGTAGTTAATAGTTGTAGATTTCTACAGTCAAAAAAAGAGAACTATCTCTTCAAAGAAATCCCCTACTTACTTAAAATCATTTTGTCACAGAATTATATTGACTTGAAAAATTGTAGCATCTGCTTAGAAAGAAGTCTGACTTTGGCTTAGTTTCTGCTGCTGGGCTTTCACTGGACTTGTTTCTGCCACCACAACTCAGTACTAACTTTGTTAGCCTCAGCCACAGAAATGTTTTATCACCATGGCTACAAAGAATAAAGCACACTGGACATGGTGCTGCACAGGGCTGGACATTCAGCAAAGCCTGAGGGCAACACAGGCCTCATTTTAAACACTGAGTGTTTCCACAATCACTGGGATGATTCACAGGCACACACACACACACACGTGTTCATAACCTAGGGCAAGAGGAGCAGAGCATTCAGAAGGCTGGTGGATCCAGCCTCTGGGCTTCATCCCAGACATCCCCTTCATTTCAGAATTGTCCTCAGTGTGTTTAATACTCCATAGCTTTCCACCCTCACATCTCCAGCTTTTTTTCCAGTTTCATTATCCACTTGGAAAACAGAAAGTTAAAAGCCTTACTTTGATCTCAGATGTCATAACATAAACAACAGATGCAAATACTTCCTTGGTGACCACTAATCTGTCTGTAAATCTCCTGATGAATCAGAGCTAAAAATAATTACACTCTGTGTTATTTGGCATAATTCATCTCTTCACTTTTATACTCTGGGAAAACAGGAAAATATTGTTAGCTTTAAGGAATTTTTTATTTTAAGGTGTCTCATAGATGGTTCATTATATACCTTAGTGCCATGGGAGAGGTGGACAAAGAGCTCAAAACTCTGTTTTACTGTATTTTTTAAAGAGTAGAATTTTGTTCTTTTTGCTTTTCTCAACAAGGAAACAGTGTGAGCAACTTTAATAAATTTACCAAAATTAACCCACTCGGTTCACCTCTTTTAAAAAGATATTCTTCTAGGTGTACAAGTTGGGGATACAATTTGACTATTGTGGTTTATTATTTTCTTTACCCTGAATGCTAATACAATTCTGCATTAAGACCATTAATACTGTCACTTCACTGATACTTCCCAATGGACCATGCCAGGAGCCATTCTATGATTAATGGTTGTAGAGATGATTGTTGGAATCCCAACTACTATTAGATAGCCAACCTAAATCCAAAATAAGAACACTTTTCAGCCAAATGTTGCCAAATGCACACAGAATTAATAGTGTCAAACTAAACTGTATACAGAATGTAAACATTCACCTTGCCTTTCTATTGCTAGTATGTGGCAAATCAGAGAAGGTTCACTGTCTTGTTCCCAAAGATACTCTTCTGTACCATAAAAGCTATTCAGGATGCCTCATGATTGTATCTCTTATATAAATGAAAAAGTATAGGAATATTTTTAGGAATAATCTTTCAGGACAAGAATCTCAAAAGTGCTAAAGTTTAGATCTGTAAAGAGAGCTTTGGAACAAAGATAAGTACCGGAATTTCTCATACAACAAAACTGGGTGATTAAACTCTAAAGAACATGATTCATGGGCAGAAACAGAGTGATCAGAAGTTTACCTGAACCAACTGGCATGTGTGTCTTACTCTGTTAGATATTTCTTCCTGAATTAGCTGTTAGTTACTCAGGTACAGCAAGCTTAATTACCTAGTTTTGATTTTCCTTAAAACATGATAGATTAGGAAACAGAGCTTCTATTCCCTCTTCAGTCTGAGGAGTTACAGACCTAGAGATTCTCTTCCAAGCAAGTTTACTCCATAGAAATATAAACTAGGATGTGTTAAGTGTGTTCTCTATTCCTCGTGCTGGGGCAGGACCATTAAGTCATGAAGAGCACAAGGTTCATGATGCTAAAGAGGAAGCGCTCAAGTAGAATTGTGATGTGGCAGCCCAGTGATACAGGTGTCAGATGCCCTAAGGACTCTTTTCTCAAAAGGTCTCTTTTCTCAAGATTGCTTATGAATTTTGAAAGAATTATTAAATAAATATGCAATTTATGTCTCTCAACAATTAAGATGTTAAATTAGAGAAAGAATGACATGGTGAATTTAAGATTTCACGTAAGCGTTAAGTATGCACAGTCTCTGAGGACAGAGTTTGAGCATAATCATGAAAACCTACCAGCCATAGAGTTCTCAGCTTATAGAGATCATCGGGGATAGTAAAATGAGTAAATTTAAGTGCCTCCATACCACCAAAATTCCACTGTATGCATCAGAATTTTCTCAATCTGTGGCTTAGGGTCATACCGTGTTTCTGTAACTCATTCCCACTGATTTTTTCTTTGGGCACAGTTGAAAGTGAAGATGTTCAGAAAATTGTTCTACAAATTTTTTGCATAAATAAACTTTTGGCTTGAAATGTTGTGATTCCAGGAGTTCTCACACTCTACATATACAACAGTTGCACCGTATTCCTCTCTGGCAAGACTGTCTTCCAAAGAAATCAGAATAGGCAGCTATGCACACACACTGGACATTAAGTATGCCTCACAATTTTTTAGAGACAGAGCTAGCTATCCTTATAAAAAATAGGGATTTAACAGGATTTGGACCCCACAGGATTTGTTTGTGTGCAGATGTCTGCACACAACAACCCAAGATCAGAAATGTTCATCAGAGCCTCAACATTGGGGACATGTTTAACACTTACAAGAGAGTCAGCAGCTATTTTTAAGAAAACATTTTTTATATGTAAGTGTCATTGAGAGGGATAGTAAGACATAGCCAATACAAACAGATTTCAAATGAACTGCTTTTTATCATTCATCACTTAATGAAATAGAGCCTCTGGTTTTCTTTTTTCTAAATAATGTGGTTTTGATGTTGTGTCCACTTGGAAGTAGTACTATCAGCTTGTGATTACCTACATGGGTTAGGACTGTGGAAGCAAAACTGACCAGACTCTAGATTTCATACATAAAAAATTCCTTTTTTAATTTTTTTTTTTTCAGAGAATCCATTTAGTTCTTTCTAATGTTTCCTGCTCATTGTGTAAGAGGACTTTTGTTTCCTGTGATGCAGATAAGGAACAAGGGAAATAGAAATATCAAACTATCACATTTCAAGAATGCAATTAAAGACTTCAGTGGTGACAACTTAGTTACTGCTGAATATGCTCATCTAGGCAGGTCTTTAGAGCATGGTTGTTATGATTTAGTGATAAGAGGACCACATTCTCAAGTGATGTATAACATCACAAAGTTCTGTGAATTTGCTGTCAAGGATCAGGGAAAGTATTAATAAGCTGGGGATATCCAGGTTTCAAAAGAGCTCATAAATGTATCATCATCTGCTTCTAAAAAAAACACCATAGTTTTCATAGATGAGGTAATTTATACGTCAGATAACCTGTCATTAAAGCAACTGTGGAAATTCTCATTCCTTTAATTTTTTTCCTCTTTAATTTTCTCCTTTCTCTTTCCCCTCCTCTCCTCAGTCTTTTCTGGCTTTCCCCTTCCCTTCATGGTATAAGGCAGGGCTAGACATTTTTTCTCCAGTCTCTCATTCCAGATGAAGGAACTCCCAGGAGTATCAACTTCTTCCAGATATCAGAGCCGTATGTAAACATATTATTGGTCTGGATTTTAGTGTAAACAAAATTTGAAAACCATCAAACAAAGCCATTGGCACAATACTTATTATGCTGTAGCAAAAAAACAAACAAACAAAAACCACAAACAAACAAACAAACAAACAAACAAACCAAAAAAAACACAAAAAAATTTACAAATTCAGGGCTGGCACGATCAAATCAGATCCCTCAATCTGACAACAACTGAATTGTTGCAAAAATAACTCAGAAACTGGAAATGTGACAGTAAATTTCTTTTTCCCTCACCAAAATTTAAGGTTCCTCAGAAGTTTAAAGGATAAGAGGTGCTGTACAATGCTGATACTTAGCCTTTTAGCCGGTACTTAGCTGGTATTTAGCATTTTAGGAGACTTCCGAGCATTTACAACCCTACCTTCAGGCTGTGACTGCATATATACTTACTCATCATTTCCTGGTTTTACCTGCAGGGGATTCCAGAGCAGCTCAACCACTTTAATGAATGTGACATTGGCAGATTTTGGATTGAGGTAGGGTGGTTCAACACAAGACATTCAAGATATTTTCAGCAGCTATTTATTTGAAAGAGGGGATAAGCATTGAAAAGATGATGTGGAGGTTGTTTCTCTTTCGCTGTTGACTGCCAAGACATTTTTTTAACAAGCAATGATGACAGTTTACAGGACTATGGAGATTTGCACGAAAAATATGTCTAACCTTATTGATTCCTATAGTACTATTTTGCAAGTTCTCTCAAGAAAGTAATCCTGCATAGTTTGAATTCCCTTATTTACATTACAGAATTTTCTTTCCTTCTCACACTCCGTTTAAAGCTTTGCTAACCTCTGTGGCTGTCTGACTGATTATGTATCCTATGTCTACATATTTAAGCAAAAGCATTCAGCACCATCTTTCAGCACGTCATTATCTTTTTAAACAAAAATCTCCTGTCCCTGTCTTAGCAAAACCACAACTTATTTTCTTCAAAACCAGCTTACTTTAATGCTGTGAAATTGAGACAGATTGTATTTAATGAAAGAAGGACTTTAAGTTGAGAAGCTGTTGTTGAAATGCATGGTCACAGAGTATATAGTCTTTACTGTATCTGCCTCCTGGGGGCGATTCGGATTAGGTGTTTTCTAGCTGAATTAAGTACTTAACAAAGGAACTATTCTCCCATCTGTGAATACAGCTGTACTGTGCAAATACCATTACTGCCAGTTGAAATTACGAAGTTGACATCCACAGGTCACATGCACAATTTGTAGTGATGTTAGAGGGAACACTATATGGAGTATGGAAAGAGGTTAATGTGCAGTCCTTAAATTTTGAGGGTGGAAAAAGGCAAATACAAATTCAAATACAGCAGAAGAATGAAACTACAGGCATTATTCTACTTCCACTACAATCATTTGGATTTGTATTACTTCATTCCAGCTTACTTCACAGGCAGTTATTAAGAATTTCCAAGATCAAGAGGGGTAGGTTATTTCACAGGGAAAAATATGACCTTTGAAAGCAAGCAACTGATGAAGAAGAAACTTTAAAAATACATAATTTTATTGTTCAACCTAAATAATGTGTTTTTTTTTTTTTTTTTTTAATTTCATATCTTGTCCTCAACAGTCTAACTGACATGGAGATAGTGGAGTTGAATAGTCCTAGGATCAGTCCTAAGATAAGGATCTACATTTTTAACAATAGTTCATATTCATAAGTCTTTAACCAATTGCACTATGAACAACCTTCTCTGGGCAGTCTGTGCATACAGGTCCCCAGATCAGTTCCTATAGATTCTTGTTGGAATGCAGTGGGGTAAGTATAAACCAGTTCAATATTTAGCAAGTTTTAAAAAGCATTGATTTTTCCCAAAGAGCTATGGAGCATTTATTTTGATTAAATTGTGTAGTGAGCTACATTCTTATTACACAGGATGAGAGAATAGTTCAGCAAGATGACTTCCATCTTCTGTTAGACAAAAAAAATCCACTGTGGAAATCTGAGAAAAATTTTATTTAAGAAGTTGACATTTTAGTAACATTTTCTATTCGTTCACTGTCTTGGGAAATAAGTTTGTGGGTTAAAGGAGAAGATAAGAAATATACTGAGATACTTTAACACTGGTAATAATTAAGGTATTTTCTTAAGAAATTAAAAATATCAAGAACCAGAAGACATAAAATGCCTACACAGATTTATGACACAGGTTTATCTCATTCAGAATCTTGTTTCTGACAATGGTTAATTGTAGAAGCCTAGGACAGTATATTCTCCAAGATACATACAGCTTAGGAGCTTCCTGAGGTAATTTTTTATGGGGACAGTTGTACTTTATAGTCACTGCTAGACTCAACCCTCATGCACTTATTTAGATAAGTGCATTTAAAAAACATTTAAAAAACATTTCTATTTTTGGCCTCTACAACATCCTGTGGCAGAGTTCCATAATTTTATTATGCATTATGAGAAAAAGTTCTTCCTTTTGTTTGTTTGTCCCTAAGGGAACCAGGGACAAATGAAAAGGCACTGTATTTACCCAGTAACCAGTAATGCTGCTGTGGGAGACCTTTGCAGAGCTACACAAGGGAGTTGCTGATTCTGACCACAGATCTGCAGACAGGAGAGCAAGGGGCAGTCACAGCACAAAAAAGTGAGCTGAAATTTTGCAGTAGGGGAAAGCAGAGAAGCCCGCACCCAAAATGTGTCATTATTTTCTCATTTTGTCAATGCTCTCTTTTCAGTCGGGGATACCTGTGTGCCACAAACCAATGCCAGATGTTTATCTGCATGTACCCAGTGAGAAATGTAAGTGACTGAAAAAAAACCTTTATCTCGTGTACACTCAACTGAAGAGCCTCAGGCTGCTATGGAAATACATGAAAAGGAAATTGTAAGATCCTAAGGGCAGACCAGAGTACAGCCCGCGGTGTGGCAAGTAGAGTGTTTTCATTTGCTGTGGTTTGTCCTTTCTGAAGTGGTCATGTAATGAGTTGAAATATCGATGTGTTTAGATAGTAAACTTGCATGTAAGGCTGCTGGTAGCGAATTTCCACTTTAAAGACTATGAGTGGCTTAATGGACAGTTACAGCCTGACATCATCATACCTTCCCTTTCTAGAATCAGAAAGCAAAAAACCCGACACTTTTTCCTCAGTTTATTCCTACAATTCTTCTATACAAAAAGCAAATGTGTTGTATTTAATTTTTCAATGCCCAAATGGTTAAAACTTGACACTATAAAACTGCTAACCACAAAATTTGAAAATTGTTATTGCTCAACTGGAAAGTATTCTAGGTGTTTTCAGACAGAAAGCATGTCTTCACAGCCAAGGTCTTCACAAATAAGGACTGAAGACAGTCATAGAACTTTGAAATATAAGCTATATTCTATAAACATTGATTTTCAGCAAAAATAATTGGTGTTTGACAAATTACCTGGTGGCTCAATGGGTGAGATTCTCAAGGATTTTCTCAGGGTCAACAAATGGTACGAGGTGAAAAATGCTGGCTTTACAACTTTTGACTGCAAGTAAAGATTCTGATAAGTAATAGAAATAATCACTGCAAATAATTGAGTTAACTATTTTTAACACAATAACTTTATTTAACTGTCACCTTAAGCTGACCTAAAGTAAGTATATTTTTAAGGTAACTGGATAACAGAAATGTCTTAGGTGGTTTAGAGAATTTATCAATAGGGAAAGTTGGACACCTTTTAAATTAATTATCTCTGCAGTATTTCCTCTACTGTATTTAAAGAATAATAGATGACATCTCAGCTTAATGAGTCAGTCTCAAGCTATTAACATGCAGTAGGATATTGGAACATATGCTTGAACTTTAAGATCAAAAGGAGCACGTGACAGATGTGACAGGATATCATTCAGACCACCTGTCTGAGGCAGCCCACACTGGTGTCTGTAAAGGCTAACTCACAGTGTTGCTGATCTGTGTTACTGTTCACAGATTCTTCCTCTTTTCACTGCTTGTGAAAATACCCATGCAGCTCAAGTGTCTAGAGGTGAGCAGTAGACATAGCATGGTTCCCTTTCCTATTCTGGATGTCCCATCGAATAATAACACAGCTGAGGTAATTGCAGCTTACTTTTGGCATGCTCTGCAAACCTCCTTCTCCTCTTAAAGAGATGTAATTTTAACTAGCTTCTAATTTAAGCTGTTAGAAAATGTGATCCTGTGGTGTTAACTTCGACATGGGGCTGCCCATGTCAATAGCAGTCGCTGCATGACACACTGATCCTTGAAAGGAAACTGAAAAAAATAACGTGATTTTCTGAGATAAACAGGCATGATGGAAATGTCCATTTTATAGTGCCAAGCTGAATAGACACTGTACAAATTAGAAACTCCTGTGGTCTAGATCTTACTGTGCCACTATCTTCATTTGACATCCCCATGCCTTAGTTTTCTTTGGAGAAAAAGGGGATTAACTCACATTTACTTTTGAATAAAGTAAATCTTGGGCTCTAAGTGTTCCCAATAGCTTTTTGTTCTCTTATTTGAAACTGGCCATATTTTTCTTACAATGGAGTAAGTATCTAGCAAAACAAGTTTGTAAAAGTATTTCATTGTTACAGAACAAGCTCTCAAAACCTCAATAGATCTAGAAAACAAAAAAGATTTTTAAATGGATCATCAGTTCAAAAAAACCTCAAACTATAGTTCTGGGTCATTCATAAAAATGTTCTAATCCCAGTGGCGTATGTTTCAACTCAAAGAAATTACATTTTTCTAACTACTGAAGGCTGGCGAGTAAGATCAACTTTAAGACATTTTTAATTCAGCTCTGTCTCTTTTGTGGTCCTTGTATTTTCTGAAACATTTAGATTTAGTCTGTAAAGAACACAAACCAGTAATTAAAATTAATTAGAAATTGTGCCAGTGGTCCAGAGACACTTAAGTATTACAGCAACAAAAGGACTGGAGGTTCTCAAAGTTGATACATCTCTGCTTTTTGCAGCAGAAAATTATTTTTATTTGCATATTCAGAGGAGAGGAATTTCATAACAAAATTACAGCACTTTTGAGTTCACAGCCCAGTGTTGTAACTCTGATGGGGCCTGAACCACAGTAAAATCTCTCATTCAGAAAAGTAAAGAGAAACACTACTGTAGTGTACTGAGCACATCACAGTTCACAGGCAGGGGCCACGTGTAAAGACTGTTAAAAAGATAATCACTTAAACCCATGACATTAGAAATTCATCAGATCTAGAGTGATGATCCTGAGAACTGTTTCTTTCTCTGACTCATATACTGCAAAAGACTTTAGTCTGGATGTGGCTTTCATTCTCATTAAGAGAAAAGCATTCCCAGAGCAATATCACAGCGTTACATTTAAAAAGTCACTTTCACAGACAATGGTGCAGAAAACTGACTTTTAATTTTGGGAGGTTCATTAATTTAAAATGTGGTTTGTTTCTTTTTAGTTAACAAACTGAAATAATTCCATTTCTGTGAGAGAAAATTAGAGGGTTTAGCCACTGAATATTCTGGATGCAAAACCATACCTCTTAGATACACTTGAAGTTGTAATAATAAGAATAATAAGGCCAGTCTTCGCGAGCGAAGATCCGGGGAAGGTCTTTCCACCTTCCAGCCTGCGCATTGGATTTTTTAGGTGAGACACAGTGTGCGTGGAACTGAGCCCACCCTTTAATCCTAAGGTTCATCTGCCGGGGCCAAGCGAGCTTGGACAGTGGCAGCGAGGTCCTTAGGACGTAGGTGGGTTGCCTTTAAGGGCTAACGAGCCCCACCTGCCCGGGAGTGGCCCTGACCGGGAATCGAACCCGGGTCTCAGCGGTGATAGCGCGGCGTCTTTACCACTAGACCACCAGGGGCTGCCACTTGAAGTTGTGGAGGTAGCATAAAATCCTTCATTGATGCAGACAAAGCTGTATTTTTACTGTAAGACTTCCACAGGTAAGTGGGATTATCTATGCATTTTTGAAAGACACTAGGATTCTGTGCTGGTATTAGGGAGAGTGTATAAATGTTTCTGTGGAACCAACCAACCTCAAATCTGTATGGTTCTTTTCAGGAAATTTGAAGCGAATTGCTTTAAAAACCTTCTATTTAATATTTTATTTGTCAAAGAGTTTCAGTCAAACTATATTGTATTATTTAAATAAAAATTTTTCAAAACTCCCTTGTATTTATTTAGAGGCAAATGGATCTACTAGACCTGTTCCTGTGCCATCGGCTTATCACTTTCTAATTACGGCCACGTTATTTTCTTATCCCTCTTTCTGTAATGATTTGCCTATGCAACACAATTTAGATGTAAAAAAATGTGATTATTCTCATTTTACAGAGGAGAAACCTGAATCATGGAGTCTGCAGTTCACCTGGGACTCTGTCTGACTCATCACATGCAGCTAAGATAGGTCCATGCTTTCAGACTCTAGAGATGACAGCAGTAAGTTAATGGTCCCATAGTGATGAAAGTGCACTAATAATGTGCCAATACAAATATGGTCCCTGAATAGAAAGTATAGAATATTAACACAATGGTTAGCAGGGAAATCTGACTGGTTCATTGAGTTCAATAAATATATTCTCTCACCACTCAGTTCTATTAAAAAAAAAAATCTGGATGCATCACATTGTTTACAAAGAAAATTATCAGAGGATCAAACAATTGGACTCCAAACTCTCAGATGCCACAGACTCATCTCACATTCCACCGTAAGATTCAAACTATCCTGAAAGCCAGAATTAAATGGTGTTAAAATAGTATTCACATTAAAATATAAGAAACAAACACGGAGACATAAAAAATGTAACCAAGGAAATCTCATAGCTTCCTACTATAAATATATTGCAGAGAGCTGGATAGTCAGGAATAAAACAAAGGAGACAAATGAAGATATTTCTAATTCCCCCAGGCCATGATGCTTGAGTGAGTATTGCTTATCACATGCACAGTATACTGGAACTCCTAGAGTGTTAAAGCACCATGAGAGAAACACAGAGAGTTCCTAAACTTAATAAGTCAATACATTTAAGAAAATTTTAACCGTGCTTCTGTAATATATTAGGTGTTATAACAATCTCAACGTTAAGAAAATGTTCCAATAAATATCTTTCATTTTAATTCAGCACTAGTTTCATAATAATTTACACACTAGGTTTGGATAAATATGTATGAAAAATTAGAGGAATTAATTTGCAGACTTATTTTGTCTAATCCATTGAGCTAAAATGGTAAGTTCAGTAATATCTATCTCTTTAAAAGTAGTTAAATTGAGCATTTAAAAGTGCACATTAATCTCTGACGCTGAGATAAAAAACATGATTAACTATGACAAATCAAGACATATTCTAGAGGTCTTTGAATGAAGGGTGGTATAACAAGGTTTTGTTATTAAATTATAATCTTTCTGAAGCTCAGAAAATGTAAAACATATATGAGAATACATATATAGGAATTTAAAATACATATACATGTAAGAACCACGAGCTGTGTCTATGTGTTTTGACCCTTGGAAACTTTAAATGTGCCCCAACTTTACTGTTTCAGTGCCTAAGGAACACACAGCACTATTTCACAGTGAGCCTGGGGGGCTCAGTGCTGCAGAAAGCAGTGCAGGGCAGCAGTTCTGGCAGCAGCACTCACACATGGCTGGCTGAGCCTTTCAGAGTTTGCTCAGACAAACTTCCCCATTTGCGCTCAGAGTTGTGTCGGAAGGAGGATTGGTAAGTAGAAATCTGGTGAAGAGTTCTCCAGGCATGTACTATCCGTAGGGAATACAAGCAGGGGACTGATGCATGGCATTATGTATGCACTGACAGAGGCAAAGCCAGATTCCTACCTTAAGGCATTGTACACAGAAGTTAAGTTAACATCCACCCCTGAGCTGACAGGCTTGGATGATTCACAGGGGAGATGGGACTCTCATGTCTGCTCAGAGCAGAAGGAAGAATCTCCCCCTTGCTACTGATGTGCCCCTACATAACAGTTATGATATCCTGGGGCTGGGGGAGAAGATGCTTCCTGATAAGTGGTCAAGACTGAGAAAAGGACAATGGTACAAAGTTGGTACAATAGCCAATATTGGAAAGATACTGCAAAACGTACCTCAGAAAAATATTGAAGGGGTAGGGAGCACAAGTGTTCTCCTCTAACCTCCCAGCTGGAGGAGAGAGTAGAACATTTTTGAGAACTGTAGAAATGTTCACTGAGAAAAACTTGTCTGGAAATGAAGATAACTGACGAAAAGTTCTGCTTTCTGTTGAACTGACCTTTGAGTGGTGGGCATGGATTGCTGCAGAGGCTGGCAGGAGGAACAGGGGCCACCACCTCACAGGAGTTCCCAATCATGTCTGCAGTGGCATGAGTTAGCATGTGCCATGCAATCCTCTCAAGCAATAATCCATGCAAACAAGAAGAAAATGGTTGGGCTACATTACAGATGCTTGGGAGGACCATAAACAGTTCATTTGTGCTACTGTGTTAGGGAAAAAATGAGAAGGGAAAGCCTTCTGACCCTTTGCTTTTCATGCCTATGTAGCAATTGTTGAGGTCAAATCCTTTCAATAATTCTACTCTCACTGGAATGTAAATAAAGGATATCACACCCTCCCTGCCCTGTTTCATCTCCTGAATAATGCATCTGGTCCCTTAAGAACACACATGGCAAAAATACTATTCATTTCAAGAAAAGCAAAATGTATATCCCAGTTAGTTCAACTGAGTGGCAAATCACACGAGGAGAACCCTGCAGAGTAGGATCATTGCATATGCTCTTGCCAAAGTGGGTGGCAGTTTAAGGATAGTTGTGAGATGTACATGGAAAACCAAGAAATTCTGCTCAAGGCAAAAACCCAAAGTGTAAATAAGTATCCCAGTATTCCAAATCACAGAATCACAGAACATTTTAAGTTGCAAGGGATCCACAAGCATCATATAATCCAACCCTTAGGTCTGCACAGGACCATCCCCAAGAGTCACACCATGTGCCTGAGAGTATCATCCAAACACTTCTTGAACTCTGACAGGTGTGGTGCTGTGACTACTTCCCTGGGGAACCTGTTCCAGTGCCCAGCCATTCTCTGGGTGAAGAACCTTTTTCTAATATTCAAACTAAACCTCCTTTGATACAACTCCAGGCCATTCCCTCAGGTAACCACAGAGAAGAGATCAGTGTCTCCCCCTCATGAGAAAGTTGTAGACTTCAATGAGGTCTCCTCTCAGTCTCCTCTTCTCAAGGATGAGCAGAACAAATGACTCCAGCCACTCCTCACATGAGTTCCCCTCAAGGCCCTTTACCATCTCTGTTGCCTTTGGACACTCTCTAATAGCTGTATATCTTTCATATACTGTGGTGCCCAAAACTGCACACAATATTCAACATGAGATCGCCCCAGTGCAGAGCAGAGCAGGACAATTCCCTCCCCTGACTGGCTGGGGATGCTTTACGTGATGCCCCCAGGACACGGTTGGCCTTCCTGGCTGCCAGGGCACTGCTGACTCATATTCAACTCGGTGTTGACCAGGACCCCCAGGTCCCTTTGCATGTCACTGCTTTCCAGCATCTCATTCTCCAGTCTGTATGCACATCCAGGTTTGCCCTGTCCCAAGTGCCGAATCCTCCACTTCTCCTTGTAGAATTTCCTATGGTTGATGATTTCCCAGACCTCTAATTTCTTGAGGTCTCTCTGCAGAACCTCCCTGCCCTTGAGAGAGTCAACAGCTCCTCTGAGTTTTGCATAATTTGTAAACCTCCTTAGTATCCTTTCCAGTCCTTTAAGTCCTGTGTCCAAGTCATTTATGAAGATGTAGAAGAGCACAGGGCCCAAGTTTGAGCCCTGTGGAACCCCATTAGTGACAGGTCACCAGTCTGATGTCACCCCATTCACTGTGGCCCCATTCACTATTTCCCTCTGTGAAAATCCTCCCTCTCCCTTTCTGTGGAAGGGACAAAGTGTCCTGGTAGATCTACCCTGGAATAAGGGAGCTGAGATTTCCAACTTCAATACATCTGTTTGACATCCAAACCAGTTCCTAAGGCCAGGCATTGAGCAGATGACTGGCTCCCAGCAACACCATCCCTCATTCTGTACTCAGTCAAAAGGCCTTTTGGTTCCACTGGTGATTCTGTCTACATACATGCATAGGGGCAATTCTGAAAGCAATAAATAGCCAGGCACTCTAGGCACTCTGGATCATATTGACATTCACTTTAGTGCATCCAGATGACAGAGCAACCTTCCAAGAAGTAGCCAAAAGGTGACTGTTTGGCTGAAATGTTAATAGCCATCTTAAACTGACCTTTACTTGTTTCTATAGTGAAATACCACTGGAGAAAAGGTGAACTAACAAGAAGAAATATGCAAATTGTTTACTTTTTCAGTCCATTCATGCCATTTTGCATATTCTTTCATTCTAGCCATTAAAAATCCATGTTGCCTCTATGTAGTCATTGGGCTGAGTGGAAAGGTAAACACTGAAGTCTTTATTCTTCTGGTAGCTGACAGCTTCTCTCCTTGGGGAATGAAAAAAATTGTCTATTTTTCTTCTTGTCAAAAACCAATAGAGGTTGCATTAGTCACAGAGAATATGGAAATCTGCCAGAAAAAAAAATAAAATAAGTAGTACCCCATAGAAACCTAATGAAAATGTCTATGAGGCTTTTGGAAATGACCCTTAACTACCAGCCAAAGTATAATGAAATTGGCAAAACACAAAAAGCAAAGTCTCACTTTGCTTTGCAGCTTTCAAATGACCCACAAACCTCATTAAAAGGGATCAGCAGTGGCAAATATAGACTCTGCCAAAATTCTTTGGCAACATGTCCCAAAAAACTGAAAGAGAACAGGTTTACACAGAAGCAACAGGCTTGCTGGTAAGGTTAGCTGCTGTCAACATCTCTCACACTACAAACAAAAAAATCCCTTTTGACTTGTTTTCTTAATGAGTTATCCTGTTGAATTTATTTCATCCGCAGTCCACAGGAGCAGATACTGCTGTTCTTTACTCAGATAAAATCCAGATGAAACTAATGAAGGGGGTTGGTGCCTGAGAAAGGAGGACATTAGAAGGGAGGACAACACTGGACTTTCTGGAGGAACTGTTTAATGTTAGCAGTAAGGAAATATTATTTTTTTTAAAGAAGAGTGTCATGCAGCATTTAGCATTTTATTGTGCACATTCATGTTCATAAACTGCAATTAAGGGTAGATTTTGCCCTGAATTAAACCAAATCAAACTAAAAAGTTACAGAACTTAATTCTCCACTTCCTGATAGCTGTTTCTTGTCTGTGAGAAGGCAGGATCAAAATTTCACCTTAGATTCCTTCTAGAAAATATGGTCCAGCTTGGATGAAGAGTACGGGTTTGTATAGAAGCTGTTTATACTATGAGAGACTTGTGGCTAGCTGTTCCTCTTAGGTCTTAAAATCTGTAGGCTTTTGAAAAATTTAGTGTTCTACTGTTGCGAACAAAAAACCCTACCTTATTTCTTTACTTTTTGAGAACACACGCAGGATCACTCTCGAGGAGAAAAGACAATGCAGAAAGAGTCGCGTCTCGTCGATATCACCTGGGGAGTCTTTCTGCTGTGCCTTCTGCAACCGGACTTGTCTATCTCACATTGGCCTTTTTAGCCATCAGTGCACTTGTAGCAAGCATGGGTAGAACCCTTCTCAAATCTTCGTTTGCGAAGCCTAGCCATGATGATTTCTTTACTGAAAAATTGCAAATAATATAATGCAAAGCCTTTCATATTTTCAATAAAAAAGAAAAGAGCAATATGCATGCTTAACCATAGTGAGGCAACAGGGTGAAGAAGGAGTGAAAAGATGTTCTCTACTTGAACTGGCAGGAGTTTTTGATGAGTCTGTAGAGTTGATTCTTCTTTAGACAGTCCCAAGGACTCCATCACGCTGTTGAAGCCTATAGGAGTACTACCGAAGTAGAGTTTTCAAGACTGAACCATCAGACTAGAACAAAGCAATCTGTTTTTTCCCTGAAACTCCCTGTTTGTAAAGATCTTTATTCACTGTGTGTCCTGCTCTGTTTGTGGACTGTGACTGCAGAATTTTAATGAGCCCCTTGCAGAGCTCTTCTCAGAGCCAGCTTTGCAAAGAGACATGTCACACTGAGAAATTGCTCATGTGCCACTGTTTCATTGTTTTCCTCACAAGTCAAGGCTACCTTGATTTCACTCCATACATTTCCGTCTTCCTATGATATAGAGCTAGTAAATTGTGTGCCCCTGAAGTTCAGCTTCACGCTTACTCGTTCTCATTCATCCGCCCTGTTTTCCTTCCTGCTGAGGCAGGTATAACAGCCTTAGAAATCTGCCAACCTACACATTCCAAACACTGGAGTTTGAGTTGGTTTGTCCTTTCTTAAGACTGAAGTTCCAAAACACAAAATATTTAGTTATGGCATTAAGTCTGAGGTCAGCCAGAAGCCAATGGAAAGGTCTTTTCGAGTAAAAATAAAATTAAAAAATATCTTAGTACTGTTTGACATTGACTGCTGTAGAGACAAAAGTGGGATGCTATGTACCTTAGTAGTTTCATTATTTTTATTTTTCTTTATATATCTATTGGTCATATATGGCTAAATATGACGCAGTATGGTGCTTAAAAATAATTGTAGCATACAAAGTGCCTTTCTTGTCTCTGTATTTCATAGCTACCAAAACCTGTACTCTCCACCCCAGCTTTAAAAGTAGCAGGGACTGGGGACATGAGGCCAGGATGGGCACAGAAAAAAGAGTAGGTGACAAGGATCACTGTATGTGCTACGGCTTGGGTGTCTAATCTAGCACACTGGGGAGTTCAGACACTGGCTGTGTCTCCCAAGCCCAGTTTCTCGGTGGTCTTCTCAGAGTACAATAAATCCACATGACATTTCTGTGCTGTGCAGACCATAAAGACAGAATCTATTAAGAGTCATGTTCTCATTACAGAGAAGGTCTTTGTGGTAACCCTAAGATGTGACCAAAGCACCAGGATAAAATCATCTGCTGATAAGCATTACACGCCTAATTAAAAAAGAAAAAGAAGAAAGCATACATTTGATTTCACTCCAGATTTAGCTTTAAGTTTGCACAAATATTCTGGTATTATTCTAGCTTTCTTTTTCCCCTAAACTTCCTGTTCAGACTGGAAATGGAAGGGCCAGACAGTTCTCCTCTTCTCAAGGGATTTTCAGAGCAATTCTGAAGGAAAGAACATTCATGTTTTCAAAGTTGGTGCTGACATTCGACTATAAATCATAAATCATCAGTGATTCTTCTGGCAAAAATCCCTATGAATTATCATCAAAGGCAAAAAAGTCTTTGTAATCAACAGAGGGAAAATTGCAATCAGAGTGCCTGCTTAAGATTTGTATGAGAAAGTCCACAAACTTCTATTATTTCGTTTGAACAGGAACATTTGTTAATAGGACCAACTTATTTTATCATTGATAAAATGAGTGGAACTCATCAAAATATAAATGAGCACAGAGGAAACTTAGACAAAGCATAACTTGATTCCTTTTCTCTCTGGTCCATTTTTCTCATTTACAAGATTTATGTGCCTTTTTTTATCTGTACTGAATATACATTGGGTTGAGAATATACTTATGGCAGTATTTTTAAGGTATATTCAGCTGATTTTTTGGTTCACAGTCTTTGTCTAAGGAACTGGTCAAAAGTGTCAAAGAAAAGTGAGTTTGCTTCATATCACTACACAAGGACCATCATACACTGGAAAACGTTGTGGTTTGCAAATCCCAAAAGTTTAAAATTCTGTTAAGTAAGAGAAAGAAAAGAATGGATTTATAAATGCTTACTCGACTATAAAGTTGCTCAGCCCAGCTCATTACCAGTTAATTATTAAATATGCATTACAGTCATTCTTAAGATGAAATATTTGGAAAGCAGATGGCTCCTATCAACCGAGTTAAAAACAAATAAGAATGTCTTCAGGAACATCTGGTACTGGTGACTGTCAGAAATGGTGCCAAGCTTAAAAATTCAAATAAAGCCATGGAGTTTGAGGTCTTCTATTCCTATGTTTATGACTGAAAGGACTAAAGGAAAGATCCAGCTATGAAATTCGATCTGGAATCAGATGCCAAAATTTTTCTTCAAGGTATTTACCCATGTTGAGACCAAAGCATTTTTTTCCCTCGGCTTTTACCTACCACATCTAAGCACTAAAGCACAGTTAAATCTGTCACTTCATATTCTCTCTTGTGACTTAAACAAAAATGTGTAACTCGGGCTTTTTATTCTGTTACATTTTAGCAATTGCACTTCACAAAAGTTATTTAACATTTGTCAGGTGACAGTGAGTGAGTGAGACAAATTTCAGTAAACCTTTCGATAGTCTCTCTCACTGTGGTTTCATCAAATTGTTTTGATGAGAAAGAGAGCATATTATATAGCTTGTTGATGTTTGGATTAGTCTCTAATACATTTCCTAGTAAGCGAGTAAAAAATTTCAAAACGCAATTTAAGTGTTTCAGTGTTCTCTAATTATTTATCTATATTTCCTATAGGACTGTTGAATTTCACCCTAAAATATATCCGCATGGGTAAGATCTTCTCTTTCCAAAATGTATCTCCAATTTAACCTCTGATTTTCCTGCTGAATCAGAGTCTCTACTTTGAAAGTTTATTTTCAAAGAAAACAGAATGAGGGGAAAACAGAGTGTGTGGGGATGGGAATGGGGATGGGAAATGCTGATCAGGGTCCATCTGGAAATGTTCTTGTACTAAAACATTAGCTAGACAAAGGAATTCCATCATGACACTGCATATTTAGGAGACAAGTCTTCCAGGAAAGAAGACACTGAAGCACTAATGAGGAACTACAGGGCAGATTTTTCCAATTCTTGCGTTGACTTTTCCCAAAATCTACATTAAAAGCTTGCCACAGTATTGTCCTGGAGATGCTATGAAAGAAAACTTTCTAGGGACACAGATACTGTAATTTGAATTACATTTATGACATTGTGGCTTGTGAAATTTTAAAGCATTTACCAAATTGGGCATTAGAAAATTTCATATATGCAGGAAAATAGGATACTTTTGTATTCTCTCTCAGCTATATACACACTGACAAATGTCATTGAAACATGAATTCTTATCTGAAAAAGAAAAAATATGGGCATTTAAGAGGTTAACTTTCAGTGTTTTAATTTTAGATGTTTTTCTTCATGTTCTCTAGTAAGTGAAGGTAGCATTTCCATACATTTTTTTAACTTCAAATATGAGTGACTAATTTTAATTTTGATTCTACATGAAAGCAAGCATTTTGCTATAATATGGTAATTCCAAGAAATTAGGCTTTCTGAGGGAAAATTAAGGAAAAAGAAAAAAATAATTTTACACTTAGACTAAAACAAGCAGCACTAGAAAGTGTAGTCTTCTGCATGTAAATTCTTATTCATTAATTATGAAGCAACATTGTGAAATAAAAGAACCCTCCATTTAATCAGTGCTAGAATTTCCTACTATGTTATTAAGAGTGAGCTTACTATTTCCTTCATCTCAAGCTTTCTGACAATTTGATTTCAGCCATTTATTGCAGCATTAAATAAATTAAAAAAAACAACCCCAACCATAAAACCCCAACCAAAAAAGCCCCATACAACCTCCAATGCTTATTTTAAACTTATCCAACATTCATATTAATGGTAACAAATGAACTGCTGTGATAATTATGAATATGCATTAAGTTTCACAGATTTTAAAGCTAAGCATTAATTATATAACTGGTCATCATAAGAGTGTGAAATGGACTGACCTTGCCCTGTAAAAAACTGTGGACACCCTCTTGCTATTTCTCACTTGTCCTGTGATAACTTAGTGGGTCTGAACATCCATCCAGCTGTAGTGAGAGTGGTGGGAGGTGCAATTTGCAGCCACAGCCCCTGGTCAGTGCCGTGCTCCTGTGACTCTGTGACTGCCACACTTGTCACTGCTGGAAACGGCACAAGACAATCCCCGTGTCTCCTGTGCCTCCCATTCCACAACCACACGCCCAGCAGGCTATCAAAAAAAACCACCTTAGACTTTTAGGTTCATTTTTTGTCTTTGTTTCCCCTGGTGTGGTCTGCAAATGTCAAGAGCAAGTGCAGCTAGAGGGGTTTGCACTGGTTTTTTTTTTTCATGTGTTCTTCCCTTACTGGTACAGCAACTGTGCTGACAACACACGTGAAAGCTGGCACAGTGTGCAGGGCTGTCCACAAAGTCCTCTCCTTGCTGTTCCTGTGCACACGAGGCCATTCCCTGCAGCACCCCTGACTGTGTCTCTCAGAGTATTTGTTTTTGCCATCAGCCAATTTTTAAGTTCCTCCACTGCTCTACTGGGGAATAAAGGAAGGGATGAGAAGTCCCACCAATGTTTCAATTTGAAACATTTAACTTGACTTTTTTTCCCCTCAGCAGAGTGTGCCTGAGGCCTGAGTTTTGGTGGTCTGCTGATTAACAGTGATGTCTAGAGTTTCATGATACTGGGATTCCTTTTTCTGCTTTACCACAAATTTCCTGTGTCCTTGAGAAAGTCACTTAATCTATTATTCCCTCAATACCGCAGAGAAAACAATGCTATTCTTTCTGAGCAAGGGTGTCAGGAGGACAATTCTGCCCCTTCTCAGAGAAGAATGTATGGCATCATGGCATTTAGATAGGCAGAAAAATAGAACTTTATAAACTCTTTGAAAAAGTTGAGTCATCCATTGTAACACAAAATTATAAGTAAAGGACAGAAACGACCATTTTTTCTGCCAATAGAGGAGATTAAATGAACATAGAATTCATTTTTATGTGGACATTTAATTTCGTGTTAGTTTTTTATGTAAAATTCATTAAAAGTTCTGAATATTTTCTTCACCACTGAATAAATCCCTCATAAAAGCACAACACAGTTACAATTGTACATGTGCAATTATCTGTGGAAAGTTAAAACGAATTTGTAAGTACCCTTCAGCCACTAACTCAGTTACATAAGTTGTGAAAGGGTTTTTTAAGGCAGATCTGCCATGCTCTGCTTCATCATAATCTGTCACATTTTGTACCTAAAAAGCATCCTGAAATGGAGGAAGATCTCAGATGATGAGACACACAAGTTCTGGGCTGACACCGTTTAAAAGTTGCATTCCTGTCTCCCCAGATTGCCTGACTACTGGTAATTTGACTTAGATAAAAATAAAAAAAAAAGCCTCCATTTTTATTCAGTTCCCTGATTTTAATGCATTAGATCTTTGGACACACAAATAAAGCAGTACTGAGCTTGGATTTTGTTTCAAGAAGAAATGTTGGATTTTCAGAATTAGGGACCTAAGATCTGGGGATTTTCACCAAGCACTTTATCAAACTTCATGTAAAAGTTTGAATGAAGCAAAATGGTATTGGTGGCCTGTTGTAGATGGTTGGTGTGCAGCCTAATATTTCCTAAAGCTGAACATTTGCAAAGTGTGTAACACCCAGCATTCAAACACTTCAGTTAAACAATATTCAGACAACCCCAACCTGCAGGGAGCAGTTGATGTGCGAGAGATCAGGGCTGCTGTTTCAGAGTGACCCCAGCAGGTCAGTGAAATGTGCTGACAGCAATCTAACAAAGTTCAACATTGGTGGGTACAAACTCATCCAACCTGAGTGGGCAGCCCAGTGCATCAGTGCAGAGTGAGGGTCAGCTGGCTGAGGAGCCCTTATGTGGGGGAGGCCCTGGGGATCGCAGCCGAGCTACGTGAGAGGGTGTTCTTGCAGCAATGAGGGACAGTCACACCACAAGCACATTAAAGCATCACAACCTGCATGTTGAGAGGCTCTCTCCCTGCTTGGCACTTCACTGCAAACTGCCCTGAATTGTTTGGAACTCACGAGACTATATCTGGAGCATTACATCCCAGGTTCTCCAGTACGAGAAAGCCATTGACAGATTAGAGCAGTGGTCTTCAAGCAGATCCATGGGAGCAGAAAAAAGACAATGTAACAGTAATTGAAACTCTTATGCTAATCTAGCTTTGAATTCCAGATTTTAATTTCTCCTGAGATGTCTTCAATGTCATAATCTAAGTTTTTCCTGCTTCTACAGTTTAGCCACATACTCCATTTTAGAGAAATACATTATGGTACAGTTTCTAATACATCTCTAGGTGCCTATTTAATGTTCTACAACTTATACTCACACGTGCTCTGGAGTGAGAGGAGACAAGAGATAAAAGGAATACTAAACAAACAAAAAAAATACAGAGAGAAAGAAGGAAAGAGCATCCTGAAAATCAGTACTTGGATCCCTGTCAGGTAAATATCCAGACTAAGATATCTTAACTTGGATAAGTCTTCTTCCCCAGGGTCCTTCTTAAAAATAAAACAAAATACTTTCAATACACCCCCTTCACAGAAGGATAATATTCCTTCAAAAATCTCCCCTTCTTGATCAGATAATAATCCTCATGTTCTTGAACCATAAATGGTACGTAATTAAATATACTCTTCAATCTTTTATCAAAATTGATTAACTGAACTATTAAGTGATGCAAACCTCTTTGTTAGTTTCCTTTTTCTGTCATGTTTCAGTTTCTCCTGTTGGGTGCATAGCGTGCTGGGATACTCATTTTTGGGATAGTTGTAGTGCTGTGTTATCCTCAAGCAAACGCACGGTATCATTGCACAGCTATGAAATTGCGAAATTTAATGTGGTTTTTAATTGAAAAAAGGTCAATTAAGAGATTCATTTTTTCTTAACAATGCAGAACTTCCTTTTGCTTATGCAATATGAATTGTAAGAATTCCCTGGAAGCATTGTGACACTATTTTAAACAAAGGTCATGAAAAATGAAAACTTCTCCTGACCTATTTTTAAGTTTGGTGAATGGTTATTGTGTGTTCAACAGATTTCCTAATATTGCAATCTTATTATTTGGAATTCAAACAAGAATACTCTACTTGCCAATAGTTTGGTCAAACACGGCACAAATATAATTAATAGAAATTTTTACAATAAGTTGTATTTTTAATACTTGATTTGTCAATCATACACATAGAACTATCTGGTGTTTTCAATTCCAGTGTAAAGCATTTATTAAGCATATGAACATGTTCAAAATTCACAGGCCCAGAGGAGTGATAGAGGGAAAAAGAGAGACATGGAAGGCACAACAGGCTATAGACACAAAAACTGGAATTTAAGCTGAACCTAAATTTAAAGGGGAGCACTTAAACTGTCTTTTCTTCAGAACTCCCTCTCACTCTCTTTTCTTTACCACATCTCTCAGCAACTGTATAAAAAAAATTATCCTCATTCGAGACAATGAGATTGAAAATGAAGTTTTCAGCAGCGATAAAGACAATATGTGAGAAATTTTTAGGGAAACAGAAGTTGAAAGATGAAAGATAAATGTTGGAGTATCCTGGTAGATATTCCAGAAACAGGTAACCATAACTGTTTCATTTATATATGCCTACTTCCAAGCCCAAATTTCCTCGAGGTTTAGGGGTAGACAAATCTGGAGTTTTAGACCTAGTGCAATTTAACAAGAGACCGTGGATGCATAAAATATAATACAGATTGTCAAACACACACCCTATAAAAGTTAAGTTATAGTGGATATGATCTGCAGGCCACATTTCAAGACTACATATGTAAGATTCACTCCATCACCAGTAGCAGAATTACCTTGGATTCCTGTAGAGGCTCATGCAAAGTTTGTCTGATCATATCTTGCCTGTTTAAGGCTTGGTTATCTGGAAAAGCTGAGTATCTCTGCTCTGAAAGCCTGTTCTCCTTAATATGCCTGTTAACCTGTTCTCCTTAACATGCCTGAATTAATTGTAATACAAACAAAACATTAATGGCTTTTCAGAATCTTGACCAGCACTTCTTAGAGTCAGCACTTACTAAAAAGAGATTCTGTAATTCTTGATATTCTACACACTACTATTTTTTCTAACATTGCATTAATTATCACTTATCAGCTCTATATCTTGTTTCCTTATATTTCAAAGCTTATTATTGATTCCTTTTACAGAAAAGAAATCAATTAAAAAAAAAGAAACAAAAAAAAAAACCCCAAGCTAAATAAATTTCCCATGTATTTGTCTTTACCCAAATATACCATAAGGATTTTATACATCATCTGAGCAGTTCAAAATGTCTTAAATTTGGAAGAAATTACATTTGTGTAAATGTTTAAATTTATATATTTTTCTAGTAAAAATATTTTCATTTTTTAATTTACATTGATTTTAGTGCATAAATAAGTCTGCATAGTCCAGTTGTTAAGGTCAGTTTTCTTGGGTGTAACAGGTATCTTTCACCTAACTATAATAGATTTTATCTATCTTGCAATAAAAATAACAGATTAAAGTCTGCCTTTCCAATAAAGGAGGGAAAGATGCATCGGATCCTTTCATGCTGTATCCTTGCAAATTTATCTTGTTGGAAGAATGAAATTAGTATGAAAGCACTTACACAGCTAGTTTGATGACTAAACCTGCTCATCTTCAGGCTCAGCTTTTGGTTCTTTGAAACAAATTCTGTAGATGATATAAACTAGAAAATCAAGTATTTAAAAAATGTGAGTACCCTGCAGTATTTAAATGGCTACAGTTTCATGACAACTACTGTAAGTAGACAAAGCTGCTTCTTTTTTTTTTTTTTTTTTTATAGCTATGCTTAGGATATGGCAAAGTGCTAAATGTGCAAGCAATTATGAACTTGGCACAGTAGCAATATTTATTTTAAGCTCCACTTGTGCTGCCTTGGTGGAGGATGTTTACTTAACCAGACTCTATTAAACATGCTAAAGACTTTGTACTCTAAAACATTTTTAATTGATGAAACACAGAAGCAATCAGTCATCACAAATGGTAAAGAAAGGCAGACAGGCCCAGGCAAACAGAATAAGAGCTGTAGGTGTCTTTTTATCTTTTAAGGAAAAAAAAAAAAAGAAAGACTATTTGTGCTGCTGAATTAAGTGTTTGTGAAAAGAGAAGACTTGATAGTGGTGGAGACTGAAGTCTTCTATTTATTTACAAGTCGGGCATAGTGGTGGGAACTCTTGCATGGTCTCTTGCCTTTCCTATTCAACCTCTGACCTAATGGACCTGATGAGCTTATCCTCTCTCATGACAGGAAAAATCCATGCTGAGTATACAACCTGTGAGTCTAACTTACCTAAACAATGCTGAATGGTGATGCTTTTCATGCACCATTTGTAAACATATGAAAGCCATTGCACTGCCTCACATTCCTGCTATAGGAAGCAAATTCAATATAACCCCGAGCATTCAGCAGATGAGAAGCATTTCTCCAGCTACCTTATTGTAAAACTGCTTCTGTTCTGAGCTTCCAGATATTAATTCTAAATCATGTGCTCATAAGTGTTTTTTAAGTGTAAGTTTAGAAAAAGAGAATCAGAATATAATTCTGTCAAAACACAGACTTTCTTCGAAATGGGGACTATTGACAGCTATTTCTCAACCAGAAGCTTAAACTTAAAACTCTTGCTCAGACTAAACTGATTTCAGTAGGAACTTTGCCTGGAAGAGAATGGCAGGACTGTATCCACAGTAGAAAAAGGTTAGATAATTAACAACTCACTGTGGTTGGTAGTCCAAAGTGGTGTAATCACTTGTGCATCTCATAACTGTGAAGTTGAAAGGTAATATGTTTGTATTTATTTATGTAATTTTTTTTAACTTTACATTAATATATCTGTATTAATTATAATGAGTGCTTTAAATTTTCATCTCCATAGACAATTAATTGAAACACAGAAGACATACACATAAATAAAAACATGCATGAATGCTTACATAGGTTCATACATACATCCAAACCAGACTTTGCATGAACAAATTTTTGGACCCTAAAATAATGAAATAATAGTGAGTATTTTTCAGTTTCAAAAGACAAAATACAGTAAAGACAATCTTCTTAAAATGTACACAAGTTCTAGTATTTCACTGTGAGATTTTTCCACTATTTAATCTATATCATTCTGAAAAACACGTAAGCTTATTATTGTTCTTTATATATATACTACCCCACAAACAGCTTTCCCCAACCCATGAGTTTATTCTCCTTAGCAATCATATCTGTTCATAGTTACTCGTGTCCTTATCTGACTTAGTTGCTTATTTGTCATATATATTAAATAATCTCAATTCCCATTTGAATCAGCATTATATAAAAATTAAAGTTTATAGAGAATTCTTCTTTTACTAATATTATCAGAATAAAAAAAAAATTCAGATTTAACTGTCAGACTTTGGTGACTTACTGACCGAAGTTTATAAAGGAATCACCTCAAATTAATGCTCACCCTTTAATGTTTCTTAACATAATGCAGAAAACAGCTGCAGAGAAACACAATTTTTCTAGCTGTTTATTTCAACTGACAGAAAGCAGAACACAAACTTTGTCAATAATGCGAAGAATTCCTAGCCAGGTCCTCTGAAATTGCAAACTTTTCTAAAATCCATTTAATGATAATCTAATAGTTTGACATCTATTAATGTAGGTATTCAGCACAAAGTAAACTCTCAGGAATATTTGGATTGTTATTTTGTTTGTATAACTTTTGCTGATTATGTTCTATAAAACAGACAGGAGTGTGTTATGAATTGAATAAAATAATATTTTTATGAGGAAGAACAAATCAACAGTTCTACAAAATTTATTACAAAAGTGATACCATTAATAATTTTTCAAGTATTGAATCGATGCTGCCTATCATTTCCTTTTTTGTTTTCCACTCAGTACTTTTTTTTCTTCTCTAACTGCCCAATTATCTACTTAAATATGAAGCACATCAATTTAGATTCGTATCTAATATGACATTTAGGCATATGCATCATAAGCAGTGAGGGAATAAGGACATAACCTTGAGAATAATGTTTGAACTCAGAGTTTGAGCTTGTGTTCTAGGACTTTAGACACACTACTTATTGTTTATCAGGAAATACTACAATATGTAAATATGTTTCACTCCTTTGTGGTGTTTACACAGTTTGAATCATGAGCTGAAAAGATATGCCTTGGTATTAGGAGAGTAAATATATTCTTTTCAAAAAAGACATATAGAAATATTCTGAAAAGGTTGTGATTGGGCTTTATCTATTCTATTATATGCCAAAGCCTTGTTGACACCTTTTTGACCTGTATTAATTCCTCCAATGAATACCACACTCTAACATAGTATGAGACCACAAGTATCTTCTCAGCAGGACAGTATTTGGTCATCTTCTACCTCACACTTTATATCAACAAAGAAGTCAGACTGACTAAGGTTCTTAAATAGGTATTTTTAAATCTTTAGAAAGACTACAAAGTTAGTAGATGTTTTTGATTAGTAAATTGTGAGATATATGCGCCCATTTAGGAATATTTTTTTCTTAATTAGAAGAATGTAGTTCCCTATTAAAGAGAAACCCAGTCAGAATATTAAGAAACAGTTTAAAAGGAAGAGGAACTTCATAATATCACTCGCCCTTCCTTCTACTCTTGTATGCAATCCTGGATCCACTACCATCACTGTAGGTTTAGTTGTTGCTTTCATTAAATATGCCCTATGTGTTAATCTGTAGTTTAAGATGTCCTATAATCACGAGTGATTTTAGAGCTAACAACTAATGACCATTGGCACTTTTGTTTAAAAGATGACTGCAATGAGTCTTAAGCATACTCTTAACGTTATACTTTAATTTGGCTGAACAGAATCTTGACTGAGGAAAAAAAAGTAATAAATGTGATAATTTCTGTTTTATCTGTGACACTTCATTTGGCTATTTATATCTTCTCTTTTGCAAAAAAATATTATTTTGACATTTCCTTTTCATATCCATCTTAGAAATTGCATCCTGTAACATTCAATTCTAGAGGTTTCTATTGAGCAGTAAATATATCTCCATTCTTAGTGTTCCAAAATGGACTGTATTGCTTGTCTTGACAGCTAAAAAAGTTTACAATAGAAACTCAACCCCATCACTCTTTTTTATTTTTTCCCCTCTACCTTTGTTCTAAAGGATGAGGTAGGGGTTTTGAATCGGGTTTTGAATTTCAACATTTTTAATTGTTTCCTTGCTTATTGAACTTTAACAATATGCTGTCCTGGTTCCAGCCAGGACAGGGTTAATTTCTGCAGTAGCTGGGAGGGTGCATGGATAGGACACAGAGGTTAGTCTATACCACCTCATATTGTTACCAGGGGCAGGAGGAAGGGGAGAAGGGATTCCAGTTGGGGCAAGCAATCCTGGCAGAGGGATCCTTCTGGTATTGTCTATTGTCAGGGGGGTTTCTGTGCAAATGGTTCCTTTCCTTGTACCCTCTGTAGTTAGTACCATTGCTGTTACTGTTCATTTTCTTATCTCATTGCTGTTTCCAGTAATTTTTCTTTACTCAACCTGTGATCTTTGCCTTTTGTATCTCCAATTTCCCTCTCCAGCGCAGCACAGGGGATGGAGGAGGGCAGGAAGGGCGAGAGGCACATGGTTTAGCGGGAGTACTGAATTGGAGAATACCCTTCCTGAACCATGATATATACCTGAAAACAAAATTTGAAATTCTAAACCTTTGTTTCAAAAACTTTTTTGCTCTGCACTGTCCTAAAAGAATTAGTTCAAATAGTGAGGGTTAACCGACACAGTTGGACAAAGGGTTTATGAAAACCCTGTCCCACTGCAGCAGTTGATGCTTTTAAAGAGCAGGAGCCTCTGGTCACACAGAGTCCCTCTACAGGAGCTCTCCCTACTTCACAGAAGACAGCCTCAGAGACCAAGGTTGTGGCAAGGCTCTGGTTGGAGAGCAGTCAGGCAGAAAGGGACCTGGGAGTTTGGATTGACAGGAAGCTGAACATGAGCCAGCAGTGTGTCCAGGTGGCCAAGAAGGCCAGCGTTTTTCTGGCCTGTATCAGGAACAGTGTGGCCAGCAGGACCAGGGAAGTGATCCTTCCCCTGTACTCAGCGCTGGTGAGGCCACACCTTGGAGTACTGTGTTCAGTTCTGGGCCCCTCAGTTCAGGAAGGATATTGAAGTGCTGGAGCAGGTCCAGAGAAGAGCAACCAGGACAGTGAAAGGACTCGAACATAAGTCCTATGAGGAGAGGCTGAGGGAGCTGAGAGTGTTTAGCCTGGAGAAGAGGAGGCTCAGGGGACACCTTATCACTCTCTACAACTCCCTGAAAGGAGGTTGTAGCCAGGTGGGGGTCGGTCTCTTCTCCCAGGCAACTATCAGTAAGACAAGAGGGTATGGTCTCAAGCTCTGTCAGGGGAGGGTTAGGTTAAATATTAGGAAGAAATTCTTTACAGAGAGGGTAATCAGGCATTGGAATGGGCTGCCCAGGGAGGTGGTGGATTCTCCTTCCCTGGAGGTATTTCAGAAGAGACGGGATGTGGCACTTAGTGCCATAGTCTAATAACTGTGGTGGTAGTGGAGCAAGGGTTGGACCTGATGATCTCAGAGGTCCTTTCCAATCCATCTAATTCTAGGATTCTATGATCTCTCTCAATTCAGGACTAGGAGAGCAAGCAGCAGAGTGGGATGATGACTGACTTCTTCCTAAATAATGGGTGGCAGTGCCATAACTTGCTAGAAGACCTTTGTGTGCTAGGACAGCAACAGGAAATCAGGGCATGCAGGTTTAGAAAAATAATCACAGTTTGGCTGATCAGAAGACCCAAGACTACAAACAGACTAGACTGAGCAGATAACATCCAGCCTTTTTTCCCCTCACATTAGATCATGCACTGAATAGTTTAGAAAATTCAGAGCCTGGTAAAACAACAAAGTCTGAGAAAGAAAGACTGTTTCACAAAGTTTGTGGCTCCTCAGCAAAAAGTACTGGAAATCTTAAAAACAAAGTGTTTTTCCTGTGGGTTTCTTAGCCCAGATTTTGTATAGTAAAGAAGTTAATATAGTTCTTAACCAATAAGCATTGAAATATTAAGATACAGTAATTACTGAATTTTTGGAGGCTAATCCAAAGTGATCTTGAACTCTGATCTTGTCACTAAAAGTGATTTTCACCCACACAAAATTCTGATAATCCAAAATGTTAAGGAAGTGTAATATTCTGCATATCTAGACAGAGAATAGAGATGTATTTCAGTCCTTTAGGAAAAAAAAAAATAACAAAGACCAGCAAATATCCACATTACTGGAACCTGAACAACCTTGTTGTTCTTTCTCTGGAATTCATTTTCTGGAATTTTTCATTTTAGTTTATGTCCCTAAATTGCACAAACCCCATTCCAGTTTTTAAAAGCAACAAACCTCAAAGCCATTATGAAAAGATACAAGCTCAACATGCCAAAAGAGTCTGTTTATTTCTGAATGAACATCTAATTTATTTTAACTGAAATCAGTTGCCAAACTCTACCTGATTTTAGGGGAGGAGGAGTTATGATCATTATGGACTTCTAATATAAACACATGCTATACACACATCTGCATATACCCTTCCTTATATGAAATAATCTCAAAGTCATCAATAATCAATAATTCCTCTCTATGTCAAATCTGGAGCATGACTTGAAATCAATTCTGGAGTCGTTGCAAGATACCTCAAATGCTCTTCTTCCACATATCAGTGTTTCCAAGACCAAAACACTAATAACCAGAGGCCCTTCAAGCTAATAAGCTTAACACTGCTCCAAAAGTGTTTCTTCTTTTAAGAATTTGAAATTATTGTTGTAAGAATGTTTCACGAAAGCAGTTCAAAGACAAAAAATTGCAATGGAAACCTACTTTCTAGGTAGGATTTGTCACCTTCACTACCAGGTTCCTGTCTGGTCCAACACAAAGACATCTCCGGGCTCCCAGTTCTGCAAAGAGCCACTGAACAGATTTACAGGGACCTGTGACCCAGAAAGTCCTGGGATTGCCATCTGCAAAGGTCCAGACTCCCATATCCTCCAAGGTTAACAAGTTCTTGGCTGAGTTTTATCCTGGACAGCCATATAGCCAGGAGTATAAATGCTCACAGGAGCCATAACATCCAAGTGCCACGGTTTCTGGGTCAGCTTTGTCTCCTAGGCACTCCAGTTCCTCCGCACCCTGGGATCTCAGGGAATCCAAAACCTGTGGCACAAAGCCAGCTCATCAGACTGGTTGTTTCTGAGCCAGGATTGCATATCCTTTCACAGACAGCTATGAATAATAATTCCTGTTAAAACTGGAACCTGATTTTTAAATCTTTGGAAATTCCTGAAACTACCTGAATAGTAGAGTAAGAACTAACTGGAAAGTTACCTACAACAAGTGACTAAAGGAAAAACACATTAATGAGGAAATAAAATTATGCTATAAATAACAGAGACAAGTGAATAGATGTCAATTATAATACATAATAATTGTAATATATAATTCAATAGAATGTCAATTTATAATAAATTAAAAGAGAACAAGGAAGAAAGAAACAAGACAAGTGGGTGGTGCCAAAAAGGTTGAAAATTAAAGGTAATCCCCGTGTGGCGTACAAATGAATAAACTATTGCTGCACTTTTTCTTAAATATCTTTATATGGAGACTGTGGAAGAAGATGGTTATTTAGCATCTGGAAATGGAAGTTCCTGACACCAAATATCATCTTTACCAGTTGGAAAAAAAAACAAAACAAAAACAACCCAAAAAAAACACCAGAGACAGGACTGTACAATTCTGGACATCTACTCTCAGATTATATAAACACGTACAGAAAGTGCTATTGTGATGACTGAAACTACAAAGGACTAAACTGACAACAAACTAAAAGTGACCGGCTTATTTTACTTAGAAAAAAAAAAAGAAGAAAAAAAAGCAAAGCAAGATTTTTCTCTATTAAATGACCTCCCTTCCTATCTTTAAAATCTGGTTTCCTATTCATCTTCCAACTTTCAGGATGTTCTGCAAAGGTGTTTAGTCTCAGTGAGTATTTATTTCTTACTGCTATATAACCTCTTGATATGTAGAATAGGAAGTTCAATATTTCAATCATTTTATTAATTCCACCAAATCTGGTAGATAGAGAATAGTATTCAATGACAAAAGAAAACTATGTTAAAGGAAAATTTTGTTAACAAGAGCTATACTTTGTCCTCAAAGCAACAGAGGTTAGTATTAGTAAGATGAATACATGTAAATTGTCACTATTTTCATCAGAAGTATTGTGTTTCAATTTTCACTATCACTAGCCAAAAAAAACCCAACGTATTTTCTAAGAGGATAGTTCAACAGCATACTCTGCCATATTATTTCTAATTACTTTAACATCACACTAACTATCAACCAAGCCATCCTGTGCTGAAGAGATATTTTCTATCACATTTGGAATGCAGCTAACTAATGCTATTTATGAAGTCAGTATAAATATATTCTGTGACAGTAAATAATAAACAAAATATGATAAAATAATTCTTCTATAATGTATATTAAGTCTTTCAAAGTTTCAAATGTTTTCAGTTTCATTCAATATCCTTCTTTCACAGCAATCATGAATTCCTAGATGGGACATAATCATTTTTGCATCATATTCTTCAAGACAATATGCTCAACTAACACAATTTAGATATTTCTGAATCATAACTGGAAAGTGAAAAAGATTGTATACATGGAAAAGGTTCTCTTGTGTCAAAGGGATACTAAAGGCTGACAAATTTTCTTTGGAGAATATGTTGAAATAAGAGTAAATATAAATTTTTCGCCTCTTCCTAGCATAGCAAATATCTGAAAGAAAAGGTGGCATCATCAGAAGTTAGACTACCTCCATATGAAAGCTGATCTGTAGTAACTTTCAAAATCCTCCATGCTAGTAGCGATTGCTAATTCAAACTGTATGCACCACTCCCACATTCACTTCTCATCATAGTCCTTTGTACCAGGGAACTTAATTATCTTTGGATGCTTTCATTAGTGGAGTTTTCTAGCTGCCTTATTTTAAGTCCTTTAGGGTGTTGCCCAAAGAAGGAGCCTTGCAGCTGGCTATGAATCTCTTGGGCAACAAATGCAAACCATAAAAGTACCAAAAAGAAACTAAGCACAAGCATGTGTTCAAGTTAGTGACAATTTAAGTCAAGAATATGCTTGGAACCATATGTTCAAAATTATGTGTACAAATGCAAAAGAAAACAATGACTGTTCTACCTCTAGTTTCATTTTTTTGAACTCATAGATGCTGTACTAATCTACAGTCAACAGAAACAGAAACAGAAGCAAAGGCAGTGGATATTCCAGCAAGTGTAACAAGAAAGAGAGAATATCTTATGTCACCAACTGAAATAAATAAAAACCTAATTAGTATTAACATTCCGTAGCCCAGATAATATAAAGAAAGACATAAAAAATAGATAATCCCACAAGTCCACACAAAAGCTGCTCTTTCTGTTGCAAGGAGTGTTCGAGGTACTGATAATAGACCTGATCATTTGTCTTTAGTTGAAAAGTAATTTACAATTTTCCAGACATAATAACACCATTCCTTGGAATTTTCTTATCATTCCTTCTTCCTACCAAAAAATTGTTGTGTTTTCTACTCAACAGTTCAGCAGTGTCTTCACTGTTGATGTTCCTTGCATTTTTACCAAATTTTCTTGTGCTTATGTATTTTAATAGTTCATTCCTTTACATGCTACGTAACATAGATAACAGTGACTTGACCTAACAAGCTAGAACTTCTAAACTAGAAGATATTTGAAAAAATTGTAAATTAAACTCAAGTATGTTATTCTAAATATTTATATGAACACAGCTTTTCTAAGACCTTCAGTAGAAGACGTGGGCACATATGAAGAGTCAGCTAAAATTGTACACAGAATACTAAATGTGTTAAATTTGAAAATATGCACATAATAGCAATATATAAAAATGTACCATATAAAAATGCACTGCTTTCTTTGATGTGTCTGAAAATTCACACAAAGTGGGTTTAGGCAAACAGGCAACATCAGATTCACTCATTAAAAAATGAATTAAATATCCATATTTTCATAGTTATTCATTTGCATAGTTCTGCAATACTTTGCCTGTGATAAAAAATATGCATCAACAACACAAGAAGAGTAGGGAGAAATTTAGTCCAAAACTCTGTGTGGACACAAATCCCTTTGAAAATGTTCATATTTTATAAATATTTTACAACACACTCATCTCTTTTATTCATAGTAATAGAATCGTAGTACCATTTAGGTTGGAAACAGACCTTTGAGATCATTAGGTTCAACCATTAACCCAGCATTGCCAAGTCCGACACTAAACGATGTCCCTACACACCACATCTACATTTTTTAAGTACCGCCAGAGATGGAGACTCAACCACTTCCCAAGACCTGGTCTAACTACTAAAGACTGAGGCAAAGAAAGCTTTTAAGTACCTCATCCTTTTCCTCACCCTTTGTGACTATGTTTTCCTCCATATCCAATAATGGGTGTATTAATAGAAATATTTTTATTGTCTTTCACAGCAGTAACCAGATTAAGTTCTAGTTGGACTTCTGCCCTGCTAATTTTCTCCCTGCAGAACCTCATGGCATCCTTGTAGCCCTCCTGAGTGGCCTGTCTTTTCTTCCAAAGGTCAAAATATCTCCTTTTCTTCCTCATTTCCAGCCAAATCTCTCTGTTCAGCCATGCTGGTCTTCTCTGCTGGCTTGATTTCCATATGGGGGGAACAGTCATTTGACAAACAGAAGTAGGTGTCAAATGGTTCAGTGTTTCTGTGCAAGGGTGGTGCTGAGGCTCAACATCAGGTTGTGTGACCAGGACTGGTCCCTTCAGAAATACAGAAAACGGCCATTTTAGAAAGTAAGAAAAGGAAATAGCATGTATGTGTGCAGGAGTTCTGACCACTTTAGTTTTCATTCCAATAAAGTGGTCAGATTCATCAAGGAGGCATCAAGATGCATTAAGAATGAGGTTTTAATTCAAGCGTGAGCATCCAGATGCCGAGCTGATTTAAATCAACACCATTCCACTAACCTAGCTTGAGCAGTGTCAGTTTACACCAGCTGTGAAATTAGTCTACAAAAATTAAATTTTTTGGGCAGCAGTGAGATGACTAACCTGAGAGGTAGTTGTATAATTACTTATCTGTATTAGTGTGAAGTATTTTGATAGCTATCATATAAAAACTGAAGCTGCCTCAGGTCTTGGTGCGATTGTTGGTTGAACTTAGATTTCTGAAGTGCCTAAAGGTACATCAGCTTGTACCTTGTATTGGCTTTTCCACTGGATAATGAGAACCAAATTAACACCATGTCCAAGCCTTCTTAGTGCTATGAAGTTTTTTCACTGATGTTTGTAAAATGTATCAAGATCCTGAACACAGAAGGTTATAGAAGTATGATCAATTGTTGCCATTCCTTAAAAAATGAATGCAAGACTGTAAAGCAAGCATGGAGCCTCTGTCACTATCAAAGAGGGCTATAAGAGATATACGCATGAACTTATGGCATGAACACTACTTCTTTCGTAGGGCCAGAAATTTAACCATCAGAGTTAGACATGTAGTCTTGACTGCACTGAAATTACTTAAGTTCTGCCCTTTGACATCACAATAGCTAGGATTTCTATACCTAGATGATTTATCTATATCAGGAGATATAGCTAAACCATTGTCTGTAATCTGAAACACAATCACTATAACATTTTCTTCTAAACTTTGTCAGTAAATCTGTAAACTTTGCTCCAAGCTAAATATCCTCTAAATGTTTACTGCAATGGTATTTCACTTGTACTAAAAACAGAGGGGTTCCTGATCCACTACGTATTGTATTTAATATACATTATCCATCTGTGATGAACTGTGAAGGACAAGTGATTTAATTCTGATCTTTTTATACATGCTCTGTAATTAAAAGAAATACTGAAAACCTTCATAACTTGCTTCCATGTAGTAATACTATAGAATAACTTCTGGATTTAAGAGTTGGGCAAACTACTTTATTCCATACACAAAAGATATCCCAAGCAATGCCAATAACAGTCAAATTTTGTTTGGGAACTACAGTTTTCATAAAAAAAAGAATCACAGACATTAATTTCCTCAGTTGGTAGCAAAGATAGCAGAAGCTGAAAAATATGAAGAGGTTAAAAATTCAAGCAGAGAGATCATTTATGGGGAGGGACACTCAAGCAGCCCTTTATGATTTTTGTAAATTTTATCAGGTGACCTTCACAGTAAGATTTTTTCCTCAGTATGCTGCAGTATAAAACACAAAAGAAAAAAGTACATGGACTTGGTGACTGGCATACATTATCAAAAGGCATTGTTGTCATAAGATGTCAGAGGGATGACACATAACTCTATCAACCAAGGCATGCAGGCTCCTGGTTTTCAGAGCATCTCTGCCCAGAGAAGTTGTAGCTACTCCATCCCTGGCAGTGTTCAAGGCCAGGCTGGATGGGGCTTTCGGCAACTTGTTCTGTTGGAAGGTGTCCCTGCCCATGGCTGTGGGGTTGGAATTAGATGGCCTAGGTCCTTAAGGTCCCTTCCAACCCAAGCCATTTTATGATTCTAACATCCAAATACGCATTTTTCGTTTATCAGTAAACAAAACAATGGAATATTATCTTCTGTTCAACTGATAAAATCAGCAGACTTCTACAAAGTGACTGTCTTAGGGTTGACTTGAGTCAAAGTAGAATTAAGTTCTGGTATTTTCTTAGGATAGGAAGGAGAAGCCTAAGTGTACAGGCACAGTACATGGATACATTTTCTAACAAGAAAAGGGATGCACTGTATTGGTGTCCTGCCGTTTATCTGGAAACAGTTGCTTCTACTGTTCCTTTTTTTTCTTGAAAAAGATAGAAAGAATATGCATGTGGAATGTTGTTGATATAGAAAAGATCATGCAAACTGTCCCCACTGAACTAGGGGCATCTGAGTTCAAAGAGAACTATTTGTAACTTTTCTTCCATTTCCCCTGGTTTTTGGTTTAATTAAGAAAAATATCTTTTAGCTGGCTAATTTAGTCCATGTTAAAGGAAAAAAAAAATCAATCTGCTGATTTCATCAGCAGAAAAATGTTTTCCAATGACATTTCTTTCAGTTCATGAAAAAATAATTTTTTAAAAGGAAGATTAATTTATAAATAAATATATAAATAGATTTAAAAAAAAAAAAAAGAGAGATAGATCACCTTATTGAACTAAGAATTCTAACCTTTTTGGCTAAGAATCACAGCACTTTGGTTTGTTGTTTAGTTGCTCTCTGCCATGGGATTACTTCTACCTGAGGTCTCAAGCCTTTGGGGTCGAAGGTCTCTAACAGGATTACATCTCCTAAATACCAATTCTGCCACAAAAAGAGCTCATGTAAATGTATAAATTATCTGCAGAAAATGTCAACAAAAAAAGATTTTTCTATTTTAAAACATTTCAGAGAAAATTCCAAAAAATATTTCCTGACTGGCTTCAGCAAAAGAAAGACAAAATCAACTCAAATGTTCAGTGAAAAATAGATGCCAGATAGAATCCAAGACTATTTTTAAATTAGCATAATCTGTCTGATTAGTTTGAGTGCTTCTGTTTTAACAAGTATCTCAGTTCTTCTTCAGTGTTTTAAGGGACTGAAAAGAGGAATAGTGAAAAAAACAATAGGCAATGTTAAAATTATGTTCTTTTTGACACACAAAAAAAATGGAATTACTGAAAATGTCTCTATAAAATTGTTCTCCTGAGATGTATGTTCCCCTTTCAGGCCAGGGGACTGTGCAGAATAAAAACTGTACAGAGAATTCTATCTGCTAATGAACAAAAAAATCTGAGTTTGTCTCTTCTTCTTACGGGCTGGGTTTGAGTCTTCTTCAAGTTGCAGCAGATTGACATTGGCATTGTTCCACAGACGCCAGTGACATGATTTCTGACTGTTGTTCCAGGGCTTTCTAAAAATGGTTGGGGTTTTTTGGGTTTTGAGGGGAGTTTTTTTCTTTTTTTTCTTTTTTTATTTTAAAACCACCTCTGCACATAGTTTTAGTTGGTATCTTTCTAGGCATGTGGAGGAAAGAACTAGCTGGGCGTAAGACCGTACTATCATTTCAGTTCTTGATGTGGTACCCCACAAATTCATGCTGACACAACGCGGCAATTGTAGAGCACATTGTGAGGAAGCACACCATCTGTTTTCTGCCTCTGCTTTGCAATAAATAACAGATTTCAGTCTCCACGAGTGCCAGGCTAGCGTTTTGCAACAAAACACTCCAGCCCTTTAAAATTCCTCCTGACCATCTGGGAATTTCCTGTTCCGCCAAATAAGTTTGCCTGGACAGAGTTGAGGTCTGTCTGTCTCTTACTGTTAAGAAATCCCTTCATGTTGGGGCAGAAACATATTAATTCAGGGGAACCCAGAGAGCCGGTATCAAAAGGTAGACCTGGAATTTCTGCCACTTCAGAAAGTGACAGCGGAAGGAGGGAAGAAGAGATCAGCTTCAGCTGGCTGGGCCTGAGGCTGGGAAATGCTCTTTCCTGAAGAGAAACTGAGTTTCTTCCTGCTGATTCACTGTGAGCAGCATTGGGCCAAACTCCACAAAAATTCATTAACATCACACTCTGGGTGAGAGTCAAGAGACTTTTTTTTTTTAGTTTCTAATCCTCTTGAGACTATTTAATGATAATGGTTTGAGTTTGTGGAATGTGTTGAAAAGCTCCTTTGGGTTCATGTTCCCATAGGAAATTACTGGTGTTTCTAGTTGTACTTTTTGGTAAGGGCTCATGATAGCAACACCTGGAAATCGTAATAGCAATACCAGGCTGAGCCTAAGAGGAGCAACCCCCAAAACAATATCCACTCTGATGGAAAAAACAAGGAGCAACTCTGACTTAGGATGTGAAGCTGTCTCACAATATAAAGCTTGTATTTCACTATTTTATAAATAATCTTGCTAAATAATCTTGCTGCAGCTTGCTAATGGCCTTTCTGAAGGATTTTACCATGGAAGTGAAAACGTGACAGCATTCAAAACCACGCTTATATAACTAACACTGAGGTGTCATCTTGAAAACTTAAGCATAACAAAAATGGGAAATTTACCTTAAAACACATTTTCAGTTTTCCAACATGAAGAGATAGCCCCGAGAAAAAAACAAACAAAGAAAGTAGGACTATTTCTAGTGACCAAGGACTAGAATTTTGGTTGTGAGCTCTGCATGAAATTTGTTCAGGAGCTCTGCACAATTTTGGTTGCAAAATAATTAATAAAAATGATGAAGTAGTCTTTAAAAATGCATATGAAAAAGGATGTCACACTTGGTACATATTTTATGGATCAAGAATTAATGTCTTATCTTCTTGCCCATAACAGTTCAACAAAAACGTTTTCAGTCTTGCTCAATTCTGCTTCTAGGAAATACCCCAGGGGGTCAGTGGTCAAATTACTGGATGTTTCCAAGATGTGTAGGAGTGCTAAACCTTGGGTCAAGGAAATTTTTTCCCTTTTTTTTTTTTTTTTTTCATTTTTAGGGTTTATAATTCAGGTTTTCTGTGGGAGGTATTAACATAGGAGATAACAAGTGCTAGTTTTTTTGAATTACTGGTTCAGCATTAAAGATATACAATCAATAAACCTAGCTTTAAGAACCTGACTTCCAGACAAATTCTTTTATTTCAGTCTGTGTTTAATTTTATAATATTTTGAATGTTGATATATCTATTTCACTTTGAAAGCCAATATACAAATACCTTGAATAAACAATTAAATACAGAACTTATTCCGTTACTGGATAGCTGGTAGTACAAGCACGTGCCATAATGCAAGGAATTCACCTTTTTGTTTTGTTTTGTTTTGTTTCATTTTTTGTTTGGGGTTTCTTGTGGGTTTGGGGTGTTTTTTTGGGGTTTTTTTGTGGGGTGTTTTTTTTTTTGATGCTTTGAATTTTTTGTGACGTTCTCTATAGGAGGTCTCAGGACTTCTTATTCTCATCCATTTCTCCAAAAGAATAAAATATATATATGTTTGTTTAGAGTAACAGAGGAATTCCAACTCATTTCTCCTGTTGAAGTCTACTGAAAAGTAGCTATGTCCTTGTGCTAACACTCCAATGGTGAAATAAAAACAATTTATTTTAAAGCTTGCTTCCTGGAAAATTCAGAATGCCATCAACTCAAAACAGCACACCTGGCACACTTGGGGTCAGGTTCTCAGATCTTGAAAATTTAAAGTTGGCAAGTTTGGGCAAATGCTGTTGTAGTATTCCTGACCTCTAGCTCATCACAGACTTCCCACAGTGCTTGTTTGTTTGTTGCTAGTAAATTTTTCTTGACTTAGTGGTCATAAGCAGCAAACATAAACACTGCTTTTGAGGTCATCGTTGAGAGCTGCAAGCACGTTCCTGGTGAGGGAGTGACACATTGTTTACCACCTGCAATGTTCTACATGGTATTCTGGTTCCACTCAGCGTTTCAGCTAGGGGTCATCTGCATTTCAGCTCCTTTGATAAACAGGAGAATTTAGAGAATTCCTGATTTCCTCATTAAAACATGCTGCTGAGCACCTTTGATTCACTCCACACTGTCTTAAATTTAGAAAAATAAATTTTCTGTTCTTTAAAAGAAAAGTGTTATTTTAAATAAAATCTTCCTCCCCTATGATGAGTTTTTTCTTATCAAACTGTAATACTACTGAAATACGCACTATTATGATCTTTGTATGGCCATACACCAGTAAACAGTTTACAGCTAAATTGTTTCAGGGCATGTTACTGAACAGTACTGTACTCCAGAGTAATTTTGCAGACTTCTCTGTCACCTGAGAACAAGGTATCTTATTGTGTATGTTTTAATGACATGTTGGTACCTTGGGTAGTTTCAAATTTATGGGTTACATCAACCTTTACCCTTCTTGTCAGTTTAAAGCTAATCAAAGGGAAGGACCTCTTGCTCTGAAGAACCACTCCCACCTCCCACCTTTCAATTAGCCTTTCCAGGCTTTCTCCAGGTCCCTTACACTTTCTCTGAGCTAATCCTTTCCAACAGGCAATAGTCTGCAGTTACAGACCCATCTTCAATGTCCTTGGGAGTCACCTGTCCCATAATTATAACAGAGTCCAAAATCATAAAAAAATGCTGGAAAAAGTTACATGTATTCTTATTGGACTTACAGTACACCCAACCTACAGACTCATCACAGATATTTCACATAATTTCCCCAAGCATTACATTGTGTCTCTAAACCAGTGTTCATAAGAATGTAATGAGGTGCAAGCATTTTGCCAGTGATGGGAGATGAAGAAACTCAACTAACACTCTGGTTTCAGGGAAGTCAGTATGTCAGGAAGTATGAAATAAAGCCAGCTTTCTCAGCAAGACTCATCTAACAAGTATTTGAAATCATGCATTCAACACGATGCTTCTCAGCTGCAGAGCCACATATTATATCTTTCTACAGTGACTGAAAATAGGTCATCAAGCACATCAAGCCATAAATTTTTTTTTTACCAATGATTATTTAATTCATTCTGCTGTAATCATCCTTTAATGATGACCTTTAATGATAACTCTGTGGCTCTTGGTAAACTCTTCCTCTGCAAATACGGTTGTCTTGCTAATGCTTCCCTACATAAAAGTTTGGGACTGTAATAGGTACAAATAGTTCCTCACTGACATGAAGGCAGAGGCCCTAATGGTTGAGCTGTGCGATGTCATGGATGTCAACATTGCCAGAGGAATATACAAAAGGATATTTATTGCATCAGCCAGAATTCTTGGAAAAGCCAAGAGATCAAACTGGATCATTAAAGAAAAATGTGAAGAGAAACAACCTTAATCATCACCTCTGTAGTTAACAGGCTAAAGTGATAAAGAATTTTGCAGTCCATATCTCCTCCACACAAAAATAGTAACACTGAAAACTTTCTAGTAGGGCATTGATGGCCTTTCCCATTAACAGGATAGAAGTGACGCAGGAAAGATAGGTAGCCCTTGACCATTTATCTCTACTATGGTAAGTCACACAGAGTGAAGTATGAAGTTTTAGCCAAGGAACAAGGGGAATAGTTCATCCAGGAAGAGATTAGGTCATCTCTTTGAGCAATTTCCCTCTAAGCAAATCCTCAAAATTCCAGGCACAGCACCAAGGCCATCATGGTTTTGGGACTTCCCATTACTGTGTTGATTTGCTGATGTGGCCTAGAAGGCCACAGGAATTTCCTGATGAATTAAGACTGTGGAGGGTAAATATTTAACTATGACACAAATAAATATACTTAAATATAAAGGCAGTGATCCTAAATCCTCAATTCAGATGCTTTTATCTGCATATGAATGCCCAGCTTTCAAATGCTGTAACAGTATTCCTTGAGTTCTTTGACATTGGAGGAGACCTCAGAGAAATAGGTTGTATATGAAGTGTTTCTCTGAGATTTCAGATATATCATGTAGTTTCCACACAGGTTTCTCAATGAAAAAAACAGAGTTTTAGGAGAACTAGTGCTCTGATAGTGATAGTGAGATAATTCTCTGAAGATCCTTGTCTTTTTAAGACACAAATGGATGGCTCAGAAGTGAGAATAGAAAGGCATGTAAATGGCCCTTATTGTTATGCACACCCTGAGCTGATGGGAGAGTTTTAATAAAAAGATTTATCTAATACAATTCTCTTTTCTGCATAAGATTTCTGCATGAGAACTAAAACTCTCAGGAGATAATTATCGGTAAAGCTTTTTGAAGCTGAACATATGAAAATGAAAAATGTGCACATTTAAATAGAATCATAGGTGGTTTAATTCAAATTCAAAACTTCATTCAATACATCACCTAGATAAAAACCCCAAAAAAATCCCCCAAAAAAACCCCAACCAATCAACCAAAACTCAAAAAATCCAACTAAAAGACCAAACAAAAAACCAAAAAAAAAAACCACAACCAACCAAACAAAACAAACTCCAAATTATCATATAACAACCATATTATTTTTTTAAAAATCTTCACTGTGCAAGACCATATTTGCAAGCAAGAGATTCAGAAAGAAAAATACATTTTTATAAACATAGGTTGAAAATTTTAAAACACTAATAAATAATATGATCCAAAGTGCAGGCAAGTCCACCGCAATCCTGAAGAGAAATTGTAAATGCATCTCTAGAGATTGTACTAGAACTGCTCCTTTGATTTTTGTGGGTATTTCAAAATTGTTCTGTGGATTTGGAGTATATTAAATTTGAAATATCAAAATAGATGTCAAAATAGTAAATTTACACATTGAGAATCAGATGTTTTTAACCTACAATCAGGATGTAAACCCCCAGTTTGAATCATGAAGAGCCTTTGATAATGACTGAATGTTTGCTGTAATATTTAGAACAGTGGGCAGAAGCACTCAAATGCCACCAGTGTTTTTTTCTTTGAAAACTTACAAGTTCTCTTTGCAGTTCTAGGATGGTGTGGACCACAGATGAGGAAACTAAAAGTCTGATCTGCTAAACAATGTTATAGCTAACACTAGAGTTTTGTAACTTAAATAGCATCTTTCAAGAAAACCCTCTTGCATACAGAGAGCTTTTAAAGGAAGTATAGATATGAAAGAAGACAGTCTATAAATGATATCTCGAACTGCAGCAGAAGCAGGTTTTAGATTCAAAATTGATTAGCACCAATCTGATAATCTCTGTTCTACTGTGAAAGAAGCCATGCCGTTAAAAAGAGACAAATTACCTTCTAAGGTCATACTCCCAATTTTCTCCCACAGTTCTCTAGTCTTGCCTTTATTTCCTCCTGGCAGGGATGCTCAGAGCTTATTCTATCTCTAAGTGAATCTCTCAAGCTTTTTGCCTGCTTGATACAAAGGGAGGAGAAAGAATACCAGGACACAAATTCTCAGGCAGAGTAGAATCAGAAGGGAATTCTCATAACTGGAACAAGTAGATTTTGGTTGCTTCCATACGTTCCTATTGCAGAAGGAATGCCTTGTACCTTGTTTGCAACAAGACAACTAGAGAAAACATGAAAATGGCAAGAATTTACTCCAACAAATAAAAATTCCCAGAAGAAACGATGAAAACCTATAATATATAGTTATATATAATATATAGTTATATATATTATATATAAAATATATATAATATATAACTATATAGTTATGCAAAGTCCTATTAAAGAAGCAGATGTCATGCATGCACAAAGTACAATCAGGTTTGTCTTGCCACATATGCACATGTAAGGACAGAAATATGGGATGGGGAGTACAAAACTCTGATAATTTTTTCCAGATTATATGAAAATACTTGCTTCATATACATTCTGGAAAGTACAAAAGCAAATGTGCACTTGTAATTTATCAGCAACGCAGTATGGGGAACTGTTTACAGAGAATTAATGCATGTACAATACACCAGGTTTCATCTTGCTGCCAACTTTTCCAGGTTTTTTTGAGCTAACAGGTCAATTTGAGGAGAGTACAGATTGGCAGCTGGTACGTTGCTATAAAACATGAGAATGGATTTAAGACACAACACCTAGAAACACATTTCCATGGACAAAACTCCAAAGATTGAAATCCATGTATGTGCATGCATATATGTGTGCATGCACCTGCACCAGAGTGAGGAGTCAAAGTGAGAGGAATACAAACTTTTAGAGAATTTTTCATCAGCCACTTTTTAGTCATGGACTTTCTACATAGATTTTCCATCTTCAAGATTTTACATGGATTTTGAGCCTACTTTTCTTTCAGAAAGGAATAGTAACACAGATCATGTCACTGACCATGTACTACCATATAACAGACCTTTAAAGTACCTTTGCTAAAGACAAACTATTATACCATGAAATTAGCATAGTTCTCTTACTATTACCCTTTTATTACAAGTTGATTTTTTTTTTAATTTCTACTCCTAGAAGTTAGTCAAGGAAGTATAAGAAATTTCTTTCAATCATGTAGCTCCATGGCCTAGAATAATAAATAATAATAATAATGACCAGTCTTCACGAGTGAAGATCCGGGGAAGGTCTTTACACCTTCCAGCCTGCGCATTGGATTTTTTTAGGTGAGACACAGTGTGCGCGGAACTGAGCCCACCCTTTAATCCTAAGGTTCATCTGCCGGGGCCAAGCCTAGAATACTGATTTTCCATATGACTTCCTCTGAGGGATTATAACATTATCTTAAACCATTTTTTTGGTTAGTTGGTTTGTTTTAAGTCTAAAAGCAAACTTTTTTAATAATACATCTTGAGCATCTTTCCAGATGACCCTGTACCTGTCTTGCTTTGATCATCTGTACCATAATGCTTGTTCAATGTCAACTGTAGCCCCACTGTTAGGTCTTGTTTAGTGCACTAGGTTGATTCACATCAGTTTTAAACATGGGTAATTAAACTGGTTAGAATTCTTATTCTAGCTGAGGAGTGATTTATGCTGGTTCAGATTGACCTGGTTCCTAACTGAGGCAATGAAAAGTGAATCTTGATCTTTGTGCGGAAACGTTAATGAGAATGTAGTGCAAATATGCAACAATTTATGGCATTTTTAAGTTACCCTTCCAACTGAATATTCACCACTGTGGTGTTTCATAACACTGCCTAAAATATGCACATGTGGTTACACAAGAATAACCTTGTGTTAAAGTACAGCTTGTTTCATAAGAAAAAGAACTCTTCCTATGAAATATGAAACTATTTCAATTTCCTTTTCTAATCAAACTTCAACCTCTTAACAAGAGAGTAAATTCTTATGCTACTGGGAAGACTTTTACACCAGAGCTGTTTATTCAAGACACTTGAGCTGCTGGTGTCAAAGATGAGTTTGCAGCATAGTTAAACCATGATATTGGTTCTAGAAGGTCCTCATTTACTACCTCTTCCTTGTTTGCAACTTATTGCAAACACAGAGTAGAGGACTGAACTAAGCTGAACTGTAAATTGAGATGCATACAAGCAAACTGTTAACTATCTTCACCTTTCAGGTTGTGCTTGCAATAGGTCACACAAATGAGCCCAGTTCTGATAACAAAAGGTTTATTCAAAATGTTGGTAATAACAGCTCTGAAAAACTAGATATACCTCACTGATCTTCATGAGAATCCATACAAGACTAAGACACAGTCCTTCCCATTTTAGATGAATACAGGCTGAAGCAGCAGCTCCTGGATGGGTTTTAAGAACACTGCAAGTATGAGGACCATTCTTAATGTAAGCAGGACACATACAGTCCATTTATCTGAGTGCAACCTGCAAGATATTCTTAGCATTATAGATTCATATTCATCATATTTATCTGCTTATTTTATATGAAGTGCTTTAGTTATATATTAAAAACAATTTCCTTCCAAAAGATTTTTTAATCTCCATTGTTTTCTGTACATATTGAAAACATTATTATAATACATAAACTTTCAAGAACCTTCCACCAGAAAAACTTTAAAAGCAACACAAAAAATAATGTATTAAGCCTCCCAACAGCCTTGTGAAATTGAGTGGTAGTGCTATATCTGTGTTAGGAAAGGGAAAAAGGAATACTTTACAATTACCTTGCAGTCACAAGTGAAGTCTGTGCTACAGACATGGACAGAAGTAAAGCTTAAATCCATCCTACTTAACTAAAGCATTTAAATCAGAAAGTGAGCTGCTCGGGATATCCCTGGGGTCAATGAAGAGAAGTAGGGACTTCTACAGGGCAGTTCAGGTGGCTCACTCTTCCTCTGGGCTTTCTACTCTCTCATGGCGCAGCATTAAGCGATTTCCCATTTGGAAAAAAATCTGTCTTGTGTAACACCGGGTTTTGGCGACAGCATTCTCCTGAAGAGGCTGGCAGCTCATGGCTGGAATGGGTGCACTCTTTGCTGAGTAAAAACTGGCTGGATAGCTGGGCCCAGAGAGTGGTGGTGAATCGTGCTGCATCCAATTGGCATCTAGTTAACTAGAGAGCTTCCCCAAGGCTCAGTACTGGAGCCAGTCGTGTTTAATATCTTTACCAATGATCTGGATAAGGGGAACAAGTGCACCCTCAGTAAGTTCACAGACAGCACAAAGTTGGGCAGGACTGTTGATCTGCTGGAGAGAAGGAAGGCTCTGCAGAGGGATTTTGACAGGCTGGATCGATGGTCCGAGGCGAACAGTATGAGGTTCAACAAGGCCTAGTGCTGGCTCCTGCATTTGGGACATGGACACAGGACAACAATCCCATGCAGTGCTACAGGCTTGGGGAAGAGTGTCTGGAAAGTGGCCCAGTGAAAAAGGCCCTGTGGGTGCTGGTCAATGGCCAGCTGAACGTGAGCCAGCAGTGTGCCCTGGCCAATGGCATCCTGGCCTGTATTAGAAACAGGATGTGTCCAGCAGAATCAGGAAGTGATTGTCCCTCTGTACTGTACACACCCTGAATCCTGTGTTTAGTTTCGGGTCCTTCACTATAAGAAAGACATTGAGGTGCTGGAGCAGGTCCAAAGAGCAATGGAGCTGGTGAAAGGTTTAAAGTGTAAGTTGTATGAGGAGCTGCTGAAGGAGCTGGGGATGTTTAGTCTGGAGAAAAGGAGGCTGAGGAGGGACCTTGTCACTCTCTACAACTACCTGAAAGGAGGTTGTAGCAAGAGTGGGTTGGTCTCTTCTCTGAAGGAACTAGGGAAACGACAAGAGGAAATGGCCTCAAGCTGTGCTATGGGAGGTTCAGGTTGGACATCAGGAAAAATTTCTTCACTGAAAGGGTGGTTAAGCACTGGAACAGTATGCCCAGGGATTCAGTGGATTCACCATCTGTGGAGGTGTTGAAGAAACAACTGGATGAAGCATTTAATGGTATGATTTAGTTGACAAAGTGATGCTTGGTCAAAAGTTGGAACTCTATAATCTTAGAGGTCTTTTCTAACGTTAATGATCTTATAATTACCAGTTTGAGTGGGATAATGCAGGCCTAACATATCCAACGCTTTTTCTTTTCCCACATTGGCTGTCTTTTTTTTTTTTTTTGTTCCAGGGCACACTGCACTGTAGCTTGCTTCCAAACCACAGAAGGGAATGGGAGTGATGAGTTCTCAGCACCCTCAAAATGACATGCCATTTAACTGTATATCAGTTTCATTTAGAAAAGCTCTCAGTGTTCCAAGTGAGATCTCCCACTGGGCATGTTGGTTGGACAGTTCTGATGACTAATAAATGCAATATTTTATTGTTACCAGAAAGTTCCTAATTATGGCTGTCATCACTGAAAATAAACACATTCAGGACCTTTATGATAAAGTCTTCTGTCCAAGCATGGGAAATATTTTTTTTAAGTAATTTGCTACCAAATGTGGCAACATGTGAAACTATCCTTCAGTCTACTTCTCTGAATCTTCTGCTTCATAAAATAAAACATAAATTGCCAAATAGATTATCCCCCAATAATATAAAGCTTTCAGCTATTTCCACATTTGAAGTCTTGCTTCTTTCTTATGGGTATATCAATATATTCCAAGGACTTCAGCAATTTGATTAATGAAGTTTTGATATGCAGGCATATTATTGGCCAAGAGATTTTTGGGAGCAAATAAGAAATTTTGTTTTTATACTCATGAATTTACAAACATGAATTTTCTTTTAATCAGTTTGTTTCCATGAAGCTATATTTGCTCCTTAAATTTTGCATTCTTGCCCCTTGAGTAGAACACATTATATAAGAAATCCCACTAATTTCAATTTCACCCTTTGTTATGCAACCTGTTTGAGGGAACTGCACTTCAAATGTCCCTAGGGTGAGACTCTATTTTGGATATGAGAATTCATTAACTCCAAAAGAAAAAGAAGCAGATAGAGTAGTAAACAACCTCTATGTCTAGAAAGTGAATACAGGTTCAAGCTGGATGCCAAATAGAGGGTTAGTGCCCAGTTTTGGATGAAATTTCCTCACTGTTTCCTTTTAGCTCTAGTTTACCTTGAAAGAGGAAAGATTTACTGGAAAGCCATTCTTTACACAGCCATGTTAGTAATGCTCATAGAAGTAGAATAGTAGGTTCCAAATCTGATGACCTGCTTTTAATTATAAGAATTAACCAAAGTTCATCATGCATCTTCCAGTTACAAGTAACATCTGAATATTATGTGGACTTTAAGGTCACATGTTACATTGCAAAATGCCCAGTGAAACATAATCATAAATAAAGTGGAACTTCTACTATTTCTTGTAATAGTTCAACTAAGGTAAATAGGTTTCTTAATGTGACAAAATTTTCACACACTCTGGCCACCTCCATCTTTATATTAATATAAATTTTCTTGATAGGACATTATGACAGCTCTTTGGATCTGTCCTCTTCGGGGCAGGCTCTGTCACAGTTTTACTCAGCTTCACAGCAAGAGTAGTGTGTAAGGAATTCTTCCGTCTTCAGCAAACCATATAAAATCCAAGTCAAAATCCAGCCGCTCCACACACATAAGCAGATTTCATTGCAGAAAACAGGGCATAAGTCCTGCTGGTAAAGACAGCAGGAAGACTTTCAGTGTAGCCACACAGCACTCAGTGACAGACACCAGTCTTTCCAAAAGCCACGTTGTTCTATAAAATGACTGGCCCCCTCAAAACCTAGATTCCTTACTTGTTTAAAAGTAAGTGAGCACTTGCGTTGTTACTGCTGCAAAATAAGGAATTCAACAAAGATCACAGAGAATGGCATAGACAATTAATTTATCAAAACCATCATAAGAATAAACTTTAAAGTAGACTATCAAATGGTTATAGATATCCCAGAAAAAATGTTCATAATTTCTTTCTTTAATGACGGAATCCAGATCATAACTTTATGCTTGATCTGTTGTAGCTGGTGGCAGCACAGGCACTTTAAAGGGAAAGGAAGCTTCTTTTATTTTTGGTTTAGGTGTAGTGGTGCCATTAATATTTGCAAAGTAAAAAAATAAATCTAAGTTTAGATTCTGACTGACCAGAATTATTGTGGTTCACTTTCAACTCAAACTTGTATGACTGTGTTAGCTTTTTATACTATACTATCATTAGGTATTAATTTTAAATTTTTATGTGTTTTGCTTAGGTAACTGTCAGGAAAAACAAGAAAGATTGGATCATGTAAAACTCACTTATTACAGTAATAACAATTATTAATACCATTTGGACTGCAGGATAAGTATATGAAACACTCATCTATACAGCTATCTGGAATGTACCCTGTGTCCCATCGATACTGTAAGTTCAGCAAGGCAACAGCAAGCTCCTAAGCAAGACATGATGATTACATTTCATGTAACTCCTCTTTGGCAATACTTAGACACTGCAACTGAATACCAAACAGTGTCACGTGTGCCAGTCAGTTATTGCAAGAAAGAATACGTGATGAACTGTTTGTTTTGAACTATCAGTATAAACACATTGCAGAAATGAAACCCAAGCTTAAACAATGGGGAAAGTTATCCGGTATTAAAATAAACAGTTCTAGGAAAATCTCTAAAAATGTTTACCAAGTCATCTTCTTCCGCGTAGTTTCTGCACAGAGCGTTTTGCCATGTCCCTGGTTTCTCAACCAACCCCAGTTACACTGACTATAGATATGCAAATACTAATGCACAAGGCTGGGCCTTAATTGCCTGTAATTGGCTTCCCAAGTAAGGGCGTTTTTATCCACAGTCAAGCTTGTAGGTCATCAAAGAAGCAATTTGGTTTTAAGCATAAAAAATCCATTGCCTGTTTTACAAAAAAATATTTAGTTTCCTTCTAGAAATCTGAGAGTTTAGATATTGAAGAAAAAAAAATTATATTAAAATATTAGAGAGTTAAGCAAACCATGATTCTTACAAACTCTCTTAATAAATATTTTTCTAATGTCACAGGATAATATCTGTGCTGAGAAAATCATTCACTTTGCCAAATATTGTCTATATACAATTTTACTGAAAGTTATTGAAATTTTATTGACATTTACTACCTGAAGTAATAAATATATTTTGTTTGTGTAAGTCAGGACTATATCTCAAATTCTTAAACTTTTTTTTTCTGATTATAGCTATTCTCTTCCAGTCCTAGACCTATAACTATTACATATTCTTTACTTCATTCACAGCAGGTGCACTGTAAAATGCTGTTTAGTGTAGCTAATTTAGGGGGAAAATAAATGCAGAGTATGAAAATGAGATGTGAGATATCTATGTAATATATTCATTACACTTAGGCATTATGCATGTTTTGAAAGGAAATGAGTTATGGCTGAGATGCTTTGTAATGGCAACAGCAACAAAGCAAATTCAGTATTCAGAGATGCTATAAAGGAGCTGCATCAGCCTCATTTGTTCAGAGTGAGCCATACTCCATCACACAGAGAAACAGGTCCTTTCATTCCAAGGAAAACTGACACATGGGGATACGTGCACAATCCCAGTTTTATGCAAACCCCTGGGAGCAGAGGGTTGGGGGCTGGGAAGGAAAGAAGGAGCAGGATAGTTCTTCCTGTAGCCAGTTTTACAGTCATTGCAGGAGAAAAGAGTCCTCAAACATAAACTCCTTTCACTGGGCTTCCTACCTGTTTAATCACTTCCCTCCAAAGTGTGAAAGGACTAACCCTCAGACATTCACACTCCAGAGACTCATATTTCCTCAAGTTCAGCTCACAGTGAAACAGTGATCTTAGTTCAGTCTCTAGTGGACAAACACAGAATAAGTAAAGTCTTAGAAGTATGATTCAGCAGGCAATTTGCTCAAGTAAAATCATGTGTGCATAAACACAGAAAACATCTTTCCTCTCTTTAGTGCTTGTCTCAGTCTCCCAAAGCACAGTAAAATAATTTCCTAAGAAATGTTTTCCTCTGCAAAAGACAACCCCTCATTTCCAGCCTTATACTCCCCAAAGCACACCAAGATATTAAAAAATGAGGGAAGTAGTCTAAAAATTAAATGCTTGGTTATATTTTTTTTATAGTCACATGCTTACTGCATAGAATCTTCTCTCTCTTGCTAAAGCCAGATATTCAAGAGCACAATTAATTTACCAAGTAATCAAGAAATCCTTTTAAAAGATTCTAGTAGAGTTAGGGGGACTGGGGTGGCTATATGTGCTTTTTAACATACTTTTGTCCTGTACACTGTCTGGATGAAACAAAACTTGAAAATTAGATACATAACAGTAACTGTACTAATATGAAGTTTCAACCCACCTAGTAGAGTCTTCATCAGAGATATTCCTTCTTAATATGAACTTGTTTTGGAGTTAAATCATGTGTCTCTCAAATACAGCAATTTTCTTATGCCATACTACACTTCTAGTTGCATCACTCAATTGTGCAATTTTCTAAGTTTTGCTGGGTCAAAATGGTAGCATATGAATGGAAATATCACAGATAATTACACATGGACTGTTTGTTTATTTATTTTTGCTGGTCAGCTACCCCAAAGCATTTTCATTACCAAGGCATGGAAAAGATCCTGCAAGGTATGTATGTAGTCTTACACAAGTGAGTAATCCTGTTAAGGTGAATGGGGTGTTCATATGAGTGAAATTATTCACATATTTAAGTCTTTTCAGACTCAAACTCCACTACATACATAAAACACTGAAAAGTTCATTAGAGGTTTAGAGCTATTGCACAAGTTCTTAAAAATAATTACTTCTACTAAGGTACTGCAACACCTTGTAACCCATTTTCCCCCTTTTAGGAAATAATGCACATATACTTACACAAATTGAACAGGCTATTTCAAGACCACTGTAATCTACATGGTTCAAAAGGTTTACTGTGATGTTTTGAAGTGAGAATGGCTATATACTTTCTTCTTTCTTTCCAGCAATTAGCTGGATAGAATAGTATTATAGGAACTATTTATGAAGGAGCAATTATATTCTTAATCCAGTGCCCTTAGATGCTGATTTTTAAAAAATGTTCCCTTTTGCTGTCAGAGTAGCAGTTATCCTGCATGACATCTGATCTGAATCTGTGAACTAGAAGAAGAGCTTGTAAGAATACTTAGTAAATTCTGTCAGTAGAGTCTCTGGAGGATTTTTATGTTCTTTGGCTCACATGCATCCATAATGTCTTGAGAAAAAGTTTTAAGAAGTTGTATCTTTCAGTAAAGTGAAGAAAATTCTGCTCCCAAGAGCTATGTCACTAAGAGGGGTGCACTCTATCTGGAACATTTCTCTCCTACACAGTCCTTACTACCTCTGTTTTCATAGAAACTAATGAAAGCTTTTAACAGCATAAACATCCCCCACAAAAATCATTTAGTGAGAAATGAAAAAAAGAAACACTTACTTTTTGCAGCCACTGAGTGTAATTTTCCATCACATGTTCCAGATGTTGCAGTTTCTGGGAAGAGAAATCCTGTTCCACGTGAGGAGCATCTCTCTGAAGAGCATTTGTGTTGTACTGGTCTGTCGTGCTTTCACGACAGTTCCCGTCCTGTTCTGGCAGGATGAAAGTATAGGTGCACTGCCCATGCTGAATCCGGTTAAATCTTCTCCCACTGGCTTCTGGACCCCGACGCTGGTTATTACAGCCTATATGAGCAAGAATCGCTGCCAGGAAAGCAAAGGAAAGGAAAACTGACATGTTATTATTACTTTCTTTTCCTGCTTTCAGAAAAACTTTTTCTTCCTCTTTCTTTAAATTCGTTCTTAATTTCCCTTAAAGTCTTTGGAAAAAGGACTGGAGCAACGCACTTTAAAAATCAGGCTTGGATAAACTGTTAGTTTTTTTTTTAATTTCACTGTGAGGATAGCTTCCTTAGTTAAAATTGGGAATATTTATTGCATAGTAGTTAAGATTTATTGTTTCCTCTCTGTTACAGTCCAGCATGTAGCCTGCTTTAGGCAGCTGCATATGCATATCCCAGTCTGTTTCCCCTACACTATCTGCTGCAGAACTGCTATTTTCTCTCAGGCTTCAGTGAGTTTTATTAAGGTTGCACTTTCAAGCCAAGCTGGAAGCAAGCAGCCTTTCACAAGATGACTTGACAGGAATGTGTGTATGAGTGCGCCCCTATGCTAAGGATGGCTGATGGCTCAGTACAGAGGGATCATCTTACAAACTGGCTGGATGCATGACCTCAATCATGCATGTCTTTGCAGCCCCTACTGCATACAACTGCTGAGGGCTTTTGACGAATTCACGTAAGTTTAATAAGTAAGGCAGTCCACCTTAATACTCTTCATATGTTCACACTGACCTATTAAAATGTAGATAAAGTGTAGAAGTTTGTTGTAATCCCTCTGTAAATATACAAAGCACTGAAATTAAAAATACTTTCAGTTCTGCTCTGCTCTGTATCTGTTAAAGAATTCTAAATCAGGCAAATGACACTTATGGGGGAAAATAAAGTTAAATTTAACTCTCACATGCTTTAGCTACTTTTCTAAGACAATTGTGTTTCTTTAGAAGTGTTTTCAGAGAATTTTTTTACAGCATATATTGAAATTAGGGCTGCCAAATAGTAATGGGAAAAGGCAGTTCAGAAAGATAATTTTCCAGGTTTGGTGTGTAAACTGAGGCAATTAATTAAAAAACAGTGAGGGATGGTGGCTGAACTAGTCCAGATTGTCTTCTATACTCCTGAGTACTTATCAGATGCAAAACACTTCTTCCAATTTGCAAGTCTGTATGGGCTATAAGGCACTCCTCATTTATATGTGGTAACTTTCTCTGGGGCAACTTCCTCAGAAGATGATTGTGCTAAATGCTTAAGAAGGTATCTTATACTTAAATAATGCCTTTGGTATTTGCTAGAGACAAATAAAAATGCATAGATTATAAACAGGATTGGAATATTCATGAAATTTAGAAGAATTTGGATCTGAGTTCCTGCACCAGCTTTTGTTGTTGTTCCATAAATATCAACCAACACCGATGCAGAGAACTTTGTACATTTTTTCCCATAAAAGTAAGTAGTCTTCTAAATAACAATAGTTCATCACTAAAAAAACAATCTGCAAGGTTTTTACCCTCAAAGAAACCTACCTGCAAAAATTCTGAGTGCAAGCACCCTCAGTGCTAATGCAATTGCCACCTGTAACACAACTACAATGTCATTCTAAAAGAACCGCCTGGAATATTCACCCAGGCATCCAACATGCTTCCAGGGAACCTATTCCTGCATGGAGGTTTTTCATCTGGTATTTGGAAAGAAACCACTGCATTTGAACCAATAAGTTATATCCCCTACAATAAAATAAAGAAATGAGAAATTCTTATCTTCCTCTAAAATGTTTATATATTCAATACAGAGAGAGAGGAAAAAAAAGGAAAGAATACAAAGTAAAAAGCAAAACATCAATGCTACTGTTGCTTTGATCAAAATAAGAACATCCTTCCACCTCTGAACTGGTCAGCCCACCTTAGCACTCTATTTTTTATTTTTCTGCTTCTGAAAACCAACTTCTTGCAGTTTTCTTTCTTGCTTGCATACAGCACTTCCCATAACTCACCACCATCACCAGAACTAGTTCTGTGGTTTATTACACTGTCTTTGCAATTATTGTGAAATGTATTTGTAAGATATTTGCTCATCTAAGGTCAGAGATGAAAAGAGAAGAAAATTGTAGGATCAGACACTGATCTGAAGGGTTAGCACAAAAACAATTATTCCCTATGAGGCAAAGCAAAAACACCAGAGCACAAACGTGGCAACAATACATGCTTTTCTTATAAATAAAAAGAGTACTTTATGAAAGGGCCTCAGAGAAACTTAAATGGGGGATAGCAAAGGTTGGTGTACAAAGGCTTCCTAGATTTTTAGTTCATATTTTCAAATATGAGTACACACACAAATGCCTCATTCATTTTCTGCAGAGTATTTAAGCAATAGATTTATTCACATGCAAATATGAAAAAGTGAGATTGCAAACTTACAATTGGTGTTTTTCAGATGAGAAAAGACTTCATAGAAGAGTTGGCTCACTTTGTTGCTATTATACGATCCCTTTCCCCAGCTTGAGGTGACTTCTCCCTCCCCTTCCATCCCCTTCTTCCTGAAGGGTAACAGCCCTTAAGGTCTTCAAGAAGCACCCAGAGTTACCAGGCATCTTTGGCATTTGCTCATTTGTCTCCAGCTTAGTTCCCTACCACAGCACCTGCCTCTCAAAGCCAGTCTCCCAACTCCAGGCTCCAAACTGAGGGTTCACAGGTAAAACGTAATGGTCAGGTGTCACAGCAGGGACAGAGGTGTGGCACAGCTGTGCAGCAGTCAGAGCATCTCCTACCAACGCACTGCACTAAAGTCTTCCTTACTAAAAAGAACCAAGCCCCCCTCCCTCCATGTAATGTTTATATCAGTGTTGTAGGAGTAGTGCATCTGAGACATCTCATGTGCCCAAACTCACGGGGTCTCACGCAGAGGCAAGGAAGGGATGGCAGAAGCCTGGTAGAAGCCCAGGAGCCATTCTGTTACTCTGAATTTGCAGCCTTTCTAGCCCACAGGGAGGGGAATTGTGATGGAATGCATTCCAATATTTTCAAGGCTCTGAATGACTGCTGAAATGGCAGCAGCTCTGCTGGCTACATAGAAACTCAGCAAGCTTTGGGGTTGCTCTTGCCAACCCAAGAGTCAGAGCTAGTCACCAGGGTCCCTAACTAGAATCACAGACATTCCCAAACCTAACACAGGGACCAACAAGGTCAGTTTGCTGTTTCCCAAAACACACAGCAAAGTCATTTTGATAAGCACATTGAACCACTCCTCCTTGACACACTCATGGTCATCTGCATGCACAGGCAGAAGAGTAACAACCCATAAAGAAAAAATCTTATTTCCAGATCTACAGATTATTCCACTTAATTCTACAGTGCAATTTTACAAGAAATTCCATTTTATTTAAGGAAAACAGGTTCAGAAATAATAAGAGTTTTTATTTACTAAAATTCCCTAATTCTATTAAGGTATTTGTTGTTTGTTTGTTTGTTTGTTTGTTTTCAAAAACAAACCAACCAAACAAACTTGCCCAAGAGTTTCAATGGTTTGACATCTTTTACCCAATTTGATAAATGTACAGTTTATTATCACAGTACCATGTGATCTATGTGACACGTCCCAGCTTTCCAAAACCTGAAAATTTCAGTGAGGTAAGGAAAAAAAAAAGTTCTCACAGTTCAGTCAAAGTCACTTTTGGTATTTTTGCAGCATCTTACATTATATACTACAGATAAAATCTAAATTATTTGCCCAGGATTGCACAGTGGCTCAACCACAAATTGAGTAGGGGCATAGATGTGTTTAAAAGGCTCTTTATTTTCCTAAGACCACTTCCTCCATCACAATGACTAGTTTTGTATTCCCTGAACTTTTCCTTCTGTGTAACAGGGTAGGGATGGATCCAGAGGTTTCCTTCCCAGACCATGAAAAGTCTCATACCAGTTCTTTATTTAGTAGCTATACAGAATACTGTAGCTCACTATGTAATCAATCCCACAAGGCAAAATAAATGGGAATTCAACATCCGGATAAAGGTTATATTAACATGATATTGGTTCCTACATATCTAACATTAACGTACTTTAGTGGCTTTTGTTACAGAATCATATGCGTGCTTAGATTTCAAATATAAATTCTAGGAAACCAATATCTATTTCTGTTTCTTTACATTTCTGCTGCAATATGTGTTATTGTTGCAGATGAGTTGCAATAACGTTGCATCATGTCACACACTGTACCTGGAGTTACTCCAACTCAGTTTCCTCAGTTTATAAGGGGAGTCACTGAAGAATGGCTCCTGAGTATAGGTACAAGAAGCAAGTTTTTCTCTATAGGTAAACCAGTGCTGTATTAGGATATAAAATATTTATTCTTAATCAGGCATATTTCAAAGAACCTCATTCTACATATATAAATTCTAGAGAATAAAATGGATTTTAAGTCCCATAACTCTGACTGGTTATGTGCTAAGGCTTCTTCAGTTACTTTAGTGGAAATGATCCCATTTAATCATACTACTCAGACTGGAACAGGATGAAAGCTATTGACGGACCCTACAAAATCCAGATGGTACTGAGAGCAGATGAAGGGGAAGACTTGCTTACCATGCAACAACACTTTCTCCTACTACCTGTATGCTATCTTTCCTCACTCTCCTGTGAATAAGCAAGTAGTCATCTCAGAAAAATTACTCCTCCAGACTGAATTTTTTATATTCACATGTGCATATTTAAGGTATGATCCACATGGTGTTGCTTGCCAGATCCTTTCTTCAAAAGAACACAGCAATGAATAATCAGTCAAGCCACAGCCCAGCCCAACCATCCAGCGTTCAGTTTCATACCTGAGAACAACAGCTGGGAGCATTAACAGAGCTCATAGAAGCTGCTAAAGCAGCAGCTCTTAGAAGAGCATGGTGGTTTACCACAGAAACATCTGAGCTACTTGTTATGCTGTACAATGAGTCTGAATTTTGTCTCACACAGAGGCTTTATCGGATTCTTTCCAAATATGTTGGCAGCTGAGAGAGCAAGGTGTTTTCTGAAAACTTATTTTCCTGCTGTGGGAAAATCAAGTTTTTTCTTATATTCATAACAAATCTTTGAGCTTATGCATGTAGAGACAAAGCATGTAGATTAATTCCATTAAATTTGCTCTCATTCCCTGGGAAAGGAGGGAATACCCCCAGCAACCTCTTGTTGTCTCTCTAGGGTGATTTTTGTCCTTAACTTTCACATTTTCAGGATCCTTGATTTATTTTCAAAGACCAACCTTCAACCCTGCCAAACAGTAGAGATATACAGTAATGGAACACAGTGGGCATGACGATAAAAACAGATGCCCTAATCTAAAATACCTGATGAGAAGACCACCCACAGTGATCTTGTGCTGTAAATCCTAGACAAAACCAGACAACTGCCTGATTTTGAAAGAAAGATCATACAGCTACCAGCATTTCAGCCCTATCATGTGAATGTGCCTTCTGTTGCAAATTACACTGAAAGTAAAATTTTGTGGAAATTATTTATAGCAGTGTTTTTTGTTTGAATGGTTTAATTATTCTGTGGATTATCTCTGGGTCTTAATGTTCATCAGGGAAAAATGCAGGAGAGAAACAACAGTCTATTGGTACGTTACCTTCAGTTTCTGACTTAATATGTAGTTCCAAGTACAATGCTATATGTACATCTGTTCTTGAGGTCACAAAGGCAGGAACCAGGATAGTGTGATTTACCTATGAAAGGAATATTTGCAGTCCCCTAGTCAATAAAGCAGAATTAAAAAAGATTATTCCAAATACTGGCAAAAGTTGAATACTTAGCAACAACAACAACAACAACGATGACAACAAAACACCACAACACACATTTCTTCAGACTCTATGGAGTGGTAAGTTAACATCTTTCCTTTGGAGTCTTAAGCCTTAAGTACTGCAAGATAATTATGGCCTTCTTCCCTAAAGGAAACAAAGATCCTGAATTAGGTGCTTAAAAAGCCTTGTTCAAGAGGAGCACTAGATACATAATTGTTAGAGGCACAGACAACAAAATGTCAGTGACAAAATCCCTTACATTGTCCATAGAAGAAATATGAGACCTACCCATCCTTTCTAAGCATGATACTCCAGTGAACTCAGAATTTCTGTCCTATAAGAAAGTCTTTTCTTCATAGACCTCTCTGTACCTCAGACTGTCAGCTGCAGCAAAGAGGGAAGCAACACCTCTGCCAAGGGTGGTCAGAGCATTTGTAGGTGAGCCCTAGACATTAATCCTTCTACTGCCTGATACGAAGAGAGGCGGGAATCAGACTTTCATCTTTTTGAGTATATATATTCACAGCAAGGCATGAATTGCAAGGCATGTTTCTTCTACTTGTTGAGACACATCAGGCAGACTCCCCATCAATCTGAATGACACTCTAAACCACTGACTGCGAAGGTTAGTCTTTGCTACTCTATGATATAATTAAAAATTAAACTGTAAAACATTCTCCTTCATTTTCTCCATGTAGAAAGAGATGTAAATCCAGGTCAGTTCTCAGTATTTATGCTCTACAAGAACTCAAGCATATGACTAAAGTATACATAGAAAGATTATAGCCCTGCTTCTTGAAAGGTAAATACTATTTTCGAATTAGCCTTATTTGCCTAGCAACATTTTTTTCCTAGAATAGGCTTAGATAAAATAATACATAGGAAATAAACTTTATTGGATATAATGCTGGATAGAAGTTATGAACATCAAAATTTTTCTCTTGAGTTTCTGTGGAGCTCTGATCAACTTCTACATACCTTTTGAAAAAGAACTGCAAATTAAAGGGTCTAGAAAAAACACCCTGGAAGAGGTATAACCTATACACCAATAGGCAAACAAGAAAAAGGAGTGAATGTATACCAAAACTTCATTTTATAAGTTTCTGTGAAAAACCTGGTATTATCACTTTTCTAGAACAATCACAACATATCTTCTGCTTTCAGTCAAAGAGGGATGAAACCCATCCTTCAATAAGCTAATAGTTAATTATGTGGGTGAAATATCTATCTTCTGATAGGTGTAAACTGGGAAAACATGGGATTAATAGTTTGGATTGTCATTTGTGTTTGAGTTCCACTTCAAAACCACAGTTTAATAATTTTAGATGTCTGGCTAAAAGGAGTATGTGACAAATGCAATGATGTTACTGAAATGTGTTTCATTACAAATGAGAAATTGAGTCCTAAGAGTGAGCAATCTCAATATTTCACCTTTCTGAATTCACACCCTGTTGTATTTTTCATGAATGGGAACACTCAATTCCACGTGTTTTCTCAGCGTTCATCCAACTTAGCTTAACTTTTTGGCCAGAGTTCAACTCTAGCAGGAGCAGGAGAAGCCAACAGTAATGATATTACACAACACAAGCAGCTCAGTCTTCCAGCGTTCAGATCACCTTGCTGGTACTTGTTCTGGAAAGGAAAAGTAGTAAGAAAGGAGGCAGAGAACAGAACACGAAGGATATAGATATTTTTTGACATTGACAATACCAAGATTTATAGCATAGGGAACCTATCCTGGAAGCTACAGAATCCCAGCTGAATGGAAACACTTAAAAAAAATGCAGTAAATGTGAAAAAAAGCAAAAACACTGGCAACGTTCTCCTAGAATCTCGTGAAAAACAACATAAAGTTGCATTTAAATTCAAACTACAGGAAATACAAGCTCACCATTACTATGTGAATATATCATAGGTCTAACAAGCTCAATTTTTGCCAAAAACTCCTTAAAATCTTGTTTTCTCTTAAAGAGTCAGAATTTCAAGTTCTTTCTCCAACATTATTAATAGATTATATATCCATATTACAACATGCATTTTAAGGAATCAAGTCAACTACTAATTGAATGCTTTGACAGCGAGACTGGCATATTTGTATATCTAAAACCTTGCAGTCCCTATGGTCAAGGCAGCCGGTAGTTTCCTTACACTCAGTCTGTTTATAAAATCATTCCCAGCAGCTAAGAGTTAAGTTCTGGGTGACAGATATAGCAGAGAAAAAGGCAAGAATAAGCTACCAGGAATCTGAGGTATCAGAGGTAAGTAAATGGCAGTGCAGTCATTGAAAGGGAGAAGCACATAGAGACAGTCTGGAATTAAGAATTGCAAGTATTTCTTATTTAAGACAGTGGTTTATAAATAAAATATCTCTTATATTTTATAGTGTAATTTTCTCCCCACACCTATTATTTATTTTTGCAAACAGCTTCTGGTTTCACATTCCTTGTGTGTATATGAGGCAGAGACTTGGCTTTCTGTGCACCATTCTGGCAGCAACCCCATAATATCAAAATTCATCATTAACTAATTAGAAACCTCAGTCAACTGCTCAAAATTATTTTAAGAGACCAATCAGCTTCTTCCCAACTGTACATATAATTTTTAATTAGGAAACAAGAAGACAGACAACACAAATAAATAGCAGTGAGGCAAGAGGTTAGCTATGGTTTGGGAGCAGCTTCCCACAGAATCACACCAGCAAGGGCAAGGCACGCCAGCTGCACTGTGCTAAATAGCCTCGCTACAACCACATGTCCACTTCTTGGATGAAGTATAGGAGACACTCATCCTATACTTAGACAGCAAACTGTCATAATTTTATATGGGAGAAAATATTTAACACAAGTTGGTTCTGATTAATTGGCCTGCTATCCTTAATACTAGTCAGAGACAGTATTTTCCAACAGAGTTGGAAAATAGAGATAGGCATTCATGTCCTGAGGACTAGGGTATGCCCAGTACTGAGGCTCAGGCATTGTACCACATAGCTCTAATTAGTCCTATAGCTCATTCATCTCCATGTCACACTGCAGTCGCAGGAAAAGCATCTTACCTTTCCCTCAGAGATCCCCTCTAGCACTTCTGTACAACCTGCTCTGGCACAGATGCCCAAAGTTGTGTGTAAAACCCACTTTAGAGGATGCTACCGGGTTGTGGTTCCTTACAGAGACCAGGCATAGCCACAGTGTTTGAGATTGGCAACTATAGCAAGTAGCCAGAATGTAGGTCTTGGGCTTCTAACCACACTGTACATCTCAAAATGCCTAATCAATAAGCCATAAATTGGAGATAATAAATGGAATTACAAATGTGTTTGGTTTCCCCAAATGACAATAGTCATATAGATGCTGTAGCAACTGTACTGAATCCAAACAGTATGTTTATAGGTGTAATGATATTTGCAGCCAATTCTTCAGCCACTTCAGTAAATACAGTGCAATGTAGGACCTGTGACAGCCTGGCAGTACTTCTGCTGCTGTATCCCTTGGAAAAGCAGCATTGAAAAAATTAGCACCAGAGCCTGGACTACATCCTTAGGAGCATGTGTGCTCAGGCACCAGGTCGCTCAGGCACGAGGAGAACCAGTAGCCTGAGAGCTTTGTTTCTGAATATAAATATAACAGAAAATGGTCTGAAGTACAATATTTAAAAACAAAACCAAAAACATTTTCTTCTCTGTGTACAGCAGCTACTGTACATCTCACACACATTAACTCAAAGACAAGACTCTAAATTCACTTTGATCATCATAAACCCATCAGCACACTTACTAGACATTTAACTTCTGTATGGTAATAAAAATGTTGTTTAAACCGTTAACTGCCTGTTTAAAGCAGTAATTAATCCCCAAGATCAACACCTTTAAAATTACTGCCACAGAGCATAGATAAATATTAACCTTGGCTCTTGGGGAGTGTTGGGCTTATGACCTGCGAAGGGATCACTCTTGGTAGTTTAGGGCTTTATCCCCTGATCTGCCACTGAGATGTTGTACAGTTCATAGGGAAAAAAAAAAGTAAAATCCACTATTTTTAGTTTAGCATCTTTGATGTAACTGTCTAACTCAGAATGTGCAGATAAAATATTTTGTAACTGCAACTTTCTCTGCATGTATACTATGACATAATCAAACCCCATCCTTTGGATCAAGTGAGGATAATCTTGGTGTAATGTTGAAGACTGAGTGGGAGAAGACTTGGGAAAATTCACATTCTTCCTTCTAAAAGGACCAGCGTCCCTGTACTGTTTGGAGACTGTGCTCAGCAGATGCCCACTGAACAGTATGCATGCCCAGGTAAGTCCCAGAGCAAGAGTCAGGCTTATGGCACTGAGTAAATCTGAGTTGTAACTGCTGGAACAGGAGAGCAGGAGAAGAGAAGAAATACAGAAAGTAGGAGAGTAGATAGGTCTGTATACATGTATTATTGTTAGTAAAGTACCTTACTTCTCTTGTATAAACAGTAAAAAAAACTCAGGTGTTTATATAATGTCATTTATTCAGCCAGTGATTTGCGGTAATTTTTAAAACACTGTTATTGTTCTTTATAAAAAAGTGCCATCTGGACAATAATATTTTTTATATAAAAAAACAATCACAAGTTTAACTATCAAAATTTTAAGTACAGCTTTCAAGAATGTAAAACACATCCAAGCAAGCCAAGCTCTGTGGAATTTTGTTGCACAATATAATCTTGCTCCTTAGATTCTGAAGTGTATAAAAGAAATGTCCTGTACACAGCTTTTCCATGTCTCCTAGCTTCATGCACATCGAAGAAGTCTGAAGTGCTGTGAACTCAGGTTCCCTTCATTCCCTACCCCACATGACACTATATAAGTGACTGGAACTACCCCACATGGCTGGAAATGCTGGGGGCTTGTGCAGTGACACAAGTCCTCTCAACTATAGGTACATGTTAGAACTAGGAACCAAAAAAGCAGCAGTAACATAACAAGACCAAACGCAGTCGGGAGAGTTTGGCAGATGACCCTTAAGGGCTGAAGTGCAATGTGCAGTGACATCTGATGTGGCTCTGCTTACTCCACCCTTAGCTAATCTGCTTCTGCAAGTTCTCTATTGCTCATTCAGTATATTTAAATAAATACTTTGATAAATATGGAACCATCACTCTAATTACTGCCAAAGGCAATAAACAAGTATAAACTCATCCTTCCTAAAATACAAATTAAGGTAGCTGGACGTGCAAAGCAAGGCTGTGCATTTTAAGACACTCTCTTTTGTAGGAAGAGGGAGGGTGTCAGGCTTTGTCTAGCACAGTAGAAGCAGGCAGAGAGGTCTACAGGGACTGAGCAATGCTGGGGATGTTCTAATATCATCAGTATGTTGCCAACAAACTGTTTGTCATGCTTTTGGAAATAAATTACATGTACTATTTATTGTTTTGTTGGGGCCTATCAATGTGCAAGGTATAAGCATGAGAACGCAAGAGCTGCCACTTGTTCCACCTTGTGCTGCTCATGAGATGAAAAAAATCATATCATTGTTCCATGATTTCACTAGGACTAGGTCAAAACAAGAAGACAACCCAAAATTTCTGTAGCAGGTGCTATCAAAAATATATGTTTTCAAAGTTGTTTTGTGCCATGCTGTTTACATACTACCTATGACAGGGGAGAATTTTTTCTTTTTCAAAAGCACAGGAAAACTCCTGAACACTAGTGGGACCATAACCAAATGTAACACAGAGCAGAAGTGACACTAAATGCTCTACAGCAAGGCAATCACTGTATTAATAAAATGTGAAGGAAGCAGAATATAAGCATAGTTAATATTTTCCATTAAATTGTTACTTTATATTCTCTTCCATTCTCTTTGTTTCTGCAACACTCTGAGTGTTTAAACTTCTTTTCATCAGCCTTTCACAATCTTTTTGCTTTGTCATTCACCCTTCACTCCACCAGAATCAGGTCCTACGAAGTACACGACCGCTAAAAGCGCAGGACCTCAGAAGACAGGTGGAACCTAAAACATGAAGAAGCACAAGAATATTCTCTTTACACTATGTGTGTGTATATGTGTGTGTGTGTGTGCCCCTGTGCAGTTCTTCCCCCAATTCCTTCCCGCCGGGTGAGGTTCCCCACGCCGGGTCCCGGCCGGCCCCGCCCGGGCAGCGCGCGGGCCGCGCGCGCCCCCTGCCGGACGGATCCTGCCGCCCGCCGCTCCCGCCGCTCCCGCCGCTCCTGCCTTGGGAAAAGGGATCCGCTCCGTCCGCGCGAGCGCTGAACGCGCAGCCGGGCACGGTTACCGGCCGGCCACCGGGAAATTTACATCGCCGGTCTGGCAAACCTCCGAAGTTTTAAACCAAATTTTTTTAGTTGACGGTGCTTTGAGATGCTTCCAAAGAATCCACGGTTTTTATAGTCCGGCTAACCGTGAGAACGTGGGGCACAGGGCAGCCTGGGCACGGGGCAAGAAGGCAGAGGTCCTCTCTTGTTCTTACCCCTTAAGTAAATGCGGTGAATGTACTCCTAGGGTCCATGAGGCCAATTCCTGAATAGCTGCTACTAGTAGATCACTGGTAAAAATATATTCTTTTATTGACCCACAGAGTACGGAAGAAATTAATCCTTTTTTTCTTTTTCTTTTTTTCCCCTGGATATTTTTCCAAATTTTCTGTCATTTTCTAATCAATGTTAAAAAAGGAATAGAGATTTATATTCAGATTGCCAGTGAAACTTGCATGCTGGCTTCCAGCTTATTGACATTTTCTAATATGTAATTGCCAACTAAGAAATACCATTGATTGAACTGATTACACTGGAACAAGATGCCCAGAAAAGCTGTGGATGCCCCAAAGATGAAAATATTTAAGACCTGGCTGGATGAGGCTTTGAGCAACCTGGTCTAGTGGAAGGTGTCATTGCATGGGGAAGGGCAGTTGGAACTAGAAGACCTTTAAGGTCCCTTCCTCTCAACTCATTCTATGATTTGTGAAATTCTGTAAGTAAAGTTTCACACTACTGCATATTTCATTGTCAAAAGTATTTGAGCTACTGTTCATGCCACAATGTTAAAAGCAGAAAATTTTCTAAAATATCAACATAATCATTAAACCAGAATGTGATTTCACCATTACAGACTGTCTTAACAGACATATTCTTCATAAATGAAAATAAAATTAAGCCTCTCAGTACAGACAATGTCATATTTCTGGCATTAGCAAAGGCTTTTTTGTTAAAAATGCCCTGTACAAATGATAAATCTGCCTCACAGTAGGGGGGAAATCTTGAAGTCATTAATGTTAATTAAAAATTTGCCATGGAACTATGTTTTTACCTAAAAATATTTATGCTACTTTTTCAGTAACTCACTGGCTTCACAGTCCTAGAACATTCTCTACTGCAACCTTGGTAAAAGGATCCAGGCTTGAACCCAAGCCTCAGTCCCTTATCAGAATAACTCTACTTCTTGTTTCAATCAGCTGTAAACAATTTTTACCATCACTGAAAAGTGCAAGAAATCTGTTATAAATAATATTATCTGTCCTTGGAGAAATGTCATTCTCCCCTTTACACAAAACGCTGACCTATATGTAATCTTAAACTCTGTGTAGCAGCATTAGCATTTTAGTGTGCTCAAAACTCAGAGCCCACATTACTGTGTGGTGTGTGACAAACACAAGCAGTCATCTTCTTCCTAAAGAAAGGAAGAAAGATCTCAAGCTCCAGCTCTGCAGCACCATACGCCTACACAAAGTCACAAATAAAGAGACCCGAGGTTCAGGATGTTTGTGAACAAGAGCAACTGGCCTAAACAGACTGATTCCTTCAGACTGGCTGAAAGTGGTTGAGCAACAGTAGAGAACTCTTAACATCCTTACAATTTTAGGATGGCAGTATTCACTCATATTTGTATAGGATTCTACTGTGAGTTCTTTATTCTTGTAACTTGCATAAAAATCCAAAAATCCTTTAACTGCAACGGTTTATATTTCATACCAGGTGCAAAATGAAACAAAAATAGTCAGGGCAAAAGTAGAAACAGGGTGAATTATATTTAGATAGTTATGACCTGGGAGCTTTAATACCAAATGAAATGCTAGAGTAAGCAATGGTGCTAGTGCCAATGTAAATTTGCACCACCAAAAACTTCACAAACACAAGTAGAGCAGGAAAGAAAGTGTGTGACTCAAGGGTATGATTATGAACCAGCCTATGCCAGTATGATTTTCTATGCAAAGCACTCCAAGTTCCAAAATAGCTGTTTCTTAATAGTGTAAGGAACCTATGACCCATGAAATGTCCACTGGCATAATAAGTGATTTCAAATTTTTCATATTAATTTAGAAGAGTAAGTAAACAACAATTTGCTTGTGTGAAGGACTCATAAAGAAGCATGAAGTTCTACAGGGGAGGCTACAGTTCTTCTGACAGTTCTGTGTATTTGTCATAAAATAGACTGAGTTGGAAGGGACCCATCAGGATCATCTAGTCCAACTCCTGGCCCTGTACAGGTCACCCCAAGGATCACACCATGTGCATGAGAGTATTGTCCAAACGCTTCTTGAACTCGAAAAGGCTTGGTGCTGTGACCCTGGGGAGCCTATTCCAGTGCTTAAATACTCTTTAGATGAAAAACCTTTTCCTGATATCCAGCCTAAACCTCCCCTGACTCAGCCTCATGCCATTTCCTCAAGTCCTGTGACTGACCACCAGAGCAAAGAGATCAGTACCTGTCCCTCTGCTTGTCCTCTTGAGGATGCTGAAGATCTCAATGAGGTCCCCCCTCAGTCTCCTCAAGGCTGAACAGATTAAGTGACCTCAGCCACCCCTCCAGACCCTTCACCATCCTCATGACCTTCCTTTGGATGATCTCCAACAGCTTTTTTATGTTGTGGTTCCCAAAAATGCACACAGTACTCAAAGTGAGGCTATACCAGTGGATTCACTCAACTTTAGTGATGCAATCAGCATATAGAGAGTCTAAAAAGCAGAAATCAAAAAAAATTATAATTTAAATTTCTGTTTGCATCTTGCAGCCTAAAACAGTACAGTCCTCCGTATGTGAGAAACATGAACAAAATCCACTTTTTAGAAGTTCAAGTAATAATGGAAGCTATTAAAAAATAAACAAACAAAAAAACAAACACCAAAAATCTGAAATGCAGAGAGAAAAAGTGCAAAGGGCACAAGGAATTATTTATTAAATGTTTGTTCAATTCCACTTGATTTTTATAAGGCTTCCTGAATCCTCAATATTAGCATGTTTACATCGTGTCAAATAGCTCTATTATACATAACAATGCAAGAACAGGTTCCTTCATGGTGGTTTTGTGTGCAGGACACAGCTGTCACATGAAAAGAAATTATGGGGAGGTTTTAAAAATCTTTCTTCTCATTAACTGTAAGCCTTGAAAATCACCAATATGTTTATTTACTACTTTGATTTCACATTAAATCTACCTACTTATATACTTGTGATGACCAGACTACATTAAATATGGGCAACATGTTTAGCATACTAACATACTTAAAAAATTGATTTTCTAATGGTGCAATATGAAGAATACTTATAGAAAAACTTAACTATGAGTACCTAACCTCTCTATAAAACTGGGGGAGGTTTTGGTTTTGGTGTTTTCTTTAATGAAATAAGATGTTAAGTGTCTGAAGATTTAAATTGTAACTGTCTGGTTTTCATATACTTTTCTAACAGTTATAATGTTTACATGCAGCACTCTAGCGGAAGACCACAGACAAATAGACTTTTATGAGATAGCTCTATTAACTTATGGAATAGTGCTGAGAAACTATTGAACAAAAAAACCTTAGTGATAATTTTGCTGTAACTGCCACATTTATGTTTAAATCAGAGACATTTTGTATAATGAATGATTGAATTACTTAGGAAAAAGCTTTGATTATTTGCATATGACTGTAGTTACTTTGGTTTTTTGTTTCTCTGTTAGAAAGGTAGAAGTGAACACATCAATCAGCACATCAATCAGCATAGAAGTTTCTTTATTTGAAAGGATGGGAAGAAAGTACCATATGTATTTTTTAAAGTATCCTAAATCAAATATCGAAACTATCTTTTCTAGTACATGCTTTCAAACACATTTGGTCTGAGAAGTTACAAATAAACAATCTGCTTCTGTGTGTATATATATAGATATAGATATAGATATATATATATTTAAAATGTCTATGTCTGTCATTTATGCATATAAATATATATAAAAATATACACACACATAAACATGTATATAAATAAAATAGGATAAGATATATAATGGTATTTTATACATATAGTTAAACATTTATGCATAATGAAAGAATAGATATAAGTGCTTTGGCTTTGCATCTCTGGGAAGACATAGCCTATTGCTTGTGGTTTCTTTGATTTGCAACTTCTTACAGAACACCTCACTCAGGAGACAGGGGACAACTTTCACATGCATTTAAAAAGTAACCTTCAGGGAAGATTCAAATCTCAAATGGTCCTTCAGAACACTTTGCCCTCCATCCCCACCTCCTACTCTCCCCAGCTGACCCAATAACACATATAGGTGGTACATTCTGAATGAGAAAGCACACAGTTTTAGGCATGTGATTCCTTCATTTTGGAACCACCAGCAAACACTCTTTTCCCTTTGTGTAGTTCCATTAGAATCCAACAGTCCAGGTTTTCTTTTGTTTTCTGTCTTTATTGAGACTTTTGGTGAAAGAAGGACACTCCTGGTGTTGGGATTGCAAAACTAGTATTTAATACCCTGAGGACAGAAGCATTTTATTCGCATAAAGAGTAATTTATTTTACTATTTTAATTTGTTCAAATTGTTATAGATATAATGTATATATAGTCAATGAAGACATATCTTGCTTTCCATTGCTAACAGGAGCAATAACAATGGTGTCTTAAAACATAATTTCAAAGACCTACAGCATTACCTCAAGTAATTGCATTAAAATTTTAACTTTTTCTACTCAATTAACAACACATTATTTTGGTGAACAGCACAGTGTATAATAAACAGATTTTCCAATAAGTGCTAAATGCTTACTAGATTATTTAATATCAAAATACATGCAGCAATTGATGTGTGAATTATTTTTGAGGAGTGATATATAGCAGTTGAAAGTATTCCTTAAAGAGATACTTCTGTAAAAGCTTTGAGTGACTGGTTTGAGAGAATTATAGTCTGCCCACAAATACTTTGGAGTTAAAGGAAGGCTGTAATTGTTAGCTAAGATATCTGCAGCAAATTGGTTAAGCATTTAGTGATTAAAAGCTCTTTGAGGTCTACATATAAGTGCTCAGTATGAGTATTGCTCTTTTGAGTTACACAGCCTTGGTATATTTGTGATAACCCTTTACCACAGAGGTTTTCACTTTACTAAACCGGGAGACAAATCAATTGAAAACTTTCAAGGCCTGACATGTAGTTTAGAAATGCACCAGACCTCTGCCTAATATCTCACTGAAAACATTTTCTTGTGACACATTATTATGATCTTCTGGCCATTCTACTCTAATTGAAGCGATGAGGACCCCTATACAATTTTTGCCAGGGCCTCAAGAAAGTAAATAATCAGGAGGCTTTTTCTTCACTTATAATTGTTCCTTATGAGAAGAAAACAATAAACTCTTGAATAAACCCAGTAGAAATACTTAGAATAGATAACATATATATTTTCAGAATCAAACTTTGCTATTACTGTGTAGCTAATGGTGGACATAAACCATAGCAGAAACTTCATCAGGACATAATAGCTGTATGCAGTTTCTCTCACCATGCCATTAAATGGCTATACTTTGCTTAAAGGCTTTTGGTCTTGAAACAAAGATAGGTCATGACAAGTTTAAAGTAACAGAAAAATAAGTTTATTTTTTAACTTGTGCATAGAAATCTGCATTTTCAATTTCTGTCCTTCTCAAATCATGTGCTGCTTCAGTACTCCAGACATGAGTGTTTGGGAGGCTGTACTGAATAGAGAAATTTTTCTATGCAGCAGTTCCAGACAGGAGTGCTTTTTTAAGGACCAGAAGTACTGTATCAGCATGAATAAAGAGAAGACTTCTCACATGCTAGATGTCACAGGCAACTTAAAATCCAGGGTGAATTTACCAGGAAGAGAAACCTTGCACTGTTCAATTGCTGGTAAACTGGGAAAGGTAATCACAAACAGTATCTGATGTTTAAATATTTACTTCTGTTAGATTATATGACAACAAAGACAGAAAAGCCCTACAGCGTGATAATTGTCAAAGTGCACATTACCCTTCTTTATGTGCATGCTGCACACTCTAAGAAGGCAGCTCACATTCAGAGATAAACCATCTTGAATTAGTTCTCACACAGGCAGAGCAGCATTCAGGAAGTTGCTGTTACCCCTCACACACACACACACACACACAAATCCTATGCTCTTCATTTAGCCTCAACCCCAGGTAAAGAACCATCCTGCATGAGAGAAGAGCACAGTTCTCCATCCCTGTCCTGCAACATTCCCCAGCCGCTGAGGATATTCTAAGATGGACCCAGAGCAGAAGAGTGAGAGAACCAGCAAAGCAACACCGTAGCATGACCTCTCTCTAATCCTATAATGGATACTTTTTCCTCTGGTCCAATTACGAATTGAATGCTTTCCAGTGGGTTGTTCCCCTATGAATTTAGTTCACAAACTCCCTTAGCGGGGATAAGTTCTCTATCATAAAGCTGAAGTTTACCAGCTTACCCTCTGCTGCCTGTGGCTCTCCTTTCAGTGCTAATATTACAGTTTTTGGCATAACACTGTCTTGCACAACTATGTCCAACTTTTAAATTTAGCTTTCCTTGTGATTTCAGACTGACAGCCCATTTATCCTACGCTTTAAAATTTACTTTTTTTCCATAGTAAAAGTTATGTGGTGCAACATCTTCAGAATTTTTGCAATACAATTTTACAGATACCTTTCTCTGCTGACAGCAGCTGAAAACTGTCATGATCAAGTGCATTAGAACAAAGAGTTTTTTAGAGGAAAACCCTTTTTGCCTGCAATATTGCTTTTGTCCCCAGAACAAAGCAGCTGCACTGTACAGTTTTTGGATGAATCTTTGGTATAAAGATGAAGACCCCATTTTTCTTAGATAGTTTCTTGCAGCACCAGTTATTTTTCAGTAAGTATTCAAAACCATGGAACCTAATAAATACTTGCTTCAATCAGTGTCAGAATGTTCACATGTTCACTGATCACCATCACATAGAGATTTCAAGTATAAAATATAACACCTTGTTCCAATTGTCTCATATCAACCAGACTTTGATATTTCCTTCTTCAGCCCTTCTAGGCTCCTTTTCAATTCAGTTCTTTATTGGTCACTCCCATGCATCTTCCTTCACTCTTTCAAAAGAACCTTAAGAAAACAGAAAAATCACATCAGTCTGACTTCAGATTATGCCAGAAATCCTGCTTTTTTTCCCCAGCATTTCTATGTTCTCTCACAAAAGGTGCCAACCTTCCAGGACTGCTTTTCTGAAGATCTGAACCAATGCCAACTATAAAAAAACCAACCGACCAATCAAAAAACCTAACACTTCCTCCATCATTTACTCAAAGACACCTTTCCTTTTTTTGAAAAAAAAAGGTTTTTAGCTGACTGTCCTCTACAGAAGAAAGAACAAAGAATGCATACTTTTTGACTTGGATTTCAGAGCAAACCAATTGCTTACAGGTGAACATGGATAATTCTCTGTCTTCCTTGAGCTGTGTGAGAATGACTGTACACTTGTGAGTGCTGCCTAGCTGTTCCCTACAGGCAACTCTGAATAAGAGCTCAAACTCACTGTAACACTCTTTCTTATTCTATTTGCCGGTGGTAGAGGGGGAAGAAGGAAGGATCACTTGTTGTTGCTGCAGAGTGTGCTCTCAGACCCTGACAAAGCAGGTGTACCAAGGCCACAGGCTGACCATATCTCTTCTCCCCTGTCCAAATGCAGTTCAGGAAACACACAGCTGCACCTCAAGATTCAAGGAGGACTGATTCCTAACAATTTTGACTGTAGCTATGATGCATAAAATTAAAAGCATAATTTTATGAGAACTCTAGTAAACTCAGATAACCATATGGGGATATTTAAAACTAAAATTATTACTTTATATATTTTGCATTGTTATAATACAAAAATATTTCTACCCTGTTTCAAACTCTGTTCTGACATACAATGTGGGAACTATACACACAGAATAGATCTTTCTTAATGGAAAACCTTATTTAATGTCTTCTTCCTGCAACAGATGTATATCTTTCCTTTCCACACAATCCCAGGAAATCTGTTAAATACATAACACAAGTATTTTCTTAACTCTGATATTAAGTACCATTTATAGCTGTCTGTCTCTGGAGTATGGTTCACTAATAGCATTCTCCAGCCCTCTCCCTCACCATTGTGGTGTCAGATGTGATAGGGTCTAGGCAGTGGGATCCAAAAGAGGCTAGTTACAATTCTGTCATAGTGCCAGATGTAAATATAAATCTTTCTAATTATATGTGTTTGAAATATAGATGGATCAAATGCCTTTATGGTAATTTAAAGCTTAGAAAATGAAACTGTTTAGAAATTTGGGTATTATCTATGGCTTTATGCCTTCATGTCGTTTAGGAAAGTCAAAGGAACAAAGAACTAATTTCCCAGTGGAAAAGTAGCTATTATGACGTCTTTAGGATGATTTTCCATTATCTTGCAAAACATCAGGAAAACACACTAGCTAGAAATATTTCTACTAAAAAAATCTATTTTAAAATGTTTAAATAACATCTATATATTATAAATAACATAAATATTATATATAACATTATATATATATATACATAAAAATAATATCTCTGCTGAAGGGGTCCATAGAGTTTGCATTGTCCTTGAGGACATATTTATGATTTCAGACAAGTTCAAGTACAGAGAGAAATTAAATACAATGAACCCTGATTTTGTGTACAAACTGAAATGAATGCATAAATGTTCAACTGTGTGTGCATATATCTGTCATAATATTAGCAGTTATATACTATCTGAATTATGACCTCTCCTTCCCGTGTATGACCTTGATGACTAAAGTTTTTTAGACATCAACCTCAGTTTACAGTGAGATAATTCAACTGAGGTCAGTGTATGCCTAAAATTAATGTATTGGTTAATATGAATGCAAAATAATAATAAAAAATCCCTTAATTATTCTGTGATAAAACACCCTTTTTTAGGTAGTAACTTTTCTTTTTATCTTAAGAGTGTATTTGTGGGTGTTGTTTTGGAATAATAAATACCAAGGAACTTGGTGATCAAATAATAATCAGAAGATAGGTGTTTCTCACTAGTCAGTAAATGATACTGATTTTAAATTGTATTATCAGTGGATTTGCAGCTCACCTGCATAGTTCTCTGACAGCTCAGTACAGGGATACCTCTGAGTTTCTTTCTAAGGAACATTTCCCAAGATCTTCCCCATGTAACTTAAGCAAAAGATGAACTGTCAGAGATGAGGTCAATTAGTAAGTTACAGGAAAGGATGGTGGCTCTTGTTCAGCCCTGGACATTGTGGAGGCTTTTTGTCGCTCTTTCTCCAACTCAGCATTGACAAAGATATCATTGACTTTATCTGGAGGTATCACAGAGCCCAAGGCTGTTCCACTCCAGTTTTAACTTCAACTACAGGTAGTTTAAGCCACAAACATTATATAGTTATATCATCATAAGGGGTTTTATATGTGTTTACCAGGCTGGAAGCAGTTGTGATGTTGACTGGACAGGCTTGCAGAGCACACCTCAGTCTCTCCAACAGTCATGAGTGGTGTTCAAATTATCCTTACCATCATCACAGAAAACGCACTCAAGATTTTAAATTATTTGGTGGCAACAAGCATGCATTGTTAGTCTCCCAGGTGTTAACACTGGTCATCCACAAGTTAGTGCAGCAGAGCAAGCCTGCCCGGCCTGCTGTGCCGCTGCTGGAGCACCCAGGTAGGTCACTTTGCAGTCAGGAGTTGAAAACAAACTAAACAACTGCAGTCCTACAGTTGCCATATGCATATTATTGTAAGCATCATGGCTCCTGTCACTTTTATCTGACATTGTAGAGGTTAGACACAAGATAAATTGTATTTGATTTACACTCAGGGAAACAGATTGGAGATGTTTGGATCAGCCAGTAATTCATGTAGACAAAGTCATTTGATGCTTGTGTCAATAAACATAACAATAACTCAATTAAATTTGGTACTGTTTGTGAGGCAATTTCATCAGGAAAACGTCAGTGCACTCCTGAGGATTGACATCACAATTGAAAATAATTGTGAAAAGTTTCATCTATTAGCTCATTGAGTCCTGTAACAGCAGGTGATTTTCATAGCTATTTCTATGACAGGAAAAAGTAAATACTGTTTTTCCAGTGCCTAGTCTCACCCTTTTACTGTTTTATGTAATGAAATCTGAATCAAATTTCTCTAGTGAACTTAACAACTCTCGATTCCCTTTCCTAATCCAAAACACTTTTGTCTTCAAATAATTATTTAAAACATTTTGCATAAGTCACATCATACAACAGTGTGGCTTAGCATGGATATTTTCACATGGAATATCAGGAAACAAAACCATTAAAAATGCTTGTTTGCAGGTTTATACTTCATAAGTATAACCCCATGTTGAAGAAAGTACCAAAACCCCTCATTTTTCTAAAAGTATTCCTTATTTTTATCTTGATTGTTTCCTTTTTTTTTTACAAATACTCAGTAATTTATCTGATATTCTATGCTTAGTATTTTATTTTGGCTTATTTATCAGTCATTCAACTATATGCCTTTAAACAAACTTATGTAGGACAGAAAATTCACAGCTTTTCGGACACACAAATGCTTCTTATGACTGAATAAAAGCAGTCTATCCAAGGATTTACTTGCTTTTTACAGCTTTGCTGGTTGGTCTGGCAGTAAGTATTACAACTATTTCCAAAATTTGCCTTACTTATGTCTTTAAGTCATGACAACTGTAACACTAATATCTAATATATCTTCATTAGAGTATCCAAAATAGTACTATTTCAATCCTAGGAAATAAATAAATAAATAAATAAATAAAACCACAACAAAATATATTGCTTTGAAGAATCTAAAAGCTTAAATTAGTTATTATGTAACAACATAGATATGAATCACTGATATTACTACTGCATAGTCTTCTGTATGACTGTATCTAATTTTTTAAGAGATTCTTAACTGATCTTTTCAGGATAAATTCAAAATTTGTCAGCCCACTGAAACTTTGTTTTCAACCTCTGTTAAATTGCTGTTGATTTTTGCACATTGTGTTATAGATTGTTATGCAATTCCATTACTCTAGTCCTTAAGCTCAGTTATTCTTCCGGTACAATATGCTTTCTGTGCTCATTGCCTTTGGGCCATCAGCACAGCTTTCAGTATCTGGAAGGTGGAAACCTTCTCCATATAGAACTGTGTCATCTGCAACATGACCAAGTTTGAGCCTACAAATCCTTTGAGTCAATGTTTTCCAAAGAAATTTAGTAGGTTCATTTTTCTCAGATGATCTGAACTTTTTATACCAGCTGGGCTACTTGTAGAGGAATTGTCTAAGATATGAAGGAAGTTCAGCCAGTACAAAAGGATTGTGGAGATTATGAATTTCTATTTGTTCTTTCTTTACTGAAAAAGTGTAACATGATACTTTGTCACTAACTCTTAGTTTTCATCTATCTTACCTAAGTACCAATATCCCATTCATGCCAATAGCTTTCACATGCATTTACTTCAATTAGATGTTTATGGTATGTATCCTTTCTGAAATGTGAAAATTGATACAGAAGATCCAGTGTAAGGCCCATTTCACATTGAAACCTGGAAGGGAGTCACCAAACAAGGAGTTCTGCCACAATGAAAAAAAAATGCGGACCACTTTATTTTCCAGATTACAGATAGTCTCATAGTCCAAGGAGATGAAACTGTGCTCTGTTTAACAGACAGACACAATGCAACTATCTCATAATTAAGAAAGAAATGCCATTAATATTATGGTGAAATATTTGTCTGAGTCCCCGTAGGAATTTAAAAGCAGTTTGTCTGCAAGCATTTACATTCTCCACACAGCAAAAATCATGGTGCAGTCAGAGATTATCTGAAGATAAATCTGCAGGGTGGGACTGAATTCAGGAGCTGATGGATGCTTCTGTAGGGAACCTCCTGAAATTGCCTCTTCAAGTGATGTGCAACTGGTATCCAAGGGCTGGAACTGGTACATTCTTGGAAACAGGAGTCTCTTCCATAAAGCAGAGACCTTTCTGACATAAATGTAATGAGTAGATTAAATAGTTTACTGGGGGTTTGGTTGGTTGGTTGGTTTTCTTTGTTTTGTTTTTCTTGGGGTTTTTTTGGTCTTTTTTTTTTTTGCGTACAACTTTATAAACACTGGTAACTAGTCTGTCTGGGATGTTATGAATACTGGTAATTTCTACTTGACTTGATTTCAGTGTGTCTAAGACATCCAAATAACAGTAAAATATTTCTTATCTACAGGAAAAATTGGGCCTATTAATTGGGGAATGGGGCAATTTTCCATGCACTTTCATGTCCAGAATGTCTTTGGAAAGATTCAGTTGGCACCAGAGTGGATCCTCTGCTTAGCTGTATGGCCCAGTAATAAGGAAGCGACACTGAAGGAAGGCAGGAGAAAATTCCAGTGAAATTAGAAACACTGAAGTTTCTTTGGCCTGCAGGAAATTATTGGTGTGATACATGAACATTACAGATCACAGGGAGCATGTCACAAGCTCATTCGCTATGTTTTTCACTTGTCTTTCCTACTGTGAAGGCTGTGTATTTCTACTTCCACTGGGCCATTTGCAAAACATTTGTCACAGCATGCTCTGCACTTGATATCCATAGGAATTGTATATGCTGTGTATAGCATCATGCCTCTATAATCACTTGGTATTCTAGATACTTTTCATTTCTCTGCTCAGCACTTTTATTTGCCAGTTTGCTTCCCCATGTTGTAATAACTTCTTTTCCTCAAATTTTACCATTAGTGCACATATCCATTTTCTTGTTTGGTTACAGCTCTCACTGGCTATGTCTATGGTTTGGCTGTAGATTAAATCCAGACTCTGCTGGAATAGGAACACTCCCACTACATGATGCAGAGTGCTGATAAACTTGCACTTGAGCCAACAAAGTAAGTTTATAATGCTCCAAAAATGTTGATGAGATGACTTTTTGCCAGCTAACTTTATGCTAAGTCAGGCCTGCCTGACCATGCCAGATCTCCCACAGTTAGTGAACCTCCTACAGATGGGCTGTGAGCCTTCTCATAGCCCCTTCTTGCTTCATTTCTGCCTGCTTGCCCAGAGTCATTGTCCTTGGAAGCAGCCTTGCATCTTTTATATGCAGGAACAGGGCCCTTTAATTCCCTTTGTCTTTTGTTTCCATGTATAGTCATGGACCTAGCTGTGGATCTGCCATGCATTGCCTCTCTGTGTTGACCCACTGCCTCAGACTTTGCCACTGTCACATGCTTGAACGTTAGCTACAACACCATGGTTACTATCACAAAGACAAGGGTGGGATTTGAGCCAGATCAAGGCCATGTGTACCTCATTTGCACTAGCCCAGATCCCACTGTGTTTATCCCAAGCCAGAATGAAGGTAGGTAGATCTAAAACAGCTGCTAGGGCTCTTGGAAGAGACTCTTCTCAGGTCTGCTCTTGCCAGTGTGTGCAAAGGGTCTGAGTGCTGTTATGGCTGTGCGTTATGTTTACTTTGCCTCCCACAGGACCATAGCATTTCACTGAGTCCTGCCCTGCTGTTTAACAGTTAGCACTCTCCTTTACATGGATTTGGCCTCAGCCAGATGAACTTCTCACACTGGTTTGGAAAATACCATTGGCCAGGGACTGGCTCAGGAACCACAGTCAAGACCTTCCTTTTTCACCTGTAGAGGAGTGAAAATTTTAGCTATCCAAACCTCCTATGTTCAAGGCCATGGGATAGGCCCTGGCTGTGTTTTGTTTATTGGTATAGGACTAAAAGGACCAGACTGTTTGACTAGAACTGAAGGCTCTGAAGAAGGGTTAATATGAACAGAAGATAATAATGGCTGCATAGACATTCTGCAGGTACTATGAAAAGCTTGGCAACTGCCTGACTGCAATGTAGTCAGATGCAGAGGTTCGAGATTTTGAGCCTCCTGTTTGTTGCCCTCTTTCAGGAAACACGGGAGGATCTGAGGACAAACCCTGGATCATTTTTTAAGGCCTTTGAGACTAGTTCCTTTTTTCTTATCATTTTTTAAGCATGCAGCTAGCTCCTAGGCAGTTTTCCAATAGAACCATCTCATGTTGCTGGCAATTCTGTCCCTGCGCTTTTGTCAGTGACTGGGAACTGGCCTTATGCTACCTAAACCCTTCACTCTCAAAAAAAGCTCCCCCAGTCCAAGACCTAGTGTATGTCACATTTGAAGGCTTTGACTTCTTGCTTTACTTGCTTCACTCTGGCAAGCTGTAAATCACAGCTCCATACCTTTTTCTTTCAATAAAAGCCCTCTCTGGCTTATTTTACTGGAGTTGCTTAGTAAACAATATTAAATTTAGAAAGTCAGTAATAATAATAATGGCCAGTCTTCGCGAGCGAAGATCCGGGGAAGGTCTTTACACCTTCCAACCTGCGCATTGGATTTTTTTTTTTAGGTGAGACACAGAGTGCGTGGAACTGAGCCCACCCTTTAATCCTAAGGTTCATCTGCCGGGGCCAAGCGAGCTTGGACGGTGGCAGCGAGGTCCTTAGGACGTAGATGGATTACCTTACACGGTTAACGAGCTCCACCTGCCCGGGAGTGGCCCTGACCGGGAATCGAACCTGGGCCTCGGCGGTGACAGCGCCGCGCCCTTACCACTAGACCACCAGGGGCTCCATAGAAAGTCAGTACACACATACATAAAGAGCAAGAATGATGAATTTTCCAGCTGATAAAGAGTTCTTGGAGAAGGGAAAAGAAGTTGGACTACTGCCTATCATTATCATCACTTAATATTCTCATTGTAGCCGATGTGGCAGCAGTTAAACAGCTGTACTTCAGCTTGAGATAGGTAGTAGTATGCTGAGATATTTCCTGGGATAATAGGCTTCTCCATGAAGGACATTTTTTTTGTCCAATATTTTCAGTATTTTGGAGCATTTTGTGGTATATAGGAGGGTTGCATGCTGTCAAAAAAATATTTGCATACCTCTTCAGTTACATGGGTGACTGCCATCACGAAGCAGAGAGAATTGTTTGCCAGAGGTAACATCTGCATCTGATGGTCCCCATGATTTATTACAGGTCTGTCAAAGTCTTTGTCCTCCATGAACTGGACCCAGTCATGGAAGAGTCTGGAGAGAGCATGCAGCAGTTACAAACTCCACCCTCCTCCATTCTCACTGGGACACAAGCCAGGCACAGGATTGCACCAACACAGCCTATCATTACCAGAACTGATGCAGAGGATTTGTCAGCTGGCATCCATGATAGCCTAGAGCAAAGGTTGCTTATTTAGCTGGGGTATGTACAGTGACCAATTTTATTTTCTGTTCAAGCAGTTTGGGCATCTTTAGTCAAAGTCAGCTGCCTGGGCACATGAGCCTTATCTTTAGCCAAGTGGACAGGTAATCTCTGAAATTAAAAGTATGGGAGCAGCAAAGAGAGTACTCAAGCAATCATGGTTTGGCTAAGAGGAGGTGTACTCTTCTGTTATTCTTATGAGCCAGAGCCAAATGACAGCTGCAACTGCATTCAACTACTTGCATACTAGCTCTGAACAGCACAAAAGACAGAAAACAACAGTGGTAGGTTACAAGAGACCTGGCACAATGTGTGGGAAGGTCTTTATGGCACCCAGTTCTTACTCAAACTCCTCGCACACTGTCAATACTGAAGTCACCTACTTCATAAGCACAGTTTCTCTCATACACTTTCCTAAGCAAACAGTCCACCTAATTCCTATTAGCTTCCAGAGATCAAAACCCAGTAGAATAAAATCAGGCTGCAAGCAATGCCTAGTGGGATTAAGTCTGGTTCTGTCATCTTTGGAGCTAAATATACTCTAAATTTTACACAGTTTCTCTTATGTCTTGTTTCTAGCATCTGTTTTCCAAAATCCTTTGTTTTAAAGTCTTTCTACTGTTACCCTTGACAAACTCTAAACTGTATTGTTATTTCTAAAGTTAGAATCCCATAGCCTCCAGGGTTGGGATGGAAAAGTCCATTCATCTCGGATTGAAAAGATGGTAGTAAGAACTATACTGTGGGAGTCTTTCTATGTCATCAAACTGAGTTGCTACTTGAGAGTATGTAGATCTGTGAAAAAAAAAATCTTGCAAGTATAAGACTGAAGGGATGTGTAAAGAAGCAAACCTGATATTGTATCTTTTATACCACTTGTTAGGATAAGTTTCTGAAGCGATTTTGCCTCAGAGCCAAATCACAGCGGGTCTAGCTAATTCATCCCAAAAGTTCACTCAGGAATGAATTGGTGTGTACACAGAATGGATGACCATCACATATCCAATGGAAAGGGCACTGGAAAGTGCTGTATCTGCCAGAGCAGGACTGAGGCATGTGTTCAGCAGCCAAAATTTTAACTGCTTTATCAGTTGCCCAGGAAGGTGACTGCGATGTTACTTTAGTCTGGCAAGGAGAGGTACAAGTGCAGCCTGGTTCAGCAAGACCTTCAAGTGAGATCATCCCAAAAATGGTGACTGATTTTGCAAACAGACTCTGAATTAACCCAAAAAACTGCCCAAGAATTTGTCACATTCTACTGAGATCGTCAGCCCACAACTCATAAAATGAGCAAGCAGATGCACTACATGTTGTGATCCTCAGGCATCTAACCCTGATCTCTTATTGGTACAGAATCACTGTTGTGTGGGCTCCCTAAATAATATGTGTTTTGCTGTGCCTTCAACTGGATCGCATCTGTATTCCAAAACATACTGTTGTACATGCAAACCACATGCATTCAGAAAATACACAATAGCCTGTTGGAGGGAACAGGCTATTCTATTATGTGACCCCATACATAACATGACAATTTTGTAAACAAGTTACAGACTTTTGATTTTTAAAATCTATGTGCAAAAATATAAACTTTATTCACATTCTTGGTTCCTGTGCTGCCTTCTCAGTTTAGCTTTCTTTACTTTCCCCCTCATCTTTAAGACAGACAGGGTAGTCCTCTTCCAGTGCAAACTACCCTTCATTGCTGCTGGTTTTTCACTGCTTGGGCTTCTTAAACATCTACCTGAGTCAACCTTATGCTTGGTCACACAGCTTTGGCAGCAAACAAACTGTTAACCCTGTTGACAGTGGTTAAAAGTATAAAGGATTTTTCACCCCTCAAGCTGCAAGATGTTTTTCCTGCTCACAACACACAGTCCCAAACAGACTCGGCAAACACAAACTTACAGCCAAACCACAAATCTGACAAACTGCAATCAAACAAACCATTACTCAACAGATAAGCAAACAAATTAATTTGCTCCCAGGGAACAAGGACTCATTCCTTTCACACTAGCAGTTATATGAGAAGCTTGCTCTTTCATACACTGCAATCTGACTTTACTGAGAAAAATGAAATGTGGGTTAACAGGGCCCTGAAAATATGTGCATTTTTTCTGCCCCGTTCTGATGAGGGCTTAATTACTCCCTGAAAGAGAAATAGCTTCAATAGATACCTTCTCTGTTCAGAAATGTCCTGAGCAGTAAAAAGTTGAAAACTGGGATGGTTTTTTGTGAAAGATTTTTATCGTTCTTATCTGGATATCTGCTTTCAACTCTTATCAGCTACTGAACCAGATGGGCCTAGTGTCATTGCTGGTGTTTATAAATCCTGGCAAGGCATGAGCAGTCCCTTCCCATCCCATGTATCTTTTAGCTATAGGATAAAGACCCTCTCCCATAATGCACATGATGTGGCTTAAAGTCAGTTTAGGGAGAACATGAACCTGTAGTCAACTTTCCTGATGGTACATGAATGTTATAATACGGAACATGGAATAATAATATATGGAAACAGTGAGCTAAAACTGCATCCTCCTTTGACCTTGATCCCCCACTCCTTCCTCAAGCAAAGGGTCTCAGTAGCAGGAATGGCTATGAATCATATATAAAGTGAAATATCTCACTGCAGCAAAGCTGAAATGCCTAAATATTACCAAAGGATTATGTGTAATATTTCCTATTGGCTGGCCTGTGTTATTTATTATCTGGTTGGAGTGCTGGCACTCGTCTCTTCCCATAAGCTCTATTGACAGTCTATATCTAATTCATGTGTTGTGATGTCCCAAGAGAGGCCAGGAGCCTAAAACCTGTACACTGCAGTGCCAGGGAACATAAACATTGCATCTCACACTGCAGCATGTTACAGATTATCAAACACATGATAGCTGTGTTAGTGTGGTGTTCCACACAAACTAATTTGCCCAACTCTTCAGCAGTTGGGTTGCTTATCATGGCCAAGCTGCAATGTGCAGTACAGATGTACCCTGATCACAAGGTTGCAGTACTCTGTGAATTAAGCCCAAAAGCCTGTAATTTCCATTGAACTGAAATGTATATTGGCAACATCTCTGATAGTCATCACATTTTATATCTTCAAATATGAAAGTATACATGTATGATTCTAGAATTAATCTGTTAAACTTAATGTTGCTAACAGAAAATTGAATAATCCAGATCATTCTGGAATCCAAGCTTTTTAAGATCTCCCTCTGCTTTATAACTTTTCTTTTTGACAGATACAAGCCATCAGCATGCAGTCATGGCCATTCAATAACAACTGGACCAAAAGAGCTTTTTCTTTCAGAAGTTGAAAAGAAAAAATCAGAGTTTGGCATAACTATTATGCCATGAACATCAGAGGGGTGTTGGATAGAATAGTATCCATGGAACAGAAGGGAAGAAAAGAAACAAAGATTCATATTCAAATTTATATTACAATAGTTCATCCTAATTTGTTCATACAGAAATCTCCAACTGAAAGGTGAAACTTTACATTCAAAAAAAAAAAAATAGGATTTAGGATTTCTTTTTATCCTCATAGCAATTAAAATGCTAAAACTCTTCTCTGTAATTTTGAGTATCAAGAGCTTTACACACTCACCTTACCTCAAAAACAATTCTTTTTATAATTTTTTTTTTAATCCAAAACCCATTTCTGTTACTTCTTTCTATACAATTCTTAGCTTTAAATAAGTTTTAGTTGTGAAGTGGAAATAATTAATTAATAAATAGCAATTAAATTCTTCAGGGACTAAGTACTACATCTCCAGTAATGGCTATTCATTATTTAGAGTTTCTGAAAAAAAATTCCCTATTAAGTCTTTTGTGACTGCCTGTTCTTAAAACCTTTTTTTTTTCTCTGCACCATTCCTGGTGCTGCTTCTTGTATTTCTTTCCATATTTCTGAAAATATGGTTTTATTATGACTACTTCTTTTATATTGAAAGTGTTATTCAGGTTCTTTATCCTTAGATAAAGAGACTGCAGTCTGGAAAGACAGGCAAGAAACCCAAGCTTAGAGAAGGCATCTAACCTAAATTACTTTTGCATTGAATACATACAACCACATGTTAAAATGTTGGGGCAGGAGTTAATTAAACTGAGACGAGGCACAAATCTTGACTCTCCTTGGGTCTTGGTAATTCTTTGTGAATGAGCACATGTTGACATCTATGGCAATTCAGTACTGACAGGTGCTACAATGCACACTGAAGAAAAATTACATGGACTAAGTACAGGTTATTGAACTAATGTTAATTCAGGAGATGAACTTAGGTATTTAGGAGCTACCTCTGTCAATGTGGAAAAGAAATTACGCAGACAACTGAGATGATAAAATCTTAAAAAGGAAACATTGGAGAATGCTAAAGAAAAGTTATTCTAACTTTCAGCAGTTGGTTGGTTTACCTTGCTGTTGAGGTGTGCTGTACAGCTCACACCTTCACCATGAAGAGATTGTAGAAGTGCACAGTTCTAAGACTGGGGCTGTGAAAAACTTCCTCGCAGATAGACTGAAAAGTTTGTCTCTTAGAAAAGAGGCAGATGAGACATGATAAAAACATGAAATTGAATTAATGTAGTATAATCTCAGTCTCATAACAGAAAGCAAAATGCATCTCTGGAAAACATCAGCTTTTTGACAAAACTTAGAACTCAGAAAGCCATTAGCTGAAAAGTAATGGGAGTTGTCCACAAAGGTTTTGGTCTGAGGGTTGTGGCAAAACATCAGGTTTTCCATGGGAAACACACACTTGCAGTATGAAAATGTTTCTTATAAAATTCAATTTTCTGCTAAAAACAAATTTGATAGAAAACATTTGACTTGGCTACATTAAGTCCTAAGAGGATATGATGCAGGTATTTGACTTGACTGCTAATCAAGGTTAGCAATTTCATACATGGTGTGAAGTATTTCACCAGGACTCAGGAAAAATTCTACTGCCAGCATTATCTGAATAGCAGCTAACTCGGTTCTGTTGATGTGCAAGGAACATCTTCAAGAACTCAATGTTCTTTTAGAAATTATTGCATGAAAATTTTCAGTCAACTCTAATTTTACAAAAGTCTAAATACTTTACCCAGATAAATTGCTGTTCTTTTGTCAAAAAGAGAGCTGCAGGAGGTCTCCTGTTTTGTCTTTCAGGATGAAAAATTATTGCAATTTTAAATTTCAATGTAGAAAATGAAGTTATGCAGCCATATCCATGGTTGCTTCTAGTTCAGAAGTTGTAAAAAAGACATATAGCAAAGTATGGATGCTCTCGTTTTTACATACATAAATCAAGTGATAATGAATTTGCTTTTAATGTAATTTGTAATGCTAAGTTTGCAGTCGGCCAAAACAGCAATCTGTTCCTCTGCAAGATAAAGCATGCCAGTTTTCACATGCTCCTGTTTTTTTTTTCAAATGTGAAAATGTATATTTAGATAACAAAACATATACTTTGCACTATAGCCACTGCTTAATCTTTTTTACTGAGAAACAAATACTCCATCATTTTTTGCAGAATGTTGGCAGGCAGGGGAGTTTCTGCTACTAGTATTTCCTTGCTTTCTTGGGCATTGTGAAAAAGATCTTATAGATCAGCCTTGGATCCAGATGTTTCTTTTCTCTGATGTGTTGACATACTCGGCAAGATTCTCATCTCATATCTGCTGAGTGTAAATCTGGAATATTTCTGCATAAGTCAAAGAAGGAACTGAGTGTAATTTTTGTATAGAAATTCAACCAAGAGCCCAACTAAAATTTTTAATATGAACTAAAATTTAAAATATTTGTTTAAATGTCTTTACTATGTATGACTGAGAAAACCAGACCATATCAGACTTTCTCCACCCTTTAGAGCGGCTTCTAGTTTCAATATCTGATGGGGCAATGTTTCAGTGGAAAATAGGGAATAAGGTGCTACTGTGGGTGGAAGGTGGGACTAGAGGAAGAAGAAAAAGGAGCAAAGATTTGATCAGTGTTAAGAATGCCTGTCTTATTCTTCGTTATTGTTACCTTCAACAAAGTGTGCAGTTGTGCAGTTCATTGTTAGGCACAGTTTTAATGTCTTAATAATACTTCTGTCTGAACTGGAATGAAAGAAGGTGAATGCCTGCCTCCTCTTCCTTTTATCATCCTGAAGAGTTTTGACAGCAAAAACACAGAGTAGCATCTAGGAATATTCAGAGAGGCCGGGCCAGCATATTTGTTAATGAAGGTTAGAAAACTCATACAAGGTACAGTTTTCCCAGCATTCATGGAAAAAACTCTGCTGTCAACGTTTTCTCATTGAAGATCCCTCCTTTTTTTGACCAGCTTTTTTCTTAGACTTATCTAATTATATCTAGCTCCACTTTAGGTAAATGAGCTAGTCCAGACAAGAATCAATAAATCTATAATTTATTTCACTCTCATGTTTCCTTGTAGTTGACACCCAGATGAAATCTTCTTCATGACATTACTTCAGATTCAGTCAGATGAGAAACACTTTTTGAAATTTCCTTTTTAAGCCTGATATATCCTAGAATTCAGCAAATGACCTTACTGTAGAAATTAATTTTAATTTATCATCTTACAAAGCTCTAGTGAAAATGACAGTTCAGTGTCCTAGCAAAATAGTTTGTAAATATTTAAGCCAGCCTTGGCAATATTAATAAAAAAGTATCTGTATTTTATATTGTATTTATATTTATATCAAAGTAACTGGCCATTCCTGCCCATGGATTCCATAGTGTTGTGGTTTTGCCCAGCCAGCCAGCCCCTGGGGCTGAGAATGCTTTTGTCCAGGTGAATTTCCGGACAAGAAGCCAATTAAAACTCTCAGTAACGCCTTTGCTAATTACATATTCAAGAAAACAGAAGAGAAAGTGGATTGCGCAGTTAAAATTAAGCAGCCATGTAGGAGAGAGGTGGCGGGCCCAAGGAGGGCCAAGGCCCCCTCCTCCCCCGGCCCTGGGCCAGGGGCAGGTGTAGCACTGAAACTCCCCCTTCTCTTCTGCAAGAGAGTGAAGAAAAAAAACTTTAAAAGACGAACTGCTTGGACAGAAACTGTGACAGAAGAATTCTGGCAAAAATATAACGGAGTGTCCAAGGTCAGAGCAGCCAGAGGAGAGAGAAGAACAGTGCAAAGGGAACTTTTTTCTCCCCCTTTTTGCTCTCTCCCTTCAGAAGGGAAAAGACTAAAAAAAATAATCCCTACCACCTGTAAAAGATTGTTGGGATGAGGAGACTCCTCCATGCAGCTCACAAAGGAGCTTGTGGATGTACCGAAGAGAATCGAGACTTCATGAGAGGGACTGAAATGAGGCAGAGTCCTGTTGAAGATTTTATGACCTTGAAGGGATGAGGCTTACGCTGGAGCAGAACGGCTTGGGTAAGCTTGGGATCTGTGTGAAAGATCCATGCTGCTACTGAAGATTTGTGGCTTTGAAAATGAGAGAAAACCTTACGCTGGAGCAGAAAACGGCTCCGGTAAGGATGTTGGGATCCATGTGTGGGATCCATGCTAGACCCATGCCGAGAGGTCTATCAAGGACTGTTCTCCCATGGGAAGGGACCTCCATAGGGAACAGGGGTGGACTCATAAGCCATTATCCCCTGTAACTCCGTGGAAGAAGATCCATAGTAAGCAAGTATCCCCTTGCAAGCCCATGGAAGGAAAAACCTTCAGAACCTGGGTAAACCCCCAGCCTTCAGTCTTAGCCCAAGAGGGGGGTAGGCCCAGCCCTGGAGGCCAACACAGAGCTAGAGAAAAGATGAAAGAGTTCCAGCTGTGACGAGAGTGTTGCAGAGTTACTGAAGAGACCTGGAGCTCCAAAAAATGGAGAATGAGACTGCTTCTCCTCCTTGGACTGATATAAAAGGGGGGGGGAGAAGTATTTCTGTAAATACATAGTACTTTTACTTAAGTAGAATTGTTATAGTTCTTCAGTAGCTTTTATTTTGATTTTACTAATAATAAATGTTCATACTATTTTCCCCAAATCCTGTCTCTTTTGTCTGCATAAACCTTCTCTCAACTAATAGTAATTGTGTGGAGGGTGTGAAAGCAAATTGACCCAGAGCAAAGCCATGACACATAGTTTGGTTACTATTCATCTCTTTTAATTTCATTTAGGAGTTGGTGTTTATACCTATAGGGCATTAGTTACAGCCCACAGGGCAAATCCAGCCTGCAGGGGCTAAACAAGAGGCCACTCCTCCACCTGTGTGTTGTTCCGCAGTGGTGACTTTGTGAGCATGGAGCCTGAGAAGCTGGTTCCAGACAGCCAGCTGGGATCTGCACAACCCAGATCAAGGAGAGTCAGGAGAGGAGGACAAGACTCCATCTTGGCTTCAGGTCACCATCCCTTCCAAGTTCTCAAAAACTCTTCCATTCTTCTTCTGTCAAGGGCTTATGCTCATTAGAGGGATTCTGGGTTCTGAATCACAAATGAAAAGGTTTTAATGGACTTTGGGAGCTGTTTAGTATTTCTCGTTGCCCAGCCATAAACTCTGCTGTTCTTTGCAGGCTGAGTGTCCTAAAGAGATATTTTGAATCTTATACTTAAATTCCCCCAAGTCATGTTGTTAATTCTGTAGACTCACCCAACCCATAACCCACCTTTACCCTCACACACTGCCTTTGAGTGTAGCAATACTTCAGCTCATGGAAATATAATATAAAGAACAAGAGGGGCATGTTAATAGGGAGATTAAGATGATAAAAATTAAGTTGTCTAATATTCTTCTAGATCTGAAGCACTCTAATATCAGCATATTTTTCTCCCCCTCCCTGAGATTATCAATCAAGTTTTTATTCAGTTTTATTCTGTGAAATACCCTGAAAAGTAAAATTGCAAAAAACACAGCAATGGACTCTGTATTTTTTTTTTAGTCTCTTGGGGACGATATTTCTTATCATGACTGTGAAAGTCCTATCTTCTTCAACACAACTATAATGCACAACGCCAACGGAAGCTATGATATAATTACAATTATGATTTTATTATTGTAATGAGATATTCATCAGCATAGAAATAAATAAAATTTGGAAATAATATCATTTTTATCTGTGTTGCATATTTTCTTACCCACTTCCATTCTCAAAGAACAATTGAGTTTCAAGAGTGACTTATTTATGAATCACACTACTCAAGGATACTGACAAGTTTGCTGTATCTGATGCTACATGACAGGAATTTAGCAGGCATGACAGACAAATGCTGTCTTGACAAACTCATGCAAAAGATTCATAGTCAGAAGTATCAAATAGACATATGTTTTTAAAATATGCTCTACCCGAAGTAAATCTCTGACTGCTCCACAGTGAAGTAAAACAGTTAATGTAGAAATAAACTCAATATACCAACCAAAAAAGTCTCTTAACGTGAAGTAGGAAGAGGCTGAAAAAGAGTAAAGTATTTATGCTTGTATGTATCTTCTTTTTCCCTGATGTCCACTTATAAACATTGTTGGTAGCAGAATACTGGCATAGGTGGAGCTTTAATGAGAACTGCTATGGCTATTCTTGTATTCTTAGGCAGTTTTGAGGTCTAGTGAATTGCCAATGCCCTTCTGCCTCCAGCAGATAATAGATTATCTACTGTACTTTTTTTCAAATAGAGATTTTCTGTAGACTCCAAGACCACATTGGTGGCCTGCTTAGTTTTCAAAGAAATACTTTGACTTAAAAACAATAGAGACAGAAATGGGATAAAACAGTAGTGCTTAAGGAACTGCAAACTCTATTTACAAAATCAAGTAAAAATCACATTTTTATATTTTATAATTTGGTATTTATCAATAATAAAGCATTTATAATAGTCTTGTAATAATTTTTTATTATATAAGTTACATTTTATTGTTTGTAGAACTATTTTTATGTGAGTTAACATAGTGCTTTCATCTAAAGTTCCACAAAAATCATTTCTGAGTTTTCCATCTTGAATTTTTTTAGTCAAAGCTCTATTTCTCTATGTTTTTAATTAGGGAAGTCATATGTTTTACATTACTTGGCTTGTAAGAATAAAAGTTGCTTCCATATTCCCATTAAGCTCTAAAAGATTATCTAACTAATTTATTTACAGGGTTATTTCATTCTATTTCCCTATAAAGGGTTAGAGCTGTTTATCTACTTCTCTTATAAAGGGATATTTTTTCCCATAGAAGGAAAACAAGAAGACATTTCAAGCTGGATATTTAAGATAGCTCTAATTATCTCTGCTTGTCACAGTGAAAAACATTACTGTTAAAATTTAATAATGTCCTAAACTATAAATGATCCCTACCAAATACAAAATAATGTTTTCTTCTTTAAAACAAACAAATTGTAACTATGGAGATTGCCAAATTATTCTGCCTATCCTGGAGCCATAATCTTTGCTAGAGTAATTTGGCACAGCCTCATTGAGTTAAAGGGAACTAAGCACATTAACTCCATCTGATGATTTGCTCCTATCCGCTCATAAAAAACTCATTTCTAACTCTTAAAAAAATCCAGTGTAATCCTGAAAGTTTCAGTTGCTCTCTTAGCATCAGGTAGCTAACCACCCTCATCTAGAGGGCAATTTGATCCTATCAATGACTGTGATATACGATAAGATGTCGGATTGTTGCAGCCTTCCATTAAGTTGGCAGTAATGAAAAATGGTTCAGTCTAGAAAGTACAGTCAATCCATTGTTCTTGAATATTACAAATACCCAACTTTTGCTACTTGTTGATGAACTCTGCTGGTAAGGACAGCTGAGGAGCATGGCTGGTTGAGGTGGGCTGCAGACAAGTTGCATCTGGGAGATATGCTAGTCATATTTTTATGACTTGTGAGATAAGTGGAGTGCCCGAGTGTGTTCTCAGCAGCAGTGACTGGCATGTTATGGAGGGGCTGTATTGTGCCAGCAACCTTTAAAACAGACATCAGTGGAGCTCTAACTAGGAATATCTTCATGGTGGAGATTTTTCCAATAAACCTGTTTTGAATAAAATGGTTATGAAAGATCATATGCTGGTAAACACAATCAGCTAACACCACAAGGCCATCTCACATGGCAGTTTATGTATTTACAGGTAGATTCTCTTGCTTCTTAAAACAGAGTAATTACATCCAAATTTCCCCCTGGAATAGTCTTTGGCCTGTCTTTGAGGTCAAAGTCAAGACTTTTTTAAGAGGGTGTTACCAGACCCAGGGCCAGGCAAGTTGCTAATTACCAACATCTAAACAGGGTAAACAACCCCACACCTCTGCCTAAGTCCACACAATGACCACCTTTATTTTACTAATGGACAAGTTTCTTGTGCAGCTAGCACAGAAAGAATACCTACTTGAAGATGAAATTTAAAACTTTTAGAGTACTTCTATATTATTATAGTCTTGGTCGCTAGGATAGGAAGTTGCAAGGTTACAGCTTGTACTGATAAGCACCCAGCAGCGTGTGGCCCCATGGTCAATGAAACCAAGTCTATACACTCTGTCTCCAACACCTTTGCAGGGCCCATCTCTGCATCCAGTATTTTCAGTACTACAGTGTCCTTTAGCAACATAAAACATAGTATTACATGGATTCCTACAGAATTGAAAACCTCGGCAAGTGATTGCTGAGGTTTGCAGATTAAAGAGGAGAATTGTGTTATAGGAATATAGGCAGAATAGGACAGAGATTTCAGAGTCTCAAAGAAAAAAGTTGCATAAGACATACAAAAAATCAATTATTTTTTCCATCAACACAGTATTTCACAAGTATTTTGGCTAAAGGGTTATGCAAGCATTGATTTAAATTTATTCATGGCATGAGAAACAAGGATAACCTTTGATCTTTTTCATTTTTCTTGCTGAATAAACATTTTTCAGACATCCTTCTGTGCCTCATGCTACTATAGGAGCAAAGAAGCAGCAGTTATCTCCTTGCAAAAACCAGGAGAATAATATTCAGGAACACTTTTCAAAGACTAGAACTTTACTGAAAACAGAATTTCAATAAAATCAACTAGCTTTTCTTTAATTAAACCCTTTGTATGTAATTGATAAAACAAGTATTACAAGAAGTCAGAACTTTTAGAATGGACTTTGGCCAATCAGATTTCTAATAAAAATATGAAGTTGAACATCATGCTTAGGAAACTTATATCTTAGAATAAATTAGCATTTGTGTATTCTAGCAATGGGAACTTCATGCCCTTCTGAAAACTTATCTTTCAAAGTTTTGTTATTTCCAAGGCTACTGGGTCTAAACAGAGACATATCTTATAGTACAAAAATCTCTACAATTCTAGAGAGTTCATTTCAACAAATGAAATTTCAGGGGGAGGAAAACATATAGACAACTAGTAAACAGTAAGAAAAATCATGTTGGAAATACTGAAACAAAAACTACTGTCAGAGTGAAATTCCATTGCAAGAGCAAAAAAAAGAAAAAAGGCCCAGTGACCTCAATGACCTTTAAATAAAAGACAGTGAAATCCAAATGTGCCTCCAAATGATGAATACAGGTATCTCCATTCAAAACGAAACCCTACACAGTGCTCTGGCCTGGCTGATACCAATCTCTGAGACTCAAAGGTTTTACTAGTAATGTCATGTGGCCCAGACACAGTCAGCCTAAAATGAATAGGATTCATACAGATGTTGAATGAGTTGCCTGATGAAATTGTAAGTCTGGTTTGAATCATCAATGAAATTTATGATGCTCAGAAAAATTACTAGTAATTGTGAAAAGACTAATGTCTGTCTTAAGACCATAGAGTAAACTTGGGATGAATGTGTCTGTCAGCTTTGTCTCTGCTCCTGGAAAGCTAGTGAAACAAGACCCTACTAATTTAATGTCAACATGGATGACAAAGGGGTTAGGACTAGTCGGTGTGCATCCATGAGGGATAAATAATGTATGACATGTACATGAATGCATCATAACTTTAATATGGCCTTTGACACCACCTCCAATAACTTTTGCATTTGGAAGCTCAGGAATTAGGGACTGGATAGATACTGTGTCGGAGGTGCTGAAAAGTGTGTGAAGCTATTGGGGTTAGAAGACAACAATCTTAACATCCACTTTGTGGCTGGTCAGGAGTGCCCTCTCCTCCTTATTCCAGAAGCTGGTGCCTACACTGATGTTGTTCAGCATCTTCACCACTGGGATGAGGAGTCAAAGTGCATCCTCAGCAATGCTGTGGACTTTATTAAAGTAGGGGAACAAAATGATATGTCAATCAATAGAGCTTCAATTCAGACTTTATTGAGAACTTGAGGACTAGACAAACATAAACTATATGAAGTTCAAGACAGACAAACATAAGGTTTTTACACTGACCCATAACTGTGGGCTGATGTTCTGTCCCAGCTTTTGCCTACCCCTGTCCCCAGAGAGGTGCCTGATGGTCAGACTGTTTCTGTGCCCCCTGGCTATGCTGCTTCTGCCTGGGGGTGGGACTGTCCCAGGCTGCCAGACTCTGTCCTGCCACCACTGCAGATCCCTACAGTCTCCAGCCCCCAGGGAGTCCCTGGCCCACGCTGCACCTTGACTGTTTTGCACCCAAGATGGGGTAAGCCCACACATCAGTCCAGGAGTGCAAACCATGCTAGAAACCAGTGGTGCTTGAGCTGCCGCCACACAACCTGCCTACACACAACACTGGAACTGGCTTATCTACTGCTGCTATGTTTGTCACAGAACTTTCAGTAATGTTCCTTCTGAATTTGTGTATCAAATCTGAGTGAAATGAATAAGAAAATCAGTGCTTTCATCAAAAAGAAATCTTAGGAAAATTTTCCAGGAGGCTACTATGGAAAGTCAAGTCATTATTATTACCTTGTCTGTATTCATTCATAGTAACACCTATTCATCTTTTTCTTTAATCAGTCACAATTCGTCATAACTTGATGGTCATAGACACAATTTCCCTTGTTTTATTACCTCTCATACTCCTTTTTTTCTGCCCCAAAGTCTAGTAGTGTTTTTGAGGTGACACACAGTCTTGGCTGTCTACATCTTAATCTATTCTTTAATATATTATTAGGGTCTCTGTAAGGTTATAGCGGGCTCTAAAATTCACAGCTCTCTTATTGTTCAGCTATATTTTTATATAATTTTTTAAATAAATATATATATGTATAAAGATCTGCTGAAAGATCTTTACCGTGATGGTGAGCAAAATGAAATTGTCTTCTACCTAACAGATCTGTATGCCACAGGGAAGTCACTCAGTCACAGATAAAAGGTGATGGACAGAACTTTCCCAAGTGCTGCTTTCAAAAAGAGCACTTTTTTTTTTTTACTCACTGTGGAAAGCAGTTGAGGAGAAGTGTCAGCCCAGCACCCAATGCAAGAGGACCAGTCCTGGCACCAGCTGCTTGTCTGCACACTGCCGGCACAGCAGGGCGAGTGCAGATTAGGTTTGGTACATGAAGTGCAGCAGACTGAGCATGGACGAGGTGCTGACTGCAGGTCAGCGTCACCACAGTCAGGGTGGGCCACCTGGCAGTCCCCAGTGATGGGAATGCTGAGGGCAGACTACACTGGTAAATGGGAAGGAAGAGATTAATATTCTGCCTTTATTACTTTAACATGAAAATACTTGACTACCTGCAAGAGGTGAAAGCCTCTTGCTTTCTAACATGTTTTGGTATTAGAGGCTGTTAGAGGTTTCTTTCATGATTTATGAGTAGCAGATGTTATTAAATAGAAACACTAGAAGAAAAGCTAGAAAAATCTTAAAATGCCCCTTTTCTCATTTTACTTTCATTTCAGTGACTGATTCTTAAAAGCTAACCACAGCATATGCAAAGGCTTTGCTGTTCCAGGATATGATGAGAGGAAAGTGATGTTGAAAAGAACAATTAAAGCATTCTGAAAGTCATTTACTTTCACAAACTTATGGGAGGATTTTCAATTTTGGCAACTGACACAAAGAATCCTTTGCTTTCATGTATTTCATCTCAGGAATAGCCCTTCTCTGATTTTTCACATGCTTCTAATAGATCTTTACGTAGAAATAAGGAGGGAAGAAAGCCTAAGTGTGGCTGTGAAACAAGTACTTCTCAGTATTTGGAGAACGGGTTGCCAGAGTCAGGACAATTTAAACTTTTATCATTCTGCTTATTAAAGACTGCAGACTGGCCAGATTATTAATTGCCAGGTGCTACTCATCTCTAGTCTTGGTTTGACTGTTATCAAATCTGAGAGCAGGAGATACTTGCAGCTTACAAACCTAAAATAGCTCAAAAGTGTTGGTAAAGATATACTTGCTCTGAAGGTACATAAAGTGCTCTTTGTCAATTTTACTCTACAGTGTGAACTGACATACTGCATGCAGTGCTTGACAGTCCTGTTAAAACTTGGTTTAAAAGTAACTAAAAGACTGAGAATTTGGCTGTGTGTTATGTGGGCCACTTCAGCTTTCACAACATAAAAAGAGGAGGCTTCCAGAGGTGCCAGATCAGACCTCTTCATGACAGAGGCAAAACTGATAAAGCATAGCTCTCATTTTAATTTAATATTCCTTTACCCTCTCTACTGGTGACAGGCATGGAATGCTGAGGGCTGGAAGAACAAATAAGTTGGGACAAGAGGTCTGGAAATAAAGATGTTCACAGGGTAATCCCTGACCTGCCAATCAATCCAGTAGGAGTGGGAAGAACTGTAAATAAGTCTGAATGATTTCATATTGCATGGACCAAGAAATTGTATGTTTTCTGTACTGTTTTGAGGGAATTGTTGGAAACTGTTCCTTTATAATCAGTTTGAGTTTTGGCATTGTCTTTAATGTAAATAAGTTTAGGTGCCTTGGATCGATTTTGATCTTCCCAATAATGGCTAAATACAAGTTCTGTAATGAAATTTTAAAATCTTGATTTCCTTGATATCAAGGAACAAATTTCACTGATCAGGGTGAGGCCATGGTTTCACGCAGCCCTCTCTGATCTCTTGTTCATCTCTTCTCCCTGGTAATCTGCAGCAGGACTCAGGAATGGTCACAAGTTGCAACAAAGGCAGTTCAGACTGGAAATTAGGAAGCATTTCTTTACTGAGAGGATGCTCAAAAATGGAACAACCTTCCTAGAGAGGTGGTCGATGCCCCAAACCTGTCAGTATTTAAGGGATATTTGGACAATGCCCTTGCTAACATGCTTTAACTTTGGGTCAGTCCTGAACTGGTCAAGGAGTTGGACTAGATGGTAATTGTAAGTCACTTCCAACTGAAATAATCTATTTTATAATACAGGAAACATCGAAAAAGTTCCCTTGCATTGCATCAATCTGGATTGTTCACTTTATCACATTATGTTTCGTTACCAGTCTTCACTGACTCCTAGATAAAGTGTTGAATGTGTGACAATCTCTGACAAATACTTGAGCTGGAATGTTCATCATGGGTATATGATTTATTATTAAGAGCAACTGTCATGTGCTACAACCTTACTCAAAACCACATGTTTCCGGTAAATCATTTTATCCTATAATCAGTTGAGACTATCTTATACTGAAGATGAAAGTCAGCACAAATTCCTGATATTTTTGTTGTTGTTTGAGCTGCATTATTTCAGGTAGCATGTATCAGATACCGCATGATATAGCCTGAAATGATATAATGCAGCATTCCCAAATACAGGAAAAGCTGAATGTTATTTCAGCTGCCAGGCATATTTTTGGATAGTTAATTTTATAGGCAGTGTTCATGCAAGAAAAAATAGAGAACAGAAGACAGCTACTTATGGGCTGTGAAATGTTACCAATTTCAGAAAGAGCGGCTGTGGATACTTCTGCTGTACCATGATCTGCAGAGCACATATGCACACACACAGATTTTGAAATACCTGTACTATCTACAGTTGACACAAACACAGTGGAATCAAAATAAAATACCTTCATGATCAAAATAAAATGAAGTTAAGGATATAAGGCAATATGAAAAGATCCCTATGTGAATAGCTCTGCAAAAGTAATGACAGAAAGAGGAGGGAAGTAACAGATCTCATCATCTGCAAGAACTGAAAGGGGGAGTCAAAGTCAACGTGATTATTTTGTGTGGTCAAAAGGTTACCATTAGACTGAGTTCGGGGAGTATCTAGTGGCTATCTGGATATGTTTCCTAAAGCAAGGTCTGTTAAACTGTTATATACTCCTGAGAAAAGAGGGAGATGCCCCTTAATACTCAGGTCATTTAAAACTAGATTGCAAACTGCAGGGAACAATTTAAGACTGGCAGGGGAGAGTAACATGCGACCTAATACTCAACTTTCCATCTCTAGTTACTCTTGCTCTATGATTTCACATTTCGGGGGACTCGAAACAAAATACCAATCTTTCACACTGAGGGCACTGGAGATTTATATGTGGTTTGTTTGCCAGTGCTCTGACAGTAAGGCTTTATTTCAGTAGAGGTGTATTGACTCTGTAACCAGATGTGAATTCAGGTTAAAACACCACAAAAATCCTGTTAAAAGGTTGGCAAAGGGAAAAGATACATCACATACACACCTCAGGATCCTCTTTTAAAGTTTGAAGTACCAGATTGTGCTGGGGAATTCTGAGATTGATTACGCGTTATAGCTCTCATTCCACTGAAGTCAAAAGCAAAACTCTCATTGATCCCATGGGAACACACGCTATACTTTCCCATTCCATAGCTCTAATATTTTAATGGATTTAAACATTTGTGCTTTAAAAAAAAAAAATCACACTCATGTTGACAGTTTAGACACCAAATTTCTTGAAGCTTGATGTAATTTGAAATAAGCCAGATGTGAAAACCTCTACAAACAAGATTTATAAAGGAAACAAAATTTTAACCTTAATGTTGACAACTCTTGTGATACCACTAATATCAAAAAAGGGAAGAAAAGTTGTTTTTTCCAGCTCTGTGGGGACAAAACCATACAGCTACTCCCATCTGAAAAATAACTCCCACTAGGACTTCAAAAAATACTGGTCACAACCTCACATATATGAGGATTCATTATGCTTCTCATAGTTCTCTCTAAACCACTTTTATGCAAAGCTGTGAGTTCAGAGGTCACACTGTACATCATGCTCAACATATTGGGGAGCTTTCAGAAGCAGAGGTACAGCTACAGAGTTACATCATAACATACTATGTGACTCTAACTGTATGTAAGGAAAGCCATGTGAATCTTTGTATAAAGCAGCCTTACAAAGACCTAAGCTATTTGTTTTCAAGTAACTCACCCAAAGAAAAGGTTTTCTTTCAAATTTCATTTCATGGAATTCCTGGGCCAACATAAACCTCTCTCTGGACAAATGGAGCTCTTTCTTATACTGAAGAAAGCCACCAAATGGACCAAAGACCAAAGTCGGTCTTGACCTGTCACCCGTGGGATGTGAATCTTGTCCTGTGCTCCTCCTATTTAATGGACCAAGTTAAAGTCTTTGTCACTGGCTTTGAAATACTATTCTTTATTTTTCTATGGCCATTTGAATTTTCTTTTTTGAAATGCCTAATTATTTTCACACATTTGACTTTTGTTGAAAGTGAAATGCCAACCAAATTCAGGAGTGACATGTCCCTCTGCACTTCTACCCCAGCAAAAAAGGAAAACCTACTCTGACAGAGTCGCTTCCATTTTAACCTTGTGGTTTTTTCAGTTAAAATCTCTGTAAGAAATCTGACAGAAGATGTTGTGAGAAGACACTAAGCCAGTCCTAATAAAGTCCAGTCCTTTCAGAGACTTTGATTACATGGGGAGATGAGTAGGGGACCCTTGGCTTTCTGACTACTTCTCTGAGAAATGGTCTTTCTTTCCTCAGATTATTCTTTTATGTTTTACTCCCTTTTTAATCCTGCGATGTCAAATTTTCCTGTTTCAGAAAATACAGTTTTTTGTATTATTAGTGATAAAGGTGATCTTCTTTTGCAACTCACTTTGGGAGGTAGAGAAGCAGGTGCTGATCTCTCACTGGGATCCGGTGACAGGACATGTGGGAATGGTTCAAAACTGATTCAGGGGAAGTTCAGACTTGACTTTAGGAAATATTTCTTTACCAAGAAGGTGGTCAAACACTGGAACAGGCTTCCTAGAGAAATGTTCGATGTCCCAAGCCTGTCAGTGTATTAGAGACATTTGAACAACGCCCTTACTAATATGCTTTAACTTTTAGTCAGTCCTGAATTGGTCAGGCAGTTCAACTAGATGATGATTGTACTTCCTTCTAACTGAACTTGTCTAGTCTAGTCTAGTCTAGTTTACGCTGTGCTGTTTTGTCCTGCTCTGTTCAGTTCTGCTCTGCTCTGTTTCTCTATAGTTAGTGGTTATAGCAATAAATATCATACATAAAGAACGAAGAACCATAATCATCAGAAATAGTTGAAAATATGAGGCACAGTTTGAAATTAAGCCTTTCTTTCTCTGGGCACAGCTTTTCCTGAAGGAATTAGGCTCTATCAATTAATTCTTTATGTGCATAATAATTCAATAATAGTATGATTATGACATGTATATACACAGGATAAATATGTAGGCAAATAGTAGGAAACAATCAGTTGGAGGCCATTCTAAAAAATTTTTTGATTAAGAAAAAAATCTGACATTTTTAAAACTCTGCATGAGTTAGATAATTAGCTGCCACTGCATTGTAATGACATTTGAAAAACTAATTCCTTTAGATCTCCTAGAAAATGGCACACAGCCATAGTAATAGAAGAGGAAAAAGAGACAATTATTAAAGCTGAACAAATGTTTTTGAAGCAGTGAAATTTTGTTGAAGCAGATGTCCTCCGGAAATGTATCTGTTTCAACAGCACTTTTGAATATCCAAGGCTTTCTGACTATTCCAGTCTGCAAACAGGAGAAAGATCAAGATTAATCATTACATTACATTGGTTCCGATATTGGGTTGTCAAAGACACACATTCAAATTCTGACTCAGACAGAAAAATACCTATTCTAGATTACCAGAGAGGGAAGTAAATACAAACACACAGTGAAGTCAAAAGAACCCTCTCATATAAAACCATTTTTGGTTTTGACTCAAAAACTAGTATTTCTTCATCAGTTTATTTTGTAAAGTTTTCAGAAGGTTTGAGTATTTTCCCAAAACAGAGTCAAATTTTCAAACCTTGAAACTTGCTGAAAACCGGTGTTTGTCCTCTAGACAGGTTTGCATGCAATATGAATCTACTATTTTTATTACTATGATGTTATCCATGTCACACATTCTTTATTATCCCATGTAAAATTGTTTTAATTTTGTTAGACAAGTTTGATTTCCATCTAGAAGAAGAACGGAAGTGTGAAACAGTCTTCGTTGTAATTTTAACTAATTCCTACAAAGATATGTTAGGCAGGACTCCACATATTTAAAGGTACACAGAGAGTTGCAAGCCCTTAAATGGCCACTGTCTCCCATCATTATCTTCTCTCATGAAAGCATGTGTTCTTCACACAAACGGTCTCTGAAGTGCTGAACTGATTTTAGATGGCTGCATTGGCACTGTTTGCTTCCAGAGATTCATTCACTGTCCCAAGAGTCAGTGTAATACACTTTGCTGTGGCAGCTCTAAGTGACAGCAACTGGGTAACTGTCTCAGCCAATTCCCACTCCAGGTCTGACTCAAACAAACCTAAAGCAGAAGTTTTTCCAACATGTTTCATTCTCCTTTCCTTCCTATCCTTCAGGGTACTTTTTTGTACTGAAGTATTAAACACTTCCATGAATGAAGATAATGAGGTCTTGTGTTTTCAAAATGGGCACTTTTGTCAAGTACACCTCAAACTGTTAAAAACATAAAGGACTATTTTGAATTTCTTTTTTTCTGGTAAAACCAGATGTTGATTCAGACACTACTAAAGTGAATATACCTGAACACACACACTTCTGAGTTATACTACACTTCTCACATGCTCTTCTCTTTTCTCACTTTCTTGTCTTCGGGTTTTTCTAAACTTTTGCAAAGAACTGCAATGAAAGCAACACATTTTGGGCATGCTGTCATCATGCAATCAATCATGTTGCAAAGAACGTGAAACATACACCCAATGTCTGTCCTAAGAACACAAGAATTCTAGATGCCTCAGCCTGTCACTACATCATAACTCAGAGATCATTAACTTAGGCTATAGTGTTTTGGAAATAATGGTAACATCTCTGCATGGGCTGGGTGTAGCAAATGGGATAACTGCCAGCTCATGGATCTTGACTCCATTGCATCACCAGCCATAGCCACTTCTGCTTTGGCTTAAGTCCAGCCCTGGAAACCTCACTGCGAATTCCCACTTAGAGCTGCTTCTTCCCTCCCCTCTCCCTGCACCTCTCTCCGCAAGGAAAGGGCATCAGTATTTTAAAGCCAGAAAATAATTGTCCTCTTGATTTCAAATCTTGAAAAGTTGTAACTTTCACAGCAGAATGAGGGTCTGGACAAAATCCTTCCTTATAGACTGTTCCATACAGCTGAGTCTACCTTGAATCAAACACACAAAACTACAGACTCCAGGATTCTCCTGTTCCCTAGATTATTTTTAATGTTCCACTTTTCACCATTTTCATGTCACATTTTTTATGGCTTATAAATAAAATTTATCACTTTATTCATCTGCATGTTTTTCATATATAAAGTCAACTGAATGGTTTTGTGAATTATAAGCAAGTAAGTCACTTCAGCAAAGGTTCTCTGAAGTGCCATATTGGATTGTGGTTAGAAGGAGGGTTTTAAAGCTGAACAAAGTTTGGTGCTTGTTACCTCCATTAATTGATTTTGGCATTTACTTTATCATTTTATATCACTTAGTATCATTTTGCTAAAAAATATATTTATATATTTTTATGATTTTGCTAAAAAATGTATTTATTTTTGAATATATCTATTTCAGGTACTGCTTACTTTAAAGTTGCTGATTTTTGACTTATAGACAAGTATAATCAATCATTCAAACTGTACATAGTCACAAATGACTGAGGTTTGCAATGAGATATTGGGAGGCTTCACAATTTCTAAAATAATATTTATTTTTAATATCCTGAACAACATGTATTTAAAGTGTTAGAAATAAAGTGCCTGGGATATATATAGTAGAAAGAGTTGAATTTCAGGCAAAGGTGTCTGGAACAGATGAATCAAAATAGTACAGGGGAATTAAGTGCTGAGAGCTGCAGTAATGTGATACTTCAGGTTTTTCTTCTGTAGACATGTCTTGCAAAGTCTACTAAAACCATGTGCTGGTCTAGGTAGTCTTGTTTTCAGGCCCGTACTCTCAGGTGCTTGTCCTAATCCCAGTAAAGAAGAAGTCAGGACTGGTCTTGGTATTCTGGTTTCCACCTGTGCTCATGCCTGCACATGTAGACACACAAAATGGAGCCATGGACAGGATTAAAATGAATTCAAAAAGGAATTCAAATGATTGATGGTTCAGTGGAGGATGAATTTATATATACTCAATTGTGTTTGTCTTAACAATGACAAAGAAAACACATTCCAGAACCTAAAAGGAAAAAAATAATAAACATTTATTTGCAGCTTAGAAAAGAGTAATGTCGCATTCTTTTGGTTTTTTGTCAACAACCTCATTTTGGAAAGGAGGGAGGAAGGGAGGGAGTGGGGGAGGAAAGGAAGGATCCTGAAGCCATACTTCATCTGCTGCTTATTTTATTCTCCTTCCTTCTGAGCCTGAAGAGGCACAGCTGGGCATCTGGAGGCATTCTGTGTCCTCATTGAGCAGCCTCTGCTTTTCTGTTGGACCTTCTGGAGATCCTTTTCACTGCTCACTGACAAGCTCTAATCCACCAATATGGCTTGTATCTTCCAAGTGGTTCCTGTTATTTCAGCAATCTTTTCCTGAAACAAGACCTCATCTGCTTCTTGGTGTTCAAATTAAATGAAGGGCAGTTATTTTGCCACCATGTTCAGTCTCCTACACATCAAGATTATCCACCTTGAAGATGGCTTCCTAAAATTCTGATAAAATGTGTGCAGCTACAGCCAGAAACTTGTTTTTCATATCCAGTGTTAATAAAGATATTACATATTGAATATCTCTCCAATTCCAAGCCTCCCATTCTCTCCTGCACAGATAAATCACTCTGAAGTGTCATATGTATGTGAAATACTTTACACCAGGAACAGTGTTTAATTCACAGTAAATCCAGAAGTATTTGACAAATGCTAATATAATGTGAACCATGGAATATCCTGGCACAAAAAGCTCACATTTGCTATTAAATACTGCACAACCTACAGTAAGCAAAATGTACTCCTGAATAGGTAAATCTTGCCAGGAGTTAACAGCTCTTACTAAAGGCATAATTATAAACAGAAGTGTGGGTATGTCTCAGTTCATGGGCAATGGAAAATAATCAAAGATCTGCTCTCATAAAAAACCATGTGCATTGCAAACTACACAAAACCTCCAAAGCGCTGAAGACATTAAGTGTCACCACCAGCAGGGTGTACACGTTAGCCCGATAAAAAGCATACGATTGCCTGCAGCCCAGTGAAGTGAACAACACTGTGAATTTGGCAGGTACCTCTGTGCTGCTGACAAGGACCACAGCCAGTGTCTCCCACAGCAGCTCCCACTGAGCGGTGAAATCAGGAAGAGGATTTGAGCCGAGCCCACCCAGCACTGAAGCCCAGGAGGCTGAGGTGTTTGCTTGCCTTTTCAAGAACCCGAGTCTGACAGACCTGTGGTCTCTGAGCCACAGCTCAGTAATCCAGTGTATGTTTGTCTATTATCAAACAACTCTACTATGAAGAATTTATTGCTAAAAATGTCTACTTTCAACTGTAGAGAGGAGTTGACACCTCAGTTCATCTTCTTCAGTCAATCTTACAGAGTTATGTGCTACTCAGAGTCATGGGCCTTAATGAAGCAGTCTTACACAGATGCATCTTTTGACGAAATGACTGAAGAGATGGTGTTTTCCACAGAAAAAGAAGTTCTGAGTAAAGTACAGTAATAAAAGGAGTAAAAAAGTGATCATCTAACAGTGTGAAAAGAATACCTAATAGAAAACAACACTTTATACTTCCAGAAATTACTGCTTATTTTTATATGCTTGGTTTGTTAAAAGCAATATAGTTGAAGAGTAAAATTCAGTATAAATTTTCAATAAATTCCACATAAATTTTTCCTACAAGTAGAATAAAAAACAACTGTCACCTATGAAATAGAATTAGTGCCCAGTTTAAGATATATTCATAATAAGAAGCAGATTTTCATATATTCTTTCCCAGTGTCTCTGGCTTTAACATCACTCCACAGTTTCATGTTTCCACAAAAGTGATAAAAATACATTCCCTTTTTCTTCCTTTTAAGAGATAAGTCTCAAAGTTGTCAATCTCAGATCATGTCTATACGTCCCAGCCTTAAGAAGTTTGAGCTTTATCTTGGAGATAAGAGACCAGACCACTCTTTTTACCATATATTTTATTGCCAATAAGGCTGCACGATTGCTATATGACAGCCTAAGGTTAATAATTCAATTCCTTACCCTTTGTGCCCCTATAGGAGATTGAAGACAAGTCTTCCTGGTTGCCTTTTGAAAGTAGAAGTGTACAAGCATATGCAGAAGACCAGTTCCTAAGGAAAAATGTGTTGTACATGGATTAAAGTGGTGTGAAATCACATTATGTGCAGAACCTTTTGTTCCCTGATGGCCCTGAGTGATTTCAGTTTACAGGGGTTTTATAACAAGAAAACGTGTTTTTCACAAGCACCATAACACACAGGTTTTAAGAAATTGGAAAACAGTAGCTTTTTAACTAATTACCTTTCACATGAACAAAATCTAATCAATATTTGCATTATAGATACTTTTTTCATTCCTGCACAGTTGTGGATTTGGAAGATTTGGATAAGAAATGTTGAGTGTGTATTCCCATAAAGTATGCACTGAAGCATGAAATTCATGCTGAAAGAAAACTAAATTTTTTTCCCCTTGTAGATGTAGGACCTCCTAAAGAACTTTTTTTGATTCAGAGGCATGTTTTGAGTTTTGCACACATAACAGAACATTCATCTCACATCATATATTTGCATGGGGAATATATATCACATGGGAAATACAACCTTGTCCTTAAGTATTTTCTACTTATTGTTTATACTGAATGTTTTTAAAATTAGTATTAACTATTTATTACTAACATTTTGTTACTATGATCCATTATTATACACTCCACAATCACCAAATAACTGGAGAAAAAACCTGAGCCACTGGTTGCCTGCAACGCTAAATTCATGACTTCAAATCCAAGCCTCAAAGTACATAGTTCCTTAGGATGTGCTTTAAGAAGCAACATGAAGACCTTCAGCCTGCAATATGGTAGGAAGTATTTTCCTCATCCCACAGAACTCTGAGATTTCACTTTTCACTTTCCGTTGGGAAGAACCCCTGGAAACTTGCAATAGCATCAGAGAGAAAAACAAAAAGCTGCTGATCACAGTGTTCTTGTTGTTCGCTGTGTATGTGTGGTGGCTCCAGACACAGGCTCTGAACTGTGATGCCTGGGTGCAGGACTAACTTGCACAGGCGAAAACTCCAACCTCATCTTGAGTGCTTGCTGTCAGAGCTGATGCACTTTTTCCCAGAAAGTTCTCTGGTATCTGTACATCAAGATCTTGAAGTAAAAAGAGCTTGCTTCAGAATTAGGCTGTACTCCCACTCCCTCTTTGGAAAGTAATCAATATCAAGTGCTACAGTCAAAGTGTTACTCGGAAAAACAGTCTGGGGACTGGGGGTAAGGGTCAGCAAGACAATTCAGATGCTGCCCAGACCTCCATGGGACTCAGTGCATGCATGAGAAAGAGGGAGTGCAAGAGTTTGTACACATCTTTGGGCCCTTCAAAGCAAAAATGAAGCCCAGCTGCCTATTCTGGCTTATATCCACAGTACCAGCTTTTAAAAAATGTTTTGCAAGGATTTCTTCAGTTTTCCCACACTGAGAGAAGAAGAGAAATTTTTCGATCTGGTGACTTATTTCTTTAAAAAGGATAAAGTAGCAAAGAGATGAATAAAGTACATGTGTATATATATATATATATATATGTGCTATGCCTGTGTGAGTGTGCAGAAGAGAAACAAAACAGACACTTGGACTCTTTGGGTTTGAATTAGCAAATTCAAACTGGAGCATCCACTTCACAGCTGGGCAGCAAGTAGAGACATCTGCATTTCCTCTGTGCTCAAAGTAACTGCTTAGAGAAAGACAGTCATGGATTTTTTTGATTTTTTGATTTTACTTTTTGCCCTGTAAGAACCACATAAGATTAACAATTTATATGAATGAAACATCTGAATTTTTCTAGGTGACTGACATTTCCAGTAGGAGATGCTACTTCCAAAGAATAGTGAGTTCTGCATTTTTTTAAGTATATCTTCATGTATGTTTTCTGCTTTAGGCAGAAGATAAAAGAAATTATTACAGTGTCCCAGGCTCACCAGTCATATTTAAATGTGACGACAATGTTAAGCTCATCTAATGCATTGTCATGTTCCTTTAAGACATTTTATCATCCCTTTAAGGCAGCTTAAATGATACCAACATACTTTTTCAGATTTCACCTCAGAAATAATATGGAATAAGATGAGGCAAAGAGACTGCTTTTCCTACCTTCCCTCTTGTTGCTGAAATTCTATCATGTATTCCTCAATCTTCATGATCTTTGCCTTTCAAGCTTATATTAACATAGTCATGTTTTAAAAGGACATTCCTAGAAAAGTCTTCTAGCTTCCTATAGTATAGATTATCATTATAAACTTTTATTTTTAAACGAGGATAACAAAAGTATACAGTATACAAAAACTGGAAAACACCTTCTTGAAAAAAACTATTAAAAACTAAGCTGATGTTGTTCAGTAACATTTACATAATAGCTGTTACCATGTTTTTAGGTTTTGTATTCAAGTAAGAAAAGCTGCTAATGTGGATGACTCAACTCTCTGATTCCAACTGAAAATCAGAATTTCCAGTTGCTTCCAAAGGCATTCCAAGGAGCAGAAAAAAAGCTAAACGTGATCTGAAAGTTAAGATAATGTTTGACCCGGGTGATTAGGAGTCTAGTTTGAGCAAAGTAATTTTGCGTAGCTTTGGATGCCAATGCAGATTCGTACTTTGAGCAGGAATGACTCTAACTTGACTCCTAGTGTGGAAGGGTGTTCTTTTTATATGAAAACAAAACATGTAATTTCCAAAGCAATTGGGAACATGCATCCTTGCTTGTAGAAGCAATGCCACTGCAGTTGAGGGAACAGCCTCTCCTGATCCTGAGTTTTGACAACAGTGAGAAAAGATGTTAACTTGAATATTTTATGTTGAATATATCCAAGGTCATCTGAAAATTGTTGCAGAAAATTCCCTAATGTCTGAAAGGTCAGACATTATCAGTCAAATGCACCACAAATCCCTGACTTGCATGCTACAGTCAGCAGAGAAAACAGAGAATGTGATAGGTTTTATTTGACCAGGAAACCTGACCAGGTACAGGTGGATTCTGTTAAGTGTTAACCTGGGCTGATTCACCTTACCAAGACCAATTCAGGTTTAACCAAATGCAAATTATTTTTAGTTGACTTAATGAAGTCTTTTCATTTTCAGCCATAAATGACATATTTTTTACCTTTTTTTACACAAAGCCAAATGTTCTGCGAAACACAGCAATTTAATTAACTCTTAGTAAATAAAACTGGGTATTTTCCAAAAGCTCTAGTCCATACATTTGTGTGTACATGAAGTATGCAACTTGTTCAAGATGGGATGTTTTTCTTTCCACTTCATCAACAGCCACATACTTTTTTTTTTTTTTAGCACTTGCCATCTGCTCTTAATTAACGAAAGCAAACAGTGATTGATAGATAAATATGTGTCTGGTATATAGTACCAAGCTGTCAGTTTACAGGTGTGGTGAAAATTAAGAATGGAGAAAACAGAGTCCCCAATTGGGAGAAAGTTCTTTGTAACTTTGTGTGACTTTAGACCTACACTGGACTTGTAGGTTTCTTTTCATTTTTAAAGCTAAAACCAGTATTCTGCTTCTCCCCTTCCTTAAGTAAACAGACTGCTTGGAAAGAAAATAAATGTAAACCCCCCAAACTAAGATTAAAACTATTAAAAAAGAATGCTGAACCAAGACAGGGAGCTATGGAAAAGAGCAATGACCTACAATGGAATACATCAAGGAATATTACTGGAAAACCAGCAGAAAAGCAAAGCACCATAACTTTTACGATTTTCTCAAGGATGTGAAAAACTGATAACTGGAATGTACCTCTAAGTACAGAAGCATACTTGTAGTCTTAAATATTGATATACTGCAATTTACAAAGAAAAAAAAAAGAAACCTAGTTGGCTAATCAGCATAGAAATTTAAAAAACTATAAAAAAGCTCCATGTTATGCAAAAGAGAGGAATTTACCATATCACTATAATTCCAGTGCAATTATTATAGCAATGTACTCTTACAGTACATATCTCAGAACTGTAACTATAAAAGAAAGCTTATATTGGCTGTGCAGTTCTTAGGAGAAATGTAGAGAAAAATGTATCAGTGCTCTTCAGAAACAGAGTACCTGTGGGTTTTGAACTACTCTTGCTCTTCATGTCACTTGTCACCCATCTGAACAATTATTCTCCAAAGATAGGTACAAGTCTTTGTTTCTATACCACTAATAAAATATTTACTCAAAAAGTAAGGAATTCCAGTATTTTCAAGAAAGACATAAGGAATTTGGAGACAATCCTCTTTGCATATACTCATAAAATAAGCTTTCCTTCACAGATGGACAGAATATTAAGCCTTTTATGATAAACTTCAAGTCTGTGAAATATGTTTTTGCTTTGCACTTGTATGAAAACAAAGCCTGTCAGACATGTTTGCAAACAGTGATTTAGTACATAAATTAGTATTTTTAAACTTTAATATTTCCAGAAAAAAAAAGCTGGACCTAAAGCTCTATCCATATTAAAACTTTTTTAAAATGATAGATTCTTCAGTGTGTTTTGGATTCAATAGCATAGACTTTTTTAATGAAAAAAAAAAATTTCTTAAAGATTTTCTGATGAATTCATTCTTCCCAAGACCTTTCCATCCACAATTAAGCTAAAAAGAAGAGACACAGCCTCATCTCTGTACAGGGGTTTGATTTTTTGGTTCATTGGAACCAGACATGGTATTTTACTGTAAAACATTTTTTCTTTGATAAGTACTTTGTCATGGTATGCCAGCAGAGGGGAAAGGGCTGTTTTGAGAGGGGTGAGATAAGAAATCTTATTATGTAAATTATATGAAAATGTACCTTTGAGTATTGGACTACCTCCATAGTTTTCATCTGTAAAGAATAAATTCTGATGTGTTCCAGCTATAAAATGTTAGTCTAAATACAACCTAAATAAATTCAAATGAAACATATAAGTGTAACTGAGAAGCACTAGTAAAAAGTGTTTTGAACTGAGAATTAAAAATAATTATATGCGACCTCCTAACTATTTCTATTAAAAATTTACCTCTTTAATCCATAGTTAATCAATAAGCTGTTTTAGATGGCTTTAGGTGTTAAAATTTCAAAAGCATTTCTAAAATTCCTGGAAAATATTTCCCTCTCAGAAAAATTCTGAAAATCATTCAAATGATATAATCCTTAATATTTTCAAAATTTCTACGAATCCTACCCCATCTCTGCAGAATGTCAGTGTATATGGCAAACTTCTTAGATCAAGGAACAAAGTGGGTGTGGAAATTAAACTATGTTTCCAGCTGGTATATTCCTAACATAATTTTTATTTCCTTATACCTCTAAACCATCAAATTTATGACAAAATTATTCCTGCTATATGTTTCACTACTGAAAAACATCCCTGAAGGCAGTGGGACAAGATATGTCAGCAAAATTCACCATGTATACAGTTCACAAAAAAAAATCAGTGTCCAAGGGAGTAATGGGAAAAGCTGAAGCAAATATTTCTGAACATATGCAATAGATGTGGATGGTGAAATACAGTGCTCCTGAATTATACAAACTTGAAAAGTCTAGGGCACAGCAACAATTATTCAAGGCATCTGTTACTGCTGTTCACCTCCAATTAATGCCACTTTTTTGTAGTCCTTATGAAAGTTTGGATCTATTTTTTGTGTCAGGCCAACCCCATTTCCTTTCCATCAGTGCAAATACCCTCACCACTGTACTAGGAACGGCAGTGCCCTTTGAGAGCACGCTATTCTGTCCTGGGAACTAATTGCAATAACCTAAGGATAATATCGAATCTGGACGATTCTGACTCATTGAAGATATACATTATTCATGGTGACTCCTTTCTAGCACGACTTTTAAGTATCCTTTACTTTTTCATCTCAATAATTCTTGCAGAATAGAGGACTGTGAAGGTTTAAGACTAAATCATCTGCTGAAACTACAAGGGAAGTAGTTTTACCCAAATACAACTGTTTTTTTTCCACCTCTGTCAAAAACATTTAGATCAGATGACAGCAGGATTCCTGCATTTTGGATTCTTCTATGATGATGTGGATCACTGTGACAATTCCCATTATAAATCTCACAAACATTTTCCCTTCAATACCCACTACCACAAGAAAGCACAGAGATGAATCCTGACTAATCCAATTCTAGTTCTCACACTTCACCATTACGTAGTAGGAGCAGTAAGAGCAGCAAAAAAAGCTGTTATTTACATGTTTTAACTATGAATAACTTGATATAATGAAACTAATTCTTCACAATAAAATAACAAAGCAAACAGGTAGATTAAAATTATGTGTTCTTTAATAATCTTGAGTCTATTAAAAATTTATTATATTCACTGTTGTGCACAAAAGTCTCTTCTGTGGACATTTATATTGATGTATTTCAACAGCATATTCCCTAAATTTGACAATTACATGGAAGGGCAATGCAGTTTCATGTAAATCCCAAGTCACTTAAATACAATGCATTTTATGCCTGTGAAACATCATTACAACTTGCCAGTTCAGAGTAAATCCCTCTCTTTGAACACCTTGTTGTGATGAGAGCTGCCTGCCAAGAAAGCTCTCAACAGATGGATTGAAGCTCTGAAGAATGTCTTTCTTGAGTTAGAGATGTCTTTGACACCACTTCCACAGTAAGACTTGTAAATCCTTCTGTAATTTTAGGGAGGGATAAGAGATGTGTCTGCAAATGCACCTGATCAAAATATAAGCCATTCCAGAGGTATTTCCTAATCTTCCCTCTGCGCTTCCCAAAAGATAAAGAAAGTGTATTTCACTGATGCCTACTTTCTGCCTTAAAGGGTCAGCCCCATTGCCCTAAAGCCTGCAACAGAAAAAAGAAGTATCTGCATAAATAAGAGGATATATCAGGCGTTGTGCAGATATGTCTGAAAGCAAATTAACAGTTAGGCTTTTATAATGACTGATTTTGTTTATCTCTCATATCCAGCAAGTCTTATCCCCTTCCTGTCCTGTAGGCTCACAAGCTTTATTAAAAAGGGACAGTAACTCTAGAGTACAGACTGTGCAGAGCCATGGTACAAATTTTATCATTAAAATTTTTTACTTCAAGACTTTGAGAAGTTTGGCTAAATCTCTGTGAGGAAGACAAGATTGCAGGGGTACAAAAATAATTGCTCATGTAACAGAAGTTTTTTTCCTGAACTCTTAAGTGACCTAAGACTGGTTTTGGACTAATCCTGAATGGTTTATCTAAACAATGAGATCCCCTTGGGCCTGCAAAATGAAGCTGGCAATCTCGAGAATCGTCTGTCTCACAACAATTCTAGTACTTCCTGCTCCAAGACTGATACACCACAACAAGGACCTTCTTTGTGGTGCAAGCTATTTATTTCTACACTATTCTTATTGCAAATGGACGGGCAGTGCACATAAAACTGAAAACAAAAAAAACCCTTTGTAAAGATATGATTCGAAGAAATTATTCTTAAACAGATGTTTTTCAATAGCAGAGCTGGTGAGCAAACATGACAAAATGTGCCTCTCTAAAATATGGGGGTTTTGCCAAAACTGAAATATTTTGTTAAATTGCATCACTTTTGATAGTATTTGATAGAAATGTTTCTGAAGTCTGGAGTATGTTTTTTCAAACAGAATTAAAGTGATAATAAAAAATGTACATTGATGAAAAAGCACATAATCTGACTAAATTCTTATTTTTTCACTAAGCATTGAAAGACTTTTGTTTAAATTCAAGTGTTGAATGCAGATGAAATTAAGAATATAATTATCCAGTGGGGCAGAGAACACTTGTCTTCTAATCCATTCTGTTTCAGTTTATAAGGGAAAAGGCTGAATAAATATTGTATTTGATCATCTTGAGATTTATTTTATACAACTAACTGATACATAAGATATTCATTAGCTCTTAAAAGTACTTTTTCATGGTATTTTTGAGTAAACTTGGTCTTCATTGCTGTTTGTTCCTTGTAAAATTGAAATATTTTGATATATAGAACTACTAAAGCTATATAAAATGCTTGAGACCACAAAGTTGTGAAGACTCTAGGGTAAGATGTAATATGGCAACCAGCAAGTTATGCCACTGATTCTATGTGAGTATGCAAAAACGCATGAATTTCGTCAGGTGTTTAAACCTTTCCTGATTGTTGTCTGAAAGCAAATGCTATAATACAAAATAAGGAATTTTCCTGTATAACGACATATAAACATCAACTTAATGTAAATATGGTATGTCTGGCACAAATATGACAAAAGATTGCCAGAAGATTGTATTTTCTCATCTTCTAGAATGTACAGTCCAAATGGATAAGGCAGATTTCTGACATGCTCAAAAAGGAACTCTATTCACTTGAGTTCTGTCAACCACAAAAACTGCATTCCATAGTCTCTTGTACAGGTTTTTCACAAGCGAAATGCAAAAGGATCACAACCTAAATTGCCCCATACCCTAGAAATGTATAGGCCTGATTAACCTATAGGCCTAATGCAGGGGCTTCATCCCAGATTCAGTGTAGTTTCTGGGGATTAATTCATGTTTTGAAAATTGAGTTTAAATGTTCTCTTAGATTATGTCTGCTGTGTTCTGCATTTCCTAGGGCTGAGCCTCTGAGGAGACAAATCAAGTTCCACAAGACATTTGAAAAGTGTTCGCAATTGTCAAATGAGAAAAGCAGAGAACATGTAAAATGAGGCAGATTATATTTTTATTTTATTTAATTATTAACAACGTTTCAGTACAATGATATATTACAGCTAATGTCAGCAACATTATCTTTCCTTGTTATGACAAACATCAAAAAAGTCAGTATCTTTAAATTATTTGTCTAATTGCCCACTTCCAACTCTCCACTACATCAAACTCTAGAAACATGTTTCAAATATTAAAACATATGGGTATATTACATAAATTGAAAGGAATATTTTTGAAAAGTTGCAAAAACCTCAATTTTCTGGGTCATTGATTCCTGTTTGTAATCACAAGCAACCTATTACTTCATATCACAGAGAAATTTTCTTCTTTCATGTTTTATCAAATCAGTAATGCCAGTTCCGTGACATGAACAATTTTCACTACAAAACTTCTACACACTGTGATCAGGTCAATAAATGAAATACTTAATGAGTTAGTCCTTCAAGAGCTCAACCAAAGTCCCCATTCAGTGTGATACCCTGAAGCCTGCTCTTTGGCAAGACAGAACACATTGTAATAATTTTATACTATTTCTCATTTTCCTCGGATTTATTAATGATTTTAGATTATATATTAAAGTCTATTTTCTGCACTTTTACTTGAGAAATGACTGATTAAATTAGAAAAATGACTATTACTGTAAAATACATTCCCTTCAAATCACTTTTCGAAAAGAAAATAAGAAGAATATACCAAGAAACAAAGCTTATTTAGGATTTATATTCATCTGTGACCAGAAGCAGAAGTGCTAGAAATCCTAAAAGTAATCATTCTCCTGCAAGCCATGCAGCCCAGCTGAGTAGGCTCCAGAGGGTCTGATAAACATCTGAACTTTTAGACACTTGTCCATGGCTTACCCAAATTCCAAGTCTTTGGGGGTCACCCATCATTATGAATTTCCTTATTTTTATGTTTGCCAGACCCTTCTAACCCTAAATTTTCAGAGGTTCATAGAATTTAATTGCTCAACTCACCCAAAATCCAGAGGTTGTGTGATTAAATTCCACTTAACTCTGAAGAGATAGAGTTCACTATTACTTAATGTATAACCCTGTCTAAAAATGTCATTAACATATATGATTCGTACAACTGTGGAAACCCTAGTATCCCCTTAAGGTGAAGCTGCTCTAGTCTTGGTCTGTATATGTATATGTAATTTTTCTTTTCATGTTTATGACTGCATATTTTAAAAAAAAAAAAAAAAAGGTAAAACCAACACAAGAAAAACCACAGAAAACTAATATTCAGTGTTAAAACTCCTGAACATTATGAAACACAAGTTCTGCAAAATATCAAAATTTGCCAAGTTCTTCTATTTTCCTTAGCAATGTGTTATTTAAAAATACAGATTAAAAAAAAGTATATGCTCATATGCATTTTTATTGGTTTATTGTTTTGCTGTCCTTAGAGACTAATAACTGTGGGTTTACCAGTTACGTCACACTTATCAGTCCTTTTCATGTTTTAAACAAATTTTTTATCACTTTTGAAATATAAAGCCACCTGCGTCTATACATACAAGTAAATGAGGCACCCATTAAAAATACTTTTGCATCTGACTGCCTGAAATTAGGAACATAAAATCCTAATAAAGGGCCTAACTTGCTTCATTTCCAGTACATAATTTCTATCACCTTGCACAACAGTAATGACCGAGTAAAACATAAATCTTCGCAACCCAGACTATTGTTTGATATTTAAACATTATATTTACCTTTCAAACCAAGAGCTGAGATGATCACTCTTCAGGTGTAATGTGTCCACTCTTCTGTGGATATTTCAGAAAAGAGCAAGAGGAATTCAGTGCTGCTTCACCAATATTTTGAACTCTCTCTTATTGTGTGGACACATCTATTTCTGTCTTCTATGTCTTTACCCTTAACTAGAAATACTTATGGAAGATGGGATGGAATATAACAGTTTACATTTTCTCAGTAATCAACACTGGTATAAATTTTTCATAAGCAAAGGTGCATAATGAATAGGAAATCACTATGGAAAACCATTGTGGTCACAGTCACAGAATTATAGAATCAGCCAGGTTGGAAAGGACCTCTGAGATCACTAAGTCCAACCCTTGATCCACTGCCTCCACAGTTAGCAGGCCATGGCACTAAGAACCACATTCAACCTCATCTTAAAAACCTCCAGGAATGGAGAATCCATCACTTTGCTGGACAACACATTCCAATGTCCTGCAGAACACTGCACTTGTTCTGAGCTCTCTGTGCTAGGATTAGTGCCTTCGAAATCAATGTGATTCATAAACGTAGTGCCTCATAGTGTGTATGTTTGAGCATGGATGTAAGTAATTGTAGGCTTGTCTCAATGGAACAGAAACCTTCTGAAAGTTTCAGGTTTCTCCTCTAGAGAGAACTTCAGAAACTGAAAACAAACTAAACTGAGGAAATAAAATAAGTCTGAAGCACTCTTCCAGTAACTGGGTGCTGGGAGCAGCCGCTGAGGGGGAGTGTCAGCTTTAAAATACAGAATATAATAATTAAAAAAAAGAATTAGTTAAAAAAAATTCTCACAAATACCTTTTCATTAAAAAAATAATTATGAAAAGTTCTATGAAGTGGAGATTTTGGATATATGGAGAATTTGAGATATTGAATGAAATTTAAAATTGTCTTGTCTAGAGCTGTTGAGATCAGAAATGCCAAAATTCATAAATGACTCCTAAAAGTGTCTTTAGTCTTTCTGCCAACAACTTTTCTGATCTTTTGATTCAACATATTAAACGGCAAGACATTAATCACTAAAGTCCAATTCCAACCTTCCTCCCCAAAAAACCTCAGAGAAACAAATCCCAAACTGATACAAAAGGTACTTTGATATTTAATGTCTCTATAATAGTTAACATAAAGTTATATCAGAATAGAACACATCCTTCCAAGAGTGTGTTATGTGTTTTAAAGACCATATTTAATAGTCATTCTAGTTCTATTCCTATAACTTTAGTATGACCGTGACAATATTGCACTTTTCCTCAATGAGAACAATGTGTTACTTTCACATTGAAGTTTAGTTACAGCAAGCAAAAAAATGTTAGTTTAACACTGAAGTGCAGTATTTTTCCTAATTTTATGGCAAAATAATATTGGTCAGAATTGCAACGTGGAATTTTTCCTAATATGACTATTATTCATTTTATAGTACAATTGTTTGCCAATTTTTTATTCCTATTGACAAATTAAAATCGCAAAATAACCTTAGCTTTTCCTCTTGTTTGAATTCCCAAAACCACATTAAAAGGAAAACTTTAACACATTACAACTAAACTTTGTGTCATGGCAACAAAAAGCTGGAAATTTGTGTTTGAAATTTGCTATGGTAATTTCTACAATGGTATCTAGTTAAATTTTGGGCTCTCTTTTGCTGAATACCCTTTCTTAGTTTCAGCCATCTTACTGGAGTTAACCACGATTTCTGTACTGATGTCAGTAAGGAATAAAACTTAGATTGCTTCTAAATGGATGTTTAAATTGGACAATGTGCAAAATCTCTGTCTGTGTGAGACAGCAGAATGATAAATGAGCATGCTTTAGAGTGGGAAGCCTTCCAGGTTATATGCCTCCTCAAATCCCTATGAAGAGTGAGAGAACATCATAGACATTCTGTAGTTGTAGGTGTCAATAGTAATCACTTTTCAGCAAAAGGGTTAAAGAAATAAATATTCCGAAAGAAAGTGACAACATTAAATAGTTCTGATGTATTAAAGCATTAACTGCTTTGTTCAGAATTTAATTTGAAAGGCAGGAAAGTAATTTTCTAAGATACTGATATAGAGGGGAATTGAAATTATGTTGTTATTATTAAAACTTTCAACTAAGTACAACACATATACCCTTGAATTGCTTAAGATTTTGATCCCTCAAAGCATTATCTGTATCTTTTAAAGTGATGGAATTTCTTCCACTGAAATAAATCGGAGCCACTCACTCTCTGCTGGAGGTAGTAGAAGGGTAGTGTCAGGAAGAAAATTACCTTTGCTTTAGTTGTAGTACTTACAGTACTTGTGTACTGTGCTGCAGTTGTGGTTGTGCTGAGATCACTACCAATTCCAAAAAATAAGCAAAAGAATCTGTAAAGATAATTTTTAGCTTCAGTGTAAAAAACACAAGGTCAGCTTCCAATGCCTTTCCTCATGCTGAGTCACACTCAACCACTCCAAGAGGAACCCCATTGATTTCAGTGAGATTGTTCCTACTGAGGAACAGCTGGGGTTGAAACACATCAGAATCTGCTCATAATGCGTGAATGATCTATATCACAAAGTTTCCATAATCTCTATATAAACACACTGTAAATAGTTTATACACATGAAGGTGAAACGTCTGTAGTGCAGCATGCAGGTCCAATTTGCAGTACTTGCTCTCTTGGTGAAGAGTGGTGGAATTGTCCTGCAGAAAACACTGGGAGTTGAAAGAAAGGTCAACAATAGTTATAAAATAAAGTTTTACCATATGGTATGTTATCGTTTTCATATGCTGTGAAGCATGGACAGGCCATAGAGTGAGTTTCAGAGTAAACCTGAACCTTCTAAAACTAAGCTGAGCCCAAATCATTTCAATCGTTAAAAGCTAAGCCAACGACTATAAATTTCATTTTGTTCCCTTTTGAGGTATCTAGCTCATATTTTTCAGAAAGGAACTGTAACAAACTGTGTGAAGAAAAGGTTCTTATCACATTATTGGTTCAAATAAAATTTTATAAGGTATCTAGTCATATATGTATATATAAACTGCATTTTGGTAATACTCAAGATACTCAAAACACTAAATTCAACTTCCCTAAATGAAGCTCAAGCTCTGCATCGTGACCTATATAAACGTACATATCTCCATTCCAAGTGACAGTCTTCATAAGTATAACAGATTAACAGAATGGTTGAGGTTGGAAGGAAATTCTGGTATTCATCTGGTGCAACACCCCTAGGTTTCAAGCTGGTACATCTAGATGAAGTTACAAGGGATCATATCCAGACAGCTTTTGAATATCTCCAAGGAGGGAGATTTCACTGGTCTCTGGGCAACTTGTGTCAGTGCTCAGTCACCTTCACATTAGAAAGTGTTTCCTGATTTTCATCGCAATTTTCTGAAATTTTCAGAATTTTCAGAAAATCTTGTACCTCAGCTTGTGCCCATTGCCTCTGGTCCTGTCACTGTCCATCACTGAAAACATCTTCATTCCATCCTCTGTACGCTTTCCCTTCAGGTGTTTGCACACACCGATAGGATGTCCCATGAGCTTTTTCTTCTCCAGACAGAACAGTCTCAGCTCTCCCTGCCTTTCCTCACAGAAGTTGCAGGCCTTTAACCATCCCTGGGGCACTTCACTGGACTGTCTCCAGTGGCTCCATGTCTCTCTTGCACTGGGGATCATAGAACGGTACACAGGACTCCAGATGTGGCCTTAGTAGTGCTGACAGAAAGGTTTACCTCCCTCAACCTGCTGAAAACACTTCTCTTTATGCAGCTCAGGATACCTTTAACCTTCTCTGCTGTAATGGCACATTGTTAGATATCCACCAGTGCTGTTCACCAGGTCCCTCAGGTCCTTTTCTGCCAAGCTGCTTTCCAGTCACCTGGGCCTCAAAGATGTAGTTGCTAAAAATTGCTTTTCTCTCCTACTTGAGGAATCCAGGAATGCAAAAAAGTTTGTCAGTTGTCACATAAAAATTATAGTCTTTCAGTGAATTATTAGAAAATCTAAAAGGAACTGTATGAGACTAGTTTTATAATGGCCAGTCTTAGCAAGCGAAGATCCGGGGAAAGTCTTTCCACCTTCCAGCCTGCGCATTGGATTTTTTAGGTGAGACACAGTGTGCGCGGAACTGAGCCCACCCTTTAATCCTAAGGTTCATCTGCCGGGGCCAAGCGAGCTTGGACGGTGGCAGCGAGGTCCTTAGGACGTAGGTGGGTTGCCTTTAAGGGCTAACGAGCTCCACCTGCCCGGGAGTGGCCCTGACCGGGAATCGAACCCGGGTCTCCGTGCTGATAGTGCCGCGCCCTTACCACTAGACCACCAGGGGCTCCGAGACCAGCTTTACACCACAATAATTTGGAGCTCTATGGACAAATGACAGCCATTGGAAGAATAAGCCTAACTAACTATTGCTCAATGTACATGTACATTTGAAGTATATCTCAAGGAGTTGTTTTAGCAATTTATCTTAAAATTCTCAGGGCAGCTTAGTAATGGTGGGCAGAACCCATTAAAGTTTTTATATTTGACTGGAATCGAAACACACCTTTACATATATCTGCAAAGATTGTCAGAGTAGCTTTGAGAGACAATCAGATGTAGACAGGGATGATTCAGCCCTGTGATAGTGAAAGGAGTGAGGGCAGGCCAACCAGGCAGACTTCAGGGAAATAGTTGGGAATTAAAGAACACAGAAAATCTCTCTCCTCACAAGAGCTCCTTTGTGCAGTTCAGCCTAGATCACTTTGGGAAGCAGCTTGTGTAGGCTTGTCCTTGTGGAGGCTTCACATTATTTTGCAACAGCTTTCCTTGGCAACAGTTGAGATCGATTCGAACAGCCTTTATTGATATGACAGACAATGCAAGCACTGTCAAAAGAAAGAGAGAAAGGGATCCTAGTAGGGACCTGTCTGAAATAGCAACAGTCCATTGCCTTTTAAAGAGCTTTCTTTTACCCACTTCAGTGGCCATAAGCTTACCACAAAAGAAATCCTTTCTATGTCCCAGAAAGGTGAAAACAGATGACAACTGAAGACAAAGTAAAGACAGATCTGACTCTAGTGTCTTCACACAGCTGAACTGAAAAAGATTTATGTTGACTCTCTTCGTTTCTATCTGGGATTAGAAACTGAAGAGCCAGAGAAACAAAGATAGACTGTTTCTGGCTTAATCAAGAGTCCCAGGACAATACCTGTAGTTGCAAGATTACCACTGTGATTTCTCAAAATGGAACAGGCCAAGGAAGTTTCCAACAAACATGCAAAAATTTGGCACTTTATTTAAATAATTATCCCTAACAATTTAAAATCCTCCCTGTATGAAGTGCATGACAGAATTTTAAATTCTTACTGGAAATTGAAGAGAATTATTAACTAAAGAACATATCATTACTTTTCCCAGTGTTGATCTATCCAGCGGTCACTGCTAGCTAATTACAAATCACCTGCACTGATACAAATATTGCTTTATTTCTACTAAAATGTCCATAATTTAGCAGACAATTTCCCTGCAAAAACCCTGATTTTAATACTGAAATTGACTCTGAGAAGTTGTGTTAACTTAAAAATTACCCGGTGAAAACAAAGTGAAAATAAATCAGTAAATAAAGACAAAATTATAAACATGTTAGTTTTCATTGTCACAAATGAAAATATATCCTGTTTCCTGGTCCTTGATACTGAACTTCATTGTTACAATATAGGGATATATAGAGACTGAAAGAGATTTTTCATATTGTGGAGGTAGAACTTCACTAGTACTAAAAGTGATGTTGTACATGGTGGAACAACATCAGTTCTAGGATCCAAGATTTCACCACCTGTTTTTAGCCTTTTTTCCTCCTCTTCCTGGTCACTGATAGCTATGAAAACATTTTCCTAGTGCAAATATTCTCTCAATGAGCCCTTGTTGCATGAATGAGTGTGGTTTTCCTTCGGGAGCCTTGCTTCTTTGCCCAAATGTTCTGCAGCTTTCATACAGTCCCCTGCATTTTACAGTTGAATTATACAAGGAGAGTACAAAGGTATTGTCGAGCTGTATATGAATTTTCAATCCCTATTTTAAATAGGGTCTTAGTCTGTTAATAGTTTTGAAAAACAAAAGCCACTAAAACCTCACTGCAATACTGTTGTGGAGTTGGTGGAGAGACTCTGTTGTGAGGAGACACTGTCTTTTGTGTATTTGTGTCTATGCTGCTTCCATGCTCCCCACCTGAGTGCAGTGATTTATGAGATCTTGTGTTCTTCCATGTTCCCACCCCAGTCACAGGAGGAACTTTCAGCTGCAAAGCTCATTTTTCCTCTGACAATGCAGTATTATTCCTCTGGCAGCAATTAATTTCTCCTATAGTAGAGTTGCATTAGCGTTTAGCAAATGCAAAAATTTACTAAAGTCAACACATTAACAAACAGACTGATTATTTTAAAGTATGAAGAATCAGTTTTATCACAATATAGAAAACTTAATTGTGACCAAAAATCAAAATTACCTTTCATTAGTATCATTCAAACATTCCCAAACACAACCCCCTATATGTTTAGGATTTTATCATAAGTCAAACTTAATCCTACTAAACAAATATGATAATTATTCTCAAGAAATAGAAATTATATTAAAAAAATTCTTACTGTGAAATGAAAAACACTTGAATTCTCTTTTTAAAACTATTGATTAAAATAAAATATTGTAACCTTGAAATTAAAAGAAGAAACTCTCTACTAAAGGACTGAGCTTTTTACCAAAGGTAATAGACCACATTGCAGCTCTCAATATTCCAAGTCTTGCTACATAGACAGTAAGCATCCATTTTCAGCAGAATGTTACATCTCCTTTAAACTTTCATTCAGAAATAAAAACACTAAAATGATTTAAAACAGAATCATGCAGAAGATTATAAAAAGACAAGATCAACATAGAATATATTGTCAGCTTCACATACCTAGACATACATTTAAGATGTTTAGATATAACACCCTATAACAATTATGGATGATGGTAAATATGTATAAAATGTTTATGAGTGAATTCAACAAACATAAGTTCAGAAGATTCTTAGATGATCTTTAAGGTCCCTTTCAACCCAAACCATTATATGATTACATATTCAATCAAACAGCCCATTTTACTTCTAAATGACCTATGTTTGCATACCTTCTTAAGAAAACTGAAATATTTGTAGGCTTTCCCTTACTACAGAGCTATGAAAATGAAGCTTTTAAAGAATCTTGGATTGATATTTTAGATCATATAACTTTTGTTCCTCTCAGTAAAGTTGAAAATCAAATATTCAAAAATACAATTGAAGAAATGATGAAAAACATGAACTCAAAAAGAGTGCCCCTATACCAGTTGAAAGCGAAATTCATTTTCATTAACATAACAACAATCAATAGGCAAGTGGTTACATCTTTCCACTTAAATGTTTAAATGACATAGAAAAGAACAAAAACCCAAACACTTACTTGCATTGCAGAAACGTGCAGTGGTTTGAGGTTTTTAAAATTTAAATTTCATGCTTTTCAGCATTTTCTTTCATATGACACGGTATAAATAGTACTTTTTTATTACATAGTGTCATTGTAAATTATAAGATAAAAAGAGAAGACATTTAAAAGGATCTATCACCCTGTGCCTTGGAAAAACTCACAAATACCTATACCATTCTCAATAGCTGTTTGCATAACCTGATTGTTCAAACCTCCAATAAAAGATACCACAGTATTTTATTCTAAATCTCCTTTATTAGAATTGAATATATATTTCTTCCAGTTCTTGTGATCAAGGAGAAGGAATTGATCACTGTTCTTTTTACAATCTTTGCCTACTGGAAGTTGCTTCTGTTCCCCTCCCTAAATGCTTTATTTCCTACATGAATCAAACTCAACTCCTTCAAACTTCTCTGTCAGTTCATTATTTCAAAACCTCTTTTCATGCTTGTTTCTCTTCTCTCAATTTATTCTTGTTGATCTTTCTAGAAGTATGGCATGTAGCTGGGCACAGTCATCCAGATGAAACCTTACATTTCCTGAAAAAAAGCAACCTGCTAGTTTCCTGAATAAAAGACATAGTCTTCCTCCAGGAATGAGACTTGTTCAGTTCCTTTTGCAGCCTCCCAAACTTACACAGTGTTTAGTTTGTCATCCATTTGAAAAGACCAATTTCTGTCATGAGAAATAACTTGTTATGTATCGTGCCTTTTCTTCAAACACTTAAAACACTTTTTACTGCATTGTGCTTTGCTGATTTCAGACTGTCTCCTCAACTCTTAAGAACCATTTTGAATGGTCTTAAGGAATTACATTATGGTTAGATCTTGTGAGTAGTTCGACTTTAGTGTTATCCTTCCATAAAAAAGATTAATTGGCCCATGAAAAGCCATTAACGTCTCCTACAATAAATAATGGCTTTTATATCTACTCATGGGAGTTTATAATAGCTATGTTCTCTCTCTTTTTCAAAGTAATAATTGACGACATCATTGAGCTAATAAAGACAACAAATCCCAGCTACCTTACCTACACTGTTTGTTCAAATGACTTCAAAAAAGTTAATGGTCTGAGCAACTCAAATGGAATTTAGCCCCGATGGCATGCTGGTCACTTTTATAAGCGTTGGGTGGAAATAATGTTTTTGTGTGAAGATTGAATTTTATTTGTCAGTTTACTTATGACAAAATACAGAAGAACCTCAAGAAACTCTGTTCTGTATGCTCACATCATCTGTCGTATTCTAGGAAAAATTCAGCAAACTAAGAAATTAAAAATGTAAACACTGCACTAAGAAACAAGGTAAGGTATTTTCACCGATTAGATGCAAGGTCTTTTCTTGTGGTAACAGGATGAACATTGAAACAACTTCTTGCATAAAAACACTAAGCAGTGCTTCTTAGGTTTCTTCAAAATATTTCATGGTTATAGGTTGCTGTTTTCTTTTTATCTTTCTTTTTTTTTTTTTTTCTCTAATTCTGGAGCAAACACACCCCAACCATCCCCCAAAATTCTAGAGGAGTTCTCTTTTCCTGAGCAAGAAAGGTTTTGGGCTTCTTAACACTGCATTCTTGGGATACCTATCCATTTATTTAACTGACCTCCTATGAGGGAAGGAATTTTACAGGACTTGGAGGGAGGAGGACGTGATCAAGTCATTGCCACTGAATGTTTTGTTTGTCTGGTTTCTTGATCAAACTCCCTTAATTGCTTTACACAATCCCATTGTGTCTTAAATGCTACACATCTGGAATGCAGCACAAAGGGTTTATTGCATTGATGCCCCTTATTTCTTTAAAATAAAGTACTGTAGGAAATCTCATTTTTCATTTGAACTGCTCTGAAAAGAACTCCGAGCAGGCAGGGATGAGGGGATTTGCTGTTACAGAAATGTTATATGTAGTAATTAAATGCCCTGATTGTTTCACTGAGAGTGACTTGACAAGAATATAGCATCTCTTTGATTATTTACAGACCCACCATTTCAGAACCATTTACTTAAGTAAAAAGATTTGGCAGCTTTGTATCCCCTGGAAACCTACATGAGTAGATTTGGATCACAGTTTTATTAAACAGTGAGAAATAGTTTAGAAGTATTTTTCTTCTTGCCCTCTCAATGGGATCTGCAGATATGGCTGAGGGACCTGGGGAAATTCCTTATCTGATCATAGTATTCGTAATAGATAAAGTTCAAGTTTGCTTTGAGCATGCAATAACATGAGACAAAGTCAATATTGTTATTCAGATATGCGCAGTTCTCTGAGAAGAACTAAAGCAATTCACTGTGCTTGTTTATATTTTGACAATCAGGATCAATTATTGTGCTAGGAGATGTATGAAGACATCCCACTGTATCTACCATCTTATTTAAGGCAAGATAAAATTGATGTGTAAAATATAAAAAAGTGGTAAGATTGTTAATACTTTGCCAAATAATCAAATTAAACTACTGTGTCAAATTTGTCCACTTTTCTTTTTCGACTGCATCATCATTAAGATGTGTCTAGCAGATGGACTTGTATTCAGGAACATTTGATCCATCATCAGTGTCAAAGCAAGGTCTTATTTTTATTTCTTTTTGCCATCTGTAGCAATCATTATTTGCTGATATCTAATCAGGGATATACAAGATAGGCATTTCAACATTATAACAGATATATTTCCAATAATGACGGTCTCAGACACTTCACATTAATATTATAAGAAAACATATGAGTAAACATAAGTGATTCTAGTAGTAGAAACCACCATAATCACTGAGATGCAATGTTTATTGCTTATTCTGAAGCTGTTATTTCAAATCCAATGAATCCTTCTAATACAAATGTTCTTTTTTCTTCTCTCATCTTTCTATTTTCCTCTGAGGGTGCATCATATGACAAAAAATTTTGCAATGCACTATACAGAAAAGCATTACCTTTCACGAATTTTAGGTTCCTTACATTTCAGTTTCTGTACATGTTTCACATTTTCAAGAGCTAAGAAACAGAAGCTACAAACACTTAGTTTCTGTTTCATTCTTTAGATTCTTTTATCTCGTGCTATGACAGGATGTCTTCTATGATACGCAAAATAGCCTTTGAAATCCTTCTAATATAAATATTTTTCTATAGTCATAGGTTTGATCATTTCATCATGCAATTCTGGTCCACTCTGTGTTCTGCATCATCCATTTTTGCTTTAAAGATAGATTGGCAAATTTCACATAAAGTATCCCAAACAAACATATCAATGACTTGTGTAATGGTAGTAACATTTGTTAATATTTCCCAGTTCTTGCAAACCCTAGTGAGTTAGGTTATCCTTCATCTGATTCCTATCTAACTCTCTTGAACATAGGTCCTCACTAACATATCTGCAGTGACATCAGATTCTCTAAACATTCCTGATGCTGTTAATTTTAGACTCTTCTAAAGTACTTCAGTTTTTCCCTATAGTATTTTTACATATTTATCAACATTGAAATCCAACTGCAATAGCACTGATTTCATTTATTTCACTGTTTTATCTATCTCTGAAATTTTTTACAGTCCTCTCCATGACTTACCAAAATCCCTCTCATCTACACTTGTATTTCTTTCTACCAAATACTTTCTACTTTCATTTATCTCAGCATTTGTTCACCTCCCCATAAAACCAATGACAATAATGCAGAAATTAGTGACCTTTTAAAAGACTTTAATACGTCCTCCTTTGGGAAGCAAAAGTCTCTTCAAATAAGATTTGATTTGGGAAATAGTGGAAAAAAATAAAGTGATGGTAAGAAGCCTGGAAACAAAATTAATTTTTGAGGTTACATATATTAGAGAAGGTGTCTAGGAAAGGAACGTTGTTAACCAGAACATGAGGACTTGACACCCACTTCATGTCTTCAGAGCCTCATTTTGACATTGTTTTGCTTGGTAAATAACTCTTGTCCTCCACTTTAACTTGATATTTTTTGGGTGGTTGTAGAATTAGCCAAGCCAAATTCTGTTCTATTTTCTAATTGCTTTCAAGATCTTCAAGATCAGAAAGAAGACCTTAAACTCGAAGAGGAATTCACTTATCATGATGGACATTTGTACAAAGTTCTTTTTTGTTCAGTGACCAGAACTAGACAGAAGATACAAAGCCACATTTTGTGACAGCTGGAACATTTTGTGACAGTAAAGTTCATCTTTAAGGGACACAAGAAAAACTGCAGGCTACTGCAGTAAAATTCTCATCAGAGAGAAGGGAAATAATTTACCCAGCCTGCTGGAGAGGAAAAAAGACGTTTCTGGGAACTGATGTTACCTGTTTGTCCAGTGTCAGAGCTCTATGGCTTTGCACCATTTTTATGAATGACAGCTGTATTTCTTCAATAGAAGGCAGAAGTAATTTTTTTTCCCAGATATTCAAGGGATATCCCTTTTCTGGTCAGTAGTGTTTCACTATTTCCTGGGTTCAGCCTGACCAGTGGGAAATTACTTTTGGCATTCTGACAGTCCAAAAGCAGGGAAGTCAAAGTCCATCAGCTGATGTAACTTCATAATTTCCTTCCATATATTGATTAATGCAGTCAGCAATATCAGTCATACTGTACTTAATTACGTACATTAATGTACATAATTGGTGCTCAACTGGCAACTGGTGCTCAGTTTTCTTCTTGGAGCTTTTAACATGTGCCACTATCTAAAGCAATGGCTAAGATGTTGCAAATGGGGGACATGGAGACTTGAGCCTACTAGCTGTTAAAATAGGAAGATGAGACAGGTAGAATTGAGGCCTACTCTCTGATCTAGTGCTGTGTGTTCAGGGCTGGGAGCTTGTCTTTAGGGAAGAAGAAACATCTTTTATGTGACAGGCAGAAAGAAAAAAAAAAAAGGAGAAATTCACAACGATATCTTTACAATAAAATCTCTACCTGACACAACTCTTTTGTTGGGAAAATTTGCCAAAATGTCTCCAAATATATCAAATAATTTCATTCTGGTCTTTGGAAGATTTCAACGCCGTTAGGCATCTTTTGAATGGTTGGTTAAAACAGAACAGATATTTTTAGGTAACATTAAAGGTAAATACATCTGCCACAATTCCAGATTACATCAGAATAAATTTAATGAAATATAACCTACCTTTCCATATGGTCTTCATCAGAGTAATACTGTACACTGCCCAACATAAGCATAAATGGTTTTCTGACCAACTAAATAGAAGACATGATCTTGTAAAGTGTTCTGACAGTAGAAAAACTGAGGGTTTTAAAGATCCTTGAGGCAAGAAGGTGTGAAGACCAAATGGAAAATGACTTGTCAGGCAATATATGTCTTGTTACAGAAGGAATTTCTTTTCAGTCATGTCTGCTGACCAAAATATGTCACAAAGGGACCTGAGATCTGTTAGGCCACACTTAAATATCTCCAGTCTGTGATTTTGTTTTCAGATTTGAGACGAAGTAGCACAGACCTCCGATATCCACATATCCTTGCACTTGCCCCTATGTCTCTTCTCAATCCTGTGCTGTTAGGCACATTTAGGCAACACTGCATAGCAAATGATGTTATGTTCTACATGTTTTTTTCATTCAAAATGCAATGTTGAAACCCACTAGAGTTGGGGGTGGGGTAATAGCATGATACTGCAAGTGTATCTTACATGCCAAGGTGCCAAGGGGTAAGATGGGAAAGTATATGAGTGCATTTGAGATCAAGAAGCTGTTAGAATAAACAAGAAAATATAGGTAAAATTCAACATCTGCTGCAGCTTTGACCATGCTACCTATTGGAGATGGTCCTGGGCTCATGCTTTATCCAGGCCTAGGCTTTGTCTCAGAGAAAATCAGTCACCATTAGTGACTAGACAGTATGTGGAAGCAAGACAAGAAGACATACAGATAGCTGGCAGTTCATTTGTCTGTCTCACTGATATGTATTTAACAACATAAATACAGGTTTTGTGAGGAATACAGCGCTTGGGAGTAATGCAGATACACTCTCTGAGCATGTAGGAATGAGAAGAGTCAAAGACCATCTGGTAAGGATTTCCAAAGGCAGCTGAAAGGGCTTCTAAAAGTGTGTAGGTGACAAAAGGAAGACTAGGAAAAATGTGGGTGCTGAGGTACTGAAAACACTGAGGTACTGAAAGCTTTCTTCACTTCAGTCTTTACTAGTAAGACCAGTCTTTAGGTATCCCAGACCCAAGAAACATGGGGGAAAGCCTGGAGCAAGGAAAAGGTACCCATGGTAGAAAAGGATCAGGACAGGGAATACTTAGGCAAATTGGACTCTGATGGGATACACTCACTAGTAATAAAGGAGCTGGCATATTGCAGGGCCACTCTCAGTAATCTTCAGCCATGACTAGAAGTGCCTGAGGACTGGAGGGAAACAAGCATTACTCATATCATCAAGAAGGGGAAGAAGCAGGATCCAGGGAACTACAGGCTCATAGGGAAGAATGGACAAGATGGGAAGAGAGTGAGGTGGACTGAACACTCTCCATGCTCAGAAGATGATGATCAGGACCACAAAGTTTGGTTTCCATGAGTAATTGTACCCCAGAAGTGAACACTGGGTCCAGTCCAGCACAGGGTAGTAGTTCAATATTGTCATGAAAATTGTCAATGTTTTGCAGCTGAAGCAAACCAACAGTGTGTGCTAGATCTCTCCAACTGAAAAAGGGCAGATCTTCAAACATAGAAGGTTTAAAACATTATTTAGATAGGTCACAGGATGTCAAAATATTTTGACCCACTGTCCAGTATAATGTTGTCCCCAGACAAGTTTAGGTCAGCTTCACAGTACTAGTGTAACACATTATAAATAATATGTACAATTATGTTTTTTCTAATCCTATTTATATATGTGACATTTTAAAGAGTATCTTTATTTATGGGGACATAAACTGGCTCATTCTCTAATTTTTGATGAAATCATATTACTTTCCTCTTGTCATAGCTGAGTTCTGTTGCATTATATATGAGTCCCTGGAGAACTGGCTCGACTGCTGGGAAGAAAGTATGTTGTACATTTCCCTGAAGTGTCACAACACTGAAGATTTTAATGTAGATATTCTTTTGTGGTTTCATTGCTCTCTCAACCTCTCCTTAAAGGTAATTTAGGAGCAAAACTTCTTTTATAGGCAGTCATTCTCACCAATTAAGCTATTCTATCCTCCTCCTCCTCCAAATTTTTAGGGGTTACCATTTATTTTCTCCTAAAAAGGTCATGGTTTGGGAGACTGTCATCCTAGTCACACCATAAAGAGCCTTCTTGCTTTGAAGAATCAGGGCACCAAGAAATAAGCGATATGAGGCTTTGGGATTTTTTTTTATTATTATTATTTTTATTGCCACACTGATAATCAGTAGTTTGTTATTTGCAAATGTAGTGATAGAACAGCAGTGTCTTCTGCCTTCAAAGAGTAGCCTTTTGTCTACCTATTAATACTATCTTATATTATAACACAAATTTTTCTAAGAGGTGGAAAACACAATAGCTCTATTTAGGAATAGTTAATGCTAAGTCCTAAAACTAAGTAAACTGAAACTGAAGTTCATGTTAATATCTAAGAGGCAATTGAAATGTTAGTTGACACTGAGAACCCAAAGTGATCTCCAGATTTATAATGGTGTACTCCTGACCTAAAGAACTGAACTCTGAAAGTCAGAACTGTAACTGATCTGCATCTTAAAGGAAACAGTTGAACTCACTGGAGTTTGAGAGCAAGGTATTGAAACTTGTCATTAAGTTCCAGTTGAAAAGTAGATATTTTACATTGCATATCAGAAATCTTTATTCAGTGAGCACCATAGAGTTATTATGATTTCTGCAAGCCAAAAACTTAGACTATGCCACAGTAAATACTCTAATTTTTTACAAAGGAATGTCAATATGGCTTCACTCCAGAGAAAACAATTTAGAAACCTGTTTTAAACAGAATTTTGGGTTTTTTTGTTTAGAATCATTCTTGTTGTGATGTGGGATGGCCAATGGTGTGAACTTCAGTCTTAGCGATGGTCCACAGTAATGAGCTGTAAACAGAGAGGCACATTAAATCATAGCATGAGCACGTAGAAGTTACAAGTGACCTTTACACTTCAGTGATTAGAGAAACAAGCTTGTTGTGTGAGAGATTAGACAACTACCTCCCTAGGAGAGCTGGTTAGGGAATGCAACATCTTCTCATGAAAAAATCCTGAATTGTTGGAAGAATGACGTGTGCTGTAGGAATGCATCTCTTCCATTATCTGACCACTGGAAAGAAGAGAAACCCTGTTTTGTGACAGCTTATGGGCCTTCCCTGCAATTGCCCCAGCTCCTGAACCAGCTGAGTTACCTGACATTGAGGAATCATAAGCCACCACCTTGGGAAACTGGGTGCCACAGAAATCCCAGCTCCCCAACACAGCTGGGCCTTCACAGTTCGTAGCCCTTAATATACTTCATATTGTTCCAGGAACAAGTTCCCGTGGGTTTCAACAGTTTCTAAATCGCAGCCATACATTTATTTTTTTACATTTTAAAATGTATCTTGAAAAGTCTAAATAGAAGCTCTGAACAACACTCTAAATGTTCCATTTTAATTTCTACTTTGAAGTATCGCATCTGCTGTAATAAATTTTGACACCTTGAATCAACATGTAAAACTGCTCCATTTTAACATCAAATAAGGAAAGAAGTACTTGGAACAAGAAAGTAAGGTCCTCTGTCAATACAAGTTAGAGTAGCAGCTGTTTTATTACTGCAGCAAAATGCAACCAAACTGCTATCCAGATATTAAAAACAGATGTCTTTTTAAAATGTGATGAAGACTCATCTAATTTTCTACTTAGAAGTTTCAGAGCCTTCTATGAAAACTCTAAACAAAAGACACTCTGAAGAGAAAAATAACATAAGCTCTATGTCAGAAGTTATTGTTCTTACAATAGGATTCAAAAAAGTTCAAAAAATTAACAATTAAGAAAATAAATTTAAAATAAAAGCTAATATAAAATCACAATGTGAGTATGTAATAATACTAAAATAAAAATAAACCAACAGAATATTAAAATAAAATATTTCAAAATTGCAAAAATTTTTATTCTTACGGGAATTCCAATTTTAATTTACAGTTTCTCAAACTGAATATTGTAGTTATTCTGAAATTTAATTCATAATAGAATCTTTTTGCCACAGAGACCTTTGTAATTTTTAGTTTTCATTTCAAGTTCAAATAGAAGCAAATGTCAAACCCCCTAGCAATGGATTTTCCTGCCTTTATACATTTCTGACACTGTGAGAATGTATTTTCTTTGGCAGTCTAATAACCAGAGAGATAGTCTTTGTAGATATAAATTAAGATGCCTTCTATTTCAGTCTACAGTGTATTTCAAACATATGTCTGCTTACCAAGATGCCAGTTTAATATATATCATTCCTTTGGGATTTATTGTTATATTTGCAAAGTACCTTTCGAAAGAAACATGTAAAAAGCAGATTGAATGAGAGTGAAATGAACCAACTCTGAAACACTGGATATATTAGCTGAATCATTGAGAACACACTCTAAATGAACAATAATGTTTTATAAACTGAAGGCCTTCACAGGAACATTATACATGTTAATTAAAAACTTCTCATGTAGTTAATTGTGAAGAGTTTTTTTTTCTTTTTCCATATGACCATTAAGCATCTGTCATGAAATTTCTGTACAGGTACACCTGTAGATAGAAAATTCAAACTACCAAGGTCTGACATACCATCTGTCCTCAGAAATGTTTCCTGCCTACCCTGATTGGAAAAGTACAGATCCCATTCTTCAGCATATGTGAAGAATTAATTATGTTTCTTTAAAATTCAGATAGCTGGAGATGCAGTTATGGGTTTGAAGTACATAATGGCATTTTCAGTTCAATAGCTTTATGATCTGACTGATTTCTTGGATTACTCAATCTCCTTGCTAAAAAATAGGAATTAAATAAGGAAAAAGTTCTAATTAGTGTTGGGTTTATTTTAAGGATAGAAAAAAATATACTTCATTTTAAACTGTGCATTTTTAAAAGAAAAGCCTTGCATTATCGGGAAATAGTTATTATAGAAATTTGAGGTTTGCTAACATTTAGATAACTAGTCCAATATTTTAATAAAATACGTAATAATAGTGAGAAAACTGCAATGAAAATAAGTATGAGAGTGACCTTTTTAAAAAATTAATATAGTCTTTCATTTGAAACACTTAACCAATTTTTGATTTTTACACACATTTGGGAAAATATTTTCCACCTTCAGATCTCATGAGTAAAAGTTCAAATGCAGTACAGGTTCTGAGTTTGCAAAATAATTCTGGCTTAAAGTAGCCTGCTCTATTATTATAATTTTTAAAATTATAACTGAAATGCTGGCATGCATAAATTGCCTTAGAGTGTGAGAATCTTTGGGAAACATTCTCAGAGATGACTGCATGTTTACCTATAGCAGAAACACTGAAATGAACTCTACTAGTTCTAAGCATGTGGTCACTAGACCAATGATCATGACTTTGCAGGTAAGGCTGGTGAGCTGCACCAGCTCCCAACACCTCTTTTATCCTTGATACCAATAAAGTCGGAGTGCTTTCAAGTTCATCCTTTCTTTCTTGTGCTCATAAAGATGTACATTTTTTCATTTTACTACACCAAAGTCATGAGAAGAATCATTTAAAACTGGTTTGAAGGAAGCCCTCCTCGCCTCTCTGGTGCCACAAACTCTGCTGCAAATTGTGCCGATTCTGAGTGCAACTGTCTAGAAACAATATCTTGTTTTCCAGAGCCCCTTAGAAAGTCTGAAAAAGAGTGATGACTCCTTTGCAGCCTAGTGACACTGTTTTTCCTGTGGAGCATTTATTTCCACCTCTGAAGACATTTTTCATGCTCTAAAGCATGCCTTGCCATAATTTCCTGGAAGCCAGCCACATCTAACAGGTTAAAACCTTCCAAGATTGTCCAGTCTACAGGACTTTTTAAAGAGCAGGAATAACTCAAGTATGATGTGGGTCTAAATGCAGAGTTTAAAACACTAAAGATATCTAAAAATAGTGCCTAACAGCAGCACAGAAATGTTGCTGTGCCTCCTCCAGTCTCCAGATTCCTCACGGTATAGAGGCTGCTTACATAGATACAATACACTGGTAATTTGTGTGCATGCAACAATTGAATAGATATTTCAGATCTTCATGGGAAGAAAATGCAGATTCTGTAATACTTTGAACAAGACAGTAAAACTATAGCTATCAGACTGCAACAAACCCTGATGCACAGGGAGAGAGATCAGTGCAACCTTGCTCACAAATCAGGGAGTGAAGAAGTGTTAAAATATCCTTGCTTTATCTAATTCTTTTTGTATTTTTGTAGAAGCTTCTCATGCCAGGTCTAGGTTATTATTTACAGCAACACAGAGTCCACTGCCATGACAAAACCAGGCCGTGTGGAGACAACATCTTGTACTATGTCATCTTTTATGCCTGCACCTTATTTTTCTTACTAGGCAAAAAGCATCAGCTCTCCCCTTTTTCCTGCACTTATTCCTCTGCAGATCTTGGCCCCAGTTAAACACTGTTTCTGTAATGCAGCAATCTTGGGAGGTTTTTAGTCTGCAATATTTTCTAAATAACAAAAAAATACCGTCACACAAATCTGTCTGTCACCAGTGTGGGTTAAAGTGGTTCCAGGGCTCCAGTAAATGAGCAAGGGAGAGAAGTAATCGCCTAACTTTGGTGCAGCATTTATATAGCCCCTCCTATCTTCCTCATACCCATAAAAATGCTTGGCCACTTCAGTATTAAATTTATCTAAGCAGCAATCTAATTAGAAAATCATACACTCCTGAGACCTCTCAAGACTTAATTTTCATTAGCTATTGCTTATAGCTTGATTTGATGGAAAGAAATGAGCCAAATTTTCACTAAACCATCTCTTAGATAATAGTGATGGGATACCATGACATATAGCCATTTGGTGAATATATTTCCAATATTTAAAGCTATGTAATGAGAAAGAATCCCTTGACATAAAAAAATCTTCTTTCAAGGAGGTCCTGGGAAAGACTCCAGACACAGACAGATTCACAGATGGAGTGTCACAGTGTATCATATATTTATTTCTGTAAGACAGTTAACTTTAAGAAATAAAACATAACAACCATTTGAAGTAACATTTGCTAAATTCCAGCAATCTTATTGCTCTCTAGCTGAAAACAGGTTAATCATGTCCGTGCATTTCACCCAACCATTACCTATCTCTATTATAGGAGAGAAGCAGTAGACAGAAACAATAAACACTGCTAATTGCAGGTTTAGCTTGTGCTATATATCTTCCTCACTTCATGTCAGGCTCCAAGTCCCACTTATTCATACCTCTAAGTGTATATGTAAAAACACAAGCTGAAAATAAAAAACACATATCTTACACAAAGGAACCCATATTTTTGTTCTTGTTCAAATATCCCAAACGCACAAGCACTAAAACATTACAGACATAATTCTTATAGATAAGAAACATTTAGCACTTAAATCTTCATCTCCAGCTTTAAATAATTCAAAAGAAAAAGTTCTTTATTCATCTCATATTTGTCAGATAACTCTAAATATCTGTAAGGAGCCTCATCCTTCAGAAGCTGTGCAGTAAAGCATAATTCATCTCTGTTTGTAAAGCAAAATAAAATCAGTCAGCCTCGTATTTCAGAGGATACTTCTGCATATATTTTCATCTGGTCTTTAATGGAAACTCAAACCTATTTCTTATCCTATTGAGTATTGCTGAGACAACTGCAGAGAGACAGTGAAAGGTTGTTTGTAGAAATAGTAGATTATTTTTCTTTCTCTGGATAAGTTAACATTCTAATTCTTTTATTCCTCAAAGTTATTTTTGGCTGAACCAATAGAACCAGCCATTGTGACAAAGTCTGATCCCAGAGCCCTCTATTGTTGTAAATGATAGCCCCAATTTTCATTTTCTGCATAAAGACTTAAGCAAAAATTTCCCCTGGAAAACCTCATCTGCACTCAGCTATCCCCATTGCTATCCAGATGTTGAATTTTCTACACATCTCAAAGCAGTTCTTTGCATGAATAACTAGGAAATTTTAATCACCATAAAATAATGAAAGCGGGGTACTGATTTCTCATCATCCAGTGATTAATCACATGCACATATCTCTCCAGCTCACAGCTGCACCTCTGAGGTCTAGGGAGAAGCATACCTGTAAGCTCCTTGAGAACAAGGAAAAAGCCATTGGAGGAGGCATACCATAACCACAGTAAATCAAAATAGATTACATGCAGTTTGCTACCAGAGCATTAGTCATCAGAAGTAAATTGCTGTATTTTGGGTGACAGCCAGAGTCTGTAATTTTTTGGAGTAATAATTGTGAAGTTCCCAAAAACATTCCTTGTGTCTGGCAGAACCTGCTCAGGCCAGCCCCCCAGAGATGCTCACAGAGAGGCACAGAGCCGTGTCCACCTCCATCAGCTTGCAGCACTAATGAGACTACAAAGTGCATCTCTGGGAGTACATGTGACTTCATCTATGGAGACTCATGTGTGGTGATGAAGGGGAAATGTTTAAATCAGGGCTTCTAAAACAGGCAGATCAGTGTGTTGCTTCTAGACAAGCATAGTTAGTAGTGATGGATATCTTTAGTTCTGCCAAGATGCAGCAGGGACTGGTTCTCAGAAAGTACAGAGGCACATTATGTTTCCTTCTACTGAAATTAAGTCCCCCACCTACATTGCTTCAACTCTCAGATCTCTGACATTTCAAACTGTAATAAGACTTGATTTTAAGGTGGAATATGTTTTGAAAGAGTTAAAAGAACTGAAGAGAACCATACAGTCCCTCTTAATTTAGTACCTAACCCTCTAGTGATGAGGACCAGAGACATGAACAAAATATTACTGAATTTACATAACATCGTAAAGATGTAAAATTAATTTTACAAAATCTCTGTGAAGAATATTTTATGTCAGGAACTTTTTTATTTTAGCAATATAACGACATTACTGTATTTAATGCTGGCTGAATTTGTTGTGCAAGATGAAAGAAGTTTGCTCTGGGCAAGTGGAACCTGTAGTTGAGAGAGTACTACTGCTGTAAGGAATCACTAGATTACACATTTAAAAACAGAGGCCCGATCTCTGAGCTAAATTTTGACCTCCCCTGTAACTAATGTAAAGGTGTTTTTACATTTAAACTTAATAAATTATTGAGTTTGTTTCTTTCTTCTTTTCTCCTTTCTTTTCCCCTTTAAGAACAAAGCAATTCTCTGCTTCATGTAACAGGAATGGTGTACATCACCATCACTGATGTGTGACAAGAGTGTTAAACCATGGCATGCTAATGCAAGAACTACAAGAGTAAAAGCAGGAACAGAAAACAGCAAAATAAAAGAAGCACACATTAAGAAAACATGTATTTCTTGTGTGTGTCTGTAATCTTACAAGAACTCAGACTCTCTTGGAATAGAGAGATAGGTATCCAAGTATTTATCACATGTGAAATGTTTTATCTAAAACATTGACTTGATTCTTTCTTGAGCATTCAACCCAACGCTTTTGTTTAAGTGATTTCCATAACCCCAGATTTAACAGTATAATTATTTAACTGTGAGACTAGCAGGAGCAAAAATTATAAAATTTTGTTTTAAATAGTAAAATGGCTGTATAAACCAGTGAATTACCTAATTTTTGAAGGAGAGTTTCAATTCAGGAAGGATTGCGCTTACATCAAAGAGGATCCTGAAGTCTTGAAATCTTAGCACCAGACAAAGTTCTAAGCGCAAAGCACCAGACCTAAGTAACTGAAACAAAGATTTTTACTGTTAAAAGAATCACATCACGTAAAGAATCACATACAAATCTTACTGTGCCTAGAAAAATATTTGTACTTCAATGACTATTTGAAGTAAATAAAATAATTTCATAGTAGCATCAATACATCCTGGTACAAACAAAGTGTATATTTATTGGATTTACCTTCTGTGTTACACTTCTTCAAAGGGATTAAACTGAAATACTGTGAATACTGTAGTGGTGGCAAAACAGCCACCAACAAAACCATCTATTGCATTTGTCTTCCCCACCAGAAAGCTTAGGTCTTGGAACGTAGAAATCAATCATTTGGATTAAACTGGCTCTATATTTTCCTTAATTACTGTTTGACAAAAAACAGGATCAGATATTTTCAGTGAAATAGATAGGAACCACAGTAACAGGCATACTCTGCCTTTCATACTGTATCTAGCAGGTCAGCTAAAAAAAAAATACATTGCTACCCTGTAAAGTTTTTCATTCATTGAAATAAATTGGTATCATTATATAAATACAGTACTAACCTTTTAAATTTATATTTGCAATGCTCAATTTCCCTCTTGAGAGTTGCAAAATACTTCATAAACACAGTAAGAAAAGAAGCCTCAGTCTAGCTTGGTAATGAAAGGTGCATGAAAAGCACAGGGGGGTTTAGTAAGTCACCAAACATCCCCATATACAAATAATCTGACAGTGTATTTGTAAAACAAAACACCAAGCTTCTAGTTTTAAATTTTCAGTTTTAACATTTAACTACTTTTTGAGAAGTCTTTCTTACACATGCCTTTAACCATATCACATCCCTGTTGGGTATAAAGTCAATATGATTCATTCCTCTTTAAGCATTTTGTGGTCTTGCTAATGTGATTATATTCAGGTCATTGAGTGATACCTTCATGGAAAGTGAAACTACCACAACATACTGAATCAATATCTTGTTGAATTCCTGTAAGATATATGTTGGAGGATAAATTTTCAACTCTTACTCATATGAGACCACATGTTTATCTGGGTCATACTGGTGGTTTGGATCAAATGGCAGTCTGTTACACACACACACACACACACACACACACATACACACACACACGGAGTTTCTCCCAGTGCAAATAAGTTATTAAGTATGCTTTACCCCACAGAAGAAAAGAAACCCTGGATGGAGGAACATGTCACAGTAGGGATTCCGCTTGCAGAATCAGACACAAGAGAGTTACCAGCCTGGCAGTTCACTAGTTTTTATAAAGCCATAGCAGCAGAAAAGTGCACATATCGTTCTCTGTTTAAGAATTTAAGGTTTTTAGCAGTAATGTTGCTGAAGACCTGCTTTCATAAAGACTCAAATGCTTTACTGAACTCAAATCCAAATTTTAAAAAAAATAAAAAAATTTTCCAAAGACTTCAGTCAGCTAGGGAGACAGACCAGATTCTACATTGAACTTTGTATTTTCTCAAAAGCAATCTCTTGTAAATGGTCAAAACTTATCTATTTACACATGTATCTACAGGTGGTTTCTTTAAGGGTTTTTATTGCACACTATGAATCCATGCAAAGCCTGTGGTATAGAATATAAAACATCAAGTGACACTATTATACATTAGTCTAAAATATTGAATACTATTATACTATCTCTACCTATTTTGCTTTTGCTTAATAGAACAGGAAAAGAATTCAACTCTTTTTCCCTCTACTATTTTTTCATAGTTTCTGTAGGTTTTGGGATCAGTCGCCAGTGTGATCAACTATTGCAAGATGGAGAAAGCAATCTTTCTTTATTTGGTCTGAATAATTTTTAAGAAAACTAGTTTATTTCTGCAGCTCTTCAGCTCCCTCTCAGCCAAAAGCCAAACAACCATAGGAAGGTTCTCATTTTTCTGCACATAGAGTTACCACACAACTACTAGTATGTTATCTTCAGGAACATGAGTCTTAAGTTTTCAGATATATTTGACCACATTTTAATTAGGTTCAATATATAGTGTGAGAATTTATGCTCTGGTTACACAGAGTTATTGTTTGGTTGGCATTTTTTTGCAAACAAGTAACAACATTTTTCCTCGTGCATCTTGAGTGTGCATCTACCTTAATGACTAAATTTAACGTTTTGAAATTAGTGATGGCTATTTCACATGTTAGTACTCCTAATGTTTCCAGAGATTTTATTTTGCTGCCAGTCAGGATTGGAGAAGAAACAATGTTTTCAATTCAGCCTAAATCAGGCTTCTAAGAATAATTACTGGCTTTTATGTCATTTAAATAATTTAAACAAAAGTAAAACAAACAAAAAAAACCGAAACAGAAGACAAACCCCAACCATAACACTAAAACTACAACAAACCTTATCCCTGTATTATAAGCCAAAACTTTTCCTGTATGTGTAAGCCAAGTGTTTGCTCCTGACATTAATTCATAAAAGGGTAAACTATCCCATTATAACAATCAGGGGAACTGCATGTCACAGTCAGTAAGTGCATCCTAATAGCTCTCAGTGACACAGCTTTTGGAATGAGGAGTTCGAGGGACTGTAATGGCTTCTGGCCTAGGAAAACCAGGTGTTAGGGAAGTTGTTCTGCAGCTATTTCAATCTATTTCTGGTTGTTACAACTGAAACAGGTTTCAGGTGAAACTGAAATGTTTGCTGAAAATAGCTGATTTGTCACCTCAGTTCCCTTCCCCTTCCCATGAAAGCTATTCACAAACTCAGAGAAACAGCTCACATTTAAGCCCACTAATAAGCCTTGCAAAATATGCTCAGCAACAAAACTACGTTTGGACTTGAAAGGACTCCAAATCAGAGCTCAGCAGCAACGCACTGTCCATTCTAACGCTAGTCATCCTAACATTATTGCATCTGCCCTATACCTCTGTAAGAAGAAAATGTACATTTCAGATGCATGACCCTGCAGAGTACAAAATAAATTTTAGAATATCAGTGAAAAAAACCAGGAAATATAGAAGTTGGACTTGAATTAATTCTTATTCTGGGAAAGAATTTCTACCCAGAAGCATTACTTTATATATAATTATTTGATAGGTAATGACAAATGACCTAATGATTAGAAAGTTGTCATCACCATATATTTGCCAGCGATAGAAAACATCTGGTTCCCTACATGGAAATAAGTGCCACAAACCCAGATTTTAAAATTAAATATGCCAACCATAATTACCTCATTGCATAAATTCTTGTTGCACTTCTGGAGTAATCATACATTTATGTTTTAAAAGATAGTGAAGTAATACAACTCAAGAGCTACCATCCTAAAAAAATGACCGTACAACAGAGTGTGAGAACTTAACAAGCAATGATAAGTCACTTATAGAAGGTTCTCTAAATAATATCACTCACAAGTGTATTGAAAAAAGTGGCAATAATACATGAAAGACAGGAATGTACTTTGTAATTTCAGAACAACTTTATATGTCAGACTGCCAGATAAATATTTACAACACACTCCAACTTAGCTGAACTTGTATGACTTCAATCAAGTGAAACTGCTTCCAGACACGAAGGTCGTGAAACATGTTATCAACTTTCCAGAGCCTGCCTTCAAAATCACATTGAAAGTGGAGAGCCACACGGCTGTCTAGTGTTATACAGACTTAGAAACACTGATAGGAAGTTTATGAAATCCTCCCCAGGGGAAAAAAAAAAAAAAAAAGGTAGGATTGTGCTGCTATCATACTATTTAATAAAAATGAGGGAAGATTGTTCTTTATGTATGATTCTTATAACGATGCCTGGGAACACCAACCTGTGACATGGGAGGCCATGTAGATTGTAGAGACTTTGAATGTGGATGGTAAAAATCATTCTGACAAGTGAGAACAAATGCACAGAGAGGCTGTGCAGCAGACCTCTCGCCAGATCTGCAGTGTCAAGTTGTCTTCGTTTAAAAGAAATGTTACTAGTGCTACACAACAGTGAAAAAGGGAAAGCACATCAGTTAGAAAACACTAAATGAAGGCAGGGATCAGCTAAAGTTGTCACTTAAAACCACAGTCACAACTAGCAACAAATAATTATATGATATTAAAATCTTTCAAATGTTAATAAAGAAAACACAAAGAATGAGCAGTGTTTCTAAGAAATGTCACATTCCATTTGACAGAACTGTTATTATTTTATTATTAGATTAACCCATTCTATGATATTATCACGCAAAGGAGCTTTTACCCTGCTAAACTGAAGACAAAAGAAGAAAACTATTCCAGGTATCGCAGAACCTTGCAATTTAGGCATTAGGTCACATGCAATAAATTCTTCAAATTGCAGTTAAAAGGAGTGTTTTGGTGTCAATTACTATTTTGAAGAATCACTAGCAATGTTGAGTATTCAAAAAATTCCAAGTCGAGAATCCTTCCTCTAATGAAAATATATGGTTTCTTTTTCTTTGCTTTCTGTTTTTGAACCCCAGGCACATTGAAAATACTCATGATAAAAGCTAGAAATTGCTTCTGCTTCAGTTGTTTGCACTTTTGTTAAAGAAAAGCTAAAATAGAACAGGCACTACTGATTTTCTAATCTCTCTTCACCATGAGTTTATGCTCATTTGGAAAAAGCAGAAAGGAAATTATTAGCTTCTTACCTGTTTTTCTTGCAACATTGGTAAATTTATTAATTCTTTCATATACCCAGTATTAGCTCTTACCCCTACTGTACACTACATCTTGTTTACTGTTGGTTACTTGTGTTACTACTTGATAGATAGTGGTACTGAAATAAAGACATAAAACATAGTATAAAAGTAGTAATATGCACCATTTTATTGGCTGATTTTCACAGGAAATAAATAACATTGACATCACTGTCTGTATAAATGCATACACAAAGCAGTGAGTTTGGTAATATTATTGCAAAATGATCTGAAACTTGCTAATCACGTCCTACAACAACAGTGTGGTCTATTACTACCAACACGGTGAATACCTCAGTTCTCAGCACATATGTCAATGTAAGCAGTATATATGATGGGGAAAAAAAAAAGCAGACCCATTCCCTCACTTTGGTGTACTTTCTGTCATTAAATGCTTTTAAATAAAGCTGAAGGATAGTGTAAGTTGTTCACAGCAGTCTTATGAAACCTTTACCTGTGTCCAGCCCACTGATCTGAGAAACACAAGTTAAGATGTCTGCAGTTTAGTCCTCCAGCTGAGACTCATACTGAGTTCTGGAACACTGGTTGTGATGCATAGCAAGAGAAGCAGGTAGATGGTAAGGATAAAGGCTAGATGGATCCTATTTGGAGGTGATGCAGGAAGGATTTTTCATGTGTAATAGAGACTCAAGAATCCCATATTTGACCTAAATGAAAGAATGAGCAAGTTGTGCGAGTTCACCCACCTGTTTAAGCTCTTTTCTTGACATTTCTACTTGGCTCTAAAGTAAGCTAAATTGATTGATTTAACTTACAACATTCCAACAAAAAGGGCTAGGAGAATTACTTCTAACTCAAGCAAAAGAGTATTTTCTTTTTTCCGACAGCAGTCATAGGAACACAAAACAAATTCATATGTAGCCCAAGGCTCCCCCCAAACAGTTCAGTGGTTTTCCCTATTATTGAAGCAGAAGCCCATTACCAAAGCTAAATGCATTTGCCATGTCATTAAACAGCCTTAGAACCAGTTCAGTTTGAGTTTTCTGTGGTCACGTATACACGTCTGGTTTTATGAACAACAGCCACACAGATTTGACTGTTCTTTAACATTTGAACTTCTTTGTCCTGTAATCTGCTTTATTTTAACACAAACTGTCAGAAGAACAAGATACTGTGTAACCCCATTGCTGTCTCTTACTGTGAGATAATCGATGTTACAGGCCTGTTGCTCTTATCTTTGGGGAGTGTTTAACAGCATGATGGGAGTTCCAGTTTGATTTGTGGCTGTTTCATCTGGGTGGCCCAAACAGCCTATGAAAGGTGTGACAGACAGCTGCTGCATTTATAAGGCAAAGAGGTTGTTCTGAATCTTAGGTTTTATTTTTGAGGCAAGTGGAATATTGGGATAACAGCAAGTAAGATCTTGGGATCAAGCTGGTGTCTGCACATCACACATCTGATACTATTTGCTTAAAGGGGGATACCCTCATCCAAAACCAAGTCTGTCTGGAATAGTTAATCCAAGGAATAATACCAAAAAAGATGCTCTAGAAGATGCATTTCCTCTTGTAGCCTAAACCACAGAGGGTTTGCAGGATCATGGGGATATTCAGGTGGTAGGTCCCAATTAAAAACAAACAAACACCAAAAAAGTAAATTTCCAGTTGTTTTTTCTCTCTCAAATCTCTTTTTAAAAATGTTTGCCTTCAAGTATGGGATCTGTCACTGTTGCTTTTAATGGCATTATGTGAACAACGCAATGAAAGGAAGAGCAGTTTACACACAAGAGGCCTTAGGTTTCTGAAATATTTCAGCCACAATATTATATTTAAATCTGTTCAGATATCTTGAAGAACGGGGCAAGAATACTGTCGTTAAAAAGTTCCTCTGTACCTGGGAAAGCATCATATCTACAGATCATTACAAAAAATGTGTGCTACCCTGACATCACTTATTGTTTTCTACTAAAAAGAGAAAGACATTAACAGATTGTGCCTGGTTTTGGTTGTTAGGGACATTGTTCAATTAAGTGGATTTCAGCTGAAGGTTTAAGTTGCAAGATAGTTAAGAAAGTTGATGACCTACAGGAATATGTAGAGTATGCATGGTGCTGAAAGGCAAGAGAGTGAAGTTTGACTCTATTAAGATGGATGTGGAGTGATTGATAACATGTGTGAGAATGTAGATAGGAGTGTTGAACACGGAAGCAGAGGAGACAGGGAGTATATTTTTACTCATTTCTAAAACTTCTGTTCTAAAGCCAGAAGGGACACAGTATAGATTATTTGTACTGTCCTCCATTTTTCTGTGATAAATATGACTTTTTAAAAATCTATGTTACCACAACTAAACCTATAACACTGGAAAGAAGAACGACTTGAAGAAATGTTGACCAAATCCATCACAAGGTTTTCTTATTTTGTAAATGAATCTTGTTCCTATTGCACACAACCCCAAAAAAAAGTGTCAGCATCCATTACAGATACTACTTTGAAACATAAAAACTCATGAATGCTCTTTTGTCTTTTTACAGAACTATCCTTTCATTTACTCTGCAGACAGATCTCTCTTAAGAACTGAGAAAATAAGCTGAGAGGACTTTAACATAAGCACACTTCTAAAAAGACACTATCTACCTTTTAAACCAAATGCTTAGAAATAATTCTGCGCCTACTCTTTAAGTGTGAGTGAAGCCATTTTAAAATATTGTAGTCTTTCACCCATAAATGAGGCATGGTATGCATGTTTATCCTAAAACCAGTGTTTTTAATTTATTGCAATCAATAGACTCTCCATCACTAAACAATGATAATCTACTTAACTGGGGTTTTTTAGCCTTTCTTAAACATTAAAAGTCTAATAGGCAAAATATAATCTATACAATTCAAATCAGTCAAATAGTCTCAAACTTCTAGTTGTTATAACAACCCACTTTTGGACCTAACCTTTCAATGTACTCTTAAAAGGTTTCATGTAAGTTGTTGTCCCTGTTCTTATCATAGAATCGTAGAATGGTTTGGGTTGGAAGGGACCCTAAAGATCATCTAGTTCCAACTCCCCTGCCCTGGATAGTGTTGTCTTCCATCAGACCAGGTTGCTCAAAGCTCTATCCATCACAGCCTTGAACACTTCCAGGGATGTGGCATCCACAACTTCTCTGGGCAACCTGTTCCTGTGCCTCACCTCCTTCACAGGAAAGAATTTCTCCTAATATCCAAACCAAATCTACTCCCTTTCTGTTCAAAGTCACTGCCCCTCATCCTATCACTATTCTTCATTATCATTACTTTATCAGAAAGATGTCTTCCCCTAGGAGCATTTCCAGAATTCTCCATTACGGCTTGAAACAGCAGCCTGGTAGCCGGGATGGCCTGAAGTAGTAGTGGCACTAGCATATTTCACTACACAGGTATATACCCCACTCCAGCAACTTTTCCTCCTCCATCTGTGCTGTGACAGCAGACACAAGCAGGCTGCACTTACTACAAGAGGTAAAAAAGATGTAGAAAGATCCTTCTGCACCCTATGGAGAGTTTCAGAGTGGATGTTGATACTCAAAAGGCAAGAGAGGGCACTGATCTAAAGACAGTCTTTCCTCCTTAAGTACCATGATCTTCCACTCACTGTTGTCTCTCAATAGACTTGTTATTTTTTATTACTGTTTTCATTGTCCTGCAAGTCATAAACTCTTCAGTAAAATTAATAAATAGATTTCAGCAACTTTTTGTATTTCATAACATGGAAAAGTATTTCTGGAAAATGTTCTAAAACTATTTGCCTCTGCCCTGTTCAGATTATTTGTCAAGAAATTTTCAACATTTCACAACACAATATTTCTATCTACTACTCTTACTGAATATGTATTTTAATCTGCTTTCTACATATTAGGAACGTTTCTCTGAAAGTTGATGAAAATATTATCTGTATTTAAAGGTGTATAAATGCAAAGAAGGAAAGAATTAATCACTTTATGAGCTATTTTTACATGTCCAGCTTCAGACATAACATGTAAGTAATTTGACACTGAATAACCTGAGTTTTAGAGTCACTTTAAATGTAAGTTTCCAGGTGTTTTCTGTATTATTTTTGAGGAGTATAATTGTAAGTTTAGTAGTAAGGAGCTCCAGATTGTCCCACATGATTTATTGTTAGACCTGAGGAAATCATTTCAGTTCTTTAAACCTCTTTTTTTTTTTCCATTGAAGGTCTAAAGTGCTAATCTATCATGACCCCTTCTTTGAGGTGAATGGTTTTGGTATCGCAGGAAAGGGTGGCTTGTTATGCTCACACTTGGCACCTCACTGATACTGCTCTTCATCCTCCTCTGCTTATTGCAGAGCCTTCATGAACCCTTCCTTTTCCAGCTTCCTTCAGCTGATGAAGCAAGCACCATGCACTTCATAGTAGAGGCCAGCAAACATGCACTATTGTGTTGTCTAGCCCACTGTGACAGCATTCATCATCTCCAGCATATGTTTATTTTTGGTACTGTTTACTTCTTCCCCTTAATATCATAATTTAACAATGAAGCTCTGCCATGTTTTACGTCTGCAAAATATTGCCTTCTTACACTTCAACAGAACTTTAATTTGCTACCTTCATCCTAACGCATGCGAGCAGATTTATGAAAGCAATTCTTGTTTGGTCCTCATGAATTCTCTCCCAGCTGAACATTCTTTTTATGCTTTTTCATGTTTGGCTTAAGTCATACCATATTATGTTAAAAATCTTTTGGCTCCATTTCATAACATTGAAGGAGAAAGCCTCATAATAAGTTGATTTATGATCTGTGCAAAGATCTTATAGAATGTATGAGCCCTGGTCCTCACTTCAGTGTGCATATATACGAGAACATTTGCATGTACATGTATTTTGTAAATATGTGTATATGATGTTACTACAACGTATCAGGAGAGAAAAAGTGGGAAGGGAAGAAGAAAATAAAAGGAAAAATAAAAGGAAAACTACACACTATTTCATCTAAGAAAGTTGTTGCACATCTCTCTATCGATTCTAACTTTCAGATTTCACTAATCTTTTTAGAGGCTAAAGCAGCTGGTTTGTTTTTGTCAGGGTGAAATAAACAGTGTTATTTCAAGCAAAGGATATATACATGTTTTTAAAACCTCTTGGCATGTTGAAGAGTGGGACATCAGGAAATAGAAGTGTCTGTTTTTTGTAAAATTCCTCTGGTTCCTACAAAGATCCTCTCTGACCACAAAGGTTTACAAGGGAAAAGAAAGTATAATGAATTCTCTCATAACTGCTTATGCCTCATAGACCTGAATTTTTGTCAATATGTCCTGATTCTCAGTATAAGGGACACTTATTTCTTTTTTTTGTCTAGCAGCAGACGACTTACTTCACAAAAAGAAAACACAAACATGGCTAAAAATAAGAAGGAATCATTACAATGCAGATATTTTACTTTTGTCCCTAATGCTAAGTGACCAAGTTGATTTGTAGAATATCTTAATGTTAGTTAATGCTTATCTGAAATTCATGCTGCACTGTGTTTATAAAATGTAGAAAAATTCGATGATAACTTCGGAGTTTACATTGCTTTTCTAATGTACAATTCTTTGTACCTTTTACTTAAGCAAGTTCAGTCTTTATCCTTGCCTTTCCATACATTTTTCATCTTCAATTTTACTGCTCCCCAAAACCTTTTAGCAGTTGACTGACTCCATGCTCAGTCTTACATGTAAGAATGTGAAAAGTTGAAGATGTTGCTGTAGCTGGTAATTTCTTAGAACCAGCAGAGAATGGTCAACTGACTGTCCCAAATGACATTTTAAGTTATATGAATGAGACAAATTTGATACACTCCAACCATTAGCACAAATATGCCTTAGCAATGACTTTGGTATCCAAATCTTAATATTTATTATACTGTAATGTTCAGAACAGAATACAGAAAGATAAACCATTCTTGGGGTAGTCAAAACACCTTGAGGCTCTACGATTTTGAGCTCAAATTACCAAATAAACTGGTAATTTAGGAGTGTCATTATGGTTTGGATGTAATCAGCATCTAATTTCTTATCAAATCTTTTCCCTTTCTGAATTAGGCCTTTCCATATGCTTATTTTTAGCAGACATAAGTCTATAAGTCCTGGAGGTGTAGGTAATTCCAATGTCAGAGCCACTAGCAGATCTGTATTTGGTGCAACTCCAAGGAATTATTGGCAATCTGAAATACAGAACCCAAAAATGTGGACAAGGCTGAGCTTACTTTCGTTACCAAAGGATGGGCCTGAATTTACAAGCCTGGCAATCAGCTAACTAGGAGTTCACTGTTCTCAGAAATTTAGAAGTGGCCATTTGAAGTGGGAAGCAGGAAGTGTGCGAATTAAATCTACCATTTTTCATACAGATGAACACATACAACCTATGCATGTGCCTGTCAGAGTAATGGAAAAGTGTATGTCCACTAGGTAACTTAAAACCATGTAGACACAAAAAATATTTTTAAATATTGTTTTATTTTAAATAGTGTTTATTCAATTGCTCTGGTTCTTCATATCCCTTTCATAGAAAATGAGTGATTTTTTTCCTGAAATCTTTGTGTAAATTTGTCTCAGTGAACTATGACCCAGCCTGATGATGAGGACAACTGTACAAAACAACCTAAAACACTAGTAAAAATGAGTCTGTCAGAGATAGGTCTGAGGAATATTAAATTTGTATAAGATTATACTCTGGCAAAACAAATGTTCTAATAACAGCCTTAGCACAGCCACACATTCCCACCTTCATTTGGCTTGTCAGTCTCATCATGAAGTGAACTGTGTGCATTTTATTTTAATTTAGTGTATATCATATAAAAACCAAGACCAATTCCACACATGAAGCTATCAAAAGAATGGGGTAAAGAACCAGCTCAGTCCCATCATCACTGGGATTGAGATGCAGCCTGTCCATTTTGATACCCACTGCTTGCAAGGACAGGAAGTGAAAAGGATCCAACTTAGGATGACAGAAAAAAGAGAAAAAGACAGGTAGGATTCTCCTGAAATAATTGCATTCACTCAGGGTTAATGCTCAAGCAACACAAAGGGAGGAGAAAATTCCATTAAAATATGGTGTTCTAGAAGCTTTTGTGTGACTTTCATGAGCTATGTCTATGGACTCCACAGAGATTTTTTGCAGTGGGTATATGCCACCAGATTTTATTCACTACTTATTTTCAAAAAGTATTAATATTACGCTAACCTCTAGGAGTTATTTAACCACTTAAAACAGGATTTTTGTGCCCTAACATTGGCACATGTTCTATAGACATGGAAGAGGGACATCTATATTCTGTCATTATATTCCACAGAGAAAAATAAACACATCTAGTACATCATTTCAGCTTGACACAGGTGTGCCCAAAACACGTTTCCCCATCAGCCTACTGTTTAAGGTCTTCATTCCTATAATACCTCTGAGAAGAGTAGAGTGCATTCAGCAGCAGAGCACAAATATGCTGGAGGCAACGTTCACAAAGGTATTTAGACAACTGTTCCTAATTAGGTACCTAATTTCTTGTGAAATTTGCAGACTGTGTTTGCCTAAGGTTAAGCTGTAAACCATAATCTCCTTGTAATACCTGGCTTCAGCAGTTTGCATGGGGTCACACAGGAAATTTTTAACAGAGCAGGGAAATGACTTTTGTTAGTTTATACCAACATTAAAGCTACCAGGTCATCTGTCCCTTATACTACCTCTCAGCTTTGTCTAGCTAGTGCTTCTTCCTTAATGTTTATTTGGCTAGTTCCCATGTCTCCATGTCTCTCTAGATTCACTGCTTATGAGAAATTGCTTTATATATTATCTTTAACAAAATCACTCTTACCACAAACAAGTTATTTAAAAGCAGCATGGATATCCCCAAAGAGGACTATCAGAATCTCCTTCCAGCAGGCTGACAGGTTCTCCTTTGTTTCTTAGTCTTTTCTTCCCTGGCACCATAATCCTTACTGAATTCAGACAGTCTAGATGCATCAACACTCATCAACATGATGGGATGTCAACTCCACAGCTAAAAACCCTGAGACAGGAGGCATTCAGGTAAATTTTAAAGTGGGCCAAATTCACAAATTTATTTTAAAAAGAAAGTAAAAACAACTTGTTCAGTTTTAAAAGTGATGCAACTGATAAATAAATTGACTGTTCCCAAACCTTACACTCATATTGTATTACTAGCCTGTTATCTTCTCTGAGGAACGAGCAGGGAATTGAGGACTAACCATAGCTCTCAGCTCTCCCTATGTTTCAAGACTAATGCAAACAGTCCATCAGAAGAGACAACTCTGTTTTAGAAGCTGAATAGATCTGATAGTGCCACAAACAAATATTTCTATCTTCTGATTAAAGCTGTCTTAGCTTCAAAATGTGGTGTGATGCTAGCACAGCCTCACATATACCAAAACAGCTGGTTTCTGTATGATTTGGCATGTTATATAAAACTTTCCTGCATTTACCCATACCACCAGCAACACCTTACATCTTTCCATGGACTAGTAACCCTTTAGTAATAGTCCAACCACCTGGTTTCCTGCAGAGGGTTCAGGTCCAACAGATCTGTTGCACTTCCCAAAAACTGAGGGGAAGAGAAGGCTCAGCCACGCTTCCTGGTGCTTACCCCGGGATTCATAAAGCCAGTAGCTGGTGACAGAGTCAAAGGATCTATCAAACTGTCTCACACTCCTCTATGTGGACAAGTGAAGCTTTAGTTACTCAGAAAGAAATAAATACCTAGGTGCAGAAACTCCATGTCAACCACAATGTGTACAGACTTCAGGCATGTCTACACAGCAAAGATCATAAAAGTTTGAACTCTTTTGAAGCATAAACAGTTATTTGGAGTCCAAGTATTGGTTTGGTGAGTGTTGTTGATACTTTTCCTGTCCTAGATATTCAGAGGAAGAAACTGCCTTTATTTCTGAAAGGACTATCCATCCAGTCAAAAATGCACCAAACACCTGATTAACTTTTCAACCTTGATTGATGTCCTCCCTGTTCTACAAGACTAACTCCTTGAAATCAATTTTAATGACATTACAAAAGCAGTGTTTTATAATTAACTGCTAATAGGTAGCTACATGATGTGGAAAGGTTTAATAGATTTAATTAAATTACTTAAACATTTACATAGCTCTAATCATGTGTTACAAAATTAGCATGATACCTGGTTTTATGATTAATTTAAAAAAAAACCTTTTATGAATATAAATAGCCTTTGGTTGAAAGTTATGTATACATTAGTAAGTGTAAAAGGTGAATGTTTGCACATCTTTTTCCTTAGGAAATGAGTATGGTTTCCTTAACACTGTTTACAATGAATGGAAAAGTTCTTGCCTGGAAAGAGTTTTACAGAAACTGTTATTGAGAGAGTTAATCTCCCAGATTTCTGTCTTTGTTTGACCTGCTGCTTGTGTGTTAAAGATGAAGGGATGAGACATGGCTGTTTCTTTTCCTGCTTTCTGCCAGGTCACTGCTTTACTATATGCAAAGAAATTATATTTTAGCCACAAGTGGCAAATAGGCTGTTCCCAATACTACAAGTTTGGGTTAAAATTCATTAAATGTCATGAATAAAATTGCTGATTTTCATTTGCATTTCATCTGTTCTTGTAGCAGCTGTGGTGCCACCTAGAACTAGAGAGATGAAAGACTTAGGTGCCACCCCACTAGAAGAAAAACTCAAGTAACGTGAGGGATGTTCTTCGGTGAATATCTAAGTATCAACAAAAATAAGAAGTCCTCAGTGAGAATGGGAGAAAAAGGTATCAGACACCAGTGTTCTGGGATCGTGGTCCTGAGAAAGCTAGCTGGAAGCTGCTTTCTGACTTTGTGTGGTTAGCAAAATACCAGTTCTCTCTTTTTGGAATTCTGTTGTGCCCATAGCAGAAACAATATCATCAAAGTTACAAAAAGCATTCAGTATTTTCTCCTCCAAAGTGGTTCACTCAAAAGCATGAAGCTGTGAGCGATGAGGTCAGGCAGAGCTCAAGAAGAGTCTTTTAAGTACCCATCAGTGTGACCAACATGACCCATATGATCTCTAGCTCAAGAACTCTCCAGCTGTTGGTTGCCTGAACGTATTCATCCTATCCCTTAGCCCCCATTTCTTAACCTGGGTACACGTGCACTACCAAGCAAGTATTAAAAAAAGGAAACTGGGAAAGATGAACTTCAAGGTTTTTTCTGGAAGTTCCTCATTTTTATCCACTTACTCAGTTGTGGTTTGGTTTTTTTTTAAGAGGAAATGGCATCACAAGAATCTCAGCAGTTCATTGGAGGAGATACAGTTTGGAGTTGTGGCTAATGACTTCACTTCATATCACATGATGAAGAATTCCACATTCCACATTTTTTGAGCAATAAAAATGATTACAAAGGTAACAGTGACACACAGACTTTCTTTTATGAGACAGAAATCATATAGATCAACCATAATTTGGAGTCAAGATCAATTCTGGCCTGTTAAGCAATATATAAGGGGGTACAGATCTCCATTATTGTTTCTTTACTTTCATTTTCACAAATTTTTTTGGATCACAGTCAATAGCAAAATGAACTGTGAAATATGCACACACAAAAATCCTCCCTGTATTTGTTTCTGCATTGCCAAGTAAGCTCTACAATGGGAGTCTCAAGGTATTGCTACTTTTTAACTGTACTGTATTTCACTTATATATCTAATTTTAAAATATTTATATTTGTATCATGTGCCACAATAGTTCCTAAAGAGATGTCAAATTATACCAGGTGCTGTTATACAGTTGCACAATAAAACAAGATTCTCCATTCCTAAATCTTGGGATATACTGCTTGAATATGTACCACATCTTCAGTGACCAGCTGAAGAATACCTAGTTTTAGAAACTAGACTGTGACAGAGCAGGACTTGTGAAGAATTTATTGGGGAAAAAACTGAGGTAAAAGCAAAGCTTAAAAAATTACTGAATATTCAGAATTAATCATGATTCACTTAATTTGTTTTTAGGTAGAACTATGGAGTGTGTGTGGTCTTGGCAGGCTTTGAGGGGTTTATCAGAGGGTTCCTGTTAGATGGAGCATATGATGGAGAGGTTTCAAATGTGCATTTAAAAATCTGCATGTTAAGTAAAGAGAAAGTAATCTTTTAAATAATATCATATAATAAAATATTTTATATATTGATGAACTAAGATGTCTATCTGCAAGCTGCTTTGGAACTGTATTATTTTATATTAACAATATAAATGTAGTTTGTACTGCAGCACTAAATATAAACCAGGCATCACACAAGCTGTTATGCAAGCAACCCCATTCAGCTTTGCCAGCAAATGTCAGCACTGACCCCACAACACCCCATGCCTAGGGCCTCTCTTACACAGAGAATGCCAATTGTACTGAACTGTGGGAGCACTTACACTGTGGCAAAGAGGCTAAAACGAGACTCACCAAACTTATTTTCACTTGAGATCAAAGGCAGAATGTAAGTTCAACTCTCCAGACATCAAAGACCAGCGCAGAGCCCACTGTGCCACTTCAACCTGAAATTATGTCCTTATTATGTACAGTGGTACGTTTACAGCTTTTATCTCAAAGTGCAATGCAAGAAATCCATCTAGCTAAAATAAAAACAAAATAAATTGTAAAAATAATAATAATCATCATCACCATTATCTGGAGCTGATCAGTGAGAACACTGCTAATTAAAAGAATTGTTTCTATTCTTCAAAGATTTCACATTACATAGACTATGAAAATGGGTAGAAAGAGTTTATTCAGAGACAATGAAATCAATATAATTTTCTTTCTAATAGAATTGATCACAGTCTGACTTTAGTGTCTCATGGTTTTACCATATTTCATATAGAGAGATATCAGATCTAGCTTCAATTTAAACTTATTTTACTAAACTGAAGATTGTAAGCCACTGCAGTTCTGTTTCCATATACTTTGAAATCACCACAAAGGCTCCCCACTGTTTCAGGGAAGTGGAGAAGTGGAAGATGGTTCCATTGACGTTTTCTCTTGTTCAACATCTCCATTTTCCTGCAAGTGAATGCATTGATGCCAGTGTGAAAACTTCACCAGTGCCACTAAATTAGGCAAGTTAGATCTGCAGTGTTTTGTTCTCCAAAGAAGAGGTCATTTATACAGCTGGTTTCTTAAGCTGGAGGAGTGTTTTTAACGTGCATGGAGCCAGATGATGCACATGCACAAATCAGGCACTTGCCCAACTTTGTACATAGTTTTGACAATACACAGCAATGTTTTGATGTTACTCCGCTATGTGGTAGTAAGAGAAGAGTGCAGAGCATACATTCTTATCTAGTCCAATGGTGTTTAACCTATTTTATTATTATTTTATTTGACATACCACAGGAAAAGTTTTCAGTGGAGATGTGTAGACTTTAACTAGAGAATCATCCTACTGTCAATTTGTTCACAGCAAACCTCTCAGAAGTAATGAAGCCTGTAGAACTCTGAGGACTTGGGAAAAAAAAAAAAAAAAGCAGGGTTAAGCAGTGTACTGATCTAACAAATTTTCAGTTACAAACACATCCCATGAAATATAACCAAAGATCCCATGTTGGGTAGTGGATATCATAAATAGTCATTCATGCATGACGAATACATGTTCTACATTGGACTATTTTCTCTTGACAGACTTCTATAGCACGAATATGAGTTCTTGGTGAAGGAGTGTCTGAAATTTTTTGTGAATACTGTGGTGAGGTGAGTACCACTGATCCGCCAGTAGTTAGTAAAGGTAAGCTGTTGCCCGTATGTGGGTTGTGACTAGTTAAAGTTATGAACAGTATGGATAGACTAGAAAACAGTCACACAGGGGTGTGGATTCTTAAACATCTGTACCAAGGATCTGGTCAGAGCAAATTGCATCTTCTTTCCAATGAGCAACCTGAGTTTTCTGCAGCAGAAACAAGGGTGTATGGGGCAGACAAGGTGTACAGCACACACTTGGGTCCAACAAAAGTGTGATCTGTGAAAGTGTTTCAACACCCTGAGGCTTAGATCTAGTGAGATATGGTTACCTCTCCCATTTGCAAGAGCTTTTCTTTTGTCAACTGTACAAGAAAGTGCTGGGAAACATCAGGCAAAATAAAACTTGTGTATCTGTAGTACTTTATCAACCCATAGTCCAGAGCCAACACACAAACTGAAACCTTTAACTCTGGAAAAACTATAAAACAGAAGCCATAGTAAGCACAAACAAGTGTACTTACAAACTTTCTTTTCATCACCATAAATGCTACAACCTGCCAACTTCTCTTGTGTCATTGCAAGCTGATGGTACAAAGGGTTACTTTATGGTTCACTTCCACTCTTATTGCCTTGTGTTCATCTGGCTGGTTGGTATTAATTGCTCTACACTGACCACTCGCCCCTCTCTCTGCAGCCAGGTTTGACCCAACACCATAAATCAATGCTGTTAAATCAGCTTCTACTGAACAAGCGGATGCACAATAAACTGTGATAAACAGTTCTAGCTAATAAAAGACATTAGACTAAATAAGCATAAAAACCAAATTGTCCTTTGAGTCCATAGGAGTCTAGACTCCCGAGCTGCAAGCAAGGCACATTTTCAAGTAGCAGGCAATGAGACATTATGCCCACCCACATTGTATCTGGGCCTTGAACATAGTTATATATATGTATATACTAAGAAAAAAATATTTGAGCATTTTAATATATGAATGTATAAATATAAAAGAAAACAGTATCTTTAATATATTCCAAACTACTAGAATTTCAGAAAGAAGTTATTCAACTCCAGTTTTGGCATTAGTCTGTTTCTATTATTGTATTTTATTAAATTTTTATATTGTAATATTCTTAGAAAGCTAAATATTTATAAGAAGGTGCCAGTGAATTAAGACTCCACACAGACTTTCATTAAAAATCTTTGTGTTTTTCCTGTCCTATAAAAATAAATAAACTTTTCTTCAACTGGCCAAAATATAGTCATTCTGAATAATTCTGAATTCATCATCCATCCATCTCTCTTTAACAATAGCCTTTGTCTTTCTGACATAAGGCTACAGTCACTGTTTTTTGAAAATTTCCACTTTTAAATGCCTGTAAAACAAAAAACATGTGCTGAAAATACTTTGACCATTTCTTTCAAAACACATCTTATAGAATAAGGAGACTTAATTTCAAAATAGCTACTTAACTTCAGGGTTACAAATACTAAGCCTGAAGACAGGAGTTTTGGAAGGAAAGGATGTAACTTCAGTGCAAGCAGAACTGTGCACTTTGAGAAGCCCTAGGCTCCAGCTCAGACTAGACAGGCACTGTCACAGTCTGTCATGGTTCTCAAGGCTACAGCTGGTGCAGCCCTTGTGGATATTCAAGGCAAGATAGACGGATCAACTGTGTTTTCTAGGGAAAAACACAGCATGTCAGATCCCTGTTGACACTGGATTTTGGGTTACAAGTAAGGAGCAGAAACTGATTTTGTGGTTAGTACACAGCGTGGTGCTTCTTCACAGCACAGTGGATGGCAGTTCGAGGCAGTCACCACTAAGACATGCAGCTCAGAAACTGAGCACGAAAAGGGTTTACATGTGTAGAAATGAGACCTGTTTCTGCATCTGACAGCAGGCAAGGCAGGCTGAAGTTAGACAAGTTGTACCAAAGCCACCTGAACACACCAGCTAATAATTTCCCATCAGAAAAACAGTGACAGTAGTACACAATATAGACAAGAGTGCCAGAGCCACTGCAAGAATAAACATAGTGGCAAAGCAACAGATTAGAGCTGTGGTCAGATCAGCTTTGCTGGTTTACAGCAATTCAAAATCCATGATGTTTTGCAGTTCTATGCCAAAAAGCTCTGGAATAGCTCATTTTAAACACAGTTTTAAAGTCAGTGGAAAAATTCTTGGTGGTCGTAATGACTGCACCTTCAACAAATGAAAGCAAAAAGTTATTTTAATCTCTCATGTTAATCCCTCACTAAGTTTTGCTTTCTGTCTTAGTAATATTGTTTTAACATTTGTGCCAATGGAAGCCTTGCCAATATTTTCACAAAAATTGCCAATATTATATTAAGAAGGACATCTAAGAAATGCAAACATTTAGTAGACTTTTATGAAAAGTGATGTCTGTCCAGTATCTCATACCACTGGATAAAAAAGAAAACAAACCAAGAACTAGACCTCTAAATACATTCAGATTTCATATGTTAGAGACTCTCTTTTTGTTCTATGAAAAAATGAATATAAATGATCATTATTTGCTTTCAGTTACCCAAATGTGCTCCCATAATCTCAGACTATCCTTATCATGAAGCCTTAGCAGTCTGCAAGACAACAATAAAGAAACATGAACATACAGAAAAGAAGTAAAGGAAGGGAAAAAAAAGGAAGTGAAACTGAGTTTAATGAGACTAGCCAGGTCAGTAAGCATATCTAGTGAGTTCATCATTTTTTCCTTCCCTTTACTATCTTGTTTGTTGCATGACAATGTAATAATTTAGAACTGGTTGAAAGTTAATATGTTCTTAAATGTTTTCCCAGAGAAACAGAGGCAGTTACACATAAACAGTTGTAATGTTTTCAGAAATATGCAGAGAGAGGAAATGCAACTCAGCAAAGAACCAAAATGTAGGGCAATCCTGGTGCAGAGTGAATCCCAGAATTTCAGTTTCTCCATGGAAAAAAATGGGGCTTAGTTTGTGAGCCGAGTTGAATGGCAATGTTTGGGAGATACAAATTCCTTGAAACTGTAAATGCACAGCTTCTGAAGCAAGGCAAAGAAATGGAAGGGCTTCATCCAACTCTTGAATGTGTTCTACCAGCTCCTCACTCAGAACAGATTACCTGGGCATAGTGCCTTGATTTTTATGAAGAAGCCAGTTCTGATCAAAATTAATTTTGTCTGATCAAAGCTCATGCTTTGGAAAAAAAATGGGAAAAAACAGGCTTACAATGTGAAGTTTAAGGTTTAATACTTCCTCCAAGATTTTTATTATCTTCTAATATTTAGAGTAAATGGCATGAAAGTCCTTGGTTGAAAAAAATGTAACAATGCATTGATGAGGGGAGACACTGGTAGAAAAGACATGCATTCACAAGCTCAGCATCACGGAAGAGATAGTAAGGTTTGCAAGAAAGTTCCCAGCCATGGAAGACAGGCAGTCTGTCTTTTGTTGCCAGGAGGAACCTCTGCAATATGAAGGTATGAAATGTATTAGGGACCAAGTTCTGCATAACACCACTATCTTCAATTGATGAAAATTGAATGTTCCAAAGCTGTAAAAGTTAAAACTTAAGATTTGTTTCCACCTGGGTGAAAAGGAAGGATTCTTTCCAGGGATGGGACCTGAAGGCTGAGGTTCATACAATCCCCATCTTACAGGCATCAGGCCCAGGAAGGACAGTAATGACATCTTGTGAATATAACAAAGAAAACTGAAGGGGAATGACTGAGAATTGTTCTGGGCATTCTGACCTTGCCCTGGTATTAAGTAGCATTGAGAATGCTGGAAAAGAATTTGAATTTAACTTGGAGTGGAGGACTCAACATGTGAGTCATTGGCATCATCTGATAGCTGGAGTTGTGTTTGCAGAGAAGATCCACAGAAAGAGAAAATAGAAGCAGGATTAAGGGATGAGTTCTGTGAAACCTCAGAGAAGCTTGGGAGGAAGGCATGCAGGGCCCCCAGGGAAAAAAGAGCAGCAAATATTCTTTGCACATAATGTTATAACATGTTTGAAAAGTCAAACTTTTGTTTAAATAAGTGCCAGGAAACAAATTTGAAAATAAAAAAGACATTATATAGAAACAGGAAGATGATTTCCAAGATCTAAAGGATGGCTCTTAAATAAATTTGCTGCAGTATTTGGATTGGACTACGAGTAACAAGGCAATCACTGCTGTCAAACACTCATGATATTTAATATAATATAGATTCTTTTCTCTTGGGCTCTTGTTTCATGTCTTCTGGTGTCTCACTATCTCTAAATTGTGTTCTTACCTCTTCCACTAAATTTAACATAGCATAGTAATATTTTCCAGTAAGTTTAGACAAAGGTTGTGCAATTCCCCCAAGTTGAGTATGTTATTTCTAGAACTTTTCAATAGAAAGAAATACAGGATTTTTACTCAAGTCTGTAGAATTAAATAGAGAATTATAAGCCACAGTCAGTAAATGTCTATAAAAGTCTATAATTGTTTTCCTAATTATACTGGTTTATCCTTTTTAATTTTAGGATATTTGAGTAAGCTTTTGTTCTTTCCATGGTGCCATTTCCCCATCCCTTTTACACAGTTATTCCACCTGTTTGAAAAATTTGTTCTGCAAATGGCAGACTAATGTTGAGCATAATGTAGCTCTTTTATTGAGACCACATAGTCAACTGACTTTGAAATTTCAGTTTATCTTGAGATATATAATAAGTTTGGCACATTCACAGTCAGTATTGAACACTGTAATTATTTAATGTCCCTGTAGTTGGTAGCAACCTTTAAACTGCTGGATTTCCAGCATCTCAACATGTAGGAATAGTCAGGATATTCATTCTCAGGTTGCCCTCTGCTGTTTAAGGTTAAAAAGACAAGGCACGTTTTACAGAGTTGTGAAAAGCAGAGTCTGGGGGAGGGAGGTAGATTTGGGACTAGAATAGTAAAATAATAGACTTGCACAGAGGATTTGTATTTTTATAGTTTTAAAAATTAATGCCAGAGAAGTAGGTATCCTCTGAAGAGTTCATCAAGGAGAAAATGTAGAAAGGTAAGAGATGTAACTTGACTTCTATGTGATAACAAAACTTATACTTTTCCTGGAGAACTATCAGCTATAGGGAAAAAATCCTGCAGTTGTAATACAATTACCCATCGAAGTCAATGCCAAAAATCTCATTCTTAGAAGTATTGCTTGAAGTATTTGACCTGGGAATGTGGCAAGAAACACTGACTTCTTTTACATCTACTTTATAGATGTACTATAATATCAATTTGGAAAATCCAGAGGCTGTGATACCTAAATAATTAAACCAAAGTGAACCCAGGTACTTTTTGAGACTCAGCAAAGTTCATTCATTTATTCAGAGAGGTTTTCTGCTTGCCCAAAGAATCAACTGATATTTAACATTGCGAGCAAGGGCAAAACAAAATTTATTTTGTCCAAAATGAAGGAGAGAATCTGCTTGGTTTAGCTGGAACAGAAGGGTAGGTAGCTCCATTGTTTGGTAGTGGCTGTCAGACACAGGATAGACCCATTTGCTGGCCCAGCACAGTGACTGGGAACCTTCAGAACATGCTACGGTGTCTCTATTCTGGTCAGGTGAAGAAGGTCCCAAATGATGGAGGTTTCATATTCAACAATGCCCACAGGAAAATGCAATGCTCTTTGTTTCATGTGCTTTATATGGGCATGCTGATTTGCTGATTAGATTGTTTGTTTCCATCATGAAAATATAAAACTATCAAAGGTTATTTTTTAATTTAACAAGAAGGTAATGAGGAAATTTAGTGTTCATTGGCAATGAAGCACTGCTGGGAAAAAACTTTGGGGGATTTTGGGTGATTCAGGTCTGCTGGATGGAACCACTAAAGGAAAGATGTTTCCTTAAAAGAGTTTAATTATATTTGGGCTGCTACGAAAGAAATCAAATTATTGCCACATGGCATCACTAAACATTATAGCATGAGGGCAGGAGGAGGCTTGAATGTCTCTCTTGTGCATTGTCTTAATCAGACTCATTTAGGTTTCTTACACAGCCTTTTTTCTTGTATTTGTTTTGCATGCCCTTTGGATGTCTTTATTACTCCAAATTATAGCTACATCTTGTGACCTTAGCTTAGCTTAGCATAGTTTTTGTCTAAGATTGTGTATGTTTAAGGTCACTACCGATTAACTTCGATATAACATTGAACTCACATCATAAATTCAAGAGAATGTAGTATGTAGAGAGCTCTCATTGCCTTTAGGGAGAAGATTTTCTGCCTCTAAAAAAACACTCTGAACTGACCCAGATGTGCAAGAACAATACTCATTGACTACACAGAACAGGTTCTGGGGCCCTTTGATCCTAGCCTCCCCATTTCTTTTTTAAACATCTTCAAAAGGCTGCCTTTCTGAAATGAGAAGTTCACCCATCTTTATTTGCTGACAGACTGAACAGGAAGGGCACGTGGAAGCTTTTCGTATTTTATTGTTTGATTTATTTAAAAAGCAAATGTAAAAGGTCTGTCATATGTGACACTGAGATCCAGGACTCATCAACACACAGTTCAGTTCTATATCATGGCAAACTCAGAGGATTAAGTATCTACAGACAGATTGTTTGAGTCACAGTACAAAAGTGAACATTTTTTTCATTTACACACTAGTAATCTAAGACAATAAAATTCTAACACAGTTAAATCCTATCTGAAATGTCCCTGTCACTTAAAAAAAGATGAAATACAGACAGATCTTGGGATAAACAGAAGTTATTGTTCATTAGGAGTGGCAGTATCTGCAGTTTTTATTTAGGAGGAAAAAGTGTAAATAAGTTACGTCTTTAATATTATTTCTAGACTGACTGATTCTGACCTCTCAAACAATGCAGTAAATATTCTTTAAGTCTACAAATGGATAAGAAAATAACTACTTTAGACAATTTCCCCTAGACTGACAATATAACTACTTTAGACAATTTCCCCCAGAGTAGAAATCAGTAGCAAGACTAAAGTATGATACAGGGCCAAACCCTTCACAACAACTCTATGTACATATTTATAACAATTCAAAGTGGATTTGGTCATATTTTGATTGTGTAAGACAGTTCAGAGATTATTTCAAGAATACTTACAAGTTCATCTATTTCTGGCACATCAGAATCCTTAAAAGTTAGTATCATTATCCTAGCTGATGTTCTATATTTTCAATCATTTTACAAACAAGAAGGCAGCCACTTCTCCATCTTTCAAGATTAGGACAGAGGCAACCATCTTCTAAGTGTGCCTCAGAGATACTAAAAAACAGATTAAAGCTGTCTAACAATGTTACTCTTCTGATTCTCAGGAAATAAAACAGATGTGATAATGGCAACTCTCAGATGTAAGTTTGTAGAAATTTATGCTTCATAGGAGAGAAAATCTAACTGATTTGAGAAGTTTCTAAATATTGGGACTTCTGAAATGAAACCCTCACACCTAAACGCAGACTAAAGTTCATGTCTTTATCAACTGTCCAATAGTTGTGAGAACACATCTGTAATAATGTGTCTGGTGTGAGGCTCCTCAGTACAAGGATACCGACACAGGAGCAAATCCAGAGAGGGCACTAAGACAGCCAATAGGCTGACCATAACTGAGGAGGACAGGTTGAGAAGACTGAGCCTGTTCAGCCTCAAAAAAAGAAGGTTACGGGAAGACCCCATAGCTACTTTCTTCAACTGCACAAGCAGAGGATAAAAACTCATGAAGAAGGCAGAGACAGACTTGCAGATTCACAGTCACAGAAAGAGGGTCAAGAACAAGTTAGGAACATGGAAAATTCTGATTAGATATTAGAAAACTTGGATTTCTATTGAATACAGGAAAAGATCACTCAGAGAGGTTGTCTCCATCCTCAGAGATGTTCTGAATATAACTCAGAGCAACCTGGCCTAAACAGACCAGAAATAGATAGAACTGCTCTAAGCAAGGGATTTGACTGGATGAGCTCTGGAGGTCCCTAATGCCATAAATTGGTCTATGATTCTGTGATTCAGTGGGTGATGTTATTCACCCACTCATGTTGTCGTTGTCAGAGAACCTGAGCATATTCCTGTGGAATTCAGTCATAACAGGCTGGAAAAGTGTATTGACTGTAAGACTCCCATGTTCCAGCAAGAGCTCTTACTGCTTTACTGTTACATATAAGCCAGGAAACAAACCTTTACTGTCTGTACTACAGTAAAGGACTAGTTTCTCTGTCAAAAAACAGATGTATAATCTCAGGATACAACTTCATTTCTGGTTCCTAAATGGGTAGATTACATGTCCTTATAAAAACCTGTACAAGTTCTCCAAATCAATGGTTCCTTAAAACTCAAGATTCTTTGACCATCCTTTAGAACTTCTAAATTCTCCAGCGCCTTGCATGAGGATGCATATTGGTTCTGGATGTCATTTACCACAAAGCACATGGTGTGATTTTTGGGGCTGTCCTGTGCTGGGCCTTGATTTGGACTCAATAAACTTTGTGTGTCCCTTCCAATTCAGGATATGAATTTACCTTCTTTGCCTAAAAGCTGGTATTATGGACAGAACATACAACTCTTCACATTGTTTATTTACCAGAAAGTCTCCTGCCAACTTTTTCCATGCCAAAGAACACTCTCTCAGACAACATCTGAGAACAGTTTGGGGATAACATAGGGTATAGGAAAAAGAACAATTAGCTATATCGAAATAATATATATATATATTTATATATATATATACACCACACACACATATATATATATATAATATATATATAAAAATTGTGCCATGACCCATTCCCTAACTTCACCCATTCCCTCCCTTTGGAACTGCATACACAGATGCAAAAAAGAATTCTAAGCCTTAGACTCTTAGTTTCTTTCATGGATATATTTTGTAGTCATACAAACTACTTACCCATACTAAAAGGAGGAAAACATGATTGAATGCCTTTCAACTCTACCTGTGCTTTATCCATGCTTTTTCTTTTATCTGGAGGACTTAGAAGAAAATAGTCAAATACTCTGAAAGCGCTACACGAACAAAAAATGCCATGGCAGACTACTTACACCATATGAATGTTAGAAAGGTCCCAGCGCAACACCTAATGAAGGCAACAGAAAATTTCCTCCTGACATTGCCAGACACTGAATTAATTTAAAAAAAAAAATAGCGGAAGATACAAACTAACCAAATATATAAATAGAAGTCAAGAATTGGAATTCAGGAATACAAAAAACCTTGACAATACCAAAACCATGCAGCTAGCTAGGAAATTTTTCACAGGCACAGGAGTAGAAATTCCTCCACAAAACTTTAGTTAAGAGCCAAAGAATGTGGATTTATTTCACTAATGATGACAAGTTCAAGGCATCTATACAAGAATAAGATGAGTGCTGAAAGATGAACTGACACAGGCTGTGCACTTCTTCTGAGGAGTGCAGATACTGTTCTTACAGGAGGATAGAATCATTCAGGGCACAAAGTTATTACAGACAGAACCATGACTGCTCTAATGAAATGATGTACAACAGGTCAGAGGCATACAAAAGCTTTTTCTTACAGGGGCATAATTGAAGGCTTTTTCTATTTTAGGGCTGATAATAAAATTGTCTATATTGAGAAACAGCTGAAAATACCGAAGCACAGGATTGCTACGGATTTTATCAGTTCCTTTACTGTGAAAGAGTGGAATGCTACAAATAGATACAAGAAGTTCCCATTGTGCAAGTTTATTTTCAACGTGACTTAACACTCAGCATCGTCTCCTTCACTGTATATAGATGGTGACAATCTTTCTGTATTTACAAACTGTGTTAGTTCACTATGGGACTGAAGTGTTTCCAATTGGAGGCATAGGAAATTCCAGAAATTCAAGATAAAAGTAGTCACTATTATACACTAAATGTTCATTTATAAACTGCTGGATGGCCTCAGTATTTTATCTGGCCCTTCAAACCAGGGTCTGCTATGGGACATTTGGACACAGAGATTAGAAACATTGATGTTTTGAAGGGAGTAGGAAAGAGTTCTACTTGTCAACAAGAGCTTTGGCTTTCATTTTGCAGATAAAAACATGACTGTACTTGGAAATATTCTTAGGATTTAAACATACTTAAGAAGTAATAGGAATTACAATTACTAAAGAACACTCTAAAACAGAACTACCAAGGAGTAATCTGACTTAATGAAGACCTAGGTCTTACAGGCAAATTGCACTGGATTATTGAAATGGGATCTTAAAAGGCAACTTTAGCACTGCCATTTTTATTGTAAGAATAATTCCTACTACTTTAGGTTCAGATCATTCTTAAACTCTAAGCTAAACTCATTTCTCATGGAGGTGGGCTTTAGTGCTACATGCTCCTAAGAAATTTCCAAATATAGAAGAAACCAAAAGCCAAAACCAAACACCAAACCACTTACGCATCTTCCAGATTTTGATTTTAAAATTACAGATACAAAAAAGAATATGTATCTTGTCAGCTTGGAGAATGTTCTAGTCCTTCACGAATCAGAAAGTGGATGGATCAAGGGTGAAAGACTTGCAATATCATGCTCACCAAGTCTGTGAAATCTTTTATCATCAGATCTTTAATGCTACTTTTTATTTCATATTTTTCATCTCATTTGCCTACTATGGAGGAATATAAGAAAGACTTCATACATATACCCAGAAAAAAGGCAATACTGCAGAACTACTGCAGAGTCATCCTAATGTAGTTGGTCTATTTACCCATTTTACAAACCATCTGAGAGTTTGTCTAGATTACGTACGTCTCTAACCACTAAATTGAAACACAGAGAGGGACTGCCACAAAGTCAACATATGGTGAATACTGTACATAGGTATGTAAACATTAAAGGTTTTGTAGATAAGATGCAAATCGTAGCCTAAATTTTTTTATGATTTATGGTTTTATGATTTTTTTCCCCCTTTCATAACAAAACAAACCCTGTTTAGTTGAAAGAGCCATAACAGCAGCCCACTTCATGGAACTGTACACCTGTAATTAGTGGCAAGCAAATCTGGTACTTAAAGGGTAATTGGTAAGATAAAGAGATTCAGGTGAATGGAATCTCTCTTTCTTTGCTATTAACAGAAATGAATTGCCCATTCTGTTGAGAGACAATAAAGTTATTTTGGAATTTTAGATTAGTGTCTTAATAAACACAGGTAAAACATTCATCAGAAATTTTTTACTTCCTTTTCAGGAAAAAGTTTTGAGACTAAGAGAAGAACATACATGTTAAATTTACCTAGAAAAATGTCATCTCAAAAGTATTCAGTAAGTACATAGTTATTGAGACAAAAATTATGAAATCAGTAAAAATTATAGTCTTAAATCTCATGTGTTCTATTACCTTAAAAACCAAAACTCCAACCCTTCTCTTTTTTCTTTTACAAATGAAAGCTGGAGCTCTGAAACCATTCCATGCTGAGCAAAGGGAAGCTAAAATTTTTAAAATATCATGGAATTTTTTTAAAATTACCAAGAGAGAAACAAAATCTCGACATTTTACAAAAACATAGGAGACACAGACATGCATTATTTATTCTTACTAAGGAATAAACCAACAAAATACAGCACTAACTTTTTTTGTTTGTACGAGCAAACACTTAGAATGAGATATTTTGGAAGAACACTTACTGTCAAGCTTCACTAGTATACCTTGCCACCAGGTTTCCAATCATTATTTGTTCATGTGAAATGGAACCAGAGAAAAATGTCAACTACAGATAGCAAAATTCGATGCCCAATGCTGTTCCACATCTTGTAACAAGCATTTTTCATACTTTTGAACTTCATGCTAGATCTTGGATGTGCCATTTCTTCTCAAACTACTTTATGTGTATACTCCTTGGAGCAATGGAAATAAGGAAGCTATAACACTAGAACAAAAAATTTTTTTAAAGAATCAAAAAACTAAGAAAATTTTTCCCAGAGAAAAAGGTCCAACTAATATGCAAATTACTTCCAAGAGTGCTGCTAAACACACTGCTCATTTTTGCATTTGAATTTATCCACAACCATAGAATAACTCATCCCCTCTTCCATAGAAAAAAAAAGATTAAAAAAAAATAAATCTAGAGAGATAACTATTAAAAAAAAAAAAAAAGAAAAAGAAAAGAAACAAAGCTAACATTGAATTCGATGACAGAATGGTCCTCAGATATTACAGCAATAGTTATTCTCTCTCAAATTTTTCTACTTTGTGCTTTTTAATTGATTTCTTACCTATGTTTCAATTCTGGAACCATACAAACCATAGTCCTAAAAACATTTTGTCCAGATAGTAAAATAATATGAATAAATTGCTTCAGTACAGTGATACAATCATCAGTAATATACATTGATTACTCATAAGGATTAACTACTTAAGCAGCTATTTGCAAAATGTGTTTAAATCTTTGGAGGAACTACTGGAAAAAATGCAAAGTATTATTATTAGAAGATGTTACAACAGATGTCCCCCAACAATTTGTCATAAAAACTTAAAATATTTTACAAAGTTCATTTGGTTTTTCAACAGTCTTTGAAGTATAGAATAACAATTTTTAAGAGCTGTGATTTATAGACATACTGTTTTATTTGGATTGTTTTGTAAATCATGTGGGGCTTTTTTCTGTTCTTATAATGTGACAGCTTAACTCCTCTTGTATGTCAGAACAAACTGAAAAAAAATCCATAAATAAAGGAAGCTCTCTTTGGACTTGTAATTCACAAAGAATACATTGGCATTACGAACATCAGAAAAAACTGTAGGCAATTTCACACTTGTTTTCTGTTGCAAAGCCTGGAATTTTATGACTTCAGTGTAAGTAAGAATCTTATGCTTAGTTTACACAAAACTTATTGAACACTGCAGTGTGGTTACTCTAGACATGTGGAACTGAACATTACACATCTACATTGTACAGCAAAATGCCCTAGAAATCATCAGCTAGTCCTCTGTTGGCCAGGGGCATTTCCTGGGCAATTAACCTAACTTTTCATGAAGTTTTGGTTTATGAAGTTTTGGGAACCTTTCCTCCTGGCACCTCTGAGTCCAGAAGCAGCAGGATAAGTTTTTTGAAACATTGAAAGGCATCTTGATGCACCATCCACTCTGGACACAGTTACAGCTCCTGAAATGAATCAATTTCTCTTGATCATTTCCCCTGTATGTGAACACTAATATGAAATAGTTATTAGCACTACAACTAGATGAGTGTTTAGCAACATAGACTTCCTGATGACGAACAAGGAAAATCATTTGTCTCATACAGGAAATTAAGGGAAAATGCTTTAAAAAAAAGTCATTTAGTGTTAATTTTTTTAATAAATGCTTTGTTGTTCTGGGGTCCTTTTGACAATTTAAAATGGCTTTAACTGTTGAAAATGGCCATGATTTTTTTTACCAAAATACTGAACAATTCTTGGAATCAAACTTCTATATCAACTTATAGGAGGACTTAGTGTTTCTCAGAATTGTCCCAAAACATGATATTTATTCACAGAGATCTAGTTAAACTCTGCATTGAACAGATACAGTGAATTGTATAATAATTATAGCAATTACCAGTATTAGTAAAATCTGTGGTAAATTTTCCAATCCCAGTTCCCTTAAACTGTAAAAGAGGAAATATTTGTTTTCATCACTAGCATAAAAAAGCTTAGCCATATCTTGACAGAATCACTTCAGATTTTTCTTACCCTCTTTGTGAGTCCTCTTAACAGTACTTTTCCTAAAATGTCTGAAGATCATACTGGCTCTTCTGTTGAACGTGTCCCTGTATTGCCCCTGGAAGAGTGGAGCAGCAATTTAGGTTGTACAATTACCAAAGTATTTTGCATTTGCATTATTTTTGTCAAGCAAAAATCCTGTGCCCTGAAAAGTGATGGTAAAACAAAAATTCATCTGCTGTTTTGCAAACACAAGAAAGAGAACAACACTTTTAATTATTTACTAGTAAGCCAGTTGAGGTTGCACTATTAATAGCTGTCAGTAGCTAATTCAGTGATTAGGAATACAGAAAAGCCTGAAGATCTATATTTGCAGAAAACTTCACATAGCTGTACAAACCTAATCTATTTTGGTAGGTAGCTACAAAACCATTAATTATTCAAAAAATGAGAAGTTGTGAGCAGGAAAAAGCCTCTAAGTGCATTTCATGTTCATGCACTGTTCCAAAATCAGTAAAATACACCAAGCTGAAAAATACGTCTAGAAACAAAAACGTGTGGCAACATTCAAGTGTGTTCGCCTCTCTGTGAGAGTTCACTGGCACTATAGACGAAACATAAGAAAAACCAGAATGTGCTTAGGTGCTGTATTGTTCAGCATCCGCTGTAGGTTTTAAAGTTGCACCAATCTAGGCAGAGAAAGACGTCTTTCAAGACCTATAAAGTACATTAGACAAAACTGAACACTGAGGGATCCCAAGTCAACTGCTGAAAGCCTTAACCCTGAAATTGAAGTGTGAAACAGTTTTGGTGATTTTATGAGTAACCATAAAACTGTTTCTATGTTTTCTTTCTTTAATTCCACCTGTTTATAATTATTATTTAATGAATATTTAAAGAATATACACGGATGAGAAGCACCACTAATAGAGATCTTCCCCCATGTCAAGCTAAAATGTATTCTAAATTGTATTCTTTTCCTTTTGGGGGCCAGTTACTTTCTAAAATCCACTTACCTTACAATTCTGTATGTGTTTTAAATGAGTCAAGTATATTTGCATGCTCCACTTTGTTCTGTACATCTGGGATCTCTATAATCAGTCATTTTTTTATTAGACCATGTGGAAAAATGATAGCCTTGTTCACACAACTTTGCATTAAAAAGAATGCATATGTTTGCTTCATGAAAGGAATTAAGAGCCCAGGGATGTTGGAGTTAACTGCGTGGTCTGGTTACTGAGGTTTAACAATTCTTGCTATTCACAGCTGTCAATGTTGCATGTAAGTGTTATATTCCCCATTGTCTCCTAGCTCTTTGTACTTTTTGTAAGATTAATACTGCTCAAAGAACTTTGTAAGACATGCAGCTGGTAATCAACAATCTGTGATTATAGCAGTTTTTAAATGTACTGGATATTCTAGTCCCTTTAATTTCCTCATTTGCATAACAATTTGTTTTCATATTTTCCCTAGGGAGTTCAAAACTGTAATCTAAGAAGAGAGTTTCATTTCCTCATTAAAAATTTCCACTCACTTCAATAGTTAATCTGAGCCTGGAACAATTTATCCAAATATTAGCTGCTGCACAGGGAGAAAGGAAACTGCCCAAGCTCAAACAACTGCAGCTTCAAAATATGGTCCAGACTGAAAGAATATTTGCTGTTTCCTAACCCTGAACATAAGCATCACTACTGCATTTCCAAAGATCCACCAGGAAAGGGAAAGATGGAGGGACTTGCATGTGAAGGAGAGACCAGACATAACAGAAGTTAAAGCATTTTTTCTCACAGTATCAATCTGAAGATGAAAGGGAAACAACAGAAACTGTAGCCAGCCTGCAGCAGAAGGCTTCCTCCTCCAAACTGTTAGGCTTCATCCTGGGATGGATGAGTGGATACATAGATTTTTCAACAGAAATCTTTAATAAAAATATCCAAAATCTAGCTAAGCTCTAATTCCACAAATGAGAATTGACAGCAACTTGATTCAACTAACTGTTGTCTAGTCTGAAATTCTGACAATGAGTTTGAATTGTAGAATAACTAGTTTTGGAACCATGTACTCACTTCCAGTGTTCCATATTATGCTCCAGAAGAACAATGGTTTTGCTTAAAAAAAATAAATTTTTACTCATGTAATGGGAAAGATTGTTGTGTTTTCACATCAGATTCATGTTTTGAATGCTATATCTGCCAATGTTTGCTGAGACTGAACTATGTGACTTTTCCCATTTGGGTATTAAGTCATTCACAGAACTCAGCAAAGAAAACCCTTATAGCAAAATAATAGCGTATTTTTATATTTTGTCCTAAAACTAACAAGAAGAAATAGGAGGAAAAATTGTGTAACTGTTCCTTTAACCACTGTGCAAAAATGTCAAGTGCTTTTCATTTAGCATGTGACATTTTCAGCTTTCTCACTGTTAAACAAACTACGTAAGAAAAAAAGATTTCCTATGAGTAATATCTCATTAAAGTGAGATGTCCTTGAGTTCTGCTGACTTTTATAAATGAGCAAAAAAAAGTAAAGAGAAAAAGAAGAAGCAAATTACCAGAGTTGAACACAATCCCAAATCAGGAGAGCCAGACCCCAGTAGAGCAGCAAGAGATTTGAGCTCTGAAAGTCATCACATCAACAAGGACTCACAAATACCTTCACATGGAGCAGAGTGCACTTTTGGAAATGGATCTTACATCACTTGAATGAGAGCCATATTAAATCAACAGCATTTGCATCGGGACTGGAACATTAGAAATGTCACTTTTCTCCTTTGTTCATTTGATCTCTGCTCTAATATCACCGATCCCCCAATTATATTATAAGTACAATATTGTTTATCTAAGAATTATTTTTTCTAACAAGTGTTCCAATGCAAGTAGAGTAGCACTTACTATAATGAAGGGCTATTGAAGAGCCCAATTTTGTGTTCTCTTCATTTATTCCTCTAAACACAAAAATTAGAATCAGCTGCCAGTTTTAGTTTAAATTAAAAGGGTGCATATCACTTTTATGTTACAAATGAAACCAGATTACTTTTTCAAGAAAGAAAGAAGTAACAAGTTCTTCTTTGAAGATCATGTGGAAGATTTATTGCAAATGCACAAACCAAAATAATTTAATATAACCACAGCTAAGATGCAGTATATATTGTTTCATTTCTTATACAGCTAATTCTGGAAGATCTAATTATCCCACTCCCAAACCTGCACATGTATTTAATTATCTTATTGTCTCTAAAGCTGATATAAGTGCCAACAATACAACTCAAAAAACATTTTAGATATACTTCATTATTATTACTAATTACATGGGGGGGAGGGGGAGTTACCTTTTTCTTAAAATAAAAATTTACTATTCTTACAAATTATTCTGAGATTTTCTTGGTTATCTTGATTTTTCTCTGAAGGAAAACCCAGCGTGGCAATGTTTTCTGGGACCACATGCACTTTTAAAATGAAAACAGTAGAATGCCATGCTCATTGAAGTGAATGAAAACAAAACAAGTGCAGTTTGTTTCAATTGCTTTTGACTGGGATGCTGCCTCCTCTGTATGTAGCTACCTCATCAAGAAAACATTTGCCTGTAAAAATCTGGTAATCGTAGCAGAGTGCTCACCACCATTAGCTTTATTCTAGCAATGAAGTAATCTTTCCAAAGCACTTATCTTCAAGCTGCAAACGAGGCCATTCCTACAGCAGCGCCTTCCTTCCTTGGCTTTGTGAAGGCTCTCTAGCCATCTAGGCTCAAGAGTACCATCTCGTGCTGCTGTCACAATGACCTTAAATAATCCTGCTCTCACCACGTAACTTGTCTTTCTCCTGGTACCCTCCAGCAGTGTACTCTGTTGTCCCTTGCCGCTGTGTTTCTCTATGCGGCAGTACGACAGCAGGCAGCTGCCATGGGAGAGCTCTGGCAAGGAATGCAGTGGTGCTGCTGCCTGCAGCACGAAAAGGGCTTCCCCTGCCCCGCGGTACCTGACTGAGGGGTGTGCAGTGCTGCTCCTGAGACATCGGTCTGCACTGCTCCCTGGAGGTGGCTTCTGGGAAGCTTCAGAGAACCATCTGTGCTTGGGAGATAAAACAAACACAACATCCAATAGTCTACACAACCTGCCAATGACTTCATGGCCACTTGGCAAGAGTCAGCTCACTTCCCAGAGTGTAGGATCATGCTGTAGTTCTGGTGAGTAACAGGAGCTGGGGATCTTTGTTTCCTTTCTCTGATCACCTTAGGCAGCAGTTTGGCCTTCAGTAGCAAGAGTCTATGGGACACTTACTTTCTCTCCATTTCCACCAGTTACAGTCAGATTGTATTTCCCATTGCTATCCAATGAAGTCTGTGCCCTGTATTTCCAACAGCATCATAGCAATAAAGACCCTGTCTGACTCCTGCAATACATATCTTCCTGCAGGTTCAGTGCTCTGAGACACTCACCTATCAGAAACTAATGGAAACCCCTTACTTCAGAATCCAACCTGTCTCTCATCTGTCCCAGCCACACTTCCAACTGAGTTAGGAAGCATTTCTCCTATTAAACTCTAGGAAATTGAAAAAAAAAAGGGGAAGAAATGGTCATAGTTGTACTTCCTAATGGGGAGATGGGTTAAGGGCTCTGTTGTCACTTAGTCCAGTTCCTTGAGGTGATGAAGCAAGACAGTATATCTGCAGGCATTCATTTTCTTTGGCATGAAACACAGAGAAAAACACACAGGAAATGGACCTTCCATCTTTCAGAATGTTTCTTTTGTGCTGAAAAGAAGGATTAGTAATGTCATTTGCTTTTACATCTTGGTGCTATCCATTAGACAATTGTTTCTCTCTGGAAACATCACAATCCATGAACTGTATAGATGTAAGGATTTACAAATTTGACCAGTATCCTCTCATTAGGTCATATCTAAGTTTGTCTCTGAAATAGACAGTATGTTTGGAACATTTGATTTATTCTGACCTCTGAGAAATCCTGATTTTGATCCTGATTCATAACACTTAAGTGTGCCCTCCTTCTCTTGATGTCTGCCCTGGCCTCTTTCTTGCTTGGAACGAGGTTTTCTGCTTCTTCCCTCATTGTTACTGGCCTCCTGCTTCCCATCTCTTTGGCTCTTTCACACCTTTGTAACAATTTTCTACAGCTCTGGAAAACCTCTTGATTTTCTGTGCCTTTCTTAACAATCTCCTTGGGTGGCTGCTCTGAGACTCCTGATCTCCCTGGCTTCTGGCTTTTGATTTTTTTCTAGCATGGGATGGGAGGAATGACATTCTCTCCTCAGCTTTAACTAATATTTTTGAAAATAGAAATTTTTGAAATAGAAAAGAAGCAACCTTAAACAAAGCTTTTTTCATTGTTTGAAGCTAGACTTTTTTTTTCCTGCTGACTTTCATGTGTTCTAGACATTGAAAAAGGGAGAGGTAAGAAAGGGATGTTTTTAACTTTCTTCTGGCTCTTTTCTATTTCCTTAAGTACATTTACACATGCTTGTCCAAGCAAGAACGAAACAAACCTGATCACTGTGAAATAAAACCTCATTTGTCCTGTTATCTACTGTTGCATCCCTCCAGCACACTTATTGTCACTACACAGAGCAGCCAAATGCCTCCGCTCTGGCCTAAGTTCAGAGGACGAGTGTATCTGGCATATATAAGATGTGTCCCCTTGGGACTCACCCTGTGCTACCAGGATGAACAAACTGCAAGTTGTGGCAAAAGTCAAGAGAGCAGAAAGTGAGGAAAAAGCATCATTTCAGCTTTCTGTAGACAGTTCTCAGTGCCAGGCTGGCAAAAATACGCTCAGCACTTTCAGAAGAAAGGCAATCTTTTTTTTATTTACATCTACGTTGAGATTTTGACTTTTGAAATGGAACTGAGATTTAAGTAAATGGGATGCAAAATTATATTAAAGGCTTTTCCTTCAACCATCATTTACCACAAATACGATTTTTTTCTTAATTAAAGAAGCATAGTAATCTCATTAGCTAGTACTAAGGTAGTTGGACTGTAGATTAATCAAATATCTTAAAATAGACATATCTTAAAAAAAAAAAAAGAAAAGAAAAAGGAAATATTATTAATCTGATACTTATGCAGTAACCAACATGAGATATATCTACCCTCTGTTCCAAGTTTGTTTCCATAGCAGAAAGATCAATGTACAGAGTAGGATAACACAATGAAATACAGTATGATCACAACCCTGGACTTCAGCACTTTGGTCTCTTCCTGGATCTGCTTAAAGAAATACCATGTGACACTGTCCTGGAGAGGAGAGCTGTCCAGGAGAGCTGCTTGATTTTTGAGGATTGCCACTTCCAAGCTCAAGGGTGGATCATCCTCATGTGTAGGAAATCAAGCAAAGGCAGTTTGGAGAAGTCCTGCATGACATTACTCAAGCATAAAAGGAAATCCTACAGGAGGTGGACTCAAGAACAGGTGAAACAGGAGGAATATGAAAATAGTCTGAGCATGCAGAGATGGGAAACATAAATACCTAAATATGGTGAGGTATGTGAGGAGCAATGAGAAAGGCTTCTGCCAATTTACCAGTAGCAAAATGAAGATATGATTAAAACAAACAGACCCAGTTCAGAATGGAATAGGAGTCCTGGTGATGAAGGACATGTGTTCAAGGTGCCTAATGCCTTCTTTGCCTTGGTTTTCCCTGGCAAAGCTCTGCCTTCAGGAATCTCAGGCCTCAGATGCATATGGAAAATTTGGAGTAAGGAAGACTTACTCATGGAGCAGGGTTAGGTTAGGCAACATTTATCAAATGGCATGTGATTCCATGGGATGTAATGGGATGCACCAATGGATGAAACTCGGGGAGGCTCCTGAGGATCAGAAGAAAGTACATGTCACTCCTGGAAAGAAGTAAATGTCACTCCTGCCTTTAAGAACAGTGAGAAAGAGTACCTGGGGACTTACAGGCTGTTCAGCCTTAGTTCAATTACTGAGAAGGTGATGGACCAAATAATCCTGAAAACTGTTGCTAAATCTATTAAGGACATAAAGGGAAGAAATCAACATGGGTTTATGAAGTGAAAATCATGCTTGACCAACCTGGTAGCTTTCTTCAATGAGTGGTTCTGTGAGAGAGAGTAAAGCAGTGGATGTTGTTTGTCTTGACTTTAGGGTGGTAAACTTGTTGAACATGAGTCAGTAATGTGTCTTTGCACCCAAGGAGACCAACAGTGATCTACCTCGGGAAAAACATCAACAACAGGTTGACAGAGGTGATTGTGCCCCTCTACTCAGCACTTTTGAGACACATGCTGAGCACTGGCCTCCCCTGCAGAGGAACAAATGAACATACAGATGTGAATCCAGTGAAAGGCCATTCATATGAATATCAATATCAATATGGGATTTGGGGGGTTGTCCTGTGTAGGCCAGTAGTTAGACTTGATATCCTTCCAACTCAGGATACATTATGATTCTATGACTACAGGACTGAAGCATCTGTTGTACAAGGAGAGGCTGAGAGAGCTTGTCCTGTTTAGCCTGTTGAAGAGAAGGCTCAGAAGGATCTTACAAATGTAAGTAAATACACAGTGAGAGGGAATAAAGATGACCTAGCCAGAATCTTGAGCAGTGTGCAGTGAAAGGACAAGAGGCGGTGGGAACAAACAGAAAGAAATTCCTTCTAAGCTCAGAAAAAGGGGAGGGTTTTTTACTGTAAAGGTTATTGAATACTTTCAACAACCTGTCAACAAATTCATGTCACAGTTTCCACAAGTTAGGTATTATTAATGTGGGATATAGAGGAAAAAGACAACTTGTATCCAGAGGAGGATATATGCTCCAATTCAGACACAAAAACAAAAACAAAAATGCTTCAGCGGTGCAATATTGCCCAATGAAGATTTCCTAGGTTTTTCTACAGGGGTCTGGAAAAAAAATAAATCACACAGAGTATGAAAAATATCCTAATCTAAATTATAAATTCCTTTCAGGATTACTTTCTTCCTTTAGCAAGTACTACATGTAGATGTAACTTTTAGGACATGGCTTAGAGTGTACATGTGGCACTCAGGGATGTGGTTTAGGGACTTGACAATGTTAGGTTTATCATAAGACTCAGTGAGCTGAAAGGTATTTTCCAGCTTAAATAGTTCTATGATTTATGTTTTCTTACAGCTGTATATTGTAAGCTATTTAACATCAGTTTTGTAGAAGTATTTGCATAAGCATTTTTATATTAATCAGTTAAGAAATAAAACACAATTTAGAAACATTTTAGAAATCTAACATACTAAGTTTTGATTAATCTAGGTGAAGTGCAGAGGTATACTTGTACATGCCGGATGTGAGAAATCTGCAGCAGACGTTTTGTCAGTTTGATGTTTCTGTTTGGTTCTAAGTTTGGAAAGCAAGATTATGGAACCAAGGAGCCCACAGTTCTGGAAGATTTTTTTTTCCTTCTGATGTGAAGTATTTCACATTTCATAAGAAATGTTTATGCATATGTCCTTAAGCTGCTGTAAAGGCCCCTTTCAACAACCTGTCAACAAATTCATGTCACAGTCTCCACAAGTCAGGTATTATTAATGTAGGATATAGAGGAAAAAGACAACTTGAAGAAACACCTGAAGAAACACCCCACGCTGAAGAAACACCGCTGTATGAATTGCAGTGTTGTCTTCTGTGCCTGATAAGATAAAGAGTTGTGAAAAGTTTAAAAGCCACAATCGTTTCACATCATCCATACAAAGCAAACACAGGGACTCTAAGGTGTGGAAAGGCCTCCCTAAATCTGCGATGCTCTCAGGAGCGACACACAATGGGATAGCCCGGTATACTGTGGAACGCTCCCACAATGAGGTGGCAGGAACGAAGGTAGCACAGAAGCAGCAACAGGACCGGGAGAAGGAGCAGGAGCAGCAGCAGCAGCAGCAGGACCAGGAGCAGCAACAGGACCAGCAGCAGGAGCAGCAGCAGGAGCAGGAGCAGAGCAGCAGCAGGAGCAGCAGCAGGACCAGGAGCAGGAGCAGCAGCAGGACCAGGAGCAGAAGAAGTAGCAGGAGCAGCAGCAGGAGCAGAAGCAGGAACAGCAGCAGGACCAGGAGCAGGCGTAACTCTTCCCCGCGGCCTCAGAGCGGCACTCGAGCTCCGCCACCGAGGGCTCCCGAGATTTGCATCCCTGTTATTCCCACCCTGCATGGCCGTTTCCCATCAGAAACTGATCCTGTTTTCAAATCTGTATGTTTCTTAGAACTATGCCTGGAAAACTAAAAGAAAACACAAGAGCTGCCCTCTTCTTCTTGGTTCTGGTAGAAATGGAAGTGCCAAGAGAACGGCTTCCCATAGTAACTCAGAATTCCTGATTCTGCATAAGAATTCTAAAATAAACACATGCACATATTACTGTTTTGATTTTGTTCAGAGATAAACCTGAAGGGTCAGTCTCCTTTTTATTAAAAATGCTCTTACTCTAACCCATAGGGAAAAAAAATAAAACATGGTTATGCAGTTTTGTTTCTTGGATAAAATTCCTCAGACAAGGTTTCTTGGAATTTTTTTTTTTTTTTACATGTTACATATATATATATATATATATATCTATATACACATATGCACACATATGTATAAAGTCTATTCAGGCAAAACCCCAAAATCTGGTAAGATTTCTTTGAGAATTTGTTTGGATTTAGTGGATCTGACTCTTCCTTCATAGTTCTATGTTGGAATGGTTTTGGAAATGAGACACTGTTTTGTTACTAAAAGCTATGATAGCAGAATCTCTCATCTCTATTTAAGCTGCAGACATTTTTCTTCAATCAAATAATATTTGATTTGCCAGATAATGTTTAATATGAGGGAAATAGAAACTGTCCTTTATTTTGTGCACAAACTGAATCTGAATTAATAAAAATTCTGAGATCTAAACCACCTTTGGAATGCGCAACTGCTGCCTCTACAGTATTTTTTATAATGTGAAGAACAAGGGAAAAAAGTGTTTTGCACATGAAGGTTACTTGCACATGAAGGACTTTTTCTGAAGAGAATTTAGGCAAAATGAAATACTTTAAATTCTTTGTTAATAGATAGAGATTTTTATAAAACATCAAACAATCTTGCTGCCTCCAGAGGATGCCTTTTACCCACAAATCTTCATTTGATTACACTCAAAGGAAGCAGTGGTCAATTTTAATCAAACCCTAAAAGACAAGTAATAGCCTTCCTCCACAGTCCTGGTGGTCTTGATTTCTTCCTGTGGAAAATAACAGCGAATCAGCACAGTGGGGCTGGAGGGTAGCTGATCCAGAAAAGCATATGATGAAAAGGTATTTAGAAAAGCTGGTCCATTAACTGGACATTAACTGTAAAAGACTACTGCCTAATAACACTGCGTTTCAAGAGCAATTCAGAGCTGGGATTAGAGCCCAAATTCTACATGGTGTGGACACAAGCCACAGACCAGAAGCTTTAGACAACCTTGATGATATTCCAACAGAAGAAAGGTTGGTTAGCTTTGTACCTTAGCAAGCACCCAGAAGGGCATGAATCACAGTGTGCAGAAGAGAGTTTTTTCCTGTATCTTCGTTAATTGGATGATAATATATTATTGAATGTTAATATAATTTAATTAAGAGTCTTGTACAGTAAATGAATACATCCGTATCTTTTCATGGGGCTTGAGACTAAGGAAGTTCCAGGCTACCAAAAAAAAACAAGAGTTTTTTTTATTCCTACCTGAGCAAAGATGGCAATGAGTAAAGAATATACTGTATGGAAATCTGCTTGTTCAAACTGAAAAATAATAGTAAATATTAATCTTGTCAAACCACTCTTTCAGTAATAGAATACTATTCTGTTAATACAAAACTAGCAGGTAACATATTCCTCTTGAAACAAAAGAGTGATAATTAAACAAACGCTGAAAATTAAACTCAGAGGAACAGAGGCACAGCCAGATGAAGGGTGTTCAGGATATCCTGGGAGGTGCTCAAAGCAGTCCCCTTCTCCATCTCTCTGAAGGTAATAGAGGAGAATGTTGTGGGAAAGATTGTTATTTAAAAAAGAATTGTTTCCACTCTTCTTGAAGTCAATATTTGATATTTGTAACAGCAGGGACTCAAACACAGCTCTTTACTGTTGCTCTGTCTGCATCATGCCCCTCTCCAGCAACATGACTGAAGTCCCTGAACAGTCTGTGGCCCTCTGCAGGGATGGAGATAAAGCCTGTGCTCCCTTTTCAGTTTTCTTTGTAGACTTGCCAGGCCTTCTCTGGGCAAGACTTCTCTTCTTCATACAGACTCTAATTCTTCAGTTGCTAGGGCAAATGATAATTTGGAAAAAAAAAAAAAATGTGTTGGGCTGTGCTTGGTTTTCATATTAACAAGGGTAAAAATGTTTCTAAATGTTTCTGCTCAGAGTTTTGGAATGTTGTTGCCCTTCTTCTCCTCTGGGGAGTGTCTTATCCAGAAAGGCCTGGACAGACTAGAAAGGGCTGCTATTCTCTTGGCAACATTTATTACAGTCATGGAGGGCAAACAACAGTCAGTTGCACCCTCTGAGCACTGCTTCGGCTTCCAATTCACACAGCAAAGAAAAACATCTTCTTTGACTTCTATTCAGTTTTATGATACACAGAAATCAGCATAAAGTTTTAACGCAAATTTTAGCATTCACATTGCAGAACTCTGTTTGACAAAACACTCCATACTTCCTTAAAGTTTTGTACAATTTGAGCACTCTCTGGCTTGATTTAAATATTTACCTCTTGAAGGTTCAGCTTTATTTAACATTACATTTATTAATGCATCTTTGAGCTAATACATCTTTCCCATTGTTTTAGTTACACTCTTGGTATCTTTCACTATTATAAACATTTTTGTTGTGCAATGCCTGAATATTTCCACTTGTTTTTTTCAGAGAGCCTGAATTAAAGGACAGCATGCGGTAGGAGGATTTTACGAGCAGACAGAGAGGGAAAATGCAGGAGAGCAAACAAACATGAGCCATGATTGATGATTTCATGCAGAAACTGAACATTTTGAAAAATTTTAGTTCTTCAGACTTGACAGCTGCTTGAATATGTAGCATTAATCCTAAGGAAGGATCCCAGCTTTACTAAGTACTGTAGAAGACAGCAGATATCCAAAAGAGGGCAATTCTGGTGTCTGCTGTGCAAATGTGAAGAGAACAGAGGATTTCCTCTGCAGGACTTCCAAGGTGCCTGAACTCCTCCTTCACAGCATGAACAGCACTGATGCCCAAGCAGCAGTCTGCTTCAAAATGCCTGGTTGCTTTTACATGTCTAATCCTGCCCAGACTTCCAGGAGGAGAGAGGTAGAGATTCAGTTATGAAAAGTGCTGTCTGGGACATTGTCCTAGTTTTGGCTAGGGCCCTGATATTTTTTGATACCACCTAACATCGTTGCTAGGGGCAGGGGAAGTTGAACAAACACGGCACATGAAGGGAACCCATCAGCATTTGTCTCATTGTTGCAGGGTCAGCAGTGAGCATTTTACCATGTGAATCGCCCTCTCTTTTATATACTTTTGTTATTAATATTGTTGCTCTTACTGTTTGGTTTTTTATCTCATTGCACTCTCCAGTAAATTGTTCTTATCTCAACCTGTGATCTCTGCCTTTTGTGCCTCCTATCAGAGGGGCAGATGGGAGTGGCTCATGGTCTTTTTTTAGTGGGAGTACTAAACTGGGCAATGTAATTCCTAAACCATGACAGACATTTTGATGACCATCCACATCCTCTTCACAGGCATGGAAGGATTCACTCCAGTTTATTATTGTCTGGGCAGGCAGCATCACGATCAGAGGTCTTGTTTTTCACTTTTTCTGAGGAAGGTATTTCTGCCAGCGATCCTTCAATTTCTTTTAGCCTTGGGGACGAATTCCTTTCTTTTTGCAAGTGCATGACAAGAAAATGCCATGTAGATATGGCATTATCTGACAGTTCTCCAGCTGGAGCCAAACTTGCATCTCTCTTAAAAGCTCAGGATCTCCAGAGGGTTCCCAACAGAAGCAGCAGAAAGCAGGAGAATGGCTGCACCATTAGTTGTGTGATGTTACTATTTCTTAACATCAAGAAGTAAAACTCCTGTCTTTTCAATAGTTTTTAATCATAATGATGACATCTAGCCAAAGCAATTCACACACAGATTTCTAGTGAGCAATTGGAAGAGTGCTAGAGAACAGTGCTTGGGACACAGCCACATGAATCCTTAGGGCCCAGTTTTTTGCAAAATCTGACCCACAGACCTGAGGGAAAAAGACAAACATTAAAATCTTCTTGATGGGAAAACCACTTTCCCTCATACGTGTCTCTCTAATGACACACCTCTCTCTGACTTATTTCCAACACAGACTGCCAGACAGAACACCAGCTCTGCACAAACAGGTTTCCTTGCAGAACACTGTGGCCTCAGTGCTCGCCCAAGTGACTGACTCTTGAGAAGAGGATTAACACTGCAATACCCCACAGCTGTGGCAAGTTACAGTAATTCCTACTTGTGGAGCCAGCAAACCTGCAGTATCACCTCATCTGCTCAAGGGGCTGCAGGAGCGCTGGTTTGCACTGGCTCTGCTGTGGCATAAGCCTCAAGTACAGCATGATCATCCAAGGTCCCCTCAAAAACAAGGCTTATAGTTAAATGGATTTGAATTGAATCTTACCAAAGAGACATAAGGGTATCATGGGAGATCCTGTAACACGAAGGCATTTGAGAACTCAATTTTTTGTGAAGCGTCTGTTTCTGTTCTAGGTCTCCATTGGTGTCTGCAAAAATGTTACTAGCTACCAGTTGGCACAAAATTTGAGGTAGTGAAATGGAAACACTGAATGAGTAACCTATTAAAAGCAGCCTAATTATTATTTTTTTTAAAGTGCTATTGTTACATTTCAAATCAAAGATTGAAACTCATTTCTGTAGCACTCTTGCCAAATACATAATTTTGCACAGTGAAGTACTTGGAAATATTTGCATACAACCTCAGATAAAATTTCAAGAAAGCAAAGAACCAAAATAAATGTTAAGCTGCTAACAAACCCAACACAGTTAATTCTCTTTACTACACCCTTATAAAGACAGCTTTATGGTTTTTTCCAGATTGAAAAAAAAAAATTCTTGTCTTGTCTAAAGTTCTAATCTGTTCAGGACTTTTTTATTACTTCTCTAACCTGAGTGTTGTCAGCAGTTCCCTCAGCTTGGTGCAGTTTCTCATGTCAAGCATCTGAGGGCATGGAGAGTTTCTAAATTAAAACTGCAGTTGTGCTCAATTCATTTGAAATATGACTAAAACATTCTACCATGATTCTCTCTATAGTATCACGTTAGCTCAACCTCCCTTTTTCCTCCTGCTACAGACTTTTTGATATATATTCCTGTTTCTTTGATCCTAAGTGAGAGATCATGCAGTGCAGGACCAATCCTGCAGTACTCCAAGGCTGGCACAACTCCACAAGCCAGAAGTTTATGAACCACTTTTCATCTGATGAGTACTAATTTTTCTACATAGGCTGCCTCCAGCATTTCTCACTAGGACTCAATAAATTTGAAAAATAGTTTTTGGAAATATTGCAAAATGAATACATACAGAAAGAAGAATTTTGCATGCAAAACTGGGACATGAGCACTATCAGCTCTACCAGTCTACTTCAACCTGCACAGTTCTTGGCAATGCCGTATGGAGATCTAGGGACTTTTGCTGGTGTGCCAACAGACATCACAAGTTCAGTGATGAGAAAAAGAACACCCACACAAACAAAACAATCTTCACATGCCCCCTTATCCCATTCTGTCCTCGGTCTCTATTTCCCTTCCTGCTGCTGCGGATTACACTAAATCCATCAAGACCCACCCAGTGAGACGGTGAACCACAATCCCTCAGGTCATGTTCCTGCCCCAGCCTCGATTGCTCATAGTCCCTCAGAGTGTACCTGCACCACTCTGAGTTGCTCACAGGATCATCAGAGTGTCCATACTCTCCTCAGCATGGAATGCTGCTCCAAGAGCGTAGCTCCAGTCCCCAGAAGTTGTCTCTGTCCTTCTAAAATAATTTTTGAGTGGCAGCAACTGTAGACTTCTGGGTTAAACTGAAGTTTTGATAAGTAATGGGTTTTCCCACTGTTGGCAACACTTGTTTCAGAGTTGGCTGAAAGCAGCTGTGAACATCACACTGGTCAGCACTGCTTCCCTCTGAGACTGCAAGTTATGCCCACTTCTATGCCAACAATAAACTCAGAATAAATTAGTGTGCACTGAAAAACAAAATGGTCACATTTGACAAAGTATTATGAAAATAGCACTTAATTGTTACTAACTCCAATATTTATGTCATACTCATATACTTTACACTACCAAATATTTCTCATCAAAAGAATCCTTTGAACTTGTAATTTATATATAAAGTAGACATTTAATTTGGGGGGTTTTAGTTAAAAAGTAGTTTTGCCAATTAACAGATACAAATCATACCCCGATTCTGGTTAGCAATTTGCAATCATCTACATTTGAATCATTTACTGAAATAAACAACTCAGGGTACAAATTGTTTGGGTTTTTTTGTTTGTTTGTTTGTGGTTTTTTCCCCAAACAAAAAGCAAAAATTAAAACCCTGGCACTTTCTCTAAAAATCTAAGTAAAAAATTATGAAGCTCACAGGCTTCTAAGCAGCAATTTGCATAATTGGCACTGAAGTGGCATTGAATATGTAAGGTATTGAGTCCAAGCAAATAGCTTCCAAGGCTGTTGGGTAGTTCATGTTTGCACATATGCTTTCTATCTCTCCCATGATCCAGAGATCCAGGATTGGTTAAAATAATATGCTTGGAAAAAATGTGGGGATTTTCAGAAAGTTGAGGGCTTATACTAGTTTTTCAGTTGTTGTCATCACACACTGATGAAAAGCTGCCCTTGCAATTATACTTTTTCATGAAGACCAGAAAGGATTTATTCTCCAAGAAGGTAACAGGTTCACCTACACACACTGAAAGGGAAGAAGTAAAGGAGGGCTCATCTACAAGGCCAGCTTTTAAAAATGAAATAGTATCTTTGTGTTCCCATTTACGAAGAAAATATTGTCCAGATTCATATGTGTCATATGCTTCCCAGTATGGTACATAACTTTGAAGAACTCTACAGATACAGCTGGTCCATAGGCTGTGAGATGTTCTCCATTCCTCTTAAGATCTATGTCCTGTGCAATTGTCATTTTTCAGTTCAATGCATCCACCATATCATGACTTTGTTACTGCTGCCATTAAACAGTTGTTGAAGAAGTAAGTAAAACACACATTTTAGATGGACTTTGCTCTGAGGGTCTGAAGTTGAATAGTATCTACCCATGGAGAGATTTCCCTGACCAATAGCACTTGGGAGCCTGTGCTTCTGATTACATCTGATATTAGCTTCCAAGAGGTTTAAGGTTAGGATCCTTACTACCTTAAGATCATACTGTTCTTCAGCTTGGGCTGAAAAATCTGGAATGTGTTTGTTTTTGTCTTCATCTGCATCTGACTGAGTACCAATATGAATTTTCTCCAAAAAATGGGATGATATTTTATACACCAGCCAAGTCTGTATTTTTACAGATTTCTGCCTGCTCAAACTCCTGGTGATTCACTGAAGTCTCTGCATGCCTACTGGGAGCTCATAAACAAGAGGAACACAGTGGTGCCTGATATCTTCACCTCAGTAAGATCTACAGAATCAACTGCAAGATCTAATGAAGCTCCTGCACCTAGACATCAGTCTCAGTTCCACTCTGAAGATTAATGCAACATAGCAGTATATTACATGGTGGAGTACTTGGTTTTGAGCTGCTGTAATTTAAAAACTGCCAAACACAGATACGTTTCCATCTATTTCAATTTAGATGAATGTGCATGGGTTTCAACAAACACAGTTGAGGACAAAGGCTGGTGGCAATTGTTGAGGAATTCATTTAGTGCAGGTAGCTGGGTATGCAGCTGCAGTGTGAGCTGCAGGTTTTGCTTTGTGGAGCAGGAGCTTGAGCCCGAGGCAAAGGTCTGTGAACTGCTGACCCTTTGCGTAACAAAGGGCCCCAGGGACCTGTGGTGCCAGCTAGGGGACTGGGCACTGCACGACCCACAGATTTTCCTGCTTAGACTGTAGGGTTCCTTTGTTGGGGTCCCTCCTCAAGGGCATCCAGATAGAGCTGTTAATTTGTTATTTAGTTACTGCACCATGATAATAGTATTTCAAGGATCTGGATGTCTGAGACTGCTCTGGGAAACCTAGCATCAAGCATCTATGACTGTGTGAGTGTGGGGGGTGTAGCTGCCAAGGTGTTTCAGTCCCAGCTCAGATGGTACAAGAATGACTTCCAGAGTGGGTCTTGGATGGTCAGACAGGGAAGTTTTTTGTTTGTGGAGAAGATAGGTGGGAATTCCAGTGTGCCTGGTTAAAGATAGTGTGCCGTAGATTAAAGAGGGCTTGTGAGTCAGTTCTCAGCAGTACCACCTCTACTGTAAAAACACATTTATACAATAATTAAAAATGACTGGCTGTGCACTATTCTTCTTTCTGGCCATATGCACATCTAATCCTTCACAACAATAAATATGTGCAGAGGTATCATGTATTGCTTTCAGGTAACTCTTCTCCCTTACACTGCAAAAGGCTTAGCTTACACTTAGTTGGGCTCCATATCCAGTGGATGGCAAAAGTTGTTGTTAATGGGTTAGGCTAGGCTAAGCAAAGCTCTAACAAGTCAGGATTGTATATAATAGAGAAGTGGATTGTCTCTTAAGTCTCACTTGGACACATATTCTTCATTTCATGTAAAGGCAACTGTATAATTCTGAGAGTTTTTAAATTACAATTTGCTGATCGTGATGCACTTTGCATAGTTGATGCCATGTGGAAAACATGTGGGTGTCATTTTTAAAACAATTTGCTTCTGTTTGAGATCTTTCATCAACAAAACCTTCCATGCAACTCTTTTCTCTGGTGAATGTTCAACAAAAGCATTTTTGCAAACAAAAAATTGCAAAAATCAGCATAAGAAGACCTTCATAGTTTGACAGAACTGGAGTAGCACAATAACCAACAGAGCAGAGGACACATGCACTTAACTCTGAATGTGACTTACAAGTGAGAAAGAACTTCATTTAAACTGACACCACCACAAAGAAATTTACAATCTCACTTTCTCCAGTTTCTCTGGACATTTCAATCTGCCTGGATCAACCCACCCTTTCTGTGTTCCCAAGATGGTGGAAAGCAGACTCAGTACTGTGTTGCTGTTGATCAGTCTCTGGACCTCTGTGCTCTGATGAGCATAAACCAGACATTTCTGGAATTAGTTGTATAACCTGATATACTGAAGTGAGTCCAAAGGAGGGCCACCAAGTTGATTATAGGGGTGGTGCACCTCTCCTGTGAGGAAAGGCTGAGAGAATTGGGTTTGTTCAGGCTGGAAAAGAGATGGCTTAGAGGTGGCATAATTGCAGCCTTCCAGTACCTGAAGGGAGCCCATAAGGAAGATGGAGAGGAACTTTTACAAGAGTGTGTAGTGACAGGACAAGGGGTGAATGACTTTAAACTGAAAGAGGGTCACTTTAGATTAGATATCAAGAAGAAATTCTTTACTGTGAGGGTGGTGAGGCACTGGCACAGGTTGCCCAGAGAAGCTGTGGATGCCCCATCCCTAGAAGTGTTCCAGGCCAGGATGAATGGGGCTTTGAGCAACCCAGTCTGGTGGAAGGTTATCGCGGGTGGAGTTTGGTCCCGCGACAGACCCAGCGGCACATCTTGTATGGGAGACAGGACACACACACAAGTGTATGTGACCCACAAAATGGCGTTTATTAAAACAAGAAGACAGTTTATATACAGGGGGATACAGAAGGTTCAGGAATAGAGGTGGGTTTCTTGCTGGGGAACCTCGAATCCCGAGAGCTAGTGATAAGTGAACTTGGAGGGATAGGCTGCATAGAATATGTCTGGTCACGCCAGGGGAAGGGAGAGCTTAGGGAAGAATGGAAGGATTGTCCTGGGGGCAGAGACATGGGAATCTGCAAAGGCTGCAAGGCTGCGGCCTTGTAGCTGGGTCCCAAGCAGTTCTGCGCAGCTGCAGTTACTAGGAGACTTCGATAGAGATCTCTTCTTCTGAGCCTTCTTTGTAGTTCTTTTGCATCTCTCTCCACTCTCTGTAGGCCTCTTCTGGTCCACCCCCGACAGAAGGTGACCCTGCCCATGATATTTAAGGTCCCTTCCAACCCAAACAGTTCTACGAGTTCTATGATATTGCGCTGAAAAATCAAAATTGTCCTGCTCTATGTTTCAAGTCCTATTCCAGAACTTAAGAAATCTATCCTGGGTTTCAAGAGGGGTCTTGAATAATGCCTTGGTGATACAATAGTCCAGGCTGAAATGCACACCTCATCCTCATTGTTAGCAAATGGTCCTTCAGCCTTAAATGACCTTTATTTGCTCAAGAAGCCTAAATCTATACTTTTATCTGTTAATTAGCCATTTTAATAGGGAAATGGTAATTTTGGTTTATGATAAGTTTATTTGTGACATGAAGTTCTGTGGTAGAGCTGTCTATTCAGCACAGGAATGGTAGCATTCTGCTTAAAAACACACCAATATTTTTAAATTCCAGTATAGTCAAATATCTCTGCTTTTCTAAGAAGTGGATTTGGAAGCTTCCCAGATACTACATCTGCCCTTTCTTTTTTCATCACACCTCAAAGAATGAAGCTGACCAGGGAAATAATAGGAATTAACATACTTTTCTAGAATGCATGTGCTACCTACTCTCTCTCTCTGAACAACATCTGGATTTTCTTCAGAATGCCTGGCTGTGTAACTTGGAAATCCATGCCAAAAACATCTGCAAGTCAGCTGCATATTGCAAAACATCTGCAGCTTAGAGCTCATGGGAATCACTTGAATCATGGCAGAGGAAGCCCCAGGGAGAGGAAAGGAAGACGAAGAAAGAGTAGGCAAAACTCCCAAATCTTTGTGCTGCACTGTTTGCATGAAGGAAAAGTAAAACCAAAATGAGAGTAAGAATGAAGAATTATTGGCTCATTCAATCATCATTGCAGAACTGCAGTCACTTATATACAGAAGAAATATAATTTTGTTCATATCACTACAGATCTTTAAAATGCTATCATTCAGCATTCATACGTCTTGATCATAACTGCTTACAAAATTAAGACTGAAAAATGTTTCTTCTACATTATTTCTTTCTGTTGCCAAGTTTCTATGAGCTATCACCTTGTCATAAACCATCGTGGTTTTAGTTCAAAGTCAAATACACCTTTAGGTGTATTTATTTATTATTGTATTTATTTATTTAAAAATATTTTATTAAAATATTTCTTTTAGCTTCCCTGCTAACGTTACTGACTGACTTCATCAACTCTCTCGAGAGAGCTGATCAAAGACTTTGCATTGAACTGGGATTGAACTGATTTGAATTTATAAATTCATTATGAAGAAAAAAAAGAGGTAGAAACACTGTTATCTAAACTGTCTTCGTAGAGCAACAAACACCATATGCATTTACATAAAAGCCTAAAAACGAGACTCTAACAGGGCAAACCAATAGCTTGATACTCTTCATTCAATAGTGGCAACGGGCAATATTGTGCAAGGTATGAGCCATTTTCTGCTGTTCATTCATACCATACTCCCTCAGCATCTGCAGCCATTGGATCAAGGATGGTCATTATATTTATCTCTACACTTACCTATTCCTGTTTTAGATTATGGCTGTGAGAGGATACATACTTGCTTATTCCTCTCCTCATCTGTTTATATACCTTTAGTCCTAAATTTCTCTATAATTTTCTCTAGAGAGAAAATATCTGACCACAAAATAAATTACTAGAATCAGCCTTAGAGTTAGAAACCACATGCCCTAGCAAAGAGAATATGCAGACTAGAAGACTTTTATGGTAGAAATACTGTTCACTGCTCCTGCTGAAGCCAGGCTACAGCATAACAAGGAATGAGGCCAAAAGGAGTACCAACCCGTGACAAGAGAAATCCCGTGGCTGCATTCCATGTCCCAGAGATTTTTCATGTACCTACCACTAGACTACAAGTAAATAAAAGACAATTCTGTAGCAAAGATCAGGAGCCCTTTTGCAGTTATGGACCTTAGTTTCTACAAATGGCAAAGTCCACTCAGAAACAGAAAGTAAACATAATCTCTCACTGAAGTTTCTGATAAAAAAAGAGGCCTCAGGGGAAAAAAAAATAAAACACCAAAAACAAAACCAACAAAACCCCCCAAACTCTTACCTTTCTCATAAAGCCTCTTTAAATTCTGAGGAGAAGGTAAGAAATAGCTGCAAGCCAAGATATATCTTCAAACTGCCACTGTTGCTTTCTTGACTGAATTTCTATTTTGAAAAGTGACAGGGAAAAACAAAACAGCCTCATTTTCAGTGTTTGTTCATTTGTGGTCTATGAAGTGTTAGTTTCAACAGCATTGCCCAGTTAAAATCATCAGGATTACATGAGTGTCACTGAAGATACATTTGAAAACAAGGAGTCTGGGCAGCACTTTCGCAGCTGGCACGACCACAGATACATTACCAGCCACTACAGTAAGTATACAACTTCATTAGGGTTGAAGACATATGTTCATTAAACATAAATAAAACTAGTTTGCATTAGAAGAAAATCAGTTGAAGTCCAGAAGAGTTAGGCAATGGGCTAGAGGCTGCTTTCACTTCAGATGCTCTCTCTAGTCATACTTTTCTTACAGTGTTTTTCACTCCCGAGAGGAACCGCGCATCAAACACTGGGCTGCCTTTCTCCCACCTTTCCTGCAGATCAGGCTGCTATACTACTTCCTAAAGTTAAGGTCCTTTCCTCAGTCCTGGAAAGAGCCTTCTCATTAAAGAAAGGATGCCAAGTTCAGCACAGAGCTTTCAGTAAAGAACTAAACAGAAAGTTGACAGTGGTTTGTGGGTTACACTTTCAGAAGGGTACATTTTGTTCTTCTTGGTTTCAGTCCAAACTAACATCAGCCTAGAGCTTACTGGAATTCCTGCTGGCTTACACCACTGGAAGTGAAAGTGAACTAGTGTCAAAAGACAAATACATTTTGTTGGTGAAGAGATATGTGCAGTTTGAATCAAAAAACCTCGTACCTTCTAGGAAGTGGTAGCATCAGCCTTCAGTAGTATCATCCACTTAAAACAGCATGGCATTTGTGCCAGTAATAACCAGTTATTTCTATTCTATATTTTATTTCATCAGTAGAACAAAGTTGAAGCACTGAATTTGATCTTAACCTGTTTGGGAAAGATCTGTCTTCTCATTTTATAAGCTTTCAATCAAGATTTTATAAATATTTTTATTTTCATAAAAAAGATTAAAAAGCATGGCATCTAATTGATTGATTGTTTTTAGCTGGCCCAGATGAAAATATGTAATTTTTTTTCTGCTCTGCAGTTTTCTGTAACAAAAACTCATATTGATAAGCAGAGCCACATCATGTAAATTCTACAAGTATTCACTCTTCTTTCATAGATATCTTCATATTGAGTATATAGGGGCAAGAGAAGAACAATTTCCTTATACTGACATTTGTAATATGGAAGGTTTGCACTACTGTGATGTGGAATGCAACACTTGTTTCACCCCCAAGAATAAGAAAAGAAACATATAACAATAATTTCTCACTAGCAAGAACAGCTAAAGCGCAATAAAGTCCAGTCAGCCACAAAATAATTGCATTAAATCTGCACCTGGGGCTGGTTTTCTTTTTTTTTTTTCTTTTTTTGTGTTTGTTTGTTTGGGTTTGTTTTGTTTTGGTTTTTGGGTTTTGGTGGTTTTTTTTTTTTAATTTAAAGAGACAGATGTCATACTGAGAGTAGAAAGATCCTAAATACATGGTGCAGTATGATATTGTCTCTTCTGGGACAGGTGAATAAGACATAAAATAATGTATGCTTTTGAAAAAGTACTTTCTGCTCATCATGGCAATGCAATGCCTTTTTAAAACCAATGACTACAGCATATGTAAGTTCTTTATCCTACTAATTTGAATCTTTTGTAGTTTTAAACCTATTTCCAATAGCTAAGCATTAAAGTAGGGGCATAAAAGCCTTGTGAACACAGAAGTTCCACTGCTCTGAATCCCTCTGCTGTTTGAGAGAAACAGAATCAAAAAGCAGTAACAGCTCTGAAAAGGAGAAAAGGTGGCATCTGTACCTGGATAGTTGCTTACCAGAAAAGAACTAAGATCTTTACAAGTCTGCTTCCGATAAAATTTAAAACAAATAAGCGACAGAGTGGGCACAGGCTGTTTCAATATTATCCAGCTTTGAGACCTGATCTTCTTTATCAAGGAACAGTATCTGTTTGAAGATAACTTCAAGGTTAGCACTGTTTCAAGCAGAGATTTGGACTAGATGATCTCTCAAGGTCATAGATTCATTGAACCATAGAGTATCTCAAGATGAAAAAGACACACAAGCATCATTGAGCCCAACTCCCTGCTCCTCACAGGACTACCTAAAACTAAACCATACTACTAAGAGCATTGTTCAGACACTCTTTGAACTCTGACAGGCCTGTGACCAAACACCCTCTTCAGTGAAAACTAATTTCCTAATGTCCAAGGAACAGTCCTTTCTAACCTCAGGAGAAGTATGATCCCACAAAAACCCCAGTGCTATCAATACATTGATAAAGTCCATCAAGCAAAGACAGGATGCCTGGGACAACGAAGGAACTAGAGATGAGGGTATCTGCTACCTAGGGATGACCTTCTTGTGTCTACTCTCTCAAGAAAACTCTGAATGTGGAGGTGACTGGGACAGGAGAAACCAATGCATATCTAACATTCAAGGTCTTTTCAAACCCAAGTATCAACAAAATAGTTGTTTGGAAAACTCTCACATTTTTAACCCCAGTTGGAGAAAATCTGCATCCACACACCTTCTCCAGCTCTTCTATGTGTACACAATTCCAAAGGAATACACTATTTGAATTAAAAAGGACCATAAATATTTTACTCAGAAGCTTGTGACATCATTTTATTGTATTTTGTAGCATTCTTTCCATGACATGCCTAATACAATATTTGTAACATCTATTGAAAGGCTTGTATGAGGGCATTCACTGCACTTAGAGCCAAATTTGATAACCAATAAGCAAACAGGTAGCTACAGTTCCTACTGTCTTTTTCTTTTTTTTCTTTGAAGTGAGCATTTTATGTCCAAAATAGCAGCCCAGGATCAGAACAATCTTATTGTCCATAACATTATTATGTTTTAGGTAAATATGAACATATGGTGAAAATCTCACAGTTGAGTGGAAGTCCACAAGCAGTTAATGGAACATTCATATGTGTCTAACTACTGCACATTTCGGTAGCAACACTTGTCATAGCTAAATACTGATACATTTGTGCTTATAGATGCTTTATTTCCCTAGTTTAGTTGGAAAGCATATAATCCATAAAACTAAAACTGGTATTTGTGGGATGTTTCTAACATATATGTCAAAATGAGGTTTGTGAAAGTCTGGGATCTGTTTTGCTTTTTCATTTTTTGTGTAGGTCATATGCAAGTTTTATCCCTAGAACTGAAATAATTTCTTGAAGTGACATCTTAAATGACAGCCATTTTAGTGTGAGCTTTTCCCAGCAGGTATCCCAAAATCTCCTTGAATGCTAGTCCAATAATGTTAGATTACCAAATTACACATCCTGAGCCATTTTAATGTCCTACACAGAAAATTGTCTCCACTCCTCACCCCCCACCCCCTAAAAAAAAAAAAAACCAAAGCAAACACCAGCTGCAGATTAAATGTTCTAAACTTCTGCAAATAACTGGCAATACTGGGACATCGTTGACCTCATGTAACTTTTTGTTTCTCCCTATTCAGGTTATTTGTTTTCTGACTGCATCAGGACTAACTGAAATAAAATACTATAGTATATTTGGAAAAAAAAAAAACCAACAATAGACTGCACAAACAATCTTAGATACCAAGAACTCTACATATAATTTCTCTCCTGACACTCAAAATATCTATCGTCATTGTGCCTCATCTTAGAAAACATTACACTTCTTTTCTGAGACAAAATACATGAGGGCTGAGATAAGAGTACAGAGTAGAGTAAAAGATTTGTGGACTAGTCTGGCAAGTATACTTCTGAGCTGACACTCCATAGTGAGCGTCAGTGCAAGGTAGTTTTGCAAATGAGTGTCCTTTGCAAATGAGAAAAAAAATCCAGTTTGTAACTATTGAGGAATATGAGAAGATACTTAAACATAGTAAAAGGTAAACATTTACTGGATTAAAGTATATTACTAGAACCAACAGGACATACTTTTAAACATGTATAAAGTATTATACAGAAAGATGCATAGATGTACAGTAAATATGTTCATTTATATGTAGACAGAGTAGTATGTACACATGGAGTCTCTTGTGCTTCTGTAAGTCTAAGTAGTGAATCCTGTGGCATGTTGTCTTAAAGCAGTTTTATTATACAACTGTTTTGATGAAGCAGGTGCTGAGAACAATGTACATTAACACTAAGTAGGTAATTCATATCCATTTACTCTTGAAATGTACAAATATAGGAAACAAAGGCCATAAATGCAACAGTACCTACACCTCCAAGACTTCCTTTTTTTATTTATTTAAATATGCACAAGTCCGCCTAATGGTGCTACGTAGATTTCTTTCCTGGTCAACATGTTGACCAAGCACTCAGAACATTATCTCCAATGCACTTCAGGACCACTTCCACTGATTCAACTCAGTGTGCTCCTGACCTTGAAGTCTTCAGGTCAAAAATGAGAGGAAAAAATAAAATAAAAAATATATAAATAAAACAAACAAGCTTGTGGGCTTTATTTTCACAAGTTATTTGCCACCAATACTGTCAAAGCAGCTGAACTGTAGTGCATCCATGGGCAGGAGCATATAGCAGCTTTTGTGCACTTTGCAAAAAAAATATATTAAAGAAAATCAAGTCTTTACTGGCTTGTTTTATCTGTTGCTAAAAAGATGCTGTGCTGCTTCTGAGCCCTTTCCATCAAATTCTTTTTCTTCTTTTTTTTGTCCTTTGTTTTTGCTGGCCTTCTCCCTGAAAAAAAAAAAAAAAAGAAAAACAAATCATAACAATGAGTCAAGTAAAGAATACAGAAATTAGAAAAAAAAAAAAAAACACAACAAAAGCAACTCATTGGTACAGAAATTATCAATAGGGACTGCAAAGGTAATGTTGGCTAATGAGCTTTAATCATCAGTGAAAACACAAGTCTTCAACGTGATAAAAAAGGATCCCTAACTGTCATCACTTGTCCACAGGCACAATTTTGCTGGTATGAGTAACCATGTTGATGCAGGTTTCGCTTTTGGCAGGGCAAGTCACACAAGCAACGTTATGCAAGCCCCCAGGGCTCAGAGCCAAATGAGTATGTAGACTCCTAACTCACTGGAAGCTGGATATATGCCTTAGACCCTTGCGTAAATTTGCTTGAGTGAGTAATCCTATTTAAGTCATGTCCAATATATCTGTGATTTCAATGAGAAATTAGGCATTACAGCCCAAGTATTTGGTTGGATGCCATCTGACATACTTCGGCAGAAACATTACCACCTCTGCAAAGAACTGTTGTTACTGCTTATTAGTACACTGCATCTAATTCTCACAGTATATTACTGTGCAGAAACAAAATTACCCTTCATGCTTCTCACTACTGGAAATTCACTGAAAAATAACGAATACCAGGAAATCAGGATCAACTGAGGAAAAAAAATTCTCAAGCTCCTTGAATGGGAAAGTTTTTCCTCTTCAGTTCTAATAATAAAATCAGTGCCCTTTGGTTATCTCAGCAAAGATATCATGGACTGAAAAAATGTCAGATACAAAGGCCCTCATTGAGCAATGCATTACCTTTTAAGTATATGCTTACATCCTATCAAGTCTAGTAGGATTTAAGGAGACGACCAAAGGCTGTCAGGTGTGAGAATGGTCTGGGTTTTCTTGGCAGTATCATATACTAAAATATGTGATCAATGGTAAAAAAATAAGGTTATTAAACTCTAGAAGTCACAACTTTGTAAACTTTCAGGAGTACTAAATGAATGTAACAAGACAAGTAAAAGGAAATTCAATTAGTAGGTTACATAAAAATGTGAAAATACATTTTTCATCTACATTTGTCAGTACACTGCAAAACGGGACACGTTTGCCAATCTGGCTTTGTCTTATTTCCATATTGCTTCTTAATTTAAAAGACCCAAACCAGTTACAAGAGTTTTTCTTTATTTCATAATAACATTGAATAAATCTCACCCTAAAATTATCAAAATTTATGATTCGTTAAAAATATAGGCTTATATACTTCAGCTATATATGTATATATACATAATACACTGACTAGGCTATTATTCTATATGAATGATTGGAATACTTGTATATAAAATAGGACAGGATATTAAGGTAATGAGCACCTGAGTTTAGTCCATATGAAAAATCATAAGGGTCCTTGGAGTTTACTTCTGCTTCTCATTAAAGTCTGGCATTAAGGTTACTATGGCATTTTGCCATTTTTAAATCTAGTTAATCCTACACAATAAATCCCCAGTCCAACCAAGCATTAATCAAAGCAGCTTTTAAGTTAAAACTCTTTAGTAACACTGCATCTGATGACGAGGCACACCTAATGAGGTCAGAGGAAAGGAACACTAGACACAAGTGGCATTACAATAAGACAATTCGAACTATAGAGGTTTCCATATGTACATATATTTTATGGAATTCCACTAGTTGGCACATTGTAAGGCATCAGATCGTGGATGAATGTATAGTTCAACACTGTATTCTAACTTGCACTTTCAATATTATAAATTTCTTAACCCATATCTTCAAAATACTTCTAAGGAAGGAGAAGATGAGCGGCAATTGAAAAGACTGACCAATTCTGCCAGTCAATTGATTCTCACAAGACCAGAAAAATCAATCAGAGCTTTACTGGAGTTTTGCTACCCAGTTTGCTTACTTTCTGAGGTTTTCCATTATACAGAACAATTAGTAAAAGAAATATAAACTTAAATCTGTGTCTCATTTAGTTTCTCTATGACCTCCTCTAGAGATTAATTGCTTACTCTAAGTAAGTTTAAGGCAGTGAAAGATACTATTATTTTTCCTCTAAAATGCTTTGAGATACAAGGATACAATGACTCACAACACAGCTGGTATCCCTGTCTAAGCCTTAGAAAGTAACTCCTGCAACGCAAACATCAAATCAAATTGCCAGCCCACTCCCCATATGACATGCTTAAAATAGAAATGAACTGGACTAGATTTCAGTGATTTGACATGTCATTGTGCAACAAGCACATTACAATGCTTCTGATGCTCTGCAGCAATTGTCCCTGTACCTGCTTTTGTCCCAAGGCACAGCAAAGGCAATATTTTCAATATTTTCAGGACAATATTAAACCATATAGGAAAAAATGCAGATGACTTGGTGATGCTATGACTCCCAAATTCCAAATGTCATTTAAACCAGAAAATAGAATATAAAAGGTATTTCTTGGCTAACCATCAGTTCTCATATTGTTAGTAGAATGCAACAGAGATTAGAGATTAGCAAGAAAAAAGTGACTATAAAGACTAGAGAGTTCAAACAAAGTATGCTGCTGAAGTCCCTATGCATGAGAACTTTTATTAAATGCAGATTTCAATTACAGTGGTTATTTTATCAGCAGAAGCACAGTGAACAGAGGTATCTTCTTGGTATCTTACTACATATTGCTTTTAAGGAACACAATGTTTATGATATATAAAGTAGATCCCCTAAGAGGATCCAGTACCCAAGCTCTCCCAGTTCCCTGACTGGAGGGTAGTGGGGAGAGGACAGCTGATGGCTGAGACAGTCCCTGGGGCCAGGATGGCAGCTCAGTGTCATGGGTCAGGTGTTGGACAACCTCATCTGAGCCTTGCACAACCGTCCCCACACCTTGCCATGCTCACTGCTCCTTAAAGCAAGAGCCCTGACCCCAAGTCCTTCTCTCCATAGGAAGCAGCAGGGCTCTGCCATGCTTGGCTTTGTTGGGAAGCTGAAAATGAGTGGATTTTTTTAGCAGTGGATTAGTCCAGAACCTGCTGTTGCACACAGAAGGTAATTCCTGACTGAAGCAAATGAGGAGGGAGAGTAAAAGCACTGCCTCTTTGGAGGGGTTTTATCATTACTGGTAACAGGCTATAATGTTATTGTACAGAACAGAAAGCGACAATACAGGAGAGCTGGAGAGGAATTTTTTATGAGGGTCTATAGTGATGGGGTAAGAGGAAATTACTTTAAACTGAAATAGGGTCAGTTTAGATTAGATATCAGGAAGAGATTCTTTACTGTGAGCGTGGGGAAGCACTGGAACAGGTTGCCCAGAGAAGCTGTGGATGCTCATCCCTGGAAGTGCTCCAGGCCAGGATGGATGTGGCTTTAAGCAACCCAGTCCAGTGGAAGGTGGCCCTGCCCATGGCGGAAGGGGTGGAACTAAATGGTCTTAAAGGTCCTGTCCAACCCAAACCATTCTATGGTTCTATGACTATCTGAGATATAAAGTCTGATCCAGCCAGCCTATAAACCCCTCCCAATCAGAAGCAGTACCCAAGACAGCAAACAGTCCAGCGCAGCTGCCTGGTATCCACAGCCAGCACACCACTCTTCTAAGCGACATTACATCCTTCCTAGTGGAAGGATGCTTGCCTGCTTGTCATCTGGCACATAGCCATGCACCTCGTTTCTCCTTTCCAAGTCAAAGGTCTCCAGATAAGGCTTCATCTTCAATTTTAATTTTAGGACTGCAGTTTTTATTTGTTTAATGACTGGTGTTAGGAGCAAGGAGAGCAAATACAAATAATTCATAAAAAGACCAGGATATCTGAGCATTGTTTGGGTTACTATATTCCTATGCTTATTTTGCTTGAGTTTTTCCTTGCATACTAACTAGCCTTGAATTTGCCTTGAAAAGCATTTTTATCTTTGTCTAATAAAGGGCTCCTCAATTTTTATTATCAGTCAGCTATGAACACGATTTACAGTATTTAATTCTCTGTAAAGTCATATGTATACACTGAAATGTACAGGGCCCAAGAAAGATCTGATATGTAGCTGATTTCAGTGATCAATTATCCAGCAAATAAAAGCCTTAAAAGTTGATCTATCATTCTGTATCTTACATTTCTGCATAGGTTATCTTTACAGAAGTGATATTGGTAAAGCCATTCATTCAAACTTCTTATTGCAATTTAAAAAAAAAAATCAGATTTGCAATTTGCTTTATAAATTACCAATGAGTAAGTCCTTATTTTTGAAGTAACTTACCCAAATGGGTGGTGTCTTTACAGTGTTAGTCATTAAACTTCTGTTTGGGCCACGAAGTTCTGGTAGGTAGATGGGCAACTAATAAGCTGTGCAATGAAATCCTATCATCAGCTAACCATGTACCATAACTTCTAACGGCAACATATAGGTGATGGTAAAATAACATATAGGTAGTAATGCAATTCCAACATGAGTTCCTGAAAAAGAATTATTTATGCTAATATATACATCAATTGTCTGTATACCAAAGAGTAACAGCTACAAAAAGATTTATTTAACTTGGCTCTTGCTGGAGAAGGAGCATTACCACCTTCGGACAGCTGCAAAGGCAGCTTTCTCTGGACAGAGTTTGGGTAGCAGATTCCTAATATCCAGAGCACTCCTGATTCCCCAGAATTAAAATGAAGCAAATGTATTCACAGGGACTCCCAGCCACATTGCTTGAGATCCTTGACTCAGCCAGCCAGTTTCAGTTCAGTATCTGAATTGTGCTTCACCTGCTGTATAAGCACTGCTGTGCGTACGGCGCTTCTAACAAACAGAGTGAGTTTCAGAGAAAACACAGTATACAGCCACACGGGGGCAGCAGCTTGAAAACATTCAATTAAAAGGGGGGAAAAAAACCCAAACAAAACAACTATCCGCGGTTTTATTTCACAGTGTAATACCCTCAACATTTTCAGCAGTCTCACATACAAATCACTATATTAGAGCTATCAGAATTTTTAATACTCCCTTCTTTATTTAAAACATTCTTCTATTGATGATTACTGAACAATGAGATTTACAGGTGTCTGCCTAATTCCCTTCTCTGGATTTTCAGATGCAGACCTTTCACTGTTAGAAGCTAAGGTACAATGGAGTCCTGGGACAACAGCAGACCCTGCTAAATACACTTTTTAATCTTTTCTTCCCTTTCATGTGTTGTTTTAGGAGCTAAATGCTGTACACCTTTACATCATGCTCCTTCAGCTGCCACTCTACCACAGACCTCATGTACGGCAACATTTCATCCATGTGGGAAGCTAGAAAATTATTATTAAGTCATATCCCTGAAGGATAGAAACATTGGGGAACTAATGACAGCAGTGGAAAGAGGATAGAGATACTCAACGGTTAACCAGTCAAAGAGATAACTCAAGAGAATGGTGGCAGAGCACAGAATCATTAAGGTTAGAAAATAAAGTATCTCTAAGATCATCAAGTCCAACTGTCAACCTAGCACCACCATCATGTTTACCACTAAACCATGCTACAGAATCACAGAATCACTTAGGTTGGAAAAAACCTCTAAGATTGAGTAAAACTTTTGACCAATCACCACCCTGCCAACTAGACCATGGCACCAAGTGCCACGTGTTTATTGAACACTTCCAGGCATGGTGACTCTACCACTTCTCTGGGCAGCCTGTTCCAATGTTTAACAATCCTTTCTTCGAAGAAATTCTTTCTGATTTCTAACCTGAATTTCCCCTGGCACAGCTTGAGGCTATGTCCTGTCATCCTGTCACTAGTTGTCTGAGAGAAAAGGCTGACTCCCACCCTGCTACAACCTCCTTTCAGGTACTTGTAGAGAATGAAAAGGTCTCCCTGGAGCCTCCTTTTCTCCAGCCTACACAAGTCCAGCTCCCTCAGCCATTCCTCACGTACACTTCTGGAGGAGCCCTCTCTAGCAGGATGTCTGCCAGGCACAGACCCGCAGATGCCTCATCACTTATTTCCCATTTGCACCACTGCAAACTACACATAAACACTGACTGAAAAAATCCAGCAACCAAGCAAACAAAGAATTCAGTCCAGAAATTATTCCCTAGAGGTAATTCATTTCCCAGGGGTTTCAGTCAGTTAAAAATTCTGGATACTGAAATTGCCAGAGAAATGCACAAATTGTTAAGAAATCTTACAAACACAGTCAATGGAAAAAAAAAATTCCTCACTTTTAGAAAGGCATCCTTTTCCTAAAGCATGATTTACAAACCAATACTGACACGTGGCCTACAGGAAGAGGACATAAAGAGCTTTAATAACTTTGCAAAACACACACCACGGACATCTCTACCAATGCCACCTGCTACCAAATTCATGACAGTTTTCATAACCTAGTTTGAAGTTGTGGGTTTTTTAATACCATAACATTTAGGCTGAAATTGGCTGTGCTCAATGTGGAGGAATGTGATTCAGAGGAAACCAACCACAGTAAAATACCTTTTTGGATAGGGAGTGAAAGACATTGGGTCTTGGATGGTGACTCTGGAAAAGAAGTAAGAAGATCAAGGAGATGGGACAGAAAGCAATTCCTCATTTTTCTGGGTGAACTTTTGATGTCATTTGAAACAAATCTTGTGAACACATATTTGCCTCTGAAGACACCAGAAGGGGATCACATGGAGTACATCAGCTGCCCACAACATCATTTCAAATTCCCAAAGACCAAAATTTGTAAAGGTGGATTAATTAACATTTGCAAAGCATGAAACCTTGTAACAATGGACACCACAGGAAGTAATGAATTATTTCATTATTCTTTCTTCATTTTAAGAGTTAAATAATGTTGAGTAAATAAGATCTTAGAACAATTACTGTCTTGTTATTTCTACACAAACCATTACAAAAGCACTTGAAGTGCAAAGCTAACCTGAGTGATGTCTAATTCAGCCCCTGACATTCAGAATTCTGACAGTTTTTCAATTTAATAATTTTTCAACTTTGGGTAAATCACAACCAACATTTAACATTGCATATATTTGGCATTTTCACACACCAGACATCAGCTACTGACATGAAAGTTAATTTAAAAGATCTAAAGACCAATTTTTAAATAAAAGAAACATCAAAATAAAAAAAAAAAAATCAAGCTCCTGTATCTTAATCCTGCTGCCTTTTTTGTTTTGACACATGCATTAAGAAATTAAAGATTTAGGATAAGAAAAAGCAAAGTGAGGTATTCTTTTTCCCCCAAAGTACACATCTATTTTTTTAGCTGGCCTGAATACAAACTAACTAAGCAATACTAAAAATCTGATGTTCTTTCCTTCTGAACAATATTGAGTATCATGAGACATTCTCATCTGTTTAAGAAATACTGATTCCTACACAAAGAATGGAATTAACATGACACAGTTTCTGAAAGTTTAGTGCGTTTTTCCTCAACTTTAGGACAAATTCATGGGAAAAGTGTCATCTTACATAGCTGAAATGCAGTGCATTTCCACAGTGTAGTTTTCCAGAGTAGACAGTAGATGGCAGTGAGGTATTAACTGAAAACTGGCTTCCACTTCCGTAACTTCAAAGAGTATTATTTTTTTGTTTGTAGAAGTACAACATTCACTAATGAATATAGAAAGTGAAGTCATAAAAATTCACACACACGTACTTGGAGAAGAAAGAAAGAGAAAGTATACCAGGGGAAGAGGAAAACTAGCAAACTTAAGGGGAGATGGAAACTCTCATAAAACTCTCATAGGAGACCTGAATACTGAATAGTATAGATGCTTAAATTTTGGGTCCCGTTGTCATTTCAGTCACAGTTGTGTGAAAACAGATAAGTTTCCACTGCAGCCAATATGTTTGTCTAATATAAATTTAGCTCAGAATTCAAACTATATGAATATCAGTTGCATGCAGGGTATTCACCACTCTTATCTTAGCCAACGTCATGTCAGATCAGATACTTTGCAAGCAGAGCCAAGCAAAATATTTCCAATAAAAGGTTTGGTTTTTATTTTCCTTCCTTTCACAGAGTAATATAAAGCAAATTTCAAAATAATAAAAGAATATTTCTACACTCTCCAGAGTACACATACACATGTAAATATATTTTAACTACAGACAACAGTTATACCTAAGAACTAATTGGTTTGAAATTCTCTACGTTTGACTGGACACTAATCTGATTTAAAACTCCTTCTACCCAGTATTTTAAAACAGATTCTTTATTTTTCTTCCTTTTTCCTGGTCAGTTCAATTAATTTTATTTTTATCTCATCACACTGGGAATAAAAAATGAATTCTATTGAACCAACACTTATTTATGGCACCTCTAAGGTTTAATTTCATACTGGAAATTGCATTTTGTTCACTTAAGGATTTCTCACAGAGAGAGATGATACTGAGAAGCTAATTTTTTTAGAGCTGTTTTTGCTTTTGTGCAACACTATTTAGTTGTGATGAGTTAGTCCTTTTTTAATTGCCTTTAGGGATTCCGGTCAAGAACAGAGGAATAAATTCGTTCCAGGATCTTTTATTTTTTTTTCCTTTTTTTTTTTTTTAATTGAAACAGCTCAAAAAATATTTTTTATTATCACTTCTGTTTGTGTTCAAGTATTGCACAGTAAAACTTATTTAAGTTCAGAAAGAAAAGAGGCTAAATTAAACATCTGAAAACAAACTAAAGTATGATCCAGCAGGAAGATTCCTACTGAATAACAACTGAAAATGAGTAAGAATGTATTCTTTCTAATATGATGTAAAATTATTACCTCATTCTGCTTATATAGTGTACCAAATTAACTGCTGCACCTGCACCGCTCACTGATACTCATTTGGTTTATACTTCACAAGGCACTGTAACAGAGGGTATTCACACTGCCTACCTAAATTTGGTCAGATTAGGCTCTGTTTATTTGTAACTACACTGGTGTAGACAGTGTACACTTATCCCTACTCCTCAGACATTTGATCAGACTACTGATCTAAAATTAGCTTTCAGGATTTCCCTATACCTGTACATTCCACACACTATGGCCACAGACTTCTCCAGAGTAACGCTACACCTGCATTACCTAAATTAAATAGTGTTAGAGGACACCTCCAGACACTGAACCTCAAACTACCTGTCATGTTTTGACCTGGGGCAGTCCCTGTCCTTCCCAGAGGCAGCACAGGCCAGGGCTGCTCCCATAGGCACGTCCCTGGCTTGGGAGCCCTGAGCCGAGCAACACGGATATGGACCAATCTGTGGCTCTCAACACAGTGCCAGGGAACACTCCAGCAAGTTTAGTGAATACTGCAGAGAGAGTCATGGTCTTTAATCTGTGGCCAGTCAGGATTTAAAAGATGATTCAAGTAACATGGCTTTATCCTTAAATGTATTACAGTAGTGTTATTGCTGGCTAAACAAGAAGTATTTTCCCAAGACTGCCTATGAGGGCCTAGCAACTCATACCTGCATAACTTTGAAAAGTCTGTAGATTAAATAGTAAGTACCTAGATAGGAAAATTAGACTATGTGCATCTCTTTTAGAATGCCTACACTTTGTATGAATACAATTGAAAACTTGCTTTATTGCTTAAAACTTAAGATGAAGCAATGATTGCAAGTGACAATGGGAGTCAAGAGAACCTCTGTCTTACTTATCTTAGTGAGATCTCCTACATAAACGTGAGAAATCAAACATTAGTCTCACATGTTGTTGAGGCTACTGACTTGTTGGAGAAATGTGTTCAACCTAAATCTGAAGAAAAGAGGAAATGGAGAGTCCATCACTTCCTCTGGTAATTATTCCAGGAGTTAATCATTCCACCACCAGAAATTTCTGTCCAATTCCCAACTTAAATTTTATTATCCAGCTATTATTTCTCATTATTCCTTTCTGTCCTACATCAGATTTTTCTCTTCCTGACCTGTAGATAAATATTTGTTCACCATCTTTCTGAGAAGTTAAACATATGGCAGACTTTGCACTTTTCTTTAATGCTTATTTTGTAGTCCTCATACAATTTTTTTTTACTTGTACCTGCACAGTTTCCAACTCAACTATTTGTTCAGTTTCCCAGCAACTTCTATAAAATATGGGTCTCAGCCTGAATGTTAGAGTTCTGAAATTGATTTGTTGTGCTTTTTCATTATTATCAAAGTTATACAGCAAAGAATTGCACTTGAAATTTTTCTCTCTATTTTGTAGTGGACCCATGATTTCTTCTCAGAAACACTGCTTTTTAGATGCCATTACTCATTCTGCAGGTATACAGTCCTAGTTCTATAACTCTTTGATTCTCCAGAATAATTTTACATTTAACTAGATGAAAATCAATCGTGTTTGCTTTACAAAGCAACATGGACTTTTCTTTTGGTCTACTCAATGCTACAGTATTGTTTACCATTATTCTCAGATAATTTCTTTTTCTAAAAGATGTTTATATAATTGACTGAAACAAACAGCAATGCTTACAGAAATATCTTAAGGCCATCACCACTTTTTCCTAGACATTCACACAGCACATGCTTTAATTTCATTTTGTGATAAAGATAAAAAAAACTACAGGTCTATAGAAGTCCCAAGTCTGAACACATTTAAGTGTGATAAGTAGACCTGGACATGATGTCTATGATGTTGCTGTTAGCTTCGCTTCCACAGCTGCAAATATTCATCCTAAAGGAATGGGCTTTGCAAAAGTTTTCCACATATGAATGTACAGGATTAGTCTCACACAAAGTTTGGTTAAACTTATCAGTATGACATGACAAAAACAAACAAACAAACAAACCCCACAAAACAACCAGTGCTGGACTTAACAATATGCCTTTAACAACTTTTATATCAGAAGCTGCAATAAGCCAAATGTGATCTCTCAGGGGGTGCCATAGAGCCCAGACCTGTTACTGACCTTCACAATAGACACATACATCCAGGAAGAGCCATTAGAAACCGAACTAGAGCGAATCTTCAGAATGAAACCAGTATTACTACAATTATAGGGAATGCCATTTTTCTGAATCCAGCTGGAGCTGCTGGGGACCTTTTTGCCCGAGCTGTTCCTCGGCACCCACCACCCAGCAAGTACTAGTCTCAGCTTTGCAGGCAGAAGAGGCTGTGCTAACAGCTGTCAGTCCAAGGCAGCAAGCACAGTGTCGTGCCTGCAGGAAGGCTCAGCTGCCTCCTGTGCTGCTGGAGGCCACCCGGCCAGCTGTGCCGGCTGGATGATGAGCACACGCGTGTTCCTTCCTCCAGCACAGCTGCAGGAGCACCTACAGCTGGGCAGTGCTGGCTTCACATACAACAGCCACGCAGAACTGAGCAAAGGCTCATCTGAAAATTATTTCACCAAACTGAAATAAGCCTGTGACAATAAATTTATCCACTTGAGCTATTTCACATGCTTAATAATGCTAAATAATGACTATGTATTTCAGGCCTGAGTGCATCAGTGTTTAAACACATTTTATTTTAAACTATGTATTTCTTATATATAGCACTGACCTGAAGAACACAACAACAAAAAATGCTTTCTTTCCCCCTCCCAGAGGTAAGAGAGATTGATTTGCTTGGGGAATCATTGAATGGTCTGCAACATCTCTGTTATGGCAACTCAGCACTGTAGATGCTCTCAGCATCACAGCAGGTTGTCTTCCCTCTCATATACACAGCAGCTGGATACACACTTGGATCACATGATATGAGAGGCAATATAACATGGTGTCTAATAATACATGTAGACCAGACAAATTAGGTTCTTTTCTTATTCTGATATACATCCGCAAGAAAGACAGCAGTATAACCTCCACCAAACAACCTGTCAAAATTAAATTCAAAACTAAAGTTTTTTCCTGCATGAAATGTTTTAAAGTATATATTCACTGAAAATTCAACTGAAAGTTGAAGAAAAATGTGTGGGTACTTTCTTAAGAAGTAAAGGGAAAAGAATATGTGAAATAAACACAGCATGTAGCTTAAAGGCTACTTGCCATAAAAGGCTTTTCCTGACTGGAAGTTACAGTACAGATGTACTTAAAAAACAGATGTACATCAAAGACCGTTGATTAGAAGCACAGAGAGAAGTAATTATCAGTTTCTTTCTTTTTAAAAAAGAAATTCTTTATTCTAATACCAATAAAACCTTAGTATGTATAGAATGATTCTATGGGTTTAATTAACCATATGAAAAATATAAATGCATGTGCTATTCCTGCTCCTCATCATCACATTCTTATGGCTACTTTGGGTGAGCTTCTAATGTATGTGAGATCTTGCCTTCATTATTTTGTGACAGTATTACCCCTAAGACTGAATTGTTCAAGACTTTTTTTTTTTGCTTAGAAATGCCTGACGATAATTCCTTGCACCCCAGAGGTACTTCCACCAGTAGATATTGAGGCTGTCAGTCATAGACAGCCCATCCTGGAGTACAGTACAGCAGCACAAACCACAGTCCTTGCTAAACTGGTGGCCAGCTGCAAGGGCTACATCTTAGGAATAAAATGAGCAACCTGGTCTAGTGGAAGGCATCCCTGCCCACAACAGGGAGGTTGGAACTAGTTGATCATTAAGGTCCTCTCAATCCAAACCACTTTATGTTTCTATGAAAATAGAGCCCAAGAACAGGTCTGAACACTGCCTAAAACACTAGCAGGTTTCCTGTCATGTTTCTTGTGCTAACTAATGTGTCTCACATCGGTGTGTGATCAACATTATTCTCAGCCTAAATCTGAAACACAGCACTATACCAGCTACTTGGAAGACAATTAACACAAATGTATGACTTTGACTATCTACTTGGACTGGCTGATACCATTCTGAGTGCTGAAAGGAACTATTTATTTTGACCAAGCTCAGCTAAGCGATTATCAGCTTCTCACATTGAGGTAGAGTTGATCTCTACTGAATGCTAATTATTTCATCATGTTAGCAAATACTCATTTCTTGGCCAGCACCTTCAATGACAATCTATTCCATATGTTGATTTAAACCATCCTATACGATTAATAATGGGTGACAACTGGATCATTTAGTGTGTGACATACTTATCAAATTAGCTACAAGTATCCTTTCAACTGTTTATTTTCTCTACTGAGACAATTAAACCACTATTATGGCCAGTTTCCTTCTCTCTAACTCAGACTGGAATAATTTTCTTCTCCTTTACTGACTTCAGGAGATTCCTTTCAAAATCCTGTTTGAATTTATTCTCCTTCCAGTTATGCATAATATCTTCCAGTTTCCTTCTGTGTAGCTGAATAATTACTCACTCCCTAACACTATCTAGTTGTTCTTCTTTAAACTTATTTCCACATACACAAGCTTTGAACATGTGATTTCTGTTGTTATTAACTTCTGTGTAAATAAACTAGCTAATAGCTCTTTCCTCAAACCTAATTTCAACAGGAAACATAAAGCACTAACACACAGTTGAAAAGAAAGGTTTGTACAACAGAATAAGCATTTCTCCCTGGTTTGCCTGTCTATTGCAGGCAATTTAAATCTGTATAGTTATATGGATTATTAATTAGAAAGTGTCAGTGTTATAGCTTGTCTCTAGCAGAACTAGGTAAGAGTAACAAAGCCAATTGACTCCTACCTCCAAGACGAATGTCTGCAACTTGCATTACATTAATTTTATTTACATGTAATTAGTTAAATAGAAAAATCCTCCCACCAGTAATATAAGCATGCCATCTAGAAAAAATAAGTTTTAAAATGCACATTAGGATGTAATATCAACATCATACCACCAGTTACAGAGTTGTTTATACAGTTAAATTTTTGCTGATACACAGTTACATTTTTAAAGTAAAATATCTTAGACATTTGAATATTTCTAGAATAGGGAAAAACATTTTAAACTATATAGATCTACCCAACGCACAAAACACACAGAAACATTTAAGAGTGATCTGTAAGGTAAGAGCAACAAAGCAATTATTCACTGTCAGGAAATGTGTCTAATAAGATTAAGTGATCATAATATTACTTGTTTCCAACAAATACAATTCTCTGATCTTTAAACAATACATTATTTTGAAATACCTAAATTAGATGACTGATTTATTTTTTAATATCTGGATAAACATACAAGTGAAATCTTTCTGAATCAAGGCTTTCCATGCCAAGTCTCAAATGTGAGGGATTTTTTTATGATTAAGTATGAATTCCTGGAAAACATGGTTTATCATAGAAAAACTGGCAAAACTTTTACAGTATTTGCTCTAACAGGCGCCACTGTAATGGACTGTAGATGTATGAATAGGCCAAGAACAGAAGCTAAAACTAACACTGAACAATACAATATGTTACAAAAGTGGGAAGCTCGGGGTTTTTTTCTTTTTTTTTAAATTATAATAGATGAGATTAATTTCAATCTATAATTTACATAATGAAGAATTTAACTGGCCTGATCTCATCATTTCTCAAAAACATTATTTTGATAAATGATTCTGTTCTGAAATTTCATCTGGCAATGAAATTTTGGTCATCTTTGAAGAACTGATTTATTCTCTTCTTACATGCAAGAATTACTGCTTGGGAACACAATCGAGCTTTCAAACAACAGATCAGATATAAGTTACTATCGCTACCAGAATTTTGTTCATACCATGCTGGCCATAAGTCTTGAACAATGCACTGATCCTCAAATTTCACAAATCCTTAAAAGCCTATGTGCATAATGTTACAGGCTGCAATAGTCAGCTGGTGGCATCAGAATACAAAAACATCAAAGTGGCTGCTCTGGGTCAACCAAGGATCCCCTGAAACCACGACTGTAACAATAGCCCAAAACTAACATGTCAGTAACAGTATAAAAGTAGGACAAAAATATATGCTCCCTTTCACAGGAAACTTCTCCACCACGCATGATGCCTGGCATATCCACTGCCATATGGAGGCACTCACTGTAGAAGGGGTTGGAAACAGGTTTTTGTATGTTCTGATAGAATCCTTTTAAGGGAAAACCTCAGTCTGACCTGCCACTCAGTAACTTCTTTGCCACTGTATGCTGCAAATCTAGTTAAGACCATGCAATTATGATGCTTTGGCTCCTAAGTTTTCAGCTGATAATAAATTAGGGCCAACTTCTTTTGCACAAGAAGTTTGCACTTCTTTCTTATGACACTGAAAATGCATGAAGTTTAGGCTTATCAAGGAAAAAAGCACAACACATGCATTGAACCTGCAAGTCAAGAGTGGAGGTACAGTGCTTTCATGCTAAAATCAGGGCATTTATCATCTTATGTCCTGAATATCAGGTCCATTCCTGACACGATAAGACATGAAACTACTTCTTTCGCAATGCCAACCTACAGCATTGTGTAGTCATCAAGATGCTTCCACTGAAAAACTTGTATCTCCATAGTATATCATCCAAAGATACGTGCCTCATTACACCTCTAATTTAAATGCCTTACAAATCAGGCACATAGTGCCTGCATTTTGGTTATTCGAGGTTTATGACTATAGAAAATTATTGCATATTTTTGCATATGGTTTACAAGTATCACAGTTTGGAAAGACTAGGCCAGGATGGTAGTTACAAAACATGAAAGCACGTGAAGATGTTAATTTCTGATAAAATCACTGGTTAAGACTCCTTCTCTTATAAGCTGATGACATCAGACAACACACTGAAATAAGACCTCTATAATCTTTGGGAAAGGAAAAAGAAAATTATTTTCACTGTCATTAAATGGGGTCAGAAAAGAGAAAGGCATCTGTTAATGTTCTGTGTTGAGGCAAGTTTATTCAGCCAACTATTGTGCTAATGCAAATGGTAACAGTTTGTTGCAGATGTGCAGCGGAATACAATGCAGCCAAATCATCTGGGTTTTTTCATCAGAAACTATACACAGACGATGTTGGTGGGTTTAATAAACATTATAAAAGAGAATTTTAAGCACAGTGCCCTTTGTCTCAATCACCAAAACTACAAAATGTAGTTGTAAATGTTATTTTGAGAAGATCAAGATGCAGGGTGACTCAGAAATCAAAGTCCAAGTGGCTAAGGGGCTTCAGGCTTCTCTATTGACATTTCAAGGCAGATGGAATCTTTTTAGGTTGTAGTCACTTATTATAATGATTTTATTATTATTGTAGCAGAGAGACAGAAATTGACAGAGTGACTGCAAAATAGAGAAAGTATTTTAGGATAGTAAAAAAAGACAAAAACGGTGCTATTGTCTCAGTTGTAAGAGCATACACAGTATAGCAAAGAACTATATTCTACTTTAACTATATCAAATAAACTGCAGACATTTTGCTGACATTACTATATCTTTGGTAAGTTCTCACTAAATTATTTTTTTCATAGAGCTCCATAGGTTTGAGAAATTTTCTCTACGATCATTCTCAATATTCTAGTGAAATGTACAGCTTCCCTTCAGTCATCTAGTCATATCAATTGCCCTTCCCCAGTAAAGTAATGTCCCCACCTGGACTAAAAGGTCAGGTGCTCTAAATTATAGAGCACCAAAGCATATGCTGTATTACTTCTCTTTCTATTTATAATCAAGAACCATATAATTAATAAAAAACCCATGAACTTTTTACCTCTGGCAACATTCTTTCTCTTTAAGAGAGATGGTAGAACAACTCATGATGTTTACTATCACTTCGACTTGTATTTTGAAATCAAACTATGAATATCAGAGAATGGTCAAAGTTGGAAGAGCCTTTGAGCTTAAAAAGAGAGGTTATGAACCTCTCTCTGGAGGTCTTCTGGACTAACCCTCCTGTTCAAGCAGCACCACGCAGAGCCATTTGCCCCTGACTGTGTCCAGGTGGCTTTTGAAAATCTCCAAAGCAGGACACTTCCCAACCTCTTTGAGCAAACCTGTGCCACTGCTTGGTCACCCTCACAGTCAAAAAGTGTTTCCTGATGCTCAGAAGGAATCTCCTGTGTTTTAATTTTTGCCCATTGCCATCCTGTCACTGGGCACCACTGAAAAGAGCCTGGCTCTGTCCCCTTTCCACTCTCCCTTCAGGTATTTACATATATTAGAAAGATCCTCCTGAGCCTTCTCCCCTTCAGGCTGAACAGTTACAGCTCTCTCATATCAGTCTAGATTAATTATATTAATTAATTTATTTTACACAGATTGAAAGATAGCTTTCAAAACTGGAATAGTGAATTAAAGCATTAACGAGTAAAGAGAAGAGATACACAGAATGGAAACCTGTTTACCAAAGAAAAATAAAATACCAGCATAGGAAAAAGAAGCAAATCAGGGAAGTGGGGAGGAATATAGCTTAAAAGGGAGAATTTTGTCAAAAATAGAAGCAAGAAGAAAGCATGCAGAGGAAGTAGAGATGTCCGGAAACAGTTTTGAAAAGTGTTACAAGTCTGGTAGTCTTCAGGCATAAACGAAGGCAGGAGGAATGACATGTTAACATTTTGGAGAATTTATGTTAAGCGGTGCTTTTTGTAATGACCCATCAAATGAAGTAATCAATTATTTAATATAATGCTTTTTAAATGAAATATTTTAATTATGTTATGGAGGGCAGAAAACACATACCATTATGCATGTCTGCTAAGCTCAGCAACTTCAAAAACTGAGTTTTTGGTGAAGCTACCACAGTCTGATGTATACCTGGAATTGTCATTTTCAATATGCACTGTGCAAGCACCTGTATAAGAGTGGATCTGTCTTTGTACAAAGCATTCTGAGAGAAGTGTTGCTCCATAAAACAAGAATATCAGATCTTGTCTCAATAAAGGACTGACAAATTATGCATAAGATTTGAATCAAATATTATGAAATACTATTGATTCTTATTTTTTTCCTCAAGCGACTTAAGAAAACATATCAAATTTTTTGTGGCTATGTTAGAGAGCTAAGTCAAAGAAAAAAACCACCCCAGAAGGAGAAATGTCCCCAAAAAATGCACACTGTGAGCAACAGCTATGTTTCCTCTCCAAACTGCATTATTCCATTGAAAATCATTTATTGTAGTAACCAAGAAATGGAGTTTTAGGGTTATTTAGTAGCCACATCTCGACATTTAGAAAAATAGCTGTATATCAAGTATCACAATTATACACAGTACAATAACAATATAATCATACAAAACAAAACACAATCCGTTAACCACAATCTGAATATTTTCATATGCTTCTGCAATTACTACTTTTAGCCAGTACTGGAAGCTCCCAAAGCCTGGAAGAAAGTTTGTTCTTATGGCATGATTTTAAGGAGAGATTTTACATCCCTTTTTAATAGTAAGATAAATTAAATCATGGTCAAGAGTTTTTGCAATGATATGGAAAGCTAAATATTCTTGAGGTCATGGTTAGGATTCTAGGGGTGTGGCCAGACTATATTCAGAGACATACTGTGCTATCATTATTCCACACTAATATGTAATTCACAGGTACTACGATGAAAAAATCTCTATCTCTCACTCTTCCTTTAACTATTCCATTTCTTGGTTTTGCTCTTGTAAAATTAAAGTCTAAAATACTTGAAAATAAATTGAGTATATTTTCACTGATACCAGCCAATTCCAAGAATACTACAAAAACATTTTTATTGCCAAACTGTTTCAAACTCCATTTCTAAACCAAACTCAGGGAGGGCTCCTTGTGGAGTGTTCAGCACATGTGACCTCTAGATTATTTGTCCTGTTTGGGCTGATATGCGTAACTGCAACACAGTCAGAAGTATTTAATAAATTAGGACACTACTTCTGAGAAAAACAAGAGAACATGATTTAATGGGACTATTTTTAATCTAGCATTTTACAATCTTGAACAGTGTGGAGAAATATAAGACTCAGGCACATTCTATAATACCATCACCTTGGGCAGAAAAGACTAACTTTATGACAGACATTTTTCACAAATCTCTGAGGGATTTAGAACAGCAAGTCTAACTGGAAGTCAGTAAGGCATTTGGAAAAAAGCTGGAGGATTCTCTTAGAACACATTCATCCTCATACCAGACTTAATCACAAAAAATTAAGCACACAAAAAATCTAAGTTTCCATATCTAAGCAAAATGTGTTGAGAGGTATAAAAATCAAAGCAGAATAACAAACATTGGCTCTTGAACTACAGCAACTCAGACAAAAATGTTTCTTGATTTTAACATTATATACACAATTAGATATTAAATTTCCTGGTATTTTTCCATCAAAATAAAGCTAGACTGTAATAAACATTGTATGAAGGCTCAAGCAAGGAAGATCTAGATCTGATTATCCTTATTTTTATAAATTTGGCAGAAAAACACACCAAAACTTCCAAACTAGACTAAGTATCTCTTGCACTTATCTTCAGAAGTGTAAGATCAGCATAAGTACATTTTAGCTCCTTTTTAATGGGGAAATATGTTTGCTAGCAAAAACGAGATTATGGAGCTTGTTTAGTATTAACTTCTGCCAAGCGTAAACAATGTTTCTCTGAGTTCCTACTGAGTCATTCGGCTAAGGACAGTAACTATTATCACTTCATTTTCTGTAAAATGGGTTAGGCTTGATACCTCCCACACTTTCACCTTGCAACAGCTCAGGACTGTTAAACAATCAGAAGGTGCTCATTTTCAAAATCCCATACGTGTGGTATCATGATGACATCACTAGCCTTCAATGGCCCTTTAAAATGAGCTTTTTTAATTTTAACTTTGGCTCAGCTGAACACCACATTCACATGAACGCTAATGTAACAGGATAGCTTCAATCAACTCAGCTTTGAAGACCACAAGTAACACATTTTTAAAAGAAAGCTACTTTTTACCAGCCAAATGCAAATATAACTGAAGACTGAAGTATTTTTATCTGTAGCAGGAAATTGCTGTCCTTAATACAGGATTTGGAAAGTCTGACTATATCGAACCCGGGTTTAGTGCAATCTCTTTTTGGACACACAATTATACCTATTCAAGACAAATGAAACTGCTGACAGAAACCAAGGAAGTAAATTACCAGCTATTATTTTGGTCAGTCACAATGCATTGCATTAGCTCATTTTTCACAACCTAATAGAGAATATGAATTTCTAATATTCTCAAATTAGTATGCTAGGTCATTGCATTGGAGAGTGCCTTCACTAATAACACTCGGTTTTTTGCTGCTAAGTTTTATGTAAATACCATGAAAAACAAATCTGCAGTCCTACAAGACATTCTTTTCTTCACAAATTACATGACAAATGTTTTCACTCAGAAATAAACCAGACCTTTCACGTGAATACCTAAATGAGACAGCGTTTTAGCAAACATTGCAAACTCTAAACCAGAACCTTTAAATATGTTCCCTTTGGAGTTGGATGTCAGGTGAAAGTTTGACAACCACACTGAGTCAAAAATCATGAGCCAGCTGCAAGTAAAATTTAAAACCACTAGATTTTAATGCAATAATTAATTTCCAGTGATTTTCATTCAATCTAAGGCGTTGAAACATTCAAAGTGACCATATTTTCCAACTTATGCCTGCAGCTACAAAGAGCAGGAAAACAGCTAAAACATCAAAAGTGTTATTATGTGGTGCTTCCAGCAGCTGAGCTTAAAAAAATCAGGAAAATGGTGACAAAATTACACAAGAACGCAATACAGGGAACTACCATTAATGTCTTCATTACTACTTTATCCTCTTAACGGTTTTAGGAAGTGATAAGATAAAGCCTTTTTATAACAATTCCTGCAAGTGTTACACAGGAACTTTCACAATTCAAAGAGTTCTGTGGAAGGAACTACCTGAGCTTTCTCAAAGTGTCCACAGGGGACAAATACCCTAACAGATTTCAGGGCATTTGTACCTTTGGCAGCTGAAGCACGGCCACACTGACAGTATCAGTATTTCACTCCCGGGAAAAGTGTCTTTACAAAATCAGTCATTTTTGACTGAGGGAGAAGACAAAAGTTTGCACGTCAAACTGTTCTTACTGAGAAGGTTTTCCCCTGTTCTCTTATTTTTGTCTCAGAAAAAGGCCATTAGAAAAATTATTTTAAGTACAAAAGGTAAATAAACCAATTCAACTGCTAGTGAGCTGGCATGAAGCCTCTACCAGTTTCAGAGAGTTTACACAGTTAATTCTACAACTAGATGAAACTGTGGTTCACAGAGAAAAATAAAATGCACCCCTATCAACAGATCCACACCCTTTTTTAATAGCCCTGAAAGATGATACAGAGATGCTGACTTGGACAACTGTCTAAAAAAGAATAATCATTTTTAAGTGGTTGTTTCGAAACATGTTGCTCCCAGCTTTGCAAAGTGGATATGCTATGCAGGCAGTTATAATTCCAACTTCAGCAATGCTATTTAAATATTCTATTCTCTACCTACAATTGGTTGGAGAAAGTATATACCTGTTTTATTTTTTAATAATTTCTTCTAGGAAAACCTTCACTGAATTAGAGCAGTTCTAAAACTGCACAGTGAAGTGAGTTATACACTGGCTGCTATTTTATATTCACTTCAAGTTCTGAGGTCCCATTACTTCATGGAACAACTAATGATTACAAAACAGACAGATTTGCCTCTTATTTACACCCACCAGGCAATGAAACTTTGCTGTCTTTGATGGAACTTCTGAATTTTGGCAACAACCATCAAGAAGTTCACACCTGTCAATGCTATGAGAGATTAACAGGAACTGATCTATAAAACACCACTGACCTATTCCAGATAACTATCTCCCCCCAGAAACTTGGAGGTGAATGCTTTATAAACTTGAGTCACAGTTTGAGACACTCTAAACCTAGGACACTGTAATAAAAGGGAGAGAATGTTCCCTTCTAAAGAAATGGAATTACTTTTATCTCCCTGAAAAAAATAATTCAGATGTTTGGAAGAAAACTAAGAGAAAAGTAATATATTATTATTTCACAACATATTCCACCCAAAAAAACCATTATTCTGGGAAAGATGTATGAATCAACTCCTTTTTAGAGCTTGAAATTTTAAGAACAATTACTTACTTAATTAAAAAGCCCAGTTGAAAGAAATACTCAGCATGTTATAAACCTTCTCACAAAACACTTTGCTGGTTTTTGGGCCACTTCTATTTCTGAGTTCTGCAGAAATGATAAATCCTCTTCTCTTTTTACTTGCCACAGCTGCGAGAAAAAAAGTGAACCTTATCTCCCAGGATTTTTCCATTTATATGTGTAGGGCTCATGATCCACTGGCTTCCCCTGCTCTCAAAAGAGGTATTATTGCAGCCTACACTCAAGCTGGCATTGGATTGCAGAGACAATTAAGAAAGTCTGGTGGCAGAATAATCACGTGCCAAGTGCTGCAAATTACAGCTGATAGCATCTATTCATATCTCCTGCACAGGATATATATAGAAGCACCCACAATGACTATGAAAAACTGATTCTGACCATTACATCAGAATGTCAGAATTTTGTATTATCACACTGACACAGTCTGTAATGATCCTGATAACAACTTCCTTTTGCTTCAAGACTCACCTCCCTTTATTCTGCCACAGTATATTCTCTTAGCCAGAAACCTTCCACCAGCTATTCGAGTTGCCTAATGAGGGCAGTGATTTGAAGCCTGACACAGGAATTGCTCAGATATTTTTTTAGCTGTGGAGTTTTTATGGCCCAGAAATTTCTTCACCCATCAGTTATCAAATACAATCTCTTCTTTCCTGTTGTAAATACAATCAAATAGTCCTACTCATATATCACTCCTAGTGCTATGTGGCAGAGTTGCAAAATGACTTTTTTCTCTCCTGCACAATCTTTTGCAATGCTTAAAACTATACTCTATATTTCACCAAATGGTGGTTTTGCTTTGGAAAGCCTTACAGAAGTTGTTTCTTCTATTTCAGATGTTATAAGGAACAGATGGTAAATGAGGAGGTAAAAAATAATCTGGTCCATAAATTCAGGGCAAAAATAAAAAGCTGGAATTGAACCGTCTTTTTGGTAGTTTATAAATACCTTTTTTTTTAGAAACGCTTTAGACATTTGCCATGTCGAGTAGCAGACAAATGTAGCAGCTTTGTCAGTATTGAAGATACTATAGTATTAAAGATAGATGCAATCTAGCTTCAGGGTAGCTATCTGATCAAAACTGCTTGGCACTTAAGTCGAGTCAAAAGCTAAGGTTTCATTGTGCAATACTAAAAGCAATGAATTAAGCAACAAATTTTGACAATTTTTACAGTACCCTTTCTACTGTACTTAACTTTTTGTATAAATACAGTTGGCAGCTCATTCAAGACCTCTGCATATGTATCTGATGGAGAAGTAGAATAATTTAAGAGCTGGCTACCATTTTCATCAGGAGTTCATTCTAACATGTGCTGTGGTGCTAACATGGGATATTAATGTAATTGGAAATACCTGTGCTCTTTACATGATCTTACAAGCACCTATGTTTGAGTTGCAAGTCATGCCCCTTGTCTGAACTTCTTGAAGTTTTTAATAAATCTGACATGCTGTAAAGTACCTGCTTTGGTGTCCTACTGCTGATGCTCTTTGCAACAAGATACCTCCCACTTGGTATCAGCTTCGTGGAAGTCATCACACTTACGTGTGTGATCAGCTAAAATGCCATGGAATGCTCATAGAAAACCAACAAATTATCATTTGAGTTCAAAGGCTTAAAATGAACAAATATATGACCCGCCAAGCTAATCAAGTTCTACAAGAACAGTCTTTAAGGATGATCTAAACATTTGCTGCTGTGTCTGCAACATTTCTACACAGTAAACAGATGTGTACAACATAAGGTTAAAGTTTCAAACTTGAAGGTGCTGTGTAAGGCTGTATAAACTTAGCCCTCATTTGAAGTCTGTTAGCCTTCTACCTGATTCACACTCTATGAAGAAACACAAACTGATGAAGTCTCACATTAAATAGCAAAGATTATGTAGAATAGTAATTCAGTGGAGGACACTTTAGATCATACTTTTGGGCCCCTTCAAAATCTGAAGTGCTAGTTTAAAAATCTGAACTGTGTTAGTTTATACACATAAAATAAATGTGTTTAAGAGAGAGGACTTTCTGCATAAAGGCATAAAGAAGCCCCTTTGGAAACCAAAAATATGGTGCAGTATTTTGTCTATCATCATTAATACTGCTTCTATGCTTGACCATTTGGTGCAGAATGTTATACTGACACAGGTACAGTACTGAGATATCTCCATGATATTGCATTGCTATTTACATGTTACTACTCATTTTAGGCTAATTCATTCCTAAGACTGTGCCCAGAAAATTATTTAAATCTATCCATTTTAATGGGTACAATACCATGTAAAATCAATGCAGAATGATCAACTGTTCATCATGAGCAATTCTTGCTTTCTATTACTCTTTTCCTTTGCTCACATTTCCACCACTTTAGCAAACATTATCTGCAATAAGTTTTGTAGTTCTTCAGAATGAACCTGGAATTCAAAGTGTTCAAAAGGAAGTTCTTTGCATTCACCTCTAGGGTGCAAAGCAAAATGTGCTACAGGAATCAGTAGTGTCCAAACTTTTCAATAGGAAAGAAAATTATCTCAGGTTATCTCAGAAAGCTCTAAAAAGACAGGGGGGGGAAAAAAAGCCAAACCAAGCAACAATAAATTAATGTTTTGAAAAAGGCAGCAGTTCTTTTCTACCATTCCCCTTCTTCTGTGCTGCTCATGAAAGGTAAAGATGCAGACATATCTAGAAGCATTCTATGAAGGACTTGCACAGCATAACTAAAAAATCAGTGCAGTTGACTACAGCCTAGCTCTAACACTGGTGGCCACTCAATCAAGTGAGAGCAGCTGGGGAGATTGTTCCTTCACATATTCTCTCTTGGCACTCCCCCTTCACTCCTGTAGCTGTCTGGTTCAGAGTAATTAAATTCAATCTGGCTGGCTTGCAGCAGAATACTGGAAGCTGCTGTATTTATGAATTGAGTAATGTCCTCCTCCAGAGTTATTGTGAGCTCCTCTGTAATAATTACATAGGAATAAACCCCACAAGGGAATGAGCCCCTCAAGTTAGCACTCTTGAGCTATGCACCCATATAGCAAATCACAGTTCTTCATCCCAAACATAGTACCTCATGACCTGACCATGCCAGATCCAATAAATGCTGTCTCTCAGCAGAGGTCATTAACTCCTGCACAGCACTACGCTCACTTTTAAACTTCCTGTTTCTTGAGCTACCTTATGCAGCACCAGCTTGGGAGCCCCTGAAGAGAGAGGACTTTCTGCATCATCACTCTAGAATTGCACCTTGCGTGTCTGACTTTAATATACATTAGAATATCAGTGAATCAGCAAGTGTGGATAGGCTTTACCTTCTACTATTGGCTAACAAAGCTATTAATTAGGACCCACATGTCCCTCTGTGATTTTTTTTTCTGCCTAAAGAGCCAAAGAACAGGAAGAAGCCATAACTCTTTCTCAGATTCTTTCCTCTCTCCTTCTCTTTCCTGTATTCTTTACCCTCTTCATTTGCCCCCTCTGGCTGGAGGATAGGAGTAAACAACTTCTGCTGAATTCAGCCTGAATCCACAAGGCTCCTGTCTTAGACTACCTTAGATTGCCACAGAGCATTCAAATTATTCTCCAGAACAAGAAAACTATTATTAAGGGTACAGACAGGCCATCACAATCAAACAAGTTACAGCAGTGTAATGAGTTCCTACCTCAACAGCCAAGCAGCTCTAATCAGCTGCACATACATTCTTAGCCTATTGCAAGTGGAAGGGTGATGTATACGGAGATAATTTAATTTGCATTGGTATTGTACAAGGAGTATGATCGTGGTTACTTACAAGAAAGTAAGTGAGCTAATCAGTAACATCAGGACTGCAGTCAGCCTGGGCTGCAATGATCAGGCACTGATGGAGTTCGTAGCCCTGAGAGATATCAGTCAGGCAAAGAGTAAAGTTGGAACCCTGAATTTTAGGAAAGCAAAATTCCAGCTAGTCATGGAACTAGTTAGTAGAACCCCCTGGGAAGCTGCCCTCAGGGACAAGAGAGCACAGCAGAACTGGCAGAACTTTAAGGATGCCTTCCTTAGAGCAGAGGAGCAGGTGTAAGATCCCAGGAAAGGACGGCAAGGACCAACATCCCTGACTCAAGACCCGTTAGTCAAACTAAAGGGCAAGAAGGGAACACACAGGCAATGGCAGCAGGGCCAGGTATCCTGGGAAGACTACAGGGACTCTGCCTGGTTATGTAGAGATGGGGTCAGGAAGGCCAAGGTGTAGCTGGAACTGAACTTGGCAAAGGATGCAAAGAATAACAAGAACAGCTTCTACAGGTATGTCAGCCAGAAAATGAAGGTCAAAGAGAGTGTACTGCCCTGATGACCAAAACTGACAAAATTGGTAACAGCAGATGAGGAGAAGGCTGAGGTATTCAACAACTTTTTTGCCTCAGTCTTCACTGGCAACCTCCCTTCTCACACCTCTTGGATGAATGGACTGCAATATGAAGGGAGCAAAGTCCATCCCACTGTAAGAGAAGATCAGGTTTGTGACCCCCTGAGGAACTTGAACATACATAAGCTTATGGGACCTGATGAGATGCACCCCAGAGCCCTGAGGGAATTGGTTGACGTAGTTGCCAAGTCCCTCTCTATGATCTTCAAGAAACCATGGTAGTCAGGTGAAGTACCAGGTGACTTGGAAAAGGGAAATACTGTATCCATTTTGAAAACATATAGAAAGGAGAACCTTAGGAAATATAGACCTGTCAGCCTCACCCCTATGCCTGGGAAGACTGTAGAACAGTCAGGTTGTGGCCTTTGTATCAATGCTGTGAAAACAAATAATATCTGCATAGCCTAATAGATTTATTACTTAAGAAGAGACTTCTGTGCAAGAAAAGCCCTACTGAATCCTTAAAAAAATGAGGGAGGCTGACTGCTCTCTAATCATGCCACATCTGAAGCAGATGGCTCTCCAGACCTGCCATACTCAGGCTTGTGGTTTGGGAGAGGATATGCACAGAACTGTGCCCTTCTGATTGATCCTACGGGAGGAAAATACAATCTTGGGCAGGTGAGTGTTTGCTGGTTTCTCTGCTGTGACTGAAACTGTTGACACTAAAGCGTACAAACGTAGCTGTTTTGTCAAGAATCAGAAGTGAGCGTGTATATGGCTTTTCCTCCTACAAGTGGATTGTAGTTTCAGAAAGAGCAAAAGACAAAGAACCAACAGGACTTACTTCTTAAGGGCAAGTACAATAAAATTTTTCAAGTACCTTTTTTGGACAAATTCAATCTGTATACTTGGATCAGCTACAGCTCTTTTTGGTATTTGTATTTCCATGTGGATTAGCAGCTGGCTTTCCTTCAGTGCTTTTAAACAACCCTGAATTGTATAATTGCCATGAGACTGTTCTAACTCGTACTCTGATCATTTACGAGGATTTACACTCTGGTACACTCAGTTATTCATTAAAAACAGATAACTCCCATAGGAGACACTGCATCACACAGTACTCATGCTACTTCTGAAATACGGTATACTTAAGGAAATACACATGTTGAAAGTACTTTTCTGGTCTAAGATATAATAATGGCAATAAATAAATTGCGCATACAACCTTTTAACGATTCGAAAAGCCACAGAAAGGTCTTCCCAATAAAATAGTTCCTATTACTTTAATTAAAAAGGAGTATTTACACTTTGGGCAGCAGTACTAAAGAAGGAAAACTGAAAAAATAATCAGATGACAACAATGCTTTTCCACAAAAGTGTTTTGCTAATGCCATGAAAGGTACCCTCTAAAGGTCACTTTAGACAGATTTTATTTCTAGTTTAAGCATTTTTAAATTCTGCTTCAGTCAAAGAGAATGGAGTCTCTTAAAAGCTTTAAAAATGTGAGCCATTAGTTAAAAAAGCAAACCAAAACCACACTTCATTACAAAAGCACTCCCAGGAAATTTAGGCCATTTATATCTATCTAAACTAAGTTACAGGCTTAAATATAAGTAATGTATTATTTCACCATATTCACAAAAACCCACAAATATTAATAATTTTAGTTGAAATGCACAGTAATATTTATCCAGACACAAACAGAAAAAGTTTTGTAGGAGCACTGTGACTTATTAAAAAGCCGCCTCAATTCCCATGCAAGATCAACCGTACTATTTTCAAGGAAAATACAAACCCAAAAGCTGGGTTACCTAAATTACCTAAATCTCAGAAGGGTTATTTTCAGTAAGCAATGATATTTTTTCAGAGCATTTAACTGCTTAGCCACTTATTTTAACTGACCTGATTTCAAACACATAGAAAAAGGAGGAAGGTGAGTCAACAGCCATATCTTGTTCACAGAGCTTCAAGAGCCACCTCCATCATCAAGCAATGTAATGTAATCTAGTAACATCAAAGAGGAGACATTCCTCCAATATTTTCATGTTGGTCCTTGATGGATAGCAGTTGGTTTCAGAATTAAACATAACTGCTCCTTGAACTGATGTTCAAGCTTACATGGCTTACAAAAACTATTTCTAACTATTCTTTAAATACGAGTCTAATCGGATTGCATTTTCCTTTTGGAAAACAACTACAGAATGGATTGCTCCCAAAAAAGTAATAGAAAAATAACAGCTACTTTTTAAAGTCACACTAAGTTAATACTTGACCACATTTTAATGAATATGAATCAAATGCACATGGAATGCTCTCTTAGCTCAAAAAAAGAGAAGAAAAATGCAAAGGAAATATCAGTATAGGTTTTTTGTTTCTAAGAAAAAGATTATAGAAAATGGGAGTGGCCCTGGTGGTCTAGTGGTAAGGGCGCGGCGCTGTCAGCGCCAAGGCCCGGGTTCAATTCCCGGTCAGGGCCACTCCCGGGCAGGTGGGGCTCGTTAGCAACCCATCTACGTCCTAAGGACCTCGCTGCCACCGTCCAAGCTCGCTTGGCCCCGGCAGATGAACCTTAGGATTAAAGGGTGGGCTCAGCTCTGCACACGCTGTGTCTCACCTAAAAAAATCCAATGCGCAGGCTGGAAGGTGTAAAGACTTTCCCCGGATCTTCACTCGCGAAGACTGGCCATTATTATTATATAGAAAATATATTTTAATGTAGAAAAAAAAAATCAGAGTTTCTTGATTTATTTTTTTTTTTTGGTAGTATGCTAGCAGCTGAGAGGTACACTTTTATTTGCAAATCTAAGAGGCATCAGGTATAGAAGTGCTCCAGTACAGGTAGATGCATGCATGCACATCTAACTGTCAATGACTGCAAATGTCATGAAAACATTACTACAGATTTCCTGTGCATTTCTATATTTTCCACTTTGAAATAAAAGAAAACAGTTTTTTTTCCCCTATAATTTGAAAATCATCATTTCAGAAATAAGCTTATGAAGAGGAATAGAACTATGACAAGAAAGGGAAAATATTTAATGTCTTAGAATTGTTAGAGTAAAAGCTAATCCTGATTTTCTCAGGATTTTTGAGCAGAAGGCTGAACTAGATGACCTTCTGTGGTCCTTTCCAACCTGAAACTACTTATGATTAAATTTTCACTGTTTTTATTATTACCAAACAGAGATGTAAACATTTGCAGTCTTTTTAGAACCTGGTACAAACTTACTGACTATTGATGATACAACTACAGCTCTTGTCTATGTGCCTTAATTAAAATATGTAGTCTATTTGCAGACTCACTGCAGTGAGCAGTATTTTGTGTTTCATTTTCTTCAGGGTCTAGATTTCCTTTACAATTAGTTTTCAAATGCTGCAGTCCCTTCTGAATGTGATCAGCTAAAGAACAGAAAAAGACTCATATTTTAATACTCACAGCACAACATTCTCTGTACGAAGCAGATGTTGACAATCCAGACAAGCAGAATCTGCAGCTGACAAAAGCCTGTTTCCTGAACAAATGTACTAACAAGCATGCCAGGCTCCGAGGGTTAAGCCACACTATAAAATGCTTCTTGTTTCCTGGAAAGCCTCCAAACTACATTGGACTATTATCTTGTCCTTTCTTGCTCCCACTTACTATCTCCATCACAAAATGTGCAGAATGGCCATCAACTAAAATACTCACAAAAACATTTTTTCATTACTATTGCTTTTCCAACCTGCACTGTGCACCTAAGTGTTTTTGGTGGACTTATTCCTTGTAAACTGATGCTGAAGTGGATTTTCCTTCTTTCCTTCAAAAGCTTTGAGTCATGCTTTGTAACTGAAAATTATGGGTTATATTTTCAGGCAATCCAAGGCCAAGCCTTCTTGGCCAGAGTGTAGATGACACACACAAAGTGCATCAAGGAGACAAGCCTGACTGGTGATATCAGTACTCTGGCAGAGGCAGCACTTAGTGGAGCTACACTTAATGCAGTTTCTACCTGTCTAGCGAGCACAAAAAAAGCTACTGCAAACATAACAGAGCGCTGCAGTAGGCAATGACAGTATATTGTTGTAAATTCTATGTACTACAATCTTATATAAATTACTGATAAGTCTTGTACACCCTAAATTTTAGTAATACAGTGGTAAATAATATTCTAATGTCTTCAAGATTCATGAAATACTAACTAAAGCAGTAAGACCTGTTTGTAAATCTTGGCATCTTCCCCAAAGCCACAATTCTTTGTGTTTGCTACCATTCCTCTTCAGATCATGCATCAATTTACAACCTTTTTTTAGTAGGATCATTTTCTTTTATCTCTAACTTGACACATACATTTATGTCATGACTTAACAACAGAATGAAATCCTCAGTTATCTAAAAAAGTCCACAAATTAGACTGGAATTTTCTTTAAGATTTGAAAAGCCATAGCAACTCTAGAATACAGTTCTATAGCTGCATCTCTGCAGTTCTATTGCCGGTCTTTCAATGTTTTCTTAGATTGCTATAGTGCATTAACTTAAAATAGAGGCCCATTGTGCTTATGGATCTTTTAGATCCTATGCATGATTCTGAATTTAGAAGTGTGTAGCATTCAGCCAAAGACAATTAAGTGAACAGGTCAAATAACAACACATAAATTAAGAAATCAGCACTTCAAAATAAGCTGATTAAGGCTAATCTCAGAAATGCGTGAAACAACAGTTACCTTTATATTCAAAACATTACACATACTCTGCATATAATTTCAAAAACAATAAAATGGGTCAAATAAAGATATCTCAGCACTATAACAACCACAGGAAAGATTTGTTTTGTTCCTATTCCCTACAACCACTTATTCCAACTTCTCTTTGAGAGCAGAAGTTATCAGAAATTTTGCAAAGACAAAATAGGATGAACACTCTTCTTTCAGCCTAAACCCACAGCACATTCTGCCATTCAGACACAGAATCATTCAGGTCCCCAGTTCAAACACCTGTTCTCAACAGGATCAAGACTATTCAGACCAGTTTTTCCAGGGTTTGTCGAGTAAGGTCTTGGAAACTTCCAAGGGTGATGCCTACAGAGTCTACTGGTCCAGTCTAGCCAAGTATTTGACTGTCCTCACGGAGGAGGCAACGGTTCTTGCTGTTCCTGGACCAAACCTCTGCCACTTAGGCTATTTGTTCTTATGGCAACACAACATGACCAATACGAGACAGACAAAAAAGGGGTTATTTTTACTGCAACCCACCTAGAGAAAGCCCTAGCCTTGACTCTCAAAGGGCAGGCAGTGTTTGTAGGTATTGTGTGTTGAGACAGACTACAAGTACAATGTATAAATGAAGGTCTGAAAAGAGTCCTGGCTTACAAACTTTTCAGCACTGGGTACTACAGTGTAGATATATCAAAAAGCTCAAAAGAATGTGATCAACTGCCTGACGACAAAGATTATATCACTAAGTTCTGGTGCTACATTTATTTTGACCTTTTTTATTTTTTCATTTCACTCTTATGAAGAAAAGGTTCATTTAGCTGAATGGAACCTCAGGAAATGCAACAAAGAACAAAGTCCTGCACCTGGGAAGGAAGTAATCCCTGAACAAATATGGGCTGGATACTGACTGGCTTGGGAGCAGCTCTGCTGGAAAGGACCTGAGGGGCCCTGATGAAACTTGAGCTAAATGTGAGCCAGTTTTGTGCCCTGGCAGCAGTGATCACTTCCTTCAATCTGCTGACCTGATAATACAGCCTGACAGCAAATTAAGGAGAACGATCATCTCCCTTTATTTAACATCCATCAGACTAGATACAGAATACCATATGCAGCTTTTAGTCCTACAGTTTAAGAAAGATATTGACAGAGTTTGGCACAGCATCATCAACAAAGGTGGGAGTTGGAGCGCTTGTCCTGTGAGGAGAGACTGAAGGAACCGCGTTTGTTAAGCCTGGGGAACAGAAGGTTTTGGTGAGCTAGAAGGATTTGGGGGTGTTGGTGGATGAGAAACTGGACATGAGCCAGCAATGTGCGCTTGCAAAAGTAATAGAATTTGACATAGAGTAATATTCATGTAGCAGACAGCTTGAAGAAGTGCAGTCTGATGGAAGACTAAAAGAAATAGAGATCTGTTTTTCTTGCTTGTGTAATATTTAATAAGACAAATGAGAGAAACCTGCAGGTTCTCCAAATGTACAAACAAAAGAGGAGAAATTACTGAGGCAAACATGAGGAATATAAAAATAGGAGATAAAATAAAATATTTATAGTAAATATATAGGAAAAAATCAAGACAGCAAGATTGTCTAATGTCTATTGAACATTTCTGCCTGCTGATTTCCACATTGCTTAACACAATCACTCTTTTAAAAAAATTCTGCTTTTCTTACTTTTTGAGTTAAAGAGGAGAAAACTCCTTACCAGGAAGGACCGGCATGGGTAGGAGGTGGCCTGAACAATCCAAATCTCCTTTCTCTAAATCTAACCTCTCATAGTATGAGTCATGTTACACTCAAGCCACAAGGTAACGTACATAACATTAACAGACACACAAATGGGACATTTCCATATGGTAATAACAGTTAAATCAATTACTACTGACAATAAGAAAATATCACTAAGTAAAAAATGTAAAATCAATCAAGCTGTTTGCTGCTGGCTTCAGTAGGAAAGCAGTGAAATCATCTTTCACTTGCATTCCAGCAGGTATCTCTGGATATACTGGGAATTACTGGGAAAGGGATAAAGAATTCATCATCAACTAGAGTTGTACCACAGCCATATGGCCAGATGGGTAGCAACTGAAGTACTTAGCAGCAACACAGAATTTAATTCACCTCCTACTGCAAATATGTAAAAATCTGTTTCGGAAGTTTTCCTTTAGTGTGGATCAAAAATAGTAACTTGAAAATGTACCAAAGTAGAAAGCATGTGACAAAAGCACTTTATTTGACCCTATTCTACCAAAAATATCCTTATTTCCTGTGCTCAGTTTAATCCATCACAATCTACAATCATCTTAGCTATATAATCCAATACTTATTCTCCACATTTGTGTGAGTTTCTGTACTGAGAACATTAGGATGAAAGGATTTAAGAGCCTCTCAACTGACATTTACAGGGATCATGGTTCTTCAGCCTCCCTGTAGTGCTAACCTTACATTTTTTCTCTTATTTCCTCAGTTTAAAAGCTCAATTACAAAATTCCTAACATTAGGAAAACACCATATCTTTTTAAAGACACAGAATCTCTTCTTTAGCAGCCAGGACCTGCCTCATTTGAGCTTCTCTGTAAGGAGTGTCTCTGCTTCCCACCACGTCACAGTGATTAAATAAGCAACAAAACATTTTGAGTGTCTAATGGGGCAACCTGCTAACTAAAATGTGACAAAGGAATGGGATCTTAGACCAGTCCTGTATATAGCAGTAATTAAACATACTACAAAGCAGGAGTTTTACACAGGGCAATCTCTGTGGCTTCCTCACCTGCAGAGATAACCAGATCTGGGGAAGACATACCCTAGGCACTTAAAACACCACTAACACACTCTCTCCCAGGAGTTTCTTAGGAGAGAGAAAGGAGTTTATACTCTGGGAGGTGTTTTATATGATGGCACATATGTGGTTAAGCACTGGCATTCAGTGTGGAGAGTTCAAATCTGAACTTTTAAACATATTTATTTTTACCTCTGAAAACATATGCAGGGGATTCCACACCATGGGAGGAGAGGACTGTAATCTCTAGGATTTACTGCAGCACATGAAAGAGTGCTACAAGCCTTTCACACTGAATATGTATTTGCAGCAAAAACTTTCCTGATACGTAGTGAAAAAAAATGCAGAGATTTGATCAAAGATCTTGATACAGACTAGGTAATAAATATCCTCTTAGGAAAGCCACTGTGCCTTTCAAAAGATAAATCTGAGATGTACTTAAGCACACCTCTCAAACTATTTACAACAATTTGAATAATTTGCATCTAACTAAATTATCAAGACTAAACCCACATTTCTAGCTTGCCCAAAGTTTATAAAGAAGTTGGGCATTGAATCCATGAAATAACTCCCTCTACACACACTGGGTATATAAATGCCTACATTTGTACCACATGATGTCAAATTGAGAACATTCTGAAATTTTCTCAGAATTTTCAGAATATTCTGCAAGGCATACTAAACTTCATGCATTTGAACGGAAAAAACAAAAGAAACAAAATACTGATTAGAGATTTTGTAGAACTTCACATGGGCTCTTTTTATTTCCTTTAATTGTAGCAGTAAAACATTTCCTCAAATGATCTGATCACTAACCCCATTTGGGCTTTGGAGTTTGTCAGAAGCAACTGGAACACTCAGCAAGCTGCAAGCACTGGCAAGCGTAGCTACGTTGTGTAGAGGCAGGTGACTCACATTCAAAGATACCATGACACAGACACCACAGCAGGCCAAATCAGCCTTCATTTTACCTTTCCTTTTTTTTTTGTCCTATAGAGATGTTTACTTTGTAGGTTTCACTCTTAAATGTCTTTGTGAAGTTTATTTGGGCTGCAGATCAACTGTCGTGTACAATGCACCCCAGTACCACTGTGACAATGCATTATGTGTGCATGGGTGTATGACTATAGGGAATGGGACTGGGAGGCAGAGTGCATAACACACTGTTAACCTGGATCATAGAAAATCAACTTCATATACTCTTCCAGATTGTGTCAGGGTCATAGAGACAAAAATGAAGCTTGCACAGATTTAGTCTGTAAGCTAAAAACTTTATGTATAATACACACACATACTGGTGGACAGAATGTTCAAGACAGACATCTTAAACAATCCCAAAACACAAAGCAAACTTACTTAGGTACCTTTTCTAAGACTGTTTCTGATTTATCTTACTCATCAGGTTATGGCTTTTCTCAGGATTCTTCAACCCTTTATTCCTTTTTTATTTGTCTGATCTCACAGTTGACCCAGTTAGCAGCAGGAGATTGGACTAAAGATGTCTTGGAGTCCATTCAAGCCTGCATCTTTCTTTAAGCCTATGATTCCAAAAGGAATGGCATCCTCATCATCTGTTGATCATCCACCTCTCCTACAAATTTTGAAACCTGTTTAGGTGTTCAGGATGCACAACTGAAAACACTTCAAATAAAAAGATAAAAACTCTCTACCAGTGACGTGTCTCCACTTTGGGGTCTAAAAAACAGAACACAAATTTGAAACTCAATTTCCTTTTTCAAGTCAGCATCACTATTTAAGTCTTAGAACACCATGATAAAGAAATTTGAGCATGTTTTTTTATTTACTTATGGTAATTGCCATAAATTGGTTTCATGCTGAAAATCTTAGTATCTATCACAGTTCTCCTTGTATCACATCTACAACAGTTTGGTCCTGATCTATAATATTCAAAATTAATAACATATTTCAGCTTACAGCTGCAGCTAAGAATGCCACGTACAACTAACTTCTTTTAATTTACCCATCACACCAGCAGTGTATGTGCCACTTGCAGAGAGGTTTACAATCATAATCTTTCCTGCCATGTGCAGAACATTTATTCCACCATCAGTATGTTTTTCATGCTGAAGCTCAAATTGTGACCTGTTACAGTTCTTCCATGAGGCACCTCTTTGAAAAAGCCTTGGTACCACGCCAGGAAAAACACAGTTTCACAGTCTCCCAAGGGACTGATCGCTCCCAAACTGAGAGTTATCCTGGAGTCCTCCTATACAGACTAGGACTGAAGTAGTATTCCTGCCTTTCAGCCTTGGCTGGCTGAACAGAGACAGAATTTCCTCTTCAGCTGGGATGAAATAGGTCTTTTTGTAAGTTAAAAATAGGATTTTATTTAAAGAAAGCTCACAAAGATTTTTGTGGACTACACTTACCTCCTGGACAATGCCTCACGGCCATTTTACACCGTCTGGATTCTGCAATGGTTGGGCAGGGTATTGTGTCTTTCGCTGGTTTCTTCACAATTTGTCTTGTTCTTGTTTCCAACCCCCACTTAAATCCACAAGTTTTGTTATTTCTGCTGCAAGTTCCCCACTCGCTCCACTGACCCACTTCACAGCCTTCTGATAAAGCAAAAGAAAAAAGTAATTCTTCTGGTTTGTTTGGGTTTTTTCTTTTTTTTTTAATTACATTGTATACTGTTAGGAAGCAGTACTTGAAAGTTTTACTGTTAACAGGCAAAAATCAGAAACAAAATTAAAATCTTTTACAGAACATGGAAGGATGTTTTTGCTAGCATCAACCTAAGCAAAAAAAAAAAAAAAAAGTCAGACTATCAAACTCTACATATAGATGTCATGTCAATTCTAAATATTCAAAAACGCCCCTAAAATAATGAGATTGACTTATTTTTTTCTCTATCTAGTAAATAACTCCTATTTGGTTGTCATATGGATTTGAAAAGCTCAAAAGTTCACATTTCCAGGTCCTCTCCATAATGAAATGCAAGAGATACTCTTGAAAGAAGGAGTCTGACAGAATTCCTGGAACCTTATGAATTCTGAGTTACAAATCCTCATACAAGGTGATTCTACAATTTAAAGGACAGAACTTTCTGATCCACAACAGAGTGGCATTCCCAATAATACAGCATTTTAAAGTTTAGAAAAATTTAATAATAGTACTAATAAAGAAATCAAGACACAATTCATTAGTGAATATTTCCTGATAAGAAATACTAAGCACCACCTTAAAAACAGTGCCATATTTGAACATGGCCAGCCATCAGCAGCACTGCTGTGCTAGAAGACTCACCCACACATTCCATAAGCTCTTCCAAGGCTGCAAATCCAGGAGGGCATCCTCGAAAGCAGCGGCCTCTGTGCGAGTAAAAGCCAGTTTTGCATTTGGTACAAAAGTCTCTGCTAAAGCAGGAGTCGCAGTTTTCTATTCTGCACCCTGAATCAGAAGGATCATAAGGAACAATGAGACAGGAAAGTTAGGATAACACTAAAAATGAGGGGACTTACTAAGCAATAAAATAGCAAAGCCATAAGTGCTATAATGAGGAATACTGACATCCTGAAATCTATCTGCTTCCCTCCTTCCACTTGAAAGTTACAAAAGAGAAGCCAGCCCCATATGAAGACTCCACATCTTCTGGCATCATCTTCACAAAACTGGACTTTCAAAAGCACTCAGGAAGGATCAGAGAAATCTGCTGGTGTGTCTGATTAGCACATTTCCAAACAGATGACACTTAAAATGTTATACCATACTTCTCACAAGAGTTGTATGTACATACTAAAAGAACAGCCTTGCAACCTCACTGAAATCCATGACAGAGGTCCTAATTGCTTCTAAATGAAAGAGAAGTTTTAAACTAATAAATTTCTTGTTCCATCAGACAGACCAGAACCCATTGTAGTAACTTTAACGGGCAAAATTAATATTAAAAACACTGGAGAAATATAATCTTATCTGCTAAATACGGATTTTTAAATTGAGAAGTGAGAACTGAAGCAGTGCAGTACTCCAAGAGTTAGACAACCTATCTTTCCAGAAGTCTATTTGCAATCACAGGCTGTCACAGGAGTGGCTGTAAATTCACAGCTCCATGACTTCACCTCCCAGGGGAAAGGATGGAAGAGGAGTCACTACGACTTTGCCTAGTGAAGCTAAGCTGGGCTGAAATTAGACAGATCTGCTTTGCTCAATTATCTTCAGTGTCAAGACAAAATAAAGTGAATCAAAAACTTATCCCTTTGACAGAGCTCTGAAATGTTGATTTATGGGACAAGATGCATAACTTCTCCAATGTAAAGCCTATTGATAGTGTGCAATCTCTTAATTTAGTCTGACAGGACAGTAACAAGGTGACTGACTGACACTTCAGTAAAACATGAATGTAGCTTATAGTACGTAAAAGTGCTTCCATGCTTGAGACCAGTTACAGAATATGCTCAAGAATCATAACTCCATGAGCTAGTACTGTGTTACTCCTCAGTAAACGTCAGGAAAACTACCAAACTGAAGGACAATATCCTTTGGTTCTAGAGAGGAGAAAAAAAACCAGCCAAAATATTTCCCTTAAGAAAAAAAGGCCACTGCCATAAAGGAATTCAAGGGCAGAAGTTTGAAACATCTTGAGTTTGTTTTCTGAAAGAGAGTGGCAAAAGATAAGTTATCTACAGGATTTAGGAGCCAAAGCTCCTAAAGCTTAGCTTTCAGGGAACTCTAGAACCTCATGGCACTTCAGAAATAATTTTCTTCAGAAGCACTTTTGCAAGTATGTCAGATTTTGAAAAGAAAAATAATAGCAATGAGCCATGTTTCAGTCAAGGTTAGGGCAACCAATATGATATAGAAGAAGTGCATTTAGCTAGCCAGCAATAAAACATTTTTATTTAGACTCTAAAATCTCATTTATACTGCCATTTACTTGAATATCATAAAAAAATCTACATGGATGAAACTTACAATATTTATAGAAAACTACGTAAATGGTACATTAAACAATTCTGAAAGGACAAAGCTCATGCTACAAATCATGCTCAAATTAGAGATACATTTTAAGAAGATGAATCATAGTGATATTAAAAGATTTTCATGACCTGCTTTGGCTTCCTGACAGTCATGATAAGCCACTGCTACTCATTCTTCTTCTAAAACGAACATTAAAGACTTGATATACATTTCAGAGAAGGAATCAAAAGCTCAGGAGTTCAAAATACAAATTTAGATATAGAATTAAGTTTAAGCTCAGGTGCCATGTCCCTGTTACTGTAAAAGAAGAGTATATGCTCCTGTAAACAGCTTCTCTCTCTGCTATCACTACAGAGAGTACAACATTACCACAACAAATACAATCCTTCCATTCTAAATTTATTGCCAGCTTATAAGGAGATGCAGAATAAGCTGAATTGTAGGCAAATATGATGCCTTTGAAAATAAAGAATAAAATGCTCCATATTGGGATGCATGTACTTTGCATTTTAACACATCTTAAGAAGATTAGTTTCTCATACTAAGTGTAATATGATGAATTTAAGTCAAAAGATATGTGTCTTGAATACATTTGTATCTTGCTCATTTGTAAAGTATTTTACTGATATGCATAATCTTGAAAATTTTAAGGGTCTCATTTTGCATTTATGAAATATCTATATTTTTTAGCATTTCCATTGTCACACTGTCCCTTTCTAAACATAGTAAATGTGATTTACTTTACATTCATAACTCCCTTCATAACAAAGGTACTTTGTAGTATGCACAGTGGAAAAGAGAGGTGTTCAATTCCTAGTAATCTTAATAACAGCAACGAATCACAGCAAGTTCTGCTCCGCATGAAATCCAGAGTCCAGTGAAGACCAGTTATGTATCGGAAAGAGAAGTGAGAACACTTGAGGGGATCTGCATGAGTGGAAACCAGCAAACACCAGTGTATGAGAGCTGTCCTGAACTGTGCTCAATGCCTGCAATACTGAGAGAAAATGATCGTATTTTGCATAAAGAAGATGCAGACTAAAGCTACAAAGGAAACATGGCATTCCTAAATCAAAGGGTTTTGCAGTCTTGGAACTGGAATTGGGTCCTTGCTTGAGGTGTTCCCTTCTATTTAAGAAGTCAAAGTAGTAGATGATGATGCACTACACTGCTACACCTAATACTTTGGTCTTTCACCCTGAGCTCTGGCTCACAGCACCTTGCTCTTCTTGCCTCAGATCTCTCTGTCTCTTCTATAACTTCACCTATTCCCAGTCTGCTCCCATGACCATGACACTCACTTTTCCAACTCCCGCTCCCATTCCTCAGCTGCTCACTGCAACAGCACTGGTGCTACAGATCTATCTTCACGCTACCATCCTGATGTGTCCATTGGCACTCCACATCAACCTGTCAACTACACCACCTCCTGTGCTAATCCTCTCTAGAATTTTGTGGTAACTGAACCCCCTGACTGCTACAATTGCACTAACTACAACAGTCTCAAAAGGTCATATGCTCCACCATACTACAGAAGTATAGTCAAGCCAGGATATATTAATGATGTCTTGCTATTTTGTACCAATGTTAAAAAATTCATTACCTTTCTGTCGTGGTTTTGCCCTGGTTCAATTTACTTTGCCCGCATTCTCCACCAAAAATGTCTAGGAAGACTAGGCCTTCCTTGGTGACCAGGTTGTAACCAAGGAACCAAGGCCATGTTCCCAGTATTCCATACGATTTTTTACGTAAGCAAGAGTATAAATAAGAAAAGAGAGGAAACTCTCGCTCTCTTTCTTCCGGCGGACCGAAGGCGAAGGTAGCTTTGCTGTCGCTCTGCCCGGGCGAGGGAGTGAGGCCTAGCGCATCTGGTTGGCCTTGAGAGGCAGAAAGTGCCGGCGGTTGTGTGGTGCGGTTCGCTATCTCTGGAGGGAAGTATTTGCGTTATATCCCTTTTTATTCCTTTTCCCTTTTCCCTTTCCCTTCCCTTTCCCCTTTGGGGGGTTCTCTGTATATAATTTTCTTTATATATATATATATATATATATAAATCTTCCACTTAAAATTCAGTTCGGTTTGGGTTCTTTTCATTTTCTTTTTTGTGATCTTTTCGATCAATTACACGAGAGTGAGAGGGAGGGAAAAGGCTTTGTCCCTGAAGTCCGGGCACTTGGCTGGGAGCCAAGTCCAACCTGGGACATTTTCTTAATGTATTCAATTAACTATATGTGCTTAATAAATGCTCAATTTGTTTAAAAGCTGCTATTTATCTTGTTTTTAGTGAAGACAAATGGAAAGGGAAATTATAATTTTAGCCATGCCAGACCCTCCTAGGAGAAGATGAACCTAAGCAAATCGAAGTAGCCAACCAAAGCTGAACGGAGCTGTAATTTCTATACTGAGTGGTTCTTCCCCCTAAAATTATAAAGGTTACTTCAACCACAGACTAAGCTGAAAGACTCAAGATAGGCTTGATCCATTAATTAGTCCAACCATTAAGGTGACAGATTTCATCTTACTCTTTAATTCAGTTTCCTTTTTTTCTCATGAGATTATCTCTTGAGCAGTTTAGTTCAAAGTCATTAATTATTAAAAATTTCTTGGAAAATTAACAAAGTGAAGCTCTTCTCCTGGGCATTCTTCTAGAGCAGAAACTCAACACTTTCCCATCTCATGTCCAAAAGCACTGCATTCTCATACTGTAGTGTTCAAGGAAATCACGTCCAGTAGGAGACTCTACATTGATTTCTAGAGACAAGTAGTCTCAAATTTCATTATTCGCTGCTACTAAAAAAACAGTCTAGAACTAGTTAGAAAATTCAAGACACACATACTTCTTACATGTAGAAAAGAAAATTTTTCTTGAAATCCAAAATTGCCATAATTTTAGACCTGCTGCACTTGGCTGTGGTATTTATTGTGTTACATTTGGCACTATGTTTGGCTTTTAAAATCATGTCAACATTTTCCATAAAAATATGTTCTATAGCTTCTCTAACGAAAATGACCAAGTGTTCCAGTAATAAAACATTAAAACAGCTTTTGTGCCTATAAAGACATTAATAGGGTAGAAATCATTTCAACTAATGTAATTCAAGCCCTATAACTCCCAGAAGGATTTTAGCACAGCCAAAGCTTTTATTATTTTTAGCTGAGATAGAACTGTCTGAGCAATGCAGTCTGTACTAAGCATACCTAAGAGTATCTAACATCAAGTAGGAAGCAACCTATTCTATCTTTAAGGATGTTTATTTCAACTCAACTTCAATCCACAAAAAGTCTTTATGTCCACAATGCTTCCTATGTGCCATGCAGGATCACCAAACCAAGAAAAAAAATGAATATGTGATTTATAAATACACCAGTTGGCAGTTACACTAAAATAAAAATATGTAATGCAAAAATCATTACAGGGGAACGAGGACTGGTCAGTAAATGCAACTGCATCATTATTCTCACAGAAGGAGACTGTGAAAGGTATGAGGGTGAGATAAATACCAAGAGCTCAACACATGCCAATATGAGTTGGACACAACTCACATTTATGCTTTTCAAAATCAATCCTGTAATTCAGAGAAAAAGACCGCTTCCCGTAAGTGGTAAAAACGAAAAAATGCTATATTGAATTCACCCTCCACCTTCTGCAATTAACTTTTCTATTTTTTTCTTTTTAAGAAAGTAAAGAATACTGCTAGTACAGCCTACCTTTCCTATCTCAGAAACACAGTACAGGCTAATACAGACAAATTAATCTATTTCCCAAACCTATAAATGTATTCAAAAACATTTTTACATGAGGAAATTTTCATAGGCCAATTTTGAGAGGTTTCAAGTAAAGAAGTTGTTCAATTTGCAAATGGGTTACGAAAATTAGGGCCAAGGTTCTAAATTACTTTACAGAATGGATTCATAAACCATATCCTGCTCTCATTTAATTTTTTCATCAAAACCTAACCACTTAGTACAGATTAGGCAGCACTGTGCAATATTACACAGCAGTTGGGAAGAATACTATATCCATGGAGCCCACGCAGAGAATGGGGAGGAAGAGGTGGGATGGGTTGGGACGGCTCCAAGCATGGTCATAAGTGCTCCTCATCCAGCACAGAGCCACTGAGTGCCTTCACTTGGGTCTCAAGACTATGTGTGATGTGAGAGCCAGCACATGCTTCTCACAACATGGTGCATCCCAGTGACATGGCACAGCACTGAGGGGAAAGTGCTGCACGTTTAACAAACACTTGATTATTTCAGGAAACAAAGAAAAGCTGTTTCTCACTTCAGGTTCTTAGGTTTGGTGACCTGATTCTGGTTAGACTATGACAAAAACATTCCCCCCCTAAATACAAATTAGAGGTAATAGCAAAGATTAATAATCCATATGGGCAATATTCCACATATGAGCATATGGAAAAATCAATATGAATCGGCACAACTGCCAGACAGAGGTGAAATAATGTGAGATACCAGAACACTCGTTGATTTTAACAGTTGGGCTTCTAGGCACAAACATGCAAACAGGGAATCTTGTTGCACATTAGCAGGTTGTAAATTTCCAAATAAAATGCTTCACTAAAAGTGAAAGGTTTTTTGTTTGTTTTTAATAGTACATCTGTTTTATTAAATTAGCAACACTTACATATTAAAGCATGTCTGGTGTGAGGTGTCTGGTCACCTGAAATTTGTGTGGGAACAAAAAGTATGACAAGAAGCCCACCCATACATTAGTGTAAGCAATAACTAGTATCTACATGAGGCACTGTTAAAATCATTCTTAATCCTCGTTTCTCAAAACTAGGAGTATCTGCTAAAACCATCATTCTTTCCTAAATTTCTCTTCTAACTAAAACAGTAACAACAATAAAAGTAACAACAACAATAAAAATTAGGTCAATGCATCAACTATTTAATCTGCTGAATGTCACATATCTTGGAATGAGCTGAGGCATTCTTCAGCAAAGAAGTCTTATGATGATCTTGAGAACTCTGTGAAAATATCACTATGTTCCATAACATGCCATCTTAAAAACTGAGCATGAATTATGGTCTTCCTACAAAAGCAAATGTAAGGGTTCAAAAAAATGACTCACTTGAACATCTGTTCATATCTGGCGTTCGAAGTCCATAGTACCCCGATGGGCAGGAATGCAAGCATTCACCATATTGTCTCATTCCTTCTCTTCGTAGGAAGAAGAATAACTTGTGTTGGCATCTGATGCACCCATTATCCTTTGAACAAGATAAACAACCTTTGCAAATTGGATTTGGTCCATAGCTAGCTGCAAAATAAGAAGATAAATTACACTTTAAGATCGTTTGAAAATTGTTTTGGCTGGAGGCCTTCTTCCCTCTAAGGTGTTACTTATCTTCTGCATGACTACAAGAAGTTCTGAAGGGGCAGTTCTGAAAGTGCACTCAGTTTGTACATCTGTAGTTGCACTGAATAAAAAGAAATGCAATCTCTAAATTTTTAACTGTATGTAGAGCAATTCAATGAATTTACACACAATCCAGGTACAGGCTAGCAGAGACCAAGCTTTATAAAGTTCACCAGTAAATTTTAAGTAAAAATGCTTTGTTGGATTCCAGTTTGAAGCTCGGGGCATAAGCATGCAACAGCAACAAAATATAAGAACTTCAGCACCCTGATATATCCACCTGGAATCACATGCCCATGGAGTCCAGCAACACCATTAGTGCAATTTCTGACTTGTGAAGGAAGCAATACTGGGAGTAGAAGAGTCTCTGGAGAACAGGTACAGCACTAGCAATGTGTGCTGTCCCTAGGTCTCAGGGTCCTACAACAGCTGTCTCCTTGCAAACTCCTCTTGATCTAATAAGAATATCGAGACAAATTTTTCAAAAAAAGAGTAGCAGTTTTAACTTTGAAGAGCCTTTTTCTACAAGTTTCTATCCAAAATGGGCTGAAAACCATATTCACAGACATTACCAAAGGAGGTCATTTAGTGCAGATTTCCATTTCAGGTCACCAGCTGCTGTGCATTCAAGGCTCTGCTCTGATTTTGTTGGATTATTTTCTTTTTTTTCTTTGAAGTTACTTGGGTGATAACTGCATCACAAACTTCAGATATATCACTCTTTGTCCTTATGAGCTTTTATTATTCTGCCTATCTGCAGAATTGCAGAACACTCCTCTGTCCCCATGGGCTGTCAACTCCTTCTCAGGGGTTGGATCAGCACAGCAGGTTAGCAGAGGGAGGATGGCTCAAGACATTCCTGAAAACAGCATAATGTAACAGGTCTGTATTAAATATTAAATTGGCCACAGGACTTCAGAGAAATTTGTCAGTTCAAACCTGGTTTACTGAAAACAAAAGGAAAATACTATGCAATGGAGGAAAGTGTCATTGGGGTCTCAAAGGTTTTTTAAACTCAAGAGTTTCTCAGAGAGCAGCTGGCCAAAAGAGCAAAGACTATGTTTAATTGTTATATTTTTTAATATTTAGAAGTATTCATACCCTAATGCAGTGATCTGGTACTTTTACCTTGTATGGCTGGATAACTGAGGTTGTTCAATTGATGACTTCACCAGAAGAGCCAGGAAAAAAATAAATAAAAAAGGAAAAGTCCACTTCCCTGTGGAACCAGTAGCTGATAAGCTTTACTCTCACCTTCACACATCTGCACACCACATTCCCATTCCCTCTCTGCTCTCATTCCTCCCCCCACAACTCTCTTAAGTTCAGCATAACAGCATTCAACTCCGATCTTGCACAAAATAATCCTAGTGGGTGGCAGGCAGGACAAGAAGCCAAGCAACCTGGTGTGAAACAGCTCAGTCAGTGGGACATTTTCTGAGTATTGGAGTCCTCTGGCACCAGTCTCACCTGATGAGATCCTCTTGACAGGAATCTCATTCTCATCCTTTGCGGTGTATGTGTGACTCTTCGGCACTCCGTTAACCCCTTTGTAATGAGACACTCTACCAGACCAACTGCCCTGTACTCCTAAACCAGTTCCCACCTCCTGTTGTCCACAAGACCCCAGATATAACTTTTCCTACAGTTCAACTTGTAGCTATTCTCATTCAAAATTCACATATTGAACAACAGGAAAGAAGAGAAACAAGCAGATGGTGAGCTAGGCCTGGATGCATCCCTCATCTCATTGCCAGCAGGGACTGCCTGTCTGTAACCACATCAAATAATATGTGACCATGTACTCCAAAGCAATTGTTGCTCAACACATGGTGGGCAAGTCCTGTAGACTTCTGAATTCCCTTTTAGCATGCTTGCATCTCACACTCAGTAAATCTGTACGTCCAGCTTACTCAAGGTTCCTTAGAGAAGCTTGTATTATAAGAAAAGAATTAAAAGGAACAAAGCAAAAGCAAAGATGCAAGATGCCTGAATGGATTCACCACTCAGAATGCTTCTGGGAATTTGAAACAGCTGAAATCAGGATCTCATATACAGCATGAATATGTTTTTGACTTAGGGTCCAGCCAATTGCTGAACATGTATATGGAGATATATTCATATGGACACAGATAAAGGTTATACACATGGATATAGCTAAAGGGAACAAAACAGCAGGCTGTTGCCAACAGACAGGGTAAAACTATCTCAAAGGGGGAAAAAGATCCTTGTACAGGAGTTATCAGGGCTCACTGAAAGAGCTTTAAACTAGCTGTAAAAGGAGAAAAGGATAAATCAAGGGTCACTAAAGATAAGTCCAGGGGCAGTATGCCAGTGTCTGAGGGACAGGGTGCTAGCAAGGTCCTTTGTATCCCATCTCAAGGGAAGTAGGGGATGGAAATACATTTAGCAGTGAAGATGCAAGGGTAATTTATGTGTTAGAAACCATGAAAACAGCTAAGAATAGTCACATAGGACTTAGGGCTTCTCCCCCATAAAAAAGGTGCTGAGATCAATAGAGCAGCTGAAGTGCATCTGCGCCAATGCATGCAACATGGGTAACAGGAGGAGCAGAAAGTCTCTGTACAGCAGGAAAAGTATGAGATGGTTGCCATCACAGAAACATTGTGAAAGGAGTCAGACAACTAGGATGTTGCAATGAATGGCTATAAACTCCTCAGAAGGGATGGGCAAGGGAGGGGAGGTGGTGGGGTAGGCTTGTATGTTATGGGATGTTTTTGTTGTCTAGAGCTTGATGATAGCAAGGATAGGATTCAGTGTTTGTGGGTAAGAATCAGGAGGAAGGCCAACAAGGCAGGTATCATGGTGGGAGTCTGTTACAAATCACCCAATGAGGATATAGAGACAGACGAAATATTCTCTAAGAGGCTGGGAGAAGTCTCAAAATCCTCACCCTTGTTCTCATGGGGGATTTCAACTTACCGATGTCTGCTCATAATACAACACAGCAGAAAGGAAAGAGCCTAGGAGATTCCTGGAATGTGAAACAGGTGACTTCCTGACACCACTCGTGATGGAGCAAACTAGGGAAGGTAACGTCTGGACCTGTTGTTTGGGAATAGAGACAGACTTGTGGGTGATGTGATGGCTGGAGGCCATCTTGGGTATAGTGATCACCAAATGGTAAGAGCTTTTGGTTCTTGAGGAAGTAAGGAAGGGGGTCCATAAAATCTCTGCCTTGGACTTCTAGAGGGCAGACTCTGGCCTGTTTAGGAGTCTGGTTAATAGTGTCACTTGGGAGGCAGTCCTGAAGGTCAACAGAATCCAGGAAGGTTAGACATCCTTCAAGAAGGAAATCCTAAAGGCACAGGAGTAGGCTGGCTCCATGTGTCGAAAGATAATCCAGTGGCAAAGAAAACCAGCCTGGCTAAACATAAAGCTTTAGCCAGAACTCAGGAGAAAAGAGAGCTTATAATGTTTGGAAGAAGGGGTAGACAATTCAAAAGGACTACAAGGATGTTGTGAGGTTACACAGGGAGAAAATTACAAAGGCCAAAGCCCAACAAGAACTTCATCTGTGCACTGCCATAAATGACAATAAAAAATATTTCTAAAAATGCATTAGCAACAAAATAAGGGCTAAGGAGAATCTCTCTTCTTTATTGCATGTGGGTAAAAAGTGTGACAAAATATAAGGAAAAGGCTGAGCTCCTTAACGTCTTCTTTGCCCCAGTCTGTAAGAGTAAAACCCAGTGTTCTCCGATACCCAAATCCCCGAGCCAGAAGACAAGGACAGGGAGCAGAATGAAGCCTCCATAATCCAAGAGGAAATGGTCACATTTGCTACACCACTTAGACCCACCCAAGTTTATGGGGCCAGATGGAATCCACACAAGGGTACTGGGGGACCTGGTGGAAGAGCTTGCCAAGCCACTTTCAATCATTTACTGGTGAGCTGGGGAGGCCCCAGCTAACTGAAGTTTGGGAAATGTGACACCCATCTACAAAAAGGGTCAGAAGGGGGATCTGGAGAACTACAGGCCTGTCAACCTGACCTCAGTGCTGGGGAAGATCATGGAGCAGATCATCTTAAGTGTCATCATGTTGGACATACAGGACAACCAGGAGATTAGGCCCAGCCAGCATGGTAGGAAAGTCAGGTATTGCTTGTCTGACCTGATCTCCTTCTATGACAAGATGACCCATGTAATGGACAAAGGAAAGGCTATGGATGTTGTCTACATGGATTTTAGTACAGCCTGAAACACCATTTTCCACGGCATTCTCCAGGCTGCTCATGGCTTGGATAGGTGTATTCTTCATTCAACAAAAAAAGTGGCTGGATGACCAGGCCCAGAGAGTAGGGCTGAACAGAGTTGGCAGCTGGTCACTAGAGTTCCCCAGGGCTGAGTACTGTTTAACATCTTTATCAGTGATCTATCAATGATCATCAGTTTACAGATGACAAGTTGGGTGGGAGTGCTGATCCGTTGGAGAATAGGAAGCCTCTGCAAGGGAATCTGGACAGGCTGGATTAATGGGCGGAGGCCAACTGTTTGAGGTTCAGTAAGGTAAAGTGTTGGGTTCTGCACTTGTGCTGCAACAACGCCATGCAGTGCTACAGGCTGGGGGAAGAGTGGCTGAAAAGCTGCTGGTGGAAAAGGATCCGAGTGTGCTTGCTGACAGATGGCTGAATATGAGCCAACAGTGTGCCCAACAGGTGGCCAAGAAGGCCAAAGGCATCCTCGCCTGTATCAAACATAGGGTGGCCAGCAGGACCAGGGCAGTGATTGTCCCCCTGTATTCATCACTGAGAGGCTGCACCTCAAATCCTGTGTTCAGTTTTGCACCCCTCACTATAAGACACTGAGGTTCTGGAACATGTCCAGAGAGAAGGGCAATGGAGCTTGTGTAGGGTCTGGAGCACAAGTCTTATGAAGAGTGGCTGAAGGAACTGGGGTTGTTTAGCCTGGAGAAAAGGAGGTTCAGGGATGACCTTACTGCTCTCTACAACTACATGAAAGGAGGTTCTAGTAAGGTGGGAGTTCAGTCTCTTCTCCAAGTAACAAGCAAAAGGATGAGCGAAAATGGCCTCAAGATGTGCCAGGGGAGGTTTAGATTGGATATTAAGAAAATATTTTTCATAGAAAGGGTTGTCAAGTACTGGAATGGGCTCCCCAGAGAAGTGGTTGAGTCACCATCCCTGGTGACTACACATATTCAAAATACGTGTAGATGTGGTGATTAGGGACATGGTTTAGTAGTAGATTTGGTAGTGTAAGATTAATGGCTGTACTCAATGATCTTAAAGGCCTTTTCCAACCTAAACAATTCTGTGATTCTCAATAGTGTGGCTTGATGAGATGGGATTAGGCTCTGGGGCAGATACATGTCAGGTGCCCCTGTAGGTCTCTTGTCCACCTTCTCTCTTTGACCTCTGTGAAAATTCTCACTTCTTGGCTACAAAATGTGTCTCTTTCCTTTACGGCTGTCCACATGTTATTCTCCTCAAGCACTCGTTTTTTCCTGTTTCTGGTAAGATGTCTTTGTTGATAACCCTTTTTTCTGCAGGCAAATTTAATTATGCTGACTGGCTTCAGCCATGGTTCTCAAAGGAAAAGTAGTTAGCAGCATAAAATAATCTTCCATTATCCTGTACTATTTTTGTTCAAGAGATGGATGGCACATCTTTCACAGCTTAAGGTCAACTCAAGCTATATGAAAGAGTTCAGTAATATAGTAATTCTGTAAATTGTATACATTTGTCCCATAATTTTAAGTTACATATAGGTTTCCCAAATTGTAAGATCTGGACCCTCCTCCTTCTTTATCTCCCAAGCAGTCTTAAGAATTTTTTTAAATTTCTATGCCTGTATTTTTTCCCCTCTTATAGGAACACTGTGAGATGCAAACTTGTAAACTGCTCTGAGATCCTCAGATACGAGATATTGCATATATGACACATTTATTGTTACTTATATGAATGATTATTTAACTAACACGTTGAATTTGGATGGCAGAATTCAAAATTGTCACACAATTAATGGTCACATAGTGATGAATTTCCCTGTTGGTCTTCTATTTACTAAGTGATAGTAAAACCTTCAAAATGCATCAAATATTTTTCTTTAGCATATTAAGAATTTTTTTAAAAAAATCACTGAAGAATTATACAGTGGTAAGGGAAAATAATACGATTTGTATGCTGTAATACAGAGAGTAAACTTTATCAAAGAATCTGAAGACTTCCCACTGTGCTGCTTAGGCACCAAACTGAGTAACTTCTGGGTATTATGTCCGCAGCAAGTTATTGTAAAGTGAATCAGGGTTCTTCCACATTGCTGTTGCTCATATTCTTTTCAGAGCTTCATGGGAAGCTCTGACTTCTACAATCTTTTTATTACTTCAGTTTGTCCCAAAGCAGGGAAAAATCACAACATGCTCTACTAATAAATTACCTGGACAACGGACAAAACAAAAAATTTGTTTAACAAAACAAATACTGTAGCACTAGTTTTGGTGTCACATAAGCATGCCTTCTTGAAGATACCTACTTAACTGTCTCTCTTTTGCCCCTATATACACAGGCTATAATTAAATCCTACAAAATCTTCCCCGCCTCAAAGCCTTCCCTTCCCATCTCGGTTTCTTAACATAGTAAATAGAATGTATTCTTATCACATACAGCTTTTTTGAGTTTGCATATAATTGCTCTTTGAAGGAGGAAGCGAACGCCTCTGCATTCAACAGAAACATCTCTACGCTTCCCTTTCAATCTTCTTCATTTCCCTCCTGTATTAGAGTGCAAGAAAAAATAACAAGCTTGCATCACTTGCAGTGTAAAAACATCACACTACTCATCCTTATTTCAACCCTGCCTGGAACACCCTCCTCAACATTGTGTACCACGCAGGCAGGTTTCCTCCAGCCAAGTCCCTCATGGAGACTTGCTCCTTCCACAAGGCCCACAAATGTTAACCAGTGTCAGAGTGCTGCTGTCGTCACATCATAAAACTGAAAATGCACACATGCTCTAAGTTAGCACCATCCTCTGGCTCTCAAAGCACGATTGCCCTGGTTGTCTACTAAGACTGTAAGGTCCTTGCAGCAGGAGTAATGTTTTGTACATCCACATAAGCACATATACAAGTGTGAACACTGCACATAAACACAAACGCACTTTAACACAGATAAGCTATTTTCTATTCCTTCTACTTCTACAACTATAGTCTAGAGCATTTCTATATTTAAAGAAAAAGCATTTACAGACTTGATTCCCTATGTAGCGCCTTTATTTTAGATCTGGAATTATGTTTGCCAAGTTTAAAAAGGTTACTTGAGAACACAGACTAGTACCCAAACACTGAATGAAACACTTCTGAACCCAAGGGTGTTCAAAGTTTCATGGTTTGGATCCATATCAAGTAAAATCAAATGACAGCTAATTACTTTAACTCTTGTCTAGATCAAATGTGTTTAAGCCACATCGCTGAAGCAGTTTTAAGTGAATTGTTATGACTATTTGAAATCACAAGAGAATCAACAGTGCAAAATGAGTCTAGACTATTCCCAGCAAGAATACAAATTGTTCTGTAAGCAAGAGAACTTAGAGCATTTGATTTTTTGTGATCTTACTGTCCTGCAGCCCATACCACAACAACTGCTTTTAATTTGTGCTTTCTTATATACCCACTTGTTGGGTGTCACAAAGCTCTTTGGAACCTGGTGCTTCAGCTCACCACAAGAACCTGGTAAGTTTATGCTTCTGTAAAAAACAGGCTGAAATGGACAAATGAATCCAAAACCAACTGGAGAAAGAGGAGAGCTTGGCAGAGAAACAAGCAAGACAAAAGTCATTCCTTGAACAAAATTTCTTTAGAGAGCCAGGCTAACATGCCCATTATGTCCCTAATATCACTTGTTGTGTCACTATTTGGCAGACTTTGGTCTTTTGAGCTCTCTGAAGTCAGAAACTGGGCTTGCTGATGCAACATCCAGCTTAACAGCACTCCTGCTCTAACTGGGACTGCAGCCACATAAATGTTGGTAATTGAATTTTAGTACAGATCTAACAGAAATGTCTCCAAGACACTCATCACTGTAAACATGAGATGTGCAGGTGGGATTCAGAGGAGGGAAGCAAATAAAAGACCATAACAAGCTGCACTTATTGCAGAAAGAGTAGATTTCATAATCCTGAATTCAATTAATGCTATAAAGATACCCCATACGTATCTCAATAAACCCAATTAAAATACTCTCATGCTTGGCATTATGTATTCAGGGTACCAAAGAATGGAACAAGGAATACAGCCTTATATATACACCAATATTACACAGTATACCAATGTACTAAGACTGTAACACTGCAAATTCACTGTAGTTAAAACACATCTGATGGGCCATGAACAGAAGCTGGCCAAGAAAAATACCTATTTTTCATTAGAACTTCATAAAAGCAAAAGTAAGTTTTAGATAGAGAGCTTCAATAACAAAACAAAACAAAGGCTAGTTTGTTTCTAGTAATTATCTTCCAGAGAATTAAAAGATTCAAGGTCAAAGGGGATTTTTATGACCAGTTAGGCCAATGCCCTGTACAAAGAAGCCACAGAACTTGTGCTTTACTCAAACCTATCATTTAAGAAACCATTCAATCTTAATTTTTAAATTGTCAGTGGTAAGGAAACCACCACAACCTTTGTTAAGATATCATAGGGGCTAATCACTCACACTGTTGAAAATCTGCAGTGGAATTTTGAACTTCAAATAGTAACCACTGGACCTTTTTATATCTTTGCCTGCCAGTTTGTTAACAGTTTTTCAATGTTTTTTTCCCAATGCAGACCCTCTGATCAGGTCAAGTCCTAGCCTTCTCATGGGTAAGATAAACAGAGCAAGATTCCAGAATGTCTCACCGCAGGGCAAAGTATCCAGTCCTTTGATCAATGCCTTACCATTTTATCAACAGGCTTATGGATACTAAAAAAAGAGCTCAGCATTGGAAAAGCAATTGTATCAGTGCCAAATACAGAAGTGATATAACTTCTCTACTTTTCCTAGATATTATTCTCCTTAAACACTCATGTGTTATGTAAATTTTTTTGACCAGAAAGATACCATTTCCCAAACACCACACTGCTCTGAGTAGGAAGTTACAGAGATCACCCAGTGTTCCTTCTCAGGACACCGGGCCTTCATCACTCAGGATCATTTTCTCTGAAGCTGTCCATAAATAAGGAAACCCACGTTCCCCACTCTTCCTCTGAAGACAGATTAACTGTAGGGTGGCATTTCACTTCAATGAGTTTGGTATAAATCTCACCAAATTTATTCTCGTGAGAAGTTTGTTCCTGCTTATTATGAAACAATTTCTTCACTTCCTTTGGAGGTTTTCATTATATTTTCAATATAATAATTTTATGCTTAAACTACTTTCATTTATCAGCTAATTTCATTATCTCATTATTGATATAATGTCCTTCTGATTATTCTAGTGGGGGCAGACTCGTCTTCATTCCATCTATATTCAAACAGTGGCCTTTTATTCCACTTCCAAATCAAAATCATTTTACTGTTGCCACACAGCTACCCAGCTGAATACTTTCAGAATTTTCTGTATGGTTTTCCTCACCACCATGGTAGGGACAGTCATTATGGTATTGATATATAATATTGATATTATTCTCCTTCAGAACCCTGGGAAGTCTCAAGAAATCACCTACATGATGAGCTATTTTGCAATATTTAGTGACTACAGGCATTATCAGCATTACACACTGACTACCAAATTCAGAAGTCTACCAATAAAATGACTCATATGTTGTTTTCAGGATGCCTTGTTTACTTAGATGTTTTGAAAACACTACTGACTTTTATTCCAGCAAGGCTGAACTGCTAGTAACAGAGGTATCTCAGCCATCTTTCTTTATTCAACCATCTGGAGCTTTAAAAGCACATTCTCATAACTCACTTCCCACATGCCTACTGTCAACCGGAAATAACTCCCCTTGTCCTCTTCTGTCTGCTGTTCACAGTGTCTACCAATCTTCACTTGCCTTAACTCTACTGAATGCTGCTTCCTCTTTCTACTTGTGATGTGAATTCTCCTTCATAGCCTCTCTCTATTTAGTTCCTTGGGTGAAATTTCCTCTTCCCTGAAAAAGGATCAGTTTGGTTGCTCAGACCTCTTGCACTTCCCAGTGTTCCCCAGTGATGGTATTTGTCCTTCCAGTCCAGAAATCCAGAGCTGTCACCAATTTACATTTTATCCATGGGAATTTCATTCTGTCTACAGGATGGAAGAAAAATATGGAACATCTGTTGCAGGTCACAAACACAACTCCATCACCTAGCTTCCTAAAACACAAGTACAGAAACAGACAGAGAGGAAAGTGTCCCACCCCTTGCTAAAATGTCCCAGGAAATATTAGCTTTTATTGCTATTTTCTGTTCACAGATTCACCAGTTTAATTCTAGGTCTTCCTGCTGCAACTGACAGAGAGTAATTCAACACACACACTCGAAACACTGGCAATAAAAGGTTCAAGCATCACAGTCATAAAGTGCATTCAGAGACAAAAAAGGGTAAAATAAAATAAACCAAAAAAAGGCCTCTTTCCTTGTGTTCATGTGAATAGGCCCACTAAAGAGCCTGTTAAGAAAAAAAAAGCAAAACCTACAACAAAAACCAAGCCTTACCAACCAACTGGTTCACAGATATCACTCACAGCTCCCCATCCCCTGCCAAGTACTCACATTTGGTATTTTGAAGTCTTACATGATGCACATTCAGGTGTATATTGCCAATTCCACTCCTGAGTTTTAAATTATAGGCCAATCCATTTTAGATATAGTAAGAAATTGAATTATTCTAAGAAATTAGCCAGCCACTTCCTTTAATCCACTCAGGTTGTTAATTTGTAAAGCAGCTGCTTCAGTTGTCTTCACACTGAGAAGAGTCCCTCCAAGAAGACCTCTGTTTCATCTCCTTATGAGTTGACAGATTGATGCTTTTTTAGAAACCCTACAGTCTAACAATACTGAAACATGGACAACACTTGCCCATTGCTGTACTGTTTGCACTGCTCTGGGCAATTTTGTCTACTCCAGATCTCAAAAGTCTTTATCTTATCTGGTATTTTCAGTGTCTGTAAAAATATTCATAATATAACCTTTGAATAAACTTCCATTGGGGTTTAAGATACTTTATAAACCCCAGTTAATTTGCTTAACTGTCAGTAACTTCATGTAACTTCAAAGTAACTTCAAGAAACACGAATCATAAAACTCAAGAGGACTTTTAACATGCAGTACTTTTGAAGAATAACTTGTCTTCCAAATGCTTTTATTTAGATTTTACATTAATTACACTTTCAGTTTTTTACAGATCTAGAGAGTAAAACATATAAATACCTCAAAGCCACTTGTTAAACAGAAGCTGTTGATGTTTCTCAAACACCAGCAATTCAGACATGGAAGCAAAGCACCGCAATCATTATCTTTGGCATCAGCACAGTTTTTATTACATCTGATGAAAATGGTACAAATCAACTGAGGGGAGAGAGGTCCAGCCCCCAGTCTGCTCTACTCCCAGGATCTACCCCAATGCTCAGCTCCCTCCGAAATGCCCTTCGTGCAGTGCTGGGGCTCTTTTGCCTTAGTGGCACAGCAGGTTTCAGTGGTTTCAGTGAAGGGATGGCTACAGCTCCCTTCCACCAGGCCACCACACAGCAACTCGCTGGGCTCTCACTGCAGTGAAGTACAGAGTGTGTCTGCTGAGAAGCCTGGCTGCTCAGCACACGGAGCTCTGACCTTAAACCACCTACAGCAGAAATTGCGAGTTTTCAAAACCAATCATTGTGTCCTCCCAAACAGGCTTCTGAAAATCACATTCTTCACCTAAGACTTTCTCTCTTTTTCACTTATATCCACTATACCTTACCTATGTATGAGGCACAGGAGCTCCTTCTAGACTTTGTATGTGAGAACAGATAAGCAGGGAAGACAGTACATGAAAATCACAATGTTTCCCAGCTTATTGCAATGGGGAATTTTATTTGCCTTCCACTGAAAATAAATTTCATTGGGAAGCATGAGCAGACACTCCAACAGAGGCCAGCAGTTCCACTTCTAACACAGAAAAAAATCATGCTTCTTCCAGAGACTTACTATGCCTTGGACCAACTCTTTATATATGGTGTTGGTGGGAAAGCTGCAAAGGGAAAGAAAAATTAAAAAAACCAAACACTCCTTTACTTTCCTCATAACACCATGCTGGTGGGGAGGCCTGGCCAGTGGAGTCCACAAGTATTTCTACCTCCCAGGTGGTTAAAAGTCCCTTGGACACCAGTTTCGGACTTTTCCATTCCATATTCCCATGATACAGTCATTCAGAAAGCACAGACTGTCACAGCCTATTCCATAATTACCCAGACTGCACAGAAATGCCTTTTTCCCATGTACATATTCTGTGTGCCACTATCTGATAGCACATTCAACAGCAATTTCCATCCAGCATACTCCTGCTGCAAATCAACATCTGGGACATAAATCCTATTGGAACAAAGTTCCAGGCATTTAAAAAAATTCACTTTTTCCAAGTCTTTTAATATCTAGAATATTTCAGCTAGCTGCTGTGGATAAGATTCATCTTTAGCATGCAGGTGAATAAACATAGATTTAATTTTTCCCCTTTGATGGTGGGTTTACTTTGTCTTCCATTGTAAGTTATAACTTTTCCAAGCACTGAAAACTGCAGGGATCCAACAAAGAGACATTCCAACAAAAACACAGTTCCAAATCCAGATCCACCCAAACCACTGAAGACAAAACATTATTGGCAGCACTGCAGCTAAAGAGGTGAAGATCCAGAACACTCTGCTTAAGACACAAAGTACAATGACATACAAGAAGACTTTATGTATGATGCATAATATTTCACTTTACCTTTTCATACTTTTACTAAGCAATTCCTAAAAAGGTAGAAAAGACTGAGGAACAGGAAAAAAAAGCAGTTAGAGAAGGAGCTCAAGTCTTTCTTTTCAATTCCTGGAAAATAAAATGAAACATATTTTGAAAGTCATACATCTGTACTCTGAAGCTAGACAACCCGTATAGAAATTCCAGCAGAAATAAACAGAGGCAAAGACTACACATTTACTTTCATTGTTATATTAAGTACCACTAAACTAATGACTACATGCTTAACTATTTATAATATCACATTTTATTGTTCATCAGGAACTGGCATGTAACAAATAAATGTTTGACTGAGATTTTAAATCAGGAACAGTGAAGAGCATGCCTTATTTCTCCAGATTATAAAGCAGCAAACACACTGCTTAGTGTTTCATAAATATCAAACAGCTGAAACATCAAGCAGCATGTAAGTGGAGGAATTTGATTTTATCTTTTTTAAGAACATTATTAAACTAGAAGTTACAGAAAGTGCTAGCCTCTAAGAATGAAGAAATTCAAGGTTTACATAGTTGTGAATAGTCTGGAGGATGTAATGCCTTTAGATATAAGTAACAAAGTAGGAAACTGTAAAATGCATGTGAGGTTATATTCACAGTATCAGAAGTTCTGCAGAAGAAACGCTGCACAGGGCTTTACAATTGACCAAAAACTAGCTCTGGGCAAAGCTTCAGTGAGGGTCCATACAAGCAGATTTGCCAGATATTCAAGCCTGATGGAGGCAACCTGGGTTTCAGGTTAGGCATTAGGTTGAGAACAAAGCTTGGACCAGGCAGAAGTAAAATTGCTCCTCACAGTATTGCAGAGGACTAAGCTGGTAGACTCCTGGTAGATATGACAAGTCTGTAGAGAAACTGATTTGGGTACTGTGTAGACACAGCACTGCATTTTCTCAGCTACAGCAGCAGATAGAAAGTAGTTAATGATTAGGTTTGCTCTAGAAACCTCAGAGCACTTACAAAGGTCCCAGGCTGGCTTCTTGGGCTGAATCTATTAAAAAATGCAAAAAAAAAAAAAAATCATTTCTGGAGTATTTCACAGAAGAGAAATGATTCCTCCAAAGTTCTCCCACCAGGTCTCAAAACACAACATACTAGAGACCACCAGAGGCAAAAATTGCATTAGCCCCTGAAAAAAAAACAGCTACTGAAAAATGCATAAAAATTTTCAAATGAGACACTGAAAACCTGTCAGCTAAACTTTGACATTCAAAAAGGTTTTTATTTTCAACACTGCTGTACATTAACAGACTTCAATCATTTCAACTAAGTCAGGAACAGCCAGGAACACTCCAGTTATGACTCTCCTGGTACAGTTTTCTGAATGATAAATGTTTATTGATAGTTTTCCAGAAAACAAGTATTGTGTAGCACAGCCTTGGTGCAACTATGGTCTTTAACTCAACTTGCTACGTCATCTTGTAATTATAACTCCCATAACTAGATTTTTTGATTCAAAGTAATTAACTGGAAGAAAAAAAATTATCCTCCCACTGAAAGCAGATGGTGTAAGTTTTCTGTAAAGATGGGCAAAAACTCTAAGAACTGAACTATTAGGAAAGCCCATGGAGACCCAAATAACATCACGTGAGTAAAGAATATCCTAGTCACACTGTCATTTAACAAGAGCAGCCTAAAAATTAGTAGCATTAAACATGCTGTCATACATATTGGTCCAAAAATCCCATATTAGGACCTTAAATAAATAAATAAATAAATAAACAAACATTATTCATTCACAAAATTATGTGTTAAGAAAAAACCCCTCTTTGTGTGGATAGGTCTAGATTCTAAAACAGAAGGTCCTTACCTTATAAAAGATTTTTTGTATTTTCAAGGGTATCTTATTTTTTTAAATTAAAATATAAACACCATGCCTCAATATATTACTCTTAACTGTTACCTAAACACTCATTTTCAGCAGCTTATACTACAATCATTAAGATATAGCATAATCCTAAACACGAGGCAACTCCTAATTTTAGTTTATACCTAGTAAGTAACATCAGGGTCTCCTTACAAATATTCATGGTCATGGGACAAGACTCAGTGGTCCAGCTCGCTAAGATCAAGCACCTGGCACCACCTCCACCAAGGGAGATTTATGAAAGCATGAGGTACACACAGCAACTGCTGCTGCCTCCATGTGGAGCTGCAAACTCCTGGCTTAGCAGGCCTGCCTCCACACTGGTCATCACAGGCAGCCAGGGATTAAAAGTTTGTGACTACAGTCAAGCTTTTACCAGCAGACCTGACTACGGCTACTACCTCTTCCCACTTGAGCAGTAGAACTGGCCCCTGTGATTCTGATGCTGAATTTGGGGCACACTGAAATACAAGTTGATTTTACTTTGAGGCTGTCTTCCTTTAAAAAAAACCCTTGTCCTAATCTGTCTGAACAGAAAATGAAACAGAAAATGATCAGAAGTATCTGATCAAGATAAAAGATAAATTAGATGATTTAGAATCACCATGGAAAATACAGGAGAGATAATCATGTGTGATTATCAGACTTAAATATTTTATTGCAGCCAGAGGAGAACACTGGATCTGAGAAACAGCTTCCCCTCTCTGCAAGTTTTCTGTAGAGATTGTTTGATGATGCAGTGCAGTCAGGTTGGTCTAGGATTCTGGCAAAAGGTATCAAATATCCTGCAAAGACAGAATGAAAGGGGAGGGGGAATGGCACCTTCCTATGCCCTTTCTCTCTCTCCTACAGTCCTCATATATATCACCATTCCCTGTGGAGCTATTAAACTCAGTGTATAGCCCCTTACAATTACTTATAACCATCTGATTTTTATAACTTCCCACTCCAGGCTTTCATTAACCCCAGAGTCACTTGATGCCAAGTCTTCCTTCCTGGAGCACCAAGGCTATGTGTGGAGTCCAGCTGGCGAGTCAGGGAGACGTCGTAAATTGGAAGAATGTGCTGGAGCTACTTAAAGTTGTGGTGAACCAAAGGAAAAGGACCAATTGCACAAAAGATCTAGGAAATGGATAGAGGGTGTTAAAATATCTACCAAAAGCATTATTTGTGAAATGACATCCAGAGGGAAAGAAAACCTAACACTGAAGACAAACCAAAATCATCCATCTGGACCTGATTCTGCACAGTGACCCATAAAAGCAGACCCCAAAGAGCCACCACACACCTACTGCCATACATTTCCTGACTTCTAGAAATGCAGCACAGACAGAAAAGCAGCAGATTTCCAAATCTTGTTGATGCACCTCTAATTTTAAAGCTGCCAGACTTTAATTGCTTTTCACAACGATCCCGCATGGCATGCCTTGACTGGGAACATATTTTTATAGCCGGTTATAGCTCTCTCTCTCCAAATGGAAACACTGACAGGTTTCTAATTCCAAAAATATTATCAGGAACCATAACAACACAAGTCTGGTTTAAAACATAACCTGTGACCTGGAAAGTCATTTTTAACACTTTAACATTTTGTGTGCTTTTTCAGGGTAGGTTAAATGTAAAAATTAGAAACTGAAAAAGAATCCCAGGTGCCAAAAACACACAGATTTCCCTCTCTCTCCACTATGGTCCTCGTTGAACAGCTGCCTTCATCTCTAAAAATGGAGAGAAAAGCATAATTGTGGCACATACCTGCACAAAAACATTGTGCTATGCTTAGTTCTGCTTTGTTGCAAGTATTGTAAAACATTCATTTTACTTTAGCTTTTAAAAATTAGTTAATTCATAAGTGGAAAAACAGACAGAAGGATGCATAAAGAATTTCACGGAACTATAGAACCATTTGGATTGGAAGGGACCTTTAAAGGTCATGTAGCTCCAACCTCTTGCAATGAGCAGGGACATCTTCAACTAGAGCAGGTTGCTCAGAGCCCCGTTCAATCTGACCTTGAATATTTCCAGGGATCGCAGAATATGCTGCATTTGAAGGGACCCACAAGGATCATCAAGCCCAACTCTTACCCCTGCACAGGACCACTCCCAAGAGCCACACCATGAGAGTACCATCCAAATGCTTCTTGAATACTGGTAAGCTTGGTGCTGTGACCACTTTCTCCAGGAAGCCTGTTCCAATGGGGCATCCACCACTTCTCTGGGCCACCCGTTCCAGTGCCCTGTCACAACTGCCCTCGTTGTAAAAAACTTCTCATGTTTAGTCTGAATTTATCTTCTTTTGTTTAAAACCATTATTTGTCCTCTCATAACAGGCCCTGCTAAAACATCTGTCTCCATCTTTCTCATAAGCCCCTTTAGGCACTGGAAGGCTAATATAAGGTCGCCCTGAAGCCTTCTCTTCTCCAGGATGAACAACACCAACTCTCAGCCTTTCTTCTCAGGAGAGATGCTCCATCCTTCTAATCATCTTTATCATCCTCTTCTGGACTCTCTCCAACATCCTTCTTATGTTAGGAAAGTTGGATGAAGTACTCCAGGTGGGGTCTCAGCAGAGCACAGCAGAGGAGCAAAATTCCCTCCCTCAAGTTGCTGCCACACTGTCTTCGATGCAGCCCAGAATATATTTGGCTTTCTGGGCTGCAAGTGCACGTTGCCAGGTCATGTCTGGCCTCTCATCCACCAGCACCCCCGAGTCCTTCTTGTCAGGGCTGCTCTAGATTTGTTCATCCCCCAGCCTGGATTGATACCAAGGGTTGCTCAAAACCAGGAGCAGCACCTTGCACTTGGTCTCACTGAACCTCATGAGATTCCCACGGGCCCACTTCTCGAGCTTGTTTTAGTCCCTCTGGATGGCACCCCTTCCCCTAGGCATGCCATCCACAGCACTCAGCCTGTGTCTCCTGCAAACTTGCACTTGATCCCACTGTGTCATTAATGAAGACATTAAACAGTTCTGCTCCCAGTTCAGGCCCCTGAGGGACACACTTGACACCAATGTCCGTCAGGACATTAACCTTTTGACCACATCCTCTTCACAGCACTGCAGTAAACAGTTTATCCATCTACAGACAGTTCTGACTTGCTTCTGAAGAAGTTGACTCAAAAACAAACTATCTCACATGCAAAATTATCTGATTATACAAACTCACACAAAATGTTCTGATTACACTAACTCACAAAATGAATTTTAAATGCTAGAGATATGAACTCTGCCCCACTAAAATTCAAATAAAATCACCACAAATGCTTGACTTTTCCAACAACTAATCTGCCAATTCAACAACAAATGTGAAACAGGGAGGGAATTTTGTATGTCATGCTTCTACATGCTTCTACACCACTACTGTGATGACTTTCTAAATATAGTTTTCCAAGGTATTCTTTTCCCTAACTATGTAACTCTTCATCTGAATCTATGTAATACTGAAAAATCCTGTGATACAAAAATGATCCTTCTCATTTGGAAGGATGTACAGAAGATATTATCCCACTCTACAGAAGATCCTCCTGTTTCAAAATCAGTCTTCATTCCAGTGCAGAATAAAGTAGGAATAAACAATTCAAAGATAAGCCAAGTTCTGGTGCTGCCCACGTGACAAGAGTATTTCACTGCACCAAGGGCAGGAACACAGGTACCTGGGAACTGGCATCACAGGGCTTCACAGGTACTCACGCCCTTTCATAGTATTTAGTGGGCTAAGGGGAAGCCCACAGTGATCAGCTCCAAGACACACCAGTCTGCTCCCCCACAGTGCCTGGGAAACTAGTGGAGCAGCCAAAGTCCTGACAGCATCAGAATATCATGGTAAAGTGAGAAATCCAGAGCTCAGGAGCTGCCCCAGTCACCACTCCCAGCTTCAGCCTCCACAGCATCCTTCTCGACTAGAAATACTGCCCTAGGGAAGCCCATCAGACTAAGAGGGATTTATACGCCAGTGGTTTCTGCAGCAATTCCAAGATGGTCTAGACTTGGTTGCATGTAATAACCTGCTGACTGACAATACTTAAGTACACCCACATTTATTTTATGACTAACAATCTTCCTGCTATTGTATTCATTAGTAACAGAGTCTCCCTGACTCTCTGGAAGCATACAGGCTACAGGAGAGTGCAAATGCATACACAGTGCAGTATTTTAGAACCAGCTTACTTCTTAACCATATCCATTAAATTTTACTTCATTCTACACTTCTTTTTCTCAGCAGAAGACAAAAGATATAGGATTAAAGAATTCTGATTTACAATCAGAAAAAATTACAACTATTAATAGATAAATCACCCTAGAAACAACACATTGGGAAACACAAATTAATAAGTTACTTAAGATATACTTTACTGCTTAACTTAGTTGAAGACTGGAGAATGTGCATTTATCAACACAGAGAAGTTCAAATATAATTGCCATCTCCTTTTAAAAACTGCCTGAACTCTGTTTCCTTGAGGAAACAGAGCCTTAATTATAGTTTCCTTCAACTGTAACACTCATAGCTCTTAAATCCTTAGTTTTATTGCCAGTAATTAGAGAGTGTATGGTTTCTATCCAAATGATGGAATTGTTCTAAAATATGAGAACTTTGTCAGAAAATAAAGTACTTTGGTATGCCAAATTACCATTTCACTCTCTCCCCTTACCTTCCCCCACTCTATGTCGGTGAATATAACATAACAGATATCATGCTTGGCTTTGTCCCAGACAAATGAACTTGAAATAATAATTTATCATTTATGATGCCTTTTCTAAACACATTTGGCAACCGAATCCCAGTCAGATCCCTTTTTATGAGAGTTTGAGCAAGCAAGGCTTTAGACACCAGGAAAACAATTTGTACCAAAAGTCAAAGTACTATACCCAAACATTCAGTCTCAAATATATTCTGCAAAAGTAAAAGCACTTCCTGTAAGTGATAAAATATATGATTAAAACTTTTGGGCAGTATTTTGATCACTGCAGGCTAGAAATAATATATGGATTAAAAAGTCTTGCTCAGTAGAAGAGTGGGCACACACACTTCTGTTTATATTAGTAAACTAAAGACACATACTGTGCATCCAAAAATCATTAAAATAAATACAAACAGCACAGCAAAGCAACATTGTAAAACTGGATGTAGACTCTGCAATGTTATACCACTTACAAAACAAAATCTTTGAACTAGAAACTACATTACAGCCACTGCTACCTCAGGAAGCTGTGGTTTGCTGCTTGGAATGCCTTATTCGTGTATTATTTTTAGGAATTTAGACATCTAAATAAAATTTTGTAGGTACACAAGGTTATCTAAGGGTGAAATTTAGTTTGTTATTTCAAAAACACAACAGAAAAGGAATACAGAACAATAAGTGTTTACTGGGGCAGTCTTTATGAAGAATGTGGTAATTAGGAGAGAAAGAAAAGCTTGTCATAACTCTTTCAGTACAAGTTGTGCTCTTAGAAATCTGCACCACCAAGAGACTCAGAAGCAGTTTCAGATAGAGATGGTAGTTTCAACACCAGATCTTTTCAAGAATAGATTTCTTCCCCATAAATACCTGGTTGAGAAGCAAGAAATGCTTTGGTTGGTAATGAGAAGGTTGAAGTGATTTTCTGGGTTTGTTCAGCTGATTGCAATCAAGCCGGTAACTCCCTTTTGCTTTCTATTAAAAAATGAATGTGATATTTCTCATAACTTTCTTCCTACTGACAGCACAGGTACTACTAGGGTTTGCAGCAGAAATAAACACCTCTAGGGCCTTCAACTGTCCCATCAGAAATCTTTTTGTTGTACCAGCACCAGCTTATACTTTGCCCTTCCTCATAAAATGCTGTCTTACCAGGTCCTCCTGCAGTCCCTGTACAACCACCTAGCATGGCATGGACCTCTGTGGAAAGACCTGCATTCTCTAATCAGTGCAGAGAGAATTCAGAACATCTCAGGAAGCAAGATGCTCAAGTATTTACATGTGCAAGTACCCAATTAAATGGGTTCCGTAGCAGAGAAGCAGGTCACATCAACGTTTAACCCCAGAAGGCCATAAGCTTGGCTGGTCTTAGGGCACTTGGGAACAAGGGCATTCAGAAGGAATTTCAACAAGTTTGCAGGGAGATTAGTGTGCAATAATTTTACAGGAGGTAAACACATACAGGGGAAGTATAGATAAGAAAAGTTTCAAAAATGAAAATTAGTCTATCATATTCACACCATTTTCCTGCTATTTCACCTCATTTATCAGATGACAAAGTGCCACAAGCAACCTTACTCCAGGCCAAGATGCATTTGAATTGAGATCTTTACTTCAGTTCTTTACTGTATGAGACGTGTGTTAACAACAAGAAGCAGAGATCCAGTAACAAGGAAGCCCAGCTCACAGTACAACAAAGAAGTTTTGTATGCTGCAGCTAGGTTCCCTACCTTTATTTCTGCTTGACAGTAAAATGGCAATTAGCCTTGATTAGTAAGGTGCTCAAAACTATTCCTACTACCTTCCTTGTTTTACCCACCCCTCCGGTCTTTATGCTTGCCTCCACAGTCCAACCTCGATCGTTGGAAACAACCAAAAAGTGAGTTGTGCATTTAGACTCTGCATGGAACAAGTGTGACATTTACCAACATTCAGTTGACTTAGTCATTTAAATCATAAGAATTTTATATACTTTGGGGATTGCCTTTCTGCTGCTTGCATTTTAGCAACTGTGCCATTGCCACCCCCATCAATCCCGCTGTGTACAGGAAGTCACACTCCTTTTCTATCAGTGGGATGTTACGCTTGTGTGTGTCTGTGTGCATGCATCTGTATCCAACATTAAACCACTTCCTCAGGCTTCAAGGAAAGGTTCTTGAAGAAGGTGGTGTACAGAGGAGTGGATGTAGAACGAAGCCCTCATGGAAAAGGGAAGATAAAATAAACACCAAGGTAAAGCCAGCAAAGGAGTTTGTAAATACCCTTTTTCATAATGCTGGCTGATTTCAGGTCCTACCTATCCCAGTTGCAGATGCAGAACTGACAACTGATTATTGGATGAATTCTTGCATACTATGGAAGGTCAGTTAATGCCTTAAGAGGTGCTTCGAGTTTCATACGTTCTTTGACAGTTTGCAGTTCCATGCTCACCTCCTAGATGTCAGCTGCCAGTTCTGCGTGCTGCTGGAACAGACCAGCCAGTAAGATCCATCTGGAAGTTAATAAGCTGAATCTGGCCCAGTGCCTTTTCCCTGGAGGAGGCAAGCCAGCCAGTGCAGCACAGCCAGATGCCTCTCACACAGCTGGGGCTGGGAGCATCTGCCACCTCACAGCGTCACAGCCCTGGAGAAACCTGAGCACCACAGTTTTTTCAAGTGTGGAAGAAAGAGGAGTCAGCAGAACTACAAGTTGCTGTTTATCAGAGGGGCAAAGGAGACAGAAGTGGAAGAGGTTGGCATCCAACACAGCTCAAGGTTGCCCTGAGCTTCTGCAGCAGTCTCCCAAGAAGAAACCCAAAACCGAAACCTAGTTCACATGCCCAGTAGTTAAGACCAGACCACCTCAGGCTAAATAAAAACCTAACCGTAAGATATCCCATTTACCCATAAAGTCCTCAAAATGGAAGACCAAGAAAAAAGTTCTTCGGAACCAGATCAGAAAGGCTGACACTATCAACTGCAAATGAAAATCCACAAACTTTTTCTCTTGTTTAGCAGTAGCAAATGGATGGATCATACTTAGCACGGCTCAGAAAAATCTTGGAGGTTTTTCATCCCTTTGGAGAAAATTCCCACAGTGGCACTCAGCTGGAAAGGCAGCAAGTTGCCAGGCTCTCCCAAGCACACAAAGTGTTACTGGAGTCCTGCTGGGCAGCTGCAACCTCTCGTCCATTCATCAGCTTTTCCTCAAAGGTTCTGCAGCTCAGGAGATCCCTCCCTTTCTGCATAAACTGTTCCACCAACAGAAATTAACTGGATGTGGTGAACTGGGATTTAGAACAGGAAAAATGAAGTCAGATGTTCTGCAAATCTCTGAAAGGGTCACTTTTGATAAAGAGGATTGATCAAACAGTCAACTTGACATTTTTTAATCGATCTCCACCTGCTGGTAGGTATGTTTTGATGTTGTAACAAAAAAGAATGTAAGGAAAAGTACCTGATCTTAGAGACAGGAATTACAAATTTCAGGAAACAATGCCCAGAAAGGAAAGCTATACGCACAGACACTCAATCTCTGTAGCTGAACAGGTCCACTATTTGCTACCAGAGAAGCGCTCTTCCAGGCAAAGGGGAGACCAGGACTTAGTATGACTAAAGAGAAAAAAGGTAGACAGCCCAGACTGACATGGACTCCTACTGCAATACCCCAAATTACTTCATTCTCAAATAGAAATGATGATTAACTAAAATTGCATTTATTAAAACATGGAGAGAGTTAAATTTATTATTTCAGTTACAAAGCAGCTTGGAGAGTCTAAAAGCAGTTACTATATCAGTTAGTCTTTGAACTGTTTAAACTAAGGATTAGTCTCATCTCCTTCTGGCTGCAGTCTAAGACTGCAGACACATGTAATCTCAAAATATCATGTATCAAAACAAACAAATAAAAATGCATCCAAAAGTGAAAAAGCTCATCCAAATTTATCTAATGTCTTTGGCAACATTAGGCACAAATACATGAGAAAACAGACTGGTTTTTGATAAACTGACACACAAACTTCTGACTGTTATACAGAAAATGCACAAATGTAAGCTCCTGGCATACAGCTGGAGAAAAGAAAAAAGAAGTTAATGTTTCTAAACCACAAAATAACATCTGCTTACATATGTGGTGCAGTTTTAAGTATGTTCCTGTGAGATCTCCCATCTTTACATACTTACTGTGCAGAGAGCGTTTCCACAGACCAGGAACAGAAACTTTCTGACAAAGGCACCATCGTGGAGAGACAAGGCTGAATTCTGCTCAGCTCCACTTGTAGTGAGAGGAATTCAATACCAGCTTAATCTACCTCGCTAAGCAATTTAGTGAAAACAGTTCCACCAATGTCAAAATTGAAAGTGTACTGACACTCCTTACTTCCAACGGTCTTGAAACCAGCCGTGTTTGACTCGATTATTAAATTCAGTGATGTGTGTACAAATCTGAATTTGTTTGGAAGTATGGGTATGGAAAGAAACTTTCAAAATGAAGTGACAGGGGTTTAGACAATATATCTGCTTGGGACAATAAATCAGTCAGTCAATCAAGCCACGTCCCAAAGATTCTTTCATTTGGCATTAAACATCAAGGACCTGTTCCCTCCTTGACAACTGAAGTGACACAGTTGAATACCCTAACCCTTCCCTAGCTGCACTGAGTAACAGTTAGTAAAAGTTTCTAACTTTTACTAAAATTTTCTAACTTTTACTAACTAGTAGTAAGAGGTGTTGGAGGAAGAAATAATTAATCTAATGAGGTATAAGCAGTTGCAAGACGTGACGCTCTAAGTCTTACCTTAATGTATAGGTGCAAACAAGTCAAATATTTTCACCTGCACATGACCAGTAAGTTTCCCATGAGAAAAATTACACGTTCAGTTATAAGGAATCAGAGCATAAAACAGAAATTCTCAGTTTTCCACTTATTTAGGACATAAATATCATTGGGAAAGCCTATTTTTTTGAAGTAAGGAGGGGGGAAAAAAAGGCTAACACTCAAGAAACTGAATTCAAATTTGTGATAGAAATAAAAATTAGTCTGCTGAACATATTTTCAATAAATCCTTCAAACCCATGAAACATGAGTCAGATCAACTCTTAAGCACTTTTTAAAAAGCACTTTACAAACTCCCTTTGATCAGCACTAGAGACATAAAACCCACCTACAAGATCAGCTGTAGAGGACATCAAGAAATGCAGGGGCCACACAGAAGCACTGGCCTACACAGACAAAACAAACACAATACATATAAGATTTCAACACATTTTCAAGTCTTTTTAGAGTTGGCAGAAAAATACATGTTCCCTTGAGCCCTATTGAAACTATAAACTTTATCCAGGTCTCAGCTTTGAGAGTCTGTTGAAACAACTGTGTTTTCCATAGTGTGTTCTGTGTTGACTACAAATGTTGGAAAATAATACATACTCTTTCCTTTTTATTTTTTTTCTTTTTCCTCTTTGCTGTCCAAGTCAGTAAGTGAACATATGGGACGGTACAAAGAACAAACTATACCACACTGTGGAAACTCTAAAACAAACACATCACCACAGTATAAGTATTAGAGATAAAGAACAGTAACTATAGCGTAAATAAAAAAATAAAAATTAAACAGAAGGCAGAATTCAGTCAAGCATCAGTGCCAAAAGCAAAACATTTAAAAGCCAAATCATTGCCCCACCCACCTACCAAAAACAAAAAGCGCAGGGTGGTAATTTTGGATAGCCAGACAGGAACTAGTGAAAAACAATAACCTATTTACACATACATGGAGAGGTTAATATTGCTGTGCAAGTGAACACAGCAGGATTACAAACTTGGCAGAACATCCTAACATCTTTCTAGGCAATCCTGAAATTCAACGTACCATGGCAAGATGCTCCACAAAACTACTGCCAGAAAACTTTAAAATTTTAAGTTTTTTTAACAGAATTGGAAACAAACAGATTTCTTTATTTGGTAAGTATTGACAGTTATGAGAAAAAGTATGTCACCTACAGAAACTCTGTTAGCTTTGTACACTTGAAGGCTTGCAGGATATACTGGTTCCAATCAGAAATCTCTCTGCTTTTGTGAAGTCAAGGTTTAGAAAATATAGGAATAAAGAACAGCAATGGACCTGTGCAGGTTGTACAATGTAAAATACATGTTTAAGGTTCATCTCAAAAGCATTTTTTTACCATTATCTCTTCTGTTATCATAATGGAGTATTTCCAAAAACAAACAAAAAAATCACTGAAATTTCAGTCTTCAGACTCTATCAGAACTTCCCAGATCAGAGTACACCTGTGGGGATTCTGAGTCTTGACAAGGGTATTTGTTTTCACAAATTCACAATTCAAAATCTTGTTTTGCTCAAATACATTAAAACAAATGTTCTGCTTTATGAAAATTTGTAACGTGATTTAATTTCCAGCACAGAAATCCTGCATCACTCTCAAGTCATAAGCAACTACGCCCTAGTAACAAGTTAAAATATTTAGCAGGCTAGGGATGGAATTCACCTCACCTAACTTCACCATCTAAAACATTAAGGACTCACTCTTATGTCAGCCCTTTGGGATAAGATAAATTACCCTTGCAGATGCTCATCACATTCCACTGTCTACAGAAGAACCTAAAACATAAGTGGGCTGAATGTCCCAGCTGAGTTGCCCATTCCTTTTCACAGACTAATGGCTAGGTCAGACTGAATCTAACCTTCAGATAGCTACAGCTAAGTGAAACAGGTCCCTCTTTAAACTTTGACCTATGACAATGTTGTACTTTGTCTGCTGTAATGCAAGGATGCTACATTTCTGGGATAGGTGGAGAGATGCTTGCCAGTAGTACCTATTTATTGGGCAGCAGCTCCAAAAATACTTCATTTACATAAATATCTAGCAGAAAGAAATGAGAAGCTGTAGTAAAATAAGGATTATTTTACCTATTTTGTCTCAAGAGGTTTGAAAATATCTTTGTGCTGTACATTTGGCTGGGAACTATGATCACTCAATGCACACGAGTTCATACCATCTCCCTGAAATTGCCTCTAAAGATCCCTTTTATGGCAGTTTATTAATCACATTTAAAACTCCTTAACCATGTAAGAAAATTACTTTCAGCTTAAATTTCAGTACAATTACCTTCCAGTGGTTGAATTTCCAGCTTTGAGATTTAAGGGGATTTTCTGGGGTTTAATGTTTTTTGTACATATGTGCCTTTAGCATTACTGTACTGTTATGTTATAGGAAATGAGGCACTTGTACTTTAGAGAACACCAGCTTCTCGTTAAATTCAATCAGCAGACAAACAACTGTGTCTTTGTCACAGAAGCCCAAGTTCAAATGCATAGGGATCAGATAATGAAGAAAAAAATAATCTTATATGACACAATATGCTTTCACTTTATTTAAGAAGTGAATGCACAAGTATCTAAATCAGATGCTGTGGAACCAAAGTAGTTTAACTGAGTGTATTTTAAAGCCTAAAATATGCTTAAGCAGTTGGATGTTATAACAGCATATACCACATTAAAATTAAGTTAAAATCAGACTCTTTCTGAAGTCTTAAATATAAAAGAGAACAAAACAAAACAAATCACAAATAAATGGCCCTAAGCTCCAGAAATACTTTTAAAATTTAGGGGAAGAGGGGTTAAAAGATTCAGAATTCATTTTCAGAAACAAATTACCATCTCAACATCCTTGTCTTTTATGTTCTGAATATGTAACAGGAAGTGGGAATTGTCAGAGGTATGTATAACTATGTCTAAATTATAGCTATAAAGCCAGCTAGCCTAATTGTTAGAGAACTTCTAGTTAGAACCTACTCAGATTACATGCAGATAATAAAAAGAATTAGGCTAGGAAACTAAAGGGTTTTTTTGCCCAAGTTATTTAAACATGAATCCAATTACTGAAGTTTCATGGAGCAGCTGTCTCACTCCATTCAGTTTCCCCTAAAACAAAGATGATAGAGCTATATTGCAGTGCTGAACAATCCTGAATTAATGCAGGCAAAAGAAATCCCTTCTACAACACTATTCTGCTTTGGGAGGGGTTGTGGAAGAATCCCTTTTAGCATAATAAAAATGATGGTGATATAATAAATAATTATTACTGGATTTTACAGCTGGAAGGCATGGTAGTTATTTCAAAGCCATTTGTAACCAACAACCTTATAAAAAAGCTAGAATGTATTACATATGTGCAGAAGGTAACTGCAAGCATATATTAAATCCCAACATCTGAAACAATCAATGTATGTTTCTTGCTACAGTAACTACCTCTTGATGAAAAAGTGAGGTGACAAGTAACTAAATTAATTAATAATCAGCCCCTTTTGAAAGGAGAAATAAGATTTATGAATAAACTTCCATGAGATAAGAGCTCTCCTTTCCTTTTCTGACAGCTGTATCATTCCCTTCCAACAGCAATCTAGTTTTCTGGTGAAATGCAGAACCTCCAAGAGGTGGTATTACCAGCACTTAAGATGTGGGAGAATGGGAACCCAAATACCCAGATTCTGGATTCCTATGATAAATAAAAGAACAAACAATAGAATTTCTTTCTTCTCTTCTTAAAAAAAAAAAAAAACTGTAAAGGAAAAATAGATGAAGCAGTGTCTAAGTTTGCAGTCTGTTTGATAAACAGCCTTGAAATGCATGAAATTCTTTACAGACCATGAAGAACTTTTCATTTTTCTTGCTTTATCTCCCCTGCTTTATATAAATATCATCACTTCCAGTACGTTTTACTTCATTATCACAAGGTAGCACTGTGATATCACTCAAAAAGATGGTCCACAAGACTTCTCTGTCTCTCCAGGAGTTAATGTATCCCCATGGTTGTTACTCCCATATAGCAAAGAACATTTAGTTTGGTAAGTGATCTCCCTGTCTTGATTGCATCCTGGGAGCTCTTTCATATTATTTGCCCGACACTGGTTTTTTTTTTGAGGAGGAGTGAGAGAGTGGCTGGGCAGGCATTTGACATCCAACCGTCAGCCCACCGTGCTTAGACACATGTGTGTCACCCAGGTGGGTCATGCAGGTGGGAGATGTACCTGAATGTGGGTTGGTTCCTTTGAACAGAAGAACAAAATGCTCTGAATATGACTTTGAGGGGGTCACCTGCATGTAGTAAAAACAGCTTTTAGTCTACTTTTTAAAAAAGCTAAATAGTTCGTGGAATTAATTTCATATGAAAGAAATTTTGTATGAAAGTAATAATAACATAGAAATTTATTATTTTTTTCAAAAAGTCTTGCAAAGACAGGTTTTATATGCTTTTTTCTTTTTGACACCTAGACAGAACACGGTAAGAACTTCAATAGTATACAGTAATCTCCCTGTATGTGCTCATAGACTTATAAATACACACATTTACTTGCCTGAAAAGCGCAAGTCATTTTAAGAAATAGAATTTCAAACTAGATTAGATTCCTGTCTATGCCTTTTTAATAGAGCCATGGTCTTTGTTCTGTATCAAAATATCCTTGTCTCATTAGGGTACACTTATGCAAATGTCCAGAATTTTCACATCAGCTTCCATCAAGAGCTTTTGCCCCCACTCTTGAAGATGTGTTGGTGCCACTGAGCAGATCCACAGAGCAGTAGACCCAGCTAGGTGTGAACTGGGAAGCAGCATATCCTGACATGGTGTGGGCATGCACATTCCTCACCAGCCTGTGCCTGAGGGGTGGAAGTGAAGGAGGCATTACTACAGTTTTTAGTATGCTCCCCATGGGAATTTTGATACAGAATCCAGTGATCTGAGTTTCAGTATGAAGTGAGTGGCTAAGCCAGGCAGCACACATGTACAGCCACTATTCGGAAATACTCTCAAGTGTAAGTGCTACTTTAGGAGGGGGGGAACAATAGGGGGAAGGAGACGAAAGCAATCAGACCACGTAAATAACATGGCCCTAGGCTAGCTACCCATTAGTACCTAAGCTATTTAAAACTTAAAAGTTATAAATAGAGCTGTTTTATTTAAATGTTTAGAGAAGCAACTTTTAAGAATTAGTTATTAACATTTCTGTATAAAAAATTATCATTCACACAGGAAGACTGCATTCTATATTCATGTTTTGCTACATACCACTACTCCTTTAGTTTTTATTCTGAAAGAGCATAAACTAAAGTATGCATTGAAACAATTGTTTTAAAATGCAAGTGACGTACTTGAAAAGCTGCTTGTTGTTCAAAATTAGTTTTTCCTCAAGAGCAAGGATATTACATTTCAGTTTTCAGGAATTTAAAGGGACAATGCAACCAACACTAATGTCTGCTCGTTGTAACAATATAAACTATATTACCCTTAGCTTGAATCCATTAATGAATTAATCTTTGTCAGACAAGTGTCTATAAAGAAGCCTCTTAAAAGACCCCAAGGACATTATAGCACTGATGGTTTACCATTATGTGGTATAACAAAGTTTTACTTAAACAGTTCTAAAAGCAGACATATGGAGTCCATTAAACCCCTTTCTTTTTTGTGGTGTAATTCTGAATGGCTGTATTATGCTACTTATTTAAAATATGGATTGTAACTTCCACCACCAATTAACAAGAGTTCTACACAGTGCATGCAATTTATAAGATGTACAAACCTTTTCATCAGCACCTAAAACTTAAACACTGTTGAGAAGTGTATTTCAGTTAACTGTAGCAAATAAAAAATTAATATGACAAGATTCAAACAACTCTGACACTAATTAAGTCAGGGACACAAAATTTAGCCAATGTTAAAGTCAATGAAGAGGTGCTTCTCCTGTGAATCTCCTGATATTTTGAATAGTTTGTCTTTTTATTTTTTTTTAATGTATACATTGTTATCTTCTGTCACACATGCATACCATGCTCTACCACAATATTCCCAAGCGAGGAATTTCCATTTAATTCTATAAATAAAGATTTTAAAAAAGAATCCCACACATTAAATCAGTCAACTCGGCTGATTTCTCATTCATAATAAAAATTCCCTTCTTCACTATTCCTTCCACTCAGTGCCACATTCTCCTCTCTTACACTGACAACGGCTGCAAGGAGGACCTGGGAAACTTACAGGCCTGTCAGCCTGACCTCAGTGCCTGGCAAGGTTATGGAGCAGATCATCCTGAATGCAATCAAACAGCACCTACAGGATGGACAAGGGATCAGAGCAGCCAGCATGGGTTTAGGAGGGGCAGGTCCTGTTCGACCAACCTGATCTCTTTTTATGATCAGGTGATCTGCCTGGTGGATGAGGGGAAGGCTGTGGATGTCTCTATCTGGACTTCAGCAAAGCCTTTGACACTGTCTCCCATAATATACTCCTGGAAAAGCTGCAGCCCATGGCTTGGACAGGGGCACTCTGTGCTGGGTTAAGAACTGGCTGGAGGGCCAGGCCCAGAGAGTGCTGGTGAACGGGGCTGCATCCAGCTGGTGGCTAGTCACCAGTGGTGTCCCCCAGGGGTCAGTGCTGGGCCCAGTCCTGTTTAACATCTTTATCAATGATTTAGATGAGGGGACTGTCACAGTTTAAATGGGACAAGGGTCTTTTACTGAGGATGAATTAGGAGGAAAAGACCCAAACTTCTTTTTCTAAGCAATTATAAATCCGAAATTAAGAGGCTCCGATTGAAGGAAAACAAATTATGGAAAACAGAAAACAAAAAAAATAACAGCCCTTTATTAAAAGATATGTGTGTATTAACAGGAACACGAAAAAAACCTAAGTAAAACAATCAAGCAATACTCCTATACACACCAATAATCCCCTTCAAGAACAAAACCGATAAACCGGCAAAAGGAAAATTTAAAATAGTTCAGTTTTTAGCACCCTTTGGTGCAGTTCCGGCCACAGTCAGCAGGGGGTACCATTGGGTTACTGGAGACGCAAAATTTGTAATGTCCTGTACCATTCACCAGGTGGCGCTGTTGGATCACTGGAGGAGTAGAATTTGTAATGTCCAGTTCCCATCACCAGGCGGCACTGTGAGATCCTTGGCTGCGGCCAGGTGGGTGGGTGGGGGGTGGGGAAGAAGGGGAGGGAAAAACAACAGCAATAAAACAGAAAGTTCTCCCAATGGAAGAAAACTCACAAACTTCAGCTGATTAGGGTCCGTTGTAAGCAGGGCCTGCAGCCAGCCACATCTGAGCCGAGAGCAAAAACTCCCCTCCGACAGGAAAGAGACAAAGAAACCCGGCAGTGTCTCCAGCCTGCAGCAGGCTCCCCTCAGGGCAGAGAGACTGAGCTCCCCCCCAGCCTCCACCCCCTTCCAGTCACACACCCCAGTAACCCTCCCCCAACTCCTCCCCCTTTGTTGCTGGGAGACTAATCTCTTGGCCATTAGTGACCAGGCCGATTCTTTTGTTCACGTGATGGCTCATCCACAGAGCACACACGCAGGGGGAAGGGACAGAAAAATTCCTTGCTGAAATCAGAACCATGACAGGGACTGAGTTCATCATTAGCAAGGTTATGGAGATGACACCATAGGTTATTTGCAGATGACACCAAGATGGGAGGGAGTGTTGACCTGCTTGAAGGCAGGAGGGTTCTGCAGAGGGACCTGGATAGGCTGGAGAGTTGGGCTGATTCCAGCAGGATGAAGTTCAACAAGGCCAAGTGCTGGGTCCTTCACTTTGGCCACAACAACCCCCTGCAGCGCTACAGGCTGGGCACAGAGTGGCTGGAGAACAGCCAGGCAGAAAGGGATCTGGGGGTGCTGATTGACAGGAAGCTGAACATGAGCCAGCAGTGTGCCCAGGTGGCCAAGAAGGCCAATGGCATCCTGGCCTGGATCAGGAACAGTGTGGCCAGCAGGACCAGGGAAGTGATCCTTCCCCTGTACTCAGCGCTGGTGAGGCCACACCCACACCTTGAGTGTTGTGTTCAGTTCTGGGCCCCTAAGTTCAGGAAGGATATTGAGGTGCTGGAGCGGGTCCAGAGAAGAGCAACCAGGCTGGTGAAGGGACTGGAGCACAAGTCCTGTGAGGAGAGGCTGAGGGAACTAAAGTTGTTTAGCCTGGAGAAGAGGAGGCTCAGGGTGACCTCATCACTCTCTACAACTCCCTGAAAGGAGGTTGTAGCCAGGTGGGGGTTGGTCTCTTCTCCCAGGCAATCAGCAGTGGGACAAGAGGGCACGGGCTTAAGCTCTGTCAGAGGAGGTTTAGGTTGGATATTAGAAAGAAGTTCTTTACAGAGAGAGTGATCAGGCATTGGAATGGCCTGCCCAGAGATGTGGCGGATTCACTGTCGCTGGAGGTTTTTAAGACGAGGCTGGATGTGGTACTGAGTGCCATGATCTAGTAATCACAGTGGGGTTGGATCAAGGGTTGGACTTGATGATCTTGGAAGTCTCTTCCAACCCAGTTAATTCTATGATTCTATGATCTTCCCACTTTTGTTTCCTTATTTATGCTCTTTAGGACTTTCTGATCAAATTATTTAGGCCTTAATCTTACATGTGGTTCCTGAATTGAGCAAAGTTCATCAGAAACCTACAAAATCCCTTGCATTACACCTTACTTCAAGATAAGGGCTACAATATAGAAACCCAAGAGGCAAGGGACCATGTTCTTGCGATGCATCCTACCCAAATAACAAACAGCAAAGAAGCATCGCAGAAGATGCTGGCAGTTAATACATATCAACACCTGTTAAATACTACAAGCACAGCTGAGGTTAGACTTAGGTAAATGTAAGTTCCCAATTAAATGCTTTATCAAGCAGATACTATCACCTGCAACTTTACAGTGGCAGTATTGCAGCTTTTTCCCTCCTTTTTGCCTCATTGGCTTACTCTGAATGTAAAAAATCCTCTCCACATGAACCCCAGAAAATACTTTCTTTTGAGAACTAGCTCTCATTTCAACACTGTATCTCTTTTCTCTAGTTATAAAACATTGAATACTTCATACAGCAATCGTATAACCAAAAATTAACAGTGAAATATTCTAAGATGAGTCACTGCACTCTTTACATTCTTGATTTGTTGGCCTCTTTGCTGAGCAATCATCAGCTAATTATTGGGCTAACTATAGAACATCAAAATAGTTACATCTGCTCAGACACAGCCATTAAGCAAAAAAAAAGATTTCTAATTTCATATTTGAGTTAAATGAAAGCGTACGTAATGATGGTTTTCAAGAGATCTCATTACAACTTTGCTTCTCTCACAGGTCTTGTAATAAATTTAAGCAGATTTGGGTTCCTCAGTCCAATATCTGGAAATTCCAACAGATCGGGTAATGTTACAAAAACTGAAACAATACTTCTACAGAACATAGGGTGCAATTCTTTTCCTTGCCTTTGCATCCCACACACATAAAGTGAGCAAGAAGTAATATCAAATGCCACTGTAGATATTTACTGGTCTTTTAACCAATATGAAAATCAACCCAGTGGCCAAGACAGAGTTGCCCACCGTACAACACCTTGGGATTCACAACACACAGTTCAAAGCAAGGACCTCTGTATTCAGGAATGCTTCTGGAGTGTCCTCCACTACATCAGTGAGCTGTTAAAAACATCACTGTATCAACACAGAAGTGTACTTCTCCCCAGTAGTTCAAATGGTAGAATACTTGCCAAAAAAACGACTGGCTTTTGTTCAAAGAAAACAATGCAACATGGACAACAGGCAGTCAAATCCTGCTGCAACAGCAGCTTTTAAAAGTAGCAGGGGAAAAAAAAATAAAGAAAAACAATCAACTTTTTCTGAGGGATCTCATCTTTTTTTTTTTTTTTTTAAGAACTGTAAGAGAAATTTCTACTAGTGTTACAGCTACAGGTACCACTGCTGGTGGATATTCAGTTTCCAATTATTTGTTATAACACAGCTGAGAGCAATTAGATAGTTTACATATGACTGCTAGGAGCCCAGTGCATATTATGTGGACCATCACGTCCTGCAGCCTAAACACAATTCTCGATTTAATGGATAAATGAATTTTGCTAAACCACTTCAAATACAGGAATGTTTTCTGAATCTGTGTGCAGGCTGTTAATATATTTCCATGAAGTCTAGTTCCAAAGAGATCACAGCGCATTTTGTCAGATCCAATAAAAACTGCACCCCAAAATCCCATACCAATGAATTTGGTCCTGTTTTCTATGGCTGGTTGTAAGCTCCTAGACTGACATCTTGCTTGGCAATTAATTTTTCTTTTCACTGTATGATGCTTTCTATAATAGTTGTCTGCTTTTCATGAAAAAGGGTGGGGTTTTTTCCTATTTCTCTACCTAACCTCAACCACCAATAGAAAACAATTTTTTGTTTTTCTACACCAACTCCACTGATTCCCTCACTCTTTTTCGAGCATCTCAAGCATCTCTGGCTGTGGAAGCATTGTGATCTCAGTCCTAAAGGAAAGGTCTGAGGCTTAAGAAAGGGACAAAGTAAGGCTACAGGTTCTCTCTTTCTCTGCATCTCTCACTGCTCAGTTGCAAGTGCCATGGAACTTGAGTTACTCTTACAAAAGCCATTACTGAAAATCTGAAATTTTTGCTATGCTATCTTGTAACAGGAAGGAAATAATATGTCAGCACACTAATGCAACACCCAAAATTCGCTGAATTATTAAATCAGTAATTAATCATTAATTAGGTGATCTCAAAAGACTGTCTCCATTTATAAAGGGACTCTCACTTATGCAAATGTACTAAAAGTTTGTCTAGCTTAGAAGCCAACACACAGAAATATCTTCAGGACAAACTCCATGGAGCAGAAAGGGAAACTTTACAAATAAACATGATAGTTCTCAACATAAAACTCTGCAGCACACAGTGAGTCTGATGTATGCAGCTGAAAGAACCCAATTTGGGAGAACAGGTCCATTTATGGACTTCAAAAACTTTTGAAACATCACAAATCATTGCTGTGAGCAGTTGTGTGAGTAGGCAGTCTGGCCCTGGGGCACCTGGCAGAGGGACACAAATGGGGCCTCTCCAAGGAGCTTAAGGCTTCTGCCATGTCAGTGTGGAGGCAATGGCTGGGCTGAATCCTGCTGGGTCCCACTCCAGTGCCCCCTATGGCTGTGGGGCCCGTCTCGGTGCACGCTGTGGGGCTGGGGCAGGGCCCTGCCCACGCCTCAGGCTGGGTGAAGGCGCCAGTGGAATGTGAGCAGGTGCTGAGGAACATGCTGCATCCTGTGGCAGGTCCAGCTCAATAGAGAGGGATTTCTGGAGAGGTGAATGTCTCATGAAAGTGAAAGTGTTATAGAGGAGCTGCAAGGTGTGAGTCCAGCACCCCCCACTTTGTGCTCCGTCTGGGAGCTTGACTTGATTTAATCTGGTAAAGAGGATCTGAAAAGGAGTCTAAGCTGTCCTTGGCACCAAGTGAAAAGTTTAAGTATTGTTCCATGTTGGCCATGGTTCCAGGCCCTCGGTGGTCAGGCCATGCCAGATGAGCTGCAGTCAGAAGGTTGGGAAGCTGCTGGACAGGGGCTTACCCAGGGAAATCCGGGCAAGTGCAGAAATGCTTTGCTGAGTTCAGCAACAGAAATGGAAAAATTGCTAATATTGATGATAACTCACCTATTTCTTGTAGCCAGAGTAAGGAAGCATTAGTACTGGCTGCCCAGGGAAATGTTTGAGTCACCATTCCTGTAGGTACTTAAAGACGTGGATGTGGCACTTGGGGTAACGGTTTAGTGGTGGACATGGCAGTGCTGGGTTAGCAACTTGACTCACTAATATTAGAGGTCTTTTCCAAGGTGAATGATTTTAGATTCTGATATTATGAGGACCCTTGATCAATATTCTGCCCTTCACAAATTTCATGCAGAAGTCTAGCACACTGACAATCCAAGAAGAAAATACTGTATAGGAAAATTAAAACTCAAAATTAAAATTCAAAAGGCCTTCAAGCTTCCTTTCCATGTGCATGCTCTGCACAGATGAGATACACAGGCTACTCCCCAGAGCACACATTCCAATTTGGAGACCAGTATTTGAGGTCCACTTTCCATACTGAACAACTAATTTATTGGCAGCTGAGACCATTATAATCACTTCCAAGATTCTTGTAACAGATGCTACGGTATTAATAGGAATTTATTCTTTCCCAACTTAAGTGATCTATAAAACTCTCAGATTAAATTTGAGAAGGAAAACCAGTCCCAAATTAAAAGAATGTGGTCAAATAGAAGAGTTTGGACTTACTGCTACATTGACTAGAACTACTTTTTATTATTATTCCCAATGTAAAAATATAGCCACTCGGATAACTGAGGAGTCTTTTTGCTCTGTAAGACTTTCTGAAGAACTCTTCACATATTTTTTAAGTTGTCTTGTTTCTTGATTTTGTGAAGAATAGTGAGCTAAGGTAATAAAGTACTGGCCCTATCTATTTAATCCATCTCCAGCGAGATGTGACAGGCATCAACATAAAATGTCAAACAGTTGAAATTTAAGGGTTTTTTTGCTCTTAACCCCAACATAAACTAATAGCAGATAAGCCTCATCAACAATTTGCTAGTTGCTCAGTACGCTCCAACTATCATGTTCTAGACTGCACACTATATATCTGGTTGGCATTAAAGTGTATAATGAAGAACATATTTACATCCTGTATTTTTCCAATTTTAATCACTATATTACAGGATTAATGGGCTTACAGTTCATGTCAGAAGCCAAATTGTTCTAATAAAATATGAAGTATTTATCTACTGCGAGGCTGGAAAGAGCAAAGTTTGTTTATTGCCAAATCTGAAACAATGCTAACTAGAGCATGTGTTACTTAATCTCATTCATGCCCATAAGATTTTACATGCTAAGACTAAGCTGAGTAAATAAAATTCAGAAACTTGAAGGAAATCCCATTTTCTTATTTTTATTGAGCATTAGTAACAAGCTTGGCTCTGTACTGGAAACCGCCTGTTTTCCAGCTCACTTCAGCTGTAAGGTACCTTAGGCATCTTTAATAATCTACCCAAGACATGAAAACTACTGGGCAAATAAGAAAAGGAAAAGAATCCTACCAGAACCCAGGAAAAGCACCAGATAAGCAACGATTCTTCACAAACATATCCAATTGTCACAGCATTTCACCTGGCACTTGTAAAGTAATAGTGATACTCTCATTCCACTCAAGTCAGCAGAAGATGAGCCATTCATTTCATAGGACCAGGACTCTCCCTATATCTTTGCCCTAAGAAACTTAGAGAACAGTTTAAGCAAATAAAAATATTCTGCTCTAAAATCCAAGCATGAGATTTTGACCATCATGTTGCTGTTTAGCAAGAAAGCTTCCAAAGAACATATTGGATAAAGGCAGTAAAAGAAGAAAATATGTAAATCTAAGGAACAGATCAGATCTTCCATGTTATAAACATCCAAACAAAGAAACTTATGTATCAGAATGCAAGCAAAACCAGAACACTATATAACATACTTGAATTTATTTCTAAGATGTGTAGAGTCTTCACCATTGTAGTCTACGCCAGGAGCAATAAGTCTATGCCAGGAGCAAATGTGTAGTGCCATTTTCCAGAAAAAGAAAGGTGGATACAGGAGGTGGGCTGAACATAAACATTGCAAGAAGGTGGTACTTCAAATAACTATGGAAGTTTCAGCAATAAGCTCAGAGAAAATCCTGGATTTTCAGGTAAGACAAAAGAGCCTATAGACACTTGGAAAAACAGTGAAGGAAGAATAAATGCTAAATATGCTGCCATAGCTGCACATGACTGGGAGGAGGAGGAGCAAAACAATTTAACTAGAAATGGGGAAGATAGAAGAGCAGAATAGGTGTCTTTAAACAGAGTGGAAAAACCCTGGATTGAAAAATTAGAATTCTGAAAATAATAATGTATCTGAGTTACAGAAAGATATATGAAAAAGACAACCTAAACTGACTGTTTCCACACTACACAAACCTACCCTTAGCTTCAGGACATCACTTTAATTCAATCCAACATCACTACTTTATATCCTGCATGTACTCACCACATTCAAAACATCCACCAAATCTGTCATTCCCCTGTTGTCAACCCTAAGCATCAGTTTGAGACTTCAAACAAACATGATGGACCAGACTTAGAAATCTTGAACTAGAACAGATGGAGCATATTTTCTTTTCAAATACATAGAGCTTTATCTCTACATCTTGCAGGAATACCATTAAAAATGAAATTAAATGTACTAGCTTCTCTATTTCATATCCACCTAAGTCAGAGCAGGCTGGGTCTCATCCTGAAAGAATGATACTTAATGATTAGAGGGCTTTTTTAAAGTAAAATGAGAATTCCCTTATAAAGAAGACAAAAAAATAAAAATGTATTAAATATACCAGTGCACTCTGGGTGTTTCGCATTAAGTACATTTCAGGCAGAAATTAAAATTAGTATTTGGCAAGAGACTATTGATTTTTTTGTTGTTGTTAATACTGTGGAAATGCAAATACAATCTTAAAAACAAGTCATACGTTTCAAAAAAACTAAAAGCCACTTGGCTCACATTACATAGATTATGTTTGCAATGTGAACGCAAGACTGTAGAATTTAAGGAAACACACTGAAAAGGTAAAGACAAGCATGCTATATACTTTTTTATATTCTTCATAGAAGAAATTTTTTAATTTTGAGAATGCCTTGAATCTTTGAAGCTATGTTTTCATTTTCAGATAAGTAACATTTAATTTGTTCAGCTTAGTAACTAGTTGTGGGCCTCTTTCAAACATTTTAATTTCACAGCCCTGAGGTGTCTCAAGCTTCCACATTTTCAAAATCTGTTAATATAATTACATCATTTTGGAATGAAATAAAATATAATTTAGTTTTCTAAGCGTATATAAATTGTTCTTACAACAACTAAGTCAGCCTACTGCAAATACCTACCTGCATATGAAGACTTCCACCCTTTGTATCTGAAAGTTAATAAAATGTCAGGATAAAACTCCATTTAAATTCTTTCAGACACATATCTAGTAATAAAAAAAAGGCAGTAATTTCTGCACCCTGCTGAGCAGTGATGCAGAGTCATATAGGTTTTGCTGCCTCATCTCTGATAGACATGAGAACATAGAAGGCTTCCATCAGATAGAGCCAGCACTTTCTAAAGCTCAGATCATTGCCACGAATGCAGTGCTCTACATGCTGGTGTGCGCTCAGTCAATAAACTTGGAAGCAGGAAACTTATTTATTTGCTTATTATCCTTTGTAATAACCATTTACATGCCTAGAGATTAGCACTCTAGGACCTCTTAGCTATACAAATCTGATATAATTTAAACTGCACTGTGATAAAACCCTACCCTCTGTGCCTGAGAGGAACTCAGGCACAGTAAGGAATGACAGACTTGCAATGCCTGCTTAAGCTGCTCAACAGTTATTTAAAAAAAAAAAAAAAAAACAGAGAGAGCAAAAAACTCTTTGTAGAAACACATGCAGAAATCAGTTATGGGGTGGTGGGGTAGAAGGATCTGGTTTTAAACATACTGACCAGCTCTGTTGGTAAGAGAACCAGGCACCTTGGATTCAAATTTCATGCTCTCACCACTAAACCACAATCCCTGCAGAGCATTTAAGTAAAGCTGTAAAACGGAACATCAAACAGCAAATGCAAAGCTCTAGGATGTACTTGAATACTATCAAGAGCATTCAACTAATCAGATTTCATCTTAGCTAAATATGCATAAACAAAAGAGAAATTACTCCACACAGTAGAATATCATGGGGATCTCTACATAGTTACTACAAGGAGAGAGGAGATAGTGTTTCTGTAGCAAACTATGAATGAATGACAAAATCAAGAAACAAATAAACACGATAACAAGCACTGATGAAACACAAGTCAACTATGTTTGTGGCTAAACAAAATGGTTAAGGCTTAGTCACAATTTCATAACTTAGTGGTATGAGATGTAAATACAGGAGAAGGATAACTCTAAGTAGTTCTGACATTAAATCATTTCAATATAAGTCTCTTGAGAGGCATGCTATTCCTCCACAGCACTGCATTTCATTGTGTGCTTTTTCTCATTACGTATCTGCCAGACTTAACTCTGACTTGAGGTATTTGTAAGAAAGATCAAGCCCAGAATGGCACATGCTGTGCTGAACCTCACAAAAATCTAGAAACAATTACCATTTTCTGTAGAAAAAGAAACTTTGTAATGAAAATTTTACATGGAAATTGATATACTGAGCAAAAGCACTGCTCACTCCAGCAGCAGTCAATAATACTTTACAGAAAGGCATCAGATACCTCTTTCATTTCCATGTTAAGAGTATTTCCAGTCTGCAATACTCAAGTCTAAACCTAGAAGCATGAGATGAAGTAGTTCCCCTGAAAAAAAACCTATAATGTTGCCAATAAAATTTATATTTTATTATTGTTATATAAAGTATTACCTACTTTACCATTCAGTGGTCAAACCTTGGATTTAGCAGGAGTGGCTATAGTGGCCTGCTGTGGTGAACATCTACCTAGCTGTGTGATGGCACAGTCATTTCATTCTCTTCAATCCCTATCCCAATTACATGGCAGGATTGAGTAAAAAAAGAAAATCACTTGAGACTTGTTTTTTCAAAGATACTAAGCACCCCTAATTGTCATTCTCTTTTACTTTATTTTGTAACACCAGAACTCCGTTTTGACACCTATAAGAGATATACATCACTTCAGAGAGGTGCATGAGAAAACATCCAAACACTCCAAAACACTATCACAAAACAGGAGAACACGTGATTTTCAAAGACACGATCACAGTAGTCATGTTATTAAGAATAAGGCCACTAGGTTTGCTAACCCCACATAATCAAAAAACTAATACCATGGTGAATGAAGTACCATTGCTACTAACCAGTCCACTGGGTCTTCTCCTGAAATTTGAAGTGTCAGCACATGTATTTTTTTAAGCTGTCCACATCTATGGATATGAGCTACACATGTAGCTGTTCATCAGCCAGTGTGCGTACATTGAGCACCCAGAAAGGATAAAAGCAACAGAATGTAAATGACAAAAATATTGACTTTAGTAATTACAAAAAGCCAGCTGCAGCTAACAAGAAGGAATGTTAAACTGGGATTTTTTTAACTTTATTACAGTTGAGACACAGAAGCCAATAAATCACTGGACTCTTTCACTATATGACTGCTGGTAGAAAACTGTGCGTAGAAAAACAACTGCAACTGATCTGGTAGGAACACAAGCCTTAAATGGAGGTCTTCATTCAGGTCAAGCTTTGGCAAATTCTAATCCTTCTCAGGTGACATTACATGTATTCAACCACATCCAGTTGATCTCTTCAAATATTTTCCTTGCTCTCCTCCTTAAGCCTTCCAGAGTGTATTTAAGTAGCACAGACTAATGTTGTTTTACCCAATGAGCCTCATGTTACATCAGGCTCAATATGCAGTAGTTTCACTTAGCGGCTGCTTGGAAAGCTATTAAGAGAAAACAATATGAAACCAAGCCTGTCTTCAGATTCAGGTTTAATGGAGTCCCCATATTGATGCTGCTGCTAATGTTACAATAACTGAAATAAAAGTTGGAAGAAGCAAGACTTTTGCCAGGAGTCTGATGAAAGAATCAAAAGTAATGAAATAGTTCTTAAATACAGAATTAGCAAAGTGAACTACAGCTGTTAAAAATGAGAAGTGCCTTTCTGTAGCACCTGACAGAAATATTGCATGAGACAACAATATACCAGAGCAAGCACCACTTCAGGAGTATCCACTGGAACTGAGACAGATTGGCACTACCCCCAGATTTACAGTAAAATGAGTGAGATCAGAGTTAGGTCATTACATTTACAGTGCACTCTCTGGTATTTGTACATACCTGAGAGAAGAAAAATGGGGAAGCAAGGAATTCATATGATGCAAAACTGGCATGATATAGAACCTCATTTTTGTGGCAACTTTAAATGGCTCAGATCACCCAGACAAATGCAGCTGTTCATCATTCCTTTGATTTCAACTCTTACCTTTCATTTCTGCTATGTATCACCAGCATTTTTTGCATGGATGCCAGAATATAGGGAAAAGGGAAGAGGTGAAGCAGGTACTATTTCATGACTTTTGCTAGAATGGGAGCCTTGTTAAGGGAAAGTGACAGAGCTGGGAAGTCCTGTGTCACTGCTGAATGCCAGGAAGCTTCTCTGGCTTGATTTTAGTACTCCAACTCAGTTAGGGTGATTGTAATTGCACATGAATCAGTCACTTATCCTAAGCATTCCTAAAGGGAATGGACTCTTTACTCTCCACAGCTATTACTTAAAAAAAAAAAAAAAAAAAAAGAAGAGGCCCAAGCCAGGTACCAAATACATTTCCAGCCCACTTTTCACAGAATGGCTGAGGTTGGAAGGGATTTCTGGAGCTGGAACTGGCCATTTGGGCCAATTAACCTGTTCAAGTAGGGTCACCTAGATGCAGTTGCCCAAGACAACATCTGGATGGCTTTTGAGTATCTCCAAGGACAAAGCCTCCTCCACTTCTCTGGACAACGTGTGCCACTACTCAGTCAGCCTTACGGTAAAGGAGTTTCCTGATGTTCAGAGGGACCTCCTGTGTTTTAGTTTGTGACCCTTGCTTCTTGTTCTGTCACTGAGCACCACTGAAAGGATGCTGATCCTCACCTATTTGCACCCTTCCTTCAGCTACATTGTTGACATCCCCTTTGAGCGTCTTCTAGGTTGAACAGTCCCAGCTCTCTCAACCTTTCCTCACAGGAGAGATGCCCCAGTGCCTTTATCATCTTTCTGGCCCTTTGTTGGATTCTCTCCAGTACTGAGGAGCCCAGAGATAGACACAGTATTTCAGGTGTGCCTCACCAGTGCTGACTAAAGAGGAAGGACAACATGCTGGGAAAAATCCTTCTAATTGTTCAGAACACCATTAGCCTTCCTTGCAGCAAGGGCATATTGCTGGCTCATATAAAACACAGCATCCACCATGTCCCCCAGGGCCTTTTCTCCCAAGCTGCTTTCCTGGTGAGCCCCCCCAGCACACAGTGATGTGTGGGGTTGTCCTTTCCCAGGTGCAGGACTTTGCACTTCTTCTTGAACTTTGTGAGGATTCTTTTGATTTCTCCAGCTTGTTGAGGTCCCCTGGATGGGGGGTATTGTCCAGAATACTACTGGCACAAGATGTAAATAACAAGACATTTTTAGCAGAACAGACAATATTCTCCTCTTCTTGTACCCAAAGTTGATCAAAACTAAACTCCCTTTGACACAATACACAAGTCTCTCTATTGGGTTGCCAAGACCATGCAAGGGACAGATGGAGCATGTGCAGCACAAATACAGGCAGATAACTGAGAAATTGTTGGCTTTCTTGCTCAAAGAGATACAGATGAGGCTGAACTTTAATCTGAAATGGAAGGAATACTTTTTTTGTGCAAGTACATGCCCTAAGCACAGAGTGGCTATATAATCCAGTGAACACTGACAAGTTTGATGATCAAAACTGGAGATCAGATACCAAACTTTGTCCCAAACCATTAATAACAAGGTTATTCTATGCCTCCTCTTCCTTGCCTTCCTGTGTCAGTTTTGCTTACCCGAACCCTTCAAAACAAGTCTATATTTTTACTACTGCACATCTGTACATAACTAGAAATACACACTGCATAGCACTAGGTGGCCTACAGGTTCTGTTCACTTAAATATAAGATTTTGTAGATTTGCTTCTCGGTTTCACACCACACATTTTGCATTGAAGCAGTTCATAGTTTTCGGTCTCTACAAAAATTTACATTTAAAAAAAAAAAGGAAGTTACTTTAACCACTACAAAAAAAGTTGGATATTCTTCTCATTTTACTTCCCAATTACAGATAAAAGCATTTTCTAAAACTCAATTCCCAAAAAAACTTTGAAGGCCCAGGGCAGCAGATGAAATCAGGAAACTCTGCTACTGAATAAAAAAGTTATGATAAGGACTTGTAATTCTGCTGTTTCATTACATTTTAAAAGAGAAACCATGACCCAGTGTCCTCTCAGCATCAGCAAAGATGCTGCATTCTAGCATATTGCAATAGTGCTGTAAGAAACAGAGTTGGAAGCCAGAGAGCCTGTCTAGAAGCACCATTCCAATTAGATGCTTTCATTATTAACATCCACATTATAATATTAACATTTCACACTGGAAAGCTGCTTAGCATTTACATAAAAGAGGGGTTTATTTCCTATTACAAGCTTTAATTCCCATTCAAAAGTATAATAGCCACATGCTTGCCAGTGGAATCACTGTGTAAATTGGTAGGTTTATAGTAAAACCATATTTTATCTACCAAAGGTTTTGAGTAATTCCAGAAAGAAGAGCAAATCAGTAACACCTATCTGTACTAAGCACAATTGCTCTTTCAGTTGTTTCCATCTTGCCCAGAAAGTTTTAGTATGGATTTGATGGGCGTTGTCAGCACTGCTATACATGTGTGGATTAATCTGTGCATGCACAACAGCCATTTGTCTGATGTGGCTGGTTCGAGGTTTTTTGGTATTCCAAAGGTGGCAACCATACAGCTGAGAAGACCGTACATTATTGCAGAGTATAAATTTGTGTGTGACATATTTCAGCCAGCATTTCAACTCAATAGAGAAAATAATGTGCCTAGATCAGGAAGTTTATGTTTTATCACACCACTGCAATTCTCTAACGCAAATACATTTGTCCCTTTGCAGTGTAAAAGTTTCTTCCTAGGTATAAAAAGGCACAAACATTGTCTTCATTGCTGCACATGGTCTACTTGGGAATCAGTGTTCATACAACTGCAAAATGATTAAAAAAAAAAACACACACCGACCTAAAAGCCAAGATCACAAACATTGCTTATCTTTCAGGTCCCTTTCTCCATCTCACTACATCTATGTTTGGGTCTGTTTTTCATCAAGATGGAGAAAACCTTGACAATTCTCAAAAAAAAAATATAGACAAAAGATTCTGCAAGGTAAATTTGAGACTCAGTCCCTAAACCATGTGCTCTTGATTATTTTTAGATTTAAATCCAAGAGAGAAAAAATTAGATTTGCTATTATCCTCTTCAAATAATATTGCATAATTCCATTGAAAGTGGGGTTGTTTTTTTGAAACACAATTGCAGAACTGCATGTCTCTTCTAAATATTCTATGTGTTACCTGTAATTGCTTACATTTCCCTAGTTACAGTCATACAAATATCCCATAGAAACAACACTAAAGGAAGGAAAGCAGACAGCATTCCCTCAGGAAAGGACAAAGTCTTACAAATGCATCAAGTACTTGGCTCTACACAAATTGGTGTTTCAAAAATAAATACATAACTAACTAATTACTGAAACAAGGAGCATGAAGGTTTTTTTGCACTTCTCACCAGATCTTAACAGACGGTATCTTTAAACTCCCACTGATCACATAATCTAGGTACCTAAAATACTAGTTGTTTCTTCTCTGTCCCTTAAAAAAATTAACCTCTTCCCCACACTACAGTTTTACTCCGTTTTCTATATCGTTTTGCATTTCTCAGTTTGCATATTCAAGTCCATAAACAAGAGGAAATTTCAGTAAATTTAGTTGCCACTCTTTTGCATGCCACTTAAAAACAAATGTCAAGCCATAACTTTGTATTTAAGCAACAAGCAATTGCATCAAAATAGAGTAAGATTAAAGCAGAGCTATATAAATTCACTGGAATGTTTCATTCCAGAGTATTTAGGTATAAACACAAGGATGAGGCAATGTGATATGTACATATCCAGAAAATGCTAGCAGGTAGTCCATGGACCGCAGTTTGTCAGAAAAAGGTCAGAGATAGTGTGTTGCTGTTTGAAATCAAGGTACTAAGATAAAGCAATCCCAAAGTAAAGACATACAATTAAGGTCTCAAATCCTTGTAGTCTCAGAGGAAGATCCAGAGAGGAAAGTATCACGACATTCCGTCATTTCATATGAGGGAGCTGGGGTTGCTTAGTCTGGAGAAGAGGAGGCTCAGGGGTGACCTCATCACTCTCTACAACTCCCTGAGAGGAGGTTGTAGCCAGGTGGGGGTCAGTCTCTCCTCCCAGGCAATCAGCAATAGGACAAGAGGGCATGGGCTTAAGCTCTGTCAGGGGAGGTTTAGGTTGGATATTAGAAAGAAGTTCTTTACAGAGAGAGTGATCAGGCATTGGAATGGCCTGCCCAGAAAGGTGGTGGATTCACCGTCCCTGGAGGTTTTTAAGATGAGGCTGGATGTGGCACTGAATCAGGGGTTGGACTTGATGATCTCAGAGGTCTCTTCCAATCCAGTTAATTCTATGATTCTATGAGTTCCAGTTTTCATCTCCATTCCATGCTCAGAACATGGATTTCACATCAATTAAGAATTAATTATTATTATGTATAAATACCAATGTCTTGTAATTCCTTCTGCTCCCAATCTCCCTAGCAGAAACGGCATTGAAAAGGTGACATTAATTAGTGTTGTCAAACTCATTCTTTCACTCTTGCCTCTGTGTTTGACACTGTGTTGCACCACTACCTGCCTCTTCAGGGCATACCCTGGAGAGACCATCACCCTGATCCCTTTCAACTTCATTTCTCCTCAGAGTTTTGAAAAAGCATTAGTGAAAATGGACAGGATGGTTCACTTCATGATAAACTCTGAGAGACCTCAACAGCCAGATATAGAGAGAATAAAGTGACACAGCTTCAAGTCAGGCTTACAAGTGACTTTATTTCCCACAGATACAAAGTTCAGGAAGCATAACAGTAAGTGGCCTTTATGTATGGAGCTGGCTGGATAAAGCCAACATGTAGACAGAAGAAATAGCTCTGTATCTGCCTTATGGTGCTCACAAGCAAGATTCAATTGACACTTCACTTCCTAAGATGTATTAGTAGGAATCCAAGTATCACAAAGTCATACAAAGCCTGTTCCATGCTCTATACCAAAAATTACTTGGGAACAGGCTTAAACCCAACACTTCTTCCCAAAAAGTGATAAGATTTACTCTTCATGCACAAAATTACTTTGCAGCACCACACTGATGCTTACCAAAGCCTTACATTTGCTAAACAAGTATTACAAAGACAATGAGTACACAAACCACGGCAGCACCTAATTTCAGTGTCTAAAGCAGTCCGTGATGAAAGGATCAAGCTGTTACATTTATGTATTATCAACAGCCAACACATATGAAGTCATGCTTTTCACTAAGAAAAGGATTAGCAAATACTTGGAGCCTAGACAAATACAGAAGGTTCTCCAACTGTGCCTGAACAAAACTTTGAGGTGAAAAGAAAGGACATGCCTGAGGAATTTAATTTATTAAAAAATAACTGCAACTAAATAAATCCTTAATATGGAAGAAAATAGAACTTTCAGGGACTTCACCCACTAAAGTTCAGAGCTGCACCAACAGATTTTAATATAGGTGAGGAGATTGTGGTGGATCCCTCCTCATTTGGGGCTGATTTCTGCTTAGTTCAGAGGCTAACAGCGAAGATGCATACAACTGAACTATGCTTTATCTATAGGTAGAGGTAATCAAGTCATCTTTTTTATATCTATTGAGTTTAGGATATGCTTTATCTGATCAAAGGCAGGCACCTACTGTTGGCTAAGTTAAATTGTACCAACAGCTCAGTGAACTGTACTAACTAGTACTACATCAACTATAAAAGATGTAGACACTCATGTTCCAGACAGTTACATGTAGTCACACAAATCCCATCCCTCAGTTTATAATCAATGATGCATTTTTGGAAAGGATGTTATGGTCACCTATAAGCTTTCAAGTTTGATGTACAGTGCACTTGAAAATGTCTTCTGCCTGGGATGGTCTGCAGGTTTGACTAGACAGTCCCTCTAATCTATAGTTAGCTAAAGTATTTGGTATCAAAAAATAGCTAGATGATCAGAAATTAAATGCAGACCTCCATGGGATAGTCAGACTCTTGGCAGAAAGTGCAAGAGAAAGAAAAAACCCAACAAAGAAACAGCCTACAAAAAGACCATTCTTTATTTCTTTATGCCTTGAATTTTGATAGCAAACACCTCTTCTACATTCTATCTTTTAATTTCATATTTTCATATTTTTCATTAGAGGCAGCTTATGTAAACAACACCCCACTAACATACTTTATCATAGTAATTGTTCTGGCCTGTATATCGTAAAGGACACATTGAACTGAGAAACTGCATTATTGCTGTTATCATCATAATGTGCCTATGTTAGTGTAGAAACTCACTTTTGGTATCTGTCATGCATTTCGAGCTACTTTAGTGACAGTTTTCAGCCCAGCCTTGGAAACTGTACCCTCCTTCCCCAAAAATGGGAAACTGTAAAATCAAGCCAAGTTTATCAAGCACACAAATATGAGTTCCTCATCACAGTGTAAATCTTACCACAGGTTTTAATACAAAAGTACATAAACATACACTTCAAGGTCTGACCAGGCACATCCACCTAGTCCACCATCCTAACCCCAAGTGACCTATAGCAGAAGCTAAAGGGATTGATACAGGCAAGGGAAAACAAACACACAACACTGTGCAAGCACATGCTCCCCATTTCCAGTTTCCAAATAACAGGCCTTGAGACACCTAAAGGTGTCAGATGTATAAGACTTGCTCCAGGGTTGCCAGGCCTGCCTGGCCTCTGGTTACTCAAGAAGATCATAGAATTAACTGGGTTGGAGAACATACCAAGCCCAGAAGTATAGCTTAAATATCATAAGCAGCACTACAAACCTACACTGTGAAGCTGAATCAAATACCCAAACTTAGGTGTCTGTTTCAACGGTGAATCCTGCTCTAGGTGTTCGGAGCATCTCTTCTGCAAAACTTCACGATTCACTTGAACATTGGTTATCCTCAGTAATGCTCCATCATTAGCTAGTCCAGTATTCAGTCACTCACATAGAAATTCTGACTTCTGGCAGTTTAAGAAACTTCTTCATACACAGTAAATACAGTATAAGTAGCCAAAAGTTTAAAAATTTTGACTTTTCAGTGATTACAGTATTAGAATATTCTTATTGCTGTAGTAATGATGTATGTATAAAGAATGTTTAATAATTAACTATCTCAAGTAAGGATCTGAGGAAGGAATAGAAGCTACCCTCCAAAGCTTTTCTAGTGATCACAAGAACCTTGAAAATTACCCCTTAAAGTACTAACATGTCTCAATTCTTTTACAAGTTTTGTTACAAGCATTCAATGTAACACCTGAGGAAAAAACATCTCCAAGTACAGCTTCCACATAAGATTCTAAGCCTTAACCCACAGACAAAAAGTTAACTGTCCTCCAAATGTAAGACATGTTTAAAGCTCAAAGAGAGGAGGATGAATTGCTAAAAATATTGCTAAAATATTTGGATACTGTTGGACAACTAAAAGATTTTTTTTTTTTTTTTTTTTTTTGAGATAAATAGCTCTTTGGGAGCAAGTATAGTTCCAGTAAAAGTATATGTGGTATTTATTTCACTCAAGCATTTCCAACACAGGTTCTTTTTCCCTAATGCTCAAATCATCTATCTTTCCCAAAGCCTGACCACACAATCCAGCTGAGACAGGCTCCAAGATTATTCCAGTCTCAGGTAAGTACCTTTTTAGGGAAGCTAAATCACAATCACCAACATCCAAACAGGTTTTTCTTTTAGATGAAAATCCATGTAACAGCTTCCTATATTAATAACAGGTTTGTGGTAAAGATTCCCATCTTACATTAAGATGATAAAGATTTAATTGACATATTTTTGATCCCAGTGACTGTGCCCCTCCACATATGTATATTCTCCTGTAAACACTTTACACAAAGCTATAACGAGATCTGAGAAACACTTGCAGCATTTCCTTCCCCAGGGTCTCCTATTTCCACCTGTGGGTATTTTGCCATCACCACTGTCATTAGTAGTCACTAAATGCCAGAGATATTACCCCTTTATGTACCTCTAATACAGTGTGAGCATCCAGGAGATGAGTTTTCATCTTAGTCCTTATGACACTCCATGAATTCAAACTAAACAGAATGACAAGTATTTGACAGCCACAGGTTTTCTTTGAGTTTTTGGATACAGGCAACTTCCAGTTTCCCATGTGAATGTGTCCCATTCACATCTCCCATTATTCCAGTGTTGGTCTCACCAACAACTTGAGAGAGCCTCTCTGTGCTACTCTTTAGTCTTCCCATCAATACAGGTACTGCTGTTACATTCACTTTTTTTTCCTTGGGGAATTTTGTTAGCATCTATCTTTTATGGCTGTTTACAATGATCCCTATATTCTCTTCTGTCAGTGCCTGTTGCAGAATACCATCGCTTCTTGCAGGAAGTCATCCTGGCAGTCTTCATTTCTATGTACCCCAACCTTGATTTGTTATTCTCTTTGGAAAAGTTGTTTTCATTATGTCTCAGACAAGAGATCTTTCATCTCGTTTTTCATGCACCCTGTGACATTCACTGAAATGCTAAGACATGAAGTTGCCCATCGTATACCAACTGCTAAAGAGAAATCTGAAGAAATAAATTTTCCTTGTAATGACCAAGCAAAGCAAGTAGGTATCCAAGAGAGACAAAAAAATCAAGTTATACAATTCAACAAGAAAGAGAAAGATTAGGCTAAACCAGCTGTGAGATTACACCACTGACCTTTAAGCTAGGTAACCCTTAAACAGGTTTTAAAAAAAAATCTTCCTCAGGAAAGGCAAATAGGCCATAATTACCTGCTCAGGGCAGAAACTTCCAAAGGGAGAATTTGCTGGGGTGTTTTAAGGAAAGTAAGGCTCTGTTCTGAGCAACCAGGCAAAGCAAAATTCCAATGAGCTGCAAAAGTAACTAAGAGAGTTAGTAAAAGTAACTAAGTGGAGTTAGCAGAACCTGTTAATTATTACGCATTTATCCAAAAACTTTTAATGAAATAACATTGACTAACACATGTTAGTAGGAACCACATTCTAAACCCTAATTTTTCATGCCGCTTCTAATGCAATGTTGTAAGTCTTGGTTTCAGAAAGGGTTGCAAGCAGAAGGGGAATGAAGAATTCTGGGAATATCCCTCAAATTTACTAAACTGTTCTTTACTAGACTGTTCTATACCAGCTACAAATCAACACAAACGCCAGTACGGGCGTATATACTTAAAGTTTATTGTACATTTAGCTCTTTAAAAAAATCAGCTACACATGATATTTGCCCATAATTCCAGACTGAATGCAATTGATTCCTACCACACAGGAGACTTCATCTATGCCAAAAATTGTATTTCATTAAGAAAACGATATTATGGAGCATCTGAGATCATGTAACAGACAAAAGAGTATGCCAGAGAAATTTTAACTGCCAGTACCCCACAGTGACTGCCTGATTATTTGCAGATGGGATATGGAAAAATTGTGAAATTATTGGAATTTTGGGTCCTGTATGAAAGCATTACTTCAGACTGCATGTGTCATGGCAAATGTCTATTATAATTTGAATACATTCTTAGATTTTGCTTTCAGGGCTTAGAACTGGCTATGCTTACTTCTTTAGACTTACTAACTGAAAAAGACTGCATTCTTCAAAGCTCAAAACAAAACCCTTAGGTGATCACACAAAACAGTGCCAGTAAGTCAACTGTCAATATTGATGGTATTTATCCAATAATTAAACTAAAAACTAATTTAAATCAATCTCCTTTGGAAAAGCCAACTGTTCAACAAGCACAACAATTGGTCTAAGATCAATCAGTGAACATGAGATCAATTAAAACCAGCTTAAGTTTTTGTAGAAGGACAATTCACACAATTCGAGTTAGATGTCTATTCATTTCAGTACTCCCACAATGCAGTCCTTAAGCTCTGTTGTAAAGCAGAAATACCACTATCACACTCCACTGTCTAGCCAGCACTCTAAGTAGTTCCACATTTAATTAAAGACACAGTATACCCTTTGTTAGCACAGATAGTCTGGTCACTTTAAAAGACTACTATCGTTTTAGCCACACACACAGAAATTAAATTCTGGAAACCATCTGTTGAAAAACCATCAAAACTAAATTGCTTTACCACTTTATTTGTATCTACTCTGAAGGCAATATATGCATGAAAGTGCCAACTATTTTCTTCTCACAGTTTTATTATTATTTGTAACGGTTTAACACTGGAGATCTTAAGTTCCTCCCCTTCCAAATAATACCGCTAAAAGTGCAATTCTTTCAGAAATACAGATTTCTCAGCAGCTTGAGCCAACTGATTTTCAGCTAACTTTGGAAATGGCCGAGAAAACAACAGGAAAAGGGATAGCAAAATAATTCAGAATATGTGGATAATAAAAACATTTTCTAATAAGGTGAATCTTATTTAAAAAAAAAAAAAAAAAACACAGACGAAGCCACGGCCAGGCTGCCAGCCGGGAAGCGCTGCAGTAACGCCTCTGTCCACACGGGAGCTGTACTGGCACATTGCAGCGCTCCGGCTGCTGAGCTCCGGCACCCCGACACCAGCGTTTTAGGGAAACAGATCAAGCCCCAGCGCACCGTTTATCTCTTTTCCTCAGAGGGATCTGGACGTTCCAGGAAAGTCAGCGACACAGAAATTCCCTGGGCGCTGGGGAAGGTGCGGTTCGCTCGGCCGGCCGAGCCCCGGGAGAGCGGCACGGCGGAACCGAAGGATGAAAGGGGAGAAGCCGCCTTTCTGCCTCGGAAACGCGGCTGCTCTAGGGATGGTCCACGGAAAGCAGCCTCCAAGTCCGTCCCGTGGACACGCGAGTCTGAACTGCGCGGGCAAACAGCGAGCCCCCGGCCGCTGGGAGCTGCTGGACGAGGAGCGACGGCGGCATTAGCGACGTTCCCTGCTCCTGCGGCCCCTCCCGCGGCGGGAGCTCCCAGCGAGACCCCGGCCCCGCGGGGCGTGCGACAACCGCTCGACATCCCCATCCCCGGCAGCCCCTCGCTCGGGCCGGTCGTTTCCCATCGGAGCTCACGCCGCTCCTCCCGCTCCCGGCCCGACCTCCCCAGCAGGAGTGTGGCGAGTAGCCCCGCCGAGGGGTCGCCACGCCGACTCGGCCCCGCGCCCCCCCGACTCGCCCCCGCTGCTGCCCCACGTGCGAGCCTCGGGCCGGCGGGGCCGGGGCGACTCTCACCTGCCGGGGAGCGGCCCTTCCCGGAGCGGGGAGAGACGGGAGCGACGGGAGTGCAGCCCCCCGGCAGTGCCCATCTGCCCCACAGGCGCTCCCTCCGCTGCCCCGGCCGAAGTCCCGGGCGAGCCGGCGGCGCCACTCACCTCTCTTGCTGCGTCTCCAGCGGCCGGGCTGGCAGTGACCGTAATCCATGCAGTTCAGGATGATCAAGGCAAAGGAGAAGAGGCGAAACTGCATCCTGGGCCGCTGGGGTGGGCAGCCTCCTCCGGCGGCGGCGAGGGGCGGCGAGGCCAGCGGCGTGCGGGGCGAGGAGGGGCCGGCGGAGGGTCGCGGGGCAGCGGCTGCCGTAGGGGACCCAGGAGTTTACACGCCTCTTGCCGCCCTTCTCGGGCGCTGTGAACTCACCGCCGCTTCCAGCATCTCCGCTGTGCTGCAGAGAGAGAGAGGGAGAAGGCTTGGCCCCAGGCTCTCCTGGCTGCTCCGGCTCTCCCCAGAAACAAACAGAGGAAAAAAAAAAAAAAAATCACAGCCCAGGTCGGGGCAGGAGCGGGGCCGCAGAGCGAGTCACCGACAGCCCCAAGTGTGTCCCCGACCGGCGGACGAGTGCTGCCGCCCGTGCCCCGAGCGCCCCGGGACGGGCTGTCAGCCCGGGGACAGCGCTATTTATCCCGGCGCGGGGCTCCCCGCCCACACGCGCTCAGGTCGCGGGCACGGCGGGGCGAAGCCGCCCCCAGCCCCCCCGTACCTCCCGCGGCGCGGCCCCGCGGCCACCCCGTCCCGCCGCCGGGCGCGGAGCGCGGCCCCGCGCTGCGGGGCAGCCCCACGCGGGCCGGCCGGGGCGCGGGCTCGGCGGGCGCTGCCGGGCACATGCGGGCGGTGTCCGCGCCGGGCCCCCGCCCGCTTCTGTAACGCGGCGGGGCCGTGCGGGCTCCGCGGGGATCCGCGGGGCCGCGGTCCGGGGTGGTGCCGCCGCCCCGGCCCTCCCGCCGCCCGGCACAAGCACCGCCCGCCCCGGCCCGCGCCCCCTCCCCCGCCGGGCCCGAACGCCAGCCCGGCCCGGGAGCCGCTGGTGCTTGTGCCTGGGGTCGCTTCCTCGGCGGGCTTCTCCCTCTCCCCGCAAAGCCTCTTCGTCCTTTCTCTGCCTTGCTTACAGCTTTGGGAAAACTAGTCCTCCTCACTTCTCTCTCTCTTCTTTCTCTCCTTTTTTTTTTCTTTGGGGGTTTTTTTTGGGTTTTTTTTGGTTTTTTTGTTTTTCTATTCTTTTCTGTTTCTTTGCTTTTCTTCCCGCAGTGTTTGATAATTATTTCTTTCAACCCCGATTTCAAGACCTTGACTCATTTATTTTCCCCGCCTTTCCTTCTGGCTTCCTAAAATCCGATCTCACACGTTCCAAAGTGTCTTCTTTGAAACACCACTTCCATTGTCCTGACAAGATGCCTTAGAAGTGTGAGGACTTCAGTAAGTGATTTATGGTGGTTTCTAGCCATCTCTCTGCTTGGCAAAGGTATTGTAGAGCTAGTAAAATGGGAACCCCAATAGTACGGATAAGGGAGGTTGAAACAAGGGAGAAGGCAAGAGGTTCCAGATAAATTTATCTTTGATGCAGGAGTGTCTGTTAATCCCTCATAGCATCCACTACGCTGACCCCGCAGTGCCATTCATGTCTCTGCTCCTCACGCACAGCCTGTTCCCCGGGATTGCAGGTACCGACAGACCGTGACTGCTTGCTTGTGGTGCTGAACCCGTTGTGTCTGAGCTAATGAGCCCCACAGGACCTTGGGCGCTGTGGAGCAGGTGCAAAAGCTGGGAGACACCGTGGGTCTGGCACAGTGGTGCAGAGCCAAGTCTCAGAAACCCCGCTGGATCCAGCCTAGGGCTCTGCTGGGTGTTTCTGCTCTTTCCTCCCTCCCTCCCTCCCTCGCCCCCATCTCCAGCCCCCGCCCCCAATAATTCTGGTGGTGAAATACCTGAGCTGCCTCGGGATGGAGCCAGCTAGGTTCTCACAAAAGCAGATGTACTCTTTCCACAGCAGAGCTGGCCCTAGAAAGAGCATAACTGCATTCATGTGGCACTGTGCCTGAGCTAATATATTGTATTAGATTCAAGATGACTTTTCATCCATGGCCTGAACAATCTAACCACAGATAAATGAAGTCTGACTGTATGGTGCTTACCATACCGTCCTGAGATCTCAGAATTTTTGACTGTATTTATCAGTATAAGACTCCTGTGGAGCACAGAAGCATCAGTATCATCAGTTTCCAGACTGAAGACTGAGTTACAAAGAGGGTAAATAACTTGACTGAAATCAAAAGGGTTGTATGAGACAGTGTCAGAACTGGATCCTGAGTTTCCCAAACTCTCAGATATTTCCGTAGCCCCTGGGCTGCCCTTCTTTACACTTACCTACTCTACAGTAGCAGTAATACACCAGATTAATCATTAGTATCAAATATAAAGATTATTTAAAGTCACATTACATAGGGATTAAGTGCACCCTCAGAAAATTTGCAGATTACACCAAGTTGAGTGGTGCAGGTGACACACCTGAAGGCTGGGATGCCATCCAGAGGGACCTGGACAAGCTTGAGAAGCAGGCCCATGGGAATCTCATGAGGTTCAACACCACCAAGTGTAAGGTGTTGCATCTGGGTCAGGGCAACCCCCACCATCAATTCAGGCTGGGGGTGAACAGAACGAGAGCAGCCCTGACCAGAAGGACTTGGGGGTGCTGGTGGCTGGGAGGCTGGACATGAGCTGGCAAGGTACTCTCACAGCCCAGAAAGTGAATTGTATCCCGGGCTGCATCAGAAGCACTGTGGCCAGCAGGCTGAGGAAAGTGATTCTGCCCCTCTGCTCTGCTGAGACCCCCCTGGAGTGCTGTATCTGGGTCTGGGTTCCCCAGCACAGGAAGGACATTGACCTGTTGGAATGAGTCTAGAGGAGGGCCACCAAGATTATTAGAGGGATGAAGAAGAGATCTTCTCCCATGAAGAAAGGCTGAGAGAATTAGGTTTGTTCAGCCTAGAGAAGAGAAGGCTTTGGGAGGGACCCAATTGCAGCCTTCCAGTACCTGAAGGGAGCCTATAAGGAAGATGGAGATAGACTTTTTACAAGAGCCTCTAGTGACAGAACAAGGGGGAATGGCTTCAAACTGAGAATGTTTCTAGATTAGTTATTAAGAAGTAATTGCTTACCCAGAGGGTGGTGAGTTACTGGCACAAACTGGCCAGATAAGCTGCCAGGTAAGCTTCCACTTCCCTGAAAGTGTTCAAGGCCAGGTTGGATGGCGTTTTGAGCAACCTGATCTAGTGCGAGGTGTTCCTGCCCATGGCAGGGGGTTGGAACTAGATGAAGTTTAAGGTCCCTTCTAACCCAAATCATTCTATGATTTTATGATATAAGAATATTTTCTTTGTTTATTATAATTTTCATTATGGGGTCACAGTGTATGAGATCCCACTGTGCTATGCAGAACACCTGTACCTTTCAATGTTGTCATAATCTAAGAATACAGAGATGTGACCTGTCAACTAATTAACACAGAACTAAGAACTGGTTCAGTCAAGGTCACTGTAGTTCATTGTCAGATGTATCCAAGTGGATTTGGAGTGGATGCTAAGGGAAAGAGTGCCAAAAATAAGGCATTTATATATGTGGCTTGTGGATTTTATTTTCCCCAATCTACTTACACAGTGAAATCTTCCAATAAAACTTGTTGCAACAGAGGCCATAATTTATTTCAGTGAAGGATATTTACCAGCAACTGGAGTTCTCCAAGATGTGTAGTTAACTACACCTTCATGAGGACTCCAAGAACTAATCTCCTTACTGTTTCAGGTCTACAAACCCATAGTTATGGGATTTTGACTCTATAACAGTTACCTGGAGGTGAGTCTGGGAGTCCTTTTTGCAAACAGTGGCATCAGGACTGCCCCACTAATACAACTCCATTTCTAGATGTGTCTGAAACATATAAAATTATAAATGAACTTTCTGAAAGTTCATTTCCTGCTGACACTGAAGGTGACTGAAGTCTCTCAAAGTGTAGTTCTGGGTTTCGGGGAAACAGGTCTTAGACACCTCCCTGTTTCTTAAGGAAGCATAGCCTATACCCTTCTCCAGCCTGGGCCCCTTTGAAGGTCTCCCAGACCTGGAAAGCAAATATCAGGAAAGTATCTCCAGGTGAACTTCCTAGACTTTGCAATCAGGAGTAAGCCTGAGAACTGAGTTTTTCCTGTATGCAGTGTGGTAGGCCATAGCCCTGGTAGGAGCCAGTGCTGTGGAGGAAGCCTGCAGTCGATGCTGGTTGAGATTCAACATCCAGGCGTGCTAGACCACCCACAAGCAGCCCACACAATACCTGGCAGCACTAGCCATGGGCTAGCATCCTATCATACCATGTAAGTACAGGACACAGCTGCTTCGTCAGGGCTGCTTGATCTACATCAAGAGACAGTGAAGGGGAATGTGCAGGCAGTGAGACACCATTGTAACAGCCAGGCAGGTGATCTGGAGCAGCACTTTCAGGACTTTGGTAGGAAACACAGCTATGATGACTTTAAAGGATTATAAGTAATTACACTTTTCTTAGGTATTTACTGAGAGCCATTTGTAAGCATGCTGGGCTGCTAAGGAGACAGTATGAAAGCACTTGTATGAATGATCCAGAATTTAAGTGATGGAGACCTGCATCCTGGATCAAATGATGATTGGAGGTAAACTCTCAGTAATACATCAGGTATGATAGGCAAAAATGCTTTCAAAGAGAAGACAAACAGCTTATGCTTTGAATTTTGAGGAGGAATCAGTGGAAGTATGCAAGGCAAAAAGCATTACAATCAAAGTTAGTGGCCAAGAACACAATGAGAGATAGATAGCAGGCTAAATTGGATTTAAATTCACAGAATACAATGTTGCAAAAAGCAAGACATTTGGCAATAAGAATCTGGATCATAGTTTTGACACTACAATGGACACTACAATTCTGAAACAGGCTGCATGGAAAGAATCTTCTTTCTAGGTATAGACTAGATATAGTTTGGTTGTCAAATCTGCAGGTAAGTCTCAGATAGTGATTAGTTACCAATACAGAAATAATACCTGAATTAGTGTTTTCAGAGAAGACTACACAAAGACAGAGGGTAGAAGGAGAAAAGAAGAGATATATTGAAGAGACTAGTCAGCCCCTGTCAAAGAGCTGGAAGGTGGCTGAGGATCACCAGAGTATCTCCTTTGGGTGAGCTTCTGAAGGAATGTTAACAGCAAACAACAGCTGAGGAAAACAAAAAAACCACAGAGCTAATGGAGAACAAGGACTCAAGTACGTAGCTAGCTATTTATGGTGGTCAATAAATCAATAAGAATTAGGGTAACTTTGAGATGTGATTAAGAAAAAGTTATTAAAGATTTTGTGAAGAGTGATGTCAGTGTCTTAGAAGCCAAATCAGAGCCTGCAGAGCCCAGAACATGCTTACAGTCAGACAGAAAAAAGCCAGGGGCCCCAAGAGACTAAAAAGCAGAGGAAGGAAAAGTACTAGAACGGGTTCTGTGGGATGTGGTAGACCTTTGTGCCTACAGTCCCACAGAGAGAAACTGACTGTAGGTAGGGCACTCGGTGTGTACTGTGGCACTAATGAACACTGCACTCAGCTTAAGGGGGGCTTTGTTGAAGTGAGGAACTGGGAAAATTATCTCAGCAATAGTGTCTTCAATTAACACAGCCATAGAAAGAATGCTTTAGTCCAGGCCCAAGAAGATGATGTGGCAATGATTTAAATACCAGGTGATGAGAGTCTGGGCAACAGCTTTAGTCATGGGGATAGCTAGGAACAGGTGTATTTTACATAGATTATTCAAAACTCTCAGCAGCAACATTAATGCATTTGAACAGTGCTGAGATGATTCATTACACACTTCAGAAATCACATTATTTTATAGAACTAAATTTCAGTTCATAGAAAATTCAGTTTTATGTGTTTTTCTCCACAGAGGTTTCACTGTCCTGTAAAAGATCTTACCTTCTACATTTCAACTGTGTTAAAGCCAAAGCACTGCTGCTTTTGCAATATAAAGTAATTGTAATTGAATCTTTCCATTCTTTATTGGGCTCCATAGGATGTGATCTGTAAGTATCCCAGCTTCATCACATTGTAGAGAGAGACCTCAAAATGAAAAATACCAAGCTTTATTTTAAAAGAAATGTCTCCATATTCCTTTATCTGGGCAACTCATTGCTACACTAAAGTCATGATCAGACCAGCATCTCAGCAATAATATGTAAGTCTTTGCAGCCTTGCACTGTAGTAGAAGAGACACATCTTTATTTTCAGTGAAAGAAGTGAGTGATCTTGACAAGCCTTACAAATGAACTTCAAAAAGGAAAATTTTTTATATAGAACCCAGCTTTCAACTCTTTATTTCTAAGTCAATTTCTACATTCTTTAAATTCTTAAAATATACTTAATTCATTAGTACTTCAAAATGTCATCTAAAATAGTAAATATCAATAATGGAATATTGTGCCCAGTTTGGGGTCTCCCAAAAGCAGATCAAGACCCTTGGAGAACCACAATGTTTGGTGGCTGAAGCACTAGCCCTGTGAGGGAAGGTGAAGGAGCTGAGCTTGTTCACCTCGAGGAAGAGGGGATTTTGAGGAGAGTAAACTGTTCCTTTCCATACCTACGAGTAGGTTACTGAGGCGGAAATGCCACTCAGTAAGGATCCTTATTGCTGCTCAATAAGGATCCTCATGGAAGTGCTGGACAGAAGAACAGGAGACAGTGGTCAGGTGCTGAAACAGGAGAGGTTCATACTGGGTATAATAGAAAATACTTTTCCCTCTGAAGATGAATGAGCACTGGAAGAAGTTTGCCCAGAGAAGTTGTGAACCCATCTTCTTGACAAGGCTTTGAGCAACTTGGTCTGACCTCTGCTGATTCTCCTTGCTTTTAGCAAGAGGTTGCGCTCAGGACTTCCCAAGCTCCCCACCAACCTTCACGATCTGGCAATCCTATAAAACCCATGAGCTCCCAAAACAGGGTGAGAAGACTTCTCTGTGCTCCTCTAGACATCCATGTTGCTTCCCTTCAAACCCTGAGGAGATAAAAAAATTGTCTTTCTTCTGACTTTTCTCCCTCTCTGAAACACAAACTCCTCAGGTTTTTTTATCTCCTTGTGCAGACTTTGCTCATGCAATGCTTCCATCAGTATCCATGAACATTTTGCCTGAAGAAGAACAAATTCATCAGTTCATTAAAGCTGTATGTTTTCATTAAGGGCTCAGAGCAGCAAATGGAAAGAAGGGGCAACATCTCTAAAATAACTTCTGTAGCTCTCGAGTTTCATTTTCAGTTCATTCTGTAAAAAAAGGAAAAAGAAAAAAAGAAAAAAGAAAGAAACAGAAAAAAAAATAAGAAAAATATTCTCTAAATCATGTGTATCCTCCTTTCCCAATTTGGACTGGCACAAGACAAAAAGTTTCTGCCTACAAGCTGTAAGCTATGGACACCATATTTCTCTTGGAGTGTGTTCATGTGTGGATATCACATTCTGAAGGTGAGAGTTCAAATTCCAGCTTGGCGGCTGCAGATAATCCACTTATTTTGGAGAATGGTGATTTTAGTTTGCCAGCATATAGATCAGAAAATTACTAAAAAATTAATGTATACCAAGCCAGTTCAGGCTTTCTGTTTTGCAACACTTTTCATGGCACTCTAACTGTAGAGTAGAAGTTTGCAACATGTATATATTGGTCTAACTGTGCTCTATTATGGCCTCAGCAAAATGGCTTCACAGGGACCTGTGGAATGCAAAGATGAAATGTGAACTGGGTTTTGCATAGTGTTTTTACAAAGATTTTAGATCATCTGCCCTAACCTTTGTGCAATCACTGCTTTATCTCTCATACACATGCAATCCCACCCATGCAAGATCGTAGAGTAACTGAGTTTGGAAGGGACCTGGAAGATCGTCTGTCTAACCTCTTGCTCAAAGCACAGCCAACTTCAAAGTTAGGTCAGGTTGCTGAGAGTCTTGTCCAGATGAAGTTTGAAAATGTTCAAGATGGAAGATTTCACAGGCTTTCTGGGTGACCTCTTCCAGTGCTTGACCACCCTCAGGGTGAAAATGTCTTCCATATATCCAAAGAAAACTTTCCTCATTGCAAGCTGTGACCATTGTCCCTAGGCTTTGTCCTCTGTTCATGCCATCTTCTTATAAGCTCTCTTGTATACTATATATATTTATATGTTTGTTTGAAGATATATATTTATATATGGAATTAAATATATATAAATTAAATATATTCATATATATTGCTGATATATTCTGTTTTAAATGTATGTTTACCTTTTATTTCTACTTTGCTCTTTCTCTGTTTTCTTATCACCTATAAATCGAACAGAGAAAATATTTAAGATGTTTTTTTAAAATTACATCCTTGAGATTTAACCCTATCACTTTGGAACATCTACTTTATTTTCTCTTTCTGCACTGTTGGTTGCAGAAGGAAAGGGGAGAAGACATGACTGGATACCTGTAAACACAGAACTGTTACCACCACAAGCACTGAAAGTGGCTCTCAAAATGATCCCTTACTAAGAGGAAAGTGATACGATGGAAACTTTTTAGTCGAAATGTCAGAATTTGCAGATTGTTTTCTTGTAACAGAAGCATTGTTTGGCACAGACATATGTTGTATTCAACATATCATCTTAAGAACCTTCTAATTTAGTAACTGGCTTTGGAGATGTCTTCCAAGTACAATTTAGAGACCTTTACTACTTAATGCTAATAAAGGCTAAGTGTTAAATGTTGTGATGTTAAGTGCATGTTTTCTCCAGCATATCTATTTAGCAATAAAGTGATTGCAATATTTGTTGGAATATACAACAAGTATCTCTGCCAAATGATAATAAAGAAGGGAGTTTAAAAAGAATTTTGGACAGTTAAGACTTCTTAGATAAAATCCTGATAATTTGTGTAGTTAATCTACACTGAGTTTCAAAAGTAAAATTGTCCCCATTAATATAAAAACATATGTTCAAGACACTTTTATAATCTGCAGAATATTCTACTTCTCCACTGTCACATCATTGATTACACTTTGTCTTGTATATCTAACAAACAAAGTTCAGGAAAGCAAACTAAAAGAGAACTCATGAGCATTCTCTCTGAAACACTGTCACCTCCTGTAGCCCAGCTCAGAGAAAAGCCTGGATTAGTAAGTGATCCTAGACCAAAGAAGCAGTAGATAGTGACAGTAATAGGAAAGGTGTGCATGGTCTCACTGCACTGAGAATTCCAGTCCCTGACATTTTCTTGTGACAAATATCTAAGCACAGAAATGAAGACTTTTAGTGAAAGGGCAACAAAAGAGCTTACATTCAGTTTTGTCAGAGGAACTGCACAGATGTAACTGAGGACATATTTTCAGAACTTGAAAGCCACAAAATACAGCTTTTAATTTTTTAAAAGTGCATAAACCACACTAGAATACTGTTTTGTTTGGGCTCTATACCCTGCCATTCATGATGGAGATGAATGCCAGTTTTTATTTCATTGCAAATTTTGGAAAGGTGTATCATACCTTTCTTCTGGAACAAAAATTTGACTTATTTCTGTCCTTATAGTAAAATACAGCTAAGGGGGAAAAAAATGCAAATTTAAGGTCATCATTCTTCAGAGTAAAATTAAATTAGAAAATAGGGCAGAGAAGCTGAGATGTCTGCCATTTCAACAGTACCCGAGGGGCTGAGAAGTGGACTGGTGCAGCCAAAAGCATGAACCACAGCACATAAGTAGTTGTAGTCTTTAACCATGCCTATCTTCTGATGATCAGCAGAAAGCCCATAAATCATGCTCCTTAGGGACTGAAAAGCTTAAATAAGTATGAAAGGACTCAGTCATGCACTGGCAGAATAATACATATGATAATCTAGAAGATTTAATTTCTACTTTCTTATGGACTTTTTTTTCCTCTCCACTGAGTCCTTTAAAGCAGAAGAATATGTGAGGCCATGCCAAATGCAGATATTTCCTTTCCCTGAACCCAACACTGAAGTTTTTATCATCAATTTAAGTTATATTTTCGGATCAGTTGGACCTCAGTGATGATTTTCATTATTTCATGTCAGTTTCTCTCCTTGGGGAAAATACTAAGCTTGGATTTTTTTTTTAATCACCATGACAATTAACAAAGGGAATATTAAAAATCACATGGCTCTGTCTAAAAACAACTACGGATTATCTGCAATGCCCTCATATCACTCCCAAACCTTCCTTCACCCCAGTGCTGGTTTGGCCCACAGCTGGCAGATGAATATTTCTGACTGATAGCTGGCTTGGTTAATACAACTAATAATATTGCTGGGCGCAAGGCCACTCCCCACTGTTTAGTACTTCTGGGGAACAACATCTTGCACAGTAAGCAATTGTTGCTGTGTCAAAATCCTTATTTCATCTACCCCTCATGAGGATTGCAGAGGGATGTGGCCAGGACAATTTCAGGCAAGAGATTTTTAAAAGAGAATTCATCTTGTGCTACTGCTGCCCTCTTAGCAAAGGGTCACCTCCAGAAGTTAAGATTTTTTTAAATAGGAAAAGGTAAGATACCTTATATCTTATCCCTTATGTATATACACAATAGAAACTAGGGCTGCTAAATCCCTGAAGAATTTTAAAGATAGTAGAACATATTTGAATGTCTACAACTAAATTTCACCTGAATTGCTGCTCCTAAATCCAAAATGGAAATAACAATAATAAAAACCCTTTCTTAGTTTGCTCCCCAGCTGGAGGCATTGAACTCTGTAGCACCATTTAGCTTGATTTCAAGGATCCTGGAGGAACAGAGTTTTGTTTCTACCTCAAACCTGGGAGGCTGAGACCCTCTCTGACAGGTGCATTCTCAAACTTTTAATGCAAAACAAGCACAAAATGTGTATCACTATTTTCTGTCTATACCCCTAGCCCTGCCAGTGTGGTTTATCAGACACATCCTGCTCCCCAAGTTTTTGTGGTGGAAACAGAGGTCTCTGGCTTACAGCTACTTACAGTTTCATGACTTTTAAAAAATGCCCTTCACATGCCAAGGATGAGAGAGTGGTAAAAAAGTGAACCAGCACTAGCAGTTTGCTGCACCTCACTCAGGCACTCTGACACACCTCAGGCAGCCTTCAGACTGTGGTGTCTTCTCATCCAAGCTAAAGGAAACTCAGACCAAGATGCTTTGCATTGGTATCTGCTTCTCTGATGTCATTTGATACACTGATACCAAGTGACTCCTTGCTGGGTCAGCCAAGGAGTCTGCCGTTCTGTGAAAGGTTGTCTGAACAGTGCCTTGCTATCCCAGGTTATAATTTACATGTAACACCACAGATTTCTTTTTGTCAGATGTTTGATGACTAAACTATAGTCATCTGCAGGAAGGGGGTCAAAAAGAAAGGCAGGGAACAGCACATAAAATCAGTCCAGCTAGATAGGTTTTTCCATGCACTTGTTTTTGTAAAAAGAAACGCCTGCCATGCCTGTGCATACGTTTGAATTCTTGAATTCAAATTCTCTCTGTGCCTGGATGTGATTTACATAGAGTAAAAAGCAGTGGACACAGAAGATGTCCAAGGCTAGGCTGACAGGACAACAACATATGGTTTTGTCAGAAAACTATTCTGCTTACTTTTTAAACAAACTGTCCACTGCTGGCTTGGAAGAGGTCTAATATAATAATGGCCAGTCTTCACGAGTGAAGATCCGGGGAAGGTCTTTACACCTTCCAGCCTGCGCATTGGATTTTTTAGGTGAGACACAGTGTGCGCGGAACTGAGCCCACCCTTTAATCCTAAGGTTCATCTGCCAGGGCCAAGCGAGCTTGGACGGTGGCAGCGAGGTCCTCAGGACGTAGGTGGGTTGCCTTTAAGGGCTAACGAGCCCCACCTGCCCGGGGGAAGAGGTCTGCAGAAAGGTAAATGGCATTGTCCATGGAGGGGACACAGAGCAGGAGCTCTTGCCCAGCCAGCAGCAGGGTGTCCAGCAGCTGCCAAAACAAAGGAAATTCACAGCTCACAACTGTAAAATGAGCCATTATTAGAAAGGAATATGGAAAGAGGCGAGAAGTTGTGAAGAGCTAATCCTGAACTTATGGGTAGGGAAGGCAGCAAATCATCTTTCTTACCAGTGGTAATAGTAGAAATAGAGTAGAAGCATGAAACCCTCTTGGCAAGACTTAGAGCAGACTTTTCCATAGCACTGATGTTTTTCTCACTCTCTCTGGTCATATATCATTCTTATATTACTCTTTGCTCCCAAAAAAATGCAAAATGCAAACTACCTTTAAATGAAGATGATTCCTCCAGGATCCCTTCCATTCATGTTTGTGCCCAGGGTATGACTCAGATGTTCACAACAGAAGTAGGACACTTCTCCATCTCCAGAGGACCCATCAAACCAAGCTTTCTTCCAGACCTTCATAAGAACTCAGCCCTAGTCAGTCCTGTGCCAGGTCCTGGCCACAATCATACTGAAATTGTTGGGAGCAATTTATTTCAGACATTTCCAGCTACTGTTCTTGTGTGGATGGTTTGTACTAGTGGAGATCTTTCTGGTGCCTAACTTTAGTTCTGGCACAGCTGCATGGCCATGTCATAGTTTTTATTAAATATGGGTGAGTTGCAGTGTTCGGTACTGGCACATTTACATTCAGTGGTCTCATGTACACAGGGATTATCACAGAAAAAAGCCCAGATGGCTTTTGAATGGCTTAAATATGTTCAAGGAAGTCTAGGCAACCCATGCCAGTGTTTGATCATACTGAGTTAAAAAGTGGGTTTTCTTGTGTTTAGATTGAATTTAGTTTTTTAACTTGTGACCATTGCTTCTCACCTTGTTACTGGACACTGAGGAGTTTGGCTTTCTCTTCTTCCTCCCCTCCCATCAGGTATTTATTTATACATATGGATAAGATCCTCCTGAGCCTTCTCTTCTCCCAGTTAAACAGTCCCAGCTTTCTCAGTCTCTCTTCATAAGAGAGATACTCCAGTCCCTGAAATATCATCCTTTTGCTGGATATAAGTCCATGTCTTTCTTGAACTGGGAAAATGAGTGATGATCCTTCTGAGCTGGCACAGAAAGGCCAAGTGAGATGGACACTTGTTCTGAGGTGTTAAGTCTGAGACTGCTTAGAAAGCCTGAGGACAAAAGACCAGGACCTGGTTCTGGACAGTCTAATCAGGCTGATAAACTGCCACAAACATACAATCCAGAAGAACAAAGAATATTTAAAAATGTCATGACAAATATTATTTTAACATCTAACCTGGTAGTGTTGTTTATACTGGCTGAGAAATTTGGCTGAGCACACTTCAGCGTTTTTAATTAAATCCCAAATTGTCTGCAACTGGTGACACTGTGATACACATGACATACTAATTTTTATGATTTGCTTTTTCAACCTTCCAGTAAGAAACTCTGTAAGCAGTGACTTTTTCATAAAAGCAAGTAGTGCCTTAACACAGAAAACATGCTAGAGCAGCTAATGAAAATCGACATACATCATACAAAATCTTGCAATACTGTGTAATTTGTTCAAATGAATAGTAGAAAAAAGCCACCCTTTAAACCAAACACCTGAAGTAAGCAATTAGCATAGCTACGCTAAGAATGATTGCTGTTGCAGCATCTCGTATGTTCCAGATAGCACTAGCTGATACTTAAGTCACTTTTTTACTGTTTACACTGCTGGGGAGTTTTGGTTATAAAAAAACCCTTTCCATAAACTGCACTGTTTTGTATACAAGCTATAGAAAGCACTTGTGTTTGGGTTACTGGCTTCTCAATCAATAGTTAGGTTTTGTTTTTTCAGAGATAGCACTTAAACATTGTTTACAAGGTAACAACTCTCAAGCTTGCTAGGGCAGACCTGATCCAAAAATCACTTAGGAACTGCAAAAATAGAAGAAGGAAAAGCCACCCTGGTGCTCTCTGAGAGGTGAGATGTTGAGGTTTAAATCCTTGTTCTAAATCAGGAAAAAGAGGGATGTTAGCTTGGTATTGAGTATCTTGGGCATGTGTTCAGGCTATAAAGCAGACATATCCCTCTTCATCTTCGTTTGTTTTCCTGCTGGGCTAGGTCTCAGAGAGTGCCTATCATGTCTGATGGAATCTAGGTGAAAGAACACATCAGCTCCTGCAAAGCTCAGCCTGCATGTATGAATTTAGGAATTTAGCTATATGGGGAATTCAGAAGTCTCAAGGGTTAGAAGACTCAAGGGTTAGAATGCAGATATGGCAGGCATAGCAGGTTTAAATATTGGATGTAGGCACTTGAAAGTGAGAGGATTTTCTATCACTAATTCAACCTGTAATGTCACACACAGATACTAGTGGTTATGAAAGAGATTCCCCGTTTACTGTGATCCCACTGCCTGGCTGAAGAAAGGTGGTCGAATACTGTGTTCTTACACATTTCTGCTAACTAACATGTCTCTTCCTTCTGGTTTCTTTTTTTATCAATAATTATGGTTGAAACCAAAAATTATAAATGAAGAAAACACCATTCTCTCAGTCTTAGAGGATCTGAGTAAACACAGAAGGAAACCTCTGTTAGGCTTGATGCCAGACATAGAAGTATAGACAGCTGTGCTGTTCCCTTGAAAGCAAGACAGTTTTGGGAACACACCATGTAGCTAGGACAATACTGCTGTAGGAACCCTGGCACATCCTTACCTTCTGATATTTACAGGGCAATCCTAATATTGCTATAGTTTAGGGGATTTTTACACACAGTTAAAGTCTGCACTGCAAGTGAAACTCAAGTGTAAGCCAGCAGACAGGTGCTAGCAGAGCACCAGTGGTTTGGACTTCACTGTGGGCTGTGCACACCTGCTGAAGACACCAAGACCTTCCTGAGATTCTTCATCTGCACCAAGTCCTGCAATGTAGCATACTCATTTTTACTAATATCTTTGACCAGTAGCTTCAGGCTGGCATGGGTACACCCTCAGAGGTGATGGTCACACCTCTGTTTTGTGAAGTACATCTTTAACTTTGCAAATGCTTTCGATTGTCCAAGCCCTGTTCAAACACAGCTATTTATTAAAGCTTTAAGGGGCATATCAGGGTAATGTAAAGAATAAGCTTAAGGCCCTGATTCTTCAGTGAAGTTAGTACAATCTCCATTCACCAGTTTGACAGATGCATCTGGAACCAGTGTGTGGAAGGGTCCTGAAAGTAGGTCTGGAGTTGGAAGCTCCTGAATGACACAGCAGCTACATTTCTAGTTCTATCTAGGTCATTTGACAGCACTGAGACACACAAGCCACCTTTAGTGCTTGGAGCAACTATGCTCTTGAAATTTTATCATCATTTTAGATCAATCTAGCAATAATAAACTGATTTTTAAGGTTCCTGGCAGGCTGCCCAGTATGAAAACCCTTGTTGAAATGAGGGATCATTCAGCCAGACTTCTTCTTTAGCTCTGGGAGGTTTGGACTGCAGTGACTTCTTGCTCCCGGCCATCCCCACATCACGTTATTTATTTGTGGCATTTTGTATAAGAGCTCCTATGCAAATTATAGCCTTGAGCCTTTGTCCGATGGATAGGGGAGCTGCACTGGGCTGCTCCACCAGTGGCAAGCCTGCTTTGGTGTCACTTAATAAATCACCATTTCAAAAACAAGGGAAAAAATGTAAGTATGTTGGAAATTTAAATTTGGATCTTTTCTGTCATTTTTCTCTCATCACAAATAAACCAAAAAGAAAAGAAAGACGCTTGTGGTACCAGAAACCTTTGGATTGTCATAAATACTAACCAAAACCTCCAATAAGCTGCCAACTAGACTACTTCCCTCAAACTTATTATTCCAGTTCTGTTTCTGCCATTTAACTCCTCAACTGTAATATTTCTATGCAAGCAGCACGGTGTGCCCAAAATATCTTATCTTACATTAGAAAGAAAACAAATTTTTTCAGGGAGGACACTGTATCTCTTTTCTCCCATATGGCTGCAACTATGCAAAACCAAAATGGTTTGTCTCTTGGCAGGCAGGCGGGATTCCTAATGAGCCAATACACAGAAAACAGATAAAATTAAGAGACAAACAGCAGAGCATATTTTATCCTCTTTCTTTTCCCATCGTGCTTTGTCCAGGTTTTACATCCCAATTGTTACCACTAACTACCACCAACAGATATTTAGAAATCACATTTCAACCAATGTCATTTGCTGATGAACCCTGCATATTGATGCAAGTTTAATGCTTCTCCCCTGTATTTGGGGCTATCTAGAATTTTTATCTTGTCCATATCTCTGCTCTGATTTCTTCCTAATGTTGCCTAGTGCTTTTTGATTCTTCTTATCTGACAGCTTCTTTTCTCTTTCTTTTCCCACAACATGCTCCATGTTCTTTCAGAGTCTTTGTACTTTTCCCAGGCTTCTCCTCCATTTGCCATATCCTGTTTCTTTGGACATCACTTTCAAGCATTCTTCTGGAGTGGAGACTTCCCTCGTGCCTTCACATTCTTTGTCTTTACTCCCTCATAGGAGTCCATAATGATTCCTCATTATGAGAACAATAAATCCCACAGGGGGAAAATACTGCATCTCAAATTCCCTGCTGCTCTGGAACCAGCAGTGTTGAGTTGAGGTCCTGCATCATGGATATTTAACTGATGTATGGATGCTGTTAGTTACTTAGATGGAGCCTGCCAGCTGATAGATATCCTTCTCTATCCTGTTTACTTTTCTCACAAGTGTAGCACTAACAGATAGAGGGAGTGAAAGGGGAGGGCTGTGCTGGCTCTCTCCATGGGACCAACTCAGAAGCTGTAGGGCAAATGAAGACAAGGAGAATGTGATGGGACACTGGAATATGGGGGATTAAAATAACATAACATATACCTCTTTGTGGCTCCCTCTGCCTACACGTTCAACAGTCCTGCTGAGTCTCCCTCTATCCATGAGCAAAGCAATACATGATAGCCCATTAACAATGTTTAATATATAATTTTGCCTTTTTTTTTTTTTCCCCCCTCAGGAAAAAAGAATTTAGTATTTTATCAGCTTTCAGTTCTGCTGACTTCTAACAAGGTTTTTAGAGTTTTTTTGTATTATTTTATTCTTTTTCCTGAGCTGGTTTTGGTGGTGAGTAGGAGTGAAGAAAGAAATTCAATAAGCCTGCAGGCAATTGCTGTACTGGCAGCGTGCATTGCTTTTCATTCTGGAATTGGCATGAAGGCCCTTCAAGTAACATAAGCTCCCCTTTTTGACAGAATTGACAGATAAATTATATACACAAGATGCAGTCAGATAGTTTTTTGGGGGGGATCAAGTGAAGGATCGAGTGAAGTCAAAATGGAAAGCTCATTTCACATCAGGGGTATTCCTTCACTGTACTATTGACACAAAGCACCTTTGATCCAAATGGCTCCTACAGCACTCCACAAAATGTAGCCAAGATTTGAAATGATGCAGCTGTCTAAATTAAGTTCCGCAATCTGTAGTTGGCCATACCAGTAACAACTCAATAATCACAAGTGTTTGACCTCTCATAAATTCTGTTTACTTAGCGGGGATACTGCAAATCATTAGTACCTTTGAGCTGTGCAAGTAATTTTTGCTGAAACTGTATATTCTTTGAAAACACTGACTGAATTTGTACAAGAAACTAATACCTAACCTTGTTGAAAGCCAAAATAGATGAGTGTCCTTGTTTCTTCTAACTTAATTTGAACCTCCTGGAGACTCACAGAAATTATCTGACATTTCCCATTCTTGGTAACACTTGTTTTATATTCAAATCATACAACATATTGGACTGTATTTTTCCTACAATTTCCAATAAAAGTTTTCAAAGCTTTGGAAGCTGTCTGCCCTGAGTGAGTTTCAGATCTTCCAGGGAGATTCATGAGGCAGTATGAAATGGAGAATAGAGAGTAAAAGAAGTTGAAATAAGCCTTTTCCTTATGCAGTAAGGAAAGCATGGCACTAAACAAATAGTAGTAGTTAGGTCTAAAATAAACCTGCAGAAAAGAATCAAACAGGTTGCTCTCTATTCTGTATATTGCTTAAACCTCAAAAATTCCTGCACTATAAACAAAAATTCTTTGTTCTTTTCAAAAAATCATTAGAAAAAGGCTTTTATATCAAGGAAATCAAACAACACAAGGTTCATGTAAGTGAGAAGGATGAACTGCAGTTTGACATAGAATAAACTTTTACTGTCTAGATGTCTCTTCAAAAATAAATCAAATAGACAACATGGAAGCAAAAATGCTCCTTAAAGCAGTAGAAATCAGGAAAAAAACCCATAAATTACGTATTATCTTCAATTATTATCAAATAACACATTGCGTTTATGTGGCCTCTACCACAGAACAATAAAAAAACACACAGAAACAATTAAACTAACATCCCAAAGCTCCAAAAAGGTACTTTGACTTCTAATTCCTAAGAGGGAACACAAATTATACATTTCTTTTCTGTGAGATTAAACAAGAAATCTGTGTCCAAGCCATATGTAGAATCTTAATCCTTCTGCAAGTAGCCATTCAATCACTTTGGTTAAAACTTCTACACGCTCAATGAATGTCTCTTTGTCACAGCACATTTCCTTAAATACTGTAACTTCTGACCTGTGATATATCCTGCCCAGGATCATTATTAGAGGAGTATAATCTGCATGGACCCATCTCTTACAAACTCATGCAGTGCAGCTTCCTGCCCTTGGCCACTTCAGCCAAGGCAGCCGGAGCTGAGCAACAGGGCCAGCACCTTGCCAAACTACTACTGCAGTGTGTGCAAGCTTCCACAACCACCACATTTTTTTAAATGAAAGTTCTTACATTTACAGTGGATGTTCACTGCAACAAGCAGCTCAACCTACCAAAACAAGCTTCAACTTTTATGTTCTTTGCATTAAAATTTCTCTTCATGGCCATCTTAGTGTTGGTTAACTCTAGGAAGGCAAGATCCAACATGACAATCACCTAATTCATACAGGTTTTTAAAACCCTTCAGCTGTGGAATTTGTATATACTGCATTATGATTTCACCCATTACTTAAGTTCATCTTTGTCCAGTGGCCATACTGCACATATGGACACAAACCTTCACACAGGTCTACTTTGTGTACTTTGGGACACAATGGAAGATGCTGAGACTCTTCCCCCAGCACAATGCAGATGGGTGAGGCCTGCTATGTCTGGTCTAGTCTGCTAGCACGCAGCCTACCGCTCTTTTACAAGGGGAGATAGTGATTGTACACTGCCTGACTTCAAAATACTCTCCTATCACTGAGGATGCACTGAGCAAAAAACAAACAGACTGCTTCCGAAGGTGTGTGCGATGTGTAGTCAGGGAAGTTGCACTTACTCATTCACCCAGGCTGTTAAGGAACCATAGGAATCCTCTACGTGAACAACTTAATGGAGTAGCTTTGGACAGCTGTACATCAGTGGTGGTTTTGCTCTTTGCAAAGCATTACTCATACTCACACAAATGAAAATATTAACTAGGAGGCTTGCAGATTCACATGTCCATACCTTTAGATTAGTTTATTTAGTCAGGGTTCGATCATACAAGTAAAGAAGAAAGCTTACAGCCAGTCAGCTGGTTGCTCGTACATGGCAATGAATTTCTCTCACAACCTGGCTCCTGTTGCAATCCTTTCTTATTCATGCATCCAGCTGCAAGGAGCTCACATGCACCTCCCATTAGTTTAGGGGTGGCCTATTCTTGGAACCAACCACCTTACCATTCTGGTACCCACCGGCCTGGGAAATCCTTGGTGCATGGCCTTCTTCTAAGGAGGGAGGCATCTACTTGTTGCCATCTTATTTACCAAGATAGTACCCACTCCAAATCCTCTGCTGACAGTTGCAAAAGGATCAGGGAAGCCAAGTCCACTCTGCAGCCATGCTGTGCTCTCAGTGCTTTCTGCTGACCTCCTACGTTTGCATATTCCTCCTTCTGACTCACAAGAATTCCAGCAGTCAGTGCCTTTTGTTGGCACAACAGAGTCTTAGGCTATAAAAATTAGTGACGACTTGGAGTAAAAAATGTCTGCCTTTCCAAGCTACAGGTGGGATTAAGTTTAAACCTTTATGTACAGCTCACAGGCATCTGATTTTGCTTTCCTCATGGATATTAAAGGTTTAATAAATAACTGTAGGGAAGATTAGAAATCCCTCATGCCATTCTTCCACTTGTACATGCTATAAAAGGAGCCCTTTACCAGAAGCAGCACTGTTCCCCTTATCACAACCCTCTTATTAAAGATCCTTGAATGGCTTTTGCAGGCTTAATTTCTGATGGCACGTCTACAATCGGAATTGAGGAGTCATTTATTGAAACTATAAAAAATTTATTAAAATAATCACAAACACAGCAACACATCTCTAAATAAGATAGACTAAGTATTTCAACTTGTGGACATGCATAGCTTTACATGTTACAGTTGATTAAAGAGAAAATGACAATCTTTATTTCCTACAAAAGAAGGAAAACCTGACAATATAACATTGTAACTGCTCAAGAAATTTACTGAAAAAATGAAACAACTTCATTTAAAAGAATCCTTGCAGCACAGGAAGTACAAGTATTTCCCACCTTCCACCCTTCTCCCTTCCAAAAAAAAAAAAGGAAAGAGAAGGAAGTCTTAAGATGGTCTTCCTCTCTCCTTTCCAAGGCTTCTTTTAGCAGTTACTACAAATATTTTTGTAAAAACCAAGCCAAAACAAGAGGCACAAAGTGGACCTTATCTTCATGTAATTTAGAGAACAATTATTCTTGGATGTTTATAAAATATTGCTACTAATGAGATTGCTAAAGCTTAGTCAATAGAAAGTTATGACAGAATTTGCAATTGTTGTGCTTAAAGTAAGTTTAATGTACTGCCAACGTACTGCAAACTCACACTGTGGCCTTTGCCTTCCCCCTTTTGCTCTCCCCTTCCCGTGCAATTCAATCATAACTCAGTGATTCTGTGAAGATCTTCTGGATTCTCCATGCAAGGAAGACGGTGAGTTACCAATCCCTACGGCAACAAGCCTGGCTAAGCACACATTTAGCCATGAGGAAAAGCTGTGGGGTGACCTTTGGCAGGGGCAGGCAGAAGGTGGTTCACCCTTTCACCCATCAAAACCAGGGGAGATCTATCAATTTACAAGAACTGATTTTCAGGAACATTACCTTAAGTGCATAACAGCAGGTGGGCATCAGAACAAATGCACTCCTCTCCAACCACATAACCGCCTTTATGGTTTTTTTATTTTAAACAATGACATGAACATTTTCAGAACTTGTAGGCAGAGACAACAAGAGGTGACTGAGAGAAGTACTAAAAATAAATCATTTGCTTAAAACCCCATTCATCTGAAATCATAACTTCAGAAATTAGAAACATTATGTACAACATACTTGCAGGTACCTGAGATGTCAACACTGAATATAGTTTGCTCTGAACTTTACATCTCTCATGATTTCTATTTCAGTGAACTGACTAGCAAATGTCTCTTCTGCAAAGTGGCATGAATTATTTTGAACTCCTGTTCTGAAACCAACCTCCATGCTTAGATCAGTTGTTTCAGTGATGACTGCACCAGGATTTAGATGCAAAACCAAGAAGCTTCTCACTCACCACCCCCTCCAAAAAATCAAAATCAACCCACAAAGCATTAATTTTACATCTACAAGTTGAACAAACTTCATCCCTTGAGCTTTCTAAGAAGGACCAAATAAAAAGGTAATGATTCTGTCTTTACTGAATGTGAAGGTAGTAAAAGTGATGAAGTTTTTTGTGAGCTGGACTGAACCCCTTAATGGGAGACCCTTTGACACTCAGAGCAGCTTATTGGTGAAGGCACTGAAGTGTAGAGATGACAATAAGGTATCTCAATGCCCAATATGATGCCCAATACTTTTACAGAAGGTACTGTTATCATTCTGACTAGAAGTTTGCCTTTTAAGTTTACACATTTACACAAAATTCTCAAACCTAAAAACTTAATGTAACTGATGTGTGACTCAGTATGAGAGGGGAGACTACCAAGCATTTCAGTAGTGCTACAATCTGCAAGTACCCTTTCAGTGCATACACACCTGGTAGATAAAGGGTTAGGAAAACAGAAGAGAAAGCTACGGTAACACAGTATTGTACTCCTGAGATCATTTCAAAACTGTACTTATAAGTAAATTCTTCCTGTCAAAGAGAAAGTTGCATGTGGGTCCATTCCTTGTTGTTTACAAAGAAACATTCCAATTTTATCTCATTTAAAAATTCTTTAATTGTTACACAACCACACTTCTGTGATTGTGTTACCAGGGATCATGGCTATTATGCAATCTGGATTGTTCTAAACTGAGTGTTTTGGGGTTGTAACGATCTACTGAATCTAGTTTGAAATTTAGTCAATCCCCTTGAGAGAAAACCTGAGGAACAATAAGAAACTTGGCATAAAGCATGCTCAGCCTTAGGAAACTGTTCTCCAAAAGCAACTTTTTAACTTCACCTCCAATTCAGTCTTCATCCCCATCAAAGGAACCAATCCTATCCATAAATACAGTGATTCCGTGTGCTGTAAACCAGTTTTTTTGCTCTGGTGTTTGTAGTTCAGCAGCAATCTACTTTAACTGCTTATTTCCACTTCCTAAACTCCAACTGCTCAGGCAACACAACTGCTTTGACAGTCATAAGACAAAAGACATAATTTAAGTACAAAAGCTCCAGTTTATTATAGCTAGATCAGTTCTTCAAAAGTACAGTTTTGCAGCAGAAGGGGTTTGTTCAAAAGAAGTGTTGTGTGATAGCAAGAACAACTGGCCTAGGAGCTTACACAGAAAAAAAAGTGTCAGCGAAGCTGCCTGTAGAACCAGAGTGCCTACTGAATGTGCTGGTTACCGAGACTTAATGCTTCCTAGGAAAAAGGTTTAGAGAAACAATACTTAATTACATCCCCACCCCAAAAATACCTGTTTTACCTATTCTTCTACAGTCCTTTAGGTAGTGGTAGAACAATTCTTGCAGATGCCCTGTACATCTACTACCTTCTAAGTTAGGAAGGTATGATTTTTTGCCCCTTCCTCCCTGTTCTCCTTTTAAAACTGAGAGCATTACAGAATTAGACATACAATAGTCACACAATGAGAAGACAGATTAAATCACGTGCTAGAAACCATTACTATGCTGTATTACATTTTTGAATAAATTATGAGTATGCATTTTAATATAAGACATTAAATCATAAATTAATTTAGGCTGGAAGGGACCTTTGAAGGTCAGAGTCCAACTCCCTCCTCAAAGCAGCTCCAAGTCTATTGGGATGGTCAGGTACTTATTAAACTGAACATCTCCAAAGGTGGAGACTCCATATCCTCTCTGGGTGACCTATACCAGTGCTTTATCATCTTCAATGTATAAAACTAAAAATATTTTTTTATTCCCACTTAGATCTAATTGGAGTTTTCCCATGTGTCAATTTATGCCCACTACCACTCATCCTGACTCCATGCACCTTGAAGACCAGTTTTGCTGTGAACGCTCCCATTGAAGGGACTGAAGACAACAGTAAAAACTGGTCTTGGCCTTCTTAAGCCTGAACATTACTGAGCTCTCTCAGTTTCTCCTTTCCCAGCCAACATGTAATTTCAGACAGTAAGCAGGAGGGTTACTGAGTTAAAACAACTTTACATATGTAGATGAATCCCAGAACTTAAGGAATGAAAAGGGAAACAGGTACACAGGTGAAATAAGGCAAAGATGAGTAACTGATTTTTCCTCTCAACCTTAAATGCAGAACATTCATGCAGAGACAACTTTACAACATCCTCATTCATCTCAGTGGTCCCTTGCTGAGTTCACAGAATTCTAAAAAGGGATCTTTGATTTTCTCTTAAAGATGCTATGGTATGTTCTGCAGTGCAACAGTAGCTGAAAACCCCAGAAACTCACACAGTCCCTTCTAATTCCAACAGTTGAACAAGAGTTTTGTTCCCTTGTGTTGGCATCAATAATCTTAAGACCTTCAGATTTCAGAATAAAATATTTAAACCACATGCAGCTCATTCATCAGGCCTTTTATAACCCCCTCCCAACCAAAAAAACTCTACTCCATAAAGCTTACAACACTGGGTAAGATAAAAAATGAGATTTCAAACATGAAAAATTCCAAAGCATGGACACAGAGGTCTCCCCAAATTACTCTATGTGTAGAGTATATTAAGTTTCATAAAAGATACAGGCTACACATGCCTTTGCTCTTTGAAGATTCTTCTGTTAACAAACAAACCCATGAAATATAGAAGATGATTTTGGTTTGACCAAATGTTCAGTGTGGATCCATTTGTTTGCAGTACCCACTTTTATTTTTTTTAAAACGCAACATTTGCAGTAGATAATAAAAAGCTATAAATTCCTGCTTCCAAACTCAGACAGCTCTGAAAGCAAAAGCGTCCTTTGGTACAAACAAATCTAACAGAACTGACATATAAAATTTGCAAAATGTGACCCAAAATGTTGTAGAATAATATGATGCTGAAAAGCCCCTATAAAACATAAGGATGTATTTAAGTCAGAGACACACAGACTGTTAAAAGTAGCCAATTTTATTCAGATTATGTTAAATCAAATTTAACACAGTTACCTTTTCTCAAAAAAGTTACATATTTATGTGCTTTTCAGTCAAATAAACTGATTTCTCCTCACTGCAGAAGTATTTCAATAGAAGCCAGAGTCTTGAGTAGCCCAGTTAGGTGCCTAAAAAATGAATAAGGATTAGAATAAATTACTGTGTTATCTAATAGTTACTAAAATGTATAAGACACTAATTTAAGATTTCTAACATTGTATATGGCTATGAAGTGGGAATGCTGGTAACTAGTGAAGGATACCCTGTAAGTTTAAAGCAAGTGTTGATATAGCAGAAATGCATACTGAATTGAGTTGTACAGCTAGAGTTCTCCAAGCTAGTAGTTTCAAAAAGGAAAAGTTCTAGAAGATTCCAATATAAATCTAAGTATAATTTTGTAGCTATATTTTTAAAAGAAAACAGTAGCACATAAGTTTCACGTGACTTCCCATTAACAGAATGAACTATTGCACCACTGCTTGTTCAACTTCCATCAGTATTTCAGCCAAGCAGTGAGGAAGCCCAATAAGACTTTTATGTTTAAGCTCTTTTACTGTGTGGTTTGTTTTGTCTGGCTGGTTTTCTGTTTGTTTTAAAGATGTATGGTTGGGTCCCTAGTGGATCACCTTAACAGTGGTGTTCTCCCTCAGAGAGCTTCCCATATAGCAATGTGGAAGGAGGCAAAACCAGGTCATCCTGCCAACTTTATTTTCAGTGGTTCTACTTAAACCTTTTGATGATTCATTATATTCTCTAGAATATAATTAAGAATTATACTTAAATTTATCTCTCACAAAAGGAAGATAGCAGAAATTCAGAAAAACAGCTTATACCAACCTCAGATCTCCCACTCTGATTCAGTTTCTTCTCAATGTTCATAGCCAACATTTGACTACGAAAAGACAGACTTTTGGTCTTTTCAATCACTTGTTGGTAAGGTGAGACTGCATTGTTGCCCATGACCACATGGCCCTAGAACCCAGCAAAGACAGAATAAAATCAACAATCACACAGAATGCAAAAGCTTTGAATGTAATGCTCTGCTTTCAGAACTTTCACAGCTCATCTTACACACATGATCAAAACACAACAAATGAAGTCCAACACACTTTATATAGGACAGTTCTGTTTTCTGCTGTTTTTCTTTGCCCATGAAAAAATCTAATGAAAAATTCATTTGTATCCATCTGACTTTAAACTGAAAGAGAGGAGGTTTAGTTTAGATTACTATGAGGGTGGTAAGGTACTTGAACAGGCTGCCCTGAAAAGCTGTGGATGCCCCATTCCTGGAAGTATTCAAGACCTGGTTGGATAGGGCTCTGAGTAATCTGGTACAGTGGGAGGTGTCCCTACCCAAGGCAGGAGGTTGGAACTAGATGATCTTTAAGATTCCTTCCCACCCAAACTATTCTATGATTCTGTGATTCCATGTACAGTCTTACCAGCTTTGAATCCAATTTGGCATCCAATCGTGCATTTCGAATTAGATTGACAATCCATCTTTCTGCTTCTTCAGGAGTCATATTTAGTTTATCTGCCAACATTCTAAAAGATAACAAACTTATCAAATGGTGAAACAGAACCTCTCTGATGTTGGTAAACATGACTAGGGACTATGGAATACAGGTAAACACACACAAAATTTGGCACAGTCCAAGATTTGTATTCAATAAATACTGCATAGCTAGAAAGCTTTTATTGACTGAAATGACTTTAAAACTTAAATACATGCTCTCCTGCACATCTCTCACCTCCACTGCTTTACACTGTTTTACACTGCAAGGAAGAAATTCATATCCTGAAGTATATACTTAGTCTGAACTACATCATACTTAAATGGTATTTAAATCTTGACCTGCACAATTTCACATACTCCTATTAAACCTTGCCTACATGAACATTCTTCGTTTCCATTTCAGTAATTTCATCACTAACATAAAACCACCACCATCATTATAAAACAAACAGCAGAACTGCTTTTATTCTTATTTAAATGCAGTCAGTGGTCAAGAAAGTTTTGACTAATTAGTCCAGGAAAATGTTTAGCAAGAAAACTTCAGACTTCTTGCAATTTCAAGGAAGGAAGGTGGGGGAAAACCGAGAAAGGAAAAATTCTTAATGAAACAAGCACTCTTGTCCAGAAATAATTCCTTCTAATAGCATTTCCTGTGGCTTTCCAGCTAACTCCTGTAGCTTCCTGCTGGCAGTTGGCTCATACAGGGCATTTGTAACGCTCATTCTTCCATCAGCTTTCAGACTAAGGTAACAAACATGAGGTAAGGGCGACGGCCGTGACCACAGAGCCAGCTGGCTACGCTGAGCTGCACAAGAGGTCAATTTCTTACCATTTTACAAGATCCTGCTTGAACATATTTTCCTCCAATTCAAGTGATTTACTTCTTGACGATTATTTGTGTCAAGGAAATACTTTATGATCTATCAACTGTTACCTCATCTACCTGGCTTGAGTATCTACATACTCTTCTTTATGCAATAATCTCTCTTATGTGGCCTTGATCTCTCACCCTTCTCCCAACTATAAAAGCAAATTCAATTTTTTGTCACAGATAAACATGAAGAAAGGTGACCAGAAAAAAAAAAAAGTACTGGACTTGCATTGAGTCACTTCAGCAAAATAACACAACAAATGGGTAACAAAGCCTCTGAGCTAATGGAAAATAAGAAGAAATAAAATCCAACCTCAGTTGATACTGTTCCAGTTAATTGTTAATCTGAGTTTGAATTAACAATTGTAAAGTCAGGCAAGAACAAAAATTACCAGGGATGTAAATTTTTCCAGAATTATCAGTCACCTAGGCAGAAAAGGAGGTATTTCAATAGAAAGAAGCTACAAATTGCTTTACTACCCCAAATCAGTGATGTTAAGCACTTGACTTGAAAATGGAAGAAATTTCACACTGAAAGAATGCGGTGCGTGTAATTCTCATACTTCTCTTTTAGAAACACCAATAAGATTGAAATAAAGTAACACCTCCTCCAGAAGGCTACTGCCACTACACTATGTCAGCAACATAGCTTTGGGATTAGTGTGGAACCTCCATTCTTGGACACAGTCAAGAATCAACTAGCAGCATAATGGAACACTGCAGTGGGTCCTGCTCAAAGTTGTAACTGGGTACACAGGATTAAAATGGATAACTTCCAGAGGTCTCTTCCAACCTACTGCACCTGTATTTTACTTTTTTCTTATCATAAAGTCCCTGTGTAACTGGAGGGAAAGAGGGCACAGACTTCTAGAGAGGCATTCCAAGTTAGAAACTACAAAGTATTTTATATCGCCCAGTAGATAATAAGTTACCACTGTTTATAAAGGTTGCCACTATAATTCAATAAAAATGGAATAATTTTATAAATATGCAAAGACTACTCTACCATTTCAAATTACAGTTAATCTCAAAGGGTAGTTTCTCCAAAACAGTTGCAAAATAGTTTTTAAATAATTTCTGTCCCTCTGTTTTATAAGGAAAATCACTTATTTGGGTTATGCTAGGGCACCTGTTACTTTCCCTTACTTAAAAGGCAATGTTACCGAGCATCACACATGTTCATATACAAACAAGCCCATCTTCTATATAGTTTTCTTGTGTGTGCAGCACAAAAGAAGGAAGCTCTTCAATTAAATACAGGCATATCAAACTAACCAAAACAGAATTAACTTCATCTACTACTCCCTATTAAACATGATATTTCAAACAAACCAACTGCATGATGATTTGAGATGTATAAAATTTTACTTACAACCGATAAAGCTTTGTTCTTTGGAAAAATGTCAGCTGCCTAGCAGATGTTAAGTAGTTAAAAAATTAAACAGGCATTTATTTTCCATTTAATATAAGGAATAGGTTTCCCACTAATTGTTTTCAAATTCTTTCTGAATAGTTAAACAGTACTTATCAAGCACTGTGGTATAACTGCCTAGTTTTCAGCTCCAGGAACAGTAGTGGAAATCACTTGTGGACAAAGAAATACAAGAATGATGCCTCAGTCAAACATCCAATTAAGAGCATTTCAGCTGGCTAATTTCTTCAAAAGCAAGTCTGAAATGCACTAAGTAATACTTATGCGCCCTAATCAGCCCAAATCTAATGATTGTTACAGCTTGCAAAGAAATTTAAGGCTCATGTCCATCACTGAAAGCAGAATGACCTACTGAGAATCACCTCATTACTGAAGATTGATTCCATGTGCAATTACCTCAGTGATACGTGGCAGGAATACCCATGTCAGTCTGAGATAAATGTCTCAACAAAAAATCTATCACTTTCCTCAGAACACACTATAATGCTTCTAAAATAAGGACATTGCTACCTATATTTGGGAATCACACACTAACAAGGACAGCCAACTACACCATCTTCTATCACACTTAAAGCTGAAATACCACAGATAGTACAAAAAATATGAACTGTATAATAAGTGATACACACTAAGTAAGTGACAATCATCTACCATAAACTTTGATTTGTTAAATAAAGCTTGCTATTTCTGCCATAATGAATCACTGGTATGCTGCACACAATTATCAATATCTTGACAGAGACTTGAAAAATACCTAACACACATACTCCAGACTCTTTACTCATTGACTGGAGAGGGATGGAGAATCAGACTTCTTAGAAAGATACCTAGTATCCAGTTAAAAAAGCTTGAACACCTAGTTTCATTGCAAACTTGTACCTGAATATGAGCAGCATCCACAGCACTAAAAATAATTTTCAGAGAACAGCAAGACACTACTGGGTTTTCTATTTCCCGAAATCCCATCCTTAGGAGAAGTATATTTAGATTTTTTTCTTCCAAATGCTTATCCAAAACCCTTTATGCCCAAATGTGCAGTACTCTCCTTAAAGTCATTTTAGATTAAGCATTAGCCTCCCTATAAAAATGAACATTAAGTATGGAAGAGTTCTATTCACAGCATCTAGTTTCATTTACTATTAAGACTGTGCTTAAAACCCAATACACCCCGCTGACTAAAATGCTCAAAATTCACTGTTTCCCTTTTACATCAAAGAGATTGACTACCTTAAGCTGATACAAAGGATAAAAAGTATTTTCCAAAGGCACTTATGACAAACGTCACCCACTGACTAGAGATTAAAAGTAGTAAGAATCAATCCTTTCTCCAACCATACCTATACATAAAAAAAGCAATCCTTTCAGCAAGTTTGCAAAACTAAGACAATTTCCTCTCAAGTCCCTGTCTTTTGAAATCATGCAGTGTTAACTCACTTGCTCAGAGGGCTAGACACACACACACATCTGCTCTGGATGCAAGTCGGTAACAAGACTCCCTTGAGTTTGATCAATTCAGTAGCCTTCATTTCTGTTTCTCAAGGATCTCTGCACTGTTCTCTACCACTGAGATTTTTACAGCATTCAGAGTTTTTCACTTCACTTTTTCCTTTTTAATTTAAGGGGATGTGGAAATATGGGGAACGCAGCAAAGGCCAAGTGGAAAGAGAGCTCAAGTACTCATAGCATCTTCCTGCTTAGGGGAGTTTTTTGTAAGAGAGGCATCAGAGCTGATCTATCTGAAAAGTCTGCATTTATAAAATTTATCTGAGTGAACAACAGACATATTTGCTAATTAGAATATAATTCTTACAGCTGGATCACTCGCTTTGTGCCCCAGAGAATAAGATCTATAGTTTTCTATTTAATTAATGGAAAAAGTAATACGATTCTTGTAATTTTCCAAGAACATACCAATAAGACAGACATGAGTATCTGTATCAACCAAATACAAATACATTTATGCAATTACTGTATTTGCAATTTGCATTTATTTAATATTAACATTCTACATCGATGTGCGGAACTGAGCTCGAAATGAAGACACTGAATGAGGACGTGGGTGACACTGGGTACAAAAGTTCCCATTAATCCAATTTAACACCATGGCCAATTTTTATCTTGAAAGCACTGCTTGTTTGGGGCGGTTGGGAGTGGTGGAGGGAAGTTGTTTTGAAGTTAAACACAATAATTTAACTTTGAAATACGATTGTTGTAATTTAAGTATAATCACATCAGAGCTATAAAACTATGAAGGAAACTATCCAAATGAGATTTCAGTTAGGATTTTTATATGACAACTGAATATTTTACTACTAAAGTTTACACTGTCAAACTGTCATCCACGAGTGATTTTTCTGCACTGACAAATTAAGGCGTTCTCTTACCCAATGCTGATACACTGGTGGATGCGACAGAAAGTCTCAAATATAAAGAGACGGGCATTCTCAATGAAGTCCTCAAGGCAGGCCACTAAGAAGAAATCATTCACAAGCACCTGCAAGTGTAAGCAGAAAGGGAACACTGAGAACAAACATGGAAGTGGTAATTTGCTGGCAGACACAGTCAATAACTAAGATTAGTTACAGTACATCTGAAAAAATTATTGCTATACTCCAAGATGTGGAAAGCCTGAAGCTCAGCCAAATGCATGACGACCCATTTGCTCCTTGTTCTAGAACTTCTTAAATATAATGTTAAAACTATATCTGTACCAGTAAGTCTTGTTTAAGTGTTACAAAATGAGTCGTCAAAAAATCCCCTGCCAAACAATCATGAATTAAAATTCATTAGAAAACACAGGCAATGGAATCAAATACCCCTTCACACAAATTAGTTGGCCATTGTGAATTTTAAAGGTCTTTACTTAAAGGAAAAGGAGTCCTATAAATGTTTTAAATCTTACTGTTTCACACTCTCTCAGCTTCTTCTGTGCTCCATCAAAATCAAAATTAACATACAAGCATTCCACAAACTCTGTGATAGGGTCCCTGTATGTGTAGGACTCCTGTCAAGAAAAAAAATTGGAACAATATTAGAAATCAAGGCCATATTGTCACTCAAGTATTCCTTATATTATTTAAAAAAATTAATAGTAGAAAGAAGTCCATACAGCACCTTAAAAAAAAAAACAACACCTGAAATTCCCAATTCCTTTTCTAAAAGTTGCAACAATGTGCCTCCTCCCAGTAGTCTGGGTAAACAACCAGAGGTGTAGTTCCACCTTCAGCATTTAATGCTGCAATCTTTGGGTTAGTAAAGTGTGAAGAGACTAGAACCAGCCCTGTTATCAAACCTCCAAATTTCTAAAATATGGTAGAAGAGTCTTCCTAGATTCTGATCTCAAAGACAACTCCAGTGCCAAATCCTTCATTCTTTAAACTGAATGATTATTGATTTACAGGGACAACATAGCTAGTAAAAATGTTACTTTTTATACACAAAATGCTCCTAATTTATTTTGGCATTACAGAAGTTACTCAACATTCTAAATTACCAGGCAGAGACAACACTAGATCTATACACAACTGTGGATAGATGTAATTAAACATCCCCTTAAGTGTCTTTAATGCATATTTTAAGACAGCTTAAATCAATATCTGTCAATATCTGCTTTAGCATACAGTAAGATCAGCAGATTAAAGGAATTATTGAGTAAGATGTTTTTCTTTATGGATGAAAGTTATTTTTCCTTCTCCACAAAACTGCATTTATGGTCTGATTATTTAGTTTTAAAATTCAGTTTTAAGGGTGTTTTATGCATCAAAACTATACTTGTTAACCATTAATAAGTAATAATTAACACCTAATACCCAAAATACTCTTGGATTAATAATCTTTTAAATTTAACAGAGATGAACAACAAACTGCTTACCTATCAGTTCGATATTCAAAGATATTCCAAGTATAAACAATCTCTTATTGCAAACAGCCTACCACACAAATAGTTATCCTGTCTGATCCACTTTCCATGTATAAAATCTCTACCACATCATGATTTAATATAATGAACCATACAGAGTAGAACAGTACTAAGAAATAAATATCTGGTAAGAAATTTCAAAAACAAAGTTCAAGTTGGTATTTTCAAGAGGAACACTAATGACCTTTTTTATTCATGCCAATTGTACAAAATAAACAAAAAAGAAAGAAGTTGTAAAACATGATTTAAGTATTAGAAGTTCACATTACATTAGAAGCTTGATGCTACAATCAGATTTTAGATATGACTCTTAACACCAATTTATAGCTTCTCATGTTACTTCCTTTGTGAACACTAATGCTTAAGAAAAGGTTAATGTTTGCTTAAAATTTGATCCTTGCACTGACTGGGCTTTGCATAGGTAGTTACCTCAATGATAGAAATGAATTTAACTGTAATAACTGCACCATCACACATGTATATGCATATATATATATAATTATTATTCACAACATTATCAAGTTGGATACAAGCATGATGGCTTTTATACAAGTTGCATGCTGATTTCAGCTAAAAATCGTGGCCACAACCCCACTGATCGCTATCAAGCACAATTCTTTTACTGCTCTTGTCCATGTCTACATCCTCATGTAACTGTGACAACAGAACCCATTTCAAGAAAATGCATGTGAATGCAAATCAACACACACAATCTAGTGGTTTTAAAATGCAAAAAGAACCCTTATTCACACAACAATTCCTTGTAGGGATAGCTCAAAAAGAAGAATCAGATGCAAAGCCATTTCACATACCTCACTGAATTTTCTGCATTTAACAATACAGAAAGAAAATAGAGTCCTTACTGTATTTTACTCATTGCTCATTTACATGAAAGGAGGGAAAAATTATACTGTGCTCCCACTGACTGACGTGTATTTTACTTCAGTGAAAAATCAGTTCACTGACAAAAAACAAGTATCAAAATACCTGAAGTCCTAACCCAGGCATATATTATTAGAAGAAAGTTATTATGAAGTCTCATTAAAATGGTAGAAAGTATCAGATATTTCAAACTTTACCTGCTGAATAACCTTGACCAGATCTTTCAGCACTTGTCTCCGTTTACGAACATCCTTATTCGTTATGACTGCAGTAGTCAGATATCTGAGGATATGTGGGCACATTGTCTGAATTGCATTGAGATACCTAGAAAATAAATTACAGATAAGATGGAGGACTCAAAGGTATTCTTAAGTTTGCTGATGACTCTAAACTGGGAAGAGCTGTTGATCCCCTCAAAGGCAGAGGGATCCTGACACACAAATGAAAAGCCTGGGTAACCACAGGGAACCCTGGATATATGTACAAGTTGGGGAATGAGAGGCTGAAGAGCCAGAAGGGACCTGGGGGTCCTGGTAGATGGCAAGTTGAACATGAGTCAGCAGTGCCCTGGCAGCCAGGAGGGCCAACCATGTCCTGGGGGCATCAGGCAAAGCATCACCAGCCAGTCAAGGGAGGGGACTATCCTGCTGGGGATTGTCTCTGCACTGGAACAGCCTCACCTCAAGTACTGTGTACAGTTTTGGTCACCACAATATTAAAGATTAAGGTCTCAGAGAGTGTCCAAAGAAGGGCAAGGAAGATGGTGAAGGTTCTAGAGGGGAAGCTGGATGAGGAATGGCTGAGGGCACTTGGTCTGGTCAGCCTAGAGAAGAGGAGACTGAGGGAAGACCTTATTGCAGTCCATGGTTTCCTCATGAGTGGAAAGAGAGCAGAAGGCACTGACATCTGCTCCCTTGTGACCAGCAACAGGACCTAAGGAAACAGCATGAAGCAGTGTCACAGAAGGTTTAAGGTGGGATATTAGGGAAAGATTCTTAATCCAGAGGTTGGTTGGACACTGAACAGGTTCCCAAGGGAAGTGGTCACAGTACCAAGGCTGACAGAATTCAAGAAGGGTTTGGATAATGTTCTCAGGCACATGGTGTGATTCTTGGGGCTGTCCTGTACAGAGCCAGGAGTTGGAATCGACTATAATCCTTAGGAGTACCTCCCAACTCAGGACACTCTATGATTCTAATTTCTCAGTGTTAAGCTGTTCAAGACTTCTAGATCTACATAAAGTAAGTCAGTCCTCTCACAAATTGAGTGTTTCAATTTTCATTTTTAGTCTCAGCTTTTCCTCAAGAATACTTCTGAAATACCTTTTATAAAATTGTAATAGGACAGTACTTTCCCCTGCAGTTCTAAGGTCAACAAGCTTGCATATTCAATCACCTGCCTTTATTTTGATTTAAAGACACTCCCCCCATATAGTACAACAGAACTTACTGTGGTTGATAGAGAAAAAGGTCAATGATATTGTCTCTCCCTTTAGGATGATTAAAAAACACGAACAAAGACCAGTGGATGAGCCACGTTCTCTGCTGAAGAGACTGCAGTGGAGAGCTGACAGACTGAAAGAAAACATTAGTTTAAGTCAAATACAACACAAAGTTTGCTTGAACACTAACCCATGGAAACCTCTAATTGCTCAAAATATTGTGATTTTCCACGACCTCCTTTTAACTATCCCCACTCTCAGGCTGACTTTGACCTCCAGCTTTTTACCTTGTCATCTCAAATAAATCTACTGAAAGTTATAAGCAAGATAAATTCTCCAATATTATATTCCAAATTATTTGCCAAAGTTTGCATTCTTATGGCAAAAGCAGAAATTTTAGCTCTCCAAGGCCACCATACTAACCTAAGTTCTGACTTCCATTTTTAATTCTGAATTTTTTTCTTGTATTCCCTCTTCAGATGTGATTTGAGAAACTACTTGGCTTCTCCAGTTTTTCTGTTTTACTTTTTAAAGCCTCATAAAAGCTTTTTATTGCCCTCACCCTCAGACAATGATGAAATGCCATAATTGCTTTCAGCCAAGAAATAAGAACATATCTTCATTTAAACCAGCTGATAACGCACAAATAAGGGTTCAGCTCCAAGCTGGACCAAGTAGCTGTTACTAGCTCCAAATTTCAACAGCACTTCAAACAGACTGCAAAGCAACATGTTAAGAATGAATGGACATAGCAAGTAATCATCACTCCAAAGAGCATGACAACTAACTATTATGATTCTATCCTAAAAAAAAAAATCTTGGGAGTTTAATGCATCAGTCAAGTAGTCTATTATAACCATATAGAATCATAAAGGTGAAAAAATTACAGAAGAAAATTTATTAACATTAGTTATCTGCCACATAGACAAAAAACAATCGGGGGACACCAAAAACTAAAACACCAAACACCTTTTCAAGCTTTTGGTTCAGGAGAGTAAAACTCCCATTTTTGGCCAGTGAAGGCCCATGAGCAAAGAAGAAGACTGAGAGATCCCTAATCCCCTCAGTTGCTCTTAATTAGTACTGCAGTCCTATTCTCCCCTTATGTTCTTAGTTCTCATCTAACTCAGAAGCTGGTAAGAAAGCTGAATAGCTGAGAACTGTTTTCAAAACAAGCTGTCTCCTATTTTTGTCAAAAGCACTGCCTTCATGAGATAACAGCACTGCCTACTCACATGCATTTTATTCTTAACAGAAAATGAATTGTAGAAGTATCTTGCCCTCAAACTCATCCTCATAATTTCTTTGGTTTATTGGAAATATATTTGAAATACCTTTGAAAATATAGCTTCTTTTTACGGTGTTAAGAAGAAAGTAATTTGAAAAAGAAGGCTTCACTATTTCTCCATGAGCACCCTTTGACTCTCCCACTGCTAATAAGGAGTATCAAGTGAAAAGGTGGTGAATACTTCTAAAAAAGACTGTAAATGATTTATAATAAAACTTGAATACTAGCACATCTAACATTTCACCTTGTTAACATGACCAAGATTTTACTTACATTATTATCTATGGTCTCCTTTAGTCTTGTGAGATCTTCCATGGCTGCATCCCAATTCTGCATCAGTATTTCAGATGCCAGTTTTCCCCAAAGGGAACTCAAAGCATTTCTGTCTGTTGCTGGAACCTATTTTCAACAACAGCAACAAAGTCACACTACTAGTATTTTTTAATATCATTATTTACATTTAAAATTAAAGATATTTTCTGGCTGTATTTTTAATATACAAAGTATCAAATTTGCATGGTCCTAACATTCCAAAATTAAGTGCCTTTTTTTTAAAAAAAAAGGCAGTTTAGGCAGAGAAAACAGCAGTAAAACTTCTGAAGTAGAAACTAGGAAATGCTGTCAAAGTAAGATAAAGCTTCATACTGCTGCATTTTAAGTTTTAAAAAAAATGAAATGGTTGAGCACCAGGTGACACACTGGTTCCAAAAGTATTTTTTTCCACCATATAAAAACACTTCTAAACTACTAAAACGAGGTTATTACAAAGCAGGTTCCTCAAGAACTCATGATAGTAGGTAACCACCTAAAAAAAAAGCTAGCATTGCAAGTCCTTTCTGGTAATGCTGTGCCCAAAGGCATCCTTGTTACAGACATGTCCAGTGAAACTGCAACTTTGCAGCAGTGACTCTATTTCCTGGAAGGGTAGCCCTGAGGTCAAGCTGTGTTAGTTTTATACAGGAATGAATTACACTAGGTCATTCACAGTGTCAAATTCTGTTCTCAGACTGGTTACAATAGTTCTTTCATAGATTATGTTACATCACTTAGAACTTTAAACAAATCTTCTCCCACCAGAATTAGTAACAAAGTCCTATACCAAGCTATTACCAGCACAAAACCAACACTTCACTTTCTGAAATTAGTTACTTGACATAGAAGAACATAATGCTGAGCCCAGAATTAAGGACAGCTGCCCACAAACCTACATATCTAACTTTCATTTCCCCTCTCAGCACATAACATGAACCTATAACACTGAAAGTCAGCTTTAGCATCAAAATTTAGACTAAGAATTCAACTTGTTCCTACTTTAAACCCTATTCTTCTAATTAAAGACACATTTCCCAATTTTTCTTCTTTAATGATAGTTAATTACAGGAATTATTGCGGCTTACTCTAGCAGTATCTCAGAGTCAAGATTACTTGTGGATGGGAATAGAGATTAGACAGCCTCAACAGATGAACCACCACACGTTTTCAGCAATCACTCCACATATCCATGGGAAACAGAGCTTCTAAGTCTGTATCTTCCAGACAACCAAGGTGCCAATTTAGCAGATACTTTTAGTTTAGCAGGTTCACATGCTCTGTGCTGGTTCCAAATCACATAACTACAGCTAAGCTATTCACAATAACTGCTTTTAGGTACTGCAGCTGTTCTAGCTACAGTATCTGGATTTTCAAGCAGTTACGTTAAATTTCCATTTGTTAGTAAAACAGCACATTCACTGACCACCAACAATAACTTTATTGTGTTGAGATTCTTACAAGACATTAAATCTTCATTCTCAAAATTCACTCCCAGCAGTAACAAATGATATGGGTTACAACAACATGAGAAGAGTTGTTTCAGAGATGATGGATCTGGCTCTACATTTTTCATTTAAGCTGTTTACATTTCCTAGGGAGATGACTTATATGCTTAAATCCATCACAAAATTCAAGAGAAGACAGATGAAAGTTCAGATAAGAAGTTGGCAGTTCACCACTACCACCAATTACATTCAATCCACCTGCCAGCTTTTCACTACTGTTGATTACGTCTGTGCACAAAAACAAGTATTCATTTTGCTGTATTCTGTAATTGTTACCACAAAACCTACAAATTTAAAGAACAATTCTGAATTCAGTTTGAAAAATAACACAACTGCTGGACAATACTGAAAATTTTTACAATTATTGTCAACTTTGGTGTACAGTAATTGCCTTGAAAAGTTCAAAAGTATTACATTCTAAGAATTAATATAGACAATTTACTGGTTTAAGTATTGCATTGAAAAAAAACCCACCTAGCAAACAAACTCCAAAACTAAACCCCAAATCAACAAACAACCAAAACTTACCAGAACCCTAAAGAAGTAGAGATATTCTGCAGCTCCAGAGTAATTACCACACTCGTACTGAAATTTGGCATACCTGTAGAGTGTATCTAGGTACTCCTGCCTAAACTGAAAAGGAATACAGTAAAAGGTTTATTCACTAGGAAAAAAGAAACATACTGTCACAGTCAACTTCAATAATAGAATAAGCTTCAAAATCTGTAGTTTTTCCAAAGACATTGTACACAGAAAAAGATAGTCAAAAACTATTATGCTCTCAATCCATGTCACAGACTGAACGATTATACCAATATCAGAAAAAGGTATTACAAAAGTATTACAAAGTAAAGCCCATCTTAGTTACACAGGTGCAGCTAACACTAAATTTCAGCTTTGTTTGTATAAAAATTAGAACTTCAAAGGCATAGATATGTTAGCACTAGGAATTCTGCCTATTAGCTACACTGAGAGGATACAGGGCAAAATGCGAGTCCATAATTGCTCAAAGGTGTCAGCTGTGAGAGAAGTTGAGTGGAGATACTTCCAACTGAACTCAACAGACAAAACACTTACCCCGTGCTTCTCAGCTAAATAATCAAACAGCATCCGACCATCTCTAGAATAAAAGGATAGAAAATGCTGTTTTTTCAAAGCAAACTGATAGTCACCATGCAACACACTACACAATGCAACCTAATTTTAAAGGTAAAATGCACAAAACTGAGCATAAATTTTATGTGATACTTCTCCAGTGGTTGGTCAAAAGCAGCTGCAGAAACATCGAGTTATCTATTCCTAAAGTGTCACAAAGAAGCTTCAAAATCTTAAAATTATTCTAAATTTAAATAAAGAATGCCACCTGCAACAATAACTACAGCTAAGAAAGGATGGAAGGCTGTTTTAGATTTGACAGCTTCCTTAGCCTTCAGTATGAAAGTTAAATTCTGGATCAGAGCTCTTCCCACTTTTAGGTTCTCATTCCAGAGCAGTTACTCCAGACAGCCTTGATTTTAGCAGGAGACAGGGAAAAACCAGCTAACACTGAAGTACATAGAAATAGAAAGGAAACTTATCCCATTGATAGCACTGAGGCACAGTGGTTAGCAAGAATACCTCTACCACAGCAAATACCTGCAGAACACAACTATAAAAAATAATCATACTAGTAAGTCCTAAACATCTAATTCACCCATGATCACATCTCCGAAGGCTAACTTTTATTCAACATTAATGCTAAAAGGACAAGAAGTATTATCTAGATCAAAGGAAACTTTGAGTCTCCAGGAGGCAAGCTATTGGTACAAAGATACAGTAAAAAGTGTGTGCAAGGGAGTATTTTCCCATTTACTCTGAAATCAATTGACTGCAAAGATGTTTGTTTAATTAGAACTTATGGTATGAGATTATATAAGGAAATGGCACATTGCCAAGTGAGCCAAGAATGACAATCCCCAATAATACTTGTGAAAGCAATTAAGTCATCTCATGGATTTGTTCCAGAAGATATCTCAAGAATGAGGAATACTGACTGTTCCTCTACAATGCTCAAGTCAACGTCCTCCAACAGGTACTTAGAAAAGTGACATATTTTGGCTTATTCATGAAAGAACTTCACCTGCTAAGTCTCCTTTATACATCATTTCCCAAACTTTGATATTCCAAGCAGTGCTGTCATGGGTCAAAAGCCGTGATCTAAAGTCCTGATAATATGCAGCCCTGAATTTGATACAGATTCCAAATCACCAGCAGAAATTCGCAAAAGGTAAAGAATCAAAAATTGCTTTCTCCTATCTACAACACACTGCTCAAGGTCTAGGCAGCTGGAGATCTATCAGCCTGACTCTACCCACTATTATCTAACCCAAATTATCTGGATTAGAATTACTGCCCAATAACCAAAACCCCAATTTCTGGACTACAAAGTTTCCAGGCATTTTACAAACAAAAATCACATACCAGTTCTAAAAAAAACCAACTTGCTGCATATGAGTAGTAGAGCTAATATGCTATAGCATTAGGCAAGTTTTATTTCATGTATTTATTGACAGTATCTCTAGCTTTCAAAAATGGCATTTTTAATTTGAAAGAAGTACCACTGACCAACTTGCGTGAATCAAAAGTCAAGTAACAGAACACATTTCCCAAGAAATGACAGTACTTTAGTAATTTTTCTCCTAGGTCAAGTATTATTATGAAAACTGGCTGAAGGCAAAGGAAGAATTGTACAAAATCTCTATATACTCAATTAGATTTGAATAGCTGTGATAATACCAAAAATTTGTTCCTTTAAGACAGTCCCAGTTAATAACTTCAAGGCAGTTAACTCATGGCGATTGGGCCTTTCACTTTCAAAGCTACACTTTCAAAAGTGAGTGGCTCCTGGCTTTGCACAACCCCAAGCCATAAAGTAAATGCAATTCCTTTTCTTAATGTAATTATCTGACATGAATAGCCATTCTCAAATTACATACAAAGGCAGCTTACTAAGATAACTTTTTTTACAGCAGAAGCTTGAGTACATTCTGGTGATATCAGAATAGAAAATAAACTTTTTCTGATGTGCTGCAAAGCTAAGATTTCATGATTCCTACTGACATGTTGTTCATGTGCAAATCGAGACAATACACTGCACCTCACCATTTCGGCACTGACCAAGTTCTAAATTATTCTGTAACAAATTCTGAAAACAATGCAAAGAGTGGAGAAAACACTGTGGAGAAAAAGAAAAGAGTGGAAAGAAAAAAATGGATGATAATCTGTGTTTGAAACAAAGAGTAAATTCTAATCAAGTACCTCTCCCTCCAGGGACCCATATTCTTCAGGGGGTTTATTCCCAAACAAAGGTATACTCATAAAGATTTCTGCAGACTAGAAAGAAGAGTCTGTGTATTCAATATTTTTCTAAGCCAGTAAACCCGAGTTTATTCAAATTCAAGTTGAGTCATAGGTGCTCTACCTGGTGCAGTATGCTCTATTTGAAACCTTAGGGCAGGTGAGGTTGAAGAAAGGATCCGATTAATATTCCAGAGTTTGTCAGACACATTTACAACAGTAATAACAATGTTTCCTACATACAGGCAACAAGCAGTAATTTATGCCAAATACCCGCCCACCCCTCTGCTCCTCAGTGATTACAGCTGAACTCATTCCTACAGAACCCAATTCAAGATTAACCGTGACAGAACTCTCATACACCTTAGATATAATGTACAGGCAACTCATTCTACTTTAATTACTGCCATAACCCAATTAAGAAGAAATTGGATGTTATGAGCACCACCTATCACCAACAAGTTGGAACAATTTGGGGGTGGGGAGGGTAAGGGGCAAAAGGACATAACTCCTGAAAGAAGTATGTGCTTTGAGGCTTAATGGATGCTTATCCATGAGGCTTCCCAGACTAAGACGGCACTCCATAACCCTTTGTGGAAGGCAGAAAAGAGATTCTGTGAATTGTTTTACCCTGTATTTCCCCTCAAAAAAGCCTAAATCCCTTCAAAACTTAAACAAAAAAGCCTCTCAAGCTCCCCAAAACCAATCTTGTGATTGGACTGCACTGAACGATGACTGTCACTGGTCCCAAGTTGATTCCTGAACATTAAGACCAACACATGTCTTTTATACAGCAGGTAAAAGCACTGAAAAGAGCAAATTGTGTCCAGCAATTTCAGTATCTGACCACAAGCACTGCTTAAACACTGTCTGGAAATAAGTGTCCTTCTCTGCAGTTGCTACACAGAAAGCACTTCTATCATCAACACCTCAGGAGTACCAAAAAGCTGCACTGAGAAACCATGTTAGAAGTTACCTGGTGGACTGCATTTGCCTCGTGGTCTCTGGATCCTCAAACATCTTCACAATAGGTTCTGTTTCAGCCTGAAGCTGCTTCAGCTGTGCAACAACAGTTGTTCTCTTCTCACGCAAAGCTAAACACAAACAAAAATATTTTAATGTAATGTCTTAAGTTGTTACAGGACTGAACCTGTAATTACATGGTGCTGACTTTTGAACACATCTTCCCTATTCCTACCTCGGTTGTCCTCTTAGTCAAGTCACAAACCCAGAGGTATCTCACTATTCTTTGACTTAATAAAAAGCTTCTAATATTTGGTTCTTTTCCTCCTGTGTGGAGCTCTAATAAGACCACTAAAGAGCAGGTACAACTGGAACAGAGTCTGTATTAGACAAGGAATCCTCAGGCTTCCACTAACGCAAAACCAATTTTTTAACTAAAGTTCACTTATCCCACGTAAACTTGGGATAAAGTAAACAGTCCCATGATGCCATTAAGATTGATTTTCTTCTGACTGATGATCAGGTTCTGAAAGCACATTTCCAGAATACTAAACTGAAAACTGTCAGGAAAAATTTCAAGCAGCTCAATCTGCAAAATTATGATTTTCAACACTCTGCATGCCTAATGGGAACATTAAGCCTCTTATGAAAAATTGGCAGGAAATAAGGATCTGTGTAAAATAAACTTCCTGACCAAGTGCTATCAATGTAGTAAAATAAAGATTTAAATAAAATTCAGAAAAGTCTATATGTTAAAAAAAAAATAAGGAAAAATCCCCCTGACACTGGCTATGTGACCCAAAAAACATATGGGATCAGAGAAGCCAAGACCAAATCCCAGGAGAAAAATGCAGGAAAATGTGAAAGTAAGCCACACACCAGAAAATTCAATGCTATGGTGCACCTATCAGACATTTCTTTTGTGATTTGACTACCCAGATATCTGAACGGGACATCCAAAGTGGCCAACACCATAATGGTGATCCAACCTAAATCTAAGAATGACTTGCCTGATAGGAAGTGTTCCAATAAGGAGAAATTATCTCCAACTTCAGTTGACTCTTGAGATTATAAAAGAGGAAGGGAAAACAGATGAAAGAAAAAACATTCAGTTGACTTACTAAGAATACGAAAATGTTTTCCTGCGACATCTCCTGGGTGTGTAATTGTAAGTTGATCTCATGGAAGACAAGACAAAAGCAACTATAAATTGCACAGGGACATTTCTAAGTATAACTGTGTTAAGTGAATTTAGCCTTGAGTACTTTAAACAGTGAAGCCTTAAAAAAATAAAATCAGCATAAACTTCTAATGAAGCCAGTGATTCCACAAATAAGAACCACCTGCCTGTACACACATTCTGATGTGTTGATACATGAGGATGGCACATGCCAGAGAGATCCCAGAGTAAGTTAAGGCCTTTGCATAGGAAGCTGTGCAAGCAAGCACCTTGAATAACTGACTCCATGTGCAAGAACTAGCTCTGCTTACGTTAACTGACTAAAAGGCACAGACCAAACAATGGTAAGTCATCACATAAGAAAATCCTGCCAAACTGATGATGTAAAGTCTTAGAGATGTTTGAAAAGAGCATAAGAAAAACAATACAAGTGTGGAAATTGCTGGTTTATAATGAAGGCAGAGCTCTCCCAGGGACCAAATTCATTCAACTTTCTTGCAGTTGTGACCTTACAACCTTAGGCAACCTGCTTAAGTAATTGGTTGTAATCAGAATAGCAAAGACATAGGTTTGCTATTTCTTGTGCTGTTTACTACTTTAGTATTTTACTCCTAATTTACCACTTATTTACTACTGATAACAGTAATGTTCTTTAACAGTGTAGAAAAGCTGAAGCAGGGAAAGAAAGAGGAGAGCCAGGAGTTGGACTCGATGATCCCTGTGGGTACCTTCCCACTCAGCACATTCTGTGACTCTGTGATATTCAGCTTCAAGATTTTACAGCCCTGATATGGCCTTTTTTTAATCAGCAGAACTGATAAGTAACCTGACAGTGAAGGAATCCTTACAACTGCTTCTCAGCACAAGTCCATGCACCACTAAATATATGCTCAGTACAACATCTAATGCCAGCAAAGGTTTGGTCAAATCATTGACTCCAACATCCCACTGGCTATCAGTTCTCTTCATGTCTTTCCAAAGAGGTGAACTGCCATCTCTGCAGTCTAAAGAGCAAGACCCAGAAGCAGAATGCAAAAGCAGCCAAGTTTCTTCCTCCTAAGCTGCAGGCAAGGCAGACTGTAGTCCCACTAGTTCAGAAAAAGGTGAGGAATTGCCCAAAATGAAAAAAAAAAAGACGGTGGATATTCAAAGACTAGGTCAGGAAAAAAACCAAAACAAACAAAAAAAATAACCTAGAAAAAAGGAACAACAGGAAAAAACCCAAAACACTCATGAAGGATAGAAATTAGAGAAAGCAAGATAACATTATTTTCTCCCCCTCCCAAGATGCTCCTCAAGAAGACAGAAATTTAAGACATAAATAGGAAAGTTCCCAAAATCATGGATAAAATAGTAAGAGATTAAATTTCATATTCATTATAATCTTATATACAATTGATTTTCTTCTAGACAAACAGAAATCTATACATTGACAGAATTGAAGAAACATCTTCAGAAAAGCATCTTCAGAAACATCTTTTTCTCTCCCAAGTTTAAAAATCAGCCACAGACAGACAGATTAATGGAGCTCCTTACAAAGGAACTCTAGTCTTAACATACTGGATGCTTTAAAGAATAAGTCTAATGACACAAAATCATCGTGCAATAGTGTTTAATCTGACAGGTGAAAAGTTAGTGCAGTGCAACATTAGGCTATACCTTTCAAGTGCCTGAAATTACCAATTCAGCATTGAAATACTTCAGACATCACTCAAAGATTAAGTTCCTAACAGACCAACAAACCCAAACTTCCCAGGATTAGGTAATTCTATCTCAGTATTGCACCTCCTTTTGTTCAGGCCAAAGTTAAACAGCATTCTAGTTTTTGAATGCAAGAAGCAAACTACCACTAGTTATCTATTATTTTAGATAGAAAGGTTGTAAAACAAGTTTTACATCTAAATGAGCAGCTTACCATGTGGAATTTCATCGGAATAAAGATTCTTGTACACATCCATGGCAAAATCCACCATGTTGGTATCACTAAGGAGATCCAATTTTCCTTGGAGTAGTTCTTTTTCATTGTATATCTGAAACAGGAATTATTAACAGATTTATTTGAATAGCATTAAAGAGTTTCAATTCAGATTATGTCATTATTTCTACAGCACAGTTTGTGGAGTTTTTTACACCTGAATTGTTTTAAACGCAAAATCTCACACCTCTGTCATTAAGTGTGCTTACTATAAAGCCTTTTTACATTTTCCATCTTGGCAGTATACCAAAACCTTCCTGTTATTTATGAAAGCAGGAACTTCAAAGACTAGTTAGAAGTTAAGTAACATTAACTTAATGTAACATGTTCTATTAACAGGAATAGTAATTCCTATTGAGAAAATTACATATATATTTTTAAAAAATAATAAAACCTTTGTCAGATTTTTCTTTCAAAGTATTGAATTGTTTCCACAAAATAAAATGCTGAACAGTGCAGACAAGTTAAATTATTTAAAGCGGATCTCAGAAGAGATGCTCAAAATTAAATTTACAATTTAATTGTAGCGCAGATTAATCTAAAATATGTTGCTAGGTCTAAAGCATAAGAACAAATTTAGAGTAGCTGTATAACTGGATGGTGTGCTTTTATATTTGTCAAACTGTTTTTTAGAGATCCTATCCCATAATTTAGCAGTGAGTTGCAAACTGCTGTTAGGTCTTCAAGATGAAGGTGAGGGCCAGATGCGGAGCATTCCTCAAAGTATGTTCGCACAAGAGCTGTATTACAGCTCAGGACACCACATTTATGGACATCCCAAACACAGGACCTACAAGTTTAACTGGGCTCTGAACACTGTGTTGTTCAAGATTAACACTAAAAAATAACGCTGTTTAACTAACTTGAGCTGACTTACAAATGCTAAAATAGCACAAATACTCCCGAGATGACAGACACTAAGGAAAGTCCACGTGCTAGACATGAGAACCGGTTAGACTAAGTCTCAGTATAGGCATGGTCTACCAGTTCATTTCTGAACCCTAAAATAACATCTATTTTAAATTCAAAACTCAGATCATTTTACACGTTTTGCTTTCATTTTAAAGCAGCTCAGACGAGCACTTCGGATACTTCAGCCTAAGCTCTTATAAGTCTACACTACCTTCAGCATTACTGGGTTCTTTGTAGCAATAAAACCTTCAAAATACATATAAGAAAACCATCAAGAGATAATTCTAGAATGGACTTGCATTTGTTCTTAACACAAATTTGTGACGACAAGGGTTTCAAATTGGAGTTAATTAGCGACACTGGTGCAGGCCCACAGACCGCCCTGAGCTCCGCGGCCCCAGGGGTGTCCCTCGCTGTGGGAGTACAATTGCCACGGCGAGGGAGAGTTTTGGCTCTTCCCTCCCCAAACATCAGAGAGGCAAAGACACAGCGCTAAACCCGGGGAAGGAGGCGCAGAGGGAGCTCAGCATTGCCCGCACACGGGCGGCCGGGGCAGCGGGATCAGGGACCGGCCCCCCCAGGACCCTGTCGGCCCTGCTCCCGTCCCGCCCGGGGCAGCCCCACACGCCTCGCCCTCGGCCCACGAGGCGCAGGAGCCCCGAGCTCCTCCCCGCGGAAGCTCCGAGTCCCCCACGGGCCCGGCCCGGCCCGCGCGGCGCCGGAGGAAGGCGCGCCAGGCCCACGGCAGACACCGTCAGCTGCTGCAGAGCCTGCCGCTTTCCCGCTACCGCAGCCGACTCTCCCGCCCCTGAGACAGCCACGCACCTCCTTGACGGAGAGGAACTCGAGCAGCGGGAAGACGAGGTGCCGGTCCAAGAAGTGCGCGATGCGGGTGGTCAGGTCGTACTCCGCCATCTTGGCAGCGGCAGCGGGGGGGCGGGGCGCGCCTCTTGTGCGCGCGGCGCCCGCGCGGGTCGGCGGCGCCTGCGCAGTGCGGTCCGTGTGGGTGACGGGGAGGGGGGGCTCGCAGGGTTCCTGTGAGGAATCAGAAAGGGGGCGGTGGAGGGGCTGGGTCCTGCCGGGTCCCGTGAGGAGCCAGAGGAGGGGCGATGGAGGGGCTGGGTCCTGCCGGGTCCCGTGAGGAACCAGAGAGGGGGCGGTGGAGGGGCTGGATCCTGCCGGGTCCCGTGAGGAGCTAGAGGAGGGGGCGATGGAGGGGCTGGGTCCTGCCGGGTCCCGTGAGGAGCCAGAGGAGGGGGCGATGGAGGGGCTGGGTCCTGCCGGGTCCCGTGAGGAGCCAGAGAGGGGGCAATGGAGGGGCTGGATCCTGCTGGGTCCCGTGAGGAGCCAGAGAGGGGGTGATGGAGGGGCTGGATCCTGCCGGGTTCCTGTGAGGAGCCAGAGGAGGGGGGCGATGGAGGGGCTAGATCCTGCCGGATCCCGTGAGGAGCCAGAGGAGGGGGGCGATGGAGCGGCCGGATCTTGCCCGGTCCCGGTCAGACGGCCCCGCTCCTGTGCCCCCGGCGGCTGCAGGGCCCGTCCCGGTGCGTGATGTAGGGCCGGGGCCCTGTCGGGCCGGGGCAGAGCCCTGCCCGCACCTCGGGCTGGAATGTGAGCAGGTGCGGAGAAAGGTTTTGCGTCCTGTGGCAGGTCAAGCTCAGTAGAGAGGGATTTCTGGAGAGGTGAATGTCTCGTGAAAGCGTTATAGAAGAGCTGTGAGGTGTGAGTCCAACCTCCCGCCCCCCCACTTTGTGCTCCGTCTGGGAGCTTGACTGGTTTAATCTGGTAAAGAGGGTCTGAAAAGGCGTCTGAGCTCTCCTTGGCACCAAGTGAAAAGGTTATTAAGTATTGGTTCATGTTGGCCATTTTTCCAGGCCCTCGGTGGTGAGGCCATGCCAGATGAGCTGCAGTCAGGAGGCTGGGAAGCTGCTGAGCAGGGGCTTACCCAGGGAAATCCGGGCAAGTGCAGAAATGTATTACTGAGTTTAGCAACAGAAATGGAAGAATTGCTAATATTGATGATAACTCGCCTATTTCTTGTAGTCAGAGTAAGGAAGCATTAATACTGGCTGCCCAGGGAAGTGTTTGAGTCACCATTCCTGTAGGTACTTAAAGAAGTGGATGTGGCACTTAGGGACGTGGTTTAATAGTGGATTTGGTGAGGTTGGCCTAGATTTAAGAGGTCTTTTTCAACCTAAATGATTTTGCCATTCACTATGTTGTTAACTCACCAGAATGCTGAAAGATATAAAAGGTATGTTTTGCTTTTATACTTGATAAATTTTCTACTGATTTTTGTAAGGACACATAGTTTGTTCTGGTGAGTCAGGCTTCATCTCTTTACACATTAAGCATGACTAAAACCTTTGTCACAAGGAAACTTTTCCTTCCCTGGGCAGAGGCATTAAATAATTTGCTTAGTGATTCATATAACTACAGACTCTGCCTATGGTAGCTACAGTAGCTGTTTATGCAGAATAGTGAGTTAGTATAGTTGAAGTACAGGTTAGTTCTAAACTTAGCTGGTTTCTTTTAATGTTAATGGGAGATGAGAAATAAGGAGGCCTTACATTTTAGAGGCCATTCTTCAGGCAGCTAGTGATGTTCTCCCTATCTCAACAGAAAGATGTAAAGGCTACAGAATTAAGGATATGACAGGCTGTTTTTTTAGGGGTAAGTCTTCATTGCAGCTCAATGATTACAGTGGTAGAAGGTGCCCCATAAGGGAAAAAAAAAGTAGGCAGAGTGAATTAATTCTGTTCTTCACATGACTCCACTTATTAACACTAGTGTGTAAATCTGTGGTGTATGGAATTTTGTATTAGTAATGCTCTTTTTGGAACATCATCTGTAAGAAAGAATCCCTCTTTTATCTGCAAGACAACCTTGTATTTTTCATAGTAATTGTAGATACCACTGAACTTGAAAAGGTACCTACATATTGCTGATGACATACATCATCTCTGACGTGAAAACTATCCCCCTGTGTTACTTTGCCCATTGCAGCTTATATGGGTTGCACCAAGGCCTGTCCAAACTTGCTGTTGGTTGTTCCTCCTCATGGCAGTGAAGTTACAGAGCTGCCAGTGGAACTCGGGCTGTGGAGTTGCCAGTGGAGGACCCTCAGCACCACAAAAGGCTGAGGCATCCAAGGCACCAGGCAGTGCTCAGTTCCAGTTGGTGAGTGACTCTCTGCAAGAAACGAGTACCGAGAGAAAAGGTGTAAATAACTAGCTGGGGAGAGGCTGTTAGAAAAGGATTGTTACAATATTGTACCAAGGGGAAGTGTCAGGAAAACTGTTGTAAATTCCCAAAGTGAAATATACTCTGTGCTGAGGACCACTGTTCTGGGAAAAGAGCTTGTCTAAACTGCTTTAGCCATATGATCTAGTGAAATAGCTATAGCCCTCTTGGTGAAAATTGTTCTGAAGTACATTTAAGCTTTCATGGTAAAACAGTCTTAGCCAGACTTAATTGAATAGCAGGAAAATTGAGTTTATTTTGAACTCTTGCACAGACACCTGACTGAGGAATTATAGAAGTTATAGTAACCTCTAGGCCAAATTTTATTTTTGACCAGGATTGAGATTGAAGTGCTTTAACCTAGTGAAGTGCTTACCTTCTGGAAATTTGGTTCACTGTACTTCAGATTTCTGGTTTGGTTCATGAATTAAAAGCCACTTAGCTAGAATTATCTAGAAGAACATTTTAAGAAAGTCAACAGGAATGTATCTTGCTTGAGCTGGGTTTTTTGATTTCATAATTCTTAAATAGCAAGGAAATTTTGTCTAAAGAATTCCATTTACATAATTGGTTGTCATTTATCTTATTGTTAACACAGCAGTGGAATCCAACATTCTTTGAATTGTTAGAAGTAAATAATCACTAGGAAATCATAATAAAATATATTTCTGTCTCACATTATCAAAGGGAAATTGCATCTATTATGTTCTTCCACATCCTTTGATATGATCCAAGTCTTATCTAACTTGTTTCATTTTTTATTTATTCTGTTTGTTTTCAGAAATTATATTTCTGTCTTTTTTCTTTTGACTTTGTTTATATCTGAAAAAGAGTTTTAAATCCTGCATACCATAAGAATTTTTACACTGGTTAAAATAGAAATATTTCTAAAATCCAGAATGTGACATCTACAAGAATTCATTGCTGTCAACTGTTTCTGGATAGTACTCAAATTTACATTAAGGGTATCTCATAATTCCACTGAATCATTGTCAAAAAAAAATTATTATGTTGATGTGCTTTCAAACTATTTAGAAAAAAAAATACTGAGGAAACACAAGAATTCAAAATACAAGTAGTGGAAAGGGGCCCAGCAGAAAAAGACCTGGAGGAGCTGGTCAACAGTCAGCTGAACACAAACCAGCAGTGTGTCCAGGTGGCCAAGAAGGCCAATGGCATCTTGGCCTACATCAGGCACAGGGTGGTCAGCAGGATGAGGGAAGTGATCCTTCCCCTGTACTCAGTGCTGGTGAGGCCACACCTGGAGTATTGTCTTCAGTTCTGGGCCCTTCAGTTCAGGAAGGACATTGAGGTGATGAAGCAGGTCCAGAGAAGGGCAACAAAGCTGGTAAAGGATCTGGAGCACATGCCCTTTGGGGAGCACATGTCCTTTGGGGTGTGGCTGAAGGAGCTGGGGTTGTTTAGTCTGGAGAAGAGGAGGCTCAGAGGTGACCTCGTCACTCTCTACCTGAAAGGAGGTTGTAGCCAGGTGAGGGTTGGTCTCTTCTCCCAGGTAACAAACAGTGGGACAAGAGGACACAGTCTTAAGCTGCACCAGGGAAGGGGGGGGGGGGTTTAGGTTGGACATTAGAAGGAAATTCTTCACATAAAGGGTGGTTAGACATTGGAATGGGCTGCCCAGGGTGTTGGTGGAGTCACTGTCTCTGGAGGCATTTAAGGAAGGACTGGGTGTGGCACTCAGTGCCATGGTGATGTTTGGTCATTGGTTAAACTTGATGATTTCAGAGATCTTTTCCACCCTAATTGATTCTATGATTCTGTACCACATTAAAACTTTTTAATTATTTGATACACTTTTTCTGGTTTAAGGATATTAGTGTTTAAGGATATTAGTAAAGAACTTGTCTAATGGAGTTATAAATAAATTAGTGGAGTTACTCTGCATTTGTACTAGTGGAATGTGTATAAGCAGATTTTCCTTACTTGAAAGTATAATCATATTAAGAAGCTGAGGGCAGCAATGCTTACCTGGTGGTACTTTACCAGTGAGTGGTGTTAGGCTATATCTTCAACCTTCAATGTGATATTTTCTGTATTTTTGGAAATATTTCCCTTATAAAAAATCCCAAACAGTTTATGAAACTATTGTGTTGCAAGGTTCACTGATAATTTGAATCAAGTGAACATTTGAATAGAAGTCAGTCAGTCAATTCTAATAAATTCTTTGTCAATGTTTCAGCCAAACTTAGGCTTTTGTAAAACAGGTAAATGAAACAATTTCCCCTACCCTCCACCAAGGTGGTTGGGAAGAACAGACAAAGCAATGAGATAGTTATTTCATAGGGAAAGGGGTTTCACGTTTACATTGCACTTCTAGGGAAAAATGTTCTTGTAGAGAAAAATATTCTCATACCTCATAGATAAAAGGTAACTGTCAGAATAAAAGAGGTGAATCTCTTACACATGTAGATGTCTCTGCTGACTGACATCCTCTTAAAGATTACATCATGTATCATAATGTACTGACACATGATAGGGTTAAAATTATAATTGTGAAGAAAACCATCTGTTCCATGGCTTTGGGCTTGTTCTTGGTCTATTACTGTGATTTTTTTAGAGAATGCAGTAATATCAAAGAAATGGAAGGGGGAACCTTTTACACAGAAATAGTCTCTACTTTTCCACCCTGTGGTACAATTTTGATTCTATTTGTCAAGTTAACAAGAAAAGGTAGAAGGAAGTATAATTTTATTTGAAAATAACGAATGCATCTTCAGTGTTACCAGCTTGTCCAATTCTGTGCTTTCAAGAGAGACTTTAAAGGCTTGTTGTAAGGCAGAACTGTGTCTGGGAATTAGAGAATACTTCAGTGAGCTTAGATGGATTGCTAAGGAATAAATGAATTTGGCTCTGTAAGTATGATATAGTATACTTTAAATATACAAAACAAGTCAAAGGAAATTGTAAGTAAAGCTTTTTATCCCAGAGTATTGGAATCAGTGAGGAAGGGGCATAATTTAATCTCAGATCTTTATTGTTGGTGATGATGGACGAGCATGAAAAAAACAGCTTTGCTTTCCAATCCCAAGTTGTTCACAGGAGAAAGATTTGGAGAAAAACCATTGGAGTTCAGGCATTCTTGAGTTGGAGATCAGAGAAAAAATGAGGCTTTTCAAAATAAGCATGTTCTAAGGTTATTTTTCAAAATAACTTTATACATTAAGGGGTGCAATTATTCATACATTAAGTAATTTGAAATTGTTGCTCCTTTGATTTATTAAAAAAAAAAAAAAGATAAGCGAAATAAAAGGGAGAGGAAAAAAGGGAAATTTTCCCAGTGGGAAATATTTTTATATTTTATATCTCTAGGAAGTATTTGGGAAAAATAGTAGGCTATTTTGAAACAGTTTCAATATATGAGTGAGCAACAACTTGTAGTGAATATTATTTTATAAGTTACATATGGAAAGAACACTACATGCCGATGAACAGCCAGCAGGTCTTACTGTATATTCTTTCTCTGTCCTTGACCATTGGATCAGTTTAGGTTCAGTCATGAAATATTAAACATTTGTGGAATGATTGTACATGAAAATCTGAGTTGAAGGTGATACAGATATTTGTATTACCAAGTTTTTTTAAACAATCAGTTAAAAACCATCTGAAGTTGACATAAACCTGGTTGTAACCATGAGTTTCATGACCTCTATTTCTATTAAGTGCTCTTTTTTTTTTTGTCTCAGATACATTTTCTGACTGGATTAAAAAATCTGCTTTCCTTTTCATTGCACAGGATATGTAGCTTGAAACCGTCTTAGCTTAAGATATTTATCTCCAAGTTATAGTGTTTTAAAATATTTTAAATTTTTTTTTAATACATAGAAAATCAATAGGATGTTTGTTTCATGAGGACTTCAGTAAAAGTGAAGTTGTGAACTTCAGGCATTATGTAGCAAGTGGGTGCATTTCTTGAAAGATTTTCTTTGAGCTTCTTCTGAGTAAGGGAGAGTAAAACAATTTTTTGTCACATTCACGTATGTGAGGTAGTACCTGCAGAAGTTTACAAGCTTGCAAGGAAATAATTTTCATTGTGTTTTCATCTTTGATTATATTGTAAATTTTTTATTGCTGCTTTATTTAGTACTGCATTAGTTTCTTTATTTCATTACTGCATTATTGGTCATCTTTCTTTTAGTAATTATGCACATTATGGAGACTATATTGCTCTAATAAGGGCTGCAAATATGTAACATTCATAGCCTTGAATTTGGCTCATAAGTACAGGATTGTAAAGTATCCAAATTTAAACACTGTCTGCCCTGCTTGCCATCTAGATTCATTAGGAACCAGTCAGCTCCAACCCAGAGGTCTACAGCTCTTAACAGAAGCATGGCATAAGCCATGGAAGCCCTACTAACTGGAGCACAAATAGTTGGATCAATCCCACAATAAACTAATGCTCAAGTAAGTTGCCCCAAGAGCTTAGGGGGATAAATAGGGAAACAGAGATTTCTAATGCTTCATACATATTCCATCTTTTTCAGGTTCAAAATCCATAGCTTTGTAATCAGGTGGTGGATCTGGCCAAAAACTTCACGTCAAAAGCCAGTTCAGAATCAGAACAAAGTGCAAGGGAGTTGTATCTTCTACTTCTCATTGTTTTTCCTCATACAACTTTTTTTTTCTTTTTTTAATAAACCTGCCCACTGGCTTAGGTTGCCAAATGGGTCATTTAATCTCCCAGAAGGATGAGGTAGTGTTCTCTTGCACGAAGACTAAATTTTAAGAGAAGAGAGTTGTGGAGTTTCTGTCCGGGCAAGTGGGCAAGGCAGGTGTGGTGTTGTGGACAAATGGTCTGGACATTCATTTTGGGTAACTTAGGAAGAACTTACAGTTAAAAACAGAGGCACTCTTTAGGTGTGTTTCCCTGACAGCTGCATATTTACCTGCATTTACTGAAGGAATAATTGGTCGTTTCTGAGGATTGTTGTTAATCACTCTGCTGTCAGCCTGCTCAGTTAATTGGAGTCCATTCTCCTTCCCCATTCTGTTGTAGGACAGGACGGGGGCTGGCAATTCTAGTTCTGCCTGCTCGCAGTAGCTTCACAGAAGTGAGTAGCTTGGGAAAGGGTGGTGGCGAATACTTGTAGGTAGTGCTAGGTGCCTTTGCTGTGGGAGCCTCTGGCGTATATAATGTGGATTTAAGGGCAATCTGGAGACATCAGATGAGCATGCTGTATAATGCAGTGTATTTCATGTTTGGGTGCCTTATTGTACCTGTCTTCAGGAGGTCATGGTAATGGTCACAGTCACCATGGGAAATTCTACAAGAAACTGTATTCAAATCATTCAAATCCACGGCCTTGTGCATCAGTGTCAGACAGCATTTGCTCAGAAAGGATGGGACTCTGCTGCAGGCTGCAGGTTCATGGGCAAGGAGAGGAACCAACAGCCCATAGTGGATCTGGTTGCTTGGGTTCATTCAAGAACCAACAGGGTTAGTGGTTGTACTCTGGTAGGTTATCTCACACGTACTTGCTTGCCCACAGCATTATGTTCAGTATGTCTTGGCTTCCCTTCCCGGAAGAGAGATCATGGCTGGTCCAGGAATGCTGGGGACAAAGTCATGTTGGATTGTGGTGTGCTGCTCCTCATGGCTGCTGGCCTCAGGCGTTACAGACCAAGGTGCCTGAGCACCCCCTGGCAGTTGTTTCCACACATACCCCCTGACCCCTGGGATCTTTCCTCCAGCTGGGATTTCCACTGCCTTCTTTCCAGGCCCTTTTCTTCTCTCCAAAGCCATGTCTTTTTTTTCAGGGAAGCCTTCTTTGAGGCCCCTAGCCTCCTATTTTCTCAAGTAGTTTGTGTAGAAACACAATGCATGATCAGCCTCCTAATTGGGGGTTCTGTCTCTGCATTAATTGAAGCAGTTGGGTTGTGCCACTCTTCAGTCACAGTGTTATCAAAATTTGTAGCCAGACTGTACTGGTTGCCAGTAGGAAGCAGCAGTCTTCCTGAGGGTTCAAAAATTCAGTTTCAGATATACACACAGGTATAGACACAGTTACCACCTGCCTCCTAGTGCTTACTCGTTTTTTTTTTTCTTCTTTTTCCTACAACAATAACACACCAGAGATGCCTGAAAATACAAAAAGAAACCATCACTGTTCTCGGGCTTTGTCCATGGGAAGTGGACTGCGTCACCATGCTAACCACAAGAAAAACATTCCAGTCTTACAGTGTTCCCTGTACTCATCTCAAATTAACTTCTCTAGGAGGGATAACATTTTAGGCGCATTTGTTGAGGAGGAAAATTGAAGCAGGGAGATGATAAAGACTTACTGAGAGCTAGCACAATAGATTGGTGGCAGGACCAGGGAAAGAGGAAAAGATCTGACCTCACTCTGGTCTCTTGGAGTACTTAATTGTTGTAGGGGCCTCCAGTCGGTAATGAGTCTAAGACAGTGGAAAGCACAATTTCTCACGGGGGCGGGGGTTGTGGTGAAGATGTTCATTTCTCTCCTTTTGTTCAAGAGCTGTCTTTGAAGGCATTGTTCTTCCACAGCTGCAGTAGCCTACATTCATTGTGATAATTGTGGGACAATACGTAGAATGGATGATTGATACATGAGATAAAGTTGTGTAAGAGTATTACTAGACGATCATATGGAGATAATAAATTACACAAGGACAGCTCAGAGAAATAACCTAAGGACAATTTTAGTGGGGTACAATGTGGGAGATGGTACAGCAGATCCAAATAGGGATGAAAATGAGTAAGAGAAACAGCAACTAAAACATTTGCTGGAGCAAGTCACATAACAGGACATGAGTGGAAGTATTACAGATAGGTGTAAGTAGCTCATGGGCAGAAAAGGAAACAAATTCTATGTGCTCATGAAGAGCTTTGTACTCTCCACACACCTGGTCATCTTTTTCCCATATCAGAAGAAGGTGTTAAGCGCATTTTTTTCCCTTAGTAGGAAATACAGGTGTACAGGCAGAGTCTGGATATTTAGACAGCTGGGACTGAGAGACACCACAAAGCTTACAGACCAGTCTGGACACATCCAAGGAGGCAAGAAGATGCCACAGTAGAAAGATTGCTGCCTTATAAAATCTGAGGTAAACTCAATGTTTTCGAAGCAGAGCACATTTGTGTGTATCCACCTGCAAGGTGTAGGATACAGAAAGCAGTGAGCAGGCAAAGTTCAGTATGAGTTTGATTTTTTATTTATTTATTTATTTTATTTTTGAGGCACACTTTATAAATTTGTTACCAGCTCCATGTTAAGCCTTTCTTACATTTTCCAACTCTTCTATTCTCCTTATTTATCAGTCATACTGTATGGCCTCGACAGTTGGAACTCTCAACGAACTTAGTTTTAAGAGCATCTTGAAAAAATTTGTAACAAGTTAAAAGAGTGTATAGAAAAGGGAAGATGCAGCCTGCAGTGAGGAGAAATTATTGCTACTAAAGGAGTATCTGAAGAGAAGATAGTAACTTGTTAATAACATCCATCTGCCACTTAAGTTTTTTAGCAGATGTCTAACAAACATGGCTGCTTTAGGAATATGCAGTTGAAGGAGAAACGGTTTAGGCACAGTTGTTAAATGATCACCCTGTAGTCATGGGCTTCTCTTCTCTCTGAGAACAATAGCTACACATTAGTGCTGTGGTCGCCTCTCTGAGCTGGCTCAAAATCCCCATCTAAAAGCAGCCTCAGCCAGGAAGGTGAAGGGAAAGCTGACTTTCCTTTCTCACTGTTGTACTTCTAATACAATGTTGATCTGTACAATTGATATTACTGTTTTCAGTAAACAGACCATGATGTCTTAGATCTCAGTAATTTTTCCCTCCTTGCCTAACAAGACTTGTATTTCTAAATGTCTGCTATATCCTGTAGACTAGTCGTCTGTGGCATGATACAATCTTATGGAGTTTCATCCAGACTTGTTGAAGCCAATGGGATGTGTCAGTTGACTTCAGTGGTTTTCAGAGGGTCAGAAACAGAGGATTTGGACCAGAGCATTAGCATAACAGATAATACTGCCTGCAGCCAGCACAGCATTTTCCCCACTATACTAAATCACCTTAAGATATTTACAGAGGTTCAATTTTTCTTCCCTTCCCAAAATACTGAAAACGTTTCAGTTGCCTATGCTAATCTTTTACAATATTGTTATTTCAGAAATACAGGCAGCACGAGCTACATACAGGCAAAGACTGTTGTGTAACTTAAAGATTTTAAATTTTGAAGCAATGTGCATTCATAAGGTTATGTATTAGGTTTTGTCCCCTAGGGAAGGTGTGTGTGGGATTTTTGTTTTGTTTTTTTTTTGGTTGGTTGTTTTTTTCAAGCTTAGTTATTAGGCCCTGAAAAATGGAAGTGCTGATATAATCTGAAATAGTATTTCCTGAAGGGCCCTGCTAGAGCAATATTCTAAGAGTTTAATAAGTCCCATTGTGAGAGTCATTTGTCATTTTATCCCTACAGGCAAATTTGTAAAGGTTAGCAAGGGCTATTTGTCACAGTTAAATGCTGCTTAAAATTTTTCTTCGAAAAAGCAAGCGTTTTGTAAATATTCCTGGTTGTCCTCTTCAGATTATCTTCTTAAAAATAGTTTTGAATAGGGTAGATGGGGAAGAAGGTATCTAAAGTGAATTGTTCCTATGCATCCTTAATTATGAAGAACTAATTTTGGGTATAAATAGTTTCAATTGAGCTTGCACAGTTTTAGTCAAAAAATTAGGATTGTCTCTATATGAAAACTCTGTGCCAAAAGCCAATACTTGGAAAAAATGCAGGTATTTTAAATCAGATTGGTTTAAAAGGGGAAACTACAGTATTGGTGGCTAAAAGTATAGGAAACTGTGTATCCTGCTGTTTGTTCTCTAGATGCTAATGATGTTTTGCAATTCCAAAATGTTGTCAGTATATGTTTCAAATGTTTATACTTGTAGATGGAAATTAAGCTTCCAGTCTAGTGAATTCCCCCTACTTAGCTGTGTTAGGATTTAATAAAGTTTCCATATGCAAAGTATTTCCAATAGTAGGGAAAAGGCTGATACAAGAACTCTGCCTTTGCAGTAGCAAAATGATTTGTGGTTATTGCCCTTTAACATGTTCTTTAAAGCATAATTGTATGAAAATATTTACAAATGAAAATCATATTCCCCTTAACTACAGCATTAACATTTTACAGGGAGTTGAGTAAGAACCTCTCTCCTTTTAATTAGAGCAATCTAGGTTTTTCTTTGTATTTTTCATCAAGTTACTAGTTATTTTTCTGACAGTGCAAAACTGGAGAGTTTAGATAGTTGAATTCACAGTAAACCTGTCGCAGGCTTATAAAATCTGATTTAAAGTAGCCATTAGAAAAGTGATAGTCTTTCTGTGTAACTTGATAACCAGTCACCCCAGTTCATAAATACTGAAACCAAAAAAGGCAGTGCTTATTTTCCTGAACTTTTTAATCAACAAACTCTTCCCTAAAGATGGATCAAATCCTCTTTTTTTAATTTATTCAGCATAAATGAATTAAATTGAAACCTGATTAGCCCACAGTTGGGAGAATATCTCTACAATGACTTGGAACACTTGCTAGGGATTAACCCCAAATCCCAGGCACTGTATTCTTCTGCACTGCCTTTTCTAGTAGCATCATTTGTTCACGGTAAGAGACTTTAGAGTCCTTCTTTTAGAGGTTACTGAAAGACTTATGAGCCTTTCACCTTTCACCATATAAGCATTTTAAAATGCTTATATGTTATAATTGGACTCAACAATTCGCCAGTAAGAATTTTCTGAGAATTAGTTTGTGATTCAATATTTATGAAGCCGAGTGTACGAGTTGCACAAAGGTATTATTATTTTACTCTAAGCAGTAGAAGAATTGCCATGATTGTAAAGTAGTAATTCCATTAGCTTGCTGTCAAAGCTATGCCCGCGTCTTTTCTGTGAAAGACAAAAGCCCTTGTGAAAGTGCTTGCTCATTATCGAGAAATAATAGGATACTATGCAGTTAAGTATGACAAGTTTTATTCTTACATCAACAATATGTTAATGATAAGCATAACATTAGCCTGTTGACAGACTGATTTCTTCAGAACAGTCATTGTATGTCAAATGTTTTTAGAAATTTTACCAAGAGGACTCATTTTTAAGGCCAGATCATAACCAAAAGGTGGCAGTATTCTATTCAATATTCATTTGTAAAACAGTATAAAAATGCATATATTTATTGACACTTTTCTTCTAATGTCAGATCAAACTGGATGATCGTATCCTAAAAATAATGTCGGTTTATGAAAAGGACTTATTTAGAATGAAAGTACCTCAAAGATTGCAAAAATAATCTAGTATATAAATTTTAATTATTAGGTGTTTAGTGTTTCACATGATACCTACATTGTTGCTAAAAGATAACTTTGGGGTCTGAGTGTTTTTATGGAGTGTGTAAGAGCATTAGAACTTTTTCTATAAGTGTTGGCAGACTTAAATCATTTTTCCCTCGGAAAGAAAGAAATTAATCTCCACATGCTTTTAATATGAGCCAAAACATTAAAAGCATTAAAACCAATTTGTTTTATACACCCTAGAGATTTATAATATTTTTCATAAAGTAACTACGGGCTTTTTTGTGCTGAGACAACAAGAAGTTGAAGAACTGTTGAAATATTGCTTTTCCTGCCTGCCAAGTTGCTTAGCTTTACATCAGTGGTTTGTGTCAGAATACTGTGAGATTAAAGTTTGAATATTAGTGGGAGAGAATGCCTGAAAGTGCAATTATGTTCAAGCAAATGTTTCCATGTAAATCTTGATCTGTAGTTACATCAGATGTAAATAAGAATTTACTGTAGTTACAGAATAAGTTTAAGCCCAATATAGTAAATAAGTATTTTATTTTAATATGAAATACTTTAAAAAATTGCTTTTTGTTACAGTCTTTCAGAAATAAGTAAGAACCAAAGACCTATTCCCCAAATATTGGCCAGTCCATTTTCCTGTTTGTATTTTCCATCCTTTTATTTCAGTGTTGAAAAGTTTTGATAAACATATGTGAGATAGAAGAATTCAGTGGGCGGGACTTGGAAAATGGTACTGCTTTTAAATATGCTTCCTTATTCACCTCCAGGAGAGTATAAATCACACCTATCAATCTTTTGTAATGTCAAGCAAAACACGGTACAGTTCCTGAGGGAAGTGGAATTAATAAGCCTTTGGTACATCACTGACTTGATTTTCTGCAATAGCCCATTCACTGCATCTCTGAGGGCAGTTACGTTTTCCAGATAAAAAATGAGCCACATTTTTGTTCAGGAATCATTTTGGTGTTCTCAACATGGACAAGAAAGTGATGTGAAATTTAATTCTTTATATAATCAAATGAGGCAGAGCATTGTATCAGTAGCACAAACTCAGGAAACATCGTGAAGGTAAGGATGAAGGTATTGGACAAATGTAGTTGGATACCATGGATATAACTAAGAGACTGTTCAGAAGACCAAAATGGATGACATTATTTTTTCAGCAACAACTCATCAGTTTTTAACAAAAAGTCCTAAGGAAGTACAAGTGTGCAAATGCTGACTTTGCTTATAATCTGTTTCCTGCTGGACTCCAGTGTTTCTGATCCATCTGCTTCTAGAGTCCAATCCCAAAGAGTATTTTAGAAAAGCTTACTTGTAGAGAAAGGCCTAGAAATTTCCTGAAATTATTCTGGGAACAAATCCAGATAGTGAAAACTCTGGGATATATTCTTGTATATTGTTATCAAAAATAACCATTGCCTATAGCAGTGTGTTCCCAAGATATTGAATATATCCCTGGTGGAGGGGAGGGAAATCCTGTCAGTGGTGTGTCACCTTTTAAGGAAATTTGGTCAGGAAGCACAGCACAACTACAGCAATAATATTTTTACATTACATTTCAAATTGTATAAGCACATCTACATCTAAAAGCCGTGGCATACACTTTCAATAAAGTGTAGTTGTTGCAGTGGGCATCATATATGTTTATGCATGTGGAGTTACCTAAGAGAGCAGATGATGCTCACTGGTTTCTTCCTGTAATGAAACTAGCAGGGGTTCATGCATGCAGGTAACACTTTTAACAGTAAACTTCTTTTTGATCATATATAAGTAGAGCTTTACGTTGAAGTTTTGTCTGCTAAGAGAAGGATGAGCTCTGAACAGAACAGAACAAGCAGGGGAAGGATTTGAAAGGTTTTTGTGTTCATGCATGGGAAGAGGTTTGCATCTACAAATGTATGTGTGCTCTATACCGTATACTTGCTTCTGTGGATGGCCTGTACCTGTGCACTTGTTTCTGGGGGCTGCTCATTCTGCTCTTTAGAGAGGCTTTAGAGAGGCTTTAGAGAGTCCAAGTTTCCTCTTGGACTTCTGCCTTTGCCAACACTGTTTTGTCTCTGTGCCAAATGCAGCCACGGGTGGGACGGGGGAGGCCGTGCACAGGGATGGCCATTCCTGAAGTGTGTATGTTGCATCACATTGCTCATCCAGTAAGAGTTAACCCTAAGTCTTGCTGATACTTCATTAAAAATATAACTGAGTTGCAAATTTTTGTTCTCTGTGCTCCTCCAAGAAAAACTTGTGTGGTGCAATAAATTAGCAGTTACTACAAAAAGGTGCTGGTGTTTCAGCAGTAGACCTTTCAGATTCCCAGAAGTGCTTCAGTTCTAATTGAACACACTTAGGATCATAGAATCAGATGGATTGGAAAGGACCTCTGAGATCATCAAGTCCAACCCTCTTGTTTTACTTTAAAAGGTATTAACTGGTGGGCAAAACTTGCCAAAATTTAGTTTATTATATTTGTATGCCTCTACTCAGAAATGCTTTTGGTGAATAAAGGCAGAGCAGGACATAGTTTCTAGGAAATTTTGTGTCTCTAAGGGGTTTTGATACTGTTTAACTTGGGCATAAAATGCAAATCAGTCTACAAGGGAAATATAATTCTTATGAAACAATGCCCAGATCTCTTGGAAGTTATAGGGAGACTTTTCAGGGACTGAAATAGAGTTGTGTATGCCAGCATCTCCTTTGAAGATATTGTTAATGATGCCATTGCTAAAGAAAATAGACTGTGGCATTGATCCTGTGCTGTTTACGTGCTCTGAAGTTGCTGTGAAGTAATAGAAACTGCAGTTTTTCCTATCATTTATTTGTGGCACTCAGAGTTCCTGTGCACATATGGCACACAAGCAAGAACACAGCATTGGTTTTACATTATATTTTTGTTTATATAGTTTATATTATTGGAGATTATTGGAGATAATAGTCTAGATTCTGTAGCACTGTCATCCTCTTTGAGATTACTCAGATCACACATTTTGAAGAAATACATCATGCACTTAATATATATTTTTCTCTAGAGGATTAAGCGGCTTTGTTTTAAGGGCTGCTTTTCATTGTGTTGTATTATTGTAGTATTTTATCTTTCTGTTTTTCTACCTAAAATTTAGAATGTTTTCAGGACATTTTTCTATTTTAGGAGAAATTCCTAATTTACAATTTTTAGTAGCACTGTACAAGAGATAAATATCTTGTTCTATTTATCACATTCTCCCTTCATGTGTGGATAGGGAGGACTTGAAGGAGGATTATTCCTTGCTGGAGCTTTGAACTGGCATCCTGTTGTGGAGCCTTTAGCAGGGGAATTCACTGGCTTTAAAGAATTTAAAATAGCAGAAGTTGTGAGGTACTAAGATAGGTGGGTTGTTAGAGCTACCTCCTTTTGCTTCCTGTAAGCATGATGTGGCAAAACCTTAGTTAAACTTCCCAGATGAACAGTTATTCTTGCATGCAAAAGCCATTTTGTCACATGCAGTTGTTTCTGGGATCACGTGTGAGTCAGTTTTTAAGCGGTTCTCTGAAGAAGTGCAAGTTCTTACCCTGTTAGTTCCTTTGTAACCTGCAGGCCAAGTCAAGTTTAAAAGTTTAAAAAAAGTCCCCAGAAGGAAGAATCATCTGCAATAATTCCAGGGATGGAAGACAGCCCCTGAACCTATTTGTTCATCTGCTAGAGAATGAGAGATTTGATTTTCATCTGGATTTCCTGGCAGCCAAATAGAGCAACACTTATGTGTTAGCCAGCCCATCAGCTATGTAAATAGTGACAAAATGTAGAGCATATGGTATGTCCAACAGAAAATAAGTACAAGTAGATAAGGAAGACTTGAAGATACAACTGCAAAATGTGTGTGTGTTAAGGGGCAGACGTGGGCTGTTGGTGCTCATCCATGAGACAAAAAAAATAATTTTTTTCTTTTCAAGAAATAATTGATTGCAGCTAATCAAGTGTGCAATAAACCTTGAACACTATTTTATTAATAATTGCTATCTAATGTATCTACAGTTGAAAATGTACCCTCTACTCAGCCCTGGTGAGGCCACATCTGGAACGCTCTGTCCGGTTCTGGACTCCTCACTACAAGAGAGACTTGGAGATCCTGGAGCCAGTCCAGGTGATGATTAAGGATCTGGAGCATCTCTCTTATGAGGAAAGGCTGAGGTACTTGGGCCTGCTCAGCTTTGAGAAGAGACAACTGAGAGGGCTCCTCAGCAATGTCTGTAAGTAACTGAAGGGAGGGTGTCAAGAGAATGGATCCAGGCTCTTCTCAGTGATGCTGAGCAATAGGAAAAGAGACAATATGCAGAAAATGATGCACAAAAAGTTGCACTTGAACATGAGGAATAACTTCTTTACTGTGCAGTTGACCATGCACTGGAGAACAGATTGCCCAGAGAGGTTGTGGAGTCTCCCTCAAGAACACTTTAGACACAATCCTGTGCACTGTGCTCTAGGATGAGGCTGGTCCAGATGCCCCACTGTGGTCTCTTCCAACCTTAGCCATTCTATGAATATATAGTCACACAAGGTAAAGAAATTTAATATCAAAGAACTTAGCACTGTTAGACAATGAGTGTCAGTTTTGTGGGCTTCTGTCTTGAGTCTCATAGTCATCCCAAATTTATCTGAAATTATTAAAAAAATCTACTTAATATAGTAGAATTTTAAAATTCTGGAAATCCTCAGAGAAAAAAAAAGTACATCCTCTAAAATAATAAGGCACATCCATGTGGTTGGAGCTTGAAATATCTTATTTGATCTTTCTGGCAACCAGCCTATAATCAGTGCAACAAGACCTTTCTATGTATCAAACTTAAGGAACTGCTGAACTCATGAGAAATATGACAGTAGAAGTGAACTTGTTCATACTTCTTTTCCCGTAGTGGTGAAGTAAAGATCTAGTACATGACTGAGGGGAAAGGTGTGGGTAGTTCTGCTTGAAATCATGACCCCAAGGGCCTTGCTCTTTTGGGTTTAGGTCAAGGCTAGAGCAAGGATGGTGTTCTCTATTCCCTTAAAAGGATGTCTGTGTTGCTAATGCAGCCCCTTGCAGGCATGAGGAGTTACTCAGAGGAAAATGCTTGTCCTCGTGATTGGCAAAATATGTGTAGAGATCACAGCTCTTACTACAAATACTGAAAATGCCTTCAAAAGCTGTAAACTCTGAGCTTGAACAAAAACTGTCTGGCTCTAGTTATTGCTGTTGTAGGAGCTAAGTTTTATTTTCCTCTGTGTGTTACTCTCCCCTACCTGAGAATAACAGAGTGTAGATTTTGAAACATTAGACAGTTTCTGTAGGTACAAAATTGAATAATATCCCTTAATGAAAGTGTTTAAGCTGATTTATACAATGATAACATAAATGGAAACTGTATCTGTTTTTCAGAGAAAAGCCAGTAAGGTGACTGGCTGCCTGCTTGATAACAAACTCATGTGAAACAGCCCAAAGCAGAAGATTTTGCAGATAAGGGTTCCAGAGTTCACAATACACCTTAGTTTTTGCAAACTACAAACCATCAATAGACTATCTTAAAAAGGTGACTTCATATTTGCATGCATATTATGAGCTATTCTGTCCCTTCATAATTCAGTACACTTTTAAGGTTTTCTAACAGAACTATGATTAAATACCGCTTGGGCAACTCCTAAAACTGCAGGCTTGGAAGTACGGGATGATTCAACAGGCTGCCTTATCAACAACAACATGTCACCTCAGTTCACGAAAATAAAATTCATTTTTCCAGATTTTAAACATCTAAGTTCAAGTTATCTTGGAAGAGAATTCACTGTATTTGTATTTTGTATTTCACTGCTCATAGCAGAGTATATCATCCTATTTACATCAGTTATGCTGAAATTAAAAGAGTTGTAGGACCTGTATCAAAATGAACTGAAACATTATCTGGTTTATTAATTGCAATGGAACTACTCACTGAACTAGTGTGAACAGAACTGGTTAATGCACATGTAAATCCATGGGATCAAGTGGGATAGTTTTCATCAGCAAAAATTTATAACAAGGAAAGTCCTTCTGTTTCTGCAGATCTTTGTTGCAAATGATGAATAGCTAATAGGAATAGCTAGTTCAGGATGTATTAATTAATTATTAAAATGCTCCTGATGTATTTCAAGTCATGTAAAAAAAGGAATTGTCCCATAGGTTGAGAGAAGGGAGTGAAAAAAAAAATTAATAAAAGAAATACTTTTTTTGCCCTGATCATGCTAGAAGTATAAATCTGTGACCATACTTCTTCAAAACTTTCTCATGTTTTGATTGATTGGTCATCTTTTGCTTTAATATTCCTTAAATATGATCTTGCCATTGAAAGCAAACATACTAAATAGAAATGCAGTGTGATATAGATTTATTACAACAATCCAAACTGTTGACTTAGAAATCCACAGTTTTCCTTGTAGAAAATCAGAAATACTTGCATAGGAAGCACATTCCAGTATTGCAGGAAGCCTTTCAGGGCTCAGAGGTAATGCAGGAGATCTAGCAGCTGTAAAGCATTGCATTGTGTGAGTATCGTGGAGTTGAGCATCTGATCTCCTAGAGAATTACAGCTGTTTAGCTCAGGCCCTAGAGCTGGTATATCACACAATCAATCTGAGGCAGAATAGTAGAAAGAAGCATCTTGCAGATTTATTTTTCCTCTAATTTTGGAAGCTCCTTGTCTTTACTTGTCACTCGTGTTCAGAGGTGTCATATTTCTTCTTTCAGGCCAGTGTATATCCTGGAAGAGATTAACCTTTTCCAAAGCAGCATTAAAACCTGCCCTCTCCTCAGTGATTGTAGGAATGTGATTTTGAACTTAGGGCAAATTGCAAACTATATCTTACATGCTTCTAGAACAATGTAGATGCATTCTACATGTGGAAATATGGGAGAGCAGTCCTGATGAGGTTTCATCTTGCCCATTCCTTCTGAATTTTAAGTGTTCTGATCACTTTGGCTATCAATAAGGTTATTGGTACAATCACCTTGATGTGTTTTAGCGATGAAAGAACACCATATGACTGAATTTTAACAAAACCTCAGGTGGTGAGTTTAGGAAGTAGTGGCCATCTCTGCAACCCTCTTTAATGTGCCACAGCATCCCAAGTTTGACACATCTCTCTCAAAAGAGAGAGATTAAATTTTAGACATACTTTTTCTGATGTTACCATTGAGCAAGGAGGAGAAAAAGTTCACTCCAGGTGTATTCGTGTTAAAGCGAGTTTCACTGTTGCTTTGGTAATTGTTTCAGTAGGACAGAAAAATTAAATGACTGATCAGCTGCCCCCATTGACTAGTCCTTCAGATTATTCTGCAGGTGAATAAGAATTTTACCTTTAGACTTGAGGAAGTAGTTCTTAGGAGCTTAGTTTTAGAATTGTTCATGACACAAAATAGTAACTGTAAATAAGTAGTAGGCTGAGGAATTTAATTCACTGAAGTGCAGAGAATACATGTAAAAATTTTTTAACCATTACTGGGTAACTAAAGACAAAGGCACCATGCAGGATAGCTGGCTGAAATGGAGCTTTCAATGCTTTTGGCAAGTAAAATTGCCTCATTTCCCCTTTGTTTTAATCTAGATTTCATTTTGCATTGTACTGTTCTAAGGAGGCATCATTAATCTTTCCAGTTTTTCTATCATCCCTGGGTCCCCCGTGGCTTGGGACTGCACATCTTGATCGTTTTGAAAGTTCCTGGTGTCAGTACATGCATGCAGGACTGTGATCAGAAAGACAAAAATCTGTGATGATGCTGTGAGTTTGTCCCTAAGAAAGGAGTTGCAAAACCAACTAGTTCTCTGGAGGCTTAGGCTCCAAGTCCCATAAAACAGTTTGCCAAATGTGCAAATTTGGAAACTTTGGTGAATTTTCATCATCTGCTCTGAAAACAATGGTCCTGTAGACAGCATGGATGGGAAGATTCATTACAGTGTACTGTAACTACATCTGCGTATCCCCTGAACTTTTCTTTACGTGGATGCTTAAACGTTGTCAGAAGTTTGGTGTGCTTCATGAGCAGGATTCCTTCTGTCATCCACCCATCAGTTGCAGTTATGAGGTGCTGCCAGGAGAGAAGGAAATCCCTTGCTGTCTGTACAAGTCACGTTGGCCCTGGGGCCGGGCCCACGCAGGCAGACATGGGAGAAGGGTGCCTGTATGGGGGCATGGATTGCTCGGGGAGAGCCCTTCTGTCCTCTTCTCAATGACAGTTCTGTGTTTTCACACAGCTTTCTGTCAGGCTTTAAAATCAAACCAACTTGTGGAACTGAGAGCTTGCTCAGCCCTAAAGGATATTGCTCCAGTAACTTGGGAAGCCTCTTTTTAAGCTGCTGGTGAAATCTTGACCATGTTCCCATCAGTGGGAAGGTTTGAAAGCTAGAGGTTGCCACTGACTTGAGCAGGATTAGACTTCTGCCTTGTTTGCCTATGCTTGGCTTATAATTAAGTTTCCAATTCATTTTAAAGATGCTGAAAATGTGTGGTGCCAGTTGACTGCTGTAGGCCCTCAGTAGGATGTTCACATTTCAAACAACGACAGTTTTTAATCTCCTAACTTCTGATGAGATTTTAAAAGCAATTTTAGACTTTTAAACTTGATCTTTCAGCTACTTCATTAATTTAAGGAAAGCAGTAGTACCTGTCCTACCTGTAGCTACTACTAGGATGAGCACATAGAAAGCCCACGTCATCGTTCAGCAGTCTTGCAATTTGCTGAAAATGCAAATGTTCTCGCTTGCCTACCAGTGAGTTGTCAGCTGGGATTTGCTTTTGTTTGCTGTATTATTCCCTGCTTTCTCTTTTTGCCCTTGCTGTTAATAAAAAACTCAGTATAAAAATCAAACGGCAAAAGCCAGAACTGATGTGTGAATATGGCATTTAGTAGCTTTTCTTTGCCTTTTTTTTTTTTAAGAGAGATAATATTTGCTGAATATAACCAATATGTGTCGGTCTGTGGATGTACATACCAGTGCGTGTTTCTGAGTCCTTTTGCAATAAACTACATGATCCTACTTTTAGCTTTTGTGATCCCAGAATCTTAACACCACCTCCCAGCCAGTGACCCTGTAATGAATGTTGCATTTACATTACCAGATCTCATCACCGTATATCTGTGAGTGCTGTGGGGCTCAGATCAGGTGAAGACTGCTGTAGTTAGGTCTGTGAAAAAAAATACATCTCCAAATCTTGGGTGGAGAATTTATGCAAAGATGATTTTTAACGATAAGGATGCTGAGGAGAAACTAATCTAAACTGGGTTCTTCACAAGGAAATTAGTTTGTTAAGTACTGATGGAGAGACTGAGTAAATGGTATTTGCTTTTCCTTTGTACATGTACATACAGTGAGTACAGGAAGATAGCTGTACAGGTAAAGAATTTTTCTAACTGCCAGGGTGCATTTTTTACAATAAAGGTAGCCATGTGCTTTGAGGAGATATTTAAGATTGTTCTTCCTCAGAATGATTAATGGCAAAGGACATAGAACCAGACCGCCAGTCTGGTTCAGTGGATGAGTCATTCAGATACAAATATTAAGTAAACTCAATTATTTTCATTGTACTTCTCTGAAATTATGGTTTAGTATATAGCCCAACAGTGACAGATTTTTGGTCTAGCACCTACAGTGGTTTTTTTAAGCCTTATGGGCTTTTTCATGTCTTAAGAAGACTTACTGAAGAAGATTTTAATTTAAAAACAGTTTCATACCCTTAAAAACTTCTATATGTTACGTATGTATTTGCTTACCTGAAGAGAGATATGAAAAGGAACCATTTCTGTATGTAGTCTACAAATTCTACTGAAAATACTTAATTATTCACTGTAAAAATGCATTTACTACAGGGTAATTTGTTATCATATATTCACAGATGCCTTGACAAGTGAAGTTTGAAAGGTGTCAAAGGATGACATTTCCAGCATTGTCTTTGGAAGACTCTTGATAATCAAACAGTAACATCAGTATAAACTATTTCCTGCTTTCAATGTGCCCCTTTTATTTTAAGCTCTTTGTAAGGAAGGAAATTACTTGATTATAGTTCTCTTCTGTTCCTCCATTCATTCATGAGCACATCCAACAGTCCTCTAATAATATCTGAACTGGTAGCCAATTTCAGCCAAATTTGACTGAGAATTAGAGGTCTCAAAACTATTAAGGTCTTACACATTTCATGAAAATTGATACTAAAGGAGAGAGACTCAAGTCAGGGCCCTGCTGAGCAAAGCTCAGTCATGGCTTGCCACAGGGATTCTGCTTAATTGATTGCAAGCTCACGCTAGTGAAGTTACACAAATGTAAGTACTGGCTAGATCAAGCCTCCGTTTGTAGTGAACAACAATATTGGGGTTTAAAGTTTTTGCAAAAAAGTTTTTCTTGTTCTTTTTGCATTTGGCCCTCCCTTGACTTTCGTTTTTGGCAATTAAATTTTTACTTCTTCAGCAAGAAGTTGCAAACACCTTTCTAAAACTGCACTGGCATTGTTGTCTGCTGAATTTCAGACACTTTGAAAGTAACAACCTCTATGTTAAGCTTACAGTTCAGGTATTGCTAGCAGATTGTGTTATGTGACTTGTTATGAGGAATCCTGAGAAGTAATGGCTTGATTCATTTCAGATGAGTCATTAAAACTTTTTTTGGATGACTGATATGATTTGTTTCAGAAGGATTAATTGAAATCCCTCCTGGTAATGTGATAGAGAAATTAAGGTTTGTTACTAGGATAAAACATGTTGCTTTAAATATTTTCAACATGGTTTAATTTCCTTTCTTGCCAAAGAACTCTCTTATTTTCACAGCATCTGCCACTTTTAATCTGTAAAAGTGCATGGCAGTATACCTTGCAGTACATTCTTACTCAGGCAGAAGTCTCACTCATTTCAGGATTAAAATTTTATTGTTAATTATAGTGGTTTTAATCTTGGTTAGTCCTCAGTGGGAATACAGACATAAATACTTGAATAAATCTCTTTATTAAACCATTTGTTCTGTCGAACATCTCCCAGATGGTGCCAGTTGAACACGATGGATGCAGCTTCTTATATTCACAGGCTTTCAGGCTGGTACCTTGGTACCACAGGTGAAAATTGATGGCCACCTGGCACCAGAATCACTTCCCTGCCATGTTGCTTGGCTTGCTGGACTTTGACATATCACCTCTCCACAGGCAACCTGGATCCGAGTTCCTCTCTGGTCGCTCAGGGTCAAGGGCCAAGTGGTCTATTGACAGTCATGTTTCTTGCTTCTCTAGGAAGCTGTGCTTGCATGATACAAAGCAGAATATGCAGCTCCTTGGGCAGTTTTCTGGAGTTGTTAGTGCTTCCATATATGTCACCAGGTTTTACCAGGTCTGGAAATTATGACCTTTGCTGTTTTCATGGCCTTGATCGTGAACCTACCCACAAGGAAAATAAGGCTTAAGGCAGCACAGGAAACTTAAAGAACCTTTTCCTTATTTGATAGAACTTTAATACTATCTCTTTGTTTATAATCATTACCTTGGATATTTTTCACACTTTTTCCACTTTTGTGATTTGTAATACTGTACTGAACTGCTTTCACTATTGATTTAAAACAAAACTGTTCATTTTTCTCACCACTGTTGGATGAAACTGTAAAAATAAGATCCATTTGGTATTTGGATGCTTCTGGATAGTAAAACATTTTCTGTCATCACTCCTTAAGCACAGGACTCATGACTAAGCATCATATCAGGGCCTGAGTCATAAAGGACTGTAAGTAATGTCTGAATTAATATACACTTCCTTGGAAGCATTTCCACAATTATGTCTTGAAGCTTTCCCAGCTGTAGGTGCATTAATCTGTCCACACCATGGGAGAAGTGAGAACTGGGTGCTTTTTCTAGCTTTACTCTTTTATTTTGAGAAAAACATAGAAGGCATAGTTGATTAGTTTAAGTTGACTTTCCATCACAGTGTGTGCCAGTGTTGATATTTTAGTGCAGATAACGAGCGCACTTTGAAACAACAGCCCCGATTGTTCTTACTGACTGCTTTGCTTCTCGTCGTGGGGTGGGTTTTGGAGCATATGGTCTAGGTTTCTTTGGATGTAGCTAAACTGGAGTACAGATTTCAAGAGTACACCTAATGACCACTAGGGCATTTAGTCTGTGGGACCAGCCTAGAGTTAGTCCAGAATTCTCTAAAAAGAACCCAAGATAAAAGCAAGAAAAAACCCTTAAAACATGTGTACTGTGGATGTCAAGTATTCCACACTGAGTGTTCTGCTCTACCAATGCTTTACTCCTGGTCCTCTGTGGATGTGAAAACCACAGCACACAATGCAGATGTTACATGCATTTGAAGAAGAGAATGTCTTGGAGTCATGAGAACAGTAGAACCACTTGTCCATGTTTCTTCTTTATCTCTTCAGAAATTATTTAAGCTTCCTGATCTCCTTACAGAGCAAGAATGTATGGGCACTGTACTGTCTTGTGTTTAGTGTCTGGTTAACCACTACAGCACTGAACCTTGTCAAGACGCATACTTGTAATGTATGTTGCCCTTCACTACTAATTAAAATCATCAGCTTCTTTGTGTATAAGGAGGATGGGGAAAGCAGAGAAGTTTTCAAATGTATATTAATTTGTTCTTACACTGATTTTGCCTTTGTTTCAGAGAAGTTATTCTAGAGTTGCTCTCTTTTAAACAATGAGAAAATTAAGGGTCATGGCTTGCCATCACCGTTTTATTTATGTGCCCCAAAATACCTTGGAGGTTATTCAAATAAATGCACTCCATTTCATTTACTTGACTGTCTGATGGCTTAATCATGCAAATAAATGTGAGGATGATATTTATTTGACTGTCCGTCATGTGGTCTCTTTGACTGGAGAGTAAAGCATACTTTCTTCATACTTTCTTTTTCCCCAAAGAAAAAAATTAAATTAAATGCAAAAAACCCACCCCATGCTGTAATGCTACAGTTGAGATTTTAAATACACATAAGTCAGGACATTCAGAGTTATGACTCCCTAGAGCTTGTAGCTCAGCCATGTTGTACATGTGGTGTAGATTAAAACAGTGATTTCCTCTCCTTTCTGTATTCCTTTCTCTTCTGTGTCTTTTCTCCCTTTTTTTTAGCTCGTTTGTGGTGTCTTTGCTGGAGCTTCTCCGTGAGATGGGTGATCCTGCAAAGACTCTGGTTGACAGGCATGCAAGCAAAGCCTGTACATGTGAGACTCTGGTGCTGCTTGCAGCAGCAGAGGAGCGCAGCACGGAAAAGAAGGAGCCCAGGGAGCACTTCTGGGAAGGCCAGAACCTCTCTGCCTGGGGATGGTCCTGCCCTCCACTTCGTACTCATCCCACACTAGCTATTCTGCGCTGTACATACTGCAGAATTTTCCAAATATTTTCCTCTTTTTCTTGGCACAAGAGGAAATGGCCTCAAGCAGTGCCAGGGGAGGTTCAGATTGGACATCAGGAAGAGTTTTTTCACTGGAAGGTTTTTCAAGCATCGGAACAGGCTGCCCAGGGAAATAATGGAGTCACTATCCCTGGAGGTGTTCAAGGAATGACTGGATGAGGCACTTAGTGCCATGGTCTAGTTGGGCTTGATGATCTTGAAGGTCTTTTCCAACCTAAATTATTCTATGGAATAGCACTTTTTTTTTTTTTTTTTTTTTTTTTAACCATATGTGCACTTGTCTTGACTCTCTTCCTTGATGTGCTTTATTCATGCTGGTCTGTGTTACCGAGGGCAGTGAGGGTGGGTAGTAACTTAACAACAAACCTGTAGGTCCTCATTCTGTGAATGTCACAGATACTCTGTGAGTGAGATAACCAGACAGTGTGATAACATTTCTCCAAAGCTAGATATAGCTGTCAACAGATATGTTGACAGACAAAAAAGGATGGATGCTTCTCAGCATTCATATTGATAAAAATTATCTGAAAAGAGTGAGTTCCCACAATAATTATTTCCTGGATCTTACGATCTTACCCTTTTTCCTTGATTGTTTTTATATTCTGTATTCCTACATAACCTGAATGAAGTATTATACTCTCTTTTGTGTGGATACTGTTTCTTTGGTGGCCTCACAAATAACTTGCAGCGTATTCTGACTTGGCATAGTAAAACTCCCAAAGTTCCTCAACAATATAAATTTCTGGAGACCAATAGGTGTAAATTGCCCTGAAGAGAATGCTAGTTTGTTTGCATGCCTCTAGGCCAAATCCTGTAATGGAAGAGCTCATCTCTCCAATTGCTTTTTTTTCTACAAGTACATATCATTATACCAGTCTCTGGATTTTCCAGAGAAATAATACAAGTATTTGAGACTGTCATTATTAGTAGTTGCTACTTTTTCAATTTTATAAACATTGAGATAACTAAAATATTATTCCAAATCCTTTTGAAATAATAGTTTTGGTTTAGTTATTGTATGTTAAGCACTTACTGTAGTAAAAATAAACACATTTCTATTTCAACTTATACAAGCAGGATATTATTTCCAAGCTCCTCAGGGCAGGGATTGTACTTTTCCTTGTATCTGCAAATTATTTATTGGAAGAGGGGCCCTATCCTCCATACCGCTTCAGCATTAATACGAAGTGAGGATCTTCATATGGAAAATATTGAATCTGAGTACATGGAATTTTGTAAATACCAGCAACCTATTGTACAATCATGACAGCACTTTTCTGTTTCAGCTGCTCGTATTTCTCTCCTTGGTTCCTCTACATGTCTTTGTATAATTGACTGGAGGGGAACAAAGCAGAAAAGCAAGAGCCTAAAATTAATATCTGAAATGCAGTTGCTCTGAAAAATCACTTTCTGGTGTTCTATGAGGTGGCTAAAGGATTTATGTTCTGCTATGTTGAGCGTGATGAGTACATGCATTGCTGATTTAAGGAGGAATTCTGTCTCAGGTCTAAATCTTCCCAGTCCTTCATTGACTAGTCTCCACTATGTGCCAGCCATGCTCACCCATATTTCCTTGGGAACAATGTTCCCGGGATCCTGGGACTGCTGTGTTTATGACAAACTCAGAGCTATTGTTCAGCTGCCTCTCTCCAGCCGGCCGTGTGCACAGGGGCCAGTCACGTTCAGCTCTGGAGCTGGTACACCTTTTTCTGATGGGTTCAGTTTATTGGGTTCAATTTTACTCCTTTCTAAAGATGGCTCTTTACTCAGGCACGCAAGGGAAGATCATCCAGACATAAAAGCACTGCCTCTCTCTATGATACTTTGACAGTATCAGTAACAGACTTGCTACTGGTTAGCAATACTAGTCACATAATATCTATAATTAGTGTGCTGTAGCTGTCTTTACAATTGGCTTCTTGTCTTCACACAGCAATGGTGTGCTTGGATGCCTCCCATGACAGCAGGCTCGGTGAGAACCTCATCATGTCTGTGTTGACCCCTTGGACAGTATATTTGCAACCTTCCCGATGAACTCTGCCTGTTCCTGCAGGTCAATAGCTTTATCCTTTGCTAAATTCTTGCTTACTTGGTCATGGAGCCAAAATCTGAGCAAGGTTGAAGAAGTCCAAGAAATAAAAGCAGATGTAAAGGAATTAGGTTGGATATGTGGTTTTAGTCAGTGTTGCCAGTTCAGTTTCTATTTTACAACAAGGTTTAACATTGGATAGATATTGTATTTTTAGAAAAAGAAAATACTTGCTAGTACAAAAGAAAGTGTATTCCAAGATTTAGTGGGAATTATACTACCTTTTCATCCTTGGTCTGAAAAAAGAAATAAACTAAACTGATTCAGGCCTGGTTTTGATAAAATAAGAGGAGAAATTCAGGGCAATCACAAAATGGGAGAAAGTAACAGACGTTATGAGAAAATACTGGCTAGAGCAGCAGTCATTGCCAGCACTATACTATAATTGAGTGTACCAGGTTATTGGGTTTGTTTTTAATGAAATGCTGTAAAATCCAGTACCTTTTGTCCCTGGTTAAATATTTACAGATTATATTTGGAAGTTGCTATAAGAATTAAGTTAAAAGATCCTACTATTTTGTATCTCACGTTTGCATAAACCATATCGGTTCACATTTAAAAAGGTTTGCTATCAAAAGTACCACAAACTGTTTAACTTAACATCTGCAGCTTTGTCAGGTTTTTAGGGGTTGCATGTCCAAGTAGATTTATTTAACTCAAAGAACAAATTATGGAAACAATTACATTTCTTCCATATTTTTGTGTCACTGACAGGCTTCCAGTTCAGCTTTACAATATGGTGTTTCTTTGTCTGCTGCTAAAACAAGACATTCTGCAGGAACAGAAATGTTACCATTTTTCTTATCACCACAAGCATATGATATCTGCCATCAGTTGGGAAAGTTTCCATTAAAATAAATATAAGAGAAAGAAATATTTCAAAACGCTTTTAAACTAAGTTCCAGTAGGTGTGTATTGCAAGAGCACGCACCAGTGTAACTCTGGATTATATTGATTTTAATTTTTTTCATTCATTGTGCTAAGACTGCCTTAGATTATTTGTTTAAATACATTCAAATACTTACATGAAACTGCTCTGGTTATGCACAATGTGCCCATCATCAAAAGTTACAGTTTGGATTTGTTCTTGCTTATGGAAGAGAAAATAAAAGCAACACATTTAAACCTGCAAACTGTTGTCAAAGGTGCATTTTTCAAAATGTTTCCCATTAACTCTTTCTTTGTGAACTACTATTGTAAATGTGACGCTGCTGTCCCACAGCAAGCATCTATCTGGAAAACTAGGTTATTTTCAAAAGCAGTAAAAGACATGCATAGTGAGAAATATTACTTAATAGTTCAATTGTGTCCTTCCTGCTTCTAACGAAAAATTGTTCAATACAGTATATTTTCCATTACTTTGCACTGTCCCATGGCATACAGTTCTCTGTACTTTCCTGATGAAGTCTACTCTTGCGCACATCTAGTTATTACAATCTTTTGGAAGTCTGTAAATCCTCCTAAGAGAATCCCTCTTTTCTTTGTTACATGGTCTTACAGTGCCCTCCACAACTTTTCCCAATGGTAAAGATTCTGAGTGCTTGCCACTGTCATGACATAAGAATAATTTACATTCCTCTAGTCTGCCTAAGAAGAACTAGTTCTTCACAGGCTTTGTAGGATCCAGCTGGAACCAGTTAAACTTTTTTAGAGCTCCACCTTTGTGCCCAGCTCAGATCAACTAAGGAAAGGAGAAAGCTTGTCCTCTTTCTCATCTCATTAGCACAGGGCAGTGTATTTGAAATGTATCAGACAAAGCAAGAATATTTGAACTCTTTTATCTACTGTAGCTTTATGCTAATCATCATTGTCCTATTGGTCAGCATCTATGGAAAAAAGTGCACTATCCATCATCTTGATTCACCTGGGAGAACTACACTGCCTGAGCTGTTGTGAAGAGAGAAAAGCAGAAAAGAAAACTAGATTTAATTTTGGGCAAGATTTGTATTGGAGACCCCAGATCTGGACCCAGCACTCCAGGTGGGGTCTCACCAGAGCGAAGTAGAGGGGCAGAATCCCCTCCCTCACCCTGCTGGCCAAGCTGCTTTTGATACAGCCCAAGACACGTTTGACTTTCTGGGCTGCAAGTGCACATTGCTGGGTCATGTCCAGCCTCTCATCCACCAGCACCCCCAAGTCCTTCTTGGCAGGACTGCTCTCCATCTGGTTAACCTCCAACCTGTGTTGATACTGAGGGTTGCCCCAACCCATCTTGCACTTGATCATATTGAAGCTCATGAGAGTCCCATGAGCCACCTTCCTGAGCTTGTCCAGATCCTACTGGATGGCATCCTGTCCTTCATGTGTCAACCACAGCACTCAGCTTCGTGTCATCTGCAGGTTTGATAAGGGTGCAGTCATTCCCTTCATTTGTGTCATTAATGAAGACATTAACTATGACTTGTCCCCATACAGATCCCTGAGGGACACCACTTGTCACTGATGTCCACTGAGACTCTGAGCTGTTGACCACTACCCTCTGGATACGACTAACCAACCACACTTAGCCATCTAGCAGTGCGCTCATCAAATCCATCTCTCCCCAGTTTTGAGAGAAGGATGCTGGGGGGGCCTGTGCCAAAAGCTTTACCCAAGTCCAGACAAATACCTTGTGGATGGCATGAAAATGTAAGAACTGCCAAAATACAAGGGCAGCTGTCTGTCCAGTTGTTCACTGGTTTGAAAACTACTATTAGGATAATCCTAAAATAAGTTAAGGTCTGCTCAGTAACCTCAGACAGTAGGAGGTTCTTATTCTGTATGTCTTGAGCATTTTTTGGAAGGTGGAGCAACTCACAAGGTTTCTTCCCTTTGTCCCTGCTGTTGCACCCAACACACATGCTCCAGCACTAGGAGGCTGGAGGACTGTTGGGTTGGGTCCCTCCATATTCTTCAGACAGGAAACACTCAGAGGCACATCCTAGTTTAGATTGTTAAGTGCGAGTTCTGCTCCAGAAGGAAACGTCTCTGAATTAAAACATACTTGTTCTCACCTATACAAAATTATCTGGTTTTTTGCAAGTGGAGCTTATTCTATCCCCCCGTGTAATTCTCTATCAGTCCCTCTTTGTGCCAAGTGGAGAGCAGAGAGGAAAGATGATCTGGTAGTGGCAGAGCTGAAGAAAATTACCTGCATACCTGAAATTAACAATCGTTTCAGTTCTGGGGACACTGGTTCAAAACTGATATCACGACAATAACTATCACACATCCTTGCATTAGAAGGTGTTTTACCATCATCAAGAAAGGCTGCAGAGGAGTTGCCTCCGCTCATGGGAGGGATCCTCTGCAGCACAGCCTGTCCTGCACATAAGGGCGACATGCTGTCAGGGCATCAGGGCTTCTGCCAGTCCTCAGAAGCAAATGAGATCAAGTTAAAAGAGCCTTATATCCTGTTCTTAGCCTGAAAGATTTTTCTGCTGGTTTTTCTCAGAGTTTCTGCCAAAACCCAGCAGTTTTGGGTGTCCCTGCAGTTCCTCCTGCCGGCCACGGAGCCACAACGTGAGTGGAGCAACACCTCAGGCTCATCTGTCTGCTCCAGCAGCTGAGAGCCATTGTTTTGCTTCAGCACAACGGAGTGGGGTTTTGTAATGATATTAGCTCTGATGGGTCAGAGGAGCATTTGTCACACATTCCCTATTTCTAAGCTTTCCTCTCCTTTTGTCCACAATTAAGTGGTGATCAAAATTGAAGCTAATTTAGTAAAGATAAGTTGTCTCAAACCCAATTTAAATTAAGGAGAGTTTTCTATTGATTTCATTAATTCATTAATTCATATTGTTGTGGAGGAACATGCTGCCAGCAGCTCAGATCAAAGTGGATAGGAGAAATAGAAATTTGCTGTTTCTTCTGACGTCTTGCAGGAGGAGGCCAATATGTCGGTGCAGAGTATTTGAGCCTCTCATGGCTCACACAGTCCCTCCCTGTCCCTTCAAATTAACCGTGCTTTTGGCCAGTGTTGCCTTAGGTTTCCAGGTGTATGTGGGCTTGGGACTCAAAGCAACAGTAAAGGGCCAAATGTGATTGCTATTTTCTTTGAAAACAGAAAGCAGACTTCCTAACCTTTTTAAAAAATCCTTTGTCAAACCCTGTACTCTTGAAACAAATCAGATGAGGTTTCTATCAACATGCATAATGATTAATTAAGAGGGTTCATTTATAGAAATATAGTTCACCTGTGGTTCTTAATAAAATAATCTCTTGTATCAGAACATTTCCCAGACTAATTACCAGATGTGTGGAGTCATTCTCTTTCTACATGCAAATTTGACTTAAGAAAATTTGATGGAGCTGAGAAAAAAGGTGCAGAAAAGCGGAGAGTTTCCATCCTCCTACAGACCAAAAGGGGGATGACACTGTAAGAGTTGGAGAAATTTAGTTTTTAAAACTATTTTTCTTCAGGAGAAATTAGTTTCCAGAAAGTTAGGAGTTCTTTAAGAAAAAACTTTTGAATGAGAAAAGTATCATCAGTAGTTAATTTTCTTTCTTTCTTTCTTTCTTTCTTTCTTTCTTTCTTTCTTTCTTTCTTTCTTTCTTTCTTTCTTTCTTTCTTTCTTTCTTTCTTTCTTTCTTTCTTTCTTTCTTTCTTTCTTTCTTTCTTTCTTTCTTTCTTTCTTTCTTTCTTTCTTTCTTTCTTTCTTTCTTTCTTTCCTTTCTTTCTTTCTTTCCTTTCTTTCTCTTTCTTTCCTTTCTTTTCTTTCCTTTTCTTTCCTTTCTGTCTCTCTATTTCTTTCTCTCTTTCTCTTTTCTTTTCTTTTGGAGGATATTTTCCCCCTAGGTACCTGAAGAAAAAGTGATGATTACAATAAGATAAATTTAAGAGGTATTCCCTATCTAGGGACAGTGGTGACATCTTCATAAATCATGGGTAACCCTAACACAGTCTTAAAGAGGCCTAGTTGTCATACATAGGTATGACTGTTCCCATCATATTTATCTTTCACTCCACAGCTTATAGAAACCAAATTGCTGTCATCAACAATTATTAATCATCCATTTACCCTGCTGAGACATCTAATAAAGCATCAAATACAGAGTTTGAACACTAGAGAGAAGGAGGGAAAATGAAATCCAAATTTTGAAAAGTAAAGGGAAGAAAAATCTCATATAACATCTGTGCACCACATGTTCATAAATTACAGTGGGCCTGTGAATGTTTCTTCTCTCATCTATATGTCACGCAGATTTAATAGTTCATAATTTCATGAAAAACAACATTATTATGAACATGCTTAAAAGGAAGTTTGATCAGCTTTGCAGCAGCACTGCTGCAAGCTGCTTTCCACTGAGGGCAAGCTGTTATGCTTTAGCCTCTTTTAGTGTCTCAGTCTTTGCATGCAAATCCCCTTCTTCATGGCAAAACTGAGGTGAAGCGCCACTGACCTGCACCTTGGGAGGCTGGGCCCAAGTGTGATAACCTGTGACTCTGCAGGGAAATGATTGTTTTGTGCTTAGACCACCAAAAAATGTTGGAATATGAAGACTTGCTGAGAAACACACTCAGAACACAGCCTTTCCATCAGCAGTGTGTTGTAGAACAGGGTTTTTTAGCTTGAATTAAAAAAAAATAAGAAAATATTACAAAGTTAGCATATTTTACAAATTTTTTATCCAACACTATATTACAGGTGTTAACCTAAATATGTGTGCTTCCATCTACTGAACTGAGACAAGCCAAGGGTGTACAAAGGAATACACAGATAACCAGATTTGCTCTTGCCTTTTATTTCTGGTGAAATGTATCCATCTCTGCATAAAATCTATGCAAATCATTAAATCCCAGGTCTTGGGATGACTGCACACCCACAAGAAAAATCCAGCTATTGCATCTTGTAAACATTTATTCCAAGATGTGGTGGAAAGTGGTGATTTAGATGCAGAGCTAGGAGCAGAAGAGTGAGGGAGAGAGACAAGTCTGATGAAAGGAAATCATGCTTTTATATTATCTCCCATTCTTAAAACAACCTTCTTCCCCACCAAAATGATGACATCCTAAGGAAGAGGTAGAGCTTATAAATATGCAAGGATTTTCCCCACATAGATATGGTTAACTAGCAATAAACAAATTGGAGACTACAAGCATTCCAGAAGTAGTGTGCTAAGCACACTGGCAACAGTTTGAATCCTCACAGCCTAAAACATTTAAATTAAATTTAGTTGTAATATACAACTTTAGAATCTTGTTCAAGAAAAATGAAGCTTGGAAACAGTTTCCAGCTTGAGAAAATTCCATCATTTCTCTTTTTCTGCAGATGATTGTTCTGATTTAGGAAACAATATAAAAGATGTAAGGGACTGCAGACGCAATTTGAGGCATTTCAGATTGTTATTGCAAAGAGAGCACAAAGGCACTGTCTTCCTCTGCTTAAGTCTTCATTTAACAAAGTGCTTTATCACAATCTTATGGAGTGATTTAAGTAGGAATTTTGTTAAATTTGGTAGGAAATTTTTTTGCGTTTATCAAATCCTTGCAGGGGATTGATTTCTGTGTAATCAAATTCCTTTGTTAAATCACAGCTTCATATTTCTCATCTGAAGGTTTGAGACAGCTACTGAATTTTACAAAAGGCCATTAAGGGCAGTGCAGGGCAGGCAGTGCCTCTCTGGCATGAAGATGACTTTCCTGGCTCACTTTTCCAAAGGAGTTCCGAAACCTGCCGTGGAGTTTAACTGGGTACAGTGTGCACTGAGCTGTCAGAGCAAGCAAAACCTTTGGATCTGCACAGGGGCCACCAGCCAATGGACTGACTCCCCCAAACCAAGTTAAAACAGGAGTCAGATGTCGGAACCACCTTCTGGAAATTGTGTTTGTCTGCAGCTGCACAGCAGACTACTTCAAGTTGCTCCAAATACACGTGTGTAATGGCTTTTTTTATAGAAATTAACAAAAACTGTGAGGCCAAATTTCAGGTTTTAAGGTCATTGTAATTGTCAGGACAAATAATAAAATTTTTTATTTGTCTTTTTATTTTTCAAGGATGGAAAAGATGGTGGCCATGTTTCCATAACAAGCAAAGTGAGATTGTAGTGTTCCTGTTTTCTCAGCAGGAACAGTTTTCCTGTGTCACTCTTTCCACTGTACTGTTGACAGGTGAGCTGAGATGATGCTGTCTTGCAAACCTGCTGTCTCCTCACCCTCCAAAGTTTCGACTCTGGGGTAGATGTCCTGTGAGTGTGCAAAAATAAATCTTTTTTTTTCTTTTTTCTTTTTTTTTTTTTAATTCTGGGAAAATGGAGAGTAGAGATCAGCTCTGCAGTGAGCATGAAGAACTTCTGACTCATACCTAATTTGATCTTATCTAAAGCTTGTTGAGCTTAGGCGAATCCTAAGCATATGGTACCAGGAGACCTATAGGATGAGAATTGTGTGTTCGGAAAACTGATTTCAAATAGGAAACAGAAGCTCAGTGATACAAGTGCACCAGAGATAAAACAGGGTGGGAAAATATACACGTTCCTAGTTGAACTCCAAATATGAAAAGGAGTTTTTGTAGTCTTTGACTGACTGCAGCCCAGACAATTCCTTCTGCTGCTGGACAACCTGGCCTTCTTGTCAGCACTGGGAGAAGGATGTGGCCAGAATGAATTTACCAGAGAGGAGATGATATGTATGGGGAAAACACGCAGCAATTCATCTGTTCTGATTTTGTTGGTGGGGGACTGAAATGATGCATCTTGCATGGATAATATGGCTGAAAGTACTTTACATGGAAAATCCTGAGCAGAGCCTGTGTGAAGCATGTGCTTACTGTAATGATGTGAGCTGCCTGTAAAATGGAGTTCTGAATGTCCTTTCAAATATTGCCTGCACTATGGCTCCAGAGAAATTCATACCTATTGCTGCTGATGTGTCACAAGGTGGCTTTGACCCAAAAGGATTTTGAATTGCTTTGTGTCCTGCAGCTGCAAGTCAAACCAGGAGAACACACTGATTCCTGGGACATTCTGTGCTGGGAAGGCTCTGTGGGAGACTGAAAGATTGCAGATGTTATCGCAAGTGATCAAATCAAAAAGTAAGGTGAGAGGAGCGTTTAGTCCATCCCTTAGAAGGATAAAATGTTTCCTTGCAGCCATGGAAATGGAACAAGGATCAGCTTAATACTTGAACACTTGTACCCTAAGCTAAAAGGCACAAAGAAATCAATGTTTCATCGCATCTCTGTAAGACAAGACAGGGAGTGATTGGCACTGAGGTCTTGGTGCCTCAGTGTGGTGGAATCCAAAGATCCATCCAAGTCAGATCTTTAATTTCCTAGCAGTGGAAACCAGCATTTTGAAATCTCAGAATAGAATTTTGTCATTGTACCCCAAACAGGTAAAAGGAGTTTCCCAGAAAAAATACAATAAAAATTAATTTTATGTTACAGTATTTTTCATTTTTATGTATTTTATCATATAATTTTGCAAGGAGTAAAAGTGAATAATGTCAATTTACAGGAATTCATATTTCCAAATAAATAATAAAGGAAAAGTGGATGTTTATGTCTCCTAATTCTGGGACTAACAGCTAAGCTTATTTCCTGGTTATTCCCTATATAAGTGAGAAGAATTTTTTTTTTTTTTTTTAAATTAAAATGCTGCTTTGGATTATACTGAAATACTTCCTTTAAAGTTTGTTTTGATGAAGAAGATGTTGAAGGTATTGTAAAATTTAATTTAAATTATAAACATATTTCTTGCATTGTATTATATTAATTTTAATTTTCCTAAAATTTTTACTTTTGCTTTATTTAGGTGTAATAATGTTAATATGTATAATGCACATGCAATATCCATGTGTCCAGCTGTTTCATTGTCAAACACAAAGTCTTTTGGCTTAGGGAGGAAATAAAAGATGTTTCAGTGAAAATTTTATGTGAGCTTAATGATGGTATTTTTAAGGATTTTGAAATTGGAAAGTAATTATGCCTTTATTATGGCTTTTTAATAATGGCCAGGAGCCCCTGGTGGTCTAGTGGTAAAGGTGCCGCGCTATCACCGCGGAGACCCGGGTTCGATTCCCGGTCAGGGCCACTCCCGGGCAGGTGGGGCTCGTTAGCCCTTAAAGGCAACCCACCTACGTCCTAAGGACCTCACTGCAATGGCCAGTCTTCGTGAGCGAAGATCCGGGGAAGGTCTTTACACCTTCCAGCCTGCGCATTGGATTTTTTAGGTGAGACACAGTGTGCGCGGAACTGAGCCCACCCTTTAATCCTAAGGTTCATCTGCCGGGGCCAAGCGAGCTTGGACGGTGGCAGCGAGGTCCTTAGGACGTAGGTGGGTTGCCTTTAAGGGTTAACGAGCCCCACCTGCCCGGGAGTGGCCCTGACCGGGAATCGAACCCGGGCCTCGGCGGTGACAGCGCGGCGCCTTTACCACTAGACCACCAGGGGCTCCATGCCTTTTAATAAGGCATAATAAAATAATGTAAAATAAAATAACAAATAAAACATCACAAAATACTATTTTGAAACCCTCTAAATGACAGCTTTCTAGCATGCAAGCAACTGATTTGGAAATACATGTTCTGTGGACTTTTGTCCAATTGAGTTTTTCCCAGATAAACCAGTGTCAACAAAACATTACTTAGTTTTGTGTGAGCTTTAGTAGACAAAATAATTTCTGAAATTCTAAACAGAAATTGCAAAAATGCAGCTTTTTCCTCTGTCTCATTAGGTAATTTAGAAAAAGTTAATTTACCTCTGCCTCTTGTGATTTAACTGCTTGATCTTCCCATTAAAACAACTGCAGCACTACCAAATTTGACAGAGTTGCGTGTCGAGTGAGGATTTGGGGTTTAGGATAATCCCTAGAAGTGGCTGAGATGCTGAGATGGATGTGTTTTCCCAGAACACGTTTTTCTTTACTTGGAAAAGGCAAAACACATGAAGAAAATAAAACTCAAGATTTTGAAGATATCTTTTCTAGGACTTACCTGACTCTACTGTTCATCTGCATTTTTTGTTCACTTTTTTTTTAGATCTTCCGTTGATTGTAACAAAATTAAGTCTATGACATATAAACACATCTACCTATGGGTTACTGCAGTGTTCCAGCTTTATGTGATTGGGACATGTGAAGAGGGCTCAAGAGGAGTGACAGAGGTGCCTGGAGCATTGACTCTGGCAGTTCAGTGAACGTACGTTAAAAACAGTAGTGGAGGAGGATCAAACTGGCTCATACTTGATCAGGTGTGTGTTAGTTTTGAATGTTTGTGTCAGTACTGGCAGGTGGTGCTTTGGGAGCAGGGCTGTGAAATGTGTGCAGCAGCAGCAGCAGCAGCAGCAGCAGAGGCAGTTCAGAGGCTGCACCTGTCAGGTTTTAGCTGGTATCTCTTGCTGGTGGTACCTCCCATGTCTGGCTGCTTCCCCTCCCAGGGTCGCTGTCCGGTGCTCGCCAAAGGAGATGAGTTTCCTCATCTGTGCTTTGAGTGCAAGCACATGCTGAAAGTGGGAGGAGGGTTTTGCTGAGATGACAGAAGCATATGTGCAGATAATGTCTATTCTTGCATCTAGCTCTCTTCTGCAAAATGCCAATGGTGAGTGGTGGTAACTGAAGAAGAAAAAAAAAAAAGAAACCAAGCCAATGAAAACAGTGAGATAGATAAACTCAATTTTGTATGAGAATAGTTGTTATCAAGTTACTGTCACAGGATAGTTTTGCCTTGTGAAATTGCTTTTCATATCAGCTCTCTCTTTGTCTTGTCTTTCAGATCAAGGAGATACTGGAGCTTGCATTGTAGATTGTTACATTTATGGAATTCAGAATAAGGATAAAAATTTAGGTAAAATGATAAAAAAGTCAGGAAGGGGAATAAGCAAAGACCTGCTTGTGAGCCTTTACCTTGAAGACATGGCCATGCATATCAGAGGGGTGAAAGGAATCCCTTGGAGAAGACAGGATGGTAAGAAGCTCTCCTGAACCCCTGGATGTTCAACACACAAATCCCTGAGAAGGCCAGGATTTCTACAGAATAATTCAGTTCTATTTAATATCTTTAATATCTTTATTGATGATTTAGGTGAGGGAATTGAGTCCACCATTAGTAAATTTGCAGGTGACACCAAGCTGGGGAGGAGTGTCGGTCAGCTGGAAGGCAGGAGGGCTCTGGAGAGGGACCTGGATAGGCTGGAGAGTTGGGCTGATTCCAACGGGATGAAGTTCAACAAGGCCAAGTGCTGGGTCCTTCACTTTGGACACAACAACCCTTGCAGTGCTACAGGCTGGGCACAGAGTGGCTGGAGAGCAGCCAGGCAGAAAGAGACCTGGGAGTTTGGATTGAGAGGAGGCTGAACATGAGCCAGCAGTGTGCCCAGGTGGCCAAGAAGGCCAATGGCATCCTGGCCTGCATCAAGAACAGTGTGGCCAGCAGGAGCAGGGCAGTGATCCTTCCCCTGTACTCAGCGCTGGTGAGGCCACACCTTGAGTGTTGTGTTCAGTTCTGGGCCCCTCAGTTCAGGAAGGACATTGAGGTGCTGGAGCAGGTCCAGAGAAGAGCAGCCAGGCTGGTGAAGGGACTTGAGCACAAGTCCTGAGAGGAGAGGCTGAGGGAGCTGGAGTTGTTTAGCCTGGAGAAGAGGAGGCTCAGGGGTGACCTCATCGCTCCCTCCAACTACCTGAAAGGAGGTTGTAGCCAGGTGGGGGTTGGTCTCTTCTCCCAGGCAATCAGCAGTGGGACAAGAGGGTACAGGCTTAAGCTCTGCCAGGGGAGGTTTAGGTTGGATATTAGGAAGAAATTCTTTACAGAGAGGGTAATCAGACATTGGAATGGGCTGCCCAGCAAAGTGGTGGATTCTCCATCCCTGGAGGTTTTTAAGATGAGACTGGACGTGGAACTTAGTGCCATGATCTAGTAACAGCGGTGGCAGTGGATCAAGGGTTGGATTTGATGATCTCAGAGGTCCTTTCCAACATGGCTGATTCTATGATTCTATGATTCCATTAATTTTTACAGCAAATAAAGTAGTTGAAGAACATGGAAATACTTGGTAGAGGACACATGGCTATGGTGCCAGGTACAGAAAGCAAGCTGTAAATTTGTTATAACTTTTTCCTTACGTTTTAGGTTTGTACTGAAGATTAGTTAGCTCATGAACAGAAATTAGTTGTAATGGAAAGAAAAGAAGGAAGAGACCACACCAAACAAAGACTTTTCTCTCATTGATATTTCAAGTTGGATCTTCAAATCCTTGTTCAGAGTCTGACTCTATAGCAAGTAACTGTATCAGAGGAAGAAGGATAAATTGGACTATAATGTGCAGGCAAAACTGTGCATAGCTCATGCATAAAAGGATTCTGGATTTTGAGGTCTACTAAATCAATTGAGTTTTATTGCAGTATTTTTTTTTGTTCGTTTGCTCAGGAAGAGAGCATATATTAAATATGAAGACAGTATATCTAGGAAAATAATGATTTTATTAGTTAAGAAAGCAAGGAAACTATGTAATGCCCTAGTATTCCTTTAATCTGCTTATCCAGTGCTAGTGTAATACATCTTCCTTCTTTAACCAGGATTCTAAATGAATGACAGTCCCAGTAAATTATTGAGGCCCTTCCACCCACTTTATAGAGGTTACATCATCCAACAAAGATTTAAAAAATAATAAATGACTTAGGTGGACAATGAAATTCTAAATTTCAAGTATGAAATGGCTACCTTCATTCATGTAAATTATACCATGAATTGACTTTTTACTCTTAAGACAAAAATTAATTCAAAACAAATTTATAGCACTTCCTCTGTAGAAAATGTGCTGCAGGGAAAGGGCTGAGTTCACTGAATACATAAAATCCCAGGCCCCTAAATATATAATGCATTAATGCAAGATATCTTCATATTTATCTGTGCCAAACAGTCATGATGGCTTATTTTTTTGTCTGAAGTGTAATTTTTTTAAGCCATCAGCTGACATCATTTTTCTTTATTGGCTTGGGTTGGACTGTGTTCATTTACTATGAGTGGACATTAAATATTTAGTTTAAACACACTGAAAAGATCAATAAAAACCTTCCAGATATCCCAGCTTTCAAAAATTCCCATCTCTCATGAAAGATGTGCCAAAACACAGTATTAATTAATAGCCCTGAGTGATTTTAATAGAAAAATGGATTAGCAGAAGCTTTGAACAAACTTTTCAGTAATTTAATTTTTTTTAAATTTAATGTTTAATATAAATTTGATGTTGAGCAGTTCTGTCCCATACTGCCTGTATGCCTGCTTTCTGTTGCTGTGGTACAGCTACTGGACACCACACTGTGGAGCTACCAGATGCTGTGTAACCTGTTTAGGAGAGGTGAGCTCACTCTCGTGGTTTCACAAGTCCCTCTAAAGAGGCTTTCTGCCACTGGCACAAATGGAGGCAGGTGTCCCGAGGTCTTTCTCATGGCTAGAGATATAATCCAGAGATTTTCCCATGCAGGATTTCATGGCAGAGGCAGAGCTTTGAGAGTTGTGTGGGAAGAAGTTGCCAGTCTGGTTCCTGAGCTTGGGTCCACTGGAAGTGGCAGGTGTTCCTTCCAGCAGTGCCGCGCGGTGGCACATCCGTGTCACTCCGAGAGCGCCTGTGTGCGGAGGAGGACTGTGGGAGGAAACACCTGCTCAGCCATTTGAGCTGTGCTTCGTGCCAAGCCACGTGGAGCTGTCAGTGGCTTTGCAAGGCATTTGGTCAGTGCTGTGTACTCACAAATATTGCTGCTGTCTGGGCTGGATTTAATTTTGGGGGGATTGAAAGAAAGTACCTTGGGAAGGGCTGGATGAGGAGAAGACACATAAACCTTTCTTCCTGAGTCAAATTTGTTATTTTCACAAATGTGGAACACATTTGGTCTGGCATCCCATTGATTTGTTTACTGCTTTTGTGTCCCACATTTGCGGAGGCTTTCCAAACATAGATATTTCTCTCATCTGGCCTGGCTCTGACTACCGCACAGAAACCCCTGGATAGGTGGGTGGAGTACACATCCAGGGCATTTTGGGTGGGCGTGAAAGGGAACACAGTGAACTTTTAAAGTAACCTGGCCTGTACTTTCAGGCTTGCTCATGGCTCAAGTGTAAAAATTATGGGATTTGTTTGGGAAGTGATGTTAGACAGTATCAGCTATAAGCCCTTACCTTGGTTGCGCACAGCTCGCTCTTTACGTGATCTGCCCCTGGATGTGGAATATTACAGCACTGTTACGAATTATTTTGTCTGTGTGCTTTGGAAAGTATGCAGTATGGCTCACTTTCAAACTTCACTTTTGTTATAAAAATCAGTGGCTCCTAGAGTGACCTGAAACTGGTCAGGTAGGATTTTAAAGAGCAAAGAATTTCACAGATGGCTGATTTGTTTCTTCATTGTGGTATGTAGAAATAGTTCTGTGTTTCAAAAAAATATTTCCCCCTGGCATTTTAGATAAGACTATTACTAGTTTTTCATATAAACATAATTCCCAGTTTGGGTGGGATGTATTTCAGTCAAATAAAACTGAAAGAAGGAAGAAACCCATCCTCTCAGCTCAGCGTCTTTCCAGCCAGAGCCCTCTCCTCTGAGTCTTCCTGCTAACCACCATTTCAGCTGGTCTTGCCCTCTTCAAATATGCTGAGGAGTTAAGTACGTACTAGCTCCACTGCCCTAACACCTGACATATCTGCCAGAAGGGCTGGGAGATCTAAAGAGGGTATTTTTTTTCCTGTGTATAATCTGAGGCCTAGTGTACAGACCCTGTTATACTGTAGTCTTTCAGAAATGGATTGACTTTACTGAAATGCCTCTGCAATGGCCCAGAAGAAGACAATTTTCCCCAGAAGCAGTTGCCTAGCGTGCATCATTCTTGGCAGTATCTGCAAATAAACTTCTTGTAATTGATTTAATAATTTTCAAATAAAAAAATTATGATAGCTGTGGACAGCTATAAATAACAGAAATGAAACACATTATTTGCACTGCGCCTTCACATGCACTTGTTTAGCTCTTTCTGCTGTTAAGTTAAAACATCTGTTTCTATGGAAGTGGAGCATTCCATGCAACAAACACAGCACTGGAAGTGACCCACATATTAAATGACAACATTTGACAAATTCTAGCAGTTGATTACTGGGGAGGAGTAGACTGTGGTTATAATCAGAGTAAACCAAAAAAATGTGTACCTTTATAAACCTAGAGTTTAAATGAAACATCTGTACTAAATCATGTTTGTAGAACAGCACTGTAGCCAACTACCAGACCGTATGATAATGGGGTGTTTTTAATGATCCCTATTTCCATCGCATCCTCCAAATCAGATCCAGACTGTGCCCACTGGCATGAATTCTGCTGGAAACCAATTGGGATAGTGTCAGGCTACAGTGAATATTGTAAGTTTAGATACAGATACCCATAACATTTAATGATTCTAGTGCCTTATGGAGATTATAAGCACAGGTAGAAACTCAGGTGAATATTAGCAGTAGTTTTGTAGGCTACAGACTTTTCCAGTCATGTTTTAACCCCTGGAAAAGGGGGATATGTTGCAGTGACGGTGGAATCTTATTTGTAAGGAAATATGAGAGTATAGCAAGAAAGTATTAGAATTACAGCAGTGGGTCAGCTGGTGATAAACTAAGACTGCTCAGTCTGGCACCAAACCCAGGTTTGGCAGCTCACTTAAAAATAATTCTTTGGGTCTGTGAAACTGGTATGCAAAAGTCAAGTACAATTGTCTTTGAGTGCTTTCCATTGGTGTTAAGGGGATACAAAGCAATGGAAAACTAGTTTAGTCCATCTCTTTATGTAGATTCTTAAACCGATGTTCATTAATAGCCTCTGAACATACACATTTTCTTATTACTGCAGAATATTCTGTGAATTAATTAAAAACCACAAACAAATCCCCAACTTTGTATTAGCTTTACGTAGTCGCTACAATCTTTCAAAACCAGAAAAAAGCAAATCTACTCTGCAACTAAACTACATTTTTAGTTTTAGGTGGCCTGTAGTAAAAAATTGCTGTTGCATTATGAAGACCTGCTCATAATTCCTTGACCAACATGAGTGATGCTCAATAAAACTGAAATATTGAAAGAGTGAAATATTTCTGAAGTGATGATAAAGAAATAGTAGTTAATTAGGACATTTAAGGTTCTCATTTGGAACAAGTAGATGAGTGCTGTTTGGCAGGGAAAAAAGGACAGGCTGCATTAATAGGGAGCAAGTAATACAATGAGTGGTAGCATCTAAATTTAGCATTAGCAAGACATACCTAAAATACTTTAATAATCAAAGTATCTCGTTGATTAGAGCTTACCTGTCAAGGCATTATGTCCATCAGGAGTTAATGGGATTCTAATTTCATAGAATCATAGAATGGTTTGGGTTGGAAGGGATCTCAAAGATCACCTCGTTCCAACCTCCTTACCAAGGGCAGAGACAACTTTGACCACTCAAAGCCCCATCCAGCCTGGTCTTGAGTGATTCCATGGGTGGGACATTCACAACTTCTCTGGGCAACCCGCTCCAGTGCCTCACCACCCTCACAGTAAAGAATTTCTTCTTACTTCCTAATGTAAGCCTACTCTCTTTCAGCCTAAAGCCATTCCCCCTTGTCCTGTCACTACATGTCCTTGAAAAAAGCCCCTCTTAATTTCTGCTGTAGGCTCCCTTCAGGTACTGGAAGGCTGCTATAAGGACAAGGGACGAGTTTTTAAGATAACATGCAAGTTGTAAAATGAGGGGTTAGGGAAAAATCTATACAGTATTCATTTAAAATAACAAGTTGATGGATTTGGATGGTCCGATAATTTTAAACATTCTATTTAAATTTGCAAATAGTGTATGAGAAGCTTAACTATTTAGACCACTGCCACAGTGGAAATTGTGGATAGTAGGCTACTGAATTATAGAATAACAACAGGAAAGTGGACAACCAGTGTCACCAATGCCCTTAAATATACAAGAAAATCTGAAATAAAAACTTTGATTACTTTGAAATAAACACAAAATTGGGAGGTGGGGAGGTGAGGTGTGGGGAAATGTTAGAGCTCAAAAGACTTAGAAATACCAGATCATCTTTGGGTTTATATTTTATTAAAAAGTCTTCATAGATTTCTAAATGTTATTCTCACAAGGGACTATTAGATCATCTCACCTGACTTGATCTTGCATAAAAGCAATGTCTAGAATGTCTAGAGAACCTCTAAGAGGGCTTTTCCTCATTTGGTACTTTATAACTAATAACATACAGTGCCTTTACACAAAATGAAATGCTTTGTCATATAGATATTTGATGAAATAATTCTCACAATATTTCTTGCACACCCATTTTGATGATGATGTTTATTTTAAAATCCAGTGCAAAAGTATTTACCTGAGTTTCAGTTCAACTGGTTTGCTTCTGGTCACAGCATTCCACAAATAAAACTGCTTAATCAGGACCATCTATATTTTCCCTATTTTTTGGCCTCTTTCAATATCAGGCCATCAGTATCTATTTCAGTGTATTACTTTGTCTGCCATTTATAATGGCACAGATGAACTGTTGTATAAAGTTGAAAAAATATCTCTGAACCTGCCAACACCAGTGTCTCATTTCTCAAGCCTAACCTTTTGGTTTGGAAGATTTTTACAATGGTTGTATGTCTGACTAATGAAAGTTGTCAGATTAATCTGCCTCGTCAAATATGCTACTAACTAAAATTCTACTTATATTGAGGAAGAGTGTTCGTAATTGATGAAATCTTTCCAAATTTTACATAAAGGCAGTTTCAGAGGGTTTTTCTACACCACAGTGTGGAGGCTGCAAGTTACATGCTATATGCTTCATCAGTCATGAACAGAAGAGCTTTACAGGAACAGTAAATAAGAGCTAAATTAAATGGAAGGGGTATTTTGTCCAGATAAATTTTAAGACACCTTTCTTAAAAATACGTTAGGCAGGTAATCTCTCAACAAATGCAGCCACATCTTAAACTCATGATTTTTAGAACTCTCTGGTATGAAACTCACTCCAGCAGACAAATTTTGACTTTTGTAAAGTCAGTGAGCATGACCACTACCATTTTGTAACTCTATTGCATTTTTCTTCTGGTATCATGTACAATTACTTAATTCTACTTTGCCATTTGTATGTCGTGTGGGATCCTGCCTGTATGGCATGGCAGTTGAAAGTCTGGCACACGTTCTGGACAGCTGTTTTGAAGTGAAGGCTGAGATGCGTGCTACATCTGGAGGTGCTGAGGTTTGAGCGCAGACAGTCAAAAAGTCCAATTTCTCTTTAAGGATGACTGGGATAGATTTACAGTATCTAAGCTCTCGTTCAGGAAGGGGACTTCATAAGGACCTATTCAGGCAGATGCCGTTGCAAAATCAGAGCTGAAGACTCTATGGCACATTTTGTGATACTACAGAATAAGTTAAACAAAACCAAATTAAATCTTACATTAGAGAACTCCTGAACATTGCCTATGCTACCCTGAAATGGCAGCCAAAAGCTGTATGCTCTCTGTCTTGTTTTCTTCTAATTTTTAAGATCATGGCTAGGCTTCGCGAACGAAGATTTGAGAAGGGCTCTACCCACGCTTGCTACAAGCGCACTGATGAATTTTTTTTTTTTTTTTAAGATGTACTTTTGTTTAATTTTACTGTATGTCAATGTAAAGTTGAATATAGACTTCATAACAAACTTTGTGGATGACTGGAGAATTGCTAAAATGGTAATACTATCAATCCCCAAAAATTGAAGTCTAATTAATTAAGATGCAGTGTGTCTTAAAAAGTAGAGTGAAAGGGAAGGGGGTTGGCAAATTGGTTTTTTAAACTTGGTTGGTTGACATTTTTGTTCTGGGAAAAGGATGATCCTAATATCATTGATTTCATTTCCTGTCCAGCCAAAACTTCTTAATGCACACATTTGTGTCACATAAAACCAGTACATTCTTATAGTTACAAGAAATCTTACATTTTTGATGACATTATAAAAACACAATCAATATTACCTGATTTCAGAGCAAAGTAGAAATTCACTTTTTGCACTTGCGTATTTTAAAAATACAGGTGCCCAAGTTCTTCTACATACTGCAGACTTCGAGGAGTGATGCATAATTCCCAGAGATTTCTGGTTTCTATTTATCGATCTAGAATGTTCCTCCTAAACTAGAAGTATCATGGGTATGTTATGATGCATAAGAAGGTGATAGGATTGGCTGGGAAGGTGAATGCTTTGGTTATTGACATGTCCTTGATTCTTTCCATAATATTTTCACCCTTCTGGCTTTTTGAGACACGGTGCTTCCAACAAACTGAGTGCCAGCCTTGAATACTGAATACATCTCTGAGGCAAAAGTGGGGTCAGTGGGAGCTGAGGATCATTCATGTCCTTACTATATCCTTCTTCAAGGCTGTGTTGTGCCATATAACAACAGTCTAACCTCACTGTACCACATTACTCAAGGTGGATGGAATGTTCCCCAGCTGTGCACAGTTCCACAATTCCCCTTTTCAGCAGAGGACCTGGCAAGGCATCAAGATGGCCCTTTTTTCTCCAGCATCAGCACATCAGTGCCCAGGACAGTGAAGCTTAACAGGATCTGGAAGGAAGAACAGAACATTTGATAAAGGATGCACTTGGGATGCACTTAGAAGCTTTGGTGATGCTCATTACAGAAAATCCAGACTGTGCTTTAAGTGGTGATTCCTACTGAGTGCTTCCTTCTGTGCCTGCAACAGAGCATATTCTTGGTTCTGGTATAACATTGTGTTTATTTTTTCAATTTCTATTGCAAAAACTGTATCCTAAGTAGGCTTATTTCTTCAATCATCTACTAAAATCAGCTTTCTACCTTTCCAGAAACATATCACATTGGTTAAAACATATAATACTGTGATAACCTACCTTGATTAGACAAACTTACCAGCATAAGACTACACTGAAGAGCTCCACTTATGTCATATCTATACAGAAACTGTAGGGTGGGCCCTGGGATGTCTTGCTGAATACTCTGCAAATCTTGCATTATGTAAATTGAAAAATTTTTGGTAGCTTCAGGTCGTGAACCAAAAATCTGATGGGGATCATAGCAGTATTTTAAAGTCCTTCAGAGAGCAGGCACTCACACAGCTCTCTCTGGTCCTTCTGCTTCATGTCTCTGATGTGCTGTGTGTAGCTTGCATTCAGTTTATTGTCCCTCTCTCCCTCATTACTCTTCTGGTGTCAACCAGAAGCCAGCTGGCTGGTCCACCCTTCTTCAACTCAAGGTTACTTTGGGGAGTACCAGAATAACACAGGACTGTCTCCAAGAGGCCCAGTGTCTGCCTTTCTCCAATCAGGCTTGAAGGACCTGCCAAAGAATTCAAATAATATCTTGTTTTACAACCACAGAATGACATACAAAAAATTCTTCCCCTTTCCGTGCTGGAGTTGATACTTTTTATCTACAAAGCCTGTAAGACATGGCACAGCCATCTCCCCTTTGCCTTCCCCCGCTGAGTCTTTGCTGTGTGCACACCATGCAGAGGGAAGTTTGTGTGATACCATCTTAATGTACTTGAGCTCAGCCAAATTCTGTGTGAGGCAGAGACTGAGGCCAGGAATGGAGATTTAAGAAAGCAAGCTCTGGAATCACCATCTGTGGAGCTAGGCCCTAAGCTGGAGGTACATGAGCAGCTCACTGTAGCTCTAATGGGTAGAGGTGGATCAAGTGATTGCTTCCTACTGAAACTCTTACGATCAAGGAAAATGCTGTTCTCAACAGCATTGCCTTATCAGGGAGTTCAAGACAAGTCTAAAGCAGCTGAAAAACCATATTCATAGAGAAGGAATGAAGATGTCTTATATCATGGGTTCCAGCTTTTCTGCTAGATGTTCTTTTCTCCAGCAGCATTCTCGTGACTGCCATAGCAACAGGTTCAGAATAACGCACTGACCAGTTTCCAGTATTGCTTAATATGAACTTTGGAGTGGCCAGGCTGGTTTATGGCTCAGTGCAGTCCAGCATGGCTGCAGTGCCCAGGAGAGTCTGGTCCTCTCCCACCAAATACTTGGTTCCAGGATCCAATATGTAAAATAACACTGTTCAGCTACAGCTGCAAATGAGGGTTGTTACTTTATGGTTGTCAATTGCGTTTACTTTGAAAAAAGTGTTTTAAGAAGAAAAGTGTCTAAGATAGTTGTGCTACAGCTCATAAGTCTTTTGGTGTGATTTGTGAGAAGAGAGAGAGAGGGCCATCCTCAGCCAAGACCTATGGGCAAGAAAACTCCTTATCCCAAAAATTCAGGACAGGGATGAACAGCAGCAGCAGATGAAATGAGCATACACTCAGTAAAGTGTTTTAAAATACCTTCTTGCAACTAATAATTTTCTTAAACCTACTGTGAAAAATTTATAATTCTTTCTCCATTTCCTCCCCTGGTAAAAGGTTGCCATAATCCCTAAGTCTTGACTGACTGCTGTGTGTATTGTATGTACATTATAAGCTGGTTTTCTGATACTGGTTTCCTGTCATTAGTCAAATGTCATTTCATCTGGAGCAGTGGCTGATTTCCAGATGAAAGGTAAGGGCTCTGGTAAAAAGGATGGGCTAATCATGTTTTCACACTGGTGAAAATCAGGAGGAAATTCAATTCAATATAGTTGTTCTGCATTTACATCAGTGCCACTTCACAGAATCACAGAATCACAGCACATGCCGAGTTGGAAGCGACCCACAAGGATGACTGAGTCCAACTCCTGGCCCTGGACAAGGCCATCCCCAAGAGTCACACCATGTGCCTGAGAGTGTTGTCCAGACACTTCTTGAACTCTCTCAGGCTTGGTGCTGTGACCACTTCCCTGGGGAGCCTGTTCCAGTAAAGCTACATACAAATGCATTGTTTTACAGTGGTAATTTTTCACACTAATTAGTGAAAGTGGAATAGCAAAGAAGTCCTGTGTTATGTGGGGATGCTCATTAACCAGTATTTCTGGTTTTTATTATCTAGTTTTTCAAATTCTTGGAAAATAAATTCTCTCTGATCTTCTACATGGTTTAGCAGAGAAAATGGCAAAAGATGACACCTGGGACTTCTTTCTGGATGTTAGGATGTTTGGAAAAACCTTTGGACTGGAGATCATGAAAGACATTGTCAGAACTGTTTAGGAGTACGAAAAAAATACCAGGTTGTCTGAACACATTCACAAATCTAATACCTTTAGCCCTTTAATACAGTGGTAAGAGTCAAGGGTCTAGTTAGAAATATTTGTTTAAATACATGGCTTCTTGCCAGATATAGTGATTGTCATATACAGAGAAATGTGAGTGCTTGCTGGGAGGACCCTAGGGTGATCTGAAAGACTCATTTTACCTTCCCATCTGGCACAGGGCTCAAGGGGGTTAAATGCATATCCCTGCTGAGCCCAGATCTACCCTGCCCGTGACAGTAACAGCTTTGGTCCGATCAGACTGTCAGTGGTTGTGGTGTCACAGTCACATTCCAGCACCATCATCCTGCACTGAAGAGCAAACTGTTGACAGAAGTCATAGGAGAAAAGGAATATGAGAGGATTACATCTGGGTTGACTGTAGGGACCTTGTATTTAGTTGATTTTTATACCATTTTAAAACTTTCTGTGTTAGAGAAAAGATGTTGAAAGGCAAAAGAATAAATCAGATTCTGTGCTTGAAGTATTTATTGGAGAGACTGAAATCACTCCTGCTGCAGTTCCCTGTTACAAAAGATATTGCAATAAGCCTTTCCAAAGATTTCCCTCGCATAGGCATCCAAGGGAGAGTGGCAGCATATGTGCTTAGTAAGGGTTAATATAGTCTGGCACAGCTAGGGGGGTAATTGAAGAAGAAGACATTGTAGCTATGGCTCCTGGTGAGAAACTCCTTTCCTGGAGTGTGCTGGAAGTCATGAGGCCAAAGGCCAAGTGACTTCATTCTTCTCAGAAGAGGCCATGACACACATCCTGGAATGGCACATGGAAATTTCAAAAACATCTTACAGGGGCAGAGGCCTCCTACAAACAGCAGTGTGAGCCCCAGGACATTTTTCACTTATGATTGTCAGTTTAATAACCTGGCACATCTCTCTGAACAATTAGGGGACAGATACTCAGCTAATACTTGTAGATTGCCCCAGTACAATCACATAGTTTCATGCCTGTCTTTCTACAGCCTTTTAAGATCATAAACCCAGGCTTTTTTGCCATTCAGTGAATTCTAAGTGCCAGCCTGCAGAATCTCAAGTCTGCTTCTCAATAACCCTGATAAACCCGCATATCTCTTACATGAAGGACGATCCTTTCTTAGAACTGATGTCTTAAGGATTAGGTTACAGAGAAACTGCACTCCATATGGGCAATACAAAATAAAATCAAACACAGCCCAAAGTATAATAATGTCAGAAGAGCAATAATTTGATATGAGGTGGCTTGTTACAAACTGCAGTCTATTTGCAACAGAAGTCCAATCCAACTTCCTTCTCCCAGGTCCTGGAAGGTTCAAAGGCTTGATTAGTTATGGTCTGTACAATGCTCTAAGATTCTCATGTAGTGATCTGTAAAACAGCAACTCTTTCATTTTCTACTACAAAATGATGCATTTATGCTTGTCTGAAGCACAGAAATTAGGAGCCACTGGAAAATGTGAGATGGACATCTAGGAGCTTGGGTATTAGTTAAGGTTAATAAGCAATGAGTACCTAGTTATGTCTTTCATAACACACCTCTACTTTTCATGAAAACAGGCTATTGTAGCAAATAACTGACTTCAGTGGAGTTATTCCACTTTGTACTAATAGGGGATGATGGACATTCTACCTTCTTAACAAAAAGAAATGCTTCCTTGTAAATTCATAACACGATGATTTCTAGGAACAGTAAATGCATTTGTTTTTTCAAAGTCTATCTGTCAGTATGACAGTATTGCAGTAAACCAAAACAATTACCTAAACATTATGTTATTAGAATTCATATACATCTACATAAGCATTAAAAAAAAATACAGAAAAAAGATAGTAGTACAGTACAAGACTCCATCATGTCCATGATGCCCATGTCCATCAGTATAACTGATTAGCTTTGGAAAGCATAGATGTCCATGCAAATGAAAAGGTTTCTGTTGGCTAAATTCCCTCTTTTTCTTTACAAAACTTTATAACAAATACATGACCTATTTTTTCCTCTGATTCATAGTCATCTAATGGCTAAATCCATTTTCTGTTGGTGCTAAGTGTGCTCATTTGCTGGTGAGTGACCTGAAGCCATGGTCCACACTCTTCAAGGAGCCTCCCTTTCAGAGGACAGACAGATGGTTGGTGGCTTTGTAAGGTTTGCTGCAAATCTCAGAGCCCTTTTGGGTCTTTTATCTGGGAACAGTTTCATCCATGTAGGAACTTGGCATCAGGGTGTACCACAGAGGAGAGCCTGGCACCAGCCTTGTAGGACTGGGGACTAGCTTTTCTGGCTAAAAGGTACAAGGAAATCAAGCTCTCACTGGGAAAGGATTTCTTAGCTCTGGAAAGCCTGGGGGGTTTTTTGTTTATTTATCTGTATATCATGTTACATTCTTCAGAAATGCAATCATATCTAAGCAGAACGAGTGCAGTGTCTTCTTGTATTATACAGATTTTGATGCTGTGTCAAGACTTGCAATAAGGTTGGAAAATAAGGTGAAAAAATTTCCTGCAAGTACTTGCTCACCTAGAAGAAAAGTATTGGAAGTCTGTTATAAAGCAATGTTGCAATGTTTTCAGAAAAGCAAAAAAGCATTTGTTTTGCCTTGCTAGTGGAGCAGGAGCCCAGCATTGAAAAGCTAATGGGAACCCTCAACTACTGTCAGCTGTTATACTTTGATGACTTCAGTAACAATATAAGGCAGCTGAGAGTTTCCCATATGGGTCTTTGCTTCCTGCTCTGCTACTGACTTATTATATTGACAGTCTCATTTTACTAATTTGTGAAGAAATGCATGCAACAGTGTTTTTTCACAATTAATCAGCAGTTCCCAAAATATTTGAATATCATAGTGGAATACAGCACTAATAGTTGAGGGTGGTTTTTAATGTGGTATTAAAATCAGGATGTTAATCCTTCTGTTTCAGATCAGTCTTACAGTTAAAATGAAAAGAATGTGCACTACCATCTTTCCTCTTTGGATAGCGAAATGTATTCACCTCTACTTGGAGGAAAAAAAGCCATGAAATAACCATAAATTGCTTCAGCAAATTACAGTCTAGACTTGCTGATTTCTTTTAACAACACAAGATATCAAACCCATATGCAAGCATTATTGTAAACTGCTGTTCCTAAATGCCTGTAAATGCATTGTCCTGTAGACTAAGTATCACTGCAGCCAAGTAATTACTTAGATTTAATGTGGAATTTGTAACAGGAAAGGAGTATTCACTGTGTAACTTGTAGTAGTCTGGTTTTTCTCTTCCCCTGACATCTTTAGACAGTGTGGCTGGGTCATCACTATCATTTGACAGCAATGCAGCTTGCAGAAGATGAGAAGGCAATTTGTGGTTAGGTAACACCGACACAGACAGTGAGCTGTGTACCTCCAACAGGAAAACGAAACAGGAGTCAGGCTGCATTTCATTTTTAATCCTTTTTTGTGGTTATCCAAGTTTATCTTTATAATTCGTAGTACCCACAAGACGTACTCATTTCCTTCAGAACAACAGCTATGGAATGATGGAGGATTACCTTTGCCGTTTCCAAGCGACTAAACTTTGCCTCCTTCTAGATGATGGTGAAAGTTGCCACTGACTACAGTGTTCTTTCTTCCTTTCTTCATGTTCAGCCAAGCACATATACATCAAGTACAGGGCAGTCACAAGTTCACAGTAATTTCCAGTGAAAATAATATGCAAAAAAAGAGTGAAAATAACAAAGGTTTTTACAAACTATTCATTGTAAAATAGGTTGGTGCAGCTATTCAAGATTTTCAAAGCTTTGGGTAAAGTCACCCGATTGTATTGTACCTCTAACAGTGGCTTCTTCAGCTGGGACCTAATGGCTGTGTTACTGGATAGTTAATTTTGGGAACTGGAACTATTAAATGCACAGAGTAATTGTGATATGGAATTTCCGTGGTAAATTAGTGGAGTTCAAAATTAAACAAAAAATGTCACACACACACACACATACACACACACACACACAATCAAGTAAATCTGTTCCCTACAAGTGAAATATTGCCAAAGTGCATTGTAAACATGGAACAACTGCACCTGCATACAAGGCATTACCACTCCCTGTCTGCTGCAGTGTAGATTCTGTGGTATGTGTTTGTTCCCTCATGTCCTACATGCATTGTTTTCACAGAATACACAGGCAGAACAATGAGGCCAAGGTGATATTCTAACCAGACTGCTTCTTCTGCATGCTGACCTTTTAAATGCTCACTGAGTAGTCCAGCATCTGACTAACTGCACTTAGCTCCTGCAGGAGTTATCCCCTCAGGATAAGGCAACAATTTTTGGGAGAAATTTGTTATGCACATAGCAACAAGGCACTTGCAATCTTCTTTTTACAATCACTTTTTCAGTCTTGGCTTTATCAAACTCAGCAGATAAATAATGTATGCCCTTCCCATTTCCTATGTGAGATCATGAGTGAGGAGCTGCTTCTTGACAGATGTCCAGGGAGTATTTTCAGAAGTGTTTTTTCAGTCAAATGTAACCGTTATAGCCGTCTAGTCAATTTAGCAGTGGCATCTCAGTTTTCAAACTTCAGCCAGGTTTCTCATAGCTGTGACTAAAGAGGTTCAGTTAGAACTTCCTAACAGAACAAAAGAGCTCTTTTTCTCTGCTTAATATTACTTCAACACTTTTTTTTGGTTTCAGAAAAGCGAAAGGCGGTGCCTCTCAAATGGGGAAGGAAAAAAATGAAGACATTTTGAGAGTCTAAAGAGAGGAATGTAAAATGAAAATAAGTATGGCACAAATCCTAAGGTCTTTGCTTATAATTATTACAGACATTTAGGTACAACTTCTTTTGGTATACATGAGATATCAGGATTTTGGGCAGAACCTCTCCTACAGAAAAATAAAAAGGCATTTGTGTTATTGAATAAAGAGGGAAAATGAGAACAGTAAAAAGGCACTGGTAGAATATCCATACATACTAGGTTTGACCTAGATTATAAGTTTCAGTTATGTTTGCTAAGAACTCATATCATTAACTATATGTAAAAATACAAGTACTAAATCCACACAAATTACAAACCAAGAGTTACTCTCATACCAACTCTAGTACCTACCCTAAGCTGTAATTTCTAAGAAACTTAGACATTCCTTAATTTTTACAGTCATGAAAATACTAGTTTTCTTGATTACTAGCAGGGAGAAGCGAGACAGTAAAACACATTCTATCTGGACATTGCCCACTTTAATACAGGTTGGAACCATCTCATTTGAACTTTCTACAAATGCCTAAATATACCATCCCATTATTTTATTAATACATAAACTGTGCTTCATGCTTCAGGATCACAGCAGAGCACAGTGTGCCCCATAGGATGACCTAAGAAACCCTGTGTTGGTAATATACCATGTTCTCTCTTCATAACACAATTATGAAATGCAAAATGTCTGAGAGGTAAAAAGACAACAGTGTATAGCTCTTGATGACAATATTAACATTTTGGGCAGTATTAACATATTGCCTCTTGCTTCTGATTTACTGGAAAAATATACTGGAGTGTGTTGCAGACCCTTGCAATTTATAGAAATAAAAATTAAATGTATTGAGTAGGATCAAGTCTAGTAAATTCAGGACCAAATAAATCCTATCTGTGGATCTCTTCAGTATACTGGTGAACAGCAACTACTTCATGAGATCTTACATTTTACTCAGTATTTATTTAGGTTTACATTTACTGACAGTTTAGGTAAAATGTTTTACAATCTGATGACGAACTAGTAAGTAAGATGGCACTGAAGTTAGTGATAAATTCCCTTCATCAGCAGAGACTTTCTATCTCACTCTGATTTTCAGAAGTAAAATATTTTTTGTTCAATAGTTTGAACTACTTGGCTGAGAAGTGGTCCAGTAGCAACACTTAATGTATGGTGAGGTGCACAGTAGCTATTTTTTATGACAACTTTTGCACATTTTTAGTTCAGAAATAGTTTGTGGTTCATGTAATGGAATAAGTTCTTGTTCCTTTCCACTTAATGTCCCTGGGGTTTCTAGCAGTGATACCTTTGAGAAGAATGTTGTGGTTGAAACTTTCAATTGCTGTACTAATGCATTTCTGGTATTCATTGTACAGCTACTGTGCAATGGAGGGGAAGACAGTAACAACTATTATTTTTAGCAGCCATCCATTTGCCAAGCAAAGTGCTGATGACTAAATAATTTGTTACACATGCACTGGTCCAGATTCTGCTTGTCTTTTGCAATCAAAGCTCTCCTTGATGCATCTAGGAGAACTGAGATTGCAAGTATAGCCAATTCATTCCTCTAAAAATTGAAGGACATAGTTTTCTACTTTTCTACCCATTGAGCATGAGCGTACCCTGGAAATAATACTTGTAGTATCAGTCAAAGAGTAAAAAAAACATTTAATGAAAGTGAAAAATTTTCCCTTAGATTTATAACAGGCTTGTTCAGCCAGAAAAAAATATTAAAAATGAATACTCAAAAAAAAAAAGTGCAGTGACAATCCATATTATCATCTAAAAGCAAGGATGCCACAAATCCTCTGCCACTCACAGGTCAGTATCTGAGCTCCTTTCCTTTGATCTCTGCCATATCCCTCAATTCACATTGCTGGTAGTCTCATTCACTCTTCTTCTAAATGGTATCCAGTGACTCTATCTAGGTTAGTAAATCAAACACTGTTCCCAGGAAATTAACTGCCTCCACTGCTAAACTGCCAGAATAGTCCCTGGGATGGCTGTGTCCAAGGCTAGCTAGCAATATCTCAATTTTTTTTGCTGTTTGGATGCGGCCGCCATGTCTGACCCCATCAGACCACAGCCTCTGAGACCTCACCCAGGTAAATGCGGTTCTTTCACCAAGAATTCCAGCATATGACAGCCTGAATAGCGTTGCCTACAGCCATGGGCTTCTTTGTATTACTAAAGAAGTACATGAAGTCTTAATAACCCCCATAATTCTCACTACAAGGGGTCTTCCACCAGAAAGCTCTCACATCCTGGCACCTGGATCTGAGTTCAGGTCCTGGGATTGATTCACTGGAGGCAACTCCACTGTAGGAGTATCATGGAGACTTTTATCTCATAACATCCAGATGGTTCTTATTATAATAAGAGGTGATCTAGTGACAAGCTCTCATTTCTGCTTCTATGATGCCAGTTCATCAAGAGATGTTATGAGTGTAAATGACAACACAGTATGGTTTCTTACACTAGAGAGGAGCTATTAAAATATATATCTTCACTATTTTTCCCTCTCATCACGTAAGCTGTGTTGCTCCCTTGTCAGATTTTCCATCTGTGGCTTGCTTTCAGAATCTGTAAGACAAGCAGTTGTTCTGGAAGGAAGGGCTGTTGACATCAAGCTGTGTTTAAGGCAGGTCTAGAGTGCAGTTTGAGATTATAACTTCCCTTATTCTTTGGTTCTTTTTAGAAAAGTTGTAGTTAGACAAAAGGCAGTTGATTATTTTACAGAAGTGCTTTGGTTCCCTGATAAGTCTGGGTGCATAGCTACTCACAATCATCTAGAGATATTAAAATTTAAGATCTGGAGATGACTGAAGTAGAAATTTTAAAAATTATCATATGAATTTCTTTTTTGTGGCTTTCAAAGAAGTTAATTTTTATAGATCCTACAACAGTGCTCTACAAACACATTATGTATTTTTACATTCACTGCTGCCTTTTCCAAAAATGGCAGTTTCATGGAGTGGCAGATGACTAATAAAAAAAGACATACAGAGGAAATAGTTGAAAATAGACGGTAGAATTCATCATTGGACTAAAGGAAAATTAATGCATTTTTAACTCATACTTCCAGCCCAATCTCATTAAAATACTTCTCTAGTTGGGTATTTGCTTGATCTTCTCACAACGATATTAGTGTAAGTAATTTTTTATTACTTTGGACACAAAACAAAAGTAGTGGGTGTGTGAAAATATCTGGACAGAATATGCCCTTGAGTTTCCAAGGAAGGTGAATGTATGCTTACACAGTTTTGGAAAGGCATAATATTCCCTTCAACACTGTGCTACTGGCCTTTACCTAAATTTAGTCAGATGTGAAAAAATACCAAAGAAGTTCTTGCAAATATATTTTAGCATAAAAAGTAGCTTATTACAGAATTTAGGAAAAATTTCCTTGTGCTTATCAGCCTATACAGAAAATTCAATTATATACATCCTTTTGATAGTAGCTTGTGAAGAACTATATACTAAATACATCATATGAGCACCTCATACAATTTATTTTTATTTCAACTGGGCTGTTATAAAGGTGGGTCTACTTAAGGGTTCTAGCTGTGCATGCACAGTAAGCAATGAAGAAGCTAATCAGGATGCCAATAGGGTCTCCTCCATAGGGGCGCTGAGGGTTGATTACCTGCCCTCAGGAAAACTCTCTCTTGGATACTTGAGTGGACCTGGATAGATGGAAGTCCCTTCCTTTTAATAAAAGGGACTCATTATAGAACAGGCAAGAAATTCAGATTATCAGTGGCCCATTTCATACTCAAACCAGTACGGTTATCTCTGTTAATGCGGAAGAAAAGCTCTGCAACTTTTAGATTTACATTGTCAAGTGCTTTACTTATATTTTTTTTAAACAAGGAACCTTTAAAGATTGCCAATACCTGAGGCCTTTAATTAAGGACAACAGCAGGCAAACAATAGAAAGAGAGAAAGGTTGCAGGAGGTCTGGTTTCTGTGGTTGTTGTGGCAGATTTTTTTCTGGTAAGACAGGAAAGAGAAGACAGTAGCTGTTAGAGAAGGGGAAGAGAACTGGAAAATTGTATCTGCACAAAAGAGTTATGGGTTTAACGCTACCACTGAGCATTAAACAGCAGTTTGTGCCATATCTGGTCATCTGACAGGCCTCAAGGAAGAGAATATCCAGAAGTGTGTCTGGAGTCCAGAAACTGAGAGAGGCACACAGTGAAAAACAGGAGAGGAAAAACAAGATTTGTGGACACATATTGATGAGAAGACCCAAAAGACCAATCTGTGAGTGGTACCAGTGGTACCATCATCTGACCAGGAGGTCAACACACTTACTGGTGTATGTACTTTATGGTAGAATGAGGAGAAACAAAAGATGGAAGAGAAAGAAGATTCTGTATCAGGAAGTAGAGAAGAAATATGGTGGGAATAGTCAATAGTCACAGCTTAAGTAGAAATCATCAGGATATTTAGGAGACCATCAGAAAGAACAAAAGGCAGAATGATACTCAGAAAGCTGGGAGAAGAGAAAAATGGAACTTAAAATCCAGGATAAGAGAAGGCAGGTCTGCCTTACAGAAGAGTCCTTGTTAAAGGTTAATAGATGTGCAATGGCAAAGGACAGAAAGGTAAGAACTGAAGGATGGGTGCAGTGTTAGTTTCAAGCCTTAGAATAGTAGGCCAGCAGGCAAAAGGATCCTTGAGGGACCACAAAAAGTCCCCAACCCGTCACCACTTTGGGAGTGCTATGGCAATGTTCCTGTTACAATAGATGTGAAATGATTGTATCAACTTAGAGAAAATATTCACAAAAGTGCTGTAAATAAAAGGACAAAAATTAGTCATGTGGTATGAAGCAACAACTATAGATTCATCAGAAGAATTTCTTAGAATGTGGACCAAATGTTTGTGATGCAGGCAGACGGTCAGAGAGCTGAATGACTTTGGTGAGTTTGCCAAGATGTTCAAGCCAGAAGATCTGCAGCACAGTGACAAAATGGGAGACATTTGGAAAATCCATTGCCTGAGATGATCTTCTATTCCTCAGTCAACCTAAAAAGTATACCCATCACTCTGCTATTGAAGCACACAAATTAGAGAGCACAAATTAGAGCACACAAATTAGAGTCACCTGCCAACAGAAGATCATGATCTGAAAGCCAATCAAAACTATCATGTGTTCTTGAAAAACCCTTACATGTATTAGTACAGATTTTTGATGCTTATTGAAAGTTGTTAACCTCTGAGTGATAAATACTGGATCAACTCTGGCATTCAAAGAATAGGGCTTACAAACTGCAGTAAGGTCACAGGTGGTACAAATGAACCCATTATTTGTCCTTTCACCAAAGAAGTCAGTGTGTAAGTGAACCATAAGAGGTTCCTTAAGGGCCCTGAGGACCATGGAGAAAGCTTATGAGCATCAACCTGGGAGGCATTGGCAGGATATGCAACATGTGTGTTTGGAGCAGATAAGACACACAGACCCTTGGACAAGCTGAGGTCTTTATTCTTCCCACTAATAACATTCCCAATAAGGTGCAGGTGCCTCCTGTTATTTTGAGGAATTCCATCTAGCTTCCTCTGCCAGGACTTAAGAAGCCAAATATGCACAAAGTGCATCCACCCAGTGCATACTATTACAGCCTGTAACAGTTGCAGAATGGTGGTGGACAATTCGCTGGAAAAGCTGGAGGCAGGAAGGCATGGCTTCCAGAGTCACTTGAATGCCAATATTATAAATACTATATATATGATGATGACCTGATTTACCTTTTTACAACACATGGGAAAGTGGAGGTAATTTTATTTATTATTGGAATAATATCTGGATACTGATGAACTCATTAACTGATCTGAAAATCTGGAAAGGACTCCCAAAGGCAATGCAGGTCCTAGTTCAAGAAACTAGGGAAATTAGGAAAGTCACACTGGAACTTTAGTGTACAATAATTACAAATTTTTCAGGACCACTTTATAGTCAATAGCATTTTTATAGCACCTTTTTTTATTGAAATTCTTCACATTTTTTTCTTGCTTACTTTTTCTGCCTTCACAGAAAAGCATGAGAAGGACAAAAACTGTTTTACAAAAAGCAACACCACCTGTTTTATTATATGAAATGTAACACATATACTTCTTTCTCCTCTGCATATATACACCAAATAAATATAGCCCATATGGCACTCTGAGCATGTATATGCTGCTCACATTCATGCCACACATAGTTATCCTTTCAAGAAGTCACCTGCTAACTTGTGCTATTCTGGAAACTGGAAGTGCTCCTACTGCTGCAATAGCGCACTGTGGAAGATGCTGATCTGTAGGACAGATGTTATTCCTGATAAATTCTAAGTCTGATAGTGTATAAAACATTTATTTTTCTGCTGAATTAAGTATTGATTTAATTGGAGTTTTTTCTGTCTCCAATTTTGAGATCAGAGAACACTATTTCTAAAGCTTGTACATATTGCTTGGTGGTTTGCAATATTTCAGTAATGTCTTGAGGCTTTCTGTTTCATTGCAAATGCTTTTATAGCAATAAATTGTTCAACAAACACTGAATTTTATTAAACTGGCAAAATAAGTGATAAAGAAAGCTAAACAAGCCCACAGTCAGCTGTGCCAAAAATAAACAAATGTTTTCTTTTAAATACTAAAATAATGTGCAAATGAGGCTCGACAAAACAAAAATGCAGAATAATTCCAAAACTGAAGAGTGTATAAAATTAAAGTTCAAGAGCAGAATAGTCACACTATCCAGCTGTAGTTCCACTACAGAAGGGATTCAACATTCCGTGTGTAAGGAAATCCTTCGGCCATTTTCTCCTATCCATGGGCACAGTGTATTGCTCCTTCAATAACTTAACTGAGCCTCGCCCCTGAGCTGGAGCAGAGACCCTCCTTTTTATAAGCTTTTTTAGGGTTAATTTTCCCCATCTGTATTCACTGATATAGAACCAGAGAACAGTTGTACCAGCACAACTGAGGATACACTGTGCCCTCAGGGGTGAGACAACAGGTCTGGCTGGACAAGAGAGTCAACTCTTTACACCAGTCTCACTGCCTAATCTTACATATGGTGTAAATATGGTCCCCCTAGAAATTATGCCCTCTATAGTCTTTTCCCTCTGCTTTCTACTTTCCCTTCCCATCTTTTCTCCTGTGAATAAGTGTGTAAGAAGAGGGTAAAGCCTTGGCCTTGCAGTTGCTGAGCTTCTACAGCACCCAGGTAATGACCATCAGGGTTCCTCCTCTGGTCACCTGCAGCAGCACTGCCATATTCCTGTTGATCAGCAGTCAATTCACCCCACAAAACCCCACGTGCTTTCAGTGTGAAACAAAAATAGTTCATTCAATGTTTTGTTTTAAATTAAATAGATATAGTTCCTCCTTATTTCCTCCTCTATCCTGTCTTGAGTATTACAAAGCAACAGTTTGCATTTTATGGTTTTATCATGACTACTCATATCCAAGATGGGTAATGCAGAGGTGAACACTGAGAGGCAAAGCAACTGGAGTCATATTAGAAGGTAAGTTACAGTATTCTTTTTCAGTTGATTAATAGGAAGTCATAGAAACATGAACTCTATCTCCTAATGCAATCATTCCTATTTTGTCTGTTCTTAATACCCTCCAGTGACAAAGACTCCATAATTTGTCCAAGCAGTCTCTTACAACATTCAGTTACCTTCATTATCTTTTTTTCCTTGGTGGATTGCAATTTTCCTGAAAGTGGGACATGGTTATGGCTGATACAAAAGATAGATCTCTTTGACTAGTCAGGGCTCCACTGCTTTCTTTTAAGTTGATCATCTTCTTTGGAACATATATGTTTCAGAAGTTCCTGACTGGAAAAGCACTTCATGCCAATGAAGAACTTTCTTCAAAGACACTCTTTTACAAGTCTGATGACTGCAAAATATATATAGGAACAAAGGGGCATGATCATTTCCTTAACTCACAATTAGTAAATGTCTAAAAACTTGCAAATGTCACTTCTCTACAATGGTGAGAGAAAGGAAGAACATCATAGGGGTGAAGAAAGAAGATGCTCAGGAGATTTGTGTTGAGAACTTTAATAGCCCATTCCCTAAGAGAGAGATATTTCCTAAAAGCAGTTTCCTTTGTCCCATTTTCAGTGGCTGCAGCACGCTTAAGCAAGGACAGGATATATTCCTCTATGGAGAGTTCCTCTAACTAAACACAGACATTGTCAATGAAGACATCTGCAGCTGAGTTAGTCCTCTTGATTCCCTTTACAGTTAATGGAAAGAAAGATCTGCTTTTGGTTGTGATTCAGCTTATGCCCTGGACACTTTCTATAGGATGAGATGCACCTCATAAATGCATAGTTTGCTCCACTGACTATAAATTGAACCCGAGATCAATAGGTTGTATATAGACATCTAGACTGCATGCATTTAAAGTGAAGTGAGAGGAACCCTTCTACTGCTGACTCTTAACAGGAGCAGTTTCCATGGAAGGAGTCATATTATTTTCAGGCAAAATCACAGCCTTGTTTTGATTAATTTTTTTTTTTCCTAAAGCTGCAGTCTGTTAACACTTACTCATGCAGACTGTAATGATGTATTGTATATTCTTTTTAAATCTTATGTAACAGTTCTAGTGTGTAACAATGTCAGGATAATTAGAATCACAGTTTTGACTATTATGAGGCATTTTGTACTTGGCCTGTGCTTTAAAATGCTATTTCTGCCATTTGGCAGCCACATTGCCAAGGATGTGGGGAGATGTGTAAATGATTCACTAAAGATTCTATCCAAGTCAAACCTAGCGACACCCCAGGAAAGTCAGAATCCTCTGTTTTCATTATCCATCCATGAGAAAACTTCCTTCCCCCTCAAATTTTTCTCCCAAGATCAAGCAAAGAGGATAGAAATTGGGACTGCCTGGTAGCTCGGGATGCGACTGCGGCTGTACTACAAAAAGCACCTGCCAAGAAACTCCCCAGGCCATCTCATGGAGCAGGTTCAGAGCACACGGGTCTGCATTTGTTGAGGGACACCTGTTATTGCAGTGTCCATATTCTACTTCTGCTCTTCAAGTCTGTTTCTGTCTCCACAAAGAAGCCCCAGCTGAAGAACTGGATGAAGAAAACTAGATTAGTGCTGAGAGGGCTACCAAGTGTCTAAATTCAGGATTTTGTAGCAGGGTATGTAGTGAAGTAATTCTTGACCCTCTAATGAATTTCTTTTGATTCCTAATTGAGCTTTTTTCATATGTTTGTTGTGCTCGTGGCTCAGTAAAATAAAAATACAGTTCAGGAGGCTGCTGCTAATACTAATGTGCTTTACTACTGCAGTGCTTGTGTTCCCTGTAGCTCCTCCACACATGCCTCATTCTTTGGACTCAGACTCTACCTTTCTAATCAGTGATTTGAGTATGAGAGCAATTGGTTTGACTGGTAAAACGACAACTAGCTGACAGCGTAGAAACTCATAAAAGTTACCCAAGCAACCCTGATCAGTTTGTAAGGAAAACAAGGGGTTAAATGACAAATAACAAAGTATACACTGCCACTAAGTTTCTAAGAAGTCAAGGCAAGAAGGCCTGGAATACCTAGAAAAATTAATGTTCAAGTTTGACACCTCACAAGCTTATCCAAACCACAGCAGGACCTGGCAGTGTACATTGTGATCAGCACGTAAAACTAATGTGTGTGAATACCAAACACCAAGATGGTTAAAACCAAGAATAAGGAATTTTAATTTAGACAGACTGTGCATAAATGGGGAGTAAGTCCTTTGTTTTGCTTTAGGAGTTCAGGTAAGTTACATGGGCTCCCTGCATTTTGATTTTCTCATCTCTAATACCAAACTGAGAAACATGTATACAGAAACTGGTTATTTTCCTCAATATGAGGTGATGCCTTGCTCAAGGAACAGCATGGAAGCCATTTCTGCATCTGCTGAAGCAAGAATGGATTAGCTGTCAGTGACAAGCTGTCACCATCGTTTTGCCTTGGCAGGTAGGATATCCAGGCCCTGTGTCCACTACAGTTTATCTTTCTTTTTAACAGTAGAAACACAAACCACTGTATCCATGAATAAAACATACTGTCCTACAAAGAGGTCATTTCCTCTTCAAGTCCAGTGGTTGTCCAGACAAAGTCATCTCAGAAACACCACAAAAATAATGAGATGTAACTGAACACAAGGAGAGAACTTGGGAAAGGGAACAAAGTTAATAAATAAGGATTGGGAGAAAGCACAGGAGAATTCTTTGTGAGACAAACACGTAGTTCTGAAATGAGAAGATTTTTAAATGGTCAGGATGTCAGGAGGGCGTTAAAGAAACATTCCAAGAGCAGACTTCAGCCCAGGGAGATTGCTGTAATTCCCTTAACTTCAGTACAATTTATTTCAAGTCAGTCAAAAAAGACCCCAAATGTATATGACACACTACTGCAACTATGAGGAGATGAGTTACCGGGATGGGAGCTGGAGAGGTGAGTGCAGGCGGGAACATTTGACCCTATTTGAGTGCAGGCCCACAGGCACACAGCTGCCTGCCATGACCCCACCATCCTTGAAGGAAATCCATGGAATCTGCTCAGCTGCAGACCCCCAGCCCCGAGCCCTCCCTCTGGCTCTTCCCATCCACCTCTCCTACAACTGCTGGCTTGGGAGCGCTGGCACGTCTGCTGCCCTGGGCGAGGAGCTTTCTCCAATCCCACTGCTTCTTGTCCTCTTTTCTTGTGCAAGAGAGAAGTTCTCGTCCCTGCAGCCACCTGGGCAAGACATTTATTTCTTCTGCTCTGCCCTCAGAGGGGTATTGCTGCTTGCTATGGCAAGCATGAGACTGCCAAGCCCTGCAAGCCTGCTAAGTAGAGTGGGGCATCTGCCTGGGAAATGGGATAGAAATTGGATAAGAACTGTGGCATTAGATCAGCCAGTGATGTGCAGAGACTGCTCCCTTCACACCCAGTGCAGCTGTCATGGAGCGCTGGGGTGGTAGGGCCTGACTTTGCTCCCAGCAGGGCTGGCCCCATTCCTGGTGTTCACTGGGAGTGGAAGGAGGCCAGCAGGAGTGGAGGCTGCCCTGGCCTGAAGTCCCCTCCTCACCTCCTGCCTGACCCCAGCAAAGGCTGCTCCTTACTGTGAATTTGTTCACTTTAGCTATAGGAAACAGGAGCTTCCAGCACCAAATTTAAGCCTCTGCACCATATTACAATTATTGTATTCTTACACTTCTTTAATGCCCACAGGCACAGTTAAGCCTCTGCAAAAATTAATTAAGCACATAGAGAAGTGTCTCTAAGGACAGCAGTTTCAAGCTTGCCAGTTACTCAGCTAGTAAACATGAACATGTTGAAGCACATACTACCTTACCATATGGACTCAGAAACTTGGATCTGTGGTGTTTGTTCATCTCACTCCCATTTTAAAATCAGTCTCAGAAGGCTCTCAGGGTATGGTTTAGAGTATCAAGCCATAGAGGAAGTGTTTGACTTGCTTAAGGATTGTTAACATTATCAATTCATCAAGTTGATTTATATTTCTTGTTTTCCCCAGCTTTCCGAAAGTGTCTCTCTTTTCCTTTTCTCATGGCATGGTGAATGATGTGATTCTGGCATGTTCCCCATTTGTGATTGTCAATAGGCAGGAAGATTTATAGTCTAAGAATTAATGGCTATGGTCTCCTCTTGTCCTTTATCATAGGAGTCAGAAAGAGGGAATTAATTTTAAATTGACTGTAAATACTAACGCTGAATTAAAAATTCAAAATCATACTGCTTTGCTGTGTATGTTCCAATATGTAATAGTTTATGCTGGTCAAAATGGTATGAAAATGCCTCAAACTTTTCAAGATGACTTACAAAATTTTACTTGGTGTTTCTTATTGTGGTGATGTTGTGATAAATCTTAAAAGCATGTTAAAATGTTCTCCTCTATATATTACCTGTCATAGTAATTCTCATAAAGCAAACATATTAATTTATTTTCTTACCTATTTTTTTTTTTACTTTGGTAAGTTTTAAATTTGATCCAAGAAAATATTTTAAGTTCTAACACTAACAGATGAATGCCAAGTAGGGTCAGACTCAAAGGCACCTACATTTAAGTGTGAAGTCATTAAACTGATTCACGATTCAAAAATTTTGAATTCCCTATAATTTTCATCCACTAATTTAACTTCTGGGACTGATCTTTAGCATCACTAAACAAGATAACAGTATCTTTAAATGGTCCATACATAAAACGACATTTGTCCATATTTTGCACAGTGGGAAAGTGCATCTTAACAAGCAAACGAATCATTGATTCACACAGAAGATAAACTGTCACTTTATTCATTCATGACATATACAAATCCTATACATGTACATTTTTCTTTGTGTTGTGACTATACTGGAGTTATTTTCTCCTATGTCCTACCTACTTGACCAAACTAACACCCCATCCCCATTACTGAACTAAAACAGGTCCTAGACCCTATTTATGAGGTGCTGAGCCCAAATGTCTCTATATGCCACATATCCCATGCACAGGACACAGATGTCCATGTTTTGCTATATTAATAAGCTGCATATTAAATTACTATGTTTTTCTTTCTTGGCTGTTATCGCTTTTCTGAACCATAATTCTGATGGGATTATTGTTGAACTAACTGATTGGTTTCATAATAAAAGAGAAAGGTTTTTTAAGTAGCACACCAAGAAAAAAGAAATATTTTTTTTTTCATTTTCATTTGGTAATCTGTAGAACTAGATGTGTTACCCACAAAAAGTAAGTGGTGAGTTTTCTGCACTTTTAAACAATCCCCTCAAAAAACCTGTGCATTTCCAACTTAATATGTGAGATTGGGACCACTGCTTTTCCACTTGGTTCCTGCAGAAGTGGCACAAGAGCAGAAAATGACAGATCCAGAAAAAAAGATTTCACATGATTATTCCCTTTTTAGAGCATTTTGAGCTTTATTAACAAAACACTTTAAACTTTGAATTAAGTGATGAAGCTCCTTGGCATAAGAAAACAGCTTTAAAAACCACTGGTTTAGTTTCCAAGAAGAGAAAGCTTAATACCAAAAACATTCCTGTTTCCAACTATAACAGTATCTGGCATAAGGGGATATTGTAACAATAATTCCCGTCTCTTGGTGAGTGTGGATGGTTTTCTACTCCACAGCAAGAGCAGAGGTATGCAGTGGAAGGGTCAGCCTTGAGCTCGGCAGAACACGGTGTATGTGATTTTAGGCAAGGCGTTCGAGACTATGTCCAAGAAAGTCAGCAGGCAACACTTACAGTGCATAACTTCAGGACCTGGTCTCGTCTTACAGTGCAGGTGGAGGGCTGCACGTCTCGGGAAGGAATCCAGAATAACTGGGGAATTGCCTAAATCTAGCTAGAAGAGAGATCACAGTTATTTCTGAGAACAGTAATGAGACTGAGCCCCTGTGGGGTACTGTCTCCAGCCTCTTGCCGAGATGAAGTTGTGGGCAGGTGCAGAAGTATAGAGCTAGATGTCCAGGGAACACCAAGTCCAAACCTCTCCCAAACACTTCAAACACATGTTTCTGAAATTTCAGCTCCTTCAGCACTAGGTGACAGCTGACAGGGCTTTTAAAAGCATCAGAATTTTGGATTTATATGCTTAAAAGTTCTGTCTGTCCCACATTAGGCATTACTGCTAACTCAGCAATCCAGCAGCACTGAACTCTGCAAGTTAATTTTTTATTTTACCTCAGCTATTTCAGTGTTACCCCGTAATGCACAAGAGCAGGTGTGTGCTAAATCCTTTATGGATCTAGCCTGTAACCATTCCATATTCATTCTTTAACTTGTAAAACAGGAATATCAGTTCCCTACTCATATACTACGAGAATAAATATATAAATGTTTTTGGAAGCGTTCAGATAATACAGATACTGGCATTTTAAATTCAACTGGAAGTACAGCTGCGCTACATAAGGTCTAAACAATCCATTCACTTAGAAGATCAAAAACCACTTTAGAGGAAAGAAAATTTAGGCATACACAGTATTTTTAGACCACCATTTGAATTCTAGTTGAGGCCTTTTAGCTGTCAAAGTTGTGACATTTAATTACACTGTAGATAGTATTAAAAATTAGTAGTTTATTCTAGTCTGAGGAACAAACATAATAAATACAGAAGCAGTGTTCTTGAATCTACGGTTCATTTTGTTGATGGAGTTAGAGGATTGAGTATGGAGTCTGAGGCATTTCCCATAAGAGACCCTGACAGAGTTAAATGTCAGACAATTAAGTTTCTGGTGCTATTTTCTAAAACCCAGTTCCTTTAGCATACAGAATCACACAAGCAATTACATTGGAAAATATCTCCGAGATCAAGTCCAACCTATGACTGAACACTACTACGTGAACTAAACTATGCATGAAATTAAAAATCCATCATCTTTTTTTTTTTTAACATCTTCAGTGGAGATTCATTTATGTGCTGAATACATTTATCCAATTTCAACAGTGAAATCGGGATTGAAATGGGGAGTCTCATTTACTCAGAAACCACTTTTGTGGCTGGTGGTCGGCAGAAGCCGTGATGTCGGAAGGTAAACAGCGGAGAGGGCACAGACCTGGGCACGGCTGGCGGCCCACAGCCCCACTCCTGGCTGTGACCCCCTCAGGGCTCCCCCGACCCGTGGACAGGAATTTGTTACGTGGAGTTTCACTGCCCATAGCGGCTCTGGGGCAGCTGCAGAGAAGCCGACAGCTCATGCTTGCCGGGTCGTGCCGCCTCCGGGATCCCGGGGCAGGAAACGCCCGGGCACTTCTCCCGCCGGACCGAACCACACCGGGCGCCTCCTCGCGCCGCGTGTTCCAGGTGCACAACCTGGACGCGGCCAAGTTATGTGGAATATAAAGCAGGAAATTAACCTGCAGCCCTCAGCTTGGGCTCAGAGGTTTTAACCCCGGCAAGGCCTCTCGGCCCGCGGGCGAGACAGGAGCGGGGATCGCGCGGGTGCCCCTTCAGTGCGGGGCACAGACCGGCGCGAACACAGACCGGCACAGCCCCGAGCCCCGGCGGGCAAGCGCCGGCTGCCTGGTGCTCCGGCCCCGCCAGCTCGGGCCCTTCGGAGGCTCCCGTCCTGCGGGGCGACGCTCCCCCGGCCGCGGCGCTGCGGGGACTGCGGGGGCTGCGGGAGCGGAGCGGGAGCGGAGCAGCGGCACAGCGGGCGCGGAGCGAGGGCGGAGGGGCCCAGCCCGGCCCCGCTCCCGCCTCCCGCCAATGACGGCCGGGACCGTCAGCGCGCGCGTCACGCGGCGGCCGCCAAGATGGCGAAGGTGTCGGAGATGTACGACGTGACCTGGGAAGGTAACGCCGCGCTCCCCGCCCGGGGCAGGGGCCGTGCCGGCACAGACCGGCCCTCGGGGCGCGGGGGGGAGGCGGCGCTCCCGGAGCCCTTCAGCGCGGCGGGCCCGGGGCGGGCCGGCCGTCCCCAGGTGGGCCCGGCGGCCTGGGTCGAGAGGCGGCGGTTCTGCCTCCCCGGGCTGTGGGCGGCCGGCCCGCCTGAGCGGCCGGCAGTGCTCGGCCCCTCGGTGCCCGGAGGTCCGGCGGTGAACGCGCACTTCACCCGGAATGCCCCGCCGGCCTCCCCGAGCCTCCCCGCCGGCCGCCTCCGCTCCGCGGGCCCGGACTCCCCGTCCCCAGGGCCCGTACCCCCCGTCCCCAGGGCCCGGACCCCCCGTCCCCAGGGCCCGGACCCGCCGTCCCCAGGGCCCGGACCCCCGTCCCCAGGGCCGGACCCCCCGTCCCCAGGGCCCGGCGGCGGGCGCTCCTCCCGCTGCCCCGTCTCCCCCTCAGGAACACAGCGCCTCCAATAGAAAATGGCCTCTTGGCTGGCTCAGCAGTTTGTGTCATAGTTCATTTCTTGGTGAACTGAAAATTAACTCGGTATTTTCGTTAAATTTGATGATAAGCGTTTGTGGGGGAACTCCCAAGAAGCTCTGAAGTGACACAAAAGTTCTTGAAAATCCCGCCCTCCTGGGTCTTTGGAGCTTTCACGTCTGTTTGATCATAATGGTGATTTGTTTTTCATATATCAATACTGTTTGAGGTTTGCTTGACATTCTCAGTGGTCCTTCATTCATAACCAGTACGTATTCACGTGTGAGCTCGAGACAGCACTCAAGCCCATTGCAGTCTCCTATCAGTAGTAAATCAATGGTTCTCCATAATTTTGGCTATAAACGGGGAACCTTTAGCTCTGTACTGTATGCTACAAACATACAGTAGAGAAGATAATGCAGAGAGAAGCTGTGTGATCTTTGGTTTTGTATTTATTTACTACCAATCTGTGAAGACACGATTAATAGAATAATTCCACAATCATGAATCATTGCTTAGTTTGGCTTTGTAGATAAGAGGAAGAGGATGTATTTTAACAGATCGCTGTAAGTTGCCCATTGAAATAGTGCCTAGTCCCTAGCAAAGAATTTGAACACAGTTCTAGGAATTTAATGTAGCTCATTTTGAATCTCTAAAATGCTCAATTCCTGTGAAACCAAGTATGTGCCTGATATTTATCTAAAAAATGTCCTTTATATATACTCAGGCCTTTCTAAACAAGATGTTTTATACTTACATACTGCTTGAAGATGAATATGTGATTCGAGGTTGGGGAAGTAGAATACCATGAGACAAATGAAATTGTTTGTGCTTTGCTTTGGTTTTCACTCGGGTTCTTTGAGACAGAGGTTGGAGTTCAACCATGATTAAATTTTGTTAGGTAGATGTGTTGTACAGGTGGTTAGGAAAAGTAACTGAAAATAACTGTGTTTTCCACTGTTGAAGCTGTTGTCTTTATTTTTTCTTTCTTTACTTTCTTGCTGTGACTGAAGCTTTAAAGTGTATTTGGAACTCTATGGAGCAGGAAAACCTCTCTTTTAACTTTAGGGTCTTGATCAGTGGACTTAGATGATCCAAATATGGATTCGGGATGCTATGATCTTAAAAGAGAAACTTATATATGGTTATGCATCGTATATTTTACAGCTTATTTACTTGAGACAAAGGTGATATGTGCTCCTTTGTGGTCACTGTTGCTAATTATCTATAGAAAATGGCACATTTCCTGCTTCCTTAATGTATAAAAGAAACTATGTGGAGTGACAGGGAGTCAAGAACTGCAGGTCTGGCAAAGGAGCATGATGTAGTAAGTTAGCACATCAGATGGCAACTGGTGATGCACAGCCTCTTACTAGGAGTTTCTTGAGCTGCATAGAACTTCACAAAGTAAACATTTGTCGTATTATCAGTGGCACATGGAATATGAATTTGTACCATGAGTGGAAATGTTTGAAAAAAAGGTGAACAAACACCTGTGTAACTTCATTTTAGGAGCAGGTTTTGGAGCACACAAGTTAGTCTCTGTGCATAGAATTAGTGTGATCTGCAAACAAGCACCAGTCGTGATAGTAAAGAACTATTAAAATAACAATTAGCTTTCACAGAAAACGCATCTGACATATTGTCAGAATTGGACAGAATAAACTAAGTTTTCTTTACCTTGCACAGAAGCATCATGGCATTAAATCTCAAACCCTGTGAAAATGAAGCAGTGACTTTCAACTAGTGATAACTGAGCTTTGTGGAGATCTCTGAGTGCTGTCACAGCAACTCTCATTTCAGTCAGTAATTGTCTTCCCTGGGTATCAATACCAAAAAGAGAAAGGAATGGCACATTCTTGAAACTAGATTTGTCTTTATAGAAATTGAAAACAAGTGAAAAGAGTATTTTTTTTAAAAGATTTTTTTATTAGGTCATTATGCCTGTTGATTAAGTTCTCTGTATTGTTAAATTGTTAAGTATTGGTGTTTTCTGTATTAAAAATTCCACTACTTAAGTAGTGGCACTTTTAGAGTTTTCATTACATTTCCACATGAGAGATACTTTTTTGAAGGAATTCTTCTTAACATTGTATGTATGTGAGGCCATTTTCTTGCAAAAGGATGCATCTGGGAACATGTTATATATGAAAAGGGAAAGTTCTTAAGGAATTTAAAAACTTCCACCCTTCTGTTTTTAATGTCTCTAGTCATTAGAGTCCACTTCAGATGAAAAAATTGTTTCCTTCCTATGACTTAGAAACTTGATTCATATTTTGTTTGTATGGAAATCGTTTTATCTTCATCATAATCTATGTGCAATTAAGTGTTGTTGAGGTGGGTTTGTTCTGCTCTGTGCTGTCTTTGCTTTCTTTTAGCTATTCCTAATTTAGAGTTGTAATCAAAGAGACAGATCAGTTTAATCTGGGGTTTGTATATGAATTTATGGAGTTACAGCAGACAAAGGTGAGATGCTGGGATTTTTTGCTGTAGTTGAGGCCCCACTGACATGACTTGTCAGAGTTATCGTCAGCATCTGCAGCGTCCAGCTGAGCCGACTGTGCCTCTGCCTGCCCCTGCCATGTGAGAGTGGACACAGATGAGCTGTGGTAGGAGATCTGGTGGCTGTAACAGAGCAACAATATACAAATGAGCTCTGGAAATATAATGGCTGTGGGCTCCCCGAGAGACTACCTTGACAACTGTATGTCAAGGTGACATTTTGGAGTTGTCAAGGGATGTCTCTCCAGCAACAGTGGTAATGTCATGCATTTCATTGAGTGCTTTTAGGTGTTGAGGACTTGAAAACTATGATCTGACTCATCAAGGAAGGTATAAGTATTTATAGGAGTATTACTTCATATCTGGTTGCACAGGCCAAATGAACTGATGCCTTTAGAGACTCAAAAATAAAACCCAGGTTGTGTCTCTTGGCTTGCAGTAGACTGCTTGCTTGCTTTTAGGAAACAGCAAACATTGTAGCAAGTGCATCTGCTCCTTTGAACTTGTATGGTTTTGATTTATATGTGCAAAGATTGCCAATTGAGGAAAACCCAAGTCTAAACCCAATGTATCAAGTGCTCAGCATCCGCCTATATATGTGACAGGAGAAGTCGTAATTAAAACTAGACATTTCTTTACCGTACTTTTTTTTTTTTCCTAAAATCCCTAGTTGCTCCTGCCCAGCCTTGTATTATATGTCTCTGAGACTTAAGTTATTGTCTGACTCTTTGGGATAGCTTTCTTAGTAAAAAATTCATTGTTTGACAACATTGTTAAAAGCCCTGTGTAAGTTTTACTGTAGTTTTTAGTGTTTTCTTTCTTCTACCTTTTACATAAAATTCAGTATTTCTAAAACCAAGAAGTCTTTCAATAGATTCACATTAATGAGAACCTTTTTTCCCACTTCATTTTTCAGTCATCAGCTGATGGTCTAATCGCTGTCCTACAGGTGCTTTTTTATTGCTGTAAATGCCGTACTTGTGCGATGAATGGTAAATGTGCATTCTGTTAATACATAATTCAGACTATTCCATTTGGAATCACACTGGAATGAAGGCACTGATAATTTCCAAGTAAATGAGTGTGTGGAAATCAGACAGCTTATTTATTTTTAGGCATTTAGCTTGTCAGCTTTTGTGAATGTTTGTGTTCTCTCACATTCTTGCTGTCTAACGTTGAATTTCCAGGGACCATCATGTGTCTAGAACCATTTAACTTTGCCTGTGCCTATGAAATGTAACACTGTGGTGGTTTTGGTTGAATTTCAAAATACAAAATGTAGCACAATAACGGTCTTATGAGCGATCCGGGATCACTTCAGGTAGATGGAGCAACATTCAGTGCTTAATTTTTAACTGTCATTTACATTAGTTGTGTTTTGAAGTACAAGAAAAACTGACAGTGTTTAGGTCTATCATTATATTTGTTTTTCCAGCTGTTATAAAGTTTTTAAAAAGTATTGGCAATAGTTATCCTGGTACCTTCTTATTAGTAAAGCCACTATATAGTAATGAAAACTATTTTCCTTATGTTTCCTCAAAATCTGTTCTTGTATACAGATCATGTATATAAATGTATGTGTATATAAAATCACATTCTTAGCAATTTCCTTGTCCAGAGGATAAATAAAGCCTAGGCTAGATAGTGCTGACTTCATGAATGTGCCCGTTCTCTTGGAGATCTGACACATAGTAAATGTACTCTTGGAACAAAAATGCTAATGCTAAACTAAACCATGTTTTCTATCTTGCCTAGATAAACAGTGATATTTTCTATACCTTTGGGCATTTCTCTGGTATAGAAAGCGTTCAATTCCATGTCTACCCTTCTTGGAGCTCTACAAGTGTCTAGGTTCTTTTTAGAGTGGAAGTTATAATAGTTTTTCTAATACTTCAAGTGAAAATTTATTTACATGTAACAGAAATGCAATTTTAGTGTCATTTGTAAATGTGTGAAACTACTTGGAAGAAATCTCTTGTAGCCTCTTTTACCTAATCATGGATAAATTTTATTTGTGGGATAACTGAGTACAGGGTTTTTTACTGCACGTGTTGCTTCCATGAGAGACTGCAAACTTTGAGGGTAGATTGATTGTATTAGAGCATGAGCACAGTTTGTGTAATAGGGTTTCAGAGGTCTGGTACACCCATCTGTTCTCTAGTAGTTTTTTTAATATTAGTAGAATCACATCTGTAGGTATGTTGCTCTCTAGACCCATTCTTCCTATGCATATCTTCCAGAAATCACATTAAAATTCTGTTACTATCTGTAAATATCAATTTTTTTCTTCCCTTTGCCCACAGATATGCGTGATAAAATGAGGAAATGGAGGGAAGAAAACTACCGAAACAGTGAACAGATAGTGGATGTTGGAGAAGAGTTAATTAATGAATATGCATCTAAACTTGGAGATGACAGTGAGTAAACAAACATTATTTTAAAAATTTCCATTCTCTTATTTTTTTTTTTTGTCTCTGTTTTATTTAACAGTCTTTGCTTTGTCTTTCTGTATGTGATGTTGATAAAATATATATTACTTTCTTAGTCTATTAGGCTACCATAATTCCAAGAGTTTATTTTTTTCTCAAATATGGGCTGCAGTGAAAACAGGTGTTAAAAATTACCTGATAGAACTGTTAGCTTGCTGTATTTGTAGTTGGACCATTATGTGATAACTTTTTTGTTAGTTAAGCCATTGTTTGTCTGATTTTCTGTTCTTCAGCACTGTGGCAAAAACTGAAAAGTGGCTGTTCTGCAGGTCTGATCGAGGAGCAAGTCCTAATGGGAATCTGTTTAGAAGATAGCAGTTATAGTGTGGGAAAAATAGAGAATTAGAGCTTTTTTGCCTTTCAGGATGTCAGAAGGTACTTTAGTACTAAAAGCACTAAATTGCTTAGATATATTTTTAATTAATTCCAGCAGTTTCTTAATTTTTCCCTGTTTCAGCAGTGATCCATGGGAGTAGAAGGGGAAAAATGTACAGACAGAATTCATTAACCCTATTTATGTCATAGGTGTTTCCTATTATCTTTAAAAAAAAAAGTCAATTATCTTCATTTATTGTCTCTTTTTTTGTCCAGTTTGGATAATTTATGAACAGGTGATGATTGCTGCCCTGGACTGCAGTCGAGATGATCTGGCATTGGTAAGTTTTCACGTTGACTTTTCCTTCACGCTGTAAGTTTTTGTCCTGGATATGTCTTCCAGATAGTTTTTTGGGCAGTTACAGGACATTCTGAACTCCACAGCTTGGGCTGGTGGAAAGAGTATCTATCAAGAAATACACTGCTGGGAAGAAACCGCCACCACCTACCTTCTCTAATGTGTAACTTTTGTTTAGACAGATCACATCTCTTCCAATAGCCATGAAAATATTTACAGCTACTCTGGTATGGGCTAAACGTCAAGAATAATATTGAGGTTGCCATATTGTACAGAGAGTGTTTGTTTATTGAAAACCTCTCAAATTATACTGGTTTTTTGAATGTTTTGAGGTAAAATGTCCACTCATACATATCATATTATATGTTATGTTGGCTGCCATCAAAGAAAGTCATTGACATGTTGGAGCAGGTCTTCAAGATGAATAAGGAGCTGGACTGCATAATGTATAAGGAAAAGCTGAATAAAGAATAAAGAATAAGTTTGTTAAGTCTTGAGAAAGCTAAGAAGGGATTTTGTTGCTATCTTTGAATATGTACTAATGGGGAGGCATAAAAAAGGTGGACACATGTTTCCATAGATGTGCAAAAAAAGTGTGAGACATAAGCAGCAAACAAAGGAAATTCCAATTAGATGTTAGGAAAAACTTAGTGAACACTTTATGACAAAGGGCACTTAGAAGGTGTGGAATCTCTTTTGGAAATGCATAAAAATATATTGGGATATGGCCCTGGAAACTGGCTCTGTTTTGAGTAGCATTTGGAGCAGGGAACTTTTGCAAAGGGCCCTTGCAATCCAATTTATAAAGTGATTGTTGATAAAAATATTATTAATGGATATTTGATTTTTGTCAATTTGTATGCAAATTTATTTGCATGATACAAATAACAATTCAGATAAAATCAGTTTATTTTTAACTGTAACACATGTTCGTTAGTTAAAAAATAAAACACTGAACCAAAAAAAAAACCAAGTAAGCTTAGCTAATCCTTTAAAGGCATCAACAGGAAAAAGGAAAAGTGTGTTTTGCAGGAAAATTTTAATAATCTTTTTACTCCTCCTTCACACAACAGTCAGAAGAAACCAGAGGTTTGTCTTGTGCCCTGAAAGCCATCAAGCTTGAGCTTATTCTAAGTAAAAAGACATTTTCAGGGCTTCAGATCTTTCATGGGGATTACTCCTCCAGTACCTTGTTCTCAGTCAAATGGCAAAATACCTCTTAAAGTCTTTGAGCTTCTTGTCATGTCATTTGGGTCAGGCTAGAGGATGCAGTTGGGAGAAGGGCATTTTGAAAGTAGGCAGAACAAGTTTATCTTGCATCCCATATGTATATGGTAAAATGGAGTATGCTGGAAAATATAGCACAAGACTTTGAACTTGTGAACCCACTGAATTTCCCTCTCTTTTGTTCCTCAGAAGAAAATACTGCTGTAGTATAGCTGTCTGTTCAAACAAAAACAAATAGACTTACTGATTAAATAAATACATTTCTGTGTCCTGATTTATATGTAAAAGGGTTTTGGTCTTTATTTTCAGGGTCCTTTAAGGAAGACTTTCACAAAGTTGTTGAAGGAGCCAGTGTTGAAAGATCAGTTGTGAAACACTCTTTGTTTTTACTAACCCTGGCAGGGATTTTAAATTTCAGTTTCTGTGCCCTTTAAGGAATAATGCTTGAGATGAGGGAATGCAGTGTTTCATATGCAGCTCAGAAAGGAGGTTAAAAGCTTAGAGGGAAACCTTAGGCTTGTTTTTTACTTTTTAATTTGACTGATTTATAATGAAGAAGTAGTTAATTCAAACAAGTCAACATCATATGTGACATTTTACTGCAACTGTAGCTCCAAAGTAGACAAACAGCTTTGGAACTACTGTTTTTTTCAGCAGTGAGCTCTTGACAACTGTGATGCATTGTGCTTAGAGGAATAGGTCTCATCTACTCTAAAGGAGAAGGCTGAGGTAGTTTTCAGAGTGGTTTATCTGACTTTTGTTTTTTCTTTCTTTTTTTCTTTGTGCAGGTCCTTTCTGTCCTGCACTAAATGACTCTGTAATGCATGTCCCTCTGCAATCAGCCAGTTGTTTCATACATGTTTTAGTGCAATCACCTTGGCAGCACTTGTACTACCAGTGTTTTACCTGCTGAAGTTCAGGTCTATATTTCTTTGCTTTTGTCAGACCTTTAAAATTAAAACCCGTGACTGAAAAGTCAGAATGCAAATTAAGTGCAAATTCAAGTTTCACGTACAAATGACATTTGCCATTGTAACTGCTGAGTTTCTGAGAGAATCTCGAAAGTAGATTATTGATATGGTGCAGAACCAGTCCTCAATAGCATAAATGATTATAGGGATTGCAAGTCAAGTTTAAAAAGAGGATATTCAGTGCTGCTGAGTCCAGAACATTTTGAAAATATAACTGGTGTAGTTAATTCATGCTCTTTTTGTTTTGTCTGGTAGTGTAATCTACAGGAGTTTATTTTGGCCTTCTGGCTGCTGTGTTTGGTTGGGTAATGATTGTGTACTCAGATCTAATGTGAACAGTTCTTGTATGAGTCTTGTATGACTCCTGCACTTGTGCACTAGTTCTTTCGTATTGTCAATGAGACTTTTTTTAAATGTAAATGCCCATCTACAGATTTTGGAGTTCAGTATTATTGTAAATGTTACAATTTTTCTTATTCAAACATTTTATTGGAGAAAAGTAGTAGGTGTTTTTATACTAAAAATCAGGATCCTTCAGGATTCCCTGATCACTGGACCACAGGTGGATTTATTGTCCACAAAAGTTCTTTTAAAGCCTGTAAGGTTGTTTGGATTTTAAAAGCTGGAGTGAAACCACTTTTCTGGAGTTTCGTGTAAATTTTCCTGTCTCTTAAGAATGTTCACTGATTAATTCGGACATCATATAACATGCTGCTAATTACATGTAATTTTTTGTGACTAGAGCAGCAGCAGTTCACCTAGAACTCACTCAAAGTGCCAGTAAACCATTTCTGTACTAAACCTGAGCCTTTCTATGTGAAATTGCTTTGTTAAGATCTTGGTCCACTGCAAACTAAGTTGATTGTGATGAAAATAGTCTGTGCTTACTTGAGGCTAAGCATTGCTACTTTGGTTACTGTTTCCTTTCTCTCATCTTCTCTGTTTGTTAGCATCTGGAAGAGATGTGAATATTCCTCTTGGATGTACTGTAGCAACATGTTTACAAAAACAAACTGTTACTTCTGTACTTTTTCCTTTGACCATGGGATGTGATGAGATGGAAGAGATTATGTAGATAGGCTTCTGCTAGAACCTTAGCTCTGAAGTTTCAAAGCTGAGTTGTATAAATAAGTGTCTAGAAGAGGAGGATTCAGTGTGAAGGTTTTCATGTGGTTCAAACCACTGGTCTCTTTGAGAGCCTGTGGACTATTCTGCCTCCCACCATAATGAGTCGGCTACAAACTTTGCAATGCTATCTAACCACGTTCATGATATGGTTACAAGTTAGTTTGCTCTGGGGAAGTTATGACTCAGTCCCTCTACCAAACATCCTTTTTTCACTGATCCAGAGAAATCTGCCTGTGATGAATTCTTTTTATCCATCCCAGGTGTCTCATTGATTTCACGAGTTAAAAACTATGCCTCTTCTGCCAGCAGGCTGTATCCAAGCCAGTGACAAACATTTTCTTTGGATTTCAAAATTTTATTTTAAAAATAAACACAGAGCATTGTATTAGCATAGTTTGTTCCATTGTGAGATATCCCTTTATTAAAGAAATATCACATAAGCTCTTACTGTCTTTATTTTGTTTTTTTACTGTCTTGTGTTATTATGCAGCAACTGAGAAGACTTAAAGTTTTAATAGTATCAGCTCTGTTTCAGTGGGTGAGCCTAATTTTCTAGGCAAATAACTATTTCCAAGGTGGCCTCATAATCTAATGACCTGTATGGAAGATATTTCTTAAAACTGTCTTCTAACAGAGTTTCTGTTTCTGACCTTCTCTATCAATGCGTTGCTTATTCCAAAATTGGTATTTACTTTTACTCAAAACTGCCATTCCAGGTAGTTGAATTATCGACCAAGGCCTTTTTTTTTCTTTCCTTTTTTTTCTTTTGTTGTCTTCTTCTAGCTTCTGTGTAGATTATTGTATTCACAATAGTATTTTTGGTTCTTTGTATAGTTTTGTCTTCAGGAACTAAGGCGGCAATTTCCTGGGAGCCACAGAGTTAAACGATTAACTGGAATGCGATTTGAAGCTATGGAAAGGTAAAACCTGAGTTTTTAGAAATGTACTTTCTGTCTGGAAAAGTGTTTGTTCTTTCTTAAAAAAGCATTCAGGCAAAACATGAAGTCATGGCAAAGTCATGGCAAAACAATGCTGGACGGTTTCTTTATAGGAAATAACAGTGGTGCCATGATCGTATTATAATTTTTAGACATCTGTGTTACATTTTTGCAGGTACTATGCAGTGTTTCATTTTTGCAATCTTCCCATCAGATTTCCTAGGTCAGAAAGATATCTTCCTTGATAGCATAAGTCCTTATACAGTAAAACACTGCACACTTTTTTGGCAAATGCTGTGAGCAATATGTTTCATCTCACAGAGCGAGAGCAGCATATGAAAATCAGTGCCATCATTTTTTTACCTTAATTGTTCTCCTGTTCTCCGAGTTACTGCAGGATGCAGCTCTTTACCCTTGTTTTCTGAGTGTGGGTAAATGACCTTAATAAGGATTAAGTCTATAGAGTTTGTTACAGAAACAACTCAAAAAACACATGGAATTGAATTGCAGAACCTAAATATCAGACTGACCTTTTTGAAATATCCTATAGAATGGTTATAACATACAAAGTTTAAAAGGACTTATTAAAATAGTGAACACATTAAAACTATGCATCTTTCCAAGATGAATGACCTCAAGGCTTGAGGATGATGGTGGACAACCTTTGTTGTCCACCTTTCTCCTTCGTTACATCATTGATGTCAACATTCTGTTCTGAAGCCCTTGTCTTGGGTGTTGAGAGGGCCTTCCAGCTTTCAGTGCCTTTGAATACTGGAAGGTCTGTTCTGTGCCCATTTTGCATACAGAGTTGGTGAGGTTTGGAGCCTTTGGGCCATCTTGATACAAAGGAGTTGGAAGTACACCCTAAATGCTTTTTTAAAAGATATTTATATAGCAAATGTTCTTCCATTACATTCTTGCAAAATTAACTTTGAAAATGGTATTTAATGTGAGCCACCAATAATTATCCACTGCATGGATCAAAAAGAAGGAATAACTGGATTCCATCCACAGGTTTGTCATCTGTTTCACACTCGCTGTATATCAAATGAATATTCTTGAAGAATTAGGCTTAACTCTCTTGTCTGCATGTTATGTAGGATAGGAAGACAGTGAAAAAATGGCAGCAGATATTCCTCCCTCCTGAAACCTATTCCAAAGTACAAGAGATCATAATTCAGTTCAGCCTTATGTGACTGCATTGAAGATGTTATTGCATGGGAACTTATCTTTTTAGGAAATGACTGCTGCACAGACATTATGTGTGGTTCCAGTAGTGAAGTGCTATTGAGCCACAGTTTTCTGAAAGTGCTCATCAAATTACTTGACAAAAGTAATCCTTCAGGATAGATCCTTGAGATTTGAGTATCAGAGAGCAGAGGCATTAGCAAAACTGAGGTTTCATCTTCACAGATTTTCTCTAGAAGTCCAAGACAGAGGCTTCAGCTTTGGGTTGTCTTGAACAGGAACCCATCTGCAGGTGCTCTAAACCATGCCCTGGAGAAACCTTGTCTGTCTCCACTGACTACAAAAGAAGTCTAGGAAAACTCTGGTCATATTTTCAATTGAAGAAGTGAACTTGTTAGATTTTAAGTGACGTGTAGGATCTGCGAAGGATCCTGCTTTCCCCAACAGGAAGAGGAAACAGTGAAGAACATCCCCATAGTCTGAGACATCCTTGTGGACACTTGCTAATCAAAATAATAATATCCTGGAACTTCACCATGTAGAGCTGGGATTATGGGCATCATGTTCAGTCTTCCAAATTGCATTTGATAAGGTAGCAACTAACAGAGAACATGAATACAGCCGTTTACAGCACATCTGCTCAAGTCTGTAGCAGTCACATTCTACTCTTCTTCTTTTGCACTTTGTTTCACATTTCCTCTCATACCTTACAGTAACTGGACTGGACAGCTGAGCTGTGCTTATGTCAGCAGTGCGTAGGGAACAGTGAGAGTACGTAATGAGTGTCCAAGGTGAGAAGGAGTGTGTATCATCAAAAATCAGTCAGCAGTACCACTGAAAAACTTCTTGTCAAACTATATGTGAAGACACAAAGTATGCTCTGGTTCTGTGGTGATAGTACAACAGCTGTGTAGTCAAATGTGTTTTGAATTGAATTATTTCATTTGTCAAGTTTGGGTCATGTACACCTCTGACTGAACACACAGATCTGTTTCCCAGAAGGTTTGAAGTGCTCATAGCACCTGAAGTAACCTGTTTTGAGCATACTTCAAATAGCAGAATTAATTAATTTAAAAAAATATTAAAAGTAGTGGTGGAAAACATTTTTTTTCAAGACTTATATTCTGGGGTGGATTCTTCTGTATATCTTTTCAGTTTGATGTATACAGCTGTTTTACTTTTTGAAGTCACAACAGAAGAAACTTACATGCATTTTCAAATTAACAGTGAAGTGAAATGTCATTATTTTGGATGGCCTTTCAAATTTTGGAGTTTCTGTTTCTTGGGAGATATGAAAGGGAGAGTAGTGATGTGATGGTGGGATCTGTTGGGTATAGAAAAAGAAAGGACAGGAGAGTAAGAAATTGGATGTAAAATACCTAAGTTGCTGCTGAAACAGTATTCCATGAAATAATTACCATGTGGTTTTTTTAACTTGGTGACATAAAATACTGCTGTTGATATTTAGCACTAGCTCAAAAGATTTTTTTTATAAATATAGTTTGCTTAGTATATGTATATTATATTTCAGTATAAGAAGTGCAAGTGGGTTATTAACTATTGCAAGGACAGTCAAAAAGTCAGGAATTCTGTCTTAGCAGAAATAAATGCAAATAATTTCTTTGAACAGGTATGATGATGCTATCCAGTTATATGATAGAATTTTACAAGAAGATTCAACTAATACAGTAAGTTTAAAAGATAATTCTAAACTGAAATGATTTGTTGTTTGAAATTTTAACTATTTTCTATGTTTCACTATGGAAAAATGTGTGTCTATATTACTGTATTTGTTTCCTTTAGTTTCCTAGTGTAATAACTATGTTACCTTCCTTTCATGATGAGAAGATGTGATGTAATACCTGCTTAAACACTGATTTTAAAGACAAGGTTATAACTAGTAATCTTTCCAGCAGTCTTAGTAGCGTTTAGATTGGGCCTTTCAGCTGTTTCATGTTCCTGAACATTCTGTATTTAAAAGACCAGTATAGTCTGCCATGTGTCTTTTGTATTCTTAATACTTTATCTTACTTAAAGATTAGCTATGAATACACTCAGGTAATGCTTGAATAGCACCTATTTTGATTTATTGTCTGGGACACTTTACTAACTCTTGAATCAAAATGCATAAAGCATGCCAGTTGTATAAAACAAAATCTGAGACAGACTGTACTGTTCTTTTAAGCATTTTTTGAATACTGGTGGTGGAAGCCACAGTGAGCTATTAGATGCCAAAATAAAAGTCTAGGGAAACTTGTAGCAATATATTTTCATACTTTTTTTCACACAAGGATAAAACTAGAAATATGCAGAAACTATGGAGTTTCAAAATTTTAGGTGATGTGTTGAAAAGTCAGCTAATTAATATTAATGATTGAGGGTATATATTTGTGTTACTTGGTTTTGAGGAACTGTGTATTGGGTAAACTTCTGCGTAAATGTAATACTTGGGCTATTGCAGATGTTTTGGCAGTCTCAGACAGACTTTCCTGGGTGTGCGTTGAACCTCTCCCTTTCTTTGGTCAGCTTATTTGGTGGGCTATTCAGGAAGGGAAAATACACAGAAACACAGATAACTGAGATTAACTAGGGTATGCCAGAGCTGGATGTAGATCAAGTGCCATCACTTAAAGTAAGTAAATCATTTAAAAACCCCACAAAACAAATTAAAAAACAAGCAGCAATAATAAAAACCACCCCCAAACCACTGGAAAGTTATTTTCAAGGCAACGCATCTAAAACGTAAGTCCCAAGTCCAGCACTTGGACAACAGGTAAGTTTAAGTCTGTCTGTTAGCAGTGATAGAACTGAGAGGTTTTGTGCAAGAGTAAAAAGAACTATTTCAGTTCTTCATTCTTATTTTTCACTCCCCTTGGAGCAGTAGAAGTTTGAGCTCAAGAAGTTTTGAGCACAAGATATGTGTCTGTCCACAGTAAATGGTGCATTTTATGAGTGTATGGCCCAAAGAGTTTCGGAGACGCTAAGTGGTAAGAGCCATGGTAAACCGATATGGAACCATTTACAATGAAGTCACAGGAACAGTTCACCAAGGTGCACCTAATGACCTTTTGCTGACGCCAGTGGAAGATGGAGCACCATATTACAGTGACCTCTCTGGACCACAGATCTTTGAAGCGTGCACTTCTGGCAGTTTTACTCTTCAGCTGTCCAACACAGCTGATGTCATCCAAGTGGTTTGTTGGATGGTCTTGTAAAACAAAATGATATATTAAAATAAGTAAAATGCAAGATTATTCATAAAGATCCATAAAGTTGTAATATTTAGAAGCATAAGTTGTAAATATTAGAACAGTTGCATGGTTGTATTTCTTAAGATCTGAGAATAGGATTGGAGAGTGTTAAACGCAAAGTGCAAGTTCCTTGCTATACAGCTGAAGAATAGGTTGGGTAAGCTTTACATGTGGAAGAGTGAAAGGTAAGTAGAAAGTTTTGATAAATTGTCATGTGCAGATTTCTGTGTGTCCTTTACCTGTTAATTATTTCCGTGCAGACATGTGGCTGCAGTAGGAAGATAAATATTTCAAGATTTTAAAAAAACAACTGTTGCTGAGTTTGCCTTGGCACTCCCCTTACCTTACAGACATTTCTTCTGGTCTGCTGACACACGGAGTTGCTCATATACATTAGACATTTTGGCAAGTCCTTGAAATGGAACATAGACATTTGTTCACACAAATCATGTACAAATCATACCTTATGCTGACTCATCAGATAGAAGCACGGAAAAAACTTTTCCAAAAAATTATTTCTTTTAGACACATAGCAGACTTTTCCAGTATGAAAAGTGAACTTTGAACTTAAATTGTGTAAATGGACATTTACACTTTTGGATAAGGTTTTGTTGCTTGCCAAAGGCTGAAATTAAGATAACAGTAATTATTTAATTTAATTTCTTCTGATAGAATTCAAAGTAGTCTTTGTTTATAAAATATCATCTCTCAATGTTTAATCTCACTCTGAGCTTACTTGCTGAAAAAAGATGACTCATTTGACAATGGAGCAATGTTAATGTCACTTCAGAGATTTTGTTTCATTTTTCAAAGCATGTAGGCGTTGAGTAATAGTCAGTCTGTCCTAAAGAGGTTAACATTAATGAATGAAATGTGACTCTTCTGAAGTGAACAACTTGCATACATTTCAGTAGCCTAAGAGTTGGAACCTTTTCCATTTTTGTCCATTTTGTTGAAATGAAGGCATATTAGAGCTCAGACTGGTTGATGACTCTCTTATGAAGGCTACATAATATTTTTTATTGCAGGGCCTTTTTCATTAATTTAAATTTCATGTAGTATCCAATTGAAAATCTTTATACTGATACTGTATAGTGACTAAGCTGTTTGTAGAGCTTCAGATACAATGCTTATTCTGTTTCTGAACATATTGAACAAAAAAAGAGGGTTTTTGTTTTTTAGTAGTGTTGGTATAAGGACTTTCTTGTTTGTTTTTGCTGTTAATGTATTTCACTGAGAAATCCTTATTCTGCTCTGCGTTAGAGAAAAGACTTAGTTAGGCAGCAGTCAGGCCCTTCTTGAGGTAGCCTGTCCAGGAGTGCAAAGAAGATTCGTGATGAGAAAGGAAATTGAGTTCATGTGTCAAGACAGGCTGGTGTCTGTCCCACTCCACTGTCATCCTGGTGCATCTGTAGTTTCTCCTGATTATTCAGCTCAACCATCAAGATGATTGCAGAGGATTTGGTCAACACCAGGGGAAAGGGGGATAAGACAAACACAGTTCTGCCTTAATTCTAATCCACAGAAAATCTGATGTCTTTATTAGGATAATTCCTCTGCTATTTTTCTTGCCACTTCTTCAACTAAGCTTTTAATACAAGAGGACACTCTGTATGCTTGCTTATCTTAGGGCATGTGGATAATCTCATTAACTTCATGGGTTTAATAATAAAATTGTGTGAACAAAGAATTAAAAATTAAAGTTTTCATAATAAGACGGTGTTCTGAGTGAGGGTGGTGTCTTACAGTGTTTATAAAATAATTCACTAACAGCTCTGTTGTTTATGGGAGTGGACAGGAACAAGCGTATGCATATGGTCACATGAGGTTACACTTTCCCATACTATTGAGATCCTTTTTGTAGACAAGCTGTAGAAAGATGGCTTTCAGAAGAGGCACAGGAGGTGATAGAAGACCTATGGGGATACAGAATAGTGGAAAGATTCAGAGCAAAATCTTAGTCCTCAGTATCATGTAGTCAGCAATTATTTTTCATGAACATCGGAGTTAATTTCTTTCCATGATTGTACATTACGACCATTCACTGTATAGGTAACTTTTTTCCCCACAGCTCCTTGTCTCTAGTAAATAAGATGAGAATAATGAGCACTAGGTTTGATCATTGAATATCTATTTATTGTCTGAACTGTGATAATTCCTTAAAATTGCTGGAGTAACTGGCCATTCATTTTGAACAGAGACATCCTGTGAAGATCTTGCAGTTTTGTACATTGACCTGCGGGATGCTCTAAGTTGCAAAAAGGAAAATTGCTCACCAAATGAAATATCTGCTAATAAAGGGTGTTTTCTGAGGTGATGTGTATGTTTCAGTAAATATATTGGCAGCACTGCCAGGAAAGAAACAACTAGTCCTAAACTTAAATGTGTATGGTGGTAGTTTTAAAGGGAGTCAAAGAGCTGGGCACTGTGTCTGATACAGGATAGAGCTGGTGAGAGATGTGAAGAAGTGCAGCTGCCCCTTCAGTTAGTTCCTAGTGAGAACTGATGGTTAAGCCAGGAATGCACTGTGTGGTTCCTAAAGAAATGTGGTTTGCTTTTGACAGAGGATTATTTACGTTTGCAGGGTTTTTTTTTTTCTTCTTCGATGATGATCAGTGAAGTGAGAGAGCAGAGTGCATTCCACCATTTTTCCTGTGTTTTGAGTCTCTTTTAAATGCTGATGGAGATTTTGTCCCTTGAAATTAGGTATTTGAGAACCTAAGAACAGTTTGTACTTGAGTCGTGGCAAAAATCCGTTTTACTTGTCCTGTGTCTGACAGTGACCAATAGCAGATACCAGGAGAAGAGTAAAAGAACAAGGCGATCACAGTCTGCTGTGGTCTGTTCTACCAGATTCTATTCGTGTTGCAGCTTTCCTGTGCCAGAAATGATAACTCTGTTTTTAATAGCTCTTAATGAAATTTCTGCATAGATTTATTTTTAAACTTGTGAAAGTTTGCTCTACCTGTCTCTACAACATCATTCAGAAATTAAATTTTGTAATTTTTTAATTAACGCCTCTAAATTCATATGTTACTGTTGACAGTTGTTTTCTGCTCACTTTATTAATGCTTATGACTTTAGATATCTTTTGCTCTTTTCTTCCCTGTAAGCATAAGAAGTCCTAATGTCCAGCATTTCTTGTTGCCATTCTTGTGCCTTGAAATCCTGTTGCTGTTCTGAGTCATTTCTGGTTTTTTTCTGTATATTTCAGTGAGAAATGAGAGGACAGAACGGCAGTCAGTATTAAAAAATACAAGAATATTAAGCAGTTACAAGTAACAAAATGGTGCCACGGATGTGTCATCTTCTGTATTCTTTTCTGATAATTCCAGTATCACAGTATTTTCTTTTTGAAGTTTTGGGGCAGGGTTTTTGGATGTTTTTAAGACCTCTTCTGAACACTGAACTGATATAGAACTGTTTGTTGTAACTCCAGCATCTCCCTCCTAATTTGTCCCTGGCTTTTCTGTGTATGTTATATTAGTATATGTAAGCCTTTATCAGTAGTAAATTTCAGGCGCTGTTTTATCATGCTGACATTCATTATTTTGAATGCTATTCTTTGCTATTGGCTTTTGTTCTTTATACTTAAATAACTCCTTATCATCATTTACTTTTACATCACTATTACTTCCCTTGTTAGTTATGAGGATGCTGAAAAGTAGTTTTTAGTACAAATGATTTTTGGGTTCTCGGTGCAGAGAACTCTTTTCTCTGTTTTGTACCTTTTGACTAATTCATTTATCCCCATGAAGACCTTCCCCTGTTAGACTGTGGCATCTTGGTTTCCTTCAGAGCTTTCAGCTTCAGAGTGAGACATTATGTGGAAATTATTTTTTAAGTCAAAGTTGACTTTTAAATGGATCTTTATTCATGCAGACTCTCAGTGTCCCCTTGAAGAACTCCAGTAGATTAGGGAAGCCTTACTTTCCTTTGTGTAAAGTTCTTGCTTTTCGTTAGCATATAAGAGTTTTCATGTTTTGCAATTCCAGGCTTTAGTTTTTTAGCTTTTACAGCTTCTACCACTTTGCTGTATGCTGATGTTGGACTTTACAGGCTGTTTATTGGATGCGCCCAAGAATTCTGTAAAATGTTATGTTTTGCTTTGACATTATCCCTAAAGAAGCAGCTTCAGCTCAGCAGCTGTGCCTGCATAGGTTTGCAAGATGTACCCTGATTTAACTGTCTTCCATGACTAACTTTGAAACACTGAAGTCTGGTAAGAGTACATTTGTTACTGTGGTTGTATTCAGATTATGTGGTATTTTTTGACGTCTGTATCTTTGTTGTAGCTGTTTACACTTCTGTTTTGATTTGCGTATTGCAATTTGAAGGAAAATATTTCAATGTATCAAACTCTTGGATCGAATGCACATTTTCTAAAATGTGAAAAACCTGATAAATTTCTTTTTAAGATGAAAAATATGATTTGTTTAATGCTCTAATAGTTACACAGATAGGAAATTGTTTCTTTCTTAGACCTATCAATACCTGGAGATTCTCCTACTGATACTTTCTTTGCAACCATGAAATTTAGAACAGTCTTAGACTTTCTCTTGGTACATTTTACTGATAAAATACAGAAGTTGATGAATGTTCAAGTCCTCACTTCATTCTGAATCTACTTAATGATAATTAAAAGGAATCATGACAAATACAGGATTAGTTCTTGTGCCAGATTGGGGATTATTAGTCTTTAAAACAAATAGCTTAGAAAGGTTCACTGTTTAATAATTATGTACATACTAAAGTTCCTAAGTCCATATGATACTGATTACAGTTTAAGTATTTCTTTAAGATGCATATATCTTTCAATTAAGAATTCTGCAATTACAGAATCAACTAATAACCATTTTAGTGGTTTTTTTAAACTCTGGAAAATTGATAGAAGGAGATTCATGTCATAGGATCTGCACAGTCAAAAACTGCAGATCTTGTTATAGCACAGAAAGTTTTGCCTTTTCCTTTTCCCTTAAGGTAGAAAGAGAAAGGAGATTGAGTTTATTTTTGTATGAGGCTTGCTCTTAAAAATCTTACTGTTGTGAAGAACTGAAATGAACCTCTTGAATGTTATTTTTTTATCTTTATCAGTGTACTTGTTGTGACAATTTTAGGCTTTTTTGATTTCAAAATAATCTCACATCCCTTTAATTAAAAATAAATTTCTCATTGATGTTATTGGTGGACTTGAAATTAATGATTGAACAGATTTGTACTCTGCATTTTGCAGTTTTTTAGTATCTTGCAACAGGTACCCTAGAAGTGAATTTGTATTTTGTAATGTGAGGGTTTTGGTAAAAAGGACCTTAAATATAATAAAACATGAAATTGCGTGTTTTTCTTATATCAACTGTCAGTAAGGCAGATAATAAATTGCATATATGAAATAAATACTAGGTAAAGCTTCTGTAGAATTGGTAGGAGTCTGACTTTTCTTATCAAATAACTGTTTTTGTCAGGTAAAGTGGTTATTAGTGTTGCCAGTGGTTTTGCTCAGTAAAACTTTTTTTTTTTTTTCATTTGTATGGAAATAAAGAAAAACTGATGCTGCGTGTGTAAATCCTCATTGGTTATGCTGCTGTCCTCAGGATGCTCTGCAAGCACACTGTGTGTGAGCCCCAGGTCACAGAGCAGCACTTAAGTTGATACCCCCAGGGAGCTCAGGGGCAGCATAAATCAGAACAAAAATCAGAAGTTTGCAGCACACAAAACAGCACATGTTTTGCTTGTAATGCAGGCCTTGTTGTATATATTTGACTACTGGAGTAATTGAATTTTGGGTTTTATTTTAAGAAAACCTGCTAGACTTTATGATTCAAAGAAAAACTAGGAAGTCAGATGAAAGAGTAGTTTGTGAATACAAATAAAAGCAACAGTAATTTGTTTTAATGTCTTTGTTTTTTCACCTGTCATATCACTCCTGTCATCACAGATCTGAATACTTCAGATTTATTGAATACCTATGTGTATGTATCTTGGCTTTATGGTTTTATTTATGTGATGGAAAAAATGTTAGAAATGGCTTTAAAATAACCTCTACATCCTCACTGACTTGTTTCCAGTGTGTTTAAAGATACTTTCAAAAATTCTATGCTACTATACAACATTTTGTTCATCCTCTGTATGTCAGCACTGTTGTGAGTGGTTGAGCCTCTCTTTTGTAAATTCAGAGTTCTCTGTAAATAAATCATCCCTGCATTTTTTAGGGTGACGAGAGTGCAGATTTAAAGCCCCGATGCTGCTTTACTCTTGGTGAAAAGGAAGGTGGAAACAAAAGTGTAATTTGGAAGAAAGTTTTCTGGGATTTGGTGCAGCAGGGAAATTTTGTCAAATGTATATGTAATTCATTTAACTCCTAAGTGCTTCCACCAGAACATGTTAATTATGTCTAATGCTTCTGTCCTGATTATTTGATTGCAATAGATGATGTGCTTGCTATAGGTAAATGTCAGTTTATAGTTATGACTAGAAATAGTTGTAACTTTTCATAAATTAATGTCTTGAGGCTCCAGCACTTTATGTTGCTTGGGAGTGCTGTGGTTAAGAAAAAAAGCAGCCGTGGAGAAAAATCTGTTTCCAGGCTCTTTTGGAGGACTGACTTAGATGTGATTGAAGGAGTTGCCTCAGTAACAAAGCAGAGGGTGACTTATGGAGACTGGTCCTGTTTGCCATTGCAAATTAAGTTGTCATATGCATTGATTGATTTTATATATTTAATAGATTTCAGCTCTCGGGAATTTACTTTTGATCAGTCTCTTGATTTCTTTTTCTTTTTTGAAAATAACAACTGAATTGTTAATCCAAGAGCTATATTTTAAAGTCGATAGCCTGTTACCTGCAAAATCCCCATCTCCGTAGGCTGTAGCTGCATGATCCGCTCCTGTGGCTGTGCAGGCTGTTTATCCCCACTTCCCCTTCTCTCCTGTTTCGGGCTCAGTGGGTGGGTCACTGGGCTGTGGATAATTCTAGCTTTGGGTAGTAAGTTAACACTGCCCTGGTGTTCCCACCGTAGCAGGGGGTTGACCTACTTTATGAAAAACTATGAGAACTCTTCATAAAATGTGATAGAGCACAATGGTTTTGGTCGGGGTTTTTTTTGTTGTTACTTTGTGGGTTTGTTTAGTAATAGCAGTATGATAAGTATGTGGAATTATTCTTTTTGTATTTAAAGAAAATCATAGAATCATGGAATCATAGAATCAACCAGGTTGGAAAAGACCTGTGAGATCAAAATAAGTTTAACTATGCAGTTATCTTTATTTAAATAAAGAAAAAGCAAAAATAAAATAAGCAGTATATGTGATTGTTACAGCAATGTAACTGTGCATTGTTACTGTGTCAGCAGTTAACATTTCCATTTATGGCTTTTAGCCAAGTGTCTACCAGTAAAAGTAGAATGATGTATGTGACTTCACAGGTTGCAGTGTGACAGAGAAGCAGTGGAGATAAAAAATGATGGTGGGTAAACTCACCACACTGCCTATGTCTTGATTTGTCCCCTGGTTCTTCTAATGAATCTTCTCCCTGCGTGTGCCTTACGTTTAAGCAGAAGAAGGAAATACTTCTTTCTCTCTTGAGTTGTTTTCACTGAATTTTTATCGAAGAGATGTTCATGGGGGAAGTAAAGGGGATGAACTCAAAGGAAAGAAAAAACCTAGAGTTAGTGTTAAAAGCATTTCTATCTGGGCTATTTTGGTGCGTGAACTAGTTTGCTACTCTCCTGTTTTGGAAGCAGTTGACTTGTTCAAATGATGATCAAAGGATAAGAAATTATTTAGGAGTGTAGTTATGTTTAAAATACTGTAGAAAATAAAAACTCTTTTGGGGTATATGTGGCTGTGAACTTAAGGTACATCATGAAGAAATTGATTTCAGAGCTATCTGAAATTCAAATATTAAAATAATTTAGAATTTTGCTAAAGAGTTGCCTGGTCCCATTTTGTCAAGGCTTCTGTAAGGTGATACCCAACTGTATAAACTCTTTATTGGGATATGAAGTAGGATGAGAGCTATGAAGGGAATAAGCAGTGGGCCTTAGTTACCAGAAAAGTGTGCTTTATATTTTTTTGTCATTAATGTTATCTCATGTCTGACTTCAGTGGTTGCGATCACCCGGGAGAACAGGGTTATGGTTTGAGGCAGGACGGTGTTCATTCTTTGAGGCTTGTTGTGCTGGAATTTGATTTTACTTTCATTCTGTGGGATTCCTGATCAGATGACTTTCAGGCTGGCTGAGGTGTGGTGCTGTTTGCTCCGAACTGGGAAGATGTCTTTTGTTTTGAATCACACCTCAAGTGTATCTTTATTCTCAGTTGGTTAAAGCATGGTGCTAATAACAACAGGGTTGTGGATTTGATCCCCTTATGGACCATTTACTTAAGAGCTGGACTTGATGATCCTTGTGGGTCCCCTCCTACTCAGAATAATCTATAAGATTCACAACCTAGAGGCCTGAAAACTGTAACCAGCATCCTTCAGAAGCTGGAATATTGGATTGAAGTACAGAGTAATCAACTATAAGAATTCTGTATATCTTTTCTTCTGATGGTCTGTAACAGCATTTATGGACTTCAAAACTTAAATATATTATAATTCTTATAACTTGTATTTCAATTTTAAAAATTTAAAAATATGTTCCACCCACATATCAAAGCACTGCTCAGGTTTTGCCATTGAAATGGCTATTTTGTATTCCCTTTACATTGCAGAGTCTGCTTTCTGCTTCAAGAACGATGAAAGACTTGTTTAGGAAATTGGTGTGTATTTAACATTAATTAAAGATGGCATTCAGCACTCCAACAAGAATATTTTTAAATGGATGAAAGCCATACTTATGCTATGGAAACCTAGATGCATCTGTGGGATTCTCTAAGACTCAGTGGCCATTTCTCCTCTTAGGCATGGATCTTGTGAATGACAAGGTGGGGGTCTCTGGAATGGCTGAAGATTAGCATCCCCTGCTGTTTTGTAATTATCAGAATCTGGACAGTCATTTATTTGAATGAAATAATGCATACAGTTTGCGCCTCCAAAGAAAAGCGTACATAATGTGATTGTAAGGAGAGGTTTTCAATATCTCAGTGGGATGTCATAGGGTATGTTTATAAACTCCAACCTAGCAGTTTCTCTGCAGTGAAATTCCAGTGGTATTGAGATAATAATTTGCACAGTCAAATTGCTTTCCTTACAAAAACCCAGGGAATTATGAGGCCTAATCCTTTATTAATGTCAACCCATAGGCAGCAAGAAAGCGTAAGATTGCCATTCGAAAAGCCCAGGGGAAAAATCTCGAGGCCATCCGAGAGCTGAATGAGTATCTGGAACAGTGAGTGTCTTACAAGAAAATACGGATTGTGTTTTGCTATTCTGATAAATCTTTTTAATTAAAATGGAATTTGCATTTAATTTACGCTTTTGCTTCCATGCTGATCATTTACAGAAGCCCTTGCACATTCTTTCTTTTTTTCCTTTTTTCCTCTCTTGTCTTCTTTATACAGATTTGTTGGAGACCAAGAAGCTTGGCATGAACTTGCAGAGCTTTACATCAATGAACATGAGTAAGTTGTTTGCTGAGTCCACATAACAACTGTTAATTTAAAATCCACTCTGTGTAAGTCAAAAACCTCAGTGATTTTTTTTTGAAGGACTACTGTTACAAAGTATATTATCTCATTTCCAAAATAACAGACATCAACAGGAAATAATTACCAACCTTATTTGACTACCAAAAGCTTTAAGAAAGCATTTGATTTTAAAACAGAAACAGTTTACTTAATTACATGTGTGTTTGAGTAATTTTTAAAAATCTGATATTTTAAAAGAAGTGGTTTGAGTGTAGCAGGGAACAGCACTTATTTCCCATAATTTTTTATTCAAGTGATGTATTTTACTTTTTAGAGATGTTAAATTCTTTACTTCTAAAATCAGTAGATCACAACAACTGAAATTCTGATTTTCTTTTAGCCTACCTCTCCAAGAACTTTTAGTAACCTTTAAAAAAAAAAGGACAAAGGAAAACATGGATCCAGAGTTAGAGGCATCTGGTCACCTGGGTACAAAACCCAATGCAATCAAGAATGCTGAATGTTGTAGTAACTTGCTTATTGGATATTTAATGTTTTTGTTAGCTTTTTTTATTGCTGTAGTGACAGGAGGAAATCCCAGTGTGAGAGGATTAGCTCAAAGCCTTAGCGCAAGTTTTCTAATATCACAGCATTAATTCTAACCTCCACCCAAAGGCGTATCTTTTTTTTTTTCCCCTCTCTTTCTTTAGTTCTTCAGCCCAGCCTGAATTATATCACATTGTTTCCTTCCTTCCTTTCCAGAGGGTAGTAAAAGAATCAAATTGTCAGGGAAGAAATAGCTGTTCTCACTGTGATGAAAAAATTGTTCCCCTGTCACCTTTCCTTCCACCTCATTCTCAAAGAAAATAATTACTAAATTCTTTTAAATGATGATTTAGACCTAAGGAATAATCTAGAATTTTGATATCCGGATTTCCATTTGTTTGAGGAAATTTACCAACCACTTTTCCAAGAAAATAGCTATTAAAAAAAAAAAATTGGCTAGAAAGACATTTAAGCTTGTCAAGTCTGTCAGTACGAAAGTGAATGATAGAGTGGTGCAAACATACGTATTCCATTATTGGGTTTGGGGTTTTTTGCTATAATCTTTATTACAAAATTGTGCAATAAAACCTGAGAAAGAAATTGCTTTTGCTTGTATTAGTCTTGGTCTGTAATTCCAATTAAAAATAATATATAAAACTCTCTTCAGTTCATTGAAAGAATTTACTCTGCTCACTGTATTTCTGTGAGCATCATTATCATTATTTTGATGATTAAATGGGGAAAAAATTGGGCTCTTGGCTAAAAAGCAACTAATTAATTTTTAAAAAGAAGACAATTCATCAGTTTATTTGTTTTATCAGGCTCACAAATTTAGTCTGGTTTGTGAAATCACCATTCTCTTACTGTTGTTCATAAGCACACACAGATATACAGGATTTATACAGTCTGTAGTTCTGCACTGTTCTGCAATGAGAACTGTGGCTTCTGCTTTTGGAGAATGTCATTTTATCTCCAAATTAAAATAGATGCACAAGTATGATATCATGCACAGGAGAAAACCACAGTATATTTATTTTAAATTACAAGATTTTACAGATTATATGGTTTAATACTGGCTTATAATTTCTAAATTGCTTTTACTGTGATATTAAATATCTACCCACACTGCCATTATAAACATTGCATCTCTGAATTTTGGAATCCTATCATGTAAACTGTGCAATAGTGCTGTCACATATCTGTAGACAATGCAAATTCTGCAGAAAATCCTATTAGTTGAAAGATTATGAAGCTAAGATTCTTCTAAATAAACCTACATTTTGAGCTTGACTTCTTAATTCTTTCTGAAAAAATTCTTTCTGAAAGCTTTCACCAAAAAAACCCAAGGGCTAGTCTTTTCAAATCATACGTTTTTGCCCATTTGGTCTGATGCTGTTTGCATACATAGATTTTAACTGTTCTTAGTATGTTTTTTTTTGATCTCACTTCTGTGGTTGACTGGTAAAGTTAACTGTCATTGTAAATGCTCTGGCCTGTAGCTTAGTTTGTGGATCCTCAGAATTTTCTTGTAGGGAAAAAATGAATTAATTTGTAGTCTCAGTTCAGTGCCTCATAGTACCTAGTTCCTGTTTCTGTTCATCACTCTTGTTGAAAAGATGTGGCACTTATTAATAAGAGATTAGGATATTAAATTCTTTCCATGAGCTGTTCCATATATACTCAGACTATTAGATTTTGTGTATTTTTTCCCTGTCTGTAATGTAAAAAGCGTAATTTGGTTCCAAACATAATTTGAAAATGAAACATTTTTATTAATTGTGAATCACATGATTTTATAGGGGGGAAAGTAAGACTTTTATTGTGCTGTAAAAAAAGTGAAGCAAAGAGCCGCATATTCTTGTTTCATTTTGTCACTGTTTTTTATATTCCTCAGCTATGCAAAGGCAGCCTTCTGCTTAGAGGAGCTTATGATGACTAATCCACACAACCACTTATATTGTCAGCAATATGCTGAAGTAGGTATTTTCAGAGAAATCAATTATGTTTGACTACATTTTCTGTTTTTATGTTACAGAAGTGGTGAAAATGGTTTCTTTAATTTTTCCCTAAGAGATTTCAAAGAGTACACAGAGAATGTTGACATCTCATAGAACTGAAAATGTTAAGAAAACTGTGTTTTCTTACTCACTGTGACGAAGCTAAGAGTTAGGGCAGGAATTACTGTAGATAAAAACTCATTTTAAATTAACTTTTCTTGTTGAAGTGTTTATGCACTTTTCAAATTAAGTGCATGAGAAGTTAAAGTTCCACAACAATGCTGCTTAGAAGGTTATGATATATTGCCTGTTACTGTGGAGTCAGATCTTGGAATCCACGTATGAAATTTTGCCTGAAGGAGCACTGGCAGAAGAGAGGTAAAAACTAGAGGTAAACTTAGAAGTTTTAGCTCAAGGTTTTAGCCATTTGCAGTCTTTTTTTCTTTTCCAGATTATATTTTCCTAAAATGTACTGTTAAGTCCTTAGGATGGGTTTAATTTGTTAATGTGGATTAAATTGGGTTAACATTAAAACTTGAAAGTATAAATAGCTTTTGGGTAGAAGGACTGTGAACGTGTCTTCTAGTATTTATCCCTCTTTTTGTTGATCTAATAACTGGCAAAATGAATAGAAAATCAGTGGAGTAATCCTCTAAACTTTGTGTGCTGTTTTGCAGTTGAGTGCATAATGAAAGGCACTGTGGTGTTTTGTGTACTCGTGTCCTGCATGTTGAGGGAACACAGAGTCAATGTGGATTTCTGGCAGTCAGAATTTAGCTTTAAAGTTTGTACTGCTTTTCATAAGAGACTATCTCAAGGTTTTAAGTCTTTATAGGTGCAAAGTAATCACTTTTGATTCTTGTACCAAAAAATTAATCAAATTGATGCTGGCTTTTTTTTCTCCTGTAGTGAAGTATTTTAAAATTCGTATAGTGAGAAAATCTTGGATTTCTCCCAAGCCAGTATTTGGCCTTTGGTAGGACTCCCTGATTTGAAATATCACGTGAAACAAACCTGAAGTGAATTTTCATAATATCTTCGCTTCAGAGCAAATGCCTGAGGTATGAACGACATGCAAGTTTCAAGAGCTTATCATTTTTACAGGTTAAATACACTCAAGGGGGTCTTGAAAACCTTGAGCTATCAAGAAAGTATTTTGCACAAGCACTGAAGCTTAACAACAGAAATATGAGAGCTCTGTTTGGACTTTACATGGTAAGCATGATTATACATTTTCCATGTTATCATTTTGAATATGTCTATGCATGTGTATTCTCCTTTACCATTTGCTGGTTTGGTTTTTTTCCTCCTGTTGGTTTAACTTAATAGCTCATATTATTAACACTGTTTTAATACTGGGTATGGACAATCTTGTGCCAGTAACTACTCCTTACTTGAAGTGCTCTTACCCTTTAAGTCTTGCTTGTGTTTTCCAAAGAATTATAATTATTGGCACATAAAAGTAACTTCTTGAAAAAGGATTTAAAATCATATTCCTCTCTGCAGGATGAAGGTGGCCATAGTTTATGTAGAGTCTTACCTGCTTTTAAAATGTATTTCCTGATACCATAGGAAAGAACGTCATGTTTTTAATGGCACACAAATGGCGTATTTTATATTGTCTCTGGTAACACATTGAATGAGGAAAGCTAATTCATAACTCTGACCTTAGGAAAACAAATAGCTGATCATGATTAGTTGATCATGTCCATGTTTGGTTCTTAAATCAAGACACAACTGAACTGAAGTAGTGTAGCTTTAATTAAAACAAACAATTGTTTAAGAAGTTTAGCTGGTTCTTATCTGGATGCCGTTTGCGAGTAAGTTTTTCAATTTTTTGTCTTTTTCCACTGTCACTGTGTCTGGGACTAGAACTGCAAAGATGCTGAATGTCCTCAGTTTATCCAGTGCGCATAAATTTTATAGTTAAACTGGGTTTTGTTCTTATTTTATTGTATTCCTAGTCTGCCAGTCATATTGCTTCCAATCCAAAAGCAAGTGCAAAAATGAAAAAGGATAATATGAAATATGCCAGCTGGGCAGCAAACCAAATAAACAGAGCATACCAGGTTAGTACATCTTTGCTTTATGATACTCTTAACATGCTGTATAGTTCTTTTATGCCCTTTTATCAGCTGCTGTTCAAGAGGTTAGATATGACGTGTAAACCAGCATCATTTGCTTGGATTTTTTTTGCATTCTACTTGTTTGATTTCCTAGAAGCTGTAATTAATATTGATTGATATTTTCCATTTATTAATTAGTATTATTTATTTAATAGTTTTAAAGAGATTTTTTTTCTACTAACATTAACTGAATGTACACTAATGTAATGTTGACTTCCAAGACTTGGTTCCACAGCTATTTTATTAAAACTTGGTATGTTTTAATTTTTAGAGTAATTTTGTTACCCACTTCTGTTTTACTAAAAAAGAAATGGAAATTCTAGAATATTATTTTCCTTGAGTTTATTTTCCTTGAGTTTACTCTGACTTTTCAAAATCATATTTAATGGTGTTTCTAATAATTACTTTAGAAATTGTGACTGAAGTTGGTTTTGCATAGTTCTGTAGAAAAATGCCCATTGAACTGTGAAAATGTAGACTTTTTAGGCCACAGTCAAAGCTTGCTGAACTCATTAGGAGTCTTTCCAACTCTTTGAAAAATTTTGCTTAAAATTTTATATTTGATATTGTATTTTAAGTCTTTATTTCTTTCTACAACTCTGAAAACATGTGTTAGGACATAGGTTTTGCTGTCTATGCATCCCAAATATAGTATGTCTATTTGACTCCCTTACAACTATTCTTAATAATCTGCCAATTGAAGTTTATATATAAGTAATCCTGAACATCATCATCCTACTGTCCAGTTCTCCCTATAACTTTTTTTTGAGCAAAAATGTTGATATTAAATGCAAAGACCTCATATGCATATAACATTCCTTTCTTCCTGCAATATTTCAGTATTGGAACCCCATATTTAATATTTCTCTTGTTGCAACTATTTCATGCTTAATACTACCAAATGGCCTTTTTACCAGCTCCATCTATTATAGAATTAAATGAAATTTTCCTTTTATGGCCAGTGCAGTTTTCTTAGTGCACACTTTATGTCAGTTCCTTGCCAAGAGTGCAGCTTCTTGTGGCTAACATGTTTTCAGTGTATTCCAACTTAGAGGTATTTTCCATTTGTCCTAATTGGCCCTGTAGCCTCTGACTGTATTTCACAGTGAAGAATATTGTAACCCTGAGTATATAATTAAGCGTTTTATACTTGTGTGCCTAACATTTATTTCTCTCTTTTGCTCTTTAAATGACTCTGCTTTTCATTAATAAACCACGGATCCTACATTTAGCTTTTTTGGTTAGCGCTTACCTAAGAACAGACCACGTTAATACAACTAATGTATCTATCTATCTATCTATCTATCTATCTATCTATCTATCTATCTATCTATCTATCTATCTATCTATTATCTGTCTATTATCTATTAATATATGGGTATGTAAAACACATGTCATAACTTTGTGACTTCATACTTTTGTGATACGTTGCATGCTTCAGCTGCTCCTGTTAGCTCTTTGGGACATAAAGTGAAATGTGTGATTGGAATCATAGGGGAAACTTAGCTATTGAGAAAATGTAAGTGCTCGAGCTGGGATCTGGCAAGTAAATGGGGTCAACACCCTTTCCTCTGCTCAGAAGTCCATGGAGACGCTCTAGTGACTCTGGCTGAGCAGGGCGGCCCCAGCCCAACCCTCCTGACCTGGTTACAGGGCTGCAGGAGCGCTTGGCTGCTCCAGTCTGTGTTCAGAGACTTGTAACATCCAGTGGCTGCAGCAGATGGTGTTTGGTGATGGAGTAGGTGTCGGATTCCCCTGTGAATCAGTGTTGATTTGTTGCTCCCTCTGTGAGCTGAGCGGTTGGAAAATGTCATCATTTGGACCTGAGGATGAGACCTTGGTCGTTTGTGCCAGTATTCCTCCCTTGATGGAGGGTATGCCTAGCCAGGTTTTAAGCTAGATATTTATATTATCTCTATAAATCCTCCCAACTTTCCATGTATTATCCACCTGTAAAGTAAGACCGTTAAAAGCTTGTTGGGTTTGGCATTGACATGTTTTATTGGTTGGACCTTCTCATACTGCTAAATGAAATTTTTCTGCTGGTCACGTTCTAGAGAATAAGATGCATTGAGAATCCTTTAAATTATGAGATTATTAATTCAAAAAATTACTTTTGAGCAATTGTCTTGCAGTGAGATCTTTCCCCATTTCCAGTTTGGATTTGAACTTGAATTACCAGCAGTTTTCTCAGTAATTTTGGGAAGCTGCCTTTATTTTTTCAAAGTACTAGCTGTAGTCGCTGGGGTTTTTTATTATCATTATTTTATTTTATATACAATTTGCTTGAAATATTTTGACTGGTCCCCTTCTTTCAATTTATTCTGTCATTCAGTCAGTTTGCTTTGGAACTTGGTTTTTGCTTTTCCTATGCATTCCTGCATAAAATCAGAACTTTTTAGTTTATTGTCATTTAAAGAAAGCAGTGTTTGAGTATAAAAAGGAAATATTTTTTCACCATTGTTGGTTAGACCATGCAGCAGTGTCTTTACAGGAAAACATGATGATGCAGAATAGTTAAATAATTCTCTGAAAAGCACAGATATTTGACATCTGGTTAATATATTTATTTTGATCCTAAATATGTAACCATCCATGCTGATTAGTGCTTCTCATCTGTGTCTAATCTAAGAGAAATGTAAACTTCTGCAGGAAGGCAGAAAGGTTTCGTAGCTAGAGCTGTATGGAGCTGGAATTCCTGACTGCTAGCACATCCTCTGAAATAAGGGTCATTATTCTCAGGCCTCTTAAATTTAATCGACTGGGTGGGGAAAAACCCCAAAATTTCATTTAAATTTTTATTAGTGAAAAATTAGTGAAGTACTTGTTATTCTAAGAGTTATTATTATTATTAGCTTAGTTTTGCCTTACCGCTGGGAAACTGGACTATTCTGTCTATGCAGACCCTGGAAAGGACTTCTATCTGTTCTGACCGAGGACATGAGTCACGGTTACTTTAAGATTGAAACAAAATGTGGCTACCTGGAGCTGTGCAATTAGGTAATTGGTTTAGCATGTCCCCTGGCAGAAGCATTTCAGCTGAGGCAGACAAGTTTGATTAATGCTCACAAGAATCTTTAACGTGATCCTGCTCATAGTAATTTTCCAGATACATGCTTTTTGGGTACATTGCTAAATTCTTCTGTGTTAGCAATCTACACGTTATTTATGGCTGGAGAGGGGTGATTTTGTTACTAACCATTTGGGAAGCAGAAAATTAAATCATGATTTTAAGAAATGGATTCCAGCTCAATCAGTCAAATTGGTGTGTAATGGCAGAATAGACAAAATAATTGTTTGTTAGGGCAAATTTGAAGTGATTACATTTCCAAGTGTACTTCTGTTTGTTATGATGCAGAGTTGGGTTTTATTTGTTCAGCTTAAACTATATGTCAGTATCATGAAGGCAGCCGCTCCTGAAATTATCAAGTAATTAGTTTTTTTAAACTAATGTCTTATGTCAGTTTTGTTTTCACTGTCCATGAAGAGAGTTCTCTTATTTTGAAACTTTTGTCTGCATGCTTTCTGTGTGTCTTGCCAAATGTGCTTTTTGAACACAGTATGTTTAGGCTTCTGTGCTTTTTATTGAAATTTCTCAATGATTTGAATTTGAAACAATTTTTCAGTTGAACATTTTGAGTTCTGTTTTTTAACTTGTATTTGTGAAAGGATTTGGAATCCCCAAGTATCTGTTTACTGTGAACAAAAAAAGGATATTATATTCAGTCAGATCTAAGCAAAAGTTGCTTCTCTCACTTCAGAGTGTGTTAAGAAATCTTGGATTTTCCCCTGACTATTGCAGGTCACTATGGAAACTCCACAGCCTGAAGAGTGGGTTTATGCATACTACTAGAATCATAACACGGCACATCAGTTAACCACCTGGAAATATTAAATGTGAAAATACGGTGTTTTCAGTACATCTCTTAAGTCTTGTCACAGTAGCAAAATGTCTTTCTCCTAACTGTTTAATTTGCAATAGCTTATCATTTACTGTGCCAAAACTATTTTTTTAAAAACTCAGTGTTGATTGGGGATCCCAGTGCTAAATTGTAGCCTGGGGTCAAAAGCAGGTTAACAGGTCCTGCAGCTTGTTGCTAGTGTGATATTACCTGGGTTTGATGATTTAATCTTTCTTAACAGGTCATGAAGAGTTTGCTAAATTAAGTTAATTACAAGAGAGAAGGGACACATTATTAATCAAGGACTAAATATGCGAGACACCAGTGGTATTTGAAATAAAAAACATCAGATTGAAAATTTATTGAGTGTTTAGATGTTAACATTTAAGTAGAGAATAGGCTGTTTTACTACAACTGAGTTATAGTTACTGCTTCTGTAATTTCTTCACCCCTCCCAATCCCAAATGCAAAACTTTTTAGTGCAGGTGTATTAAAAATGGTCAAGAGTTTCATTTGAATGAAGACCAACCTGGTCCATAAATCCACTGTGTTAGATATGGCTGATGAGTGATGGGAATTGTCAGTACTGTTAGAAAAACCCTTTTGAAGTCAGCATGGGGTGGTCAACATCTCCAATCCTTGTACCCCTTCCTTTCCCAGCCTTGGCTGCATGTGTCTTAGGGAATCTAAAGCCATGAGTAGTATTTATTATACTGTGTCTTTCTTTCTTATCAGGACAGACTTTATTTCGAATGTACTCTGAAATTGCTGTTGTAATAGTAGGCTACAATCAACTACAAGGTCATCACTCACAGTTACTGTGAACCAAAAAATATACGTTGTCTGGTTTATTTTATAGTAGATTTTGATAAGTAGAATTTTTCTCTGATTAGCTATAACAAAACCAGAAAAAAGACTGGCTTTAATAACAAGTCTAAGTCTTACTACTATTTAAATTATTAATATAGTCTAATTTGGATCACATAAAAATAAGTCTGAAATAAAATTTATGTTAACAGAGCAAACAAAAAAACCATAAAGATCTCTGTTCAGATAAATGTTAAATTTCAAAGTGGAGTATTAGCACAGAATATTCAAATTCAGAGCAAAATAGTGAAACTGAGTTCTACTCTTAAGTAATTTTTCATTGTTTCACAGAAGGAGGGTGATAGAGCTTGTAGTGTGGTAAAAATTCTGAGTTTTAGTGCTGTCCATTAAAGTTTGTAGTGAATAGAGTCAATTTTTTAGATTTGTTATTTGGAACTGTTATTTTCACAGGATCTGTGCACAGAATTTTGATGTATGACTAATAACAATCCTTTCTTTCTTGCTTAGTTTGCAGGTCGCAGTAAGAAAGAAACTAAATACTCTTTAAAGGCAGTGGAAGACATGCTGGAGACCCTGCAAATCACTCAGTCTTAGTTTGGCACAGAGATCCAATATGAAATTTTTCAATACTGTGCTCAACCTGTGGGTTATGTTACTGTAGTGCTGTTAAAAGTTAATTTTGTATTGATTAATGTACTATATAAGATAACATTTTATGAAAAGTAAAATGCCTATTTATTGCTGCTATAAGAAATGTGATGAATACCCACTGAAATGAATAACTTATCCACATAGACATCATAAAGAAATTACATGCTGCACATAATTTTCTTCAGATTTTTTGTATCTACAGTACCTGCTTCTAAGCCATAATTTGTAGAAATAAACTTGTTAAATGATTTTAAAAAATAGTGATTTATTGTTCTTGCAAATGGAAATTATGAATTTATATATGTAGATTAATAACATATGTTAAACATTTTTGTCTTATTTGCATATTTAAGAGTAAAAAGCATGCTACTGATGTGCATTTTCTGGAAAATGTTTACCATACAGCAAGGAGTTATTATGAACACACTTCAGTAGAGAAAAAAAAGTTGTTGTTAACGGTTTTCTTAATGAGTTGATATCCAGTACTGTAGAAAAGGAGAAAACTTGCTCGTGTACTTGGCTCCAGAGGTGCTCTTGTGCTGGCTTATGGCCAAAGACATTTTTCTCTGTCGTTTTGTGGGCAAATGCTTCCATGTCCATGTAATTCTCCAATCAGTATATGCATATGCACTTTTTTTATTCCTTCTCCTTTGTTGCACATATGTTCCACATCATGAATTTCAAAACCACCTGAATGCGAGCCTGCGTGTGCCTGTGTGTGCCCATCCTGTGCCTGCGTCTGGGCACCCCTTCGCTGTGGGGAACTGGTGCATGATCGGCGCAGAAACCAGGGGGAACTGCCCTGCAAGGGTGAGATGGGACAGCTTGTTCAACTGCTGTGTATTGGCTGGAGGATGGTGTTTGTCACACCATCAGCATGAAGCATCTAGCACACTGTAAATCTATACTGTGTTTGTCTTTAGGCACTGGTTTATTTACTCAGATAATTAGTCAAACACCCTAATTCATGCATTTTGGAGCTCTGATCGTTCTGGACGTTGTTCAGATGTGTACTGTGGTGATCCAGTTGCACAGCTGTCATCTCATTTATTACAGCAATCTTCAGTAAGATTGCATAACGGCAGCAATGTACCCTTGGCAAATTCTAATAAAAATACTGCAATGTAGTTTTCATGACTGTCACCATCATGACTTGACTTCTAGATTTTATACTGCCTGCTCTGTATAGATGGGTAGGTTAAAGGCTGTATACCAAAATGTCCTTTTTATGATCCTGGACTTGATGTAGTGAAACAAACCTGAGTTTCACTCAAAGAACAAAAACTTTCTTTGTGAGTTCAAAGCTTGGGAATGTGTATAACTGACCTGGTTGTTGCCTGAGACTGAGCCTTTAAGAAACACGTAAGATCTCACTCCTGTTATCCATAAAGTAGGTTGGAGTATGATAGTGGGACAGGATGGGTGCTATGCCATGGGAATTAATTGTATGTGGAATCCTAAATTAACCTAATTCACTACTGTTGAAATACAAAACTGGAAATACTGCATAATGTTATATTAAATTATCCAATTCTAACCTGAGGGAATAGTGCAGATCCTTTTATAATAATAATTCAAAAACTGGCCTCCAAACAGTATCTGTGGCTAGATTGTATATGTTTTGGGTGGAAAACCAAGAAAGTATCGTATGTGAGCCTGTGTATTTCTGTTCAGACTTGTAGTCTTTGACTGTAGGAGTGTGCCATCTAGAGTTTTAGGCCCTCGTAGGTGTTTTTTTTTCTCTTTTATCTACATTTCATGTAACTTGGTTGCATTATAAAATTAAAAATGGTGTGAAGCTGTACTGAAGACTAAAATTACTTAGCAGTGCATAACATTTTATCTCCAAGGTATTAAAAAACAGCAGTGCGGTATTTTTGTGCAGCTGGTATCTGTGCTGCTGGGATGTGTTATGTGTGTTTTATTCAGAGGCAACTTTTAACATAATGTCAGACTTGGTTATGTAGTATATCAGTTTCTCCATAAGGAAATTTGTTCTGTTTCTTGTTTTCAGTGATCTGATGAAAAATTTCATGTCATTTGGCTGCTTAGAACCTTTTCACTACTGCTTATCATCTTTTTGAAATTACTGTTTAGCACTCTGATTTGTGCGTGTATTTTGGCATAATTTCCACATAGTAGAGCTTACAGGTTGACCTTGCAAATATTTCTGACAAATTCAACTTTACTTCAAAGGTAAAATAAATTACTCCTATGAAAATGCGTGGGCAGTCTCTGATAGAATTATTGAATTGAAGCAGTGGACATTGAGGGGCTTTTCCATATTCAAATAAAAAATTAAAAAGCTTCTATCTGCATGGAAAATAATGGTATGAAATGCCATGCAGTCTCAGCAAGCAAGGAGCTTGCTGAGAAGGGAAGTTGTGATATAATATGATCTTTATAAAAGTAATTTTCCAGTTCTAGTAAATGATTTTGTAATGTCACTGATGCTGTGTTGCATTGAAAAATAGGTTTTCAAAGAATGGGTTACTTAATTAACAAATGAACTTGATTATATTTTGTATTGTGCTCTGACAGTGACAAATGCTACACAAAAAATTTATTATCAAGCATGCAGTCTCCTCATTCCAAAATAAAAGGCTGCGTTTTCATATTGTTTCAGTCGACAGCAAAAACTTGGGACCTTTGCAATGCCAGACCATGTAGCAAAGACTTGTGTCTTTATTTTTTTGACCATACTTAGATAATGGGCTTGATAGCAAGAGCTTAGTGTTACCCAATTCATTGAAGAGCCACCAAAACCTCACATTCTGCCCTTGTGATGCAAGTTACTGGTGGCTTAAAAACATTTTGTCCAAATGTTATACAATTCATATTATGTAGTTGCAAAAAGCAGATCTTGTCTAGTATATATCCCTAAATCTCTTCAGATCAGTGCCCAGAATATCTTGCAGTTGCTATTGGAAACTCTGTTATTAGTCAACGGAGGACTTCCTCTTGGCAGTGCTGTATTTGTAATGGCATCCATGTTTGCTAGTCACTGCATTTACAGTGGAACTTGTATTTCAGCCAGCCTCAGAAGGGAGGGGAAAAGGAAAGCAAATTAAACTTGACTTACTGGCATGAATTTGTTAGCTTCTTGTTACTTGCACTCTCATCTTCCAAGAACACCAACTGTAGCTGCAGTCAGGTTTGCAGTAATAATTCTTTTTGTAACTCAAGAGCTTCTATATATTCAACTCTAAACCCAACACTCCATTAAAATCTAAACCATACAGATTCCAGTGAAATGGTGCTATGTGATGTGCACGTACCCCTGTATGCAGGAAAGGACTACTCCCACCCTCCCTCAGGTTGGTGTCAGAGTGGAGCAGCATTAGAACAGTTCTGGAGTGTGGTTTTGTCTAGAAAATTAATGCTACTTAATATGCCTCAAAATATTGGTTAGTACTTCCATTGTTCAGTGCATGAATAGAATCCTAGGACTAACTGTTGCTTAACTACAGATACTTGAGTCTATGTGGAAAATAAAGTACCTGAAATAGTCATAAGTCTTCTCTGGAATGACTCTGGAACCTTAGAGATCCTCTTGATAGGCACTAGTTGGAAGTTAGATTCAGGCAGCGACTAGTTTTCAGAAATAAATGGCTCATTAATTTACCTGCCTCTTAAACAGCAAACCAAAAATAAATCCCCCAAAAAACAAAACCCCAAACAAAACTATGGAAAACCAACCCCCCCAAAGTCACCTCCGGTAAAGTTGTTTTTCAGCTGCTGGATGTGAAATGGAAAACCTTAGTCAGTGCACTTCACAGGTGAGTTTACTTTGCTCTCTGTGGAGGAAGCCCCCTATAGCAAGCAGTACGATCCTTTCAATGCTTGTCAGGGAAGGAAGAAAGGCTGGAGAACAGCACATAGGCCTGTTTGACCCACGTACAATAGTAGGACCTCCACTGGCATGTTGCAAAGAACATGCCTCTCACCTGCGCTTGGGATCCCAGAGGTGAACGTTCCTGGTGAAAAGGGCTAAGTGAGAATGGACCAGCACAACCAGAGCCTGCAGAGTTGGTGCCCATGCTCAGAGACCCAGCACAGCACCTGAGCTCCACCAGCTGTCAGATGGGCTGCACGCTGGCACGAGTCTCTCCTGCAGGTTTTTGCTCCTACTAAAGACTGGCCTGTCCTCTGTTTTAACTTTTCTCCCCCCGGGCCTTTGCACAGCTGGAGTCTTGCAGAAAATCCATGCTGATGTGATACTGTGTGATTTTCACTGTGAGTTTAGGTGCGGAACTGAGGGTGTAGATTTGCGAGGAATCAGTTTGTTGGATTGATCCTGGCTCTGAAGGTTTTGCACATTATTGGCTTCAGTGCACACCTAAAGGTCAGCATGTAAGCCTTTGCCTAGGACTGAAAGGATCTCAGACCTGTCCTGTCAAATATCCAGAGTCTGCTTCACTCCTCTGTGGAGGCTTGACAAAGAATGGACGAGGTTGGATGTGATCCGTGCTGAGTGCCCTGCAAGTGTATGGAAAGACCTATTACTCATGGTGATGTGGTGACTGCAGTTCCACAGTCACTGGGCCTTTGTGTGTGTGTGTGTGTGAAACAGCATGGAGTGAATAACTGGGAAAACACTTCCAGATGGGAGCCTGTTATCCAAGGTCAAAGGGATGACTGGAGGGAGGAAGAACCACCTTTTCAACTTTAGGGAGTCAGCAGAGGTCCTCTAGCTCTCTGCTCTGCAGAAGGTGACAAAATGTGCTGCATTTTTGCATTGCCTAAATAATGAGAGGTGTAAGGTTGTGTTTAAAAAAAAATCGAAATTGTAGAGCAAATGTGTTTTTGTCATCCGTGTGTATTTTAGCTGCTTTCAGTGTGACCTGGTTGATGTTAGGGTTCCTCATTTGGGCAGCACGTAGGCATCTACCTCAAGGCTACCAGTGGAGAAAGACACATTTAGAGGGACTGCTCACTTCAGAAAAGTTCCTCATGGGCTTCCATCATGGCAGGTCATGACCTGTTTGCATTGGCAACAGAATCACGGCTTGTCCCGCAGACGGAGCTTGCTTAAATAAGGTTCCTCTTAGGATCAAGGCTAATTTTCCCCAAAGAATGAAGGATCTTTTCCCAAATTTATACAGTTTTTATGTAGTGAGCTTTTAGGTTTTGGACATGATGTTTGGAAGTGAAACTTTAAACCAGGCAGATGTAATCCTCCCAGGAAGAGACTGCAAAAATCAACGCTGAAGCAGTTTCAAAAAAGTGAGCTGCAAGTAAAATTAACCATTGCCTCTGTTTATTTAGGTAATTGAGCTTGACACAGTGGTGTGTCTGACAAGCTGCTCTGTGTTTTTTATTCCATTAAATACAGCTATGACACTTAAAGCTGTCACTGCCCATCTGAGAATATTTGTTTCAGTTTAGACTTTGAAAACTGTGTAAATGTGGATAGATCACGAGGTGGGCAGTAGTGTAAGAAAACTACCCAGTAGAACTGTATCTTTCCCTGGACAGCTGCTACAGTTTATTCTGCTTAAGTTAGAATCAAGAATGAAAACCATGAAAAATTATTAATAGGTCTATTAAAAGTCAATAGCTGCTGTGTCTGTTTTATTTTGAAATCAATGTTATGGCCTTATTTTTTAATTGATTATTCAATGGACTGCTTGGCCATTATTAGCAGGCCTTATTGTAAGCTGGAAATACCTTTGAAAGATTCAAAGGGAGGATGAAAACTCTGAGAAATCTAAAAATCCCTTGGCCTTGCTGACTGCAACTGAAATAAATTGTATATAAAATGAACACAGAATCTCTGTTTTAAGCATATCAATAACATTTAGTGACCTGTAACAATATTGTAATTGTAGTCATGCCAAGCTTTTTGATCAAAACTTCCCAGAAATGTGATGTCTGTATGGAGCCAAAAGCTCTAATAAGCTTTTAAGTAAACTTTGATTTAGTTAAGTGTAGACACCACCCAGACATAGAAAGGAGCCTTTGCTAATACAGAAAATTTACTCCTCTTGGGAAGCTCCAATATTCAGGTAATTCTGAGCCTGATTAGCCATATGAAAGAAACAGCTACACCTATTATCAGAGTTGTTTCAAGGAACAGCAAGGCTTTTCCACATACAAACCATCTTCTCAGTAAAGCAGAGATGTAAATGGGGTCATTTGGAAGCAACTTAGAGAACAAATCAATATATGATACCATCACTTTGTGAGGGAATTGGATGGAAAAGTCTAGCAAGAGATTTATCTCTCTTTCTCCTTAGACCATTTTTTTTTTTAATGCGAAGTTTGCTGAAGAAAAAGCCCTCTATGAAGGAAGTTCAGGGGTTCAGCTGTTTAACTACATACTGTACATAATGTGAATTTTGGTGGGAATGAGCCTGAGAGGCTGTTGGGTGGCTGAGGTCAGTGCAAGGAGCAGCATCTTACGCCGGTTCCAGGTTGAGAGCACCTGGGCCTTCTGTGCCAAGGCAGTAGGGCCTGGTGCCCCACTCTAAAATCTGCCTTCAAGATAAGAACAGTCTTTCTCATGTTTTTTCAATGCCCAACTGTCCTAATCAATTTTCTGAATACCTGTATAACATGAACAGGGCTTTTAAAAAAAATTCCAGTGATTTCCCAGTTCAGAGGGGATCAATGATCCAATTTATTCCTTCCAGCTCTAGGCAGCATACATACAAATATTTTGTTCAAAATGTGCTCCTGGGCCCTATTTCTGGATTGCTATTTAGGCAACAAAATAAGGGATGGAATTCTCCAAGTCATCGGCTCCCAGTTGGCCTTGCTGGCACTTTTTTGATTCCAATTTTTTTTTGAAATCAGACCACATATTTAAGTGCTTAAGTGCTTAGACATGGATTTGATTCTTAAATTTAGGCACCAATTTTTTTTTTTCTTTTATTTTGTGTCCTTAATTTGCCAGACTCCTAAGTGGAAGCAGAACAGATAGTTGTCTCAATTGCCCTGGCTCTGTGTTTGTAAGCAGCTGAAGAGTGACTTTTAATATATGGCCATCTGCGCCTAAAGTCATAGGAAGAAAGCAATGAAAGTGACTGCTGACTAATGCAGTAAGATCAACATTTTAAACAAAATCAATGAAAGGCTGCAGAGACTGGAAATAGTAAGAGTTAGTGAGGTTAAAGATCTACTTGAATTAGAGAAGATGTAACGAAGTCTGTGCTCTGCGGGGCCCTGGAGGAGCCACGTGGTCTCTTTTCTTCATGCCTCATCCATTCCCACAGTCTCTTGCCTGTTGCCTCCCACCAGTTACATCTTTTGTGGTGGTTCTTTGGAGCAGGGTTCCTGTCTGTGTGCTGTGGCCAACCATGACACATATGAGGACACAGGGATGACATCTGGGTGGTGGTTTTTCTGTTGTTTTGTCCCGTTTCCTTTTCAGTGGTGGGTGAGACCTGAGGATGTGTTCTTTGGCAGTAAACAAGAAATACCAGAAGACTTCCATGTATTGGCTGTGTTCATTTACTCCTGATCCTTTCAGGTAAATGAACCAGAGGAATTGAAAGTGTCAGGAGGATGTCTGTTTGCTGTTGTGTCCCCAGTGATCCAAAGGAATCTGTGGGACCAACACTTCAGTACCACTATGGGGGTGGGAGGGAGGGGAGCACAAACACTGTGAATGAAGAAACTATTTAAATGGGAAGTGATATTACTGAGGACTGGCTAGAATGCAAGAATTTTGTTTTACAATAAAATTGAGGTTTGACTGCTGCTCTTGTACCATAATAGAAATAAAACCAGAAACCTCTTAACTGCTGAAAATGCTGTACCCACAAGATTCCCTCTACACTGGCTTGCCAGTAACCTAATGATTGAGTCATTTCCCTGAGTGGCAGGAGGTGGGGATTTATGTTGTCTACCTGATTAAGAGAGAGACTTTGAACTTGAGTTTCATGTATTCCCAGCAAGTGACCTAACCATCATGTTGCAGAGTCAAGTCTCTGGCAACAATGGGAAAACTCCATAGGAGTAAGCTTCTCTTGGAAGCTTAAGATGACAAGAAACTGTGCTTAAGACACTTCGCCTTTCTTTCACGGTGAACTTCATACATCAGCAAACTACTGAAGTGTTAACTGAGCTTGGATAAAGTGATAAAACTATCTTTCAGACATACAGATGCTTCTTCAGTTCTTAAAAATCAATAAACTTGGCATATAACACAGCTCAGAAGTGATGTAACTGGTGCTCGTAAGAAAGGTGCATGCCGTTGCAGGGAAGACAGATCTTAAAACATAGCTTCATTTTTTTTACTTCCCTAAGGCTCATGGGTTTTGGGTTTTGATATGATTTTAGCAGGGTTGAGTAGATAAGTTTCCTTACTATGCTGATCTTTCTGTAAAAGACACCTGTAAATTCTGTTCTTTGTGTTATTAGTAACATGTCTTATTTGTCAAGTCATTCAGTCTGTGGGGTTATTCCTTTTTTTCTCTCCCCCTAAGTAGTTTAAAATCTCTCTGATGAAATCTGTATGCAGAAAATAGGTAAGTTTGCTGGAAATTATGTTGATTATTTATTTTTTCCCTTGTGCAGTGGAAGGGTAGTTATTCAATCTGTTATAATGACAAAAAATCTCACTAAAATGCGGGGAATGGTATACTTCTGTGAACAGCATGAAGCAGCCTCCCACTCCCTGAGTTTTTTTATTGACTTGGCTCTGCAACATGATGCAATTCAGTAATTTAGAATTTTTCTGCTTCAGATTTCTCAAACATAAAATCAATGGAATCTCTTGTGCCTGAAAAATCACTGCTCATAGGTGTTGCTATGAAATTAATACAGTGCTTATCAGTTTTATTCTGGTTCATAAATATTATATTACTGGTTGGCTCATCAACCAGCTAAATCTGTCTGGGGAAAGAAGTAATTTCTGTGTCTAGTAATTTTTCACAGGTAACAAGAAATTTATGTCAGGTGGGTCATTCCAGTCAGTGCTCCGAGTGACAGGAAAGTGCAGAGTAAATTTGGCAGAATTCATGTATATTTTACACCAACTCCAGATGTTTTAAGCATTCTACACATTCATTTTAAAAAATAGTCTTTTAATAGTTGAGATGGTTATTAATTTTTCTGCTCAAACTGCACTTTAATATGAATCTAATATGATGGATATAAATTAGCATGTCTTACTAATCTAAAACTTTTATTAATTATCCATGGTTTATTTTCTATATATGTCAAGAGCTTTTGATCTTCACTGAGTTTATAAAAGATAATCTGCCATTTAGATTAACAAGAGAAATGTATTTGAAATATGTTGTATGCAGAATTTTTATATGATCAGCTGCAAAATGATAGATCACAAAGTAAAGGAATTTGGCATGAAGTATAAAAAGGGCTTGAAGGCAAAAATGAGAAGTGGTTCTGAATGTTAGAGGGGTCACAGCTAATCCTGGGATTAATTATTCTGTATATGGAGGGTTGGATTCAACTCTGATTTAACTCAGTAGGAGTTTTTATTTTGATCTGAACATGAACTTGGTGGTGTGAGTTTTAGGTCAAATATTATATTCTATTAAAATACTAGTTTATATTTTGTAAATCAGACTTAGACCATTTTCATTTATAATCATAGTTTTCTCTATATTGAAAGTGCTGCACTGCCAAGTACCTTGCAATGAATGGGACACGTAACAAGTAAAGTGTTTAAAGTGCATGATAAAATAAGAAACTGATCTAACCTTTTTTTATATTTTTAAACTATTTTTCCATCACAAGTCTGGAAAGTAAGTGACTGATTTTTTGTAAAAATTGTCATTAGGCAGCTCTGGTACAATTTATGTTAAGAGGTTTTGGCCTGTTTATGTGTGCTGGAATTTGCCAAAATTAGTAATGCGATATTCCATCTTTAGCAAGCCTATAGAGCAATAAATAATGACACATGACTGTATGTGAGTGTTGTTAGTTAATTTTTTTTGTGGTGTTCATGAAATGCAACAATCTTCCAACTCAGATTCTGCAACGTTAGGCAGCAAGTTGTACTCTGAACTAAACCAGATGCTGATCAGCTCTGTTCCTATTATCAACTTGGGGCAGAGATGGTAACCAGACCTTATTTGCAATGTTAACATTTGGAACAGATTAACAGCAGTTAGGCTGAAATGAGAAACCTCCAGTTTACTGAAAAGGTTCAAAACATGTAATGCTGTAAAAATCAGGACGTCTGTAGTATGTTAGGTAGGAATAAATAAGTTAACTGTAAGCCACACTTTCCCCTTTGCAGGATGTGTTGTTTCCAGTTTATGAGTGACTCTTTGAAAGGACATGTTTATGAGGTATGGTCAGCTTTAGGTCCTGATAAACCATCTACCTGATGAGGTATAGTATATCCAGACTTTCTGTACTTGTTTGCTGGGAGGCTGTACAGAAGATTTTTGTCTGCTGGACAAATCCCACATGCACTCGTGAAGCTCAGAGGCCCAGGATACTTTGGACTGCCAGCCTTCTGCTACATTCAACAGCAAACCCAATGGGGAACATGCCCCAGAGGGGCCTGGCAGGGTATGTGGAACATGTGGTGGCCCTTACACTGCACACTGGGCTGGAGATGTTTCTCTGTGACAGCTTATGGTATCTCAGAGGACTGAGGGGGAACTGGAGGGGTTCAGCAGGAGTGTAACAAAGGCCTAATGCTTTTTAGGCTGAAATAGGGCTCAGCTTCATCACCTCTTTGTGAATGTTGTATAATTATTGCTGAAACCATAAACTTCTACAATGCGTTATTTCTGGTGTTATATTACTTTCCTCCTCCTGTCCTGTGCTTTTTTATTGGGAATATTGTTTTAGCAGGAATTGAGTGGCAAGCTTCAATTCTAAGGAGAGTCTTTCTGCAAAAGTCAGTCAGAGATGTTGCTGGGTTCTCATTATGTCACCTGCTGCATGGTTTTTCCATGTGCCTAGTTTGAAAACATGGTATTCAGGTTTGCAGAGAGGAAAAACTTTTTGCAAACTCGTATGCAAGGCTACTATTTAAATGTAGCTATTAACCACTGTCAGTACAGATTCTGAGAGAGAAGAAGGAAGGACATTAGCTACCCTGTTAATCTGGTCAGATTGTTCATATAGCAGCCAGGTCAGCCAAGGAAATCACCGGCCACAGCTGGGAAAAGAATCAGCAGCAAGGTGCTTCGTTCATGAGTGGAGGCGCCTGTGTTGATGGTGCTGACCACTCACCTTGGTAAGCTAAATGGGAAATTAAACCTAATCTGCTCTAATTGCATTGGGTAAACTATCGCCTGGGTTTCAGCTCAGTTTGTGTTGACATGAAACTGGTCTTGGTTAAGCGCATGGCGTGGCTGAAGGTACGTGCTGGAGCGGCAGCTGTGGTTCAGCTGTGACTTGTTACGTGTAACTTTCTGCAGGTACAGTTACAATCCTTCTTGTAGGGAGTAGCAACAGCTATTCCTGTCTTTTGGGAAGGAGCAAGTCTGTAATGACAGGGACCCTGCCCTGTGCTGCTCTGGCCAGGTGACCAGCCCGGAGGGACATGTTTGGCCTTCTCCTATGTGGGACAGCAAGAGGAGCCAAGGTGTGGTCAGGCAGAGCAATGGCAGCACTGGGATAAGCACTGCAAGGAAGACACTAGAAAAATATTAAGACATGGAAATATTTTCTCCGTGCAAGCTGGTTAGAGATGTGATCTAAAACATGTCTTACCATGGACAGCAAATTAAGGGTTCCTGGAAGCATGGGATGCCTGCCTGTCTGTAGTGCTGTTTTGCATGTGCAGTGGGTACATGTGGTGTGTGCTTTGGCCCACACTGCTGAGACCCCAGGGTTTTGCTCCTGACTTTCAGCTGCAAAAAAAAAAAAAAAAAAAAAAAAAAAAAAAAAAAGTTGCCTTCTAGCTTGTGTCCAGCCAGCAAGGATGTGAGGCAAGTTCAGGTGAATAAGCGGGTTCAGGCATGCGTTGGACCTGCGCTCTAGAGGTGTGCTGGTTTTCCCTCCAGTAGGCCACAGCTACATCAGATAGTTCTTGAGTGAATCCACCTATAGGTCACCCAGGGATGCAAGTTTATGTCATTATTTTTACTCCTTCCAAAATTTATTATAGAAAGTATGTTTGCCTTTTTCTTGACCTTCTAGGTATTTGGGCCTTACAAAAATTGATCAAGCTGTTATTGAATTACAGGTCAGTGTAAAGCCACCCCTGTCTCTGGTGTTACTTAGAAGCTTATCTGAATTTCACTTTGTAGCTGGACCTCTTTTATGTTCCCTGTATTTCAAATTAGGAAGAATATTTTCAGATGCAGAAGAAAAGCTGTGAGAAATTTACAAGTAGTAGTATATTCCATGTAAAAGCGAAAAAGTAGTGAAATAATAAGCTGTTTTATTATATAATTTATTATATATAAAATATATAAATTATTATACAATTTAATCATTATTTTAAAGCATGATCTTCTTTTAGATGGTGTATATGGGATTAATTTTCCCCCTCAGATTAGTTGCCATCACCAAGGAAGCTTGGAGGGAAGCCATTTATGGCACTGGCACCGCAGAAACAGGCAGATGGGCGGCTCTGAGGTACTTTGGATGTTGCTATCTCTGCTGAAAGACTTTGATCTGAGACTGATTTTAGAGTATCCAGCATAAGTGCACAGTGCAAGATGGTGAAGCAAGAGTATAATGCCAGCAAATAACCTGTTGCTCAGCATGCCAGTACACCCTGCTGCGTGGCTGTGGTGTTAATATCTCCCACACCAATGGCTGCAAACCATTTTATAAAGTGGGAGCATTGCTTTGAGCAAGTGAGGCAGAGCTTTGAGATGAAAACTTGAAGTGACACTGTTGAACAGGAAGTTTTGTGTGCCCAGTCTTTCATGCTTTCAGTCCTTCCCCTCTGCATTTCACCTCTCAGACAGTGGTTCTGAGGTGGCGCTGCCCAGTTGTCATTTCAGCATCTACTGGACCTGTTGCCAGGTTTCATTTCTTCATAGTAAAATTTTGTTTGTCTTTACCTTGGTCTCTTGAAATGCTTTGCTGAGCAGTGGCATATTTCCACAGGCAATCTTCTACTCTGAAGACAAAATCACACTATTTCTAACTCTTGCATTTTAACTTCTCTCTGCTTAACTTTGCAATGAACATTCCTATTGCAAAGAGTTCCTTAGCCCTTTAAGCCTTTTTAAAATATAAACCATTGCTTTTAAAGGTCCATTTCGCCTATTGTAAGAAATCTGTCATATTGGAATTAGTGACTGAGTTTTAAATATGAAGCTGATATGCTGTAAAGTCTCAGTTGCAGTTTGCCTTAAATTTAGATTTAAAACGAGCAAAAATGTAATTGCAGAATAAAAATTGGCTATACTCAGAGCCTAGGAATTATGTTTCAGACTTTGGAAGGAAAATGGCTTGGCTTATTTTTTTTTTCCTTTCAGGAACACTATTATTTTCTGACTTAATGGTTTCAGATGCCGTTAAATGAAAAAAATATTTCTGGAGTAAGTGAGTTTTGCAGGTGCTTTGTCCTGGGGTGTCTCTCAGAGTTTTACAGTATGACTCTTTATGAAAACAACACATCACGAACCTTCATAAAGTGGCTTCCAGGCAGCCAGGAGTGACAGCTGAGGGTGCTGGTGTGCAGCTGCCCTTGTGGGGTGTGATCAGCCTGCCCAGCCCAACGTTTTGCTCTTCTGGGTGGGAGGCTGCAGCAAAGGACAGCATGCAGTTGTTCCTTTGGAAAAAATGTGTTGTACTGAACACAGTGAAGAAGAAAATGGATTCAGATCTTATAGTCTCAAGGCCTAATAATGTCTCATCATGTTACAAATATGTAACCCAATCTTAACTGAAGTATTGACTGGACTTAGTTACCACAGCTGGAACTTAGCTGAGCACCCAAACTAGTAGAATAGGTTTGCTCTCAGCAAAAGCTCCCTAGGGGCACCACCATCTCACACATTTATTTATTTATATATAACAATATATTATTCTCACTGTCTCAGACATGCATTTAGGTCAGCTATGAGATTATTTATAAAGAAAAAGCATCTTTTTCACGTGATTCAAATAAGAGGAAACTCTCCTCTTTTCCTTTCCCTACAAATGAAGCAGAGCGGTCAGTGTGGGACACATTGCCCTACCTCTCCCTCCTTGAGAGACTAATCCCACACTGTGTTCATACTTTGAGTCACAGTGACAAAATGATGAAACACTGAAATTTGGACAAATGAAAGCTCCTCCATCAAAGACCAGCAGTGCTCTTACTGTCACTCCAAAGCAGACAGGGTCCCCATCTTGGTAAAGCCAAGGCAAATTTGATAAATAGGCATTTCAACTGCTTCTGCTAAAAAACAAACCCAACCTACCACTTGGTCGTGAGGTCTGAGCTCTCAGCACATGTACCATGAGATGGAAGTTACCTTGGAAAGCTGAGGTGTGGGCTGTCCCTTCCCACTGCATATGTCTTGTAGTTGCTCCCACGAGCAACAGTCCTTGAGGAATGGTAAAACTGACCATACATACATCTGAAATGACCCAAGTATGCAACTTATTTTAAAGACACTCTGTGATTTTAGTGATAGGATTCCTTTTCTACCTTTTACTTGTTTCACCAAAGATCAAATTTTTTCTGCCCAAATATTTTTTTTCCCAATAGAAATGTGCATGTCAAACGATAGAAAAAAATTTTTTTATTGTTTTGGTTAAAAACATGAAATACCATTTCATTGTTTCTCTAAGGAAAAAAAAAATCCTCGTTTGTGCTTGAACACATTAATTCTTTAATTTCTTAGATGCATCTTTTTTCTTCCCTCCACCTCTTCTTTAATGAAGAAGCCTCTTTAGGGAATTTTCCTTCTGCCAGGTCAGATGCTCTTTCCTGCCTACACACTATCATTACAGTAACAGTCAAGGCACTGGATCACTAAGGTGCTTTGTGGAGCACTCCATACCATGTTAACAGCTTCTGAAGTCATCTATGTATTGTCTGTGTTGGTAACATCCTGGGGCTGGACCAAGGTCTTTGTTTTATTTTCAACTTGTTAAACATGAAAGAGAGGTGGGAGAATTGTTAGTCAAAGATGAAGGTCTTACAAGTATTTCTCATTCACTTGATGTAAAATAAATTCTTTACAGAGTAACTGGAATGTCTTTGCACATGTTCCAGGATGGTTGTACCCAGCTTTGAGATGAGAACAGTGCCTTTCCAAGTAACATACAGTTAACTCACTGCCAACTTTACGTACAGCCTCTAGTCAGAGACATATGTCATTTCAATTTTACAGCTGTCCAGACACACTCTTAAAAAACCTAAGCCGTATACACCAGATGTTACTTAGTCTGGTGTGGTCTACCTTGGACCCGTTCCAAACCTGCCTGCATATAATTTTCAAGTCCCAACAGCCCTGCAGTGCTAGAAGATAAAAAACTGACCATAACCGTACCCTTTCATATTACTTAGAGCTCAGTTTAATTATGTGAAACACTACCAGATATATAGTTCAATCAGAAGAATTCCACCTTAACGGTAACTACTACCACATCCATTTTTTTTTTTCTAATTTGAGGCAGTTTTGGGTTACTAGCTCTGAATTATGCAAAGCTCAAATCAGTGATTATTGTAATTATCTAGAGAGGGTTTTTTTCTCAAATTGTGAATAACGGAGTGTGCTTATATGGCCTTATTGAGAAAGGCAGTCCATGAATTTCTATGATTTTGGTTTGTGTACAGATGGGTTGGGTATGTATGTGTGACTTGGAACTGATATTTTAAAATTTTATGCCTTTAATTTTAAATAGGGTCACCTCCAGCAAAAGTCTTATTTACAGAGCTGCTAAGTAACCAGCAGTGCCAATGGTATCCTCTCAAGAAAAAAAATTTTCTCAAGTTTTTTGAGTCAGCACTGTTTAAGCATTTGCTTGTGATCAAATGAATGCTTAAGTGCTTCCCTGAAGAAGATGTCAGTAACCCAATTATGGTTTTAAATCAGGGCCTTCAGTGCCTGTAAAGTTTCTTTCAGAACTCTGGTTCTGACTGTAGCCTGGCTCTGAAGAGGTATTTAGGTTTCTAGCCCTCCTTTGTGGATTTTGTGTGCTTTTGTAGGCCTCATTCCTTGCTCTGGAAATGTAAGGATAAGAAATATTCTGAGGTTATGTGGAAAGCCCCACTTTCTTTAGACAGTATTTTCAATGTATCCGTTATGATCTCATATTACAACTGTATTTTAATATGAAAAAAAATAGAAAAGCAGTTTAATAGTTTGGTTATTTTGTAGTCATTACTGATTTTCTTAGTATTTCCCCTCACTGGTGGATGAGTTTTCTGTATATATCAACTGTGATAAATTTATCTCATTTGCCTTTGCTGATTTTTTTTTAATTTGCATTACAAAATTGTTTCTTTAGTTTTGGAGCAGAAAAGAGTTCAGAGAAACAAAAAACCAAGGAAAATATTAGTGAGAACTTGTAAAAAGTGATGACTGGTGCTCAAAATGTGTAATCGATGGAAGCGGAGGCCAGTTGGTTATGGATTCATTTTATCATCACACAGAAGCAAGTCTAAGACCCATGGGACAAATTAGAATGAACAAATACATTTGATTTTGATATTAAGTATTAAGCACATCCCTTTTATGAGCACTCTATGTCTTGGCTGTTACTTTCCCAAATGATGCATTACATTTCAAGTAGTGGTACTGCAGGGTAAACCTAAATCAGATAAAAGTGTTTAATGGAGGAAATAATAGATATTTCTATTTCACTCTGTGAATATCTACTTTTTTTTAAGATTTTTAAATAGAAACAACAATACTAATAATAAATATTGCTAGCTAATTTATTCTCTTTTATAGATTCTTTTAACTTACATTAATTAGACCCCTTGCTTCACATGTTTCTCCTTTTTGATTTGTATTATCTTATGTTTCAGTTTTCGACTTTCAATTTTTGATCTCCTTCATGAGTCAGAACTCGAGTACTGAAGATTTTTGCCCCTTTTTGCCTTGCACTTTAAGAATACGTTCATTTACCAAACTGCTTTCACATTTGTGGCTGTGGCTCCCTGCTCCACTTTCTCAGTGCTCCATTTGAGCTCCTGCTAAAACTGAAAGCTTTGGGGAAAATAAATCTAAGATGTCAGTGACTTAAAGCCCAGTGCTGTAAGTTTAAGATGTTTGCCTAATATCACATCACCAAAATGGAACAGATAAAGATGAAGTGTAAAGTATATGTAATGTGGCTTGCAGTTAAGTGCAGTAATTGGAGAATGCAGGCAGCAGATCTGGGAAGGTGATAAGGTAAGCAAAAGCTTCTTGGGAAAGGTAAACTGTCTGAAGAGCTGACAGTGATATGCGCTGACTGGAAGGAACCCAAAATTGTTTTAGCCTTTAAGCATCCAACAGACATTGGAGTAATTGAGTAATCATACACTCTGGGTCCAGTATTCCTGTCACTGATACCCCATGAGTCTCAGTTATTGGTGTAATTTAAATCTGATAGCCACATAATGGACCAAATTCTCTTCTCTACTTTTCAATAAGTTGTCCTATTGGATTCAATATGAAGAATGTTTGCTTAAGTGCGGTGTGTAGGATTTGTGTCATGAGGCTTATTTTGCTTCTCAAAAGTGGTATTCCCTGCTGTATGTACTCTAGAGCACCACAGAAGACAGAATACTTATTCTAAAGGAAAATACCCTGAAGCACCATAGATTAGTTTAAATTCTCAAAAAGGTGTAAACTTTCCTGTTTCTTCCAGGGTTTAGGCACTTTTCCTTAATTTTTACACCAAAAATTGTCCCCAAGTCTCTCTTTGGTGACAGCATTTTGAAAGCATGTCAGATTCTGCACCGTAAAAGATGACGTCTGCCCCTATGTATTTCTTGGAATGACAGGTTCTACCTTTAAAGGGTCACTTGGGTCAGAAATTTTCATTAAAAAATATTTGAGTACATGCCACATACCTTGTCTGTTTATTCAATCTTAATATTCAACAAAACATTTCAATATTGCTAAGCAGCCAGATTGGAATAAGCTCATTGGAGCATGGGAACATCTTTTTGTGCTGGTTTTGTGTATAGCACCTCATACACTGAGGCTCGGGGTGCATAGGCTGTACTGTGGTGCAGATAATAAACACTAATCATCTGGAAAGCTTTAAGGTGGGACTTTTGCAACGAGCATACAGCTTTGTGGAACAGTCTGGCCCTAATTTGCCCAGTGAAATGGGTGATGGGCTTTCATGTTTCTTCTGAGTACTAAGGTGTTTGATCAACATGTATGAAGTGTTACAGAACATGTTAAAAGGATCTGGTCAGCCCCACAACTTGCCGTAGGTGAAAAGCCAGGCCCACAACTAAATCCAGAAACTTGGCCCTTGCAGAATTTTTCCAACTACTAGCAACTATGCCATGGGGGAGACCTTTCTTGAGATTACGTAAATTGGGATTTGTTCAGAAGGTTTGTTTTGCAAAGTCTTCCTTCTACATGTTTCCTTCCATGCTCTCCACTCTCCCCCACCATAGGGAAGCTTTCAGGTTGGTTCTAGCAAAGTAGCACTAGTCTGGTAAACTAAATTAGTCTGAACGACTCCTAGTAAACTAAACAAAACATGGCACTGCTGCGCAGTGATGCTGTGTAACTGGTAGCACATTTTCTAGCATGATTTGGGGCAGACAACCATCATTTCTCCATGCCCAGCGAAAGAGTGTCCCCAGTAGTCTGGGGAAGACGACAGCCAAGGAGCTGTTCCAAGAGCAGTTATAGGTGAGAGCACCCTCTTGGAGGAGAGAGGGACAGGGTACAGCTGCACTGACATGAGCTATGCTGTGCAAAGCCAGAAAACACTTCAGCACATTTTATGCAATAAGATAGCAACAGATAAACGTGTATCTGGGGACAAAAAATTGTTCTCTGCTGGCAGTCCAGTTCTGTTCACTGACACTCTGTATGTAGCTGAGATATCTTGTCCCCTTTCTACCAGGAAGCAGCCTCCCGGGCTCCAAGACTTCCCTGCTTCATCCCTTCTGCAGACAGCGGTCACCCCACCTAACCGACGTATCACCTCCCCACATCCTTCAAAGTTTTCACACCTGGAAAGGGGAGTGAGTTTTCAAAGAGCAAAAAGGGTTGAAGACTGCCCATCCTCTCTAACAGATGACCCTTCCTATCTAACTGCAAGGCTAAAGCTCACCCTGTAACTTTTATGGGATCAAGTCTTGACTTCTGTGCACACTTTTTCGAGGTATGATAAATGCAGCCTTGCCCTTTGCTTCCATCAAACATATTGCTGCATGGGTCCTTCAGACTTGTTGCTTTGACCGTGACGCTTCTCTTCCCTGCTCCCTCTTTATCACTTCAAAAATGAGCTCCTTTCTCTCAGTACTTAAAACCTTTCAAAACCTAATTTTCATCCTGCTCATTCTTCAGTATAGAGGATCAACTCCATCTTCCATTACCCACGTGGTAGGTTTTCAGACAGGTACTGCCAAGCTACCCTTGCCGTCCTGCAGTGTGGGCAGGGCTGTATCCACATCCCCATTCCTTACAGCCATATGCAGATCTTCATTTTACCTGCTGTCTATGGACAACTAGACAAATGTGAATTGTCAGCAACTACCAATACCTCATATTTATGCTGCCCTGCCGATCTATATCAAGCCATTGTCTTTTGTTTAAATTTGATTCAGAAGATGAGGTTTGCAAATATGTTTAAGCTTGTCAAACCTATGAATTTTAATAGGACATATGAAGCTCAATGTTTTTTCTGCATTTGGGCATAAATTATTCTGGAGGAAGAAAATGAGACAGGTCTAGTAACAGACTCTTAGGTGTAATTGTAGAACATAGTATTTTTAAAAATAATAGTAGTTGGAAAAATACCTGACCCTAATCCATGCTTCAGGAAATATACTCTATCTTCTGCTGCCCCACAGTGTTTGCCTGTTATCATATGTACCATTACACTTTTGTTCATCTGGAATAGTAGCACCTCACTACTATTTCTGATTTCAAAGTAGCTGTTGATTCCAGCAATTTCCCAAGATTAATTTTTTAAAGTTGAAATCAAAAGAGAATCTTGTTTAAGGGTATGACTGAGAGGAAATGGTACATGCTCGCCCATGTTTGAATGCTGATAGGAAAAAAAAAATCTCAAGTCAGTCTCCCCAAAAAATTTCTTTTAGAAAAAAATTACTTAAAAAAAAACAGGCCAAGGTGATTTTTGGTGAACGGTTTTCTTGCTCTTTGCTTCCTTCTTTTGCAAAACACACAATTAATTTCTTCAATGCAAATAATGAACCACACAAATCATACAACATGTTCCATTTTTAGCATAAAAATGGAACCAGTTGCCTTAGAGATTTGTAAATGTTGGAATAATATATGAGATAGTCTTTCCCAGTGCCCCGTAAAGGTTAGATTTTTCCATTGAGAGATGTCAGCTAAGGTGATTATGCTGTGAGCAGACTAAGCCTTGGGATTTCACAGCAGATCTCAAATGTATTTAGTAAGACTAATTAGCTCATTTTAAACAGGACTTTGCTACTTTGTTAAAAGAAGAACATATTTATATTTTTTATAGTATTTCTATAGGATCAGTTCAAGGTAATTAAGTGGAAAAACAATGTAATAAATTCTTGGAAACAATCCCCTATAAATATTGGTTTATCATTTGGCATTCTCCTCTCATTTCCACCGGATACCAGTGGGATTTGTATATCCGCTTCCTTTATGTTTCTAATTAAGAAACCACGTCAGATTTGTGCAAAACCTACACAATCTGTCACTTTGACTGCTGAGGAATGGGCATGCTTCCCTGACCCCTATCCCCATCAATCTGAATAGATCCAATTTCATTGATTTATATCGAATGGAATTTCATTGGTGGCTACTGCATAAATCTACAATGACTTTCACATTTTGTTTCACCTAAACGATGATTGGGTGGAATGTGTCTGTTTAAAAGTGACCTTCTCCAGTTTTTGAACTTTGGCTTATAACAGGAGGAAAAAGGTTTTAGTCGTTTCTACTCCCAAAGACTCATAAAAGTCATCACTGAGTTTTCCAAGGTATTTGGTTCATTTAAAGTTTTTCACCCAAAGTCTGACATCCTGTCACACTTAAAATGCAATCTATTCAGAAAGTGGCTTTAATAAATGTAAGAAGACTAATTAGGATAGGGTTATTGCTATTTTTTTAATTATTTTTTTTGTAAAAACATACCTTGTGTCAGCACCACACAGCTAACAAAGCCAAGCTGAAGTGCATTAAAAAGCTGAAGACATTTGGTTCTCTTCCTTGTAAATGTTTAGGTGAGCATTTTCTCTTTGTGCTGGACTCGCAAGAGGCTCAAGGGCAGGAGGGTTATGAGGCCGTAACAGTGCCTTGCACATTGCACTCCCATTCCTTGGTGTGCCTGTGAGGGAGCTGATGAGTGAGTGAGGATGGTTTGGCTGGTCAGCACTGGGTGCCCGTGTGCTCACCACCATCACCTGCAAAGGTGAAGCACACTGCATTTCTGGAGCAGCATACTGCGTTTATCTCTATGCAACTGAAGGAGGCAGTAGCCAGGGCTCTCCCTGCCTTGGAAAATTTTGGAGCGCCCCTTCAGCTGATGCAGGAGATGTCACAGGATGGATATCACCCACAGTGAGTGGCCCAGATGCAGCCCATGTTTGGGGTGAGGGCACAGGAATTCCATGGTGCAGGTGGGACTGTAACAGTACCAGAGAGCACATCTGCATCATAAGCCACCATATCACACATTATTCACAGACGGCAAAAGCATCCAACAGATTTGATGTTTGAACTTCAGAGTTTCAGCCACTACTTACCTCAGCCTCATCTCAGGGAGCACATTTACTATCCACAGCATGCACTAGGGTTCATCTTCCATTTTTGGGACCAAAATCCACAGTTGTTTATTCTAGCTCACCCTCCAGTTGCAGAAGGAGTTGGGGTGTCCACACAGAGAACAAAATGAACCCCAAGACAAGTCAAACCGAATTGGTTCAGCTTAGCTTACCAATAATTGAGTCTCCTCTGAACTGATTTGAATCAGAGCGTCAAACTCAGCTTGTCATAAGGCATTTTTTAGGAAGCCTTCTAAAGCACTTCTTTTGCTTCTAAAAGAGATTATTTAGGTAAATATTTGGTATTTATGAAGATTGCTTTTTTTTTCTTGGTGGTTTATTCAAATACAGTATTTTTGCATACTCAGTTGCTTTCTTTCTGGTCACTGTAGTGCTAATTCCTGTTCCAAAGCACTGACAAATGTGATTTTTGTTAGTGGAGGGTGTGCTGCAGGAAGCGCTTTTGTAGTGCAAGGTTTCATTACAAGAATCTGTAGCATTTCTGTCATTGTTTTCAAACTGCGTAGGAAATGGATCACCACTGGGTTCCTCAGCTTCCAGGAGCAGGTTTCCCTGCCAGAGGTTAATTATCTAGTATTTAGCATTCTATCATTCTCTTTATTATGGGTACTGCAAAATTCCTCATCCAGATTAATAAATGTAATTACTTGCAATTCTGGAGTTCTGCATCATAAACTTCTCATTTTAAGATATCTAAAATGATAAGTTGTAAATAACATCTCCAGCCACTAAACTGGAATGTAATTTTAACCCTTACCTTACTTTAACCATGATAATTCTTATAGTGTCCTTCTGTATTGGTCAGATGTCTTGCCTATGTCTGATGTTGGTTTGCAAACATACACATTATGGAATTTTGACCAGCAACAGATCCCAGGCTTGACCAAATGGTTGCATGAACATGCCTTGATATTATAATTTCTATATTTCAATCTTTGCATTCTTTCATCTTTGACATCAGACAAAAAGAAGAGAGAAACAGTAAAAATGAAATGTAGATGTTTCTTTCAATATGCTTTGTCTCCAAACACCTGCAGAGAGACCCTGAGCAGCCCACCTAGGATGATACAGCTGAGAATATGGTGTAGAAGCTCTTGCACATGCTTGGGAATGGTGTTTGAAGTTGTTTGGGAATGCTCCACATGCACAATCTGCCCAGCAGACTCTCAGCTGCCTGTGCCTGGCACTGACGAGGGTAAGGCAGGGAGAGGAGCAAACCACAAACGTGAGATAGACCCTGCATACCACCATTCACATATCCTTGCCCTGGTGTCTCACCTGGCAGCAATGGATGAGCCAGCAGTGCAACTTCCTGACAGTTTAGGATTTCAGGCCCTGCCCAGCTATCCTGCACCAGTGGTGTGTCACAGGCCTGGGGGCAGACAGACTGGAGGGAACATGTCCTCATTTTTGAGGGGTGCAGGTGTCCCCTGAGGTGTTACCCACTCCTTGGTTCCAGCCATAGGGACAATGTTTCAAGTGCAAGTTTGCAAATGGCTGGAGGGAGATCCAGAGAAAACCCTATAAATATGTTGATGCTAATGCTCTGCCACTTTAGATACAGATGTAATTTAACTTAATGCCTTGGGGCTGGAATATGGGGGCTGTGGGGATTTACTCTTTGTTTGCTGACAGAGCTCTGAAACATTTGGATAAGTATGGAGATTACTTTTATCAATCTGAAAAGTCCAGAGCTGTGTAATATGTTCGTACTCCTGAGACCAAGGAATTATCTCTGACACTTTAGAGGGGAAGAAATTGTACATGCAGGACAGTGCAAATGTTATACTGGAGACTTACATTTAAATGTGTGCAGCAGTGGTGAAAGAGGGAAGTCTGTATACAGAATACAAAAATTCTATGTTGTAGTCTCTAGTAAAAGACGGAAAAAGTATTTTCAGCTTACTTGTGTCCAGAGGGAGCAGGTTATGCCAAGGGCAAGAAAATATAAGGAGATTGTCCCCGAAAACCATCACATCCCTGTTTTCCCACAACGGATAACATTGACACTTGACCTCAGAACCATAATGTTCCCAACCTCTATGTTTAGTAAAATGATGCCAGCAGGCCACAATCAGAAGATGTTAATTCTGGCCATAAAAACTATGCCACAAAGCCAGCCAGATGCAAACTGTTACCTTTGATTTCTCTGACCGTCAGAGGGTAACCCAAAACAGAGCAGCAAACATCGCCAGCGAGGGCCAACACCCTCAGCTGACTGTGCCGCAGGGGTGCCCCGTGCTGGTGGTGCTGGGCAGTCAGCTCAGGGCAGCAGAGCTCGAGCAAGACTTGGGCCAGGGGCCCTTCAGAGGCCCCTTCTCGCCCCAGCCCCTCATGAAGGGGTGGCTGTGTGACAGCAAGCGGTGCCCAGGCCGCCGGCACCAGGCTGGTGCTCGCGGGCAGCACTGCCCCTGCTCCTGAGGCGCGGGCAGCCGAGGGGGTGGCGGCTGGGGATTGTGGGGGACCGTGGGTGGCTGGGAGAGCAGGGAACCCCTGTAGCACAAAGAACACCTCACTACTTAGTTCTGCAGTTCCCTGTACCCGTACATTACATATAGCAGCAACACATGAAAAACAAGTATTGCCCGTGTTACTCAGTCTTGCAGTGGACGGAGGCCGGGCAGCTCTGAGGAGCGGCAGCGACAGAAGCTCATTTGGCGTATGGGTTAGATTAGGGTTGCGCCTTCCCGCTGAGGTCAAGGAGCTGGGCAGGCTGTGGATCAGGGGAGGTTCCTGCAGTGGCTGCTGCTACTGCTGCGGTGGAATTTTCTCCTCCTGTGAAGTTTATTTGCTGCTCCTTCTCATCTCTGGACGAAATATTCTTCCTTGTTGAAGGTTTAGTGGAAGGCTTCAACACACCTCTGGTTGACAGGACATTAAGGGTAAATATTTCACAAAGTTTTTTGAGGGGAATGATGCTTTTTGTTTGTTTGTTTAAAAGTGTTTTGACTGCATATTTTTCAATGCAGACTAACTGAGACATTTTCAGCTTTAATCACAGAAGTTTGGCCTTTGCCAAATAATTTGTTATTAATTACCTCTAGGCCCAGGGGTTTCATATAAAGTGTCACATGTGAGAGAACAGATCATGCAACTGAGAGAATGAGAATTGGCCCATGAAAAATACATCAACATAGAAGCATAAAAGGATTAAGAGGTTGGAAAAGATCCCCAAGATCATCGAGAACAACCTTTAACCCTGCACTGCCAGTTACACCACTAAACCATGTCCCTAAGCACCACATCTACATGTTTTTTGAACATTTCCAGGAATGGTGATTCTACCACTTGTGTGGGCAGCCTGTTTCAGGGCTTGACCACCCTTTCAGTGAAGAAATTTTTCCTAATACCCAATCTAAACCCCCTTTGGTGCAACTTGAAGCCATTCCCTCTTGTCCTGTCAATTATTTCTTGGGAGAGACTGACCCTCACCTCAAGTTTATTTTCTTGTTATACCTGTCACCCCAGCATTCTGCACATGATAGACCCACTGGTATATGTCCTGGTCATAGGCACAGAGCCTGACTCATCCCTGAGTTATCCTATACTCACACAAGATTCCTGAAGGTCATATCTCATTTACATCAGTAACACTAAAGCTATCCTATAGGCATTGTACTTATAAATACATTTTTGGTAGGGATGACACTGCCACCCATTTAAAGTCACCGAATCCAACTTATTTCCAAAGCTACCATTTAAAAAAATATATGATGGTGTAAACAACAGGAAAATTTTGGCTTGCCTGTGTTTATTTCATATAACAGGTACGTGTGTGGCCTCATTAATGAAGTCAGCTTTGAAGTGCTGTATGTCCTTGCCACCACTAGAAAATACACCAGAAAGGTTTTTGAAACCCCACTGAATTATAGTATCATGCAAATAAGAATAAGGACTTTTCAAATCAGTACTTGATATGTGCAGCAAGAGAGACAAATCCAGTAGCATCAGCGTAAAATTCATGTCAAGACAATTATCCTTTTGGGGTGGTGCTACCCAAATTGTGAGAGATCTTGCCGATTGGATTTTAACAAATTTGTGTAAATAACCTATAACACTCACTGGGACTGTTTTAGGACTGCATTATATTAGCTCCGAGGGTTGGGAAATGTTTTAAACTTGTCTTTCACTTTCCTTATACATAGTCACTTATTCTCCTTGTACATATTCATTGCTCAGTTTCTTTTTTGACTCCTGTTGCTAGCTCTTGAATATTTAAATCTTGCATCACTTTGTTAGCACTGACAGTCAAATTTGAAGGCTTGTTTTCCAACACTTGGTTAAGCATAAGGCAAAATTTTGCTTTCCAGGTGTATTCCTCAGTTTGATTTAGAAACATGCTTTCTGCGATCTTGGACAGTTACGATGGTCAAAATGAATTGGTTTGATGTTTTCTGCAAACAGTTCCCCAAACACTACTTGAATATATTTTGCATGATTTCCCTAACAAAATTGCTAGTGGATGAAAAGCTGAATGTAAAATTCCTGGAGAACAGGCGATTAACAGAAATTAAACAGACTAGTTTGCAAAACCAATATCGATTTCTTTTCCTGTGGCATTATGTAGAATCAAAGAATGCACCCTCCTAGTATTATTGTATTATTTTCTTAATCTGCCTTAAATACCCATCCACACTAACATGAAGGATGATCCCCATTGTATAATACCTGCTCTGAGCAAGAGTATGGACAAGGTGACTGTCACAGGTCCTTCCAAACTTTGCTAGGGCTGAGTAATAATCAGTTGCTGTGAAATGAGGGCATTCAAAAGAACCTCATCATCTGCACAGCTGAACATTCCTTTTTTGCAGTTGGTTTTTCTGTCTCTGCAGGCAGAGTTCAAAGGATTCAGCAAGTCACATCAGTATTCCAGCCTCACCTTGTCAGTATTTTGGGAAACTGAGATGGCTCAGTGCTTCACGTGGGCCTCATAGCCAAAGAAGCAGGGCAGGACCACAGCACGTGGCTCCTCCCCAGCTGCATCCCACAATCAATAGGCTGCGAGCTGACCTCAGCCTCAGATTTGGGGAGGTCGGCCAGCAGGATCTGCTATTCCCAAAGTCACCATTTACCCTGCAGCCTATCCCAGCCTGCAGTGGAGAGACTGAGACCATCCTTACATGGGAAATGAGATGGGATATCTGCATAACTAGGTCCAGGCCTGGAATCTGTCTGTGTGTCAGTCCCATGTCAGGGTAAGACCCAAGCATGTACTTGTGCCTCTCTGGCACTAGCTCTGCATGACTGTGGTCTGGAAATAAAATATGGTATATCTGACCCCTACTTGCACTGAGACCCCAAAGGGGCCTGTGTGCTGTTCAGCCCTCAGAGAAGACCATGTTGTTTGAGCTGTCCTGTAGCTCAAAACTGTTCAGCACTCCAAGGCCTGCAAAGCAGAGGTAATGAAGATGGCCATTTATGGTACTACAAGGTCAGGAAGACTTCCTCTCTGCTAGGGTGCAACAGTGTAATCCAGGAGTGATGAAAGGCTTTAGCTAGCGGGTCATTCCACGGACCTGATAGGTGGAGGAGCATTAACGATATGGTCAGTGTGCAGTGTTAGTTAGATGGGGTATGTGGGGATCAGCACAGAGGGCACAGTGCCCCAGCCAGGTAGAGCAGTAAGGCAGGTGACACTTCGTAGCATTGCAGCTTTGCAAGAGGCCCAAAAGACTTTAAAAGTCTACAAGTCTTTGGACAAGATCTTGGTGATATCTTGTGATCATTACAGAGATTAGAACAATGGGGCTGAAAAAAATCCCCAACAACCTATGGCATGTTAGAGAAGTTCCCAAAGTAAAAAATTATCTCTGCCTTTTCCTCAGTGTCTTCAGCTCTGTGTCTCCCTGCACACAGAGCTGCAGCCGAGCCTGTCATTACAGCATCCTTCAGCATAAATGCTGCCATTTCCTTCTGTATGTCACTTGGCAGCTGAAAGTGAACTCAGTGTTCAATAATTTAAAAAAACCCAGCAGTTAGACTCAAGTATTAATATAAAATAGGAACTGAATGTTTGCTTGAAAAATCTCATATATTCTTCTAATTTTATTTATTAATTTCTGATATCAACCCAGATGCTTGATTACTGTTCACTCTTTACTCCTGACACACACTTATACTTTTCAAAAGCAATTTTTCTTAATAATGGTTTTCTTAAAAAAATTCTCTCTATTGTACACTAGTCCAAGACTTCAGCTGATGCAAATTTCTCCAGGTTTTTTGACTTCACCAGAGCTATGATGATTTACACCAGATGGCCCACCATGTTTGATATTATTACATTAAGATATTAGCATATGTATAATTTGCTTTGTACTTTTCTTTATCATAATCTTCTTTATCAGTAGTATTTGCTTTCTATCAGCTTCAGTGGACTTTTGCAACCTTTACTCAGGGGAATGGAATACATTCCATGTGAATAATCATGATCCATGATGGATAAATAAAAAACTGCTACCACTTATTTGGTGAAAGGTTTTTTAGTCTTAAGACATATTTTGAAAAGATTTGGTATAGCAGGGAGTTGTGACTGTGAATTGAGTGTTCTTTGTGTAAGAATATTGTAGTTTTCTGGTTTATAAAAAATGTGTGTAATTTGAAATGGACAGCTCTATAGTAAATGCAGGCTATGTAAAATCATACATTTCACCTATACTTCCTCTTGAGCGTGAGCCTTTTTTTTCATTAATAGATATAGAATCATAACTAGGTCATTTTAGACTACAGATAAGGAATCCTGTCTGTTATAGTAAAGGGAAATACAGTTAAAGTACCTTCATAAATAGCCTGTAGCTTTCCAAAGATGGGTTTTTGGTTTGGCATATTGACTTTGCATTTATGAGGCAAATGTAGGAGAACATCTGGTTTGTTTTATCATTAATTCTGGGAATGTCCATTAATAATGCATTTTTGGGAATTGTTTTTGTTATTCCTGGAGAGCACTGTAATGAACAATCCTATGCTTGTTCTGCTGGGAGACACATTTCAGTTTAGAGGTTGTTTTGCAGTCTTAATTATTTTAGTTGCTATCTCCTTTTTACTGCCAGAAAGTGTGTATTATTAAAATGAATTGCTGAGAAAGCTGCCAGTGGCCTTTGTGGAAAACTAAACTTCGTAACAGTTTAAAAAAGAGGCATTTTGCTTTTTTTTTTTTATTTTAAATTTAATTCAAATTGTTTTTCTGTAATTCTGTCCTATACTCATACAACCCTAGGAAAAACACAGTATTAGTAACACACACCTTTTTTATTCTCAGTTATCACTCTAGCTATGAAACAGTTATGAGTGGATAGATTGTTCTTGCTGTTGGCAGGAAAATGAGACATCAAACACCTCAATGTTCTTCTAGAATTCCTAGTTCTAGTGTAGCCAGATCACATAACTCCATAAATTGAAGCAAGATTTTCCCAGGTCAGTTAGGCAAAGCAGTGGTATATGTTGGGTTGTGATTGAAGGCCCCACCTATGGCAACTTGGCATGGTTAAGGAAAATCTGGAGCTCCCATCAAATCCCTAGGTGAAGGAGCTGTGGGACTCAGCACTGGAAAAACAGCATTGTCTGGTGGTTCAGAGTACAGTCAGGAAATACAGATTCTATTCCCCATTTTGGTCTGATGTCTGATGCATGCAAAGTGTCTCCATAGCATAGCACTTCTGGACCTAGTGTGAAGCTAATTAAAACAGCATGAGATTCTTTCTCTTAACTTCATGGGTGTCAGATCAGACATGCTCTGGGGATTTCTATATTGTGTCTGTTGTGGGGTAAACACTAAACCTTCATCCTCTTTTCTTTGTGATTTCATTCTGTTTATTTACCTGAGAAAGAACCTTTTCCATAGGCAGCAGCTGAGCAGCGAGGGGCAGGCGGCAGGAGCGCAGTGGTGACATTGACTGCAGCAGACAAGATCTGTGTGCACCCGTGGGAAACAACAACACGACATGTAGCTGAACTCCCAGTGGTCACGCCTGGGCTCAGAAACATTCAGAAAGACCAGATCTAGACAGCTCAAACACCAATTTCTTAAAGAACCAGGGATTTATTTTTATTTTTTTAACACCGTTTGTTTAAACCAAGACTCAAGTCAACAGCCTTCTCTTCAGTGAATTTCCCCTAGAAAAGGGGGAAAGTTTCTCCAATTGCTTATGCATTCTACCAACCCAGCAATGTACATAGCATCACTTAGTGCACTGATTTTATAATTTTCCAGGACCAAGTATAGCAGCCTCTGAAGAGATCAGCAGCTGGGGAACATTTTGGATATCCAAATTCCTAATGACCCCAGAATAGTATTCCCAAACCTCTTGGCAGTTCCAAATTTCATGCCAAAAGTTGCAGGCATCTGTCTTACATTTTGAACATTTGTCATCAATATTCTTATTTAATTTAAACATCCGCTTAGGGGGGTCATGTATTCTCAATGAATAAAATTAGCTGCATGTAACCAATCTGTGAATTTGAGTTTAATCATAGAGCTCCGGTCTGGTTACAGATGTCTTTGTCCAAAGACTGTAGTTCACTACCGAATGCCTTCCCCATTAGCTCTGGGATTATCAAGCAAGGATTTATACCGTGTAGAAACCTTTTTCCTTTCTAAATACATAACTGAATGCTCTCACTGGGGGGATTAAATTCAGGCTCTCTGAAAGACCTACAGCTGGTTATCTCCTTTAGCACTGACTTTGCAATCCACACTAAGGTGAGGGGCAGGGCATGGTCTCACTGCCTCGGGAACATAGCAAAGATCAAATTGCCAATGAAAGTCACTATGCAGTTCCTGCTCCCTGTTGCTCCTCAGGGGGAAGAACAAGGTTGCCACTACCTATTTTTCAGGGTCAATTTACTACCTGCTACCACCCTCTCAGCTGCATTGGCTGGAGCTTTGGGGATGCTCAGTCAAAGCTCCACTACCTCTTGCGCCTTTGTGTCAGCCTTTGGTGCTCCCTTTGCTTGTGCTGCCCGCTCGCTGCCCTGTGCAGGTGGAGGAAGGAGGTGCACAGATGAGCCTGTGGAAAACAACTGGGTTGCCTCTCTCTTGAATATCATTTTTATGATGTGATAATTGGTCACAAACTGCTCAAATCTTTCTTTGTATCCTAAACATCCCACACAGATGTGATATCCAGTTCTTCACATAGCACAATTTAATTAATTCATCACTGCAGTCCATATTAGCAGAATTATAGCTTTGAGGTGACAGTGTGCTAACAGTGCATAAAGTACAAACATTTTAATTAATGTTCTTATTTGCATCGTATCAACATAACCAAGAAAAAGGCAGAAACAAGATCTGAGGTTTGGCCTTTGCTCTCCATCCTGATACAAATAGCATCTATTTGTATGATGTTTAGCTTATAACGTGTAAGCCATCATGAATGACAACCTATTCAGCAGATGAAACTGTAGTTCATAAGCTAGACTCTCCCACTTTCATCATTAAATCTAGAACCAATCCTCCTTAAGGAAGAAATAACTCATACACTCTTGGAGCTGAAGGGTTTGACTGTGATCCTCATGTCCTCACATCTCCAGAGTCCAGGAATGAGTCCATTGAACTACATGTTAAACCAACTGATTTTAATGCTGAATCAGTAAGAGGTAAGGACAAAATGAATCTGCCTCTTTGCTATAATGGTACATACAGGTTTTCTTTCTCTGAAAGACATTGGATTGTTCACTCAATGGTGAGCTTTCCTGTGAAGCAGCACGGCCACGTTCCTCTTCAAGTATTCGGAAGTATGGTGGCCTCAGACAACTCTGTGAAGGCCAAATGTACCAAGCTGAGTCCAAATAACACATTGAATACTTGCTGCATATTTTCCTGAACTTTTTCTATATAAAAACAATATAAAGCTTTCAAACATTTTTTAAATACTGAAAAAGATGTGAATTTGAGAATTTCTGTTTTAGGGGATTGTTCTGGATAATGCCTGGTATTAATTACTCAGTTGTGATAATAAATTCATGTGGAAAGTAGAAATCAAGGATCATAAAAATTACTTTACTAAGATGGTGGACGTTGACACTAAGGGATCTATGAAGAGCTAAATGATTGATGTGTGTGAGTTGTGCAATGAACTAATCCTTCTTCAGGTAATTCTGAGATGTCTTTCAGAACACATACTCTTCAACCATCCGTTAACATTACCAGACCAAATTCTTGAAGTATTTTTACTCATTACAGTGGATTTAATCCAGTTCTGGCTTTTGCACTGTCTGTATTAAAAAACCTCTCAGGACCTGAACACAGGAACTTGGAGGCCATTGTATTTGTCTTTTTCAGTCATTATTGTCTGACAGAAGAGTAGAGAGATGTAATTTGGGACATGGGATGTAAGCCACCATCAGCACTCAGCCAGGCTGATGGGAGTCATTTTCTCTTGTGTATCTTTTCACAGAAATTATTCTAAGATGAACTGGAACTATAACTGGAGATGGTATCTTCTGCACCCTCACAGCTAGAGTACAGTCCACAGTGGCTGTTTCAGAGGCAAAGCCCAAATTTGCTTAAAATTCTACCTGGGAGCTGTTTGAACTCACCATCCAGCAGTGCCTGATAGGTGTCTGATGTTTGGCACCCAGTATGTGCTGTGTCTTGTTGTGCAACACCTACCACATCCCAAAGTGGACATTTCCATTCCTCCCCACAATGCCCTACTGCCTGTTCAGGTGCTGCCTGGGCACACCTAATTCTCTTCCACCCATGAGGTTCTTCTCTCTTGTCCCAACCACTGCAGCACATGGACATCCCATATCCTGAGACATGGATCTCTGGCTTGCAAATCTGTATCTGCTCAACTGAACGTAGCCCAAAACTTCCTATCTCAGAGATCCTCTTTTTCTGTGTTTCCACTGTTCCATTTCTGTCAATTTACTAGTCATTAGCATAAAGCCTGGGCTCTGGTGACTTTTATATTCCACTAGCAGTTTCCCTGATGAGATTAAAGCCAATTCTGCCTTTTTTTTTCCCTTTGCCTCCTCCAGCTTCATCACACTGATAATAACATCAGAAGATGAATTTGATGTTCTTCCTTGATCTCAGGATGAGAACACAAGCAACTCTAGTATTGAATATAAAACACACAAATCTCCTCTCCTTCCTGACTGTTTTCCTGGGGGAAGAAAGGAAACATCTCAAGAATCACTTTTATTCATTCAGTGGCTCCACAGAAAAGACGGATGTCACCCAGTAATTTTTCTGAGGGATGAAGATCAGTCTATACACTTCTCTTCTGCTTTTTCTGTTATACTAAGCATATTGGATCTGGGATTTTGAGGTTAATGCCGAGACACCCATTTGAAAATTCCCCATTTGCTGCTGAAGGTAGCATGGACCACAGCTCAGAGAGGGGACGTCAGCACCAGGCAGGAGCCACCAACAATACATCCCTGTCTGCTGACGCTGGCTCTCTGCCTGGGGAAGATGCAACAGGGCACAGAGCAGCAGGAGCAAAAGGGACAGTGACCAGGGGCTGCAGTTATCAGAAGTACCAGGAACCATGTTTTTCCCCATCAGAACTATGTCTGTGTGTGCAAAATCACCTGGTTGCCAGAGGTTCTGTAGCAGGAGCAGCCAGAGAGAGTTTGTGTCCTCTTTTCCCCTTCCAAGCTATTTTACAGGTATGCAATTTGCTCAGACAAGAAGCAGAAATTGGTGAGAGTGCTAAACCCTCTTCCACACTGCCCTGTTTTAGCCCAGCAGCGTTGAACCAGAGAGAAACAAAGTGAGAATTCTCCTAACATGAGAGCAGATGTAAACCACTGCTTTGCCATCCCACCACAGGTAGGGGTCCTGGCTGCAAGCTGCCCCCAGGCAGCTGCTGGAAAGGGTGTAGCTGGGGTCTAGAGGTTCAGCCAGGAGCAATGAGCATGTCTGCAGCAAAGTAAGGTCCCAGAGGTTCCTGAAGGAAAGAATCTGTGAGCAGCAGTGGGGATGACATAAACTAGCACAGCTCAGGAAACCTCCGGAGCGCAGAGCTGGAGGATCCATCCCATCCTACAAGGACAGCAAGGAGCTTTGCTTTAAAGCCTTTTACTTGAGCAGACATTCGGAGTTTTCCCCTATTTACTGAATTTAATGTTTGATTTTGTTATTTTGTTCTGTAATAAAAAAAAAAACGCTTTAGGGATTGGAGGTCTTCTGGTATGCTGGCTTCACAGAAAGTCTGGAGCAGCTTCACTTCAAACCTCTTGCCAGTTCAAGTCCCATCACAGCATACAGTGGGGAATTGAAGAACTGGATATGTTTCTCCTGTCTCCAGGCTTAGCTCACTGTCCAGATTTATGTCAGCTCAGAGAAGCTGGGATAATTAAAAAAGCTGGAAATTTAAAAAGTTGGAAAATAATGTCAGCTGTTTTAAGAGAGCCCAGTGGACCTGAGGATCAGTACATGTGGGGTTTGTGGTCTGGACAGGGTCTGTATCTGCTCTCTTTAATGTCATTCTCGTGGTTGCTAGGACAGTGCCGAACTTCCAGAGACTTTTCAGGCAATCTCAGTAGTCTTCCCAGTCCTGCCAAAAACTAGTCTCAGAATTAATATATTTTGTCTCTCAGCTGTCAACTTTCCTTTTAAAGCTCCTAGACCAAAAATATATCTATTTTTGTTAGCTGTAACAGTGACTTGAACAAACGAACTGTAAGTACAATTTGGGTGCCCCCGGCTAAGGACTATATCTGGCTCTGCATGGCTTCTGCAATCCTTTTGAATTTAATTATTTTTTGGTTTAATCTCCACTAAAAACCCCATAGCTACAGGACTATAATAGCATCTCCAAATCATAATAACGTCCCCAAATCAAATCCCTAGGTTCTCCTCCAAAGCATGGAACAAGGACAAGCACCCACAAAATGGACAGCATTGCCTTGAGCAGACCTCTCTCCCTGTGAGCAGAATACGCTCAGGGCAAGGATATGTCTCAGATCACTCATTTCACCCTGTAGTGTGAAAACTATTGTCTCTCCTGCACAGGGCCTCCAGCTCTCCTCTGAAAGTCACTGCCAGCAAGCCATTTGGAAATCAGCCTGTGGTCATTCCCTTCTTTCAAAATATGGCTCCTCCTTTGGCTGGCTCCAATTCATGTCTAAAAAGAGGAGTTGGGCTCTGCTCCCCTACATCCTGGCAGAGGGAGTGCCTTTTCTCACTGGTGGGATGAGACAATAAAATGAGAAGGGGAAGGCTGGTAGGGTGACTACAAGCATGGCCAGTCCTGGTTTGCAGGTCCTGGTGCACTGTGGCACGAGCAATGGGCCTTACTACTCATCAGCAGAACAATGCAGCCATCCTCATCAAACCTTTAGTCCTGTGAAAACTGCAGCATATACAAAATGGCAGTGTCTCCTGACACATGCAGTAGCTAAATTTCAGCTTTGGTCTTGGGTATTTAGCCTTGGATTGAAGCAGAATTTTTACCTCTCTCTATGTGATGCTGATCCATAATTAATGGCCAGTCTTCGCGAGCGAAGATCCAGGGAAGGTCTTTACACCTTCCAGCCTGCGCATTGGATTTTTTAGGTGAGACACAGTGTGCGCGGAACTGAGCCCACCCTTTAATCCTAAGGTTCATCTGCCGGGGCCAAGCGAGCTTGGACGGTGGCAGCGAGGTCCTTAGGACGTAGATGGGTTACCTTTAAGGGTTAACAAGCTCCATCTGCCCGGGAGTGGCCCTGACCGGGAATCGAACCCGGCCTTCGGTGGTGACAGTGCTGCGCCCTTAACCACTAGACCACCAGGGGCTCCGTGCTGATCCATAAGAATAATTTTAAAACCCCAGGTTGCCTTTTCCTATTTTTTCTTGTCTGAAACCAGTAGCCATAACTAATTCTTGAGTCTCCTGATCTGTAGGAACTTCATACTGCATGAAGTGTGAGTGTGACATTATGCCTGTAGTAATAGAAATGCTTTACATGAAGGTTGCCTTTTTTTGGTTAACAATTGTAAACGGTGAGGTACAAAATTCTGACATACTACAAAATGATATAATTTTCACGCTAGGATCTTTTTTACAAAATATGATGTGAGTTTCCATGACACAGATTAAGTTATTAGTAGATAAACTAATGCATTAAGTGGGAAACAGCTAATTGTATAAGAGAACCAGGGAAAGGTTGCAGCCAAGTGTTGTGTGATTTATCTTGTCAGTCCTGTATTTAGTTAACTACAAGCACCTTTGTTGCCTGTTCAAAGCTATTTGAGAGTAAGCTTTGAGGAGAAGCTCCACAGATGAAGTACGAACAAGGAGAGATGACTTACAGTCAGAGAGTAGTGCTCTCACTTAAGAGCTGGCAGTTGGGGAAGAAACTGCCTTGGAGGTTCCATCTTTGCATAACAGTAGAGAGAAGGTACACCAAAGGGGCACATAGAATAGGCCAACATTATGAGAACAGCATAGTGGTCAGCTGTGTGAGAGTTTCAGTTAACCTGAACATGACAAGGGCAGAGAGTGAGGTCACAGATCTCACCGAGGCAGGTTGTCACAGACAGTTGTCAGGGGACAGCAGATGCTGCATGTAGAGCAGTTAACACAAAATTCAAAAAAACATCCAGACCCTGGCTGCAAACAGTATTGCCAATGCACTTTGGGAGGAAGGATGATGAGGACAAATGAAGAATCAAGTGAAGTCAATGAGCTGGTCTTTAAAACAGAGGGATTAGCTCCCACTTTGAGGGGAGAGAAACAAGTGAAAATGATGAAGAAAAAAATCATACTTGTTTCTATTTTAAAAGAAGACTATAGAACTGCATTCAAATCTCCCCCTGAGTGGCTGTTTTGTCTTCATGGTCCAGCTTCCTGCCTTGGGCTGTTTTAAGACTGCCAAAGCCAAAGCAGCTCCTGGTTATGCTTGGCTTGCACAGGGTGACTCACTGGAAACTCTGGTGCAGCTACTTCTGGTGTGTTTTTCCTTTACAGTGTAAGAGCTCCTTGCAAATTAAAAGGCATCTAGCTGAAGAACTAATCTAATTGCATCTCAGTCTCCTCTGAATGAAAACCATTTTTATTTCTATATTATTATCATTATCATATAGATTATATTTATTTTCCAAGGCTGATTAGTGGCTGATCTAGGGAGGTGATTGTCAGGCCATCCACATCTTTTCTTTTAGATCAGATTCTTGCTTATAAAGAAATAGATAATGCCTCTTATTATCCACAAAAATACTCAGATGATTTTATTTAGTCACATCAATCAGTGATTATTTCAAGTTGTCAAAATTTTTCTCCAGGCAACTAGAAATAGTTTTAAAAAATTATGCTATTATTGGGTTTTCATTAGGAGAGTAAGCCTGTAAAAACCAGAATTTTTAATGGATAATTGGTGGAGGTTTAAGAAAGCATTCCAAGTGGATTTTATGATCAGGTGCTTCTTTACAGCCTTTATACTCACTGAGGGTAACAGATTCAATCTGAAGGGGGATGTGAAGGTCATGGCTATGTTGAACCACTCTGGAATGAAGGATTGACATTAAGGTTCAGCCGTAAAATGGTACCTACAACTTACTGAAATTCCTTTAGACAGCATGATTTACTAAGACCAGTGATTGAAACAGTGTATATTCATGGCTTGACACAAATAAAAGCTGTATCTTAGGGATGGGTTATGAAAGGTAACTGCGATTTTTTTCCTCTATATTTTCTACTCCTACTTTGCAAACCTTTGAGGTAATCATAAATATCTGACTTGATGGAAGCTGAATAGTGTGCAGTCTTTGAGATCTGAAGTTTGCTTTGCACGCCACATAGTTCGTTAAAGGTTGCATGACAGCTCTCTTGGGACTGTCTCCTCAGCTAGTGGAAATTGGTGTAGTTTCACATGCTTCAAAGGATCTGTCTTTCCCTCCTGCTCTTATGTGTAAACAGCCTCCTAAACTAATGAACCGAGATCTCAGGTTCATGACACAGAGAGAGAAAGGAGATAAGATGAGCTCGTGCAACATCTCAAGTCTCGGTTGTTTTGTTATTTAGTATATCACAAACCAAACTGTAGTACTCAGTATGGGCTAAGAGTAGATCTGGATAGGGCAAGCAATCGATTTCAGCACACAAAGAGGAACATCATATTTAGTAATTTGTATTATGTACCCTGGAGCTAAATCTGTGCTTCTGAAGAGGAGTATACTGCATGATAAGGGGGCTGAACGGTAAAAGGGGACATGCCTGGCTAAATGTAAGAAGTGCTTCAGAATTTTGGAGATATGGAGAGAGCCAGAGCTCAAAGGTTCCCTGCAACAGGTTTCGCATCCTACACTAGGAAGTTTCTTGTGAAACCCTCACTCCTCAAGCATTTGCTTGTGCTATCCATGTTTTGTTCAGGTCTCAGTGCTGCACCCACCACTGCTACCTGAGCAAACAGGCTGGGACCAGACACTTGTCTCCACCTGGGAAAACAGTGTCTGCCTGGGGACACTGTGTGCCCCAAGCCCCACCCTGCAGGGCCAGTGGCAGTGTCTGGAGTGCTATAGCATGTCTGTAAGGGCTTTAAAGGATAGCAGAAGAATGGTCTGTGCTCTACTTAGACTATGTCTGTGAAGGAAAGCTGGACAAGGATGGCTTATGAATGGTTTTGCATTTACTAAATTTGATATCCATGAAGTTTAACTTGGTTAGGAAATGTACTTACATGCCAACTTACTGATACTTTAAAACCAGAAACAAATAACTCTGCATGCTACACATAGCAATTAATAACCTTTTAATAGTCTTCAGTGATGGTTTTCAAGAAATAAAGTTGTACTATTAACATTCCTGTAAAACCATTAGTCCTAAATGCATGTAATTGATGGTAGTACTAATGTTTGTAAAATGAACTGAGGCTGATTTATAAGTCTGATAATAAAATAGTTCAGTAAAGGGCTTTAATCTAATAGCTGTGAAAGTAGTACACACACCTTAAAGATTATCCTTGCAGATATCCATCCTCCTTTCAACTTTTACTAGTGTCAGTCAGGACTATTTGGAAGGGAAAAATCCCCACTAAATACAGCTTCATAGAGACAACCATTGATCTCTGTTCTCCTTCCGGACATGAACATCCAGTAGACTTCTTGGGCCATTTTCAGTGATACTTTATTCATTGCTATTGACTGAGAATAAAGAAAATAAAGCCCTTGCCTGCTTCCTGAACTCATCAAAGATTTTCCCTACCCTGCATATACTGAAGTCTAGCAAACTGGCTCCTCCAGCATGATTTTTCTTCTGCAAAAGTACTTATGCATACAATGTTATCCATGGTAAATTCCCAGTTGCTTTGCTCCATTGGATCCACTCACTTTGCTAGTTTTTCTTTCCTTTTCCTCCTTCCTTATATAAATTGCAATTTAAAAATAAAATAAAATCAGTCAATATTCACTCGGTTTTTCCATAGTATTGAAACAGTTAATTTTGTTTGCTAAATAAACACTTTCAATCAACTTATAGCACACTTAATAAACTCAAAATATTGCATTCATAAAGCTAGTGAGGGTTAATAGTCTTGCCATATATATGGCTCAGTATTTACAGTTCTTGTCTAAGAGTCTGTCCTGTGTTTCCTTGGACTTGATACTGCACCACAAGGTTTTATGAGCTGTCTTAACCCTTTAAGATGAAGATATTGTCCTTTTCATAAATAATTTGGCATTATTTGGCATATATAGTTGGTCAGGACGTTGTCTGTCTCAGCTCCCTCCTCAGTCTAACTACCACAGCTTTATTTGCCTCAGGCAATATGTAAGCAGTTTTGAGAGGGAAAGGTTGAGAAGAGCAGCTCCTCCTCTGCGTACCTCCTCGTCTGGCAGGTAGGACAACCTTGTGGAGAGTGGGAGAACTCACATCAACCTCCTATGCTGAACCAGGCAGCAGGAAGTCAGGAACATGGGTCTCACAATCCATATGCATGTAATTAACTACAGGGCAGAAGAGGGTAAGCAGAGGGAAGGGGGAAGCTGGCAGTACTGCAGGTTTCATCTATTCCTGTGCATTCAGCCTCTGAAATCAGTGTAGCTGATTTGGAAATATTGATGTCAACAGCTCTCCTCTCTTTTCTCTTCTCTTCTCTTCTCTGTTCTCTCTTCTTTCTTTTTTCTTCTCTCCTCTCCTCTGATCTCTGCCTTGCCGTGCCTTGCCTTGCTTCTCCTATATACATATGTATGTAATTGAATTTTTAAAAATATGGAAAACCAACAAATCTGTGGTTTCTGCAGAAAATTACCAATTATGAACAAAACTCCCCCTACTAATTTTTCTTATTGGTGGACAATTTTATTTAAATTACTAACTTTGCTGACAAGCTAAAAGTTTTGCCTGTATTTATCCACCTGATTGGACTATTATTCAAAAACTGGAATGCAATTACTTCATCTTCATAACATAACTTTAAAGGTATGTAGTGTGGTATAAATCTTCAGCATTCATGTAGGTAATAGGCATATATCACATTCCAAGTTATATTCACTTCTGATTTCTTTCTTCTGCTCCCAATAAAAAGTATTTCTAACAAGAATCCAAATCTATTTCCCTGCTCAGTGAAACTGCCATTCACTATGCAAAAATACACAAAAATTGCCTCCAAAAAACCTCTTTGGATTTGTCATCACTCTTTGAGTGATGGTACCGGGAAGAATACTTCATGGTCAGAGTGACTTCAGCCAGGAGGAGGGCTGAGTAAGCTCTGAGGGCCACTCTCAAGCTGGATGTTTGCTCCGCACACGGCTCCGCAGTCATTAATAATGTATGTGTGCACGGCTGACTCACCCGCCCGTATAAATGTGCAGCGGAGCAGGCCCGTGTTTGTTCGAGGCAGGCGGAGCGGGGCCCGCGGTGTTTGCTCGGGCTGCGCGCCGGGCCTGGCAGAGCCGCGCTGAGCTGGCACCGGCCCCGCAGCCGCGGCCGCCGTATCTGATCTGGCCTGGGGTCTGCCCAGACAAATTCACCCTGTCAGAGATTTCTGAACGCGTCTGACAGCGCGAAATAAGTTTGTTTGGTTGGCCACTTGGACTGACGCGCCCTCGCTGGTTCCAGCGCGGTCGGAGCGCCCCGGAGCTCTGGGTTTGCTCTGGAGGCGCGGGCTGTGCTGAGATGCACCCGGCGGGGATGGCCCGGGGCAGGCACACAAGCCCCCGCTTAGATCTGAGATCGTGCCTACAGTGGAGTGTGTAGGTCTCTTCCAGCTTTTACAACTCCCTTCCTTCCTGTGAGGGCAAAAATGTTGATATAAAGCTAAATTCACTAAACTGGGAAGAGCCTTGAGTTTCCTGAAAGGCATAATGTGTAAAAATATGCATAAATATGCATAGTGCAAAAATATGCAAAAATGTCAATGTATGGTTAGAAACTGAAAACTAAATAAAGACCTATTTACCTAAAAAAAAAAAAATCAAATAAATTTTATCTTCGTATCAGTGACCTTGCCATATCCTATGTATTCTTAGTGACAGGGAAAAGCACACCTCCCCATGAAACATTTTAATTTTCTCTTTGTTAGTTTCTTCAGTGGAGAAGGGCCACTGCTCACAGGATTTGCTTTTACTTAAATCTGAGCGGTAAAATTCAATGTTTTCTGCTGGAACCGTTTTATATACAACCTGTCCATTAGTCACCTAATACATTTTTTATCACTTCATAGTTCATTTTCTTCCTTTGACCTTTGAGGATTCCCAAGGAATTCTAAAACCCATTAGTATCTATGAACACTCACAGTAAATCCATAAATGATTGCTTAATGGTCATTGCTAATCAGAATTAAGCAATCTTGGCATAGCTAAAGCTTTTGTATGTTTGGGGTTTTTTTTCTATGTGGTACACAGATTTTTTTTCTTTATTTGCAATACTTATTTTAAGTATCAGATGATAAAATAAATGTGCATTTCTGAGAAAAAGCCAATAAAATACTGCATGCATCAAGTGCTGAAGTCATAAATGCATTTAATGAGAGGCTGCATTTTTACAAATGATAGACTGTTTATGAGCATCACAGGGAGCTTACATAACTTTGATAGGATTGGATGCAGGATCTCAAAGCCACAGATAATAGCAGCTGGAGAAAAGGACAGATGAACTTCAAAAGATTCAATTTCACATAGAATAATGTCGCAGTTCAGATGTTTATCTGCAGTTTATCTAATCTGAATGGCTTAGGGCTGTTGGAAATCACAAAGTCCCTGATACCTCTGCTTCCAGGTAGACTAGAAATGAAGTGAGACTATCCACACTTGCAGTATTTTGGCACTTTTGCTTTTATTGCCTGCTGGAGCCTTGAAGTGCAGAGGTGAGAGCAAACTGAAAGTAGTGCACCAAACACAGCCCCATCAGATCTCCTCTGTGCTGGACATTGTACAAACATAAAGGCACTGACAGCTTTGCCTGCCTCAGGAATTTACCTTCTACAAAGGAAACAAGGGAGGGCTGCACTGCACAGAGTGGAGAGGTGTTGATTTACAAATGTTCTGTAAATTCTGATGGGTTTGCAGTAAAGTGCAACATTTATTTATTGGGGGTTTTATCAATTTTAAATATTAAATTCATGCAGGAGGTATGAATGATGCAAAGCCCTGAAACATTGTGAAAAATTCCTAGTGATTTCAACAGGCACTTCATCTGAATGACAGCATCTGGATGACAGCAAAGTTATGTGTGTAACACATATGCTGAAACACCAAAACACCGAGTAATTTCTGTGCAACCTGTTTCCAGTGTGAGACTCTGTGTTTGGTACCTGTTTAACCTGACCAAATGGAGCAGTGAAAACACAAAGTAGTCTTGGAAATTTATTGCAGGACTCAGAATTGTTGGTTGCTCCTTTAAAAGCCCTATCCCCTGGCATCAAGTGAACAAGGGAGACTCTGAGCTGCATTTTAAAGATGTCAATTTCCATTTGTAATGACTGCAGAGGCACAAATGCCAAAATATGGAGAAATTAATAAAAAAATTCCCAGCTTTTATTATTTTTTAAAAAACTTAGTTTTTATAGCCAAATGCTTGTTTTCAAGGCTTGAATCATGATTTTGAATATCTTGACACTGAAAGCTTTGGCCTGGTTATTCATGATTCACAGGGCAATTACAAAGCTGTAAATAGATTTTGCTTAGTTTTGATTCTTAAATAGTTACATTTCCATTGTGCGCCAGATAATCTCTGCCTGTATTTAAGATAAATGGTATTGGAACCCATAAATTGAGGTTGTTGGGTGTCTTGGAGGAAAGGCAACTGAATTCAGTATAGGAACTGCTTGAGCCAGAAGCAGATGTCACACTCTAAACATCTGAGGCTCATGATTTTTTGGCTGCCTCATTCTATGCCTTTGTCACGCATTGTGTTCCAGTCTTGTTTTTGGGGGAGCAGTGAGGGAGCACCAGGGCTGCCTGATGTCGCTGCGTGTTGCTGTGTTCCACCATCATTTATGGCCAGGATCCTCACCCAAAGCCCATGAGGTCCAGCAAGAGCCTTCCACTGACCTCCATGGTGTCAGAGCAGCCCCAACATGCCCAGCGTGTCCCATCAACCAGAGGGTGGGTTCTGCTTTGCTTAACCTTACATGAAAAATAATTGCTTTTCTCTCCTCTAAAGAATATAACTTTAAAACCAGATTTTTCCTAACATTTTAATGTAACACTTCAAAAGATACATACTGTTAGAGGGACACCTACATTTGCTTAAACTAACCCATTGTCTAGTGTATATTTAAGCTGGATTGCTTTCATCACTTAATGTATCTGTTCTGGTTTTCTTCTTTGTTGATGTGATGAAAAAGGGCTCTTGTTTTCCATTTCATTTCTCATCGGTTTCCTTTCCTGGTTATCACGCACTGCTGTGCCATTGGGTATGGTCTGGGGACATGAGCTGGCTGTGAACTGAAGTCAGTGATGTCCCTTGGAAAGCAGTAGTGGAGCACACAGGAAAAAGCCCTCGGTTAAGGTCACGGTCTTCAAGGTACAAACCAGATCAGGAAACACAGCACTTTGAAGGCTTAGGCCCTTTTCAAGGAGCAGCAGGGGAAAATATTTTATTAAGTCTTTAGCTGACTGATTTTGTTTCAGGAGACCATAGCAGAAACAAACAGAATAATTGAGGAAATTACAATAATAAACCCTTTTCTGAAATGGTATTTAACTACTGACAGCTGATGAAATGAGTCCAGAAACATGCATAAAACAAGAAAGCAAGAAAAAGAAAAACGTGTTCTTGTTCATGGACATTGAGCAACTTGGCCCAGATCAGTCTCCCTTTGGCTTTATTTCAGCAGGAAATTTTTTGGTAAATCATAAATTCTTTCCCAAAATATACAATGCACTAGTTTAAAAACAATCAATCATTCAATAGAAATTGAGGACGAGTTTGTAGAGACGGCTGTCTCATTTTCAAGTAGCTCGTCAGAGATACCAGTGGGATTCCTGCCTGGAGAGCCAACGTGGTGCCGACAGGGGATGGGGTAGGGACTGGGGAGGAGGAGAAGGATGGGCTGGAGGGGCACAGCCTGTTGCTAGTCTGTGCTGCCAGGTTAGTGCCAGGGAGCCCCTCTGCTTGCCTCGGGGCAAGTGACCTGGCTGCAGACAGTCTTTTCCCCAGATCCAGTGTATGTACCAACATTCCCCTGTGTCTCAGGCAGGCAGGCAAAGAGCTTTCAGCAAATGAAGTTTGGGTCCCACCTTGCAGGTAGACTTTGCAGAGCACCCCCAGACATGCATGTGGAAAATTTCAGTGGGGTCAGTGTGATTGCATCCAGGCAATGGGGATGGCTGATGTGGCCGAGGGGTGGTAGAGCGGGGGGTCTGGGAACTGCTCGTGACATCTTCAGAGGTTCTGGAAGAACATGTGCTTTATATAACTGGTATTCCCCAGTGCAGAGGCAGCTGCCGGTATGTGTCTTACTTGAGGCTGCACAATTGGTCTCCTTTTTTCACACACACCCTGCTTTTTAAGAAACCTTTCAATTTGTTGTTTTTCTACACTGTTTTTCACATCTGAAAATTTTGCTAGCTTAAGGATGAGTGCTTTGATCTTCATATACAACAAAGTTTGTTGTAAATCCATTGAGAAGGGTGGAACCAGAAAATAGAAAACTCCAAGGCATTTGGAACAGTGAGACAGCAAAAGTGAAGAAGAAATAAAGATGATCCTTTAAAAAGTAGAAATAAATAAAAACCTTCCTAATTAATAAAAGGAAACAATGTTTGAAGCAAAACCCACAAAGATCAAACAAAATTCTTATGTCAATATTATTAAAAAAGGAGATCTCCTCCCCCCTCCCTCCCATATTAAGGTTTTTGAACCCCAGACTAGAAGGTTTTGGAATTACTTTGGATTTTCACCAGTCTAATGAGATCAGAATCTTGACTTGTTTAAATAAATTATTTGAAACCATATTCCCCAATGGCCCAGCCTTCACTAGATACTGCTGTTGAAAGGCTGGTCCCTTTGTTTGTTTGCCAGAAAAATTACTATATGCATGTGCTTTGGTTTTGAAGTCTTACTATTAGTGGACATGAGTCTGCTTGTCCTGTCAGGTCCTCAGCCAATACTGAACTTGAACTTTGCTCTTCTGTTTCAGATCTGGTGAAGCCTCTCCTTTTGTCCAGATGTGTCTCATGTCCCAGATAGAGTATTTTCTCTACCCACAAACATTTATCTTGCCCCAGCTCTATCAAAAGGTTTTTATAATTTCTCAAATAGTCATGGAAGGAGATTCCTGGTTTGGGTTTTTTTTATTTTGCTTGCTGCAAACATATTATTATTGTCTTTTGGATCTCTTCTTTTATCTTTTGGCCTCAAGGGTCCAGAGCTGTCTTCTCAAGGTGCACCCTCATCAGGGGTGGCAAACTATGCTGTGGTATCTGCAGCTTGTCATGAATTTGGAAACACAACAGTCGTATATGGGACTACCCAGAAAGTTGTCACAGATAACTTGAGTAGAACATGTTTTTACTTGTGTCAGAGATCCTAGGCAAACTGGCTAGAACTTTTAATTGCACCTAATGGATCTACCTGCATATAATTTGAAATACTGGCCTTTTCCGGAATAACTTTATCAATTCCCTTGTGACAGTTTCTTATTTTTGTAAGGAATTTTATAATACTAGTTCCAGGAAAAAATATGTTCACATTGAACTAACATGGTATTGCAGAACAATAGTTTCAATACATTCATATTACAAGAATTATTAATAATAGTATCAGTATCTTGCGGACTGATTTTTCTCTGAAACTGCAATTATACCCAATTATAACCTCTGCTGCAGTGATGCAAAGTCCATGAGAATTTTCCCCTACAAATAAATCTGCTTATATGAGTGAAGAGTCCCAAGCCAAAGTCTGAGATGTGTGAGTTTTTTGTGTAACACTGGGTGAATGATGGCAATGTAAATGATCTCAGTAATCCCATTTTATTCAGGATTGACTCTGCTATCATGGTAGTTCTATTTAGGTACCATATTTTTTCCATTAAATGACTCCTTCTGTGGCAAAAGCACTAAGATGTGGTTGGAAGTTTTAGTTTTCAATTTACTGCAGTTAAACAATGCAGTTTTCTGAGTACAGAATTTCACAGGACTACAGAAGATTGTAAATCCTTGGAACATTTTGCACAATTCTTTAATGACAAAGACAGCATGTTTTCTGAACTGCTGAATTTGCAGCTTAAAAGGAGGTAAGTTTTGTTTCCAGACTTCCTAATAGGAATTCAGTTTTTTTTCCCTCTGATGGTCAAAAACCTTCTTCTAATTTTTGTTCAGAGCGCATTCATGATAAGTTTCCTTTTTGAGTTTTAATGTGAGTGTTGCCTGGTACCTAAATGTTTTTGCCTACCTGTCCTTTCCACTCAAAGAAATTCTAAAAAACAATCATACCCTCAGAAATAAGTAATATAATTTTTTTCATTTATTCTGCTACTGCAAATTTGTATTCTTTTCTTGGAAGGTCAATACACCATTTTCCTCTCTAATCTGTATGTCCTAGATACACTTATTTTCTGCTACAGCTTGGATTGATCTTCTACCCTTTAGGGAGGGTAGAATGTTGCTGATTTTTTTGTTTAAGGTCTCACATGGGTATACTGGTATTCATGTTTTTCTCTTCGATTTGGTTACTATATATCCTGCAGCCATACCTCTTCTTTTCTTGGTTGCAAGTTGTTAATGGTCCTGGTCATCCATTGTCAATTATCACTACACAAAATTTTATTTTCATGTCTGTTTGGTTTGGGTTTTTTGTGGGTTTTTTTTCAAATATTCTTAAAAATTCACTAAATTTAATTATCAGATTTTGTTTTTGGAAACTTTTCAATAAATTGGACGGAAATTCAAATACAGGAAGTTTTATGGATTTTTCAACCCTTTTTTGTTTGTTTTTAATAATTTTAACTTTTTAAAAGCTGCAGGCAAGCAGTGCTACTTGAAATGGTTAAATGTTGATAAATGTGATGAGTGTGGAGAATATTCTTCTACAGCATTGTCTATAATGGGAATCAGCAATATCTGAATGCCTGAATTGGTGTAGGACATTAAAAAACTGAACCAAAGGGACTCTTGTCTGGGGTCAATATCTGAGATTCCATAGAATATGAATGTTTATGAGTCAAAAATAAGTTGTAAAATACCATTTTTTTATATATATAATTGTTGGCTGAGGAAGAGGAAAAATAGTTAATGGACTTGTGAATTATCTGTCAGATAAATATATATATTCAGCAGTATTACAGCTTGCTAATTTGGCTTTGCAAAATTCCAGTGACATGCATTTCAGACTTAGAAAAACCCCACAAACACCTTTTAAAAGTATCCAAAGAGATCACAGGGCCATCAACCTATTTGTGTGCATTGCAACAAAGGAACATTTGGATTCTATACAAGCAACTCTTGTATTGTCTCTGACGTGTAGCAGACACCACATTTGATTTACTACTGGTTTTATTAAAATAAAAATCACACTTTGATAAATATTATATCAGACTAGGTATTATCCCAGACATATTTTATTTCTTAGTCTTTGCTACCTCTTCAAATTTTGGCACAAAACAGGAGGCTATAACAGGCTATAAAGAAAAAGTTACAGAGGGTCTTCAAGTTTGTGATGAGTGAGAAGACTGCCCCAGTTCTTAGTGCTACCTAGACATGCAAAAATTGATAGGAATAATCTCAAATCCAGGAAGGATCTGGTAAAAGGTTTTGAGTAAATTTTTCTTCCACTCCTTTAAGCTTGATTTATATACCAGATTGTTACTATTGAAACTTTATGTTGTTTTTTAAGCTTTGAAATAATTTCATATAGTGAAAGTTTCCAATGCACAGTGACATGTTATTGAGCAACACTGAATTCCATTTGAAGTGCCTAGGAGAAACTGGGAGAAGATAGACAGGAATCAAGAAAAAGTGAGTGATGCACGTTGCTTTGTTCACATACGAGGGGTCCTCATGCCACAGCCATCCTGCTTATCTGTAGAGTTGCCAGCTTTCTGTACGGACTGTGTAGGATATGCAGGCTGCTACTTACATGAAGTGATGGGTTGACCCTGGCTGGACACCAGCTGTCCAATAAAGCCACTGTATCACTCCTCCTCTGCAGATGGGCAGGGGTGAGAAATTATAACATAAAACTCATGGGTCGAGATAAATGAAAGATCACTCAGCAATTATCATCACAGGCAAAACAGGCTTGACTTGGGAAAATTAATTAATTGTATTATCAATCAAATCAGAGTAGGGTAAAGAGAAACGAAAAACAAAATTTAAAACACCTTCCCCCCACTGCTCCCTTGTTCCTGGGCTTAATTTTACTCCTGAATTCTCTGCCTCCTCCTGGAGATCAGGGGGATGAGGAATGGAGTCTGCAGTCAGGTCATCACACGTTGTCTCAGCTGTTGCTTACTTCTCAAGGGCAGGACTCCTCACACTCTTCCCCTGCTCCAGCATGGGATCCCTCGCAGAGGAGACAGTCCTCTCACACCAACATGAGTCCTTCCCAAGGGCTGCAGTACTTCACAAACAGCCCCAGCAGGGATCCCTTTCCATGGAGTGCAGTCCTTCAGGAACAGGCTGATCCAGTGTGGGTCCCCCATGGGGTCACCAGTCATGTCAGCAAACCTGCCCTTACAGAGGCTTCTCTTTCCACGGGGCCACAGGTCCCACTAGGAGCTTGCTGCAGCACAGGCTTCCCATGGGGTCACAGCCTTCTTTGGCTGCATCCCCTACTCATTACTCTAGTCTGGTTCAGATTGGCAATATCTCTTCTGCCCATGATGGTAGCTGCTGAGTGGACTCCCCCTGTCCTTATCTCTACCCATGAGCCTTTTGTTTTACTTTCTCTCCCTGTCCAGCTGAGGAGGGGAGTGATAGAGCAGCTTTGGTGGGCACCTGGTGTCCAGTCAGGGTTAGCCCATCACACCAGTACAGATTCAGTGTGCATTCTTACAGCATTTACACTTCAGAAAGGGCATTGAACAACTAAGAACAGCTTAAAGAACTTCCAAGAGGACACTGGGTTAAGAACCAGTAAATTAAAATTGATCCCTAAAAGAACTGCATCTATTTAACTTATTAAGAAAAAAAGTTTAGGGGCAGTCAAATGACTTTTTTGGTTAATAATCCTGTTGGTACATACTGTTGATAGCAGAGAGCAAAGTACAATCAGGTAGTAATATCACATTTGAATCCTAGAAAGAGTTTACAGAAATGTATAATAAATTATTTACAACCAGAAGTATTTAAAAGTACCACTTTTCCTTTTGTGACAGGAACAATTGTGACAGTATACTGCTCACACAAAAAAAGTTCCAGATGTCCTCCACCATGCTCTGGCTATTTCCAGCCATGTGGAGGATATGTGTACCCTGCAGCTGGAGAAGAATCAAATCATTAGATAGAAAAATCTGGCAAACTAGAGTAGGTGAATATTGACCACCCCTTCTCCAGGATCATTGACTAGACTCAAGAATTAGTGTAGAGTTTTGTACGGTGGAAAGATTAGATTTTTATAGCAGCCTTGCTGATCTAAATTGTCTGTACAATGTAAAAAATACAAAGCATATATGAAAAGATGTTTTTAAAAAAGCGAAAGGATATGACTGAAAGACTTTTTTTTTCAGTGTAATGGGAGAGATTAATACTGAGTTAGTTTTTAAAATGGATTTAAACACAGAAACATAACAATTTCTATAGTAGATCACACTTTTAAATTTTAGTCTATTTAATTTAGTATTTAGCTTTACCAAGGGAATGGTCAGTAGCAGATATGTTGGAGAGTAGACCATCTATGGAATAAAATGCAAGGAATTTCCTAGCTCATATCAATAAGTCACTTATACTGTGATGGGTGATTTTTTTGTTGTTTTGTTTTTAATTTAATATAACTACCAGTCTGCTGTCTATTTGATATGGCTGTTGAGAAGAGGCTGAGTTATGTTCCTGCATCTAGTCTGGGGTCTCTTCTAGTTTTATTTATTAGCCAAAGTACATTACCTTAAACTGATTATTTTGTGCTGCTGTCTGATAAAGTAACTTTCTACAGTTTATTATATTAATATGTGTTTGATTGGTTGCTGGTTTTGCCTTAATTTCAGCATTGCCAATGTAATTTTGTCTGGGATTATTTTAAGAACATACAATCTCAGAAAATAAAAGATGTTAAAATTTATGTTTCCTTTTTGGCTTGATGGTACCTGTTGGCAATGAACTCCACTGTGTCATGCACTATGGGAAGAAAACATATTTCTTAACAGCTTGACTTTTTCTCTTTGGTTTTGCTGAAAGTCCACCAAGATGCGGTGGACTCTCTCCTAAAATGATTTTTAATAACTCTTGTCAATAATTTCTGTATTTCTTTTAATATATATGTAGTTCTGTTGTTTGAAACAAGAATGGGTTTTATCCTCCCCAGAAACAACCTGAAAGGTGGTGTCTAGTCCAAGATAGTAATTCAGGATCTCTCAGTAGGAAGACTGAAATCCAGGGAGAATCTCACTGCATTATAAGATGAGTGTTTGAAATAAATCAGACAATTCCCATCTCAAGATCTATCTGTCTGTCTTTTAATTACAGAGGGAAGTGTAATCTCCTTTATGAGACTGCACACTGACATTTTGGACAGCTAAAGTTAGGTGAGATCGATGCTACACACATGACCTTACCTCAGTCATGATCCTGGATTTGTATATCACCCAATCTTTTCAGTATCACATTCCATACCATTCTTTAAAATAACCATAAAATTCACTTTCTTCTTGTTTTCTCCCACAACCATTGCATAGAGTCATAGAATGATTTAGATTAGACGACATGTCTGGAGATCATCCAGCACAACCTTCTACTCAAAGCAGACCCAACTTAGGTCAGTTTGCCCTGAGCCTGTGTCAGTTGAAAGTTGAGTATCTCCACGGATGGATACTCCTCAGCCTCTCTACCCAGGCCTTTCCAGTGTTGGACCACTCTTGTTATGAAGACTTTTTCCTTATAAATATTTTATATTTCCCTTGCTGTTATTTATGTCTCTTGTGTCTCATTCTTCCACTGTGCACCACTGAGAAGAATCTGGCTCAACTTCTCTGTATCCTTTCATTAGGTAGTTGTAAACAGCAAAACTGTTTTTTCTCAGCCTTCTTAAGACTGAAAAATCCCAGTTCCCTCAGCCTCTTCTTGAATGTCCCTCCTTGCTCTAGCCCTTTAATCACCTCCATAGCCCTCTGTTGGACTTCTTCCAGTTTGTTGGTGTTGCTTACACAGAGGAGTCCAGAGTGGGACACAGCACTTGAGATGAGCTTCCTCTCTTGAACCAAAGGGAATAAACACTTCCCTCAACCTGCTGGCTGTGCTTTTGCTCATGCAGCCCCATATAAGCTTGGCTTTCCAAACTGCAAGAGGTTTGCTCTAAGCAAAGCATTCCTAGAGCTGAACGATGTGAAGCCTGGGTCCTTTTCAGGGTGGATACAGTTACTGCAGAAATCATTTGATATAACTCCAGTTGTGTCTTTCAGTGTAAATCACTTGACATGAATCAACATGAAATGCTAAGTGCCATTGCTCAGTCACTGGGAGTGGGATAATTTCATCCATCAAAATGTTAGGTGTTGTGTCTGAGCTCAACATCTGGGCTTGCTCTATGGCCAATGGACAGAGAGAGAGAAATCTGCAGAGGCTGATTCTTCTCACCTATTTTAGACCCTTATTTTATGAGGAAATTATTCTTATTGGAGAGGTCTGGCTCTTTCCCTTGGTTACAGAATACGCCTGGAGAGTTGGCTTAAACTAAACTCCTAAACATTTGCTAGATTTTCTTAGGTCAAATGAATCTTACCCTTAATGCAGGGTTTTTGCAGTCTTCTCTTCCACAGGCTAGGCAAAATGTGTTTACAAGTAATCTGATGCCCATATGTGCAGTTTTCCTGCTGTTACCATTTTAAATGTTTTCTGCAAGTTCGACCTCCAGAGTAATCAGGTGTGGTGAGATAGATGAGAAGACTTAAAATTCTATTTTACCAAGCAAAACAGATAAAACTCATCTAATTGCTCTAATAGCCTCATTCATCACATGACCTTGGTGATCTGATGTTTTCCACTCTAGTTCACTCTTGTAATTCTTGTAGTAGAGGAACAGAGAATAACTGCCAAGTCTGTGCAAGAAGAGATCCCCTTCCTTCCCAGAAGGAAAGTTCTTTTCCCTAACTGGAAAGATGTTGACTTTTTCTTCTTGCTTATTGAAAAAACAGTGGCCCTTTAATTGACCAGTGAAGATGGCTGCCATCAATACTGATAGCTGCTCAAAGATACCTGATATCAGACAAGAAAATGGAAGTTGTGGTACTGTGAATTTGGCTTTACATTCAAATACTTAATGTTAGTTATCCTTTTTAAAGGATTTTTCTGCTTTCGTGTTGTATCTTTACCAAAGGTATTTACAATGCTTCAATATTTGAAAGAAGTGTTGAATATTTGTTGGCAGAAGCAAGTATAAATTTTAAAATGACATGAGCATCTTTTAAATTTAGAGCACTGTCTAAGTCCTTTGTGGATGACAAGGCACGGTATTCTACATAAAATGAGTCCTGTGCTAGCCCTGGATGTCCTGCATCCTTTGGGAGCTTCATACTACTGGCTGAAAATGGAAATATGTTTCACTAACGAAACTGAACTTAAAAATGCTGTAGTCTGAATACAGTCCCCTTTCAGTGGCAAGCAGAAAAGCTGATGGTTAAGCATCTCTTCACCTTTCTGCCTGTCATCAGTCATTTTTAAACCAAAGTCTGCATTTCCCTGTGAGTGGGACAGAACTTTTTTCACCAGAGGGCCAGATGTTACTATTGTAAAATTCATCAGTAGCTTCAAAGGTTCACTGCTGTGCATCAACACTTTGTTCCCCCAATCCCTTCTCATGCTCAAGCTGGTGACAAACACAGTGAGGCGATTAGGCTGTGTCATCTTTAGCCTACAGAGGATATCCAGGTTTGAACTCTACTGGGGCTCACCTGAGCATCATCCAAAACCCACAGCTGTTGTCAGATGTTGTTCTCATTGGGTTAGTGATACATCAAAGGGCATTGTGCTCGTCCTTTTTGATCCATAGAATTTGTATTTGTTCTTGATCTGAGAGAGGAGAAACAAAAGGCCTCTGAGAGTAAATGTACAAGAATATATGAAAGTGCTTACTTTAATATTATTTATTCCTGCCTTGAGATAGTTTGAATAATTTATTCAAAGACTGAATAGATTTATACAGTCTATGGGTAGAGTCTCTATCAGCCAAACCCTGCTGAAAAGAAGAGTTCCTTCTAGTAAAAATCTTGGGAATATAGAAAACAATTTACATTGTGAAGCACAAATAATGAGACTAATTAAGTGTGTCAGCTGCTAATTATTTTAACATATTTATATCTCCAATGTATTATTTCAACTGCGGATTTAAAATGCTGGATTTTAAGAAGATACTTGACCAGTTACTGCTATTGTGAGCTTTTGAAGTGAAAAAACAAAAATCTCCAGTGGAAGACACGTGGTGAGAAGTACACCTTCTTCATTTGGGGTGGCAATCTTGGCTACTTTAGGTTAAAATGAGAATGAATACAGGGTAATTTAGGTCAGAGATTTGACTTGGGGACAACAAGGAAGCCAGAGGGGAAAACTGAACTGTCAGTATGAAACAAAACTATTTTCTTACTGTTATTCTAATGCCAGCTAGTCAAAATAAATAAAATTATGAAAAAATGCATCATCTTTCAGTGTAGATGTATGTAAGAGAAGTAAAGCATCAAGCAAAAGCAAGAGATCCATGGCCTGAGTACTGTCAAAACCAAATGAAATGTCAGGAAATGAAGAACAAGAAAAATCATAATTTTTGTTTGGTTTAAGTGCATGGTACATCTACAGAGGAGTTCACATATTTCAGGTGTGACATCTCAAGAGGATGTGATATTAAACATAAAGAATCACAGGAGGCCAGCAATAATGATCAATGTTAAAGGAAAAGCTTTAATATTAAAAATAAATGGTCTAGGATTCTTCAGCTTGGAAAAGAGATGAATAAGGTTAGAGAGGATATATGTCTATAAAGGAAAGAATAAAATAAGAATGAAATGGCTGTTCACTGTCTCTCTGTGTTAGAAGTAGAGAACATCAAATTAAATGACTGATTGATAGTTTTGGTTAAGGAGAAGATGAGATTTTTTTTTTTTTTTATCCCTTCCTAGGGAAGCTGTGGAACACACAGTTGTACGGTCAGTGTCGGATGCCAAAAGGTTTACGTAGCTTCTAACTTGAGTAGCCAAATTTGTAGTAAAAGGAAACAAATCCCTCAAGAGCTATTCAACACATAGATCCCTCTTCTGGAAAGGAGGTTGTTGAGCTGCAGACTGCTGTAGGCTGGAAAGGGGTTCTGGGGAATCATCACTATATACTTGACCTGCCCTTGGACTCTTCTCTTGGCCTCTGTTACTGGCTGTTGACAGAGTTTGGCCACCAGATCTTTTGTTTGATTCTTAACTATTGTTTTTAAACCATCACACAGAGACTGGCAGCACTGTTGTACCTGTCACTCTGACCTCTGTAAAAATGTTCTGCTGGAACACCTTAATTATGAGAGTGAACTTCAGTGTTCTCAAAGTTAGTACAGTATTTGTGCACAGCAGATCAGATCAATACACTGATAGTGATATCCATGAAACTATATTGAAACAGACTTATGGGCAACTCTAAGACTATCAGTTGTTTGCTGATGACTTTGAAGATCTAAAATTCTTAGTTATTATTGGTCATAACAGGCTTTTAACCATAATAACTCCCTCCAGTTTATAGCTGAGTTAAAGCTGAGTGTTATTTGTGACACCTAATTCAACAGGGTGTTTAAGTGATTACTAAGTTATCATGCCAAAGCATTTTTTTGGTAGTCCTTAGTTAATTTCAAATTGAACGATACCATTTGTCAGTCAAGAAATAGAGTACCTATTCTTTCCCTACATCCTGCACCTCCTGTAATTCTTTTAGTGATACTAGCAATAAAAATGTCTGGCAGAGGCAGCTGCTTTTCTAAAGGAGTGAACTGCCAAAGGTGTGAATGACAAAGTGGCTCTTACATTATTTCTACCATCCATAAAGCAAAGATGGAAGTGAAAAAAAGCTCCCAGTGTTCCAGTAATCCCGTGTGCAAGCATATTTCTACTTCATTTGCCAGCAATCTGAAGTCCCAATATTTGCCTTGCTGACTACAGCAGACTTTAAATTGTGGGTGAAGGAGATCTGGGAGGACTGAAAATATAATCAACTATGGGATAATGTCTTGGCAAACTGAGCTGGAGTCAACTGTTGGGATGCAGCAAAGGCCAATATGAAGTAGTCTGAGGGAGAAGAAATCGTGAAATAGGTAAAAATAGGTGAAGAAAGATAAATTAGTTCAGTAGTAGTTTAAAAAAGGGATTGGAAGTGGGGGATAATCGCTGAAGATAAATTAAACAGTGGTCAATGAAGACTGAGACACTGTCATAATAAATTGTACCTACTGGAGGAGTAATTGAAATGGCTCTGTTAATTTCAGTGGGAATTGGATTAGGGTCTGTAAACTGCTGGAGGAATACTTAAGTTAGCTTTTCGCATTAAGTTTTCATGGACATAAAAATGCTTTCAAAGGAAGATCCTAGAACTTCCACCATTGCAGACAATAATGCTCTATTTGAGTTAGTTTCAGGCTAATTGAATTAACACTGCTGAAATGTAGAAATATGCGTGGGTGAGTTCCCCTGAAAAACACATAAGTCTTAGAGTTGTTATATAAAAATCTGTGAATTTCCCTTTTTTCCCCTCAAGTACCAAAGCCAAAACCAAACAGTGCATTTTAATATATAAAAAATTGCTTCATTTAAAAGTGGTGAAGCTAGTTCTAAAATTGTCACACAGATGAATATTTGGTGGGTCCCAATACTGGATCTGCAGCCTTTGGAAAAAGTTGTCAGTATTGGTGCCTCCATTTAGGTGCACAGCCTTTTAATATTGTCTGGCAAGGTCATGCTCAGTGGTTTTGACCAATGTCTGTAAATCCAAAAGTGTTGCCAAGTGTCTTTGAGCAGCTACTCGAGGGGCAGGTGGTACAGAAAGGAAAGCACTGGGGCAGAGCTGATGGGCATAACAGCAGATGTGTTAAGTTGAATGAACAGTTACAGCAGGAGGGATGTCTTAAAGAATAATTTGTAGACACTGGGCATCAATTGTTGTTTGTTTTATTTTTTTTTTCCCCTCAGACAGTAATATGATTATAAAGCCAGAGCCAAAGAAAGACGGGCAGCAAGGTTACATTTTATCCAACTACCATGTTTGAAAACGGGTTCCAGCTGATGACTGGGGTTTGATTTTATCACTCTTGATGCCTAGTTCAATGACTGGAACATCTGTTATTTCAACAATGTTACATACACCCAGCTATGCATTCTAAATAAGCCTTGTCAGCTTGGTGTACACAATCTGAGATGAAAACAGATGCACTTCTGTTAAAGTAAAAAAAAAAAAGTTGTGTTAGCAGACATGAGAAGTGTTGTGGTAGCTGAGGACCAGAGTCTATTTCCCTTAAAATCAATGGAAAACTCTTGTCCCTTTCAGTGAAAGCCAAGAACTTACAATATCAAGTATTTCTTTTTGTTTTGATGAAACAGTGTCTACAAATGTTCTTTGTTTGAGAAATAACATGAAAAGCACTTATACACAGGGTAATGAGAGAATATCAGTGGTGTCATTTCTAACTGGAATGTAACTAGTACAAATGAAAGGCCATCTTGTATTTTCCGAACCAATATCCCCCGCAAAACTTCTCTGATGATTCTTCACTACCTCCCTTCAGCCTTAGAGAAGGAGCCTGTGTATTTGCACAGTCTGACTCTAAAGAAATGAGCAGGTGAGATGCAGGGTAAATCAGGCAAAAGAAATGGCATTGTGGCAAAACCCAGCCATTTATTCTGTGAGGCTCTTGTGTCTTCTCAGAGGTGTGGAGCTGCATCAGCTTAGGTTCACCTAATGTGGGAATGAAAACAGAAAGCATATATAGAAAGTGTTTGGATGACATTTATTTATAGGCACTCTCTCAATAAAAATGTAGTGGACTGTGTACTTTTACATGTTTGCAGTAGTAGGACAGAGCAGTAAGCCACACAAAATCTCTCATCTGGGATAAAAGACAGAGTGAACACTTCAAGAATATTGGGGAATTTGTTGTGTTGGCGTTTTTTTTTTGGGGAGGGGTGGTGGATTTGAGAATAAAGAACAAAACACAGAGGTTTTTTTTTTAATAATTTCTTTGAGTTTTCTCTTCCTTTCTGAATGTCCTCTTCCAACTGTCCCCCCTATAGGGTTTCAAATACAGATGTGTTTGAAGGCATGTTTGTTTGAATGCACAAGTGAATGAAAGGAAAGAAAAAAGGGGGAAACCCTCTCAGTGGCAGTCACTAACACTTTTCAATTTGATGAAGAAACAAGGACAGAAGAAATCAGGTGCTTTGTAAACCCATGGGGCTTTCAAAATTGTATCCCAGCTCCTGAGGCAGCAGGTAACCTGGCATCATTTGGCATTCCAGCTGATTCTAGGAGGTGGAAGTAGATATGAATGTGAAAAGCATACTGATTTTTTTTAACCTCAAAACATTTCCTTAGTGCTGAGTTATGGTTCAGGTCAGTTTGTAAGTTATATGAGCCAGTTTGCTGATCCCTAGATATGAGACTCCGGGGAGATAAAGCCAGACTCCAAAACAATCATTCAAAAATCCAGTCAGAAGAAGGATGAATATGATACTTTTGGGGATGGTGGCCTGTGGAGGGAAGAAAAAGAATTTTAAATGGGAAATTACTCAGAAGATCATAAAAATGAACAACGCAAATGACAGCTCTTTGCATTATGGAAAAATATTTTCCTCTGTGAGACTTTGCAAAATAAAAAGGTGTCTGTTATTGTAGTTCATACTTTACCCTGAATTTCAGGTGAGTCTGCCAGAGTGTGACACATCCAAATGCATGTGCTTCCTGCTTGTCACAAAGATCCTCACTGTGCTCATCAGTAGCAGCATCACCAAAGAACTATGTTAAAGTTTTGCTTCAGTAGTTTCCAGAACACGCATGGATTTAGTGAGAAAAGCAGCATATTTTGGTAGTAAAACCGGAGAGTCACTGAAGCTTTCTGCAAAGCTGCATCAAACACACCTAGAGATTTCCTTCATGACCTTAAAGCCTAAAGTTCATGAGTTTAGGAGTTACAAATACACATAAATATTTTTATGTTTGCCTTGGCCAAACAAGAGCTGGATGTGGATTAGAAGCACCATTCATGTGTTTGTTGGTCATCTCCACATACAGTCAGTGAAATTAAGAATTGTTTCCAGCAGTATGCCTGCATTGTGCATGCACATTTCTGCACTGAAGGAATCTGAAAATTTGGCCTATGACCTCTTTGCCAATGTTTCTACCGGGAAATGTGGTGAAATAGTTCCTTCAGTAAGCACCCAGGGATATTGTGAGGCTAAATTAATTCTTTTTGAGGGCACCTAAAATCCTTGGAAGGAGAGCACAGTGTAAGTACAAAGTACTTTTTTTTTTTTTGTAGGCTGAGCCACATTCCTCTATCTTATGTGTACAGCTGAAATAGCTGTTTAGTATTAGTCCTAATTAGGAGAAGCCTGCAAAATGTTCTTTGGGCTGTATGGTACGATCATCACCGATGTAACAGCACTGGTGCTTGAGGTCTTGTGAGCTGAGTGCTTGCTTATGAAAAAACCCCCAAACTCGAATATGGCAACTGTCATGGGTAAACCCACAACAGCAACAGAACCCCAACACAGGTGACCCTTTTTAGTGAATTTTACATCTGCTATAGGTGCCTTGAGCCTTGCAATTATGTAGATTTTTTTCACAGGGAAGGGGGATGTAAAATTTGTTTGTTTCCATCAATTATATATATTATCAAAGGGAACCAGTTATGAAAGCATCTGATGTAGGACAGAGGACTAAAAGGGGCAGCTGGATAACTGCTCCCTATCACTCCTGAAGCACACTACAACTGCAACAGCCACAGCATCACATCATATTCATCTCTTTGGGCATTATCCATGGACTGGCATAGGAAATAAACAGTGCTTTAGTGGGCTAGAGAGAGATTGTCTCTTCATAGTAAAGCTGAAAGTGAGAATGGGATTTTGAGCTATTAAGTGAAGAGGTGAGTTGGGAAGTCAGCTTCTGTAGAACTCCGGCTGAAATTTTCAGAAATAGATGTGTGTATTTGGATAACTAGCCATTTGGGTAACCAACCATCCTGGCTTGTATCAGCAATAGCGTGGCCAGCAGGACCAGGGCAGTGATCGACACCCCCTACACTTGGCGCTGGTGAGGCTGCATCTAAAATCCTGTGTCCAGCTGTGGGTCTTTCAGTGCAAGAAACACATTGAGGTGCTAGGGTGTGTCCACAGAGGCACAACAAAGCTGGGGAAGAGTCTAGAGCACTAGTCGTATGAGGAGCAGCTCAGGGAGCTGGGGGTGTTTATCCTGGAGAAAAGGAGACTCAGGATAGAGCTTCTCACTCTCCTTACAAGAGGAGGCTGCAGCAAGGTGGGGGTCGGTTTCTTCTCCCAAGTAACAAGTAACAGGACCAGAGGAAATGGCCTGAAGTTGTGCCAGGGGAGGTTTGGATTGGATATTAGGAAAGAATTCTTCACTGAAAGACAGGTCAGCCTTTTGAAGAGGCTGCCTAGGAAAGTGGTGGAATCACCATCCCTGGAAGTGTTAAAAAGACATGTGAGTGTGGCACTTGGGGATACACTTTAGCATTGAACATGGTGGTGCTGGGTTAATGGTTGGACTCAATGATTTTTCCACATCTGAGGAAGTTCATACTTACTTAGGCTTCATGTTTTTACCATGAGAAAAACAGGGACATAGAGATCTGACTGGCTCTTTATCTGTGTTAAAGCACCATTTCAAAAAAAAAAAAAAAAAAAAAAAAAAAGGAGAAAACCACCCATGTAGAAGCCAAGCCCTCTACCCGGGACTCCACTTGGCCTCAGTACAGCTACCTGCCAGGCTGATTCCAAATTTCAAGCAGTCTAGTGAATTGTGACAAACTGGCGTCAGTCTTATATTCCTATCTTATGAAACATTTCCAATGGAATATTTTAATTAAGATCAGCTTTGCACACTGGCATTGGTAAACTCATAACCTTCCCAACAATCAAATATCATCTGGAGAAAGCAGTAAGCAGTTGACCACAGAGCTGTTGTTTGACTTTGAATTGAGGTGGGAACCTGCTCAGGTTTGTCAAGCAATGTCTACCTGCTGCCCTGCTGCTCAGGTTCAGCTTTGATTCCTCAGTAAGAAAACAGTTATGTAGAAAAACCACCCATGTATCTTTTCCACAAATATTCAGCTCACTCCTTGGATTCAGATGGATTTTCTGTTATTTAACAAGTAAATCTGTAATGGAGTAGGGAATTAAAATTAATCAAAAACAGAGCTGTTCAAGAAATTCAGTGTCTGCATTGATTTGTTATTGTTGTTTTCCCCATGGATTTCAGTCACTGAGCACTATTTCCAGCTTGCCCTGTCGGCAGCATTCACAGGATCCCTGCACAGGCTGTCTGAGGAAATCAGGTTGTTTTTAAACAAAGATGAAGAATGTGGTCACTTAATTTTTTCATCTTATAGATTTCAGGGTTCTTAAAGTTCCTTTTAAATGGGGCAGTTGTCTGGGCAGATACAGTGGCCAATCACCACTTCTCCTGTTAATTTGCATATAATGAGTCTATTGTTCATAAGGGATTAGCATCCAGAGACTTCTGGCTGCTCAGTCTGCTCTTTGACGGATTACTTGGACCTGTCATGACTCTTTAAGGATCCCCGCTAAGAGGCAGAGTCAATTACTCTCTGCTGAGCTCTGTGCTGCTGTGGCTGGGCTGTGGTTCATTTAAATCCAGTTCAGCTATTACCACACCACACGGCAGCATCTGCTGCAGGCAAAGAAACGTGGGGTTTGGTGCAGCTTGGGCAGCAGGGCTGGGAGGGCTCCTCAAGAGCTGTTGACTTGACTCTGCTTGCAGGGAGGGCAGATCCATAGGGGCTGGTCATGGCCATGGGCCTGGTGGCTTTGGTAGCCCTAAGGAAGTCAGTGTCCTTGGCTGTCCTTTTCTTAGAGTCTGGTCACTGCCAGGAGGGACTCCCACTAAGGATCAGGTAAGCAACTTCAGCACACTAAGGAGACCACAGACGCGAGTGGTGGAGAGCTATCAAGTGCAGTAGCTGGATACATTTTGCCTCCTTTCCTGGTACACTAATAGGAGCTATCAAAAATGAAACCAGTATGTGATGAGTTCAGGATAAAGAGAGGCAGCTCATTGCTGAGGGTGTGAGGCAGTTGGGGACATCCTTGCCACAGGAGACTAAGAATGCAGTTCCCATGAGTTCGAAGGGAAGCTGGATCTATTCCTGAAATAAAAAATGGCTTTAGACATGAAGACAGCAACTCTTCCTCAGAAAGGTCCCAAGCTATCAGATGCTGAAGGCTAGGAGAGTATGTTGAGCATGTAAAATTAGATCCTTGTGCTGTTCCTATGCTCTTCCTCAGAAATCTGCAAAATCACCACCTGTGACAGATGGAGACAAAGCACTGGGCTGGACTCACTATCCACCCAGAACAACGATTCCCCGCTTTGTCACAGATGTCCCCTAACTCCCACCCACTTTCAAGCCACATGCTAGCATATTGTTCACAAACCTCTTAGTTAATTCAGGTGTCTTTATTTGTTTTCCACATTACAAATTAAGAGAGAGATTTACCAAGCTAAAGTGGTCACTGCATAATACCAGCATTGCAAAGTTTGAGAAGTATTAGGTGATGCATTTTGGAGAACCTTCTATACTGACAGATCTACTTCTTGAAGTTGAAAATATAAAACAAATTTAATACTAAGTCTACCAGTTCTCAAACTAGTGAAAATGCACTGTTGGTACTGTCTTTGGTCTTCTCATACAGCGAACATATATGCCATTTTAATTATTAAAAAATGTCATAAGAAATGCCAGAGAACAAAGCTACATTAATCTGGAGTGACTGATAAAAGGATAAAGTACTTTGAGGAGTAAAAAAAATGTTACAGGAATGTTGCTATTATCTCAGAACCAAGCCTTATGAATCCAGGACACGTAAAGTTAAGTTTAGATAAAGTAATCTTATACTTAAAAAATAAATCTAGGCAAATGGAGAAGAGGGAATACATACTGAAGACAACTGAATGATTATAACGATCTTATTAAAACAAACCTTTAGCCACAATATGAAGAGAAAAAATATGATTAATGAAAAGTGAGTGTGCCTGTAAAAATCCATTTAATCTAATTTGTGACTATGCTGGTTTATGACTGCAGGGAAGGCCAAAGTACTAGAAAGTTATATAACATTTTAGCTAGAGATAGGATGAAACTTGCTGTCATCTTAACTCAGGGACTGACAGCCTGAGGTGTCAGTGACACGGGCTTTACCTGTTAAGCACACACTGTATTCTGAAGAGAATCACACAAGCACATGGTTTTCTAGCTCCACTGCTCTTGTAATTTATCCTGAGGTTTAAAGCCAGTTTGGGTATTGGTTAGAGACTACAGCAGTTATCTAACTCTGCATGGACTGATTCACCTGCTCTGAGGCTCCACCACTGGGACACAGCAGCTTCTCAAGGGCAGCAGCAGGAGACTGCTGCACAGAGTCGGAGCATGAGGATAGGAAGGAAGCATTGTAACAGTACCACAAGTGCTGTCAATAAGGTATATGTTTTTAATGATTTTTTTTTAATAGAAATTTGCTTTTGTAATAAAGAGGGGTTTTTTACTCATTTTAAAGTACTAAAATATTCTTTTGCACTTGTTCACAGTCTGACTATCTCTGTTCAAGGCTGATTTCAAAATTCTGAAACTGTGAATTTAAAATTGTTAATGTGTCATGGTAAGAAACATCTTTAGAAGGGCATTTTTAAATCTGAAAACTTCCAAAACAGACAGTAGCCTAAGTGCTATATGTATAACAATATGCTATATTGTTAGGATGGAAATAATATTATGCACACATGATTAGTGAGAACTTCATGTGGATTTCCAGTACCTGAATTAATAATTCTAACCAGGAATAACACTGAAATTTTCAATGAAAATTTTTCCTTAAATGGGAATGTTTTGATCCAGCTCATCTGCTGGCACTGTCTCTGAGCATTCAACCTCCCTAGTCCCAAATACCAAGCTCTGCTTACAGAGGCATCACACAGATGAAGAGCATGAGAGAGGACTGGTGCCAACTGTTTAACCTCCCTCCCTGCTCCACCCCTCACACTGCTGGTTTTCTGTCTATCTGCAAACATTTTTTGTCTTAAGCAAAGGATTTCTGAGTCTGTATTTCAGCTTCATGTGCCTTGTCCTTTTGAGGTTGGAGCTCGTTCTTCTTCACAAATGAATAAATGCTGCTCCCTGCTGGAAAATCTCAGTACAGTCCAGTCTGCTGATACTTTCCTTATGAAAAGAAGGTGGTGGAAAATGTAAATATCTATTAAAATCAGACAAGTGCAGTCCCCCAGGGGGTAAGCTCTCCGAGGATCAATGTTACTGCCATGCTGATGCATCTTATACTGTCTCGTTCTGCAAGGCTGCTCTTTCACAGCACTGGAGTTGGAGCCACAAGCACTGGGGCATCGTCTCTACCAAGGACTTGGAATCCCTAGAGAGGAATGAGAGAAGCCACACAGAGACCACCTGGCAGTTGCTCTTGTACCTCAGGTGAAATCCCACATGACCTGCTTACAAAGGCAGGTCTGTTCCTATTGACTCAGTGTGTAAAGAGCCGTGTCATCTCGAGAACAGACGCACTTCCCTGATCCACTGAACAGTACCCTTCACTGCCTATCTTATATCAAGCACATAAGTGTAGAGAAGGAGGAAAAGAGGAAGTGTTTCTTCTAGGACCAATGTCAATGTCTGACACTGACAACAATTATGAGCCCAGCCCCTAAAAAATTTAAAGCATTCCCATCAATGTCTGAAGGCCATGTGGTGGATCTCACTGAGAGACCAGGTCGTAAGACCACAGATCTGACTTACAAGAGGTGAGCTAGCTTGACAAGCTGTCATGCAAACCCATTTTATGCAGGTTAATTTAAGTAGAAAATACATTCAAATGCTTTACTGGATTAGGCCAAATCCTGAACATCTGTTCCAACCCACTTGACTAAGCTTCACAGAACATGCTGGGAGCAGCAGCATCTAGTCCCTCATGGGAAGATGCAGTGTACTAAAACACTTCCACAAAGTACAGAGACATCCTTATTAATCTGAATCTAAGAACTCTGAGAGCTGGGAGATGTTGCATCCTAGCACTCACTGTACTCCCATATCATCTCTCCCATGGGCTGCTCCTCCCCACAAGGGCTGTGGTGCCAGTGTGCTTAGATGTGTCCATACATGTGAAGAGCTGAAAAGACTCGTAGAACTCTTCTTGGGCAGGTCGCATGAACTAAGGTGTTAATTTAGCAGTGTGTAGGGTGCAGCTGAAGGCAGGAAAAGAAGTAGTCAATGTGAGCTAAGGATGAAGAAATTTGCAAAGGTGACAGCGTTTCAAGGAATAAGAAGCACATCAGAGTACAACAATGTTTGCCTTCTTCTAGCTGTAGGTGATACCAGACCAACTTCAGTCTAGATTTCATGTCTTTCAACTTCCCTTCCACACCTCACTTTGGTCTAACATCCATATTTTTTCAGCCTTCACCTCTAGCCTCAACCTTCACTCTTTGCCTCAATCTTTGCCTCTACCCCTTCCTCAGCTGTGGTTTCTGAATTATTGAGACATCCTTTTTTGCACCCACAACGTACAATGATTCCTTTATAAATACTGTATTTACTAAGGCCTTAAGCCAGTACTTGGTGACGTTGGTGGGATTCAGTCCACTGACTTCAGAGGACTTTGGAACACACTTTCTCTGTGAATTACAATACTAATTTAATTTCTTAACCCTTTTCTTAAGTGATGGAATATCAGGATGGAAGCCAGTATGTTCCCAGCTGCGAGCTCTGCCTTGTCAGTTCCCGCAACAAAACCTGGAGAAGGGAAGGCAGCCAAGGCAATATGGAAGAAAGCTGAGGTTCTGTTTTTCCAGTTTTGTGGGAAGCAGATGGTAATTTTTGTTAGTTTCAGGCCAGAGTTATAGCTCGTGAGCTGGGTCTCAGTCCCTGGTTCCTCTGAGGTCAGGTTGGAAAGGATGAATCAGAGGTGAGATTCAATGATGCATAAAGAGCTCTCCCAGCAAAAACAGATTTAGATGAACAAGCAAAACCAAATCTATTCAGTTAATATTCTTTCCTGAAGTCCAAGAAAAGCCCAGGACAACACATGAGTACATCAAACTTCCAATTGATCTACAACTGGAAACAGAAAATAAAGAGAAGTAGGTGCATCATTGCAATACTGTACCCTGAAACTACAGAACACTGGGATTGAGTATGTGGCACTTTTTAATCTCTTTCACCTTATATCCCTTGGTTCTCTCTCAGACTTGGCTTTATCCCTGTACAACCTATTTTGTGGACACTGATGTCTTTTCTGTCTTCTTCACTAGCCTCCCATTACTCCTGGACGCTGTTTGTAGTTGTCTCTTTTGTTCATGCAACTTGTATAAATTCTGTTCTCTTAGACATTGCTCAATCAGTCCTGCTCTATCTAAGCTCTTTTTCTTTGCCATAGAATTCATCTTCTGTGTATCTCCCAGTAACTTCACTTCAAAGTGTGACCAGAAATCCCTCAGAAAGTGATGTGAACCATATTCACAAATGCATTATATTGGGCAGGTGCTACCTGCAACTTTCACTTCCCATTAGATGGAGCAATGTCTATGGAATAGGTAAGATTTCTGCATGTGGAAAGCAATTTTTTATGTCTTTAATGTTTTTGTCTGCTTTTATTTGGGGTTTCATCTTTAATGTAACACTCCTCAGTGCAACATTTGAGCATTTTTATCTTCTTGCTTCATGTGCAGCAGCATCTTTTTTAGGTAAATGCTTTTTTTTTTGGTGAAAGGTAGAAAGCAATTACTGACTCATAGAAATGATGACAGAATATAGACAAGAAGTGCTGGGGATTTTCTGCTTCCCCCCCCCACTTGTAATTTAATGAATATTTTACGGAAGATTAATTAAAGCTTTAATCAATTTTCCAAGAGACATCAAGTAAAATGTTAAAATCTCACTGTAAAATAAAATTACTCAAAAAAATCTTTGGGGAGTAGTAAATGTTTGGTTGATAGTTATAAATATGGCATCAATGCCACTCAGCCTGAACTGTTTCCTCTTTCATTTGTGGTAACTAAAACACAGCAAAATGAAAAGAAAGTACAAGAGCAGCAGAGAAAAGTTTTTGGAGGTTTGTTTTTTTTTTTTTTTTTGAAGAACAGTTGGGTGGTGTGAAAGGTGGGGGTATAGGACAGGACCTTCTGAAGCACTACAATAAGGCATTTTTATTGAGGTAAGGTTGCTTCTCCTGTGTTTCAGTAGGATTTGAGACAAAGGGAGAACAGGTTAATGCTAACAGCCATATTGATGCTTTTGGTAAGTTTTGAGTTCCACCACCCAACAGCTAGACTCTTACATTCAACATCAGAAAGTTAGAAGAAGTGTGAACCTCTCACAGATGCTTCTTGTAAATGCTTTGGCTTCTAGATGTAGGGAGCTAGTTTGCAGTAAGGAAGGGGTCACAACAGTTGTCTGCAGCTACTTAGGGGTTAGAGGAGAGGCAGATAAAGGGAAAGAGGTAGTTCTCACAACTTGCAACATGGGATGTTATGGTTATATATGTAAGGAAAAATATTCTTCACATGTGATCTAGTGGTCAAACACTGGAAGTAGCTGCCCAGAGAGGTTAGGGAATGTCCATCTTCACAACTCGTTTGGACATATTCCTGAGCAGAGTAAACTAACTTTGAAGTCAGCACTTCTTTACAAAGATATTGGCCAAAACAACCTCAAGAGGTTAACACACATTCTGTAACTCCTTTTTTATGTCTTCCTTTATAACCCAGGCATCCACTCTGGAATATCTTTACCTGATCTATTAATTACAGGTAAAAGTAAAGAGGAAAGAGATCAGATTAAAGTGGAAGATGAAGGAAGAAACAGTGTGGTCCTGAAATGTTCTTCACTGACTTTTCAGAATAGAAGAAATTGGGAATTGACTTCAGTATAAGATATTCTACAGAAGTGCAAATACCACAGTAATTACGAAATATGACAAAGGATTGCTTCAAAAACTGAGCTGTTTTCTCTCACAGTAGTATTGGTGGATGGACAGAAGAAAGACACTTTGTTCCTTACGTAAAACATGTCTCAGAGGAGAATACATCGCGAATAAAACTTCAAGCCAAGGATCATAAATTCTTGAGTGATATCTATGCATAGAATTCAAACACAGGATACTGCCTGCATGTGTTAATGAAAGTAGTTGATAAAAGTAATTCTGGCTTGGATGACAGGGAAGACCAGGAAATCCTCTCTAACAGGAGGCTTGTGAGACAACTGAGAATATCACTAAATATGGACTGGACATAACATCAGCAAAAGTAATGAAGAGATTAGTCCTACATTTTTGAGGAGGTATAGTGGACAATCAAGACCTTTGCTTTATTATTAAAACAAGAAGTGATTTGTAACAGCTAAAGAACAGCCTTCAGAAATGGGTGAGCAACATATGAATCATGAACTGCATTCTGTGACTAAATATAACTATAAGGAAAATTAGAAAGTTGTAAAATGTCACTGTTCATGTGGGGTATTCTATTTTACAAGTTACTTTATACTTTTTTTCTTCCTTTTTTTATCCTCCTTTTTTTTTTTTTTTTGTTCCTCACATTTTCAGGATCACTTTCTGAATACATAATTAGGAGATTTCCTTTTGTAGCTCTTCAAGAACACTATTTTGCTTCATTCTCAATGTTCAAAGTGCAAGACTGCAGAGCATTATGTAGCTGATTTCTTCCTTTATTTATACAAAGGCAAGACTAATGACTCTAGCTATGAGATTTAATTTTTTTATGTCTATTAACACTTTATTGGCATGTTTCTTTATTCAGTTCTATTAGAGTGATTGTGCTGGGACTGGATTATAATTAATTAGGGACATTAACAAAACCAAACCCTAGCAACCCAGTGTTAGACATTGAATTTAATGGGAAATACTTTAACACCTAACTCCCTACTCACTACCATCACCTTCTTCCATCACACAAGTGTTTTCTTTTAGTAAAGAGTGTGCATTTTTGTTTTGCTCTTGGCAGTGTTTATCTTAGGGCTCTCTGTGACTCTTTGTCTGCTTCCATCTCACAAACAGTATAGAAGGGGGTTTATAAGGGCTTTGTCATGTAATTGGCCAGTATGGTGTTGTAAATAAGTAAAACTTATTCCCTAGACATGCAGATATTGTATAGCATTAGATGCACTTGAGTGGAAATAATGGATTTGATTATGTTTCTCTCTCCTGCCTGTGAAAAACAGTTCCCTTAAGTCTTTTATCTAATATCATGTGGCTTAAGTGCTGAGGCTCCTGGTAATTGCCTTGCAGGACTGTTCCTCATCTAAGAGACATCTGCAACTCGTGACTCACTAGGAGTCTACTGAGAATTCCTTTGCACTGCTTTCCATCCCCAACTCCTAATTTGTCTCTCAGGCTACTCTAAGCAGTATCTTTCAACTTTTCATTTCTCTAAGGAAATTCATCACGTGTTCTCATGCACAAGGGTAGGAACCAGCCTACTGCTCAGAGAAAGGCTCTCAGAGAACACACTTGACATCTGTTCACGATCCTGTGCTGAGAAATCAGTGTTACTTGGAAGCATGTAAGGTGGGCTGTGCTGTGAGTATCATCTTAGGTCTGAATTTGGTGTAGATGCACTTGGTGCATGGAGAAAGGGGCTGTAGCAGGACAACTCATAAAAAAGGATGTGAGGCTCAGCAGAAGCTTCTGCTTCTCTGCTTCCTTGGAAGAATGCAGTGTAGATTTGAACTCTAGGTTCAAAATTGGACATCTGTTTGACAAGCAAGAGATTAATCCAAGGAGATTCTGTTCATCCTTTTTGGGTTACATACTAGGCACAGGGAGAAGACACCCAGTTTGCACTTGGTATTTGCAAGCTAATGCTTGTGCAGAAGAATGAAGGAGGTTGGAAGGAGTTCTCTGCAGCCTTTGGCTCTCATTTCTATTGCATTGCTTCAGGAGGTGCAGAAATTGCTAATCACTGAAGTGAACTAAGAAGCAATAGGTAAGTAATGTTATATAATAGCTATGTTAAAAAAAAAAGAGAGACATCTGTCAGTTCAAGTTCTACATTTCCCAAAAAGAAATAACTAATATGAAACTGCAGCAGAGGCAGAACAGAAGTCCTGTTTCTATAAAAAAGATCTCTCTAGTAAAGGCATTTTTTTCTGAGATGACATTAGACTAATTCCCTCCTGCCCATTTGTAATAAATTGAATGTTAGTAGTCAAATGACACTTGACCTTTCAAGAATCTGGTCACCCACTGGAAGAAAACAAAATCTAACAATACAGTCTTTCTGACGTAAGTAAATAAGGTTCATTTACCTGTTCCTACTAACCTGATGTTCTATGATGCTGCATTCCAGAAATACTGAGGCAGCCTTTTCTATGAGAGCCATTTATCCTGAAAGAGTGCAAAATAGTCAGAGCACTCAAGAGCAGCCGCTGCTTCTGCCTGTTCTCAGGGGTTTGAACAGTAGCAATTTGTTTTATGGGACATGGCACCCTCCTGCCCTGCTCATGCAAAGAATTGGCCTTTTGTAAGGCCCCTCTGTGCGTGCTCAGTACCAGCAGATTGCCTTTCTTGGCACACACAGACGTTTCAGAGGGAGTGTGCACAGCTCTGTTCTGCCTGACAGATATTTTATTCATGTGGGGCTAATTCGCCTTGTTAGCCATCAGCCCAAGTAAGTGTGGTACATCAGAGTCCTGGATCCAAATTAACCTAGGGACACTGTTATCCAGAGGTAGCTTCTTGGGAAATATCCTCTCCTCCCCTTTTCTTCTGGAAAACAAGGAGATCCATATTGTACTTCTCCCTACAGAGGGAAGGCCTTACTCCACTTCCTGTGCCCACCAGCTCATTTGGCTGATTCATGGGAGCAGAGAAGAGATGCTCAGGCTGCTATTTCCACAATCTTGCTCTGTAGGCAGGGACATAAAGGGAGGGAAACAATATGTGTTGAGAATTGAAGCAAAGTGGTTTGGGTACGTGACCTGCATGAGGTGACCCCATGGCTCTAATTCAGGACAGTAAAGCATGATAAGGCTTCAAAGAAGAGTAATTACAATTGATTACTGCATCTAGGGTCACAAGAGACTGTAATTACCTCTCTGATCTCATGTATTACATAGTACACAGTAATAGCAATAATTATTATAGTTATTATTGCTATTACTTTAGTAAAACCATCCATCTTGATTTCAAAACTTCCAGGGATGCAAAAACCTTGGTACTCATCTGGTACTTACTCCAACTCATTTAAACTACCAGCGCTAGTCAAGCTGTAAATCTCTCTGCTAAATTCAGTAGCCCTCTACTAACAATTTCTGGTCTAGAGTAAGTATTGATAGAGCTAGTCAAGAACATCCTGTATTCCTGTGTGTCTACCTGTGGTTAACCAATACAGACAAATGGTTTTCGCTCTGTCATGACAAAGGGCTGGAGCTGATAGAGTGCTGTTGATAAAGATTTGCTTCACTTGTGCTGCTTGATAATGCCAGATCACAACCCTCCTTTTGTCCTTCGCTTGTCAAAGACCAGTGTATCATTTTCTGTTGAACTGCAGATAATAGTATGCCCTGCTTTCCTAGCTCGGCACTGGGTAATACAGAGATCCTCTCTGTATTATGGATATATATCATTAGACTGCAAAATAACTTAAAGGCAAAAGGCAGTAATTAATCTGCCTATAAATTTCCCAGGAGGGACTAATGTAAGAAACTTGGTCTTCAAAGTGCCTTTGTTTTAGACCTTGTTTAATCTGCACTTTCTTCCTGCCTGCACTGATATAATTTCCATGGGTAATTACTGTAGGAAAATACAGCTTCATCTCTGTGCAAGATTTATTAACAAATCAAATATGCTATCAGAATGGGCAACGTTGAAAGTATGCACATAAAAAGACAAGTTCTTATATATTACAATCATATTCAACAACCAAGAATTGCTACTAAAATACTTTAGAAAACCAAATTTTTGTAACTGTGGATATAACCAAAGCACAAAACCTTAACAAAAAACCCCAGCCTGGTTTGTCTTAGTGATAGACAGTAACTTTTCAGTAGGCCACTTCCACACAAGAAAATAAGGAGGATCCTGCACTTTCCCCATATATATACATTCACATGGACATTTCTCTTAGCAACTTTTCTTCCATAAATTTTGATCCCAATAACCAATCCCAATCAATGTGACACTGGGGGGTGGGAGAGTGGTAAATGCTGGATATATGGCTACCTTCAGTGAATATTAGCAATTGAGAAGGAGACAGGGACCTTTTCAGTTCTCCATCTGAGAGAACAGCATAGTGACAGCTCACACCTTTTTAGACACCAGACAGTCCAAAGAAGCAGAAACAGCAACCACATCTTTGGAAAAGCTTCAATTAACAACGAGACATAAATCTGCTGGAAGCAGCACTTGCTTCATCCTGGTGTTCAGAGGACTACTTAGCACAGCACATCCCCTGGGGCTTTGCTGGAGGGGAAAGAGAGCACTCACACCCTCACACCGCAGTGGAGATACTGTCGTACTAAGCAAACACAGGTGGGGGCTCCCTATCAGCAAGATCAATTGCAGTTGTAACCTCAAATTTCATTAGTGCTATATCTGTTTTCAGAGCTATGGAAGAAATACTTCTTCCTTTTGGAGAATTTTGCAGATTGTGGACCACAGTTGTTGCCGGAACTCCCACTGATGCATGGGCAGAGAAGAAACCTCTTTACATGCTATGGTTAATTACAAGCTGTTTGCATTTTTAACTCAGGCTAATAATCCAGTTGGAGGATATTTTTTAATTATTATTTACTGATTTTTTTTTTTATTGTAGGTCAAGAAAATGGGTATTAATCCAAAAGGGTCTGAACATCTCCTCTGGAAAAAAAGAAAGAAAGAAAAAAGAAAAGCCATGACACTTAAAATTTCAGAGGAGGGAGAGATTTTATCACGTAGTCACCTCCTGCATAGTAAAAAGGAAGTAGGAAAGTGCCTTACATCATTTATGAGCTAAGCAAGTGGCTAAATAATGAAATGCCTTTGTCGATGGGAAGCATGAACTGATACATGCCTCAGGTATCTGACTCTGTTAATTTAGAAATTACTTGCTTCAGCTGAAAATAAAAAAGTTACAATGCTCAATGACTGCATTTTATTTCTGGTGTTTATGAATCAAATCCACACAAAAATGAGGAGATCAAAATGCACCAGACAGGTGTTGAACTGAGATGGGGATGGTTAATAGTGATGTGATGAGAAGTAAAGTTGTCAAAGACTGCAGTTCATGAATAGTTTTAGATGAACTAAAGATTGGGAGAAATTCACAAAATAATAAAATTTCCTTTTAACATTCTTCTGCAAAAGGCTTTAGCTTCTCACTTCACGTATTTGCATTTTAAACTGACATAAGCCAAGCTAAATATTCTGGTTTGGTTGGGAGGAGGCAAAAACCTGAAAGTCTTTCTAAAGTTGAGCATCTTGTAGTGCTTGCTTGTGTCAACGATAAAGACCTTTTTTCTTTAGGAGACATCTGTCTTGAAGTAGTGTTTCCTTTTTCATCTGTCTAGAGGCAGAGATCTCTAGACCCAGCCAGAAGGTGCTAAAAGTTGTTTGAAGGTCTGTGCTCCTTGCTGGAGAGTCTGTGCTCCTCTGTGTGTGACTTTAAAGTGTGGTGTTCTGATTTTATCACAGTCAACTGCTCAGCCTGGAGAACAGAAGGCTCAGGGGGATCTTATCTGTGTGTATAAAAAACTGAGGGGAGGGTGGGGGGAGATAAAGGAGATAAACCCAGAGCTTTCTCAGTGGTGTGCATTGACAGGGCAAGAGGCAATGGGCAAAAAATGAAATACAGGAAATTCTGATAATGATCAGAAAGACTATGCAGGTGGTCAAACATTGGAGAACACTGCCCAGAGAGTCTGCGGAATCTCCATTAATGGAGATATTCAAAAGTCAACTGGATGAACTATGGGCAATCTGTTCTCACTGTCTCCACTTGAGCAGGTACTGGACTAGATGAGCTCCAGAGGTGTCTGCCAGCCTCCACCGTGATTCTGTAAAATGGATTCTTCTCTACCAGTACTTTTTATGAAATTCTAACACACTGAATGTCATTCAGTGATCAGCTCAAAGTAAATGGTCACTGGGATGTGTTTCTGAGCAAAGAAAATTAACTTCTAATCAATCTTTATTTTGGCAAATTATTTATCTGTCAGCTTGAGAGATAAGATCAGACTATGCCTGTACTTCCCAAATGCTTCTTTTGCTGCAGATCATTCAGTAAAAGTTTCCTGAACATCCAAATCTGACTTTTAGATTATTATTTTGAAACATTTGGGATAAAAACATATGAATCAAACTTTTCTGAAGGGGCATATAGACCATTTTCCTACTGCCAGCACTATAAAGATAAATATGCTTCACTGCAGAAGAACAGAAGGCATTCTGAAGGTTTTCTAGAGATTAGTTTAATTAGCTAATAAACTGAATGGAATACACATATTTCATCGAGATAGCACAAATGCATTATCTTGAACAATAAACCCAGCATTTCCATGCAGCCCATGACAGCAAAGAGACTGTGAATAATACAAGAGAGATAAAATTAACAGGAGAGGAGATGCTGAAAGAGGAGAGGGGTGAGGATACAGGCAGAGCTGGCAGAGCAGTGAGGACAATTGACATAATGGTTAAGGTCATAAGGATACAGAGGCAGCTGCATTTAGCTCAAGCTTTCTTTGCCCAGACCATGCATGAGGCAATTCCACTCCACAAACCTCAGAGCTGTGCAGTATGCTAAGAGGCACAGCATATTGCTCAGGCACAGTGCCACACCACGGCAGCTCTGCGCTGCCTGGGACCAGAGCTGGCTCTGTGTCCAGTGAGCTCAAAACCTTGCACAGCTCAAGCAAGGGTCCCCATGCACACAGGGGTGCCCTGAGGAGTAAATGCCCAGGAGCATTTTAGTTTCTCCCCAGGGCGTTCATGAGTCTGTAACTAGTTCTGACAAAAGCTGAGAAAGGGAAATATATTGTAAAGCAAAGCAAATGGGACATATGAAAACAGAAATAAGAGATAAAAATTATGTTAATAATCATTAGATAGTCTTCTGTGGGGCCTAGCCCTGGCTTATAATGTAAGGGGACTGGTACACAAGGCAGAGAAGGACTGCAAGGCTGAGAGAGGTGGGGGGAGTGAAAGAGAAAAAAATGGAGAAGAAATAAGATTCCTCTTTGGTACATCAGAAAACTGCTGGATTTGTACAGGAGTTCATGAAGACACTTCCTCAGGTTTTGGGGTGATTTGTCCCCTTAAGGCTACTTGAAAAGTGTAGAGTGTCCTCAAATTAATTGCAAAATAAACTTTTATTCTGAAAGAAAACAGAATGATGTGAGAAAAAATTTAAGGTCTGTCCAAAGCAATTATATTCAAAAAAGTCACTAGAAACATAATTATACAGTGTGGTATAAGAAACTCCCTGCATCTGACCATCCCTTCCATTAAAATATGAAAGAGATAGGAGCCTTGGAACACACTGAACATAACTAGAGGACATATTTTATGAAAATGAGTCATTGCTTTCAAAATCAGGACTTTTTATTGTTGATGATAAATTGGCTTACTAGGATAAAGAACGACTACTCTGTAAGAGGCCTGCCTTTGGATTCTTATTTTTTTTGATTCACAGTCTTGACTAATCTCCTGTACTACAACAGCATCAATCAAGCTGACTCAAATCAATTCAATACAAATTGTGAAATCTATTTCCCCAATAATTATTAACTGTAGCTATTAACATTATGAAATCTATATTCCTACCTGCTTGCTGTCAAGACCTTCACCTCCCTCCCATTTCTTCTTTTTAGCTCCATATACTTTCCCTGACAAAATAAAATTAAAAATATTTTTCTTATTTCCCTTCCCCCCTTCTGTTCAGCAAGTTAAAATAGTATGCACTGGTAAATGTGAATGCTTAAAATACCTTAATTAAAACAGGAACTAAACCAAACATTGCTCTATAAAAATGACAATAAACATCATGTATGAACATAACAATTAGCTTGGGGATCCCACGAGGGAGGCTTCAGTTCAAGGTAAGGAAAGATGGTGTCTCACTTGAAGCTTTAACAAATTCACATCCTGTGGTGTTTGGATACAGACCTCCTTACTTGCAATGCATTAGTTCATCCTGTGTGTAAGTAAATTACTTTAGTTATTTATATAAGCTTGTTATGTCTCCTGGCACTTTTAATGGGACATAGGGCGGTTTAAGTGAAGAATTCTTAAGTAGTGTACAAACTTTCCATGTCAGTCCTCCACGGCCTGCACTCTAGCCTTTACCCTTGCAAAAATAAAGACACTAAAGACTTTTTTTTTTTAAACTGTTTATTGTAGTAAGACCATGATTTTAAACTACAGTCTTGAACTATCACCACTGTGCTGTGGAGCTGTTTATCTCTCTGAGTCACAACTCCTTTCCTTTCATCTTTCTCTGTGCAGGAGCAGTAACTTATTACTGGCCTCAGATTTTATCTCAGGCTACTTTGGCCACCCAGCTGAAAGGTAGGCTTAATCCCATCTGTATTGAAGGGGAGGTATAAAGGAATTGCCTTTTTATTCCTATGCACTGGATCCAGAACCAGATAATAGCTAGGACAGCCAAAGAGGAGGAACTAGTTCTTTGTTGGGCCACGGAGCACACACCACAGGCATGCCCACTGACAGACAAGATTCAGACTCTCAAATGACAATATGCAAATGAGATCTCCATGGATATTTAAAAGGATATTTAAGACTCTCTATGAGAACAGACACGTATTCCTTTTTCAAGGCTCACGCGTGCACTCTTGGAGCTGCAGTAGTGCCATGTGTCAGTTGGACAATGCCCACAGCCAGCAAGGCAGTGGTGTTTGAGTGGTTCTGTTTGCCTGTGTGACTATGTGAAGCTTCTGAAGAACTGTGGAGCTGGCATCAAAGTGTACAGCAAGAATAGCACAAGCAGAAATAGTATGACCCTGAACCGAACACAAATGGGAGTTGTCTGGATAGAGAAAGATTGACAGCTCTTTGAATCCAAGCACTAAATAAAGACATACATTTGTGGTGCTCCTAGAATGACTCTGGTTCCAGAAATCAATGCAAAGATTTGTTTAGCCCAGTATGTGGCATTTTTCCCCCCTTCTCAGACAGACTAATTTTACCTAGAAACTTGCTGTCTGCATTATGTCTCCTCTTTTTCTGCAGATGATGAGGCATTGTCCAAAACTGACTTAGCAACAGCAATAAGAGAGATGGATTGTCACTTTAGGTTACTCAGACAGTGGTTAAAGTTAATAAAGGTTCAGGCTGCTTCTTTGTGCTGCAAATGGTGCACGACAGACCAGCCTGCTGAGGAGCCCAGTTGGAGGTGCTGGGCCCCCGACCACTCCTCAGATCCCACCGTGGTGCTGCAGCATCCATTTTCACAGAAATACCACTGGAGTGTGAATGATGTATGAGGTGAACACTTCCTGCACCCCTCCCTTTTTTTTCAGGGGTTGACCATGATCTGTTCCTCCTTTCCTTCCCTCCTAGAGCCCATCGTGGATCTAAAGCTTTGACCCTCACTCTGAATACACTTCTGTGTGCAACTGCTTCCCAACAGGGGCTGCAGAACAAGGCATAAGGCAGCAGCATATGACAAATGATGCTTTTTTCGTAGACTATGCAGAGCTGGAGGTCAAGCACGCTATTAATAATGCTCTGACTTTTTAAAAGCTGTATTTCCTCCATTTGTTGGCAACACGATTTGAAAGGTCTGTACAAGCCACTTAAAACATCAGCTGAACAGAGGCATTTCAGCACTGTCCAATATTGATTCTTGCTTCTAATTTGCCTCTTTGCTAAGACTGGTTTCAATACCCTGTGAAGTTTAAGTGAAGTTATTTCCCATCTCAATATCCATGCACTGTTATTTGATACCATAGACAAGCCTGTAGTATTTTCCTTAGCAACGTGGCTTGTCTCAAAGAGCAAGAGTGCCACAAAATCTCTATCCTGGACCATTGTTGCCCACATCGAAGAAAGGCTGAGAGGGGAAAGAATGGAAGTGGGCTGGAATGGGGAATCCAGTCACCAGTTTGTTCACCAAGCACAACCTGTAAAGAAAAAAATAAAAAAAAAAATGAACACAGTATAGGGCTGTTACAGCAGATTATTTCTGCCTACAGACAATCCATCCCAAGGAACAAGAAACTTCAGTAAATTCAAAGCACTAATTGGCATGCTCCCACATAACAGAAGTTTAAAGCAAAAAGACACTCAGGAAATTTAGCAAATCCTTAACCAAAATTAAGGAAACAAGAGAAGCATATGTGAAAATATGAAAGTAAAATAGTAAATGTAAACACTGGCTTGGCTAACCATGACAGTGACATAAAATTTAAGAAATTTCCCCACTGGGAAAATTAGAACATATATATTATTTTTTTTTCTTTTTTGGGGAGGAAGCAAGTGAGATCCTCATAGAAGAGAATAAAAAAAGGTCATAAGGAAGTGCTCTATATTTATACTACAAAGAAAAAAAGACAAAGAAAGAACAGGTTTTCTCCTTTGTGAGGAGGGAGACAGGAGCACAATTAAGAATGACACTGAGAAGGCTGAAGCGCTTCAGCCTTTCTTTACCTCATTTAAAAAAATCTAAAACTATTCAGTATCCATAGACTTCAGAAGACGCTACATAGACACACAGTGTATCTTCATATCATGTGAGACATAAAATTCACCCCAGTGTGCTCAGAGAGTTGAGTAAAGCAATTTCACAGCCATGAGCAATCATCTTCGAGGACTGATGGAGGGTGAAAGTTACAGAAGACTGGAAAATGACCTCTCAAGAGCTCTTCCAGCCATGGTTACCATTCCTCTAAGGAGGGAAAAACAAAGGTAAGACTGTGACTTATTGATTCCTTCTTAAGGAAGCCACAGTGGTTAAACAATTACTTGGTATTCTCACTATAGGCAAACCATAAAGTTTTGAGAACACAGGGTCAGGCTGGCTCAAATCAAAGGTCCATCTATCACAAAATTGTCTCTGATAGTAGCCTACAGCACATACTGCTGTATCTAAAACCAAGTGTAGGGCAAGTGCACAGCAGCATTTCTCTCAGCTCTTAGCAATCAGAAGCTTAGGGATTTACAGAGCTAGAGACTTTGCATCCTTCTGTTAATAGCCCTCCATGACCCTTATTAGCCCTCAACAGTTACTAATCAAGAGATCTTGAAAGTGCTGTCTTTATTACATGAAAACAGAAGATAATACATAAAAGCTGAAAACAGTCACATATTTTCTACTGTTCTGCCCTGCAGTGAATATACTTTTGTTCCCAGCCTGGATATATTGTTATCACATATACATTCATTTCATGAACAGCTAATCCTTGAGAAAAGCAATACCAAAATGTCAGGAGAGCTACTTGATATTATTTACATTTGAGTACGATTAATCTGGTTGGTTTGTCAGAAGTTGCTTCATGTTCAACCAAATTTATTTTAAGCTATAAAGAGACAAGACAATCTCTTGTAGATGGATACACTGCAGTTGGAGAATAGTGATTAAAGAAATTTATTTACATTTCTAGCTGATCAACATATTTTTGATCCTTCTAATGGGAAGAATTGATTTTTTTCCTCTACAAAAGGGACTTAATCAATTTTGCTTCTGGAAATGTTTTATTCAACAACAGCTAAATTTCCCTGCATATGCATCTGTCAAGGCAGAAACAATTATTGGAAAAGAGAATCCTTTTGTGCTGATAAAAAGATATTTGTTTTATTATTTCAACAGAAGCCTATTGATTTTTTTATACCATAATAAAACCTCCTTACTATAATACAAATGCCTTCAATGTGCAAAACCTTCCCCAAATTTTTAAAATTATTTTGTACTTTAAATTGGACTTTAGTATTAATCTTCAAAAAAAAAAAGAAAAAAATATTTGCCATTTGCCTTCTGGATTACTTTATTCTAGTGTTTGTGTACTAATTAAGCCCTTTCTGCAGTGCTGAACTGGGACTTAAGAAGCCTTGGTTCTCCAGCTGGCTCTCTAGGCAGAGGAGGATTCTTGCTTCATCTGTAAAATGGGGGCACTGTATGTTCCATGCAGAGCTTTGGCATCTGTGTGCAGGAGACTTTTTGAAAATACTATGTATTGTGCCGTTCAGCATCTCATTTCTCAATGCAGAAGGAAGAACTTTCAGTGCTGGTCTATGGGTTATACACTGGGTGCAGGTGAATAAAAAATAAATGTACTATGTTGTAATGCTCTCAGTCACAACAATGGCCAAAATGCCTTTGAAATGCAGATCAGTTAATGGCAATAGCTCAGTATTTTCTACCATATGTAAAGGTGGGCAAATCTACACATAAATAAGCCAAGAGCTCTTTACAAGTATTTAATACAGCAAGTCTGAGAAAGCATTTTAACTATGAACTTTTATTGAAAATCTAATTAAAACTGCATTTTGGCTCAGTTTCTACAGTGGGCATTGCATTTACATTTGCAGAAATATTAACCAGGTGCATTTTGGAGTTCTTGTATTTTTTGGTTTTATGCAAATTTATAACAGCCACAATTCAATTTAAACTGATAAGAAAATTACAGTAGTCTTACCTCCCTGCAGTCCTTGCCAGAACTCATAAACATAAAAAAATATGATTAAGAAGAATCCCTTAAAAAGAGTAAAAATGAATTTGTATATTTGCTTTCAGTTACAAAGCCTCACAGATCTTTAAGCTGATGGATTTTCATATATATAAATACATCTACTCTCTTAACCTCTTGCTAACCATCAGTTGCACACCATAGGCTGGATTTGGCACCAGTGCAGTCAGTGCAGCCAATTTGGCCACCTCTGGGACACATTTATTACTGTTGTAGAGGTAAGAGCAATTCATTGTGAACTGGGGCCCTGTTGTACTCAGTCCTGTGGAAAAAGGTAATAAGAGCAGACAGTCCCTGCTCCAGCCTGGATCCACACCCACCACAGCACTCCCACCCACATGGCGATTCACGTGACAGTGGCAGAGAAGGGTCTGATCCTGTCACACTGGAATGAAAAGAGACCATAACCTGCATGGCATACCTTCATACCGCATTGGAGAGGGAGTAGAGGTTGTCAAAGGCAGTTCAGGTGCTTAACTGACGTACACTGGAGATCTGAGAGGAACAAAAAAAGCCAGCCAGGAGCAAAGTGCAGCTCACTGGAAGTCCTGCTCAGCTGCTGGTGCTGGTCCCTGCTGGCCCCGCACCATCAACCTCCCATCGCAACTCTGGCACAGCTCTTCTTGGGGGGGAGGTGAATCCAGCCCACAGACCTCCTGGGAACACAGCTCCTTCCTCTCCCTGACTTCTCCCATCACGTCCAGCGCTTTTGGGGACCCCATGTCACCCGTCATCACCATGGCTGGTGCTGGGCCTGGCACCATCTGCCCTCCTGCCCGGCCACAGCCAAGCTGGGCCAAGGTGAGGATGTGGTACTGAAGTGGTCACGCTTGTGATGATGGTAAACAGGGGCTCAGCACCACTTGCTGCCACAGCACCTCCCCGGCTGCCTGCTCACACAGCAGCTCTGGCTGCTCCCACCCTCCTTTTCTCTTTTTTGTTCTGCTTGTATGGAGTTGGGTGGGATGCAAGCGCAGCAGGGACACAATGGAGGTGTGAGCTGGGAACAGGCTTGGTGTGCTGGCACAGCCTGATCCAGGGCAGCCCTGCTGCCTACATGGGCTCCCAGCTGAGGAACAGGGGCCGTGCCTGTGGCACACAGGGCAAGAGCCAAACACTGGAACCAGTGAGGAGCAAAGAGGCCCAGGACAACAGTGCTCGGCTTCACAGACTTTTATTTTTCACTCTGTACAGAACACGTCTGTGATTGTAATAAGGCATCAAATGCACTATTGAACAGCTCACGATGGACTGTGACATTTTGCCCTGTTGTGGATCAAAATGGAGCTTTACAAGATTAAACCAGTTGGTTTCCTAGTCAGTAAACTTTATATTCATCGCGGACAGATTTTTAAAAGGATTACAAAGACTAAAAACCTGTAAACACATAAAAAACCAGCAGCAACCCAGCACAGCTTCCTAGGAGAGAGTCTTGGGTATTTCTACCACGGGGCTGGGTTCAGGCTGGCAAGGAGCAGGTGAGGTTGGCTGTGCCCAAGAGCCATGCAGGGCCCCCGCAGTTTGGGGGCTGAGAACCGCACGGCAACAGGCCTCCATTCCAATGAACATCCATCCCCAGCAGGTGCCCTGCAGCTGCCAAATGGCCAACCTCAGCAACAGGCGTCTGATCACGAAAAGGGAACCGAGAACACGGGTCACCGGGGAGCCGTTTGAGCAGCAGGGAGCCAGGCGCTGCCTGCCTCGGGGAAGGTTCCCTCCCTGCAGCACAGGCACCCCCGGGGCCCCTCTGGTGGGAAGGCAGAGGCCAGGGCAGAGCCCAGTCGGCAGGCATGTCATGAGGTAGAAAACTGGAAAGTGTCACGTCTGGCAGTTAGGGTTGGTCAGAAATGAACTGACTAAGGGCATAAATCCTGATGTATTTCTGGGGTACTCAGAAATCTGTACTCAGAATCCTGATGGTTTAGAGGGCCCCTAAAACCTAACCGGAATATGCCCAAATTTAGATCCCCAAAGATCTCCAATGATCCCTGTGACAGCTTTAGCTCAGGCATTGAAAAAGCACCAACAATTCTTCCCACATCTGTACCCTTAGAGCATTTAAATTTTGAGCAGGGGAAATCAAGTTGTGAGGGTGCACGAGAGGGCAGTCAGTGTCCCTTGGCCTTAGCCTTCGGTATGGCCTCGTGTGAGGTGAAGGCTTGTCCACTGGCCAGCGGGCTCATACATTCATTTTCCACCATTGACCACCTGACAGCAAGTGCTTTGGTTTCTGTCGCACCACACAGCATGAGAACCTGAGAGTCCAGAGGTTTTACACCGCACCAGCAACCCACACCATGCTGTAATTTGTAAAGGTGATCAGAGGAATGTCCTGAGAGTTTTTATCTGCTAAATTCCTGTATTCTGAAGTCCTTCCTTCACCTCCTTCTGAGTACACAGTAACACCAAAGTAAAGAAACTCTGTTAGTCCTGTTGTTTGAATTTTCTTACTCCTCATACTCCTGCAGGGTATATTTAGATTATTAGGTTGACTAAGGTTTCCTTAAAATGCTCAGGGAAAATTTCAGGGTTCATTAAAGTATTGCAGGCTCATGATCTGTGACAGGTATTTTAGAAAGTGTCAGAAAACTTCTCACTTGATAATAACGTACTGACAGTTGGAGGAGAGTTCCTTTTTCTAGTGCTAATAATCAGCATTAAGGCATGCCATGGTTCCTACAAGAAATCTGTGATCCGTACAGCTTTAGCTGTCATCTTTCTGTAATAATGGAATGTACTCCAATTTCATGCATATGTATCATTAAAAAATAAAAATAATAGCTCTCAAAACCACCAGCCTCGGTTTTAGAGCTTCTGTCCTGTAGGTGAGAACAGTGATTCCCACTATGGTCCCAGGCAGGTAAAAGGGTTTTCATCCCTTATGACATCCACCCCCTGTCCCACACTGTCTTGTTCACTCCAGCTCAGCTTGACAAGGCTTTTCCTGGATCTGTGGAGACCATGGCCAGTCCCTTCCTGTCCTCAGGTCAGGATGAGAAGCAGTGCTGTCCCCAACACCCCACCTCAAGACGTGTCAAGCCCTGCAGGCAGCATCCACATACCCACCAGCAGGCAAAGGCCAGCTAAGGGGGAACCCTCCTCCTCTGTGTCCTGCTTCCTAGGCTATTTCTTTTCTCACTCTCACTGATCACAATAGGCTGAAGGCTTCTTCTTACATCCAAAAGATATTCCAGGTATTTACTTTAGAGATTCAATCCTGAATCCCTGATGACATATCCAGAGGGATGTAAGCTCTCCAAAGACGACTGTGGAGATGCTGGTCACTGTTGAGTGGCCTGTGAACATGCCATGTATCATGACATAAACTGGGAAAATCATCTACTAGGCAGCAGCATCTCCTAATAAGGCAGCTCATATAATTACCCACTGACACTGAACTAAAGCAGCGTTTAGAGCAGATAATATCTGAAGCAGCATCTCTTTTGCAGGGCCCGTGCTAAAGCCTGGGTACCTCCCTCTGCTATTTACAGTGACCAGAGGCTTGAATTTGGAGCAGTGCAGGTCCTCAGTCAAAAGCCAGCAAGCACAAGGGACTGAACTGGCTGAGTGCCAGACTTGGGTGCTGCACTTGTTTTCTGAAAGAAACAGCCAGAAAAGAGGGAATGAGGAACGAGGTGGCAAAACAGCGTTCAGTGTCTCCGAGTGAGGAACCCACATTTCCACCATCCACTTCTTATTCTGAACTTTGTGCTGCCACATATTGCTGGGTAAAGGGAGCACAAAGCAGATCTCCTCACCCCTTCCCAAGAAAACTCTTCTCCTGTATGTCACAGTGGGAAATAAAGTATAATTAAAAAAAAAATTAATGTTCCTGATATTTGGGACCTAACTCATGACTGAAAAGGCTGTGACAGTGAATCACATGCTTCTACTAAGACTCTGCAGCCAGAGACTGTACAGACAGAGCTCTTCACTCGTTTGGCTTTGTCAGTGACACATACATATATAATGACAGACATGATAGGAGCACATATATATATTAACCACTGTTCAGTAACAAGTGACAGTGATGTACAGACCAATTTTTGTTGGTTTTCTCAACACTGCAAAACCCAACCTCAATGTTCCACAGAAACTGCCGATGAAATAGCATCAGTGATACAGGTTTTTCACTACGGTGCCACAGAACTGTGATTAAAGTAACATGTACCCTTGATCATCTCTGTTAAGAGAGTCTCATGTCAGCCAGTAAACTGCCTGATACTTAACCTTTGTACTTCCTGATGATCTTTTTTTTTTACAGATAAATTGGGTTTTATTGAACGAGCCTCAGATAGCTCCTTCCTGACCTTTCCTTGCTGGTTATGAGAAAGCTGACAGCATAGTGACATAAAACTGAAGTTTCAGAAAGGACTAATAAGATACAGACAGCCTCAGTATAAGCAAAGCCCTGCAGCTGAGCTTGAATTTCTTCTGGCATCTGTACTGAAGGAGAATCAGTCTCAGCATCCCCATGCTTTTTTACTCTTTGGGTCTTTTGAGACTCCAGACAAGAGGTCTGTTAATTCAAGTTATGGCAGTTTTCATACAAAGACATCTGTCCGCCAGGAACTAAACTTCTTTTATATGGGTCACTATAGCTATCAGAAGTTAATGACTATCAATCATTGCTAATCCAAAATGAAATGGAGCCACTGACCTCAAGCTGAAAGAGCCTTTTGTCTCCTACCAATACCATGAGCCATATGGTTTCCTGCCCTTTGCCTCTTATTTTATATTTTAAATAATCATCACTAATTGTACAATTGTTTGAAAATATGGCAGGGTTGTGGCAAGTCATGACCAAGTGGTGTTCTTTCTTCCCTCAGTAGAAAAGGGATCAGCTGAAAATGAAAGAATAAAAAAGCATCTCTCTTAACGAAATATTAGCCCTGCTATTTGATTATTGGCCCTGCTTCTTAACATTCTATCAAGTAGACTGTTAATAATCCTGCAGGCGCAATAACTAATGGCTTCTAAAGTGTCAAGGTCATTCCTGTTCTATATGGAGAAATAAGAAAATTATATAGGCAAGACACCAGTGGAATGTTTTATATTAGCATAAATGAGTATCTGAGGAACCTACTTATCACAATTTTTTTTTATTCAGTGGTTTTCATTATTTTGTATCATTTGCATTTCCTCTGACACATTTCCTCTTTACAACAAGTGCTCATATATTGCAAACATTTGATTATAGAGCTTAAGATAAAACCATTCTTGTCAGACAAACAAACTGCATCACCAGCTATCTTTAGCTGCATCTGCTTTCTTTAATGAAACTTATTTTCCTGTAGAAATGCTGCCTTAAAAATCATGACTACACTAATTATCTATGGCAAGCACATCTTCCTCAACTAACGACAGCTCGAGCATATTATCGTTTGCTCCAGACTTCATTCTGAAATTGAAAGATCCATACAGCTTTGCAGACTCCTTGGAGGATGCAAACCTGCTCCTCCGGTACAGCTCCCCTTTCCACATGGACATCATCAACAGGCTGGAGAGCACCACACCCCCCAGGGTTAAGAGACACAGCCCAGCAATAACACAGCGGTCCAAGTGAGCACCAATCCTGGCGCTCTCATTCTCCAGCCTCTCCATCTCCCGGGCAGCCACAGTGTTGGGATCCACAGTCACATCTCTGGGTACCACGTAGGAAATGATCACCAGCAAAATGCCACTAACCAGGAACAAAATGGCACTAATGAACCCATAGTCAACGGATTTCCCGGCCGCCGCCTCCGAGGCAGCATCGTCCTCCTCGGAGACCAGGGAAGGAGAATCATGCACCCATTCAAGCGGCAGCTCCCTGCAGGAATGCTGCTGCAGAAGGGCATCCTGGCAGTGTCCACCTATAGGAGTGGGGGGACTTCTTGCATGCTCCAGATTTACATTTTCATCCACGCAGGTGAATGACGTCTCGAGCTCCTGGGCACAGCAGCAGGCTTTCTTCTTCCCTCTGTCCTCCTCTCTGGGCGAGCACTCAGGTGGGTGGCAGGGCTGGGAAGTGCTGGAGGGTGCAAGTTGCTCCTGGGGTGAGGAGTCCAGGGATGAGGACTGAAGTGCCAGGGGGCTCAGCCACAGGGCCCCTCTGCAAGGGCTTGCAATGCCTTTCACAGTGGAGGGCTGCCACGGCAGCGGCTGCTCTGGGGTCCGCCTCACCCCCCTCACACTGTTGCTGCTCGTAGGGAGGGGAGGACAGGCTCCAGCCAGTAGTGGTGCCCAGAGGCACCTGTCTGCTCTCTTTGGCCAGGTAGAGAAGCTCCATGCAAGCCATCAACCTTGTCCCGGCGAGCCCCGACTCCTGGGCTACTTCATCCTCCAGCAAGTGCTTCCCCTGACCTGCAGAAGTGGCTTCCCGGTACCAGAGCTGCTGTATCCCAGAAATCTTCTACTCTTTCACCAACGTTTTGTTAGGGACATGGCTTGTGTCAGCTGTTAAATGATTAAACAAATCCTCTGTGACATTCATTTCTTTTCGGTCTGCAAATGAAATAACAGAGGGGAAAAAACCCAACAACAACAAAACCCAACCTGACAACCTCAAAATGATACATTAACAAACCACAGGGAAGATAACGCAAATGTAATACATCAGCCTTCCTATCAACTGATCAAGAGGAGACGACAAACAACGATTGTTTTAACCACGCATTTAAAATTGCAATCCTCTTGCAAATCCAAAATCTATTAGGGAGTCTAATCAACCTTTGACACCACTATCCAATTAAGGCAGTAAGTCATCTACACAGCACAGGATAACCAGAAAAACTGTGTAAAATGTCAGAGAAAAGAGACGTCTGTCGTTGTAGAGGCAAGTAACTTCCCTCTCCCCCCCCCAATTCCAAATAAAGAATTTTACAATCAGATTCACAGACTAATTAGAGAGAAACATGCAAATCCCATGTAGCTCAATAATCCAGGGGATCTGTATTCTCCGGTAGAAATCTGATAATCCTATGGGAAAAGCAGTGCTTTCCTATAGCAGATCTCCCATTCGATTAAGAGCTTTTGGAATGAAATTATGCCTCAAGGACTGATGACTCAAAGACGGATATTACTTCTCATCTGCAATTAATTCGTTATTACCCCCTTCGCCTGCGCCCCATCCCCGCCGAGGCCGCCCGGTGCCACGGGGCGCAGTCTGCAGCCCGACGGATGTGTTGCATGCGTAGGAAACACATGTGCGCCTACAGCACATACGTGATCGCTCCCAGCCCAGCTGCTCACTCACGCTCTTCTCGGGACCTCGAGGAGAACCGGCCGCGCTGGGAAAAGCGATGCCCGCCGGCGCGGGGAGTAGCGGGATCCACCCGCCACCGAGTGAGCCGAGCGGTACCGAGGGCACACACGCACAGGCACACACGCACTGCCCGGCAGGCAGGAGCACGCCGCCTTCTCCTCCTCCTCCCCGTGCTCCTCCTCCTCCTCCTCCTCCCAGCGGGGCTCTCACCTGCCCGGCACACACACACCTACACACACCGACACCCACACCTACCTCCCTCCCGCCTCCGCCGGCGCCCGCCCCCGCTGTGCCCAGCGCCGCGGGGCTCCCCCGGGCGGTGGCGCCCGGCCCGGCCCGGCCCAGCCCAGCCCAGCCCAGCCGGGCAGAGCGGGGCGGGCGGGCTCTCCGCGGCACGCCGGGAGCTGTAGTCCTTGGGCGGCGGCGGCCGCGCCGCTGCGGCAGCGCTCGGAGCATCACAAGGAGCCGCGCCCGCCCCGCGGCCCCCGGGGCGCTCAGCATCGCCCTGCCCGGCCGCGATGTTCCAGTCACCAGACTGTCCCCTCCGAGCCCCCAGACATATGCCTGGAGACGAGCTTCAGTGCAGCGAGCCCTGTGCGTCTGACTAGCTTGGTCATCAGCCAGACTTGTTTTCCATGGTCACGGGAGCTCACGACTTACTCCAGGGAAAGATAAAATCAGATTCTCAAATGATAAGTGAAAAAATTGGATTCGCAAATGGTCGCAGCACTCCCGGAGCTGACACTTCAAGAGACATACTCGCTGCTGCAAGACTTACTGGAAAATCGGAGGAGCTCACTCCATGTTGGCAGACTCCACACACTTCCTCTGGCCGGCATAAATGGCTATTAAAAAAAGACTGTTGCCAAGAAATAAATAATAAAATGAATGAGCAGTTGGTACAAACCTTCACCGACCTTTCTTGATAGTTCTTTCTCTGAAGTGATAAACTAGAATATGAAAATAAATTGTGGAGGAGCAGAAACTGAAGGTTTATCAGAGCTCGATACTGTGCTGTTGGGGAAGGACCAGTCTCTGGGGATACAAAGAGCATGGCGGAGAGACCTTGCGAAGGAGCTGAAATGAGGATGGGAAGTAGAAGTGAGCAGCACTGCCCTGCATGGCAGCTGGATAGGAAAGCAGGGGCACTAGATGGAAAGTGAGCTGGGAAGGAACCAGAAGAGAGAAGGACAGACTGACTGTCTGAAGGATTTGTCCTGACATCAGAGGACAAGGTGATTCTGTGTAAGGACTCTTAGCCAGTTCTGAAACAATGCATTAGGTAATTAAGTCAAAGATTTGAAGACATATCCTGCTGAGACCCAAAAGACCCAGCACAGAAGATTCAAATCTTTATGGCAATAACTCCGCTGAATGTCAAAATTGCTTGCCAGGACATGGCAATAACAGGGGACCTGCAGTGCCTGTCTCACAGATTGCTTGGTGCTGTGGGCTGCTTTGGACTGCATTTCAAAGCAGCTCCAGGCAGTGTTTCCATTAGCAGAGTGCAGTTTCAATGCACTGAATAGTGTATTATTCACTCTTTGAAGAAAAATTGTAAAGAGAAAATTATGGAGTTGCAAAAAAGGCACAGGCTGTCCTTGGAGCTTTTTGTAATAATGCCCTCTTTGAGATAAAGGAGCAAATAAAACCTAATCAAAGAAACAAAGAAACCTATCTGTAAATTGTTCAAATACTTTAAACTAAAAGCACAGACAGAAATAAACTCTCTTTAAGGCTATTGTACATTTCCATTTGGGAAGTAGCAGGATATGAACATACAGATGTTGGTGACTGACACCTCAAGCTGCACCTGCCACATCCGATTGACAAGTCTTAACTAAATGACTGACAGGACAAAATATGGTGCTCAGCCCCAGCAATGCAGCCTGGAAGGGCACAAGCACCTCTCCTGGGCCCCAGCACAACCTACCAAGGCCTTGGGTGGGCACTTTTTTTCTGATAGCGGGTACAAAGACAGGAAACTGTCAGCACACAACAAATGTTGTTGTTCTTTCAAAACCCAGGAGATACAGCTTGTATTCTGGACCACTTACTAGGGCCTGAGTTAATTGTTATTTAACCACACACAAATGTCTTGCTGCTCTGCCACCCACTCCTGCCTGTTGTGTGCCAGCATTTGTTGGACAAGTATATTAATTTGTTGCTAATAATTGCAGTCCCACAAACTATGGAGCAAACAGAGGGAAGCACATCTCTACTAAGCCAAGTGTTGTCTGTTCTTATATTGTATGTTCCCATGTGATGCTGCCCCTTCTTTGCCTAGTACAGTGCACACACTTTTATAGCAAAATCATTGTCTAGCCACAATCCATAATGCTGACATTTCTTTTTCGTACTTTGGATGCAACGAGTTAACAGGATTTTCTTTTGAAGAATGTAAGTGATTGTTGCCAATGCTCAGAGATGTGGAGGTGGTGAAATGAATGCATAGCAACACATACTCTGTGAACACAAGTACAGCTGGTGAAAAGATTAATCAAGTAAGGGCAGAGAGTAAGAACATTTGTCACAGAAAAAAATGGCTACGTAGAGCTAAAAATCAGAGTGATGGACACACAATGGGACAGGAATAAAAGACTGAAGTAGACTGTCAGGGCTGATGAGTCTTATTCTCGCTGCTGCAGCCTACCACATCACAAAGCCTTTTCAGAGCCTGAACAGGGCTATGGTATCAACACAGTGACAGTATGGGATGTGACAGTAGACTGATAAAGGTGTCTCAGTTGAGGTACATGCAGTTAAATTGAAACCATGCTCTGGACCTGCTTGGAAGCTCTCTTCCAGTTGACCCACCTGTAAATGAGTATGAGAACTAGATGTATATGGCTTTTCTGTTCTCAACAACCTGTGTTCGGTATAAGGCTGGAAGGTGGCTTGTGAGGACCTAAAAGCTGTTTCACCCTTTCTATTTGAAGGCTTGCTGAGGGCCTGACCAGACCTGAAGGCATCAGAAACTGGAACAAGTTTTCTGAATGGTACATCCCGCCATGGTCTGATGAAGGATGGGTTTAGAAATATTCTGCTTGTCATTACCAGTTCAGGGAATTTTTCCAGTACTGCATGGAGTCCTCAGTGGAGCATTCCCCCAAACATTTTTATTCTTTTTATTCCTCTCAATTACATAACATGTACACAGAGTCCTTCAGTGATCTTGTGTTCACAGAATATTCAATTCCTTGCCTTGCACAGTCACAGGACCTTGAGTTTCCAGTGGTGCTTTCCAGTGCAAGTGTTGCAAATGCACAGCTTTTCAGATAAAGGTGCACTCCAGGCAGTGTGGCCCAGAGCATACTATATACAGAGAAGTCTAGAGAGCATATTGCGTAAACTTCCCATTTCCACTTGAATAGATTATCTTACTGAGTAAAGGAAATCGGTTAGGGAGCCAATAACATGGCTCTGCAGAAAAATTTAGAACCTACTAAAAAAATATATGGACCTATGTACTGGTCTGTGAAAAATAACAAAGGTAATAGAAGGGAATAAAGACATAAAGCTAAGCTTATGTATAAGTGCAAAAGAAAAAAGTGATGTAATTTTTTTTTTTTTTGCTTAGAGAATATAAGTATTCTGAGGATAATGAGCAAATATTTGGACAACTCAGTATGAAAAGAAGTACCCAGTATTTCTGTGTGTTTAAAACACATTACTGTCACAGATTTATTGATTTATAAAGCAAAAGTAGACAGGAAAGCAATTTAATTCTGCTTTGGTTGCTTCACTAATGCACATCCATTGTGCATTAATAAAAGACACAAAAAGTAAATAATTTTACAGAGATAAAAGAAACTGTAGATGTGTGATACAATGTTCCAGAATTGCCAAGTGTAGATTAAATCCTTGCTAAAGCCTTCTGCTTCCCTGTCTGAGTAAGTGAAATCATGGTTTGGATAACTGGAGCTCCTGAGGGTGAACAAAAAAAGTCACTCTTGATCTTAGAGCAAAGGGTCATCTAGAGCAGTGAAGGGTGGGAAAGCTACCAGACATGAAGGACAGGTGAGATTTTTTGGGCTGTCAGGCTGATATCTCCTCCCTGGTGCAGCACCTGTGGAGCCTTCACTGTCCTCAAGAGCATCAAGAGGGGAAGGGCCAAGTCTGGGTGTCCCAAAGCTGCTGTTTCTCGAGCTGATGACGTGACCAACCCCACTGCCTCAGGTTTTGCTGTTCATCCTGACCAGCCTCCCTTCTCTCCTCCTTCAGGAACTCATACTCAGCCCTTTTCCCTCCTGAATCCTTAAGCAACCAAGCATCCCTGTCTCAACAAGCCTATCCTTGACTGTACCTTAATTTTTCTAGTGTCCTACTGAATTTCTCATAGCCCTTTCTCAGCAGCCTGGGCTCAGATTGCACAGTGGGACATACCTGAGCTGGCCCTGCTGTGCCCAAAGCAGACTGACTACCTACCTTTATTTCCCAGCATGGTCATATCTGAGACATTAAGGACATATTTCTCCCCAGGGTCACCCCACAGATTGACGGCTACAGCCCTGAACCCTCTGTGGCTGCTGAGTGCCAGGTGTCGTGCACATGCCTGACTCCTGTCATTGGCTTTTGCAGGTACGTTCATGGAGGGTTATTATCTTCACCTTCCTGCATACTTGCGTTGAAAAACAGATTCACCCCCAGTAATCACATGGTAGATCTGGGAGTTGCAGTCCACCCATTATTCAGCACAGACCTAAAAATGCTAATTATGGAATGTAGGAATTTAAAGGAAAAGTGTGATAATAGACTACCCTCGAGGAAAGCCCAGCTGAAACTCAGAGGCTGCTTGGGGGAGAAATAAAGAAATCACCAAGGAGATTTTAAGCAAGGGATTTAAAAGACAGAGGATAGTGCAGAAGAAAAGGGGACTGCAGCATAATATGAGATGATAATAGCTTGACCCATAAACTAGTGATTTTTCTTTATACTGAATCTGGAAACAAAAATTACTCATAGCTATTGTAGTACACATAAAACTATGGGTGAAAGAAGAAAGTGAAGGCTGCAGTTTCTGACAAGGCAAGGACACACAGTCTTCAGTAATATATATATTATTGGTGACAGAATGAGGTTTTATAGAAATTATCAGGAATAGTACACAGAGATTCTGTATTATCAGCATGTGTTGAAGAGTATCTTCAACTGCAACAGAAAAGATATGTTCACATTAGAGAGTTAATGCTGATGATTTATGGAATTTACCTGTATTAAAAAGACTAAACATAAAAAAAAGTAGAACTTTCTTCTCCTGGTGGTACTTTAATGTCCACACACTACAAAGTACATTAAAAAGCTGAAATCACTATTCCCATTTGAAGGCGAAGAAAATGAAACATGGGAAACTTGTGTAATTTGTCACAAGCCAGACAACCCAGGACCAAAATCAAGGCACCAAAATTAAGATGAAAGAATAAGGCCTTGAGCTTTGTTCCTCTTTCTACCCACTTTAGCCAACTGAAATGGGTAAGCAGTGACATAGGAGGGAACTACATTCTTCTTATCTAACTAGAGGAGAACCACTGTCATGAGGGAAGAGAGACATAGAGCTATTTTAAGCTCAAAGATCAGAACATCCGAGTAAGATATACCAGGAGGGTGTATCCATGGGTTTTGAAGCAGTGCTAGGTCCATGCACGCTGCTAATGGTAGCATTTGTAGTTAAATTAGCAGCCACAACAACCCATATTCAAGAGAGTGCAGGGCAGAGCTCTCCTCCCCTTTCTCTTTCTCTTTTCCACTCAGTCCCTTAAGCTGAGTATCATGCTGAATTTATGTGTGGAGCAAAGCCTTGCCCATGTGTCTAGTTCTGGCCCCATCCCAATCACTATAGCATTTCTGCAAATGATTTCAGCTTTAAAACAGACCAGGATTTCTCACTGTCCTTTCCCAACTCCTAATAATATTAAGGTTTCTTGTAGAATGGTTTCTGCAAGGAGCGGAAAAAAACCCCTAGTGAAATACAACAGCCTAAAACCTGGGGTAGATGAAAAAAAAAAAAAAACAAAACAGGAAAAGTAAGACTAATCACAGTAATACAGGCCTTGACAGATCTGGCAGACTTTTCCAAAGGGCAACATTTTTTGTACAAAATTGAAAAACAGTTTGAACAAAGTGCTAGAAAATAAACTGCAAGGAGCAGTCCTTCTACAGGCCCACATGAATGAGCTAGACCATCTATCTAGGCATTTTCCTCTCTGACATCCAGTGATTTGATCCTGTTTACTTTCCAAGGGGGTATGATGAGAGTTAAACTAGGAGGAAAAATATTTCATCTTTTTAAACAGACAGACCTTTAATGTCCAGTCTGTCCCCTGAATTTTGAGAATGCAACTTGAGGTTTTTAAACAAGACCTCTATTGATATCAGTGGCAAGCACTGCAGACCAAACACCCACAGAGCGGTAAACATTTAATTCATCAGGTATGGTTAAAGTTGTTAACATTCTTTTGCTTGTCACGTAGCCACTGTTCATATTCCTAAGGACATTCTGTTTGCTGTCCTCCTTTGATAGCCTTGGAGGAAGGAGTAACATCTCTTCTTAAGCTGAGCTTAACAGGTATATGGAATCAACGGGGGAAAATTAAAACCTGACTTGATGGGTTTTCTTTTTTTGAGTTAGGAGGCATGGAAGGAAATATGATGTCATTCTCTATATTAAACCAGCTCTTTGAAAGCTTTAAATTGCAGTGTGTTTTGAAGCCATATATTCAAATAGGGACAGCACGCTATGTTGGCTCCTTCACAAACAGTCTTAGAGTCACATGCTGCTAAAGAAAATGTTTTACGCTTTTCTGTTCTTGACTCATCAGAGTAATTTTTATCTGGTTACTATGTTATGCATGCAACAGAACTGCAGTGATAGTAAAATCTGCGACATGCAGGCAGGACTGTGGGCACAGTATGAAAAAAAAGCAGTCACTTACTTGAGCAGTTGAAGAGCTCCTAATACATTATTTATGAGAAATCAATATTTTTTGTAATAAATATATGCACGTCAATCCCTTCAGGAAAACAAAGATGTCTCTATCCCACCTCACTGTTGGTGAAAAGCAAAAAGCAGGACCGTAGAGACATTAGTTCACATTGACTACTTACCAACAGTTCCTCTGCCAGTGTCTGGGGAACCAGCACAGACAGGATGGGTTTTGCAGGAAGGTTGACTCTTGAAAAAGAGAAGATAATTTTTAACTTGTGACAAAGACCTGGTTCCTGAGCAAACAGGTCTTCAGCACACAACCCTGAATGCTCTTTTCATTGTGATGGGGTTTATTGCAGTGTGAGACAGGGATATGTAGCAGGCTGTCTGGTGAGAAATACCTTAGTGTGAGACCTCCTTGAATGCAATCAGAACAAGAGTGTTGGTGTGGAGGAGCCCAGAAGAGGACTGCAGTGATCCAAGCATCCATGGGGGAGTCCCTAGAGTTGGGGTGGGGGGTCAGGACAGTGCCTGGTCAGACTGAGCAGGCAGCTTCTGGGTGCAAAGGGATCCCTGCAGATAGATAGCTTCTTCTATATGAGGGGCATTTGGGAGTGGAGGAGCAACGAAGGAGGGTTTGCTCTTACTGTGTGCTAAATGTATTACTGTTTTGTCTTTCCCTGAATAAAGTTCTATTTGTTTGTACATTTTCTCAGTCCTCATGGGTGGGGAAATAAGACCGAATGAGACTATGGGTTTCCTGGCACTTGTTGGATGGGGATTTCAACTTGTTTTAATCATTTGCCTCAAGAGATGTGAAATACGTTGATGCTACTGGTTTCTGCTCATATTACCCACCTGGTTGAGGATTATATGTACACATTATATTAAGGTAATAGGAGTTTTTCAGTTATTTTCACTTTGGAGGCATCCATGCATGCATACACACATATACACTCACAAAGAGTTATATGGAGTTTTTCATGGAAAGTGGGAGGTTTGGAAATGGATCTCCACTCCTTTTACTCCAAGTGACACACTCTCTCCCCCACACAATATTATACATAAAATGAACCATGGAGAGCTATTTTCCCAAGCAGACAGAAATGCTGTATTTTGAGGTGAGGAACTGCATTTCAAAGCCAGAACTCTGCATGAAAGATATTTGCACAGTGCCATCTGGACTAGTTTTTAATTAATATGGAAAATAAAAAAATAATGGAAGGACTAATTTCTTCATGTTCAAAGGCATAATCATTCAGGGGAAAAAATACTCCTGGTTATACTTCCAAAGAATTAATAAAGAGTATCTAACATGTATTTGTAAAAATAAAATCAGACTAAGAAAAGAATATTTAAAACATTTTTATTACTTTAATAATTGATTTATTAAGTTAGAAGAATTCTGTTTTCTTTAAGAAAAGATAGCAGGAAAGGATAATGACAGTAGGTGAAGAAAAAATTGTGTGTGTTCTGAATGAGTGATTCTTTCCAGCTAATCAAATAATAAAGATAACTTTAGAGGAGGAAAAAAGGAGAGGGTATCACTGTTTTGGTGCACACAGTATAGGAGTTTAGCTGTCTGTCCATTTTCAACGTGATCACCCTTTTTGCTACCTGAACATCAGAAGTTAATAAAACATGATTACACTTGAGACTGAGTTTTCTACCTGTCTGCTGACGTTTTTAAATACAGGTGTATGAGGACTATTTAAATTGCATTGCTTTGCAGTCTTTCAGAAATATTGTCACTTTTCAACTACTGATCTGCTTCTTCATCTGATTTTCTTGTGGTATTTTTAAACCAGTAGCATTTACATCCCTATTTTTGGATGACAGGAGAAATCAAAGGTTACTTGTGACCAAGAAAGATTTTATTCAGTTTGTCTCAGAACAGATATGTCATTCTATATCTATATATACCCACATATCCTTCTTGTCTGCTGAAACTTATTTCATGAGTTCCAATCTGAGAGGGTGGTTTTACATTCTGTGGTTTTGCGCATTGCTACAAATCTGTCTTGTCTTTTTCCTTCCTCACCATTTTCTGTAACAATTTCCTTGATGTTTTAATGATGTTGACATCTTGGAATAACAAGACAACTTGCAGTTAAACACAAATGATACACTTTTTTGTGTTGGAGGAGAAACAAGCAACTATCAACTCTGCAAGTGTGAAACCAAAGGGGAGGGAACATATGTCTCCCATTGGGAGCAGGAGCCAACTGATTCAATGTGAGTAAAAGCATGAGGTAACATCTGGACTTAAAGTGAATCACTACTCAAATTGGCCAGAAGTTGGGAGAGGGGAAGAAAAGATTATGGCTCTAATATTTTGGTTACTATAAAGTTACTTCTTTACTCTGCAGTAACACCATTCCTTAAATAACTTAAGAAGTACAACATTTATGGCAAAATCTAAATTTAGGATACATGTTTCAAATATCAAGACAATAAGTGTTCAAGAGAAAATCTAATTTTATTCCTAACATTATTCAAGTTTGAAAATGAAATTGTGTCTATTTAGCATGTTAAACCTTATGAAATGTAGTTTATGGATTAGTGCAAGATGTTCCTGTGGTCTCCAAATGTTCCTCCCTCCTTGGATATGTTTATTCCGCGCAGAAAGCTAAAACTGTCTTCTTCCTGCTGCAAATTTCTGACTGTATTTTTAAGTCTGGATTTTTCCCTGGCTTGCTCTACCACTCAACATCAAATGTTATCTGTTTCATTGCAATTATCCAAGTGGATTCAGTGGAGTCAGGTTTCCCATTCATCTGACTAAATGTGGAGCTGTGCAATGGAGACTTCTACATTTGAACCAGCTGTCTTGACTAGGGTTGTAATTGCGAAGATCAGCTCAAGACAATCAAGAAAATTAAAGATGAGATTCACAGGAACAAATGTAGGCACTTACTTTAGAATTAGGTGAATAGTGCATTAAACTCGGTTGGTTGTGATGGTTGCTCACATTGCTCTGTCACACGCTGGCATTCTCACTATAAAGAGATGTGTTTTGATTAATACCACCATGTGTGGGCAGTTGTAATTGGTTTTCAGTGGAATTATGGTAAAAATCCCATTCAAAAAATACTACCTGCCTCCTTGACAGTAAGGCTCCAGAAACCCCTTGCCTGATCTAGAGTGAGGAGGTTTCAGTTTCTCTCATATCTTCTCTTCCTCATGGCTCACTGGTTTTCTCTGTTACTCTCCCCTCTGCTTCTTCCAGGCTTCCCTCATATGTTGAATATGACTCCTTATATGTTCAATATGACTTTACAACAGAGAAGAAGGAATGTTTTCACCTCTCTGAGCCACCACTGCATGACAGATGTTTTTGCTGAACTTGATTGTTTGATCAAGTATCTGAAGCATTGCTTTGAATAAGGGACCTGGTCTTCTTGTGAGACTTCACCTGGAATACTGCATACAGTTCTGGAGCCCTCAAAATAAGAAGGACATGGAACTGTTGGAACAAGTCCAGAGGAGCCCCCAAAGTTGATAAGAGGACTGGAGTATCTCCCTTAGGAAGACAGGCTGAGAAAGTTGGGGCTGTTCAGCCTGGAGAAGAGAAGGTTGTGTGGACACCTCACAGCAGCCTTCCAGTATCTGCAGGGGACTACAGGAAAGCTGGAAAGGGATGCTTCATCAGGATCTGGAGGGATAGGACAAGGAGGAATGGGCATAAATTAAAAGAGGGGAAATTTAGGTTAGATATTAGGAAGAAATTCTTTATGGTGTGGTTGGTTAGACACTGGAACAGGTTTCCCAGGGAGATGGTGAATGCCCCAACCCTGGCAGTGTTCAAGGCCAGGTTGGACAGGCCTTGAGCAACCTGGTTGTTCAAGTGGGAGGCCCATGGCAGGGAGGTTTGGGACTAGATGATCTTTAAGATCCATTCCAACCCCTCAACATTCTGTGAATCATTTTATGAATCTGTGATTCAGTGGTGAAATGGGTATGTGAAAGTTCTCTAGAATTATGAATAAGAAATAGCAGTTTCACAAATTTACAGTGACCAAGCATTGTGTCTTACTCACTGCCTGTTCAGCTGTTGAGGCTGTAAATGCCTCAGGGCAAGTGTAGGGTTTGTGTTCTGCATCCACCTCATCATCCACATCCCACTGTAAAACATGGGTAGGTGGGTGGGTGAAAGAGGGAAATTACTTGACTACTTTGCTCTCTAGGTTTATATTTATTTATCATTCTTATTTAATCCTTATTCTGCAAAGCACAGAAGCAGCTAATAAGGATGTGATCAGTACTCTCAGAAATTCACTTGTAACTATAAATTTGCATTATTTTCTATTACAAAAAAAGAGTGAATGGATTTTGTATGCAGATGTAGAGATGTAATTTTAGAGATGCAACCAATAAACAATGGAGATTGCCAATTAGACAAGGTGTTAAAAGATATGTATAGCTGCCAGCATATATTTAGTCTCACTCTACTTATGTGTTTAAAGTGCCTCTTGGATATGAGCCTAGAAATTACATTTCAAAATAAATGTATTCTCTTATACTAAGTTGCATTTCTGTTTAACATTATTTTTTTGTGCTTACAGCTTTAGCTTTTAATCTTTTTTTTCCCATAAACAAAATTAAAAAATACTGCTTTGAATTATGAATATATATTTATGGGCCAGCATCACATAAAACGTACTTACTTCCCAACTTCAGCTGCAGTAGAACAGCAGCTTGATTGAACTTTTGTTTCCAGGATCCATTCTAACACCAGTTACTGGAGGAAGTAGCCTTACTTTCAGATGTTGAATTTAACTGCGCAAATAATGCTTCATAACTAAAAAAAAAGTAAAGGTAGGTAAGTTGTTACATCATTCTCTTCTGCCAGTCTGCTCTATGTAATGTCTATCCATTCTTCTTTTGAGAATAAATTCATTTTCTATTGTGGAAAAATGTAGTTAAGCAAAGCTGATCTTGAGGCCATGAGGTTATCAGAATATTGTTTGAAAAAACTACAATATAAAATTAAGCCACTGTCCTTGAATTCTTTGTTTTGGACCATGCTTCTTTAGAAGAGTGAGATGTCAAGAATTTGGTGGAATAATTGAGGTTTCAGAAAATAACTCTGTAGAAACTTACAGGAATATTCATCATATATTTAGGTAGATGGTAAACTATGATTCTTTCAAGCCTCTTAGACACTTTAGAAGTTATCTTAAATAGATTTTATGATGTTTAATAATACATTTATTTTTAATGAGGGTACCTCTGTGTTTGATATTGTTAGGGAGAATATATTTTATAAAGAAGGGAAATTGTAACCATTCTCCAGCTAGAGTTCCGCTCGAGAACTCTTAACTGGGTTTTTACCCTTCACAGAGAGGCATGCTGAAAATAAAATGGATCAATACTGTGAAGAGCAGAAGAAAAAGAACAGCCATACAGAGATACAGAGTTAAAATTACTTTACAGTGATGTTCAAGTATCTTTGAAGATGATGTTACAGGAAAGGACAGAATGAATCATTCAGGTATGTAAATACAGACTTCTAGTGTTGGTTTAGATACCAAATAGCAGATATGACAGCAAAACCCCAAGTGTCTAGAGCAACAGCCAGGCATAACACCCTGAAGCATCTAAAATGGCACTAGACATCCATGTCTGGCAACTGAATCCCACCCAGAGAGCCTGCCTTGATTTGATAAATAATTCCAGTGTCAGTTTAGAAAACAGATTTAAGTAGCCAAAAGATTACATTCCAACTGGAGATCTCTTTTGCTTAAGGTAAAAGCAAGTTCTTGCAATCATGTGTCAAAATGATTATCATTGTCTGAAGAGCTGGAGGAAATTTGGAGGCTGTAAAACCAAAAGACAAATTTAACCAGTGATGCAAGACATGCCTGGGGCCTTGATAGCATCCCCTGCCATTGTGACTGAGTACCTGAACATACTCATGCTCTTCTTGCAGAGCAAAAGTGTCTTTTTCCTTCAAAATTTCTAAATTATTACCTTATAAGATTGAGAGAAATCAAAACTTGTACTCAGAAATTATTGAGCAACTTGATGGGCTGATGCAGTGAAAGACCAAAGCATGTCTAAGAGAGTGGAATTAGTCTAGCTGAAGGTTTGAACAGCTGTGAAAAAGATCTGTTGCTGTTGTTTTGTTTGGATGAAACATTTTTTTCTTGTGCTTTTAAATTCTTGTCAATCGCATTTAGAGCACTCGCTGGACATACTATAGCATGAAATTTTAAAATGGGAATAAGTAAACATTGTCTTATTTTTTACCCATAATAGGGCATGACGCTCTACACCACATGGGTTGTTGAGGTCAGGCAGAAGCCAGATGTGAAGGTCTTCAGGCACTATCAGTATTGCAAAAGGACTGGGAAAAAAATCCCGGTTGGACAAGATGCATTGGATAACCAAGAGCACCTTTAGATGATGTAGAGGAATGTCGTTCCCTGCAGCTGCATGGCTAGGAGAAGCCATGTTCACTTACAGGAAAGGAGAGAGGCCATTGGATCTTTGGCAATGGTGATCCAAAATTTGTGGCTTTGGAAACCTCACTGGGGCTTAACTCATGGCACAGAAGTTCACACACAGCAAAGTCTGGAATTATGTTAGTTGGAGACGCCTCAGCTAGACAGAAATGAGATGATGGGAAAAGGGCAGAGTGGGAACAAGGGAAGAAGGAAGAAATTCATATGATTGCTGAAAGGATCAGTATGAAGTAGACAGGAATGGTCTTCCCACCCTAACTCAGACTGTCATGTTTTCCTCATTTCTCTCTGCATTTGACTTCCAGACCTGTAAGTGTCTGATATCACTAGCACATCTGACAAAAGGTCATCCTATTTTGCTTTTATATTTCTCTAAAAATAGGAGGCATTAAGTGCAAATGCATGTTTTAATGTTATGTGATCATTCCAATGCCACTACCAATTTACATACAGTAAGCTGGCTTTTGTAATCTTTATGAAATGCTATCAATGTGTGGATTTCTGGTTGCAATTTATTTAGTGTATTGAAGACAAATCAGGATAAAAAAGCCCAAATAAATGACTAACACAAAACTTAGAATTCAACTTTAACATGTCTGTATTAATATAAATTCAGGGTTATTTCACTGCAGCCATTGAGTTATATGCCTGAATCTACGTATTTCCTGTTTCTTAAGTAACCAGTGATTCAAGAATATTTTGATTTTTATATGCCTGTGCTCGTCCTCATTAAGCCTTTACAATGACATTTATGCCTATGACATGTAAAAGAGTGTTATTCCATCAAAGAAGATACTGTTTAGTATTGGAATGGGTGGGGGTTTACTAGTCCAGAAAATTTCATGTTGACATTTTTATAGGTAGCAAATTAATCAGGCAAAAGATAGAAAGGCATTAAAAAAAAAAAAACAACAAACATCTGCTAGGGTAATTATTGCCAGCTTCTAATTCAGGAATGACTAGTATATGTTTTTCACAGTGGAAGATTTTATTTTTCAGTTACTGGGTGCTCTGAACAAGCTCAGAATGAAAAGCTGAACATGTGCTACTGACATTCATTCTGAGCATGAAATGTCCAAACTTCTGTCACGAGTCAACCTTTCTTCTAATCCCCAAATCCACCCATTGCCGGAACATTTATTCCACTGATAAGCTTACTACTGCAAAGGGCAGAGCAAGATCTTCCTGAAACAACAGGATACCTGTTGGTCACAGGGTGACGTGCTCATTTTTCAATGCTGACACAGTTGAGAATTAATAGCTTACTTTTAAACTTCCAGCCTTTTTTTTTTTTTTTTCCCATAGGGATTCTGAAATAGGGCTCTCCTCTTAAGCACTGGTATTTTGGGACGGTTTCAGCTGGCTTAATCTGGGCTCCACTGTCCTTGTTGTGCCTGGTAGGCTCCACTCTGATTTTACTGTGTGATAGTAGCCTTAACTTCTGCCAGGAGCAGAAGTGGGTGCAGGGTCCATGGACTTGATGTCCAGCTCTGGAATAAAGTAGCTGGTGAGGTGGCATCACTATGTCATTTATGGGAAAGTTTTTCTCAACAGAGATTTGAGAGATATGTACAGAATGTTGGGCAATACCACCACATTTAGGCCTGAATTTAATAGATTGCTGGCTCAGCAAGCTTGAATGGCAGCAGATTGATGATGGGCTTTGGTACTCGCTGGTTTAAAAAAGTTAACCTTCTTAGAAATAGCCTTTGTTCCCTACGTAAGTATTTAGGCAATGTGTACAGGCAATGAAAATATTGGGAAATGCAGCAAATAAAGTGAGATGCTGAAAATACTAAATTTATTAGTTAATCTGTGGGAGACAACGTGGAATACGTGCAGTGGAAACATCAATCCTAGAGGAGAGACAGTTGCAGCCCGGGAGAGCTCCTGGAGTCAGCTCAGCGAAGCCTCGTATTGCGAAATCATTGTTCCGCGTTATCTTATATTGTGTAATCTCTCTCCCCTGTTATCCCATGCTGCCTACACTGGAATGCAGCTCCTGTTCTGCCCCCAGAGCGGGGTCCCGCCTCTATCCTAACCCCGTTGGCTGTTTCCCCTGCCTTTCCCCGGTTCCTGGGTTCTTACTGGGTATTACCTCTCCGCCTTTGTCATTGGCTGGTAAGGCAGCCAAGCCCCTCCCTTCCTTCCAGAATCCATATATGCTGCGGGAAACTTGAATACAGGCTCTTTGCCTGCCTGCCTGCCTGCATGCCGTGTGCTCCTTGCTGCGTCTTGCTCCTGGGCTCACAGTGCTGCAACTCCATCCCGGTTGGGTGGATAGCAGAGAGCATTTCCCTCACAATCCTGTCAAATGGCGCCCAACATGATCTCGAGCTCCGCCTGCATTTCTACCGTGTAGAAATTCTTTCGGACGCCTCTGGGCTCAAGCGACGAAGTGGAATTTTGGCTTCCCGCTCGGACGGATTCTACAACTCAGCTTCGGATTTCGACCTGCCTAGATTTTGAGGTAGGCCAGCAGTTGTATAGTTCCTTCAACCCTACTACCTCGCTTTTATATCATGGGTTTACTACCCTCAAAAAGACAGCAGGATACCTATAAGCGTTTGAAGAACTTTATCTACCTTCATGGACATACATTAGATAAACAGTCATTAAAAGCTCTAATTAAGTGGATTTCCAAGAATAATCATGCTGTTCCCTGTACACTCACCTATGAACAATGGGACAAGTTGGGACTTAAATTATGGAAAGCTACACAGGCTAATGACACTCTTGCGTCCCAAGCCTCTATCGCCTGGCGTTTGATTTTAACTTTGTTGGAAAAAAACGAAAATATAAACTCTGGGGTGGGAGAGTGGGAGGTAGAACAGGGTCGCGGTCGATGCGCGCGTATGGCGTCGGGAACAGCTGTAGGGGGGAAAACTCTACCCTCTGCGCTGCCATCTAACCCAGGGCATGCCGTAGCATGTTCGCCCCCCCAGCTCTGCAATGGCCCCAGCCGCATGGCCACCCCGCCCCCTCCCCCTTCCCCACACACGAACAGCAGCCAGCACCAGCCCATGCCCCAGGGCTGGGTGGCTCCCCCTGACCCCACAAGGGTGACCTCAGCTTTCTTAGCTGCATCTCAGACTGCTGGCGATTACTCTGCCATGCAGCCGGGTGGCGCTGTCCTGCCCTCAATACCATCGAGTTCTTCCGGTCCTTGGGGGGACAGACCACCACCTCAAGCCCCGCCCACGTCCGGTCTTCCGGAAGTGAGGGCCTCTCAAAATGGCCACGCCCAGGTACCCATTCTACCCGAGCCATGTGCTCTAGCCATTCAAGGTTGCTACCCCTTAAATCAGGAAGCAGCCGCAAATGATTGCTATTTCAATGAGGCATACCCTGTTTATCGCCGCAATAACCGTCCTCCCCACTGGAGCCCATTGCCTCTGCCACTCCTTAAAGATACAAAAAAGGCAATAAGCGATTACGGCCTCAGTTCACCATATACTCTAGAAATTCTGAGGTCATTATTTGCAGCTTACAACCTGACTCCGAATGATATAAGAACATTATCAGACGCATTTTTTACGAAAATGCAAAACACTCTTTTTCTACAAGAGTGGAAAACATTAATACGCAAACATGCAGAACAAATATTCCCCACCACTGGTACCCCAATTGATAATACCATTGACAGGATGTTTGGCACTGGGCCATTTTCGTCTAATGACGCCCAAGCCACAATCCCTTTAAATGATTTGCAGAAATCTAAGTCCCTAGCTTTTGAGGCAATTCGCAGTATTGCAGAAGCCTCTGAGGTCACTGAATCCTATACACAGATCCGTCAAAAACCGACGGAGCCTTTTATGGACTTTGCCGAGAGACTGAAGGATGCTCTCACAAAACAATTTAAAATCCCAGAGGCTCAGGATTCCCTGTTTCAAAAATTAGCCATAGAACAAGCAAATGAGGATTGTCAACGTATTTTAAGGACACTAAAAGACCCTACCCCCATGGATATGGTTAAAGCTTGCCGAGATGTGATACCCACCACCCCCGATAATCCACCACAAGCCGAAGCAATGGCTGCACAACACCACCGAACTGTTAACACTTGCAACCACTGCAAAAGGCCGGGTCACTTTAAAAGGGACTGCCCTCACCTGAACAGAGCCCCTACAATGCCACCCAGCTTATGTCCCCGGTGCAGAAAGGGGTTACACTGGGCAGTTAATTGTAGATCGCACTATGACAGAGAGGGGAAACCACTCTCACCCAGGCTCCCACAAAAGCTGACCCCGGTTCCGGGAAACGAGGAACTGAGCGCTTAGGGGAGCGCTATGACATAAATTGCCCCTCACCCCAGCCAAAACCATCGGCTCCCCCCATTCTGGCACACTCACACTCGGCAAGTGTCTCCAGGGTGGAACTAGCACCTCCCCACCCAATCACCATACACAGTGATGATTACCAACAAATTCTTGTAAAACCAACTGGTAATTCACCAGTGCCTCCTGGACAATACATCCTAACTGGAACTACTACCTCAACTGAAACAGGTATAACGGTATTACCTCAATCTGTAACAACAGACAATCCCAAGGTAATAGAGGTGACTGTGAAAGCTTTGTTTCCACCTGTGGACCTTGACACAGACACACCTATTGCAAATCTAACCCCCATCGAGACAGGGGAAAACAACTTAGACTCTATGCCTATGGTTCAATGGACACAAGCTATTTTGCTTGATCGGCCAATGCTAACCTGTTCTGTGTTTCTACCCAACTCTAACCAGTGTATTCAAGTTAAAGGTCTCATAGATACAGGAGCAGATGTCACCATCTTCGCAGAAAAAGACTGGCCAAAGGAATGGAGGACCACCAAGCCCTATATTGACATCAAAGGGGTAGGAGGAGCTCAAACACCACTTCAAAGTACCTTCACTTTACTAATTGAAGGGCCAGAAGGTAAAACTGCTTCAACAAGGCCCTATGTCCTTAATATTCCAATGACCCTTTGGGGGAGGGATATAATAGGACAATGGAACATCCATCTCACCACCTCAAATTTAGTCTTGAGGCCACTGGAGAGCCGCAGTCCCCTGCCCTTACATGGCTCTCAGATGAGCCCATCTGGGTATCCCAGTGGCCTCTAAAAGGGGAAAATCAAGGACTGTTTTTTTAACATCAGGTTAAACCCTAAAGACTCTTGCAGGTTTGCATTTACAGTGCCTTCAACTAATGCAGCTCAAGTCTATGTTTCTTTACTAAATAAAAACGGAGGAACTGTGGGAGACAACGTGGAATACGTGCAGTGGAAACATCAATCCTAGAGGAGAGACAGTTGCAGCCCGGGAGAGCTCCTGGAGTCAGCTCAGCGAAGCCTCGTATTGCGAAATCATTGTTCCGCGTTATCTTATATTGTGTAATCTCTCTCCCCTGTTATCCCATGCTGCCTACACTGGAATGCAGCTCCTGTTCTGCCCCCAGAGCGGGGTCCCGCCTCTATCCTAACCCCGTTGGCTGTTTCCCCTGCCTTTCCCCGGTTCCTGGGTTCTTACTGGGTATTACCTCTCCGCCTTTGTCATTGGCTGGTAAGGCAGCCAAGCCCCTCCCTTCCTTCCAGAATCCATATATGCTGCGGGAAACTTGAATACAGGCTCTTTGCCTGCCTGCCTGCCTGCATGCCGTGTGCTCCTTGCTGCGTCTTGCTCCTGGGCTCACAGTGCTGCAACTCCATCCCGGTTGGGTGGATAGCAGAGAGCATTTCCCTCACAATCCTGTCATTAATCTATTAATTAATTGAAGTAAACATAATAGTTAGTTTGTATATTAATTAGTTAAATTTTACATTTATAGGTGAATGCTATTTATTTTTAGTATTTATTCTAGAAAATACTAAATACCAGTTCTTACACTGCCAAAGCTGAGAGGTGGGCAGGCAGGACTGTATCTGACCATCTTGGCATGGCAGGGGCCCACGGGGAAGATGGAGTTATGCAATCCAGGAAGCCTCTGTGAGGAGAGAAGGATCCTGCACAGCACCACCCCAGAACTGTATCTCTAGGGAGTGAATTTCCCAGCCTTCATCTCCTTGAATCTGTAACTCGCATCCATCACCTCCTTAAACGCTGCTCCTCCTGTGGGCCATGCCAACCCCGGCATGCCATCTGGTGCAGACTCTGCTGCCACCATGGCAAGCCTGCTCCCAGGGATGGAGGAGTTGTTTTCTTATTCCCAGTCCCTCTCAAGGAACTCTACCATTTAAAAATATTTTAAGCAGAGATAACCAGAAGAAAACTGAGGGCAGGAAGCCTTTAACACTGCATGCCAAAATTGTGCAGTGACTTGTGTGAGCCCGTGCCAGGGCCAGTGCTCCCACTGGCACTGGCTGAGACTGGCAAGGGGCAGCAGAAGACCTCCACAGTGGCCAGGGGCCAGTGCCAGCTGCCGTAGACATGGATTCTCCTCTTGCCCCCAGGCAGGACTGAAATGGTACTTTTTCTCAGAGGATGGCATAGCTTCAGTAGTCAGTGTCAAGGGCAAAACGTTAATATGGGATTATTTGAAAAGTTATGTGAGAAGCGTTGCCTGCTTAATGGGCTTAATCTATGGAGAAAGCATCTGTCATTTATTTAAGATTCTGGCCTCTGTTTAATTATATTTTCAATTCATTTGCTTCATGAGTACTTATAAATAGATTTTCCCTGAAAAATGTAATGACTTCAAATGAGTAATAGGTAATTCAGTGACAAAAAAAAAAAATGAAATGGTGCCTTAAAAAAATTAATTGGTAATGAAATTCTTCTGTTAAAGTCAGATACTTGACATGATTTATATGTAATGCCATTGATGCCAAGAGAATATTCCTTCCATCTCTCCTGAAAACCTTCAGACTCGTGACATGATGTCCAAATGCACACTTTACTGTCATTGCAAAAAGGAATCGATAGTAGTTCCAGCTTCCCCTTTTGATTCTTCCAGATAGAAATATTTTTTTAAAGAAGAGTGTATAGAATTATAGAATATTTTGAGTCATCTAGTTCTAAAACCCCTGCAATGAGCAGAGACATCTTCAATCAGACCAAGATACAAAGCCCCATTCAGCCTGACCTTGAACACTTTCAGAGGTGGGACATCCACCACATCTCTGAGCAATCTATTCCAGTGTTTTATTACCCTTGTAAAAAAACAATGAGTTTAAAGCCACTACCCCTTGTCCTATCACTGCATGCCCTTGTAAAAAGTCCCTCTCCGGCTTTCCTGTAGGTACAGGAAGGCTGCTACAAGGTCTTCCTGGAGTCTTTTCCAGGCTGAACAAGGTCAGCTCTTTCAGCCTGTGCTGCAGCTCTCTGATCATCTTTGA